>NC_137585.1:2400000-3600000 GCF_963210335.1 Falco punctatus
GCACACCAGGTATGGCTTGGATGGGCTTAGGCTGCCACAGAACTGTACCCTGAACTTGCCAGGACTGTTGAAGATGCTTAGTGGTGAGCGTTTCATACGCTGGTATCACTATAAATGGACTGACTTTCTTCTCGAGCTTAGCCCACCTCTACTGAGGAGGTGCAGTCTTCCAAGTCCTCTACTGTTGTAGCTTTGCCCTCTCTGTATGAGGAACAGGTGTTTTAAAGAGGAGTCCGAGTAAAACTGCTTTTGCTTTGTATTCCAGCTCTCCTGCCTCAGGAGAAGTAGTACTGAACTCCCTCTCAGATGGCTGCCAGTAGGCACAGGCTTTCCTTTTTGCTTTTGCACGTTACTGTGTGCACAGTGAAGGAATTATTTGCTGTTTTAATGCAAAACCCAAATCACTCGTAATCCTTCTTGTGCTTCCCAGGATAAAAGTTCTGGGGTGACAATAAATTGGCCCCTAAAGTTGGGCATAAAGGTTCTTTTAGTGGCCCATTGATTTTATTACTATGTCTGTTGCTTGTGCATCTTCTATCTGAACATACTGTGGAGGTTAGCACCCAGTTTGGTATCAGTGCCTAAATTTGTCATTACTATGAAGTTCCCTTTGGTGCTTATTGGGCTTAACACTGAGATCTTTTTTGTTTTGCTGTTGCTTCCAGAGCCCTTTGGTTCTATGGTTATGCAGCATATTGTCATGATAAAGCAATTCATGAGCTTGTGCAGTGTCCACTGAATTTTGGGAGAGCTTCATGAATGCCTTTTGCCAAGTGAAACATCTTTTTCTTTTTTTTTTTTTTATTTCTAAACTTGTGCAAATAAATGTTTTAGTGACTTAGGATGAAGAACTAATGGCTGTTTTGGAGGCCTTGAAACTCTTGGAGTATGCTAGCAAGATTGATAAAGCTCTGGGGTAGATAGTTAAAAGGGGAAAGGACTTTGTAAGTCCATAGGGCTTCTTTGTGCTGCCATAGCTTTTTGTGAGTAGAGGTAGTTAGAAGTGAGCAAGGAGCTGAAATCCTATCAAACACCATTGCCAGTTTTGTGTTGCAGCGTGCAGGGATCATCACTCGGACAGCTGTTTTGGTCATTTGAGAAGTGTCACTACAGGAAGTGAAAATTGGGTCTACAGTGAACCTTTGTTTATATATTTCCACAAAATATCTGTCACTTCCAGATTAAGAAAAATTGAAATTACTGAGCTAGTAATGCTTCAGAGTCTCTCTGCTATTTGTGTTCCTTAAAAGAACTTTACTGAGGGAAAACATTTGCCACTTCTCAGAATGATTGCCACAGGCCGTCCAGGAGCTGTGTGTTAGCTCAGGATTGATATGGGAAGACCAAAATTTCTGGTCCTGAACTTTACATCACTGCTGCTGTCTCTGTCTAGATAGATCCTTTTCTTGTCTTGTCTTTGACCTTCTGAGTGCGGAGACAGAATACTGTACCGCAGAAAGTTCTGATACCTGTCTCTCTGTCCTCCTTTCTGTCCCAGGCATGTCCAGATCAGCAATGAGTCTGCAATTGACTTCTACAGAAAGTTTGGCTTTGAGATCATTGAGACGAAGAAAAACTACTACAAGAGGATAGAGCCCGCAGATGCTCATGTGCTGCAGAAAAACCTTAAAGCCCCTTGTCTTGGCCAGAACGCAGATGTGCAAAAGACCGACAACTGAACAAAACCCCAACGAACACTTTCTTGCACTTGCTTGTCGCCAAATAAGGAAAGAGAGGCCTCTTTGATTTTTTTTTTTTAATTTTTTTTTCTCCACCCCTTCATCCTCTTAATTTTCCCCCCCCCCCTTGACCTCTCTCCAACAAAACATAATGCTTCTTCCAAGGATTGTCCAATCATGTTTGGGTTTTGGTTTGGGTTGTCTTTTTCTTTTTTTTTTTTTTTTTTTTTTTTAAAGCTCTCCTTTCTGGTTTTGGGTTTTTTTGTTTTGTTTTTGGGGTTGGGTTTCATTTTTATTTGGGGGGTGGGAAAAGGTGTGCAGATCTCTTTAAGTTTGAGGTGTGGAGGGCTTGAGCAGGTTATCCTGATGACAAGTTTCCTTCAGAATTATCTCTTTCAGTAAGCAGAATGTAAATCCAGTGGGGGGACAAAAGGAAAAGCAATATCTTGTCCTTTGACTCCTACATTGTTTTTTTATAACCTACAGGGTACTTTACTCCCCCCCAACCTTTGAATGTTACTCCAGTACTTCCCACTCTTCTTCTTAATTCCCCCCGCCTCAAAAAAGTATGTTTAGTTCTTCCCAATATTTTTGAGTATAGCTTTTTCTTCCATCTTTTGCTGAGAGGGGCGGGCTACTTTACCGTACCTTTTCACTCTGCCTGGGCTGATCTTTTTGAATGCTTTTTTTAAATACTCCTCACCCAAGCTGGTGCTACACTTCTTAACTGACCGAGAGGAGGGTTTAGAGTGGTCTTTGTTTTGTCTTATTTTCATTTACCCAACTCCCAGCAGAATTCTGCCAGAGTTAAGAGCCACTTCTGGTGTTGGCAAGAGTAACCTTGTAAAAGTATGAACCCTGAGGCAAGACCCTCGCTTAGAAAAGGGGTGAAATGCAATAGGGTTCATTGAGAGTTAGTTCTGTGTTGTTGGGATGGGAAAAGTGACTGTGACCACCTTACCAGCTTTGATCGCATAACGCCAAGTGCCCATCTCCAGATAAATTTGTTACAGCTACTAAATCTGTGGTGACATGTCTTGAGATGAGGCAAGGGTTGAGGAAACCAGGCAACAAGGCTGAGAAGGCGAACATGAATCTGACCCTAATCACATAGCTTTGCAGGGGTCTTCTGGATTTGCTTGGATTTGCTGGATTGGCTTGGCTTGCTGTGTTTATGTGCTCCTTTGGGAGGAGGTGGTGAAGAACTGCACAGTTTGCTCCTTTGAAAGTTGTTTTCCCCTTTCCCTGTTCAGTGGTAATAATGCAGTTCTCCTCCGTGAGAGGGTATATTCATGGAGCACCAGAGAAAGCAGCGTATATTAGAGCATTTTATGGGTCTGGAAAATAGGCTGAGTGGCTTCTTCCTAGTACTGTAACCTCAAAGCTACAGTAAACTCTACTAAGCTCTGCTTCGCATCCTTTCATGCTTTGTTTGCGTGAATATCAGTGCTCCTTTCTATGCACTGTTGCCAGCGATTTTATGTATGCCAATACAAATACCAGCTTGAGCTTGGACTCTTCTCCAAGCACCTGGGAAAGTGCACTGAGCTGAGACAACACCAACCTGCCCCATCCCCCAGGCAGATATTGAACTGCATTCCTTTCCTGTTTGTTTTTTAAAGTTTAAATACGCATCTTGACTTTATCTGCTTTGAAAGCCTCCAACCTATAGTGCGCATTGCAGCATACATCTGGTTAGTAGGTGCTGTCTGGTCATTTGAGGGTGACTTGGGAACCAAGGATTTTAAGACGGGAGTTGTGGTGAGGCAAGGGATGGCACCCCTCATTGCACATTATGCGGTCTTTGATACCCGAGGGGTGACTATACAGGCTGCTCCAGAATTACTCCTTCTTTCCCAGAGGTGTGCATTGTTTGTTGGAGTGCATCTTGACAGACCTATGCTGGAAAACAGCTACTTCATTTGCTGGGTTTGCACTAATTGAGTCTTGGGGATGGGCAGATCACCAACAACAAAAGCCCTTCCACGTGGCCTGAGCACCTGTGTTTGCAATGCTCAGTGGCAGACTCCGGCTAGAAAGATGCAAACGGTTTCCTTGGCCAGAGGCAGCCTAGTTTAGACAAAAGCTTATTTTTAGTACTGCTAGGACCTGCTCACGCTGGTTATGTTGGCAGTTCCAGCATCTTTCTAGGAGGGGATGTATTGAAGCACAATTAGCTTGTCATATGCCAACATAGTTTCCCTGGCCATCTGTTAACCAAACCAAGAGAAGTATGTGGAGGGAGAGAGATAGTATTGTATTTGAGGATGTTTGTGCAGCACAGCTGTAACTCAGACCATAGCTGCCTCTGGTGCCAAGCAAAGTGCTCTTCATTCTTCTAGAACTAAGTGGTTAAGTGTTTGGGTTGGGTAGATGGGTGTGGGGATATGAACTCTTAGGATTTGCTGTTGTTGTAGGCTTCCACAAATCGGTGTGTTTCACAGACAGTTTTCCTTCAGGTTTAAAAGTACGAGTCTGATGTCTAAACTTGGATTAACCTTTGTTTCTGTCTCTTTTTTTGCTTTGGGCTGCCATCATTCTATGAATGTATCCCTGGAAACAATTCTTAAAGCTCCTATTCCACAGCAAACCTGCCTCATTGTAACTTCTGAATAAAACGTTTTGTAGGAGGTGGAAGAGAGAGAGTAACCACAAATCTAAGACTCCTTTTCCCAGGCTATTAATCCTGGAAAACAGTTGCTCAATCCTGAATACAAGGTTTAATCTAAATCTCTTAGAAAGCTGTGTTCGCTGTACCTGGATGAGGGCGAGTGAAAGTCAGTAGTTCTGGATGACAAACAGTTGTATTTCATTAGTACATCAGCTGTGTTGAATGTGGGAGGAGAATGCTGTATCCTAGTGCTGTTACCCAGAGACACTGAAATTGTGTGAAGTATGGGCTTACGGCAGAGAACTTCAGTTACTTTGGTTGTTGCTGCAGCAGGACCTCCTTTTAGCTTGAAAAGAATATGAACGACTAATTTTTTTGAAAGTTGGGAGTTTCAGTGGGGGGGAAAACCACCCCACCAGCACTTCCTGTTCTGGATGAAGATCTAGCAAGAAAAATGTATGCTACTAGCAGCTTTAGAGTGTAAACTCTGTATATACGAGTTATTCCTGAATCTCTGCAACTGGTTTTGTCATTTATTGGTTGAAGTATGAAGATATTATCTGCAAAAAGACTCCTACTAGAGGAAACCATGGTACAGGGGAAAAGGAATCATCCAGGAGAGAGATCCCTCATTTTTGGGAGGGGGAAGAGAGAGATTAATGTTGTGTATACAGAAACTGGCTGAGTTTACATGATGCAGCTAATGGTTAGACCTGCCAACTACATATGACATACTGTTAACAGTTGAAACAAACTTACATGATAGTTTGTTAAATCTTGATGGTGCCCTGTGTCTAGTAATAAATTGATCCCCCAAATTGTTTTATTCTCCCCCCATGTTGTAATCCAGGGTCAGCTGCTATGCACAAAGTCTGTGTTTTGTAAAGTGTTTGCTGACTTGGATGTTTCTTTCAAATCTGCAACTGCTTCCTGATTAATTTGGCTAAGACCACTGCTGGTCTCTTGAGTTAAGATTTAGTCAAAGGTATGCTGTATGCAGTTTACGGATGCATTCTCAATGTCACAAATTAAGTTGCAGGGGGAGCAAATTCTTTACAATAAGATGGTCCATTTTTAATCTATATCATTGCCCTTGTTGTACATCAGGAGCATGTTTTTGTTTTTCTCAAACTCTTTAGAAATACCATTCAGAATAAACGTGCACTATTTGAGTTATGTCATTTATGACTTGTCACGTGCATTTTTTTGCAGTCAGCTGTTTCTCTCTGAAATCAGATCTAGAATATTCCTCAGAAGTTTCATAAACTGTGTGACGTGGAAGATTTCTAACATGAACTGTAAGTTGGGCTGCTGTGATGAAGGCCACGGGTGTCTGACACCTGAGGAGAGTGGCGTCTGTTTGCCCAGAAGTGCTGAGCCTTTCCTCAGAAATCCTGTCTTGGAGGGGGAGGAGAAGAGGAGGAACTGTCCTGGAATATTTTTGCATTGACTAGTGAGCAGTCGTGAAATAAAACAGACCAGGCATCAAGAACTCTGTTTTGGGCTTTCGAAGTTAAATATTTTTAAGTATTCAAATTAATTGCTAGATATTGCAAATCTTGACAACAATCTCTGAAAACCTATGGTCTGTACCTGTGAAAGTTAGCAGTCTTCAGATGCAGTGAGTATTCTTCCATACTGACCTTTCTCAAAAAGGTATTTAAGTAAAACTCCTAAATATTCCAGCCTCTTCTGTTAAAGCCATCTTTTGTCTGTAGTTTCTTTCTGCTCCTATCCTGAAGTGCTGTTTCTGAAGTGATAAAGTGGCACTGTGGTACAGTTTCTGGGGAAAGAAATGTTACCCTAAAGACTCTATAGCTTATTCTGTCCGCTTATTTAAGTTCCTCTGGAAGCTGCTTTATCAGTAGATGGAGTTGCTGCATCCATTAGGATAGCATGGAAAAGCAAAGCTCAGGCTCTGAAATGTGACTTTGGTCTTGAGCTGCTGCTGCCAGCTGCCTTCCCTGACCTCTGCTGGAGGGCCTGAAGGCACAGCTGGAGGTGAACTGCTACCAGGAGTGCAGCCTTCATCACTCTGGCCTCACCAGCAGCTGCAGAAGCTGGAAACTTGTGCTGTACTTAAACAGCTGCAGCTGTTCTCCAAACCACTCAGCTTTTGTTGATCTCAGTCTTTTCTTCCCTTCTCCACCCTCATCCCAGTCACCTAACAGCGTGTACAGCTTTAAACAATTCTCTTAGTCCTTTCCAGGGAAACTAGCAGATACCACTGATCATTTGTGTTGCCCTTTCCCAAAGCTGTACTGGTTCTACCAGCAGTTCCATTCCCCTCACAGTTTTCAAAACTTGAGTATTTACAGGGTCCTTGTAATGACTGACAGTCTGCTGTTATCTCTTGATTAGGACAATTTGCTTTTTTTGTTACTGAGATGATTATTTAAATAACAGTTATGCTGCCAGGATCTAGTGAGTAGTAAGTCAAGTCATTTACTTCATGTAAAGAACTGTGATTGTTGTTTTTTCACCAGTGTGTACACCACCCTAGTTACCTGTGCGGGATATAATTTGCTGTGAAGTGCCCGGTCACTCAGCATTAGAAGGTTCACCTGTCATTCTTCATTCTTACTACCTTGACTAAACTCCAGCAAATTTTCACCGCACTCTACTTCCTTTTTTTAAAATAGTCTTGAAGAGTATAGACGCCAGCACAGATCTCTTAACTCCACTGGTGACCTCTCACTAGCGTGAAAACTGATCTCTTATTCTATGCCCTGTGATCTCTGTGTTATAATCAGTCTTCTATCCCTGTGAGGATACTATCCTCTGATCCTGTAGTAGCTTAGATTACTTAAGAGCTTTTGGACAGGGATCTATTACGTGAAGTCCTTTTGAATATATACCAAACCAATCTGTTAGGCTGAGTCTTTTCTGGCTGTTGTTACTTTTCTTCCCACAGGAGTTCTCCAAATCTATTCAGCCCCTTAGACCAGATCCTTTGTACGGGACACATGACTGTTGCCTTATGTCCTTTTCTCTTGCCCCTAAAGAGGCATCAGTTAGACCAGATGATGGAAGGGTTACTCTATCCTTCTCATTTTATCATGCCGCCTTTCCTTCTCCCCAGTGCTTCAGTACTGTAAAAGCATTCAGTTTGCCTACCGTTTTGCCTCAAGGCATTGTGGCCACCAGCTCAAGCTCTCCAGACTTGTCAGCTTTCTTTTACTCACTTGCGTGTATATGGCCCATAGTCCAGGAAACTCCTGCACCTGGGGAAAGATGCACTGACCTGCCTTCTGCTCGCCTTTCTATCAGCTGCAGTATCACATCATATCACATGACTTAGGCCATTACTGTTCACTAAATTCCTGAAGCCAAACCTGCACTACAGCCAGGTATTATGCCTTCATTCAAAAAAACACACTCAAGTTGTTCTTGGTTAAGACTATCCAAAACAAACCTGCAGAAACTCTTCCTTTTCACCTGTGACACTAATAGGATATCATCTACTCTAAAGCTTTTCTAAATATTTATGCAAAAGCTGTTCGGTTTGGTCTTTGGGGTTTCTTAAGCATTTTGCCATCTAATTGCCAGTTTGTGCCTTACCAGAAACAGGCTACGGCTGTTCAACAATTTCCTGTTACATATGATTTCACCAGTGGAGTTTTGCCTGCTGCTGGATTTTTGCTATTGTATTTCAAATATCTAACATTGTACTGGTAATCTGAGGATGTACGAGCTCAAACGCTCCAGAGCACAACAGGGTGGCAGAAGGTAAACTTGGTTTGGCTGCATTAGATAGGGGGTGCCTTTTTAGGGAAAACCTCACTGAAAAAGCACGCTACACTTTAAAAGGGGCTGGGGGGGGGTGTGTGTGTCATCAGTCAGTTCATATTAGAATAAACTGATGGAGCACAGGTATCTGAGATTTCATTTCTCTTCCGGTTTGGTTGTGTCATGTCAGAACTGAAAAAATACAAAAACAGAAAAAGTGCATTTACATTTATGCTTTACACTGCCAAGTTGCTATTTACAGTAGCTTTAGAATTTCTCTGCAGAAAAAGCCTTAAATTTCTTCACAGCTGGCAAACGGGTCTTCCACTTCATGGCAGCTGTGAAGTTCTTTTGCAAGCAGCAACTATTCAAAATGAATGAATTTATTTTTGCATCTTATTGCTGCTCTGACTCATTTCAGCAGCAGAAAAGTTCTTAGACACTGCTTCAAAAACACGTCCCTGCTCTGTGTTACATCATATTTTTAGGAAGGGATATGGATACATGATATTTTGTGGGGGGAAAAAAGCATCTATGTTTTCTGTAATGCCTAAACATGGCAGCTCTGCCTTTTTAGATTGTCTCAGAAAAAGCTTTTGCCACTCGGCTATCACCTACAGGTGAGCAGGGATAGGACGTACTTGTAAAGTACAGTTTCTCCTTGTAAGATACAGTTGAAGAGAGTTCCAGGATGTTCTGCAACACTTATTTTCTGGAAGGGAAGGATTGAGGCTGGAAATGGGAAGCTGCCTCATGGGTAGTAACTGGAGGCGCGAGCTGCGGTAGCAGGGACTCGGTAGTGACCGAGCGGCCCCGATGGGGCAGGTGCAGCCCCCCGAGCTCTGATTTCACTCCCGAGGAGGATGCTCAGGGGCTGCCTCCGTGGGGCTGCACAGCCGGGCCTGTGCTGAACCGACTGCGCCTGTCGGAACCGGCACGGGCACCAGGGCTGCGGGAGCTGGGAGCCCCCCGGCACCGGGCCGCGGGCTGGGACACCCGCACCGAGAGTCGGTCGTGCCGCTATTCTGACAGAAAAAAACCTTACATCTGGGAGAAAAAAGCAGAAAAATAAACTAAAATCACACACACGGTTGTTTGGGGTTTTTTTTACCTGCCGGCCCGGGGGGCCCCGTGTGCTCTCCTGTCCCGGACGTTTGTGAAACCGCCAGGGGCCGTGCCCGCCTCAGGCCCCGCCGGCGGGGTAGGAATGGGCGGAGGCAGGGCCTGGCGGCGGCGGGGAAACGCTACCGGCTTGCGGGGGCGCGGGGCGCGCCGGTTCTACCGGAGAGGCGGCTGCTACCGGTACAGCGGCACTGCCGCTTCCCCTTTAAGAATTCCTGCCCGCCTAGCGCCCCTTCGTCCTCTCCTTCCCGCTCTTCTCATTGGCCGGCTGAGCTGCCTGTCTCCAGCAGTTCCTGTTTCGGCCACCTTAACTTGTCGCCGGTTCGCAACGCCAGTCTCACCCTCTCCGGCCTTTGATTGGGCCGCCCCGCCAATGTTTGTGGTGGCGATTGGCCCGTGCCTCGGCTCCGCCCCTCCCACTTACTGCGAGGCGTTGCCTTCCCCATCCCGCCTTTCTTGATTGGCCTCGAGGGCTCAACCCGTGCGCTCGGATTGGCTGCTGTGGGCCGCGCGTGCGAGCAGCAGGGTGGGGTGCGCGGGAGGGGATCGGAGTGGAGGCAGCGGCAGAGCGCTGACACGGGGTGTCCGCTCGGAGGATGGTCCCCGCGGTGGGGCTGCCACTCCTCAGCCCGCCCAGCCCGCCTGTGAGTGCCGGCCGCCGCCGCGGGGTGGGCCTGCTGCCTGTGCTCGGGGAGGGGGGAGCGGGGGGAGAAGGGGCGGGCCGGGGAGCGGCCGTGGGGCCGGGGCTGAGGGGGCCGCGGGCCGCCCCTCCCTCACGGTGACCGTTGCCGTGAGGATACGGTTGGCAAAGGGCGCCCCCCGCCGCACGCGCGGGGCTTCGGCCTGGTCGCTGTGGAGACGGCGGGGCCGTGGGCCTCCCCCGGCGCCCGGCACACACCCAGCCCCCGGGAGCCGCCTGGGGCCTCCTCGCCCGCCGGGCTGGGTCGGGGGTCGCTCCCCGCCCTTCTCGCCCTGGGCCGCCGGTGGCGGGACCATTGCGGGGGCGGCGGCGCCCCTTTGTCTGGCCGGTGTGCCCAGCTGCGCCCGGCCCGGCCCGGCCCGCGGGGGCCCGGGGCCCGGCTCGGGCAGTGGCCGGGCCCGGGCGGTGCAGCCCCTGGCGGGGACGCGGCTGGCAGAGTGCGGGCGGCCCTTTGTGGTGCGGCTGCTGCTGCCCCCCGGGCACCGCCGTGGCTGTGGCGGTGCTGGCGGCCGGGCTTCAGCTCCGGAGAAGTTTTGTCGCCTCGGTTGTGCGGGTCGGCCGCCTCCCGGCCCCGCGTGTGTGGGGACTTGAGGTGCTGGTGCGTGTAATCGGGGAAAGCAACGAGGAAGGTGCCAGGGGTTTGAGAGTGATGTGGTTTTACCTTTTTGAAATCTGGGTGATTTGACACAATTGACTATATGTCGTTCTTCAGAAGGTACGGCTTTGGAGAGAGCCGAACACGAGCGCTGCTTGTCAACTGGAACATCTTTTTCAGTGTGGTCAAGGGTACAGAATGTGCAGTGCATCACCTCGGTGTGCCCTTGTGTGACATC
The DNA here is from genome assembly GCF_963210335.1 of Falco punctatus. NCBI lineage: Eukaryota > Metazoa > Chordata > Aves > Falconiformes > Falconidae > Falco > Falco punctatus. The sequence goes on from NC_137585.1 coordinate 2,410,675, forward strand.
TCAACCTGGAAGCTAGTCAGCTTTAGAGTACAGTGTAGAAGTCCAGGTTTTTTCTTTAGAATTTGGTCCATGGAAACTAACTTCTCCTTTGGCATGTGTTTTCAGCTTGGCCTCATAAGGAAAATCTTGTGAATGCACTCCCTCCCATCTATTCCTTCTCCACCTAGCAATTTTAACACTGGCCAATTTCAATCAAATTTGCCAGCCACAAAGGCCTTAAAGAAATTGAAGTCTTTAGTTTCATGGGAATCAACATCTGACAAATGCAGAAGATCAGAATTATTGCTCACAGTAAGGGCAGGGTGCCTGGAGTCCAGCTCCTTGTGACAGCATGTGTGGACTGAGTGTCAGCATACACATGGCTGAATACAGCTATAGCGCAGGATGCCCTTTGTCCAGAGAAGTTTGTGGGGAAAACATGGAATTAAGGCAAAGAAGAAGGGACTAGTGATGTGTTGAGTCACTGGCTACAAGTACATAGGAAATCACACATCTTTATTTTTGCTTTTCACATCATTTCTTGGCCTCCTATTAAATTCCACCCAGGTATATGATTATTAAATAATTTTAGCAAAGATAACGTAATGATTGCAGAGTTAAGCATTCATAGGTCGGGTAATGTAATAGCTTGGTTTGGAAGCATGCTTTTAGCTTTGCTTTTTCACATACAATGCATTGGGACAATCTTTGTGTGATTATGTAACGTAGTGCTTCAACAAAGTGCAGAGTATTGTTATTTATGAATTGAATGCAGTAATCTGACAAATGGGAAGGCAGAAACTTTCTGTGGAGAAGCGGTTGTTATTATAAGGATTTAGGATTTTACATTTTGATTTTCAATTAGTGCTGTAATAATAATTCATAGGTACATTTGGGGGTGAAATAATTTGGCAACTGAAAATACATTTGTCACTGAATGGGAGGTAAGCTTAGAAAGCGATTATATTGTGAGCACGATTTTAAGATGCATGTATTCAAAATAACATATCGGGTATGTGAAACAGTATAAGAACATTGCAAACTCAGAAGTATTTGGGTATTGCTTATTCCCTTAGAGGCTTGCTTATTCCCTTAGGTTATGGATACATGGGAAGATTTAAACAGAGTAGATGAAAAATGGTGGTGGATCCTGGAAGAGTCTGACAGCTGCAAAGAGATAATTAGGATGTAAGTGCTTGGATTCTGGGATTTCCAAGTAGTGTTCCCAGGAGCTGACCAGGGACAGACTGAAGTGACTGTTACTCAGGTGGTGCTGTGATGTGTGCCTGGCAGGTGCCTGCTGCGTGCATCGCAGACTCTACGTTTGTAGCTGAAGTTTAGTCATAGTCTGAGAGACCCAAGACATCGTATGAACAGGAAGGCAAAAATTCAGTGAACATGTTCTGCTGACACTGCTGGCCAATCTACCTCAGCTGCTTTTCACCTTGTCTCTTCTTGAGTGAATGTAGAGGATGCTGCTGACTTTTTTAAAGGGTGGAATTAAAGAGCTACTCTTAACATGAATTGTTGTGGTGGTGGTCGTTCCCCTGCCTCTTGTATACTGGAATCATAAGAACACCTCCAGCTTCCAGATATTGAAGTATAACAAATTAGGCAACAAAGAGACTTGGAATAGTGAATTCCAAATATTAAAGCATGCTTTTAATTTGCAAAGTGCGTTGGCCTAAGGTGTGTGACATTGTAACCAAACGTATCCAGTTTGGATGTGAATTAATACAATGCATGGCTTGAAGCTGTGTGCTATACAGGGTAGAAGAAGGAAATATATAAGGAAGTCAAGGGCTGGGACATGCTGGATTTGGCAACCATTCTGGTTTTTGATGTTTGTACAGTAGTGCGTGGTTTTGAAATAAATGTTCGGATCCAACATGGTCTTAAAAATAACTTTGTAAATGACACGTGACTGGAGGGAGGTATAAGCAATGTAGCATTTGATAGGAAGGCATTCTAAATTAATCATAGTTGTTTGCATTGTAAGAACTTGTAAGAAATATCATGAAGTCTGTCACTTTGAAGGACAGCGACTAAACAGCACAGCGTTTCAGCTGAGAGTTTTCAACTAAATAACAATATTGGACATTGTCCCTGAGTATTAAAACACCAGTGGAGATGTGTGCCTAGCTGTGTGTACAAACCAGGTGTTTAAATGAAAATGGCTATGTAAATCATGTGCATGTATAGCATCTGACAGCTTTAATGTTCCTAATCATTTCATAATGAGTCTGGGTATAATCCTCAGGTTTCTGAACAAGCATTATACTTGTCTCCAGCCTGATGGACTGCTCACCTGTAGTATTGCCGGTCACTTTATAACTTAGTTCCTGTGCTAGCATTCTTCATCTTAGGCATGTTTGTGACTCCTTTATTCAAGTTAAGTCCCTCAGGAACACTGTTTCCTATTCTGAAGGGTATCAGTCATGACGTGAGTTGTGCGTGTGTGTGTGTTCTTGAAGGTGGAGTGAAAAAATGTCAAATGGAATGGTTGAGCAGTAGGGTTTCCTTTGTTCCAGAATGCAATCAAACATGTAAAGGTCACAACTTGATGAAGAAATGCTGTGCAATGTCCAGTTTATATAATGCTAACCAAACTTGCTGGTTAAAATACAATTCCAGCTTTTATGTGTGCATCATGTGTCCAAAGTGTACTTTGGTTTGACCTTACAAGTGTAGCCCTGTTGTCATGCTCTGAGTAAGCATGAAAGTGATTCTGCTTTGTGCACAGGGTTGACAAACTGTGTGTAAACCAAGTTTGTTTCCTGTATGAAAGGCTACAGCACTACTTTTCTAAGGTGAATGAGCTACTTTTGAAACCATGGCATCTGATAGCAATCTCTTACATGTGTGCCATTGTGATTCAGATAAGAAGAAAGCAGCAGACTGTTAAAAATGTTTCATGCTTCCTGTTAACAAGTGCCTTTCTAACCCAGTTACCTGAACTTCTGTCAGGTTAATTGACCAAGATGAAGACCGTGAAATGAGATCAATGCCATCTGAAAGTACATCTCAATCATGTCAGTACTCTGATACCAAAATGAGGTCTTTGTGGTCCATCTCTGGTGAGGCTGGAATGATCAGAGTGTGGATCTATTAACTTTTAGGTCTAAGAGCACATTTCTCAAATCTTGTCATCTGAAAGTCATTGGTGTGATGGGTAGTGCCATGAGAAGATTATTGAAAACGTTGTTCTTTAGGCTGCTGACACTATTAACAGCAGTGTAAAGGTGTTGTGGGAAGAGGACAGCTTAACTTTAAAAAGTTTAGTTTCTTCTTCAAGTATCTGAAGTTAAAAGTGAAAATAAGGTTGTCCATTTCGAGTGTCTGCCAGCATCTATAGTCTTGGTGGTTGGCTTAAGAACACTTAATTCATGCCAGACTTCTACCTTTGAAGCTGGACTCTGCTTTGCTTTCGTGCATCAGTGAAGTTGTTAGCTAGAAATTGAACGCAAATCTTGGATGGGCTGGAAATTGTCTTTTGCTACATACTACAGCTCTTCTTACTCAATTACTAGAATAATAAAATGGTGCTCACCCAACACCGAGCAACTCCAAGTCAGCAACAAGAGAAGGAACACCATTTCTTTTTTTCATTATTGGAGGATACGCTGTTTAAATATTAGGTATCTATAGTTGAAATGCTTGATTCTTGTACATAAGTCTCTCGCTTGTTGTAAATTCTGAGACTTCTTGTGTAATTGGAGAAGTTTAACTAGTGTTGGCATCATCTTGGATCATAGTTCCGCAAACGTTAAGCCAGTGTTACCATTCAGAAAAGCAATCTTGTACCAACATAAGCAGTTTCAGTGTGCTTGCCTGGGAGTGGGGAGTGTCTCTGCAGTCCTTTTGCAGAGTAAATTTTAAGTTGAAATGGTGTTCTCATCTGGCTTCCTGTGAGTACCAGTGGTGTGGGGGAGAGGCTACATCTCTCAGCATTATTTTGGAGTAGGTGGAACTGTAGGGAAGGGTAACTATCTTACAGATTTTCCTATTATTGTTATATTAACTAAGTCATTAACTAGGTAGCCAGTTAGCATATGTTGCAGTGTAACTCATGGACTCTATTAGCATTTGGATTTGACAGAATAATTAATACAAGCAAAAAATTGTATTTTGCAGTGCATCAGGTTTCAGCTGTTGGTTGCCTTTCAGAACGATGTGTAGCTTCCATCTCAACATAAGGAGAGTTAGGCTGAAAACATGTTGAATGCCTGGGCCCAGAGGGTGGTGATCAGTGGCACAAAGTCTAGTAGGAGGCCAGTAACTAGTGGTGCACCCCAGGGGTCAGTTCTGGGTCCAGTCCTGTTGAACATCTTCATTAATGATCTGGATGATGGGGCAGAGTGGGCCCTCAGCACATTTGCTGATGATGCCAAAGTGGGAGGAGTGTCTGATACACCAGAGGGTCCAGAGGGACCTCAACAAGTTGGAGAAGTGGGCTGAAGGAACCTCATGCAGTTCAACAAGGGCAAGGGCAAAGTCCTGCACCTGGGGAGAAACAACTCAATGCACCAATATATGCTGAGGACCACCCAGCTGAAGAGCAGCTTTGCAGAAAAGGACCTGAGGTTCCTGGTGAACACCAAGTTGAACAAGAACCAGCAATGCCCTTGTGGCAAAGGTGGTGAATCATATCCTGGGCTGCATTAGGCAAAGCATTGCCAGCAAGGCAAGGAAGGTGATCCTTGCACTGTACTCAGCACTGGTGAGGCCACACCTGGAGTCCTGTGGCCAGTTCTGGGTTCCCCAGTACAAGAGGGACATGGACATGCTGTAGAGGGTCCAATGCAGGGCCACAGAGATGATTAAGGTACTGGAGCAGGGGTCCTCAAACTTTTTAAACAGGGGGCCAGCGCACAGATGAAGTGGCAGGCAGTCATCTGCGGCTGCTTGGTTGCCCCCCCAACCCCCAGTGGGGGGGGGCGGGGCGGGGGCGTTGTGTAAATACCAGGGGCCGGATTGAGGACCCTGGGGGGCTGTATCCCGCCCGCGGGCTGTAGTTCGAGGACCCCTGTACTGGAGCAGCTCTCGTGTCAGGTGATGCTGAGGGAGCTGGAGGACATCAGGCTCAGGGGGATCTCATCGATGTGTATATACACCTGAAGGGAGGGTGCAAAGAGGACGGAGCCAGGCTCTTTTCAGTGGTGCCCAGTGACAGGACCAGAGGCAATGGGCAGAAGCTGGAATGCAGGAGGCTGCAGCTGAACATCAAGAAACACTTTCCTACTGTGAGGGTGACCAGGCACTGGAGCAGGTTGCACAGGGTGGTTATGGAGTCTCCATCCTTGGAGATATTCAAAAGTCATCTGGATGTGGTCTTGGGCAGCTGGTTCTAGGTGGCTTGGCTTGTGGGCGGGGGGAGGTTGGACCAGATCACCTCCAGAGGCCTTTTCTAACTCCAACCATTCTGTGATTCTGTAATACCCTAACCTACTTCAGAACCTAAGAAACTCTCAGAAGAGGGCATAAAACTAAAAAAGTCAGTATTTCTAGTGCTATAGTCGTATCTTGCCTACATGGCCATTGGTCTGTCATCACTATCTTTAGTTACAACTGCAACAGTTACCATTTGTATCCAAACTATGAAAAAACTGTGATAATTTCTATTTACATTTGCCTGTATTCAGTCAGCATGTGTGTGCTCTGCACTTGTGAGTTGCAATTTCCTTGTTCTGTGGTATTAGCTGGGGGCGGCAGCTCTGCCTTTGAGCCTGTAACGCTTAGACACCCTTTCTTCTGTCTTGCTCTTCATGGCTCAAGTTCAAAACTTCTGTTGGAGGCAGTTACCGGGTACTGAGCTGGTGTTTGTTCATTTAAATGCAAGTGGGGGAGAGTCGTGGGCTTCTTGGGTTTGTTTTTGTTTAAGGTTGTGACCAAAAGTGATGCTCTGCCTCAACAGCTGATGATTTGGATTATTAAATATTGCCTTTATCTGAAGCAGTGGTGTCTGTCGAGGTCACGTTTTGTATTTGTTGTGATTGGCAAGTTATAGAGAGTCTCACCCGTAAATTGTCTCAAAAGGCTTTACAGTCCATCTTACTTTGTCTGTGGGTTTTCTCTTTTATTCTGGGCAGGGATGGGAAGACCCTGTGGTTTTTAGCTCAGAAAAATTGACTGAGCTATCCCTTGCTAAGGAGCACAATGGAGATCTTTCACTTCCAGTTTCACTTTAAGGCATTCTTGATAAATCGGTCTCCGGTGGCAATGGGGAGGTGATTTCAGACAGTTACAGGAAAAGAAGATGGAGATAAAGCATTTTAATTTTACGGAATCATTTTCTAATGAAGTAAAACTTACAGGATCATGGTATCAGTCTGATCCCTTCCTTTATCCATTCCTTTCAGATCTCTTCAAGGTAGTAACTTGGAAATCTGGTTTTTGTTTCTGCTCCATTGTCTGTGCTAAATTTCTACAGTAGTCTTATTTACTTTTTCTGGTGGTTTTAGTACTACTTATTTCCCCCTGGATAGCTCATATACAGTAATTCTCCTAAGATAAATAAGTAGATCCTAAAGTGGTAGAACTAATGAATTCAGCTTTCCTATGGATTTGCACCAAGTGGTTCCATTTTCTGGTGTCTAACATACATTGATCTTGCTTTTAGGCTTTCTCATTGAAAAGTGTTAAGAAGGCATGCCTGCTTTCCCTGGTCACCTGGGCTCAGATATCTTTAATTTGGACCTCTGTGTTACATCTAGTTGAAATACTTTGCAGTTTTATCCCTTCCACTGTTATTCAAAACTGTCAAACACCAAGATCACAAGATGAGTCCTTTATTCCTGGAACTGAAGCAATTGCCCAGTAGACCCACTTTATATAGAAAAAACTCTGAAGAACAAAGGTGTGAAATAGCATTGAGGTTGTGAAGGAGAATAGGCCCTCTTCAGCTTGCTGAAAGCTTTTGTGAGGAGCCTGGAATGAAATGTACATTGCAAAGTTGTGTTTGGTTGTTTTTTTTATGTTGTTTTGATTTTGTTTTGGGGGCAGAGTGCAGGTGTTTTGTTGTTTTAAAGCTCATTACAGCTGGTAATAGTGAAAGCACCACTTCTGGAATAATGTGCTGGCCTTTTCTGAAAGATGTGGCAATATGCTGCCTGGACAGGTGATTTGGAAGCTCTTTCATACAGTTGCCAGTTTTCATGATTCTGAAAGTTGAAAGGGAAGTTTCATTAACTAGTAAAGTCAGCATGCTTAGAAATTATGTGTCTTAACAGTGGATCTGGGGAGTAAGTTTGATCAGTTTATGCATTAAAACTGAAATACTGTTTTATGGTACCTTTTGCCTCTGCTTTTTTTGCCTTTAGCCCCATAAAGATTCATAGGGAAGTCCTTTACTCTGGAAGGTTGGCATTAGTAACTAAATCTCAGGATGGAGGTTGTCTGTGTGTTATAAAGGAGCTTTGTAGTGAGGACCCGCAGAATATTGCTTCCTGTCTCACGAACCCATGACACGTTCTCAGTTTGTGTCAGGTTTCTCAAACCCCAAGCCTATAATTTATTCAGGAACTTGACTGTAATGCTTTGTACTTCATGACTTACATCTGAAAAGATGAATTTAAAAAATTGACACACAAACTCTCTGGATGCCCTGCACATTTCAGTTCTAGGATATTTTGCACTGCTTGTTAGTTAGGGTCTGTAGGAGAGAGCAGCAAGTCAGTTTAGCATGTGTCTGTGTGTCTGGCATAGCTACCAGAGCATCATTTTTTACCTCCTGAAGAACTTAATGCAGTTTTATAAATAGACTATGTGAGGATCCTTTGTAGCTGCAGAACAAAACGGAAATCACATTAAAATAAAAAAATGAAGCAGAGAATAGTATTCTGGCTATATCATTGTGGCCATGATAAACAAGTTTTTATGTTTTGATACTGAAGTGCTTATCAAGCCCTGTGACAAAGTACTGTTCTTTGAATAGAGATTTCATTTGGAGATAAGGTCACATCAGAAAGCAGAATTAGACTGGCTTTTGCTGAAACTGCAGCTTCTACATTTGTTCAGTCAGTCTTTGGTGTTTCAAATGCAGCTTTCATATGTGGATGGCTTCCTCAGTTATAAATAGTCATCTTGGTCCCAGTATTCAGAGACCATGATGACTTACATGTTACAGCTTTTTTCATGAAAAAGAAACTTTGTTCTTTAGGCAACATGCTGCCAGCAAGGTTTGGCTTGCCACCAGACGCTCTTGCACAGGAGTGAGAGCATGCTCAGCCCAGCCAGGGCACAGGCGATCTTTGTCATCTAATACAGGTAACCCAACCCACACAGAGATGGTGACCTGGTAAGGAGAAAGTTGTCTGCAATCCGCTTTGTATCCACTTTCACCATCAGAACAGAGGTTTTGACTCTTGTCAAGCGTGGCGTAATTAGATACCTACCTTCTATTTGAAAAGAATTTTCTGTCTTGATGTGTACTGTGGATTACTGAGCACCGAAAACCAGGGAAATGAGCCCTGTCTTGCAACTTAAAAGACATTCCTCATACTTTCTCGCTTCCTTTGTGAAATTGGCGTGTGGTAACTGAATCTTAACAAAATACATGGGGAACATGGGGATCACGAGGATTTCCCTGGTCATTCCTTTCTGATTTCCTAAAGAAAAGAGTGACATTCTCCTTATTTTGATCTAAGGTAGCTGAGGACACGCTTTAAGCCGTTACAACGGCTCTAGTCTTTGTGATTCTAGCTTGTGCAGTGATTGTGTAATTACAGCTCTGTACCTTCCAAATAACCTGCTTCCCTGGAACAGTTCATCCAGACCACAGGAGATGGTTCATGTAGGCATCTTCCTTTACTAGCACAGAGCGCCACGCCACTCTGTAGTACCAGCATTGCCCATGCAATGTGTGAGGGTGGCAGCAGCTCACATCTGGATGCAAAATGTCCAGAAGTACCTCTCGTTAAGTAGTTTTCAGAACATCAGCAGCAAGTAAGAGACTTGGTTCAGTAGACACATCTGTCGCTCTCTCTGTGCCTCCTCTAAGGTTTCAAAATAAATGAGGCTGTACTAACCTAGGAAGACTTGAGGGGCAATAACAGTAGTGCAAGAAGAGTAAACATGAGAGGTGGATCTTTAGGTGATTAATAGGGAAGTTTTGTGGGTTTTTTTCTGAAGTTTCTTAAGCAGATTTGGTCATGATTTCTTAGAATGACCCTATGACTATGGTGTCCTGAAACTGCATGTTAGTAAATGGTCATGAGCAATTATGTCTTTCACGTTATGAAAATTGTAAGTGACAAAAAAAATTAATGTAGATATCAGGGAGTATCACTTGACCAATAATTCTGCTTCTTCCCCCAGTGCTGTTATAAAGAAAAAGAAAAAGGAAGTTTTCCTTCTAGTTCTCTTGCAAGTTCTTGTACCGTAGCCTTACTGAAGTCATTATTAAGTCAGCAGAAGAAAAAAATACCAATGTATTGCATTTAGGTAGTACAAACAAAAGAGGTAAAGAAAAAAATTTAAAAGCAGTGAACTTTTTTTCTTTCTGTTTGCAGACACACACAAAAAAGTGGCTTGTGTAACAAGTTTTAGGTTATTGGTGTTGGTTTTCTTAACTTTTGCAGAGTCTCTGGGAACAGTCTGGTTGCCCTAGGAAACTGTCAGCTGGTTTGCATTGGGATTGTGTGCATTCTGTGAGAAGTTGAGCTAGCTCTCTCCTGCCCTTTAAGCCCTTGTACATCTTCCTTTGCAGAAGGTGGTGCGTGTTGTGCATGTCAGTCAGCGCATACGTGCTACTGAGCAGGTCACAGACCTGAGCCACATCCAGCCGCTTACCTGCAGTGTCAGCAATGACTTTGCTGCCTCCTCTGCTCAGTCTCAGGTTTTTGTAAACATCTTGGAACTTACATCTTTGAGAGGTTTCATTTAGGTCAGTCAGGCCCAGCTGTTGTGAGTGGGTGGATCAAAGTCTCTTCCTTCATCTGTTACGGTGCACTAACAAGAAAACCAAACTGAAAAATATCAAAGGCATTTTGATATTTTGGTATCAATCAAATTGATAAAGGAAAAAACAGTGCTTTTCAATTTCCTGTACAATAGTATTAACAGCTTATATTTATAGGCAAAAGTAGTTGATATACGTAGGTAACAATCACAAAGGTAATCTTTGAGTTTCATTTCCTGCAATCATTTATTAGGTAAATGTAAAATTAGAATAGAATTGTGTCAAGGGGGGGGATACAGAAAGGGCAGTAAATTGTGGGTTCTTATCTCAAGGGCACCTTGCTTGTGATTAAAAGCTTGGATTAAGTCCCTGCTAGTTGAAGCTGGCCCTGTTTTAAAACATGCATTGGAAAAGAGAACTCCAGCAGTCAGTTGAATGAAGAGGACACTGTCTTGCAGGAAGAAAAAAAAAATCACATATGAGTAGTTATTATCTGTGCCTTGGAATTGATCTTAGCTGTAAATCATGGCTAACTACAGGAGGTGTACAAAACTGAGAGATGGTAGCAATGTAACAGCATAAGCTTGCTGAAGTATTTTAAGAGGAAGAAAGACATGGACTGCTGGTGGTGTTACAGAATATATGTAACTGCATATTAAAAAGATTCATTCTGCCTCATACAGAAGAATGGAATAGCTTTAGTGATTTGAGGAAGATTGTTTTGTACAGCCAAAGATAACAGGTTGGAAGAGTTATTTTCTTTTTTAAAATTAATATTGGAAACACTTCCTAAATGAACAGTGAAAAATTAATTTGAGTAAAATAATGTAAACTTTTTCTTAAAAAGCTAAATCTGCCGAGTGCATGCATTTTGAAGAAAAGATTTCATAAAATAACTTGCTGAATAATACCCACAAAGATGGGTGGTAGACGAGAAGACACTTTAAAACAATTTGGTTTTGAGTTTTCTATGCTGCTTTTTCAGAACTATAGAGGAGATTAAATTAGGTTAAGCTTAAATCTCCAGAGCACAAAATATCTTCTGATTTCTGGGGATGACATTGCATTTAAATTAAAATTGGTATTTCATGTTGACATTGTAAGAGCTATAAACTGCATAAAGCTTGAGGGAACCTTGGTACTACATAAATATTGAATTGCTTCCCCTTCATCTGGCTAAAAAAATTTGGAATTTGTTACATTCTCTCTGCAGAAGACATTCAGCTGTGTCAAGTGAGCATATTTCACGAGTGAACTTAAAATACATTTGCCCCTGAGCTTATAAAGCAAATACATATCTTCTGCTTTAGAGAACCAGTGAAGGAATCTCTCTGTGGAGAAGTATTACTTGATATGGAAGAAATAAAGTGAAACCCATTGTCAAAGCTCTGGTGATACAACAGCTGCGAGGAAGAAATGGAGGCAGTATAAGCATTATTCATCAGTCTGCAGAACTCTGCACCTAGGCAGTAGGGATTTTGGTTGTGTGTTTGTTTTTTTTTAATTCACGGACACCAAGTTTTCAGCAGCTCTTAAGAACACCACCTGCCTGGTGTTGCCAGCTGTAACTGTTTTGGGGTGTATCGAGTAAAATGCAAAGGCTTTAGTCCTTACAGAATAAGAATAGGGAAAGGGTAACTTCAGTTCCCCATTTTTTTATGGTACTGTTAACAGCAGAAACCTCAGAGCTGTGTACAAGTGCTGTTTAACAAACGTAACCACTTCTTTTCAGTTAGAAAATCAGAACTTGAAATAAACTGGTTAATTAGGTAATGTGTACAGTCTTGTTTTTTCTTATTGGTCCCACAAAACTGCTTTGAAACTTTTGGGGAAACATTGGCTGAACAGTGAACTTTGATAAACTTGACAAAGTAATTCAACAGTAAAGTGAAGTTGGAATAATATTCATTGCATTCCTGTGTCCTGTCTGCTATGTGAAATGGGCTGTAGATTCCATTAGAACTGAAGCAAATAAAATACAAACTTAAGGTTGTTTATTTGCAAGGCTTATATGCTCAATGTGGTAGCATCTGGCTTGAAATGTGCAGGGAATGGCATTGCTTGGAAGAAGCATATTGACATAATTTTAAAAAAGGAAAGGCAAGGCAGGAAGAAAGAAATGAGGAATCTTTAACACGTAATAATGACTTTACAGTTTCTCAGAATAAAAAATGATTAGGAGCTGTATAAATTAATTTCAGCACAAACTTTCACTAAGGCCTTGTCCTCTATTGCCAAATACTATATACAATTTATTGCTGAATCATTTCAGGCATCTGCTCAGGAGGAATAAATAAGGCAGTTGGAAACTTGCATACATCATGGCTTTGGGAGGCAGGGATGCTGCTATTAGGAATAAGAATTTTGCTGAAGGGATACAGACCCTGGGCAGAAGCTTGAATACAGGAGTATGGAGAGCCTGTTGGGAGGGGGAAGTGGATGCTCTGACTCGGAGCAGGGCAAGATACGGTTGTGGGTGTGATCTGGACCGTGTGCAGGGAAGAGCAGGTGGAGTCAACAGCTGTGGCTGTTCTGGGGCAGGGTGTTTGTGGGTCGGTGCTTTTTTACACCCTTTACCTCCACACAGTTGTGCTTTATTTGTAGCCTGGCATGGTAGCTGGCCATCTAAATTCACATTCATGCTTTCTATATTAAATACATGCAATACAGAAATAGTCCTTTGGTTCTGAAGTTGTATACATTTTCAGGATTGAAAAAATATAGTTGCTTGGTGAATACGTCAGTCTTTCAAAAATACTAAGTTCACCAAAGCTAAGACCTCTTTCATCCTTTTGCTCTGATTTCCATCACGCATGCCACGGTTTAGTAATGCCCAGTAACAGATACATCAACTCTGTCTTAACAGATGGTGCAGAAAAGTCAAGATACTGGGTACGTGACTGCCACACTTTGCAATCCAGCATCATCCTTCTTCTAAGCATGTTTGTGAGCTTTGCTGTACCAGAACTGTGTCTGCGTCGTCTGTGCTTATCCTTGCCTCACTAAACACAGAGTACTGCATACACTAAATTTAATAGTCCCTTTGTGCCCTTGAACAGCTATTTTACCTGATACACAAGGTGTTAGCTTGATGATGGATAGGCAAGGCTGTAGCATTACCGGCTAGCAGCCCTGCTTCTCGTGTCTTTGCTGGGAGCCTTAACGGATATAGGCTCTGCTGGGCTGCTTTGGTGGAACTGAAAAAAACCCATTGAAGCAAGGTGTGCTGGCCTCAGTTTCTTGATGTATATGTGAACAGCTCTGGTTGCCAACAGTGCAAAAGATGGCTGGGGTCTAATGAGGTTTACTTTTTTATTATTTTTTTAATAGTCAGAATCATACATCTGCTAAACTCTCTCAGCTAACTCCTTCATTATCACCTGATAACAATGAATGCAGCTGGAATAAGTGAGTGTGTACTACTGACCATCACCAGCTATGCACAGGAGGGGTAAGCTATAGATGTCGTGGGTGGGCAACTGGCTTTCCTGCCTTCAGGGTTGTGAATTTGCACTAACTTGGAGGACCTGAGATACCAACTGGACTAGTCTTACTATGTATAAACAGAAATAAAATTGTTAGAAATAAGCTGAATGGATTTAAAAGGAGAAGACATCTGTTTTGAAGATGAAGTAACACAAGGTGATTTATAAGAGAGTGAACAAAAGTGCTGAAGTTGCATCACTGCTTTCTCCCACAGTGAAAGACTCTGCTAACTCTGTCAGGCTTTTTCATAATTTATGCAGAGCATGGTCAGTAAGAATGGAGAAAGCAAGGCCTGTGGAGAAACAGGAATAGGAAGTGATGTGCTGCTGCCTTTGATGGGCTAGGGAAGCCTGTGGTGGTTGTTCCATGTAGGCTGTATGTAACACCTGGTGGAGCGGCGTAGTGCTGTAACTCTTCTCAGAGACAATTGTGTCTAATTTTATGATGGTGTGAACACTGTTCTGTAGGTGGAGTTGTTGAATTAGGTTCCTGAAAACTTCAGGCACTTTGAGTTCCCCAAGCTGGATCTATCCATAGGATATTGCCCGTTTGCTTTATTTCATGGTTTGCCAACATTTTCTCTGTCTTCACAGGAATAAAGTACTTAAAGAAGGGGTAAAGTGGTAAACAGCATCAGCCCTAACATTTCTTCTCAGTTCATCTTCACTGAACAAGAGTGCTACACTCAGTTAACCTTTAGAGTATAAAGACTAGTGAACAGCATCCGAGTTCTGTTCTGGTACCATACAGATCATTTCTGTTAATTTTATACACACATACACACCGGTGTGTGCACAGAGCCCTTTCCAAAGTGTATGCTTCAGTGTTCTGGGAGCTCTAGAGATGGCTGCCTTTCTGGTTTGTAGGGGTATTTTTTGTTTGTTTGGTTTTGATGTCAGCGTCGGTAGTGGTAGGCTCGGTTTGCATTAAGAACTGCTTGGTGTTGGAAGTTGTATTAAAAACCACCCCCACTTCCTTACAGTACAAACAAACAAACAAAAAAATACCCGAAAGATACGAAGCCTGTTAAAAGAAGCCGATGAGCTTTCCAAGAGGAGCCAGGGAGAGGTGAAGCCACGAGGAGCCTGAGGGCCCATGGGAAGAGTTGCAATAAACAGGTTAGTGGGTGAGAGAATGAGCAGAAGCATGAAACCAAATACAGAGCTCAGCCTTCCCAATATATTTTTTCCTGTTGCCATTTACAGTATACTTCATGTTACTTGCTCTCTAAAATTCATTCCTTTGGTAGATACATGTTCGACCATCCCTGACTTAATCTCATCTTCTGTTTTATTTTTTTCATAATATTATTGTTTGTCCAAATACAGGCTACTGATGTGTTCAAGCCGAGGACAGGTTAGGTGCAATTTATTAGGCTGTTACGTATAACTTTATTTTGTAACTTATTTTTAACAGAATTCTATATATCTAAGAACATAGGGTGTCATCTTTGGCCATTTTAAGCTGTACATTAATTCAATAGCAAGTAAGTTTTGTAATTTGCTACAATAATGGCACTCTAAATTTTTCTTTAACAATATGTCTTCATTGTAGCTTGTATTTTGCTTAGCATTTGTACTTTATTTAGAACTGGGAATTGAATGCATATTCAGTTAGGAAGGGCTGATGAGAGTTCAGCTGTACCTCCTCCCTTTCAAAAAACAGTCATGTACTCTAATTTTCCTTCTTGCTTTCTTAAAGTAGTGGGGATTATAGTTGGTTTTATATTTAAAGTAATTGAGGAAATGGAAACCAGTTCATCATATACAGCAGGGGTTCACAAAGCACCCTGATAGGTAACGTACTTAATTTTTAATTCTCACATGACCAGCTGCTGTACATCAAGGGGATGGACTTGTGTGTACGTTGTAGTCTGGCCCTGTCCTTGTGGTCAAAAGCAAAACGATGTAACAAATGTCATGTGCTAAGAACTCGGAAGAGTGCCGGAGTTGTTAATTCCTTCTACAATTTTCTTCAGGCTCTCTTCTCCGAAACCATGCCAGAGATGACAGAGAATGAGACACCTACTAAGAAGCAACATCGGTGAGTTTCTGTGGGAAAATGACTGTGTTGTACTTCTATGGTCTGTGGTTGTGTCGTAATTATGAAGTGTTTAGTTAAAGCTTCGGCGATAAGGGTATTGATGAGAAGTTCTGAGGGTTGACCAGGTTTGACCCAGAAGTTTGGGAACCTTTCTCTCTTCCCCTATCTATGCTGAATTATTTGTTGAAGACATGTCTGCCTGGGCCACCTGGACAACGGAGATTCTTTAGATTATTACACTGACTACTCCGATGTGTATAAAACTGTCACGACCTCAGTTAGTGCAGCCTGAAAGTATTTGGCTCACTGCGTGTGTACACTACATCTGATTTATGTATATAGAGTACATATTCAGGATCTGTTGGCTTCCAGCAAAGCAATTTGAGGCATTACACAATGATTCTGACCTGGTTGCCACCAGTCCAGAAATGCCAGGTGAACATCTGGAAAAAAAAGACAACCCTCACATGCTCAAATTATACCCAGACAGAATTTTAAGGCAGTAAAGAATAACTGCAGAGGAATGGTAATTTTGGTTTCCCACACAAAGGAAGCCTGTTTGATACCAGAAGGTATGATGTTTGAAGGTAACATGGCTAGAAAAATCGATTTGCATGGTAGTGTTTTCTCCTGTTTCATTGATCCAGTGAACACAAAAGCAACATTTCAAACAAATACTTAACTACCTTGTTGCTCAGAAATAGAATTATTTTTTTTTAATATTTGGCCTTACTGAACACTGGGTAGCGTAATAGTTGTCGCTGAACAGAAACGTAAAAATCCGGCTTTGCCCTATAAATGTGTAACAATAATCAGATCAAGTATTACGCTGTGCCTTGTTATACTGAAATTAAGTCTGAACACAAATGAATTTTTGTTAGAAACTGTTTAATACCAATGTCTAAGACGAGTCTTTGTGAGTGTGACTTCTAGTGTGTTCTTGTTTACAGAGCAGAATATATTATTCAGTATTTTTAGCTGTAATGGAAATAATAAAAGAAATATTTGTATGCAGATGTTTTCCCTTCTATTTCACATCACTGTTCTCTCTTTATGTTTCACAGAAAGAAAAACCGGGAGACACACAATGCAGGTAGGAACATTATGCTTTGTTGTTTGATCTGGAAATAAGCATAGGTGGTTTGGACTAGTAGAACATATTTTACATGGAGAAGGTTCCCTGTAGGCGTTTACTGCACTTAAAAAAACCCACTTTACCAAAGACATTTCTGTGTCCTTGCATAAAATATCTGTGCGGAAGAGCTTCTTGATTGTTTCTGGTTTGTCGCTTTTCACAGCACAAGGTTGCAGCATGCCCCAGTATGAAAGCAGGACCATGCCCCTGGCTTTCCAGTGCTAGTAAACTAAGAAGGAAACAATTTCAGTTGTGTTCAGTTCTAAAGAAAAATAAACACACAGGCATTCACACACAAATAACACCTACCTCTCTTAAAAGAGAGAACATATATCTGACCTGGGAGCTTTAGAGTTTCCCTGGATTAGAAATATTCCTGTAGCCTGTCCCTGAGGCACCCACCTTCATGTTGGCATCCCAGAAATTCTGTCTGAATACTGGATGTATGTTGCAGGAGACACATCCCTCTGGCAGAGACTAGTCAGTGTCTAGCTCCAATGGTATCTTCTACAAGCAGCAGCAGAAAGACCGAGTGGGGAAAAGTATGACGGATTTTGGCCTGGTTTATCCTAAGAAATTTATTCCGGTTCTTCTTTTATTAAACAGCACTACTGTGTGGTCTTCACAAACTCAACTGAAAAACTGCTGAGTAGTTTCCATGGGAAGGCTGTGGAATATAGTGCTTCTCAGGCTGTGCCCGGGTTGTGGCCGGGTTCTTAAGGATTAGGAAATACCAGGAAATAGTCTTATTGAGTTTACTTTGCCGACCTCATTCTAATTCTCAGTTCCTGTTTTACTTGCTGATAGCTTTCCAGAGTCTCCATCTACTGGGCTGAACTCTGCAAGACGTGGGGACCAGCTCCCTCCGGCCCTGTAGCTTGCTTAGTCATTAATGCCTGGACAAGCTTGGGTAGAGTGTGGAAAATATTATCAAAACAATGGAATAGCACTTCACAACCACTGTGATATCTGTATGTATTAGTAAGATATATAAAAATTAAGTCGCAAGGATCATGTGTTTTAATGTTTATACAGCTGCTCTGATTTATGTGGTAATGTTCTTGCAGAAGAGACTTGGTCTTGCTGTATTTAGTGTATTTCTGCCTGTCCCTGTCAACGCCACCGGTCTGTCCTGAAATAAAAAAAATAATTTACTAGTTTGAGAAACATAAATTGAAGTGACAGACTACTGAAATAAAACTGTTTAAATTAAATCAGTATATTCTTTATAAAGGAGTACAATAAAATAGTCACTAGTGTTTCTGTGTGCCACTAAAAGCAGCCCGGCTGCACAAACCACAAGGTTTGTTCAGCACAGTGAATGAGCCATACATTGGTTTGCACCTTGACAAAGCCGTGACAGAACTTTTTTTTTCAGGCTTTTTGCAAAAGAGGCATCTAATAGTTTTAGTTTGCATAGAACACCAAAACATTTTCAGTCAGAGAAACAGCTACATGAGAGTGAACTGTATTTAAAAGAAGCTGGACTATGGTGGGTGGAAAACAGAGATTAATACTGTCTGAAAAAAACGTGCCCAGAGGTGTTTGCACTGCTAGACTTGTAGTGTACACCCTTTGTGCCAATGTGTAGGCCTTATGAAGAGTTACAGTCCTCTAGTGAGGCCTGTAAATGAAGCATTTTCTGACCTTCTCCAAAACGGGTAATTCACTGGCAATACTGTTCGTTCAATACTTTCTTCACTCCCAGTCACAATTAGACCTTGAGGAACAGTTACACCTTAGAACATAAAAAGAGTAACTGGTAGTCCATATACCTAGAGCTTCAGCTATATTCATTGTTGGCTGCTCCATCAATATAGATTTAAAATGAAGATTGAAAACTGGTAAAATCTAAACTATTTCTATTTTGGTGCTAAACTAGACATTACTATTTGAGAGAGAGAGATTTCCTTCCGAAATCTGAAATGGATTCTTTCTGTAATCTTGGTTCGTTTGCTTTCTGTATGCCTTGTGAAAAAGTGTGTCGTAAAACTCAGCTATGAAGCATTATCAAAACCTGAATTTTGAGTTGCAGTAACTCCTCTTTTCCACAGAGGGGTCTAGAGCATCCCCACCTTTTAAAGATACTGCTGCTTACATTACAGCTCTCAATTCCACCGAGTTCAGTAACAGGTTTACTGTAGAGGAATTTTTTTCTTCTCTCAAGTTACTAAGGGTTCCAATATGTCACAAAATAATGTATTTATGAGCCCTTACATTGGTCCTAGTTGTGCTGCCATTGTGCTGACTTGCCCAACCACATGACGCAGCACATATTGTTTTTGCTTAGTGGAGAGACATCGAAAGAAGAAGATTAATGCTGGGATAAACAGAATTGGAGAACTCATTCCCTGCTCTCCAGCACTTAAGCAGGTGAGTGTCTGTTCAGAGTGCATACAAGTTTCTTGTAAAATGCTTGTGTGTTTCTGTCTGTAGAAGTATAAATGCTTATTTCACTATTTGTCTGAGACTGTCTGAATTTATACACTCTGAAATCTTACTAGTTATTAGTATTTTAAAAAGTAATTGTAATAGAACTTGTTCTTGGAAGTGCAGGGCCACACGCATGTATTTACACAGATTTTTGAGCTTTTTATCTGAAAGCGTTGCCTGTGACTGCTGAAGGAATGAAGCGCTACAGGCTGGACATGTAACTGACTTTCTCCTCAATTCATATGCACAGTACTTATGAGCAAGTGTAAGCTAGACTTAATTTGCCCACAGCGATTTGGTTAGCTTGCTGAAGTCTGCCTGTGCGTTTGATTCACAGCTTTCCAAAGTTCTCATTAAGGGTGCCTGCACGTTAGTAACAACAGAAGGTAAAAATCCTCTCTTGGCTGCTGCCTGTCCTGTTGCCTTGAGCAGAGGGGTAGCTGATCACCTTTTCCTCCGTAGGAGGGTTGGTGGGCCAGGCAGAAGTAGGTTGGATATGGACAGTGGGTTGCTGATTATGTTGTGTGACTCCTGTTCGTCAAGTTGTTTTCTACTGATTCTGTTTAATGTGGTCTGTATGATGCCCGAGTGCTGAAAGCTATGTGTTAAGCAAGATCATTTTTCAGGTCATTCTTCAGTCCCCGTTTGCTGGTGATCACTTAATGTCCTAAGGTGTAAATAGAATTGCATGCATGCTTCTTTTTGTCATCTTTCATATAATGGGATGAAAGCAATTCAGAAAGTGAGATAATAATAGTAAATTTAAGACACTGTCCTTGTGAAAGATGAAGCAAGACAAATGGTTTGAAGTTGATGCACAGAAGCATCTTTTTCAAGATGGCAATCTACAGCAGAGACTGTTCCTACAGAACAGTAGAAGAAGAAATTAGAAGTGAACAAGAAGTTTCACAGGCAGAATAAGCATAGTTTCATAAAAGGAAGATGGTGAGGTGTTATGGCATATTTTCTCTTCCATACTCTCCAGTATATTGCTTTCAAAATTATGCATACACCTCCCTGGATAATTGTTTCATGTTTGTTTCTTTTCTAATAAAATATTTACAAGGCAGTATCCTGGAAATTTCATGTGATGTATAGGTTTATTAGTGAACATGAATTTTAGGCTGCTCAGCAAGAAATTATGCTTGCTGTTCAGGTTCTGTGGCCTTAGCATCTAGCTTCAGGCATTGGAAAATGTCAGCTCCAGCACTGAAAATGTTATTTTGTAAAAACTCATGATAGTTTAGGGTCAATATCATTCATGAAACCTGTGATTCATCTTAAAAAACAATACAAAACAAAACCACACAAAAAAACTCCCCAAACCAAAAAAATACCACCCAGCAATATTCAGGGAATCATTCAGGTTAACGTATTTTTAAAGTAAAGACCTTTTGGAGCAAGTGTAATCTCATTATTAATGGACCTACCAATGATAGACCTTTCTCCTAATTTTATGTATATGTTCTCTTTTAAAGAGCAAGAACATGATCCTGGATCAGGCCTTTAAGTATATAACAGAAATGAAAAGACAGAATGACGAACTTTTGTTAAATGGAGGGAACAATGAACAGGGTAAGTACAGATGCTGCTGAAGACTCTAGAATTTCTGTCACTCACTTCTACTGTGTAGTTTGTTAGAACTAATTAACAACAAAGCCTGGATCAACATACTTGGGAATCCCAAGACATTATGCACATACAGGAAAAATACAGCTGCTTAGAATATCTTGGAACAGGAAGCCAACAGAATGCCCAAGTGCGTGTTCTTGCACATAGGTATAACATAATGAAGCAATGGCTTTGTGACGTAAAATAATTACAGAGCTTTTAAGTGATGTGACATCGTCTAGTAGATTCTGTCCTGATTTATTCTACTGTAGTGACCAGCATAATTTCTGACAAACTTCAGTTGAATTTTTGTCGTCAAAACCATAGTTTCCTTCATGCATAGAGCTTTTTTTTTATTCCTTTCAAATGCTGCAAAAGTGCCTATTTTATAAAAATACAATGTATTGTATAAAAATCTTCTTAAATAGATGTGTAAAAATACAGTGATGGAAGTATGACAGAAATAATCTCAAAGCTAATGTTGCGGTTTGTGATTTTAATTTCTACCCATAAAATGGAATTCTAAATAGTTTGGGTTTTATCTTGTTGTTGTAATTGGGTTTGGAAACCCTAGGTGATTTTCTTAGTTAGATGAGCCATCTCCAAGTGCGTTGCTGGTTTTTGTGGTTTTACATAAGTGCTTTGTATTTAATTTTGCATATCGTGTTTAGAGGTAATGAAACTTAATTGTCCTGGAAAGCCATGAGATTATCAATTAAATAAAAACAGTTTTAGCCTTTGCAAAGGCACAGGGAAAAGAGAAAAAAAAAATCAATATGCTTGTCTTTCTTTCAGTAATTAAACAATTTGATTAGTGTTCATTTTCATCTGAGTTAGTCCCGATATTTTTTCTAACTCAGTAATTTGACATATCCTGCTATTGGTGATGGAATAGTCTGTGAAGTTCATTCACCTTCCCACTCAGTAGAGGGGCTTATCAGGATTTACGTTTTGTGAACACATTCGTGTTACGTGAACTGTTTGAAGAGAGCATATGTCATTAACAATTTATTTCAATACTACATAGTATTTACTCTCCAAATCATGTGGTAACATTACCTGGTATTTGCTGCGGTGCTGATGTAATGGAGTGCTCTCCACTGTTTTCTAGCTGAAGAAATAAAAAAACTCCGGAAACAGTTGGATGAACTGCAAAAGGAAAACGGGAGATACATCGAGCTACTGAAAGCAAATGATATTTGCCTGTATGATGACCCTACAATCCACTGGAAGGGAAATCTCAAAAACGCGAAGGTCTCTGTTGTTATTCCCGGTGACCAGGTTCAAAAGAACATCATTGTCTATTCAAACGGGAGTCAACCCAATGGAAATAACCAGGGAGCATCTGTCCAGGGTATAACGTTCAATGTTGGTCATAATTTACAAAAGCAAACAGCCAATGTTGTGCCAGTCCAGAGAACTTGCAACATAGTGACTCCTGTGACAATTTCTGGTATTTACCCCACAGAAAACAAGCCATGGTCACAAACTACTCTTTCTCCACTGGCCTCCGCTCAGACAGCTGCAGCAGGGAACGTCCTTGAGCTTTCCACTGCAGAGAATGAGCGAGGTGTGCTCGCCGCTGCCACTGCCAGCTTGCAGAGCGCATCTCAGTCCGGAACAGAACAGGAACTACAGTGTTCATCAAGTAATGCACCACAGAATGATCAGAATCTCCCCAAAAGTAAAAATGAGGAGGAGGGCCCTAAACTAACAAAGAAAACGCTCCTGCAGGCCATCAGCCTTCCTTCCAGTGCCTCCATGGAAGCCTCCCAAGTTCAACAGGTGAACACAACTTGCTCAAATACACAGAGTTCTAGGAGTGACCTTGAGGAAAGCTGTGTCATTTCGACCACAGACACAGCTTGCGTGCCATCTGTGAGACTGTCTACTGCAGACAGCTTTTCCTCTGTAAATGCCCTCAAAAGTACAGACTTAGTAAGTAGCGCTGGATTGCCTGTGACTTCTGCAGCAGAGGGAGCGAAGGCTGCAATGGCAATAAGCACTCTGCCTGCCAGTCCCCTGGAGAACTGCTGGGCTTTTTCAGGCTCTTCAGGTGTTGGCACTTCAGACTTGAAAAACATGAGTAGCCTTACGCGGATGCCTTCAGCTGGAAACACACAGACCACATGGACAACTTTGCAGCTGGCGGGAAATACCGTTCAGCCACTCAGCCAAACGCCATCCGGTATAATGACTGCTCTGTTAAACGAGCCAGTTAATGGTGCCGGCACTGTATCTTCTGCTCACAGCAGGCCTTTGACTACGAGTATTAGTCTGAATACTTCTCTGCCTGGGGATGGCCAGGCAGCTGAACAGATTGTAGTTACCTTGCCCTCGTGCCCACCCTTACCTATGCAGCCATTAATCAGCCAGCCGCAGGTGAAAACTCAGCCTGCAGGAAATATCCTTCCATTGAATTCAGCTATGCAGGTGATTCAGATGGCTCAGCCAGTCGCGTCAGCTGTTACAGGAGCACCAGCCAACCAGAACGTCATCATCCTCCAGCCTCCAAACCCCGCTCCATGCCCTCCAATTGTGAGAGCGGAAGTTCCCAGCCAAAACGTTAGTCAGCAAATTGTAATTATACAAGCTGCTAATCAGAATCCTCTGCCCCTCCTCTCTGCTCAGCCTTCTGCTTCTGTAAGAGTTCCTGTGAACGGGCCGACTGCAATCGCGAACTCCAGCAGCTCCGTACAAAATGCCTCTCTCCAGCAGACTTTCGGAGGGAAACACCTTGTCCATATATTACCCAGACCATCTTCTTTGCCATCTTCTAGCTCTACACAAACGTTTTCAGTTACCATGTCCAGTCAACAGCATCCTCAAACCATCTCACTGAACGGGCAGCTTTTTGCATTGCAGCCTGTGATGTCTTCATCCGGAGCTTCAAATCAAGCCCCTATGCAAATTATTCAACCCACCACCAGCGAAGATCCAAATACCAATGTTGCCCTCAATACGTTCGGTGCTTTAGCTAACCTCAATCAAAGCATATCGCAAATGGCTGGGCAGAGCTGCTTACACTTGTCTCTCAGCCACCCTACCAATCCCACAACTGTCAGTAACCAGATTGCCACGGTTAACTGCATGGCATTACCAGCTTCGGTGGCATCCTCAGTACCTGCAGAGGTTTCGGTATTAACTAGTGCATCTAATTCAATAAATGCTTCTCCCCAAAAAGCGGCTGCTGGTTTGCCATCCAGTGCAAAATCCAAAAGGACAAACAAAAAGCCAAATACAAAGAAGCACCAGGCAGTCAACAATAAAGTATCCTGCCCAGCAGTTCCTTGCAAAGATGCAGGGAAGGTGGACTGTGCTCCTGTGGAAACAGCGGCAAAGCCTTCAAATGGTGAGGGGCTGCTTGAAAACACTCCAGCAGTGTCGCAAGCTTTAACGACATCGCAGGCAAGCGGTGTGGCAGCATCAAGCAGTGTCAGCATCTCTGACTGTCGTCCCAAAGAGAGCGTGAGCTCTGAACAGGTGGTGAAAACCTGCTCTGCCCCTGAGCCGAGCTCAGCAGAGGCACCTTCTTCCTCGGCCCTGGAGTCTGTGGTGTCAGAGCAGCTGCCGCTCATCCCGCCGACCTCCAAAGATGCTGCTCCTGGCCAGCAGGCCCGTGGACCTCAGAACCGCCCGCCAACCAGCTCTGCCTTGTCAGAGTCTCCCAAACCCTGTGAACCCCCTGGCACCTTAACGTCCTCTCGTACTGAAGCACATGTGGCACATTCTCAGGTTGCTGGGACATCAGCAGCGCAGAGCAGCACAGCAGATCCAGGTTCCAAGGCAGGAACGATTTCAGAGTCCTGCAGCGTTGTGCAGGATTCCTCAGTGGTAATGCAAGATGCGGACTTGTTGGAAGGACAGGGACTAACCAAAATGCTGTCTGATCTCACGAAAGAAAGAACAGCTGTGGAAAAAACCTCTTCATTTACTGTTCAGGGGGAGCATTCTAATTTTCCCATGGAAAACTCTAAATCATCAGAATCAAATGTTGATTTGCCTGAGAAGCAGGAACTCTTGCTAATGAACACGGAAGGTGATGCTCTCTCACAGCATCACTCCTGCATTTCTGATCAGGAAGTAGTCAGTGCTTCCCTTATCACTAGTAGGCAGGCAGACTCCCCGATGTCAACTAGCTCTGGCAGCAGTCGAGGCTTCTCAGTTGCATCTATGTTGCCAGATACCACCAGAGAAGACGTTACGAGCAGCACCTCAACCAGTACATGTAACAGCTGCACATTTTCAGAACAGACTGACATTGTAGCTCTTGCTGCAAGAGCTATTTTTGACCAGGAGAGCCTTGAGAAAGGTGGAGGAGGAATTCAGGTTAACATGAGGGATGCCATCTCTAAGTCAACGGAGGTTGCACCTTTGGAGAGAGAGCAACAGCCTTTTAAACCTCAACCAGTGAAAGAAAATAGTGCAGGGCCGTTGGAAGTGGCACCAAACAAATTCAGTGCTCCAGATACAGTACAGGCGCATGTCGATAGACCGGTCGAAAAGCCAAGCTGCTCTGTAGGAGGTGTGGAAACATCAAACGCCTCTTCTCAGATTTCCGCTTCCCAGTCACCAAGCATAACCAGCTTAAGCGTGAATAATCTGATACACCAGAGTCGCATTGTCCATCCCCTTGTGAGTTGCTCCAGTTTATCCCAGCCTTCAGAGCCAGCGAGCGTCCCTGCAACTGTGAGCCTCTCCCTTCCGTCCAGCACATACCTCAACCAGTCTCCTGGACCTGCTATGATGAGTGACTATGCCCAGGAACAACTGAACGCTATCAGGGCAAGCACCATGCAGGCTCCCCAGCTGCAGGACTCGCACTTAAAGCAGCAAAATCATGAAGGTCGCAAAGACTCAGCCAAGCGGGCTGTTCAAGATGACCTTCTCCTCTCTACGGCGAAGAGGCAAAAGCAGTGCCAGACGACGCCCATAAGGCTCGAGGGGATGGCGCTGATGAACCGAACACCCGAGAGTATTGCTGATCAAACGCAGATGCTAGTCAGCCAGATTCCTCCTAATTCATCCAATTCGGTGGCATCAGTGAGCAATCAAGGGCACACCGATGGCCTCAATAGGTT
Source organism: Falco punctatus (assembly GCF_963210335.1). Classification (NCBI taxonomy): domain Eukaryota; kingdom Metazoa; phylum Chordata; class Aves; order Falconiformes; family Falconidae; genus Falco; species Falco punctatus. Next base: position 2,436,341 of record NC_137585.1, read on the forward strand.
ATTCCCACCCAACAGCAACTTTGTAACACCAGCTTTAAGGCAAACTGAAGTTCAGTGCGGTTCTCAGCCGTCCATTTCAGAGCAGCAAGGCCCGGCAGGGCAGCACTTGCAGCCGATTCAGCATGTTCCTGCTCAAGGAATATCTCACCTTCACAGCAATCATCCATACTTAAAGCAGCAGCAGGCTGGTCAGTTAAGAGAAAGGCATCACTTGTATCAGCTGCAGCACCACGTCACTCACGGGGAAAACTCGGTCCACTCTCAACCCCACAGTGTCCACCAACAGCGAACGATACAGCAGGAGGTGCAGATGCAAAAGAAACGCAATCTCATCCAGGGAACAACAGCCACGCAACTTTCCCTCCAACAAAAACACCATGGAAGTGATCAAACGCGGCAGAAAGGTGGTCAGCCTCATCCTCACCACCAGCAAATGCAGCAGCAGATGCAGCAGCACTTTGGAGCTTCCCAGCCTGAAAAGAACTGTGAAAATCCTGCAACAAGCAGAAACCATCACAACCATCCTCAGAGTCATATGAATCAGGATATTATGCATCAACAGCAACAAGATGTTAGCAGCAGACAGCAAGGGTCAGCTTCTGAACACGTGTCAGGGCACAATCAGATGCAAAGACTTATGACCTCCAGAGGCTTAGAGCAGCAAATGGTGTCCCAGGCAAGCATCGTAACCAGGCCATCCGATATGACGTGCACCCCTCATAGGCAGGAGAGGAACCGAGTTTCCAGCTACTCTGCTGAGGCTCTCATTGGGAAGACGCCCTCTAATTCAGAGCAGAGAATAGGAATAGCTCTTCAAGGCCCTAGGGTTTCTGACCAGCTTGAAATGAGAAGCTATCTCGATGTTTCTAGAAATAAAGGGTTGGTGATTCATAATATGCAGGGCCGCTTATCTGTCGACCATACAGTTGGCTCAGACGTGCAGCGGCTTTCTGATTGTCAAACATTTAAGCCAGCTGGACCCAATCAGCAACCGACAGGCAATTTTGATGTACAGGCCTCAAGAAACAGCGAAATCGGTAATTCTGTGTCATCCCTCAGGGGCATGCAGTCGCAAGCATTTCGCATCGGTCAAAATACTGGGCCCTCCATAGAGAGACAGAAGAGATTGCCCTACCAACCGGTGCAGGGTATTCCAACAGGAAACACCCTGCCATCGAGGGAAAATGAAAACACGTGCCACCAAAGCTTTATGCAGAGTTTACTTGCCCCTCACCTTGGAGATCAAGTTAGTGGAAGCCAAAGATCGATCCCAGAACATCAAAGGAACACGCAGTGCGGCGCCTCCTCCACGATCGAGTACAGCTGTCCCCCAGCGCGCGAAAGCGTCCACATCCGAAGAGATGGCGATGGCCAGAGTAGGGAGAGCTGTGACATGTCTATCGGTGCAATTAACACAAGGAACAGTTCTTTGACTATTCCTTTTTCGAGTTCTTCTTCCTCGGGAGATATTCAAGGTCGCAATACAAGCCCAAACATCTCTGTGCAGAAGTCCAATCCCATGAGGATGACAGACAGTCACGGAACTAAGAGCCACATGAATACGCCAGTTTCTAGCAACATGCATGGAGTTGTGAGGCCAACTCACCCTCACCCTGCGGTTTCTCACGGAAATGGCGAGCAAGGGCAACCTTCTGTTCGTCAGCCAAATTCTTCAGTTACTCAGCGGTCAAGACATCCTCTGCAAGATAACGGAGGTTCTAAAATACGTCAGCCCGAAAGGAATCGATCCGGAAATCAAAGACACGGAAATGTCTTCGATTCTAGCCTTCCCCACCTTCCCCTGTCCACCAGCAGCAGTATGATCCTTGGGCGCCAGCAGTCTGCAATAGAAAAAAGAGGAAGCATTGTCCGATTTATGTCTGATGGCCCTCAAGTATCTAATGATAACGCGGCCCCTGACCAACACACTCTGTCTCAGAATTTTGGATTCCCTTTTATTCCGGAGGGTGGCATGAATCCACCGATAAATGCCAACGCCTCTTTCATCCCACCAGTCACTCAGCCTAGTGCCACTCGAACACCAGCTCTGATCCCAGTCGATCCTCAGAACACGCTGCCATCCTTCTACCCACCTTACTCTCCTGCCCACCCTACCCTTTCCAATGACATTTCCATCCCTTACTTTCCCAATCAAATGTTTCCTAACCCAAGCACGGAGAAGCCGAGTAGCGGAAGTTTAAACAATCGATTTGGATCCATTTTGTCTCCTCCCAGGCCTGTTGGTTTTGCTCAGCCCAGTTTTCCTTTGCTTCCCGATATGCCGCCAATGCACATGACCAACACGTCGCACTTATCCAATTTTAACTTAACGTCTTTGTTTCCAGAAATAGCCACGGCTCTTCCTCCAGATGGTTCAGCAATGTCACCGCTGCTTTCCATTGCAAACACATCTGCTTCAGATTCCTCCAAGCAGTCCTCCAACCGCCCTGCCCACAATATAAGCCATATTCTAGGTCACGACTGCAGCTCAGCTGTATGAAAAGGAATGGACTGACTTCTAGTCTGATGCATTGTTTATATATTTAAGAAAAAGAAAGTGGATCTTACTGGCATCTCTGAAGAGACCATTCATAGCGTCACTGTTTATTTGCCTAAATGTATGTATATGGGTACTTTTCGTATTTATATACACACTGTATTTCCATCCACCTTACTAACTCTAAAGCACCAGTGCCTATAGCAATGCTTACTTACTAGTAAACAGTAAGGATGCAACATTGAGAGCTGTGCAAATATTGGTTGTTGATTTTCCAACAATCAGGTTTGATGTGCGATTGTTCCAGGGTAAGGGCCACCCTCAGTAATTCGTGGATGTAAAGAAAGGAGTGAGAGTATCCGTATGGGAGACAGGAAACAAATGCTACAGGTTTCGGTTGTTTCTGATGCGTTTACCTGAAACTACAGACAAACTTGAAGTGGCTTGGGTTTCTCTTTTTCCTTTGTAAAATATCTTCAGGAGTCTCAGTGCAAGTCAAGTCTGTGTTAATGCAGCGCTAATTGATAAAGGCATTTGTTGTGCTGCTTTTGTCCTTTGGAAGCTTGTCACGTGCACTTGACTTAAGGCTGACTTTACCTGGCAAAAATTACGATGTGTTTCCGTGGTCAGCAATTAAAAATGCTGGTTTAGAAAATTCAGATTTCTTTAGCCCATGACTTTCTGTTTCGAAGACTTTTGTTTGGATGTGTTTTAACAACGGCTTCGGTCACTGCTGAACTTGGGCAACGTTTTAATGTAGCTTACAACTCCTCCTGGTGTAGTCAGCAGAGACAACAGTCGTATTTGTTGCCATTTCATTGTTTGTATGCTGCAAGTTACCTCAGGGTGGGTTTTGTACCTTGTTTAGCACCTTCTTAATGTCTTTTTTTTTTTCTTCTTTTTTTTTTTTTTTTCCTTTTCCCCTTTCCTTTTCTTTGGCCCGTGCTCAAGCACCAGCTTTCTGGTTTCTGTGAGTGACAGCCCTTTGTTGTACCAGACAGCACACGGGAGGAGGACTGAGCCTGTGGCATCCTGCAAAAAATGAGCAGGGATCCCTGGGGCCACAGTTTTTACTTAATGTTGCTGACAGGATCGAGCCTGAGTTAATAATCCGTATAATGTCGGTATTCTGCACTTGAACGCACCTTTTGTCTAAACCGGTATGATTGTGGCTGAAGGAGGAACGTGAATGTGTCAGGACGGAAACGCTGCGCGCCAGGAAGACGTGATTTGAAGCCCCAGGAGGAAGGGAGATGCGTTTGTATGTGCGTGAGAGATGGAGTGAATGTGCGCGCGCTGGCCGAGTCTCCAGTACTTTCACAGATTTCTCTCCTGTTTCTTTTAAAGGGAAGAACTGGGTAAGTTTTATTTATTTATTAGCTCCGTAGCATGCTTTTTCTTCAAACAAGGCAGAAATACTTGTCTTGTATTTTTATGTACTTGGAAATACCATTCTGGTTTTGATTCTTCAAGTAGTGTAGTAACTTCAGGTTTCCTTGTACGCAATCCTCGCTTCCCCGGACAGAGAGCGATAAAAACTGCGCCAGGGCTCTTCTCGGGGCAGCGTAAGCGCGACACACCTGTGTGTTGCCCGCCAGCACGTTGTCTTGTTGCTCCTGGGACCTGCCACAGGTTCTTCCCCAATGCCGCTCCTAGTCAGGGATTGGGGAAGAGCAGACTCCCTAGGATTTTTTTAGGTTTGTTTGTTTGTTTGTTTTTCTTTGAAAGGCAGAAGAGAAGATACTCCTTCATCTCCAAGAAGGACCCACAAAGAGGGACCTGAAACATCTTTCCATAGCTTGACTGCCCAGGCCTCATTTTTGCTAAGTCCTTATACACTGATTCAGGAAAGTAAAGAGGCTTTAGCATAAAAAACAACTGGGCTGTGTCCGTAGTCTGTCCTGACAATGTCTGCTCTTGTAACCTGGGGTCTGATGTTTTTCCTGCAAAGTCAAATGGTTCTGACTCAAATGGGGAATCACTTTTTAATTCAGATGGAGCTGACCTTAGGACCCTACATCTAAGGGGTGCGTCCGTTCTCTGTGTTTCTTAAAATTTATAGATAGAATATTTATTTCACTTTGCAGCAAGGCAGCTTGTCCGAGTTTGACTGTGAAACGGGCTGCAAAGCGCGGTTACCGACCGAAGGGCAGCACCGGGCCCGTGCCGAGCAGGAGTGTTAGAACAATGACCGATCGGTCCTCGGCTTTGGACTGACTAGTGCACTGCAGGTCTGGGTGTTACCTGGTGAGACTCGTGATCAGATTCATTTCCCTGACACAGTAGATCCCTCAGGTGGTGAAATGAGTTCCGTAACGAGGAGTGGCTCCGTAGGTTCTGGATGATAAAGATGAGTATCGAAGGAGCAGCTATGCTATGCATTACGTACGCGTTTGGACCTCAAGGAGGGAAGCGAAACAGCCATTCTTGCTCTCTTTAAATGCAGTTGTGTGCACAATGGTGTATTTGGCTTTCAAGATGAAGTAGTGAAAAATTAAGCTCTGGCTTCCAGGACTTTATATAAAAAGTTGTTAATCCTGCTCTTCATCCCAGACATTCATGTAGTCCCACATGGGTTTCGTCTGCTGGGAAAACTACACTACTTCATCATGTCTCTGAAAACTGGGGTGAGCTTATAAATCCACACGGACCAGTTGCAACGGTTGAATGTTGCGTGAAAGTCCATGGAGGCAGGTGGGATTCACCCCAGAGTACTGAAGGAGCCAGCAGGCAGGTGGGGCAGGACATCTCTCTGTCACCTACCAAAGCCTTGGGAGCCTGGGGAGGTCCCTGCTGAAGCCAGCCGATGTTATTCCCATCTACAAACAGGGCGTGAGGGAAGAACCCAGGGAACCACAGACCTGCCGGTGTAACCTCAGTTCCTGGAAAAATGATGGAGAAGGTTATAAAGGGTGCTACTGAAAAGCTATTTAAAGAATAGTGCAATCACTGGGCACGGTCAGCTGCAATCACTGGGCACGGTCAGCATGGGTGCGCAAAGGGAAAGTCCTGCTTAACCGATTTGATGTCCTTCTACAAGGTCACCTGCCCAGCGGGTGAGGGGAAGGTGGTGGATGTAGGTTTTTTGGATTTTGGTGAGGCTTTTGATACTGTCCCTCACAGCATCCTTCTGGACAAGTTGTCCGGCTGTGGGATAGCGGGTTCACGATGGCTGGGTGAAGAGCTGCCTGAGGGGCAAAGCTCAGAGTGTGACAGTGAATGGGGCTACGTCTGGCTGGCGCCTGGTGGCCAGCGGTGCCCCTCAGGGCTCAGTGCTACGGCCAGTTCTGGTCAGTGTGTTTATCAGTGATCTGGGGGCAGGAGCTGACCGCACCAGTTTGCTGATGGTACCGAACTGGGAGGTGCTGTTGACTGTCTTGAGGGACAAGAGGCCTTGCAGAGGGATCTGGGTAGATTGGAGCATTGGGCTGTGGCTGATGGGATGAAATCCAACAAGTCCAAGTGGCGGATTCTGCACTTGGGATGGAGCAGCGCCGGGCACAAGTGTGAACTGGGAGGGGAGTGGCCGCAGAGCAGCCCTGCAGCGGGGGCTCCGGGGTGCTGGTGGGCAGCAGGCTCAGCATCGGTCAGCAGTGTGCCCTGGCAGCCACGGGCAGCCCGCACCCTGGGGTGCATCACAGGCAGCATCACCGGCCGGGCAAGGGAGCCGGTCACCCCGCTGTGCCCAGCCTCGGCGCGGCCTCGCCCTGAGCGCCGGGGGCAGGTCTGGGCCCCGCCGTTTCAGAAGGACGGGAAGGTGCTCGAAGGTGCCCAGAGGAGGGACCAAAGCTGGTGAAAGGGCCGCAGGGCTCGTGTCCTGTGAGGAGCGGCTGGGGGCTTGGGGCCTGTCTGGTTTGGAGCGAAGGGGGCTGAGGGGCGACCCCACGGCACTCTGCAGCTCCCTGGGGAGGGGAGGTGGGGGGGGAGGTGCTGAGCTCTTCTCCCTGGGGTCCAGCGATGGGACAGGCGGGAGCGGTTCGGAGCTGCGCCGGGAGAGCTGGGACTGGACACGAGGAAGCCTTTCGTCACCCGGAGGTGGCCAGGCGCTGGGACAGGCTTCCGAGAGAGGTGGTGGCTGCCCCGAGCCTGTCGGGGGTGAGGCCTTGGGACAGAGCCCTTGGCACCACCTGCAGCGTGTGGTCAGCCCTGCAGTGGCCAGGCCGTGGGGCTGGGTGGCCGCTGAGGTCCCTCCCAGCTGGAACAGGCCATTCTATTCTATGTATTTATTCCTTCATATTGATTTTGCTATTAATTTCACTGGCGGTGTATTGAGGTTAAATGTGATCCTGAGTATTCACAATTGAATGTCAGCTGTGACATTTTTGTGCATTTTGTTTGGGGTTTTATTTATTTATTTTTTTTTTTTATTATTTTCTGAAGAGGCAGTTACTGTGTCAGTAACTTCCCTGTGCCCCTTTTCTGTTTACAAAGGTGACCAAAACCAACGACCTTGCTGGTGCAGGTAATCACAGCACAGGTGTTTTAGCGATACAAAGACTATTGCGATTTTGCAGGAACTGCACAGTTTTGCAACATGTGGCTCAAAAAGTAATTCCCATGTGACCCTCCATCTTCTCGGGAGGATTGTACCCTGCGTTGTGACAGGGCATGGCGATTCCTGCGTAATCACCGCGCCACTTTGTCATCCTTCTCAGGACTTTTTCTGAAACCTGCTGAGAACAGGATGGAGAAATAGCATTTCATGGCCCTCCTTGAATGTGGCAATTTCTGTTGAAGGTCAACCACATACCGGTGTGAGTCTTTTTACGCACCATAAGTGATGCCAAATGATCCTGTGGCGTTGGTGTGGGATCGGGAAGACTGCCATGGAAAGAAAGGTAGGCAGACCTATCTGCGAGCTTCGTATAAATGCGTTTGTCCAATTTCTATTTACACTGTTGACTGGCTTTTAAACCAATTTAATTATAGAAAAATTGGCTCTGTTGTGCCGTCTTTTGGTCTAATTGACTGTCCAAGATGGTCTTTGAATGCTGAATCTGGCCAGGTCCCCGATTTAAGAGCACCTTATGGGTTTGCCACCGATTTCAGCTTCTCCCGTGTTCATACTCCTATGCCTTTAGGAAGAACAGTGGCTGGACTGGGTATTTCACATCAGAAGAGAGGAAATTAGATGTTAAGGAATTTTTGTTAGTTTTTAATTATGAAATGGTTTAGGTTTTCCTCTTCACTGTAAAGGAATCACCCCTGCTGTTCCACGCAGCTTCCCGCGTTCGGTTTGGTAGGTGAGTTTGTGCCGCTGCCAGGTGGGTGTTCCAGCCGGCGCAGCATCTTTACTGTTGAACGGAAACTGTTGTGCTTTTCTTTCTTTTTTCTTTTATTTTTCCCTGCCACTGAAGCTGGTTTGTGTGGGTACCGGGTTGGTAAGAGGTAAGGACGGCTCGCCTTACTTGGTCTGTGCTTTCGAGGGAGGGAGGAAGTTTGCAAAAGGAGCTTCTGTAAGTTTTGCAGATCAAGTGATTCTGGTTTACTTGGTAACAATTCGACAAGGAAATACCTTTTCTTCAGCAAACATCTATGACATGAACAATTTATCTCTTTCTCCTAGGAATTACCTGGCAATTAACAGCTCCTTTGTTTCTCAAGATGCATTTGGAAAAGATTTTTGGTTTTAGTTGCAATTTGTTAGCCTGAGTATGGCATTTTCTCTCTGTACTACCTTGCTGAAGGCTACTTACACTAAGTGGGGGTTTGGTTTGGCTATAAAGAAAGGAAAAATACCCAATACCCAGTTCTGCTTAATTTAGCAAAACGAGCAGGAGAAGGGAGAGGCTCAGCGCTGCCTCCAGGGTGGGACGGCCACGCTGACGAGCCTTGTGTAGCTGTGGCTTCCAGCTCGGCCTGGAGGGCTTCAACAAACAGCAAATGGTGCAGGGCTGGCGCGTACGGCAGTGTAGTCCTTGACGAATCCCTTAAGAAGCCTGGGAGCGTAAGAGCAGAGTCAGGCTAAATTGAAAGCAGGCAATAAAATAGGAATGTATTAACATTTATATACCTTCTCATGGAGGGGAAGGACCTCTTCTAAGAACAACTAAGGAAACCGAGAACTGAAGCAGGTGGCTGAGCCTCACTGGAATGTGTTTTCTAGCTCCTGCTCCCAGCTGCAGTCACTACGCTGCTGCCCAGGCAGAAGAGCACCTCTCTGAAAAAAAATAAATGTGCTGTGCTAGTACAGAGCCTCCTGAGTTTTGCACAGATTTCCTACTGCACTTTAAAGCCGCATTGCTGCTGCGGTGGTTGGTGACTGCAGTGCTGTTGCAGTAACTAAATCACCAGGCAGGGCACTGCGGAGGGCATTGCTGGAGAACAGGCAGCATTTTGTTGTTTCTTATCTCCTGTTGTCTTTTCACCTTCTTCAGAGGTGCTTGGGCAGTCCTGGCTCAAGGCCTTGGTCACAAATCGACACGTTTCTGGATGACTCGAGTGTAGTCAGCTGCGCTACGAGCTGTGGTCTTTTGCTATTCCCCAAGTAAGTTTCTCGCTCATCACCTTAGTAATGATCTCACTTTGACTGGAAAGGCAAGAGTGGCATTGCCTCTATTTATACCCAGTTGGTCAGATTTGTGTTTGCTGATGGCAGTGCTGTAAGGAGCTCCCTTCTTTATCATCCCCTAACCTCCGCTACGTGCTACCGCTGCTCCCTCCTCCCGCTGCCGCTGACCCGCAGGTAGCAGCTGCGCGGGCGGGCGGGCCAGTGCAGACATGGGTTTGCACATGAGGGTGTTTTCAACGTCCTGCTGCCTCTGCAATCCCGAGAGTAAATCTAAACCCTCAGAGCACCAACACTTTATTCCTGCTGGTTACACTCAGAGCAAGTTATTCTACGAACCAGTGAAAGACTCAGCAGAGGGTTTTGGTCACGACGATACAAAACCGCCTTCTCTCTGCAAACAAGCCCTGCGTAGTTACACAGAAGCCATTTATTATTTTGCTGATACCAGGTGTTATGAGATCAATTAAAAAAAAATCACACCGACATTTCTTTCTGCCTCACCAAAAGTATTTTTACAAGTAGGTTTCCAAATTTGCAATATGCGTGGCTGTTTCAGCCATCACAAATGTGAAACCACTGAGCTCACAGTGGGGTGCCCCGCTCTGCCCGCTCCCTGTGAGAAGGGAAGCAAATAGGGATTTTGCCACAGGAGATTAATCAAAGATGCTGTTGCCCTCCCCAATGTAAATTATTTATATTCAGTACAGAGTTTTCTGCTGTGCTTCTGTTTTATACAGCTGTAAATTACTTGGATAAAGCCCCAGTGGAAAGTCCTTACTATTTTGTAATGGAGAACAGGAACTCTGCAGTAGAAATCTAAAATGAATGAACAGGAACATCATCTTCCAATTGTAAATAAGATCTTGTTCTGTTTATTTTGACATCTTTTTACAAATGTGTTGCATTCAGGTGTAAATATCCCAAACCATGATCTTGTTCAGAGTTCTGAGATTTCTATTGTTTAATGTAATACTTTGTTTAATAGTTGTAATAATTATTTGTATAGATACAAACATGATAGTATTTTATTAAAAAAAAAGAAAAATGCTCTTTGAATACTCTATTCTTTGAGTACTGCTGCTTTCCCCCAAACCTGAAAATTCTCACGAGACAGGGAAGATGACATTATAGAAGACCTGAAAGTTCTCATGGACACGGAAGATGACTTTATGGAAGATTATATTTATTTTCTTAAAATTAAATTCTAGTATTGACAGGTGAGCTCCTATTTTGTTACTTCGACGACTCTAGGCTTAACGAGGAGGCTGCGTTCAGAACTTCAAGAGGACACGCGCAGGACTGAGGACAGTCCCCGAGCAGTCACAGTCCCTGCTCGCAGAGGGCCGGTAAGCGCACTGAGCACCGCCCAGGAGCAACAGCTACTTGAGCATCGGTGTGTTGCCAGTGCGCTGGGCAAAGGCGGTGTTCCCTGCTGGAGCCACCTGCTCTTCCCTGTTAGGGGGGGAAACGGGACACGAGGCGTCCAAACACCTTCCGAGGCTGGTCCGATGCCCTCGCCGCCGGCTAACTGCGGCAGGTGACGGAGCAGGGCTGTGCCATGGTCCCGCTCAGGGTGACAGCTGGGTGCCCTCGGCCCGCCGGGCTCGTACCCATGCCTGGTGCTGCCACACACACGTGTGCACGCGGGAACCACGTACACAAGCACCAGGGAAACTGCCTCGAAGTGTTTCCTCCCCCAGCTTAAGCTGGGGCTGGAGCACAGCGGCGGGCAGCAAGCCCTGCCTCAAACACACTCCGTTAACGTCACGGATGAACTCCTCCCTCCCTGGGGCTGTCGGGGTTCAATTTTTTCCCCTCCCCCAAAGACCCTTTGGCTCAGCATAGGTGCTGCTGTTTTAATAGGCACAAAAATCTACCTTTAGCTGTGCACAAATTAACGTTTACTCCCCGAACTGTGCGAACTGTGCCTTCGCATCTCAAAAGGCAGCGTGCTGCCCCGGCCTTGGCTGCTCTTGCCACCACCCCAGAGGGTCTGGCGGTAGTTGTAGCACTGCCAGCTCGCATGATCCTAACGGCTTTCCTAAACTGCGAGGGGGTGGTAGTGTTATTGTTATTATCATTATTACACAGAAGCTATTCCTGTCACCCTCGAGTTGTACCGAGCAGAGCAACAGCTTTACCTGCGTTTTCAGAGGAAGCAGGGAGTGCGTGGCTGCATCCCCCTCTCCTCTGTGGCTTGGGTCAAGGCAGCTGTGGGGGAGGGGAGGGACCCTCGGGTGCCCAAGAGGGAAGAGGAGCGGCAGAGGGGACAGGCAGGTCACTTTGTGGCGGGGAGATGTAGAGCAGAACCTGCGCAGCAGCAGCACTCGGGCTGCACCACCTTGACCCATCGCTTGACCCATCTACAGCGCTGCGCTGGCTTTTCCTTGGGAAAACGATTCAGAGCCCTGGGAGAGGAGTTGCAGAACACGTAACAGAAAAATGACACAAGGAGGGGTTAGCAGCTCTTACATAAACAGCAAAGAGATCTCACGATGGGCAAACAGGCCCGAGCGCTTCATGGCCAGCTGCAGAAAGCTCCGGGCAGGTGCTCCGGGGCAGGTGCAGCTTCTACTGGGGCAGCCACCACTTCCAGCCAGGCCAGCTCCAGCTTCCTGCTTCCTTCCAGCTCCTGCTTCCTTCCTTCCAGCTCCTCAGCCCCTGCATCCCACCCTTAAACTCACTGAGGGGGATTCACCAGACAAGTTAACTGTTCGCTTCCCCTTCACGAGTTGTTACAGCAGTTTACGCGGCACAGAGTGGGGGTGGGTATGTGATGGGGGAAGCAGGGACCCCACCTCCTGCAGCTCTGCTTTTCTCCCTGCACTCCTCTGTCTAACACCGTCTCCCTCGGTGAACAGAGACAGGTGAAACACCACCACAGGGACACCTGCAAGTCAGGCAACGCAGGTGCCCCCTCCCCCGGGAGCTGTTCTTCCTCCCCCGAGCCGAGGGCAGGCCCCCGGAGAAGGGCAGCGGGACTAAAGGCACAAGCCACATTTCGGGTGCAGGGGCTGCATAGCCAGGCCGGACAGGGACAGCTGGGAGACACGGAGCTGCCCGTGTGCCCAGCCGGACACCCCAGCTGCTGGAGGCATCCCTGCAGCCCCCTGCCCGGCAGCCCCTACGTGGGAGAACTGGAGCACAGGCAGAACCAGCAGGCAGGGGAAAGGTAAGAGGAAATTTTTTAAATTGGCGCATGAAGCTGGAGGCACGGTAGCAGCAGGGAGATGATTCCAGCCCTGCCTCCCATCTCTTTGGCTGGAGGTGCCTTTCCTTGTTCTTAATTCTCTCATGTTTTTCCGCTTGTTCTGTGCTGTTCTCCACCCTTCTCCAAGCTCCCCCTCTCTCACTGCTACCACCTCGCCCTCCACACACTGTGCTCAGCTCAGCGAGCCCATATGTTGCTCTTCTACCTCCCACATCGAGCCTTCCAACTGCTGTTCAACGTTAGTTTTTCCCTCGCATTCCTATTTAGAGAAGATAACCAGCTCCCTAGCTAAAAACAAGTACAGGAACAAGGTCTGAAACTACAGACTACGAAAGACACAGGGAGAAAAAATATCTTTTATGAAAATGCGTGTCCAAAACTGGACAAGTTTTAGGGCACACAAGCCCTTCTTCAGCCTGGCACAGAAGCAATACTCCTACTGGCCCAACACCTTGTCCTATGCCTTTGACTTCTACACACCACAAAATACACCAAGAGCAGAACATAACTTGTACGGGAGGAAAAGCTGCTCATCTTTCTCCACACCTCAACACAAGGTGAGGGCTGCCCTGCAAGGCAGGAGCCTGTCCTGCACCTGACCAAGCAGGGGTGCAAAGGCAGCACCATGAGCAGAGAGGACTTAGGTGAGACTCGCCAAACCGCAGGATCCACCACTGGATCCTCCAGGTCTCACTCCTCCCCAGATACCTGCTTGTACACCAGTCCCGATCGTCTGCCAGGATCTGCAGGTTTTTGAACTAGTGTCCCTCTTCTCCCTAGATCCTCTGGCCCAAGGGGACGCAGGGAGGCAGTGCTTGCTAATTCTAGTAAGAAACCACGCTGGAGTCGCTGGCCAGACTTGCCCACTTCATATAAGAATATTCAGTGGGCTCCGTGGTGCGCGCGCAGCACCAGCACCAGAGAACCGGCGGGGTTAGGAGCCGCCCGGCTAAGGGAGCTCCTGCAGGAGGCAGGTGCCCGGCGAGCCGCGGGCAGGGGCAGGGCAGTGTCACCACTTCAGGCCCCTTGGCCGACCCCAGCACAGCTCCCACCCGAGCGGGACCCACCTTCCCCCCGCCAGGTCGCAGAGGAGCCGGGCAAGCCCTGCCTCAGGGAGAGGCCGCCTCTGGTTTGGCACTTCATGGGAGCTGCCGCTCAGCCTGCCGGTGCTGGGCCGCCCGTGCTCAAACCCCACATGCCCCCAGCACCCAGGGCTTTATCCTGCACGCCACGGCACTGCTGTCCTGCAAGCACCTCCCTGCAGAAAGCCTTGTAAGCCACCCTGAAGCCACACACGGGGCTCGACCTGAATTCCAGGCGCTTCCTAGATAACTGTCCATGCAAGGCCCATGGTGAGGACTCCGTTAGGAATCTTCCTCCTTTCCTTCTCCTGCTGTGTCCTGGCCCCAAAGCACTGCCCCACTTGCTCCCCAGCTCACACAGCAGCACCGTGACCATTACGCAGCACGTCACCTCCCAGCAGACCCACTGCTGCAGCACTTGGGGGACCTTCTGGGTGCCAGTGCAGCAGGGCTCCGTGTGGCTGTGCCTCCGACCTCCGCTCCTGCTGCCGCGGCCAGGGGCAGGAGGGCAGACAGCAGGGAGGGAATGGGTGGCACTGGCACTGCGTGTTTCCACCTGGCCTCCAAGTAGAGCTCTGAAAAGAACGTATCCTGCACAACCCAGATATTATTACAACAAATGTTGGTTTCACTGATCAGAGAACAAAGTGCAGCACTCAGGCTCCTACAGCAGCCCTTGCAATTGCAGGAAAGGGACGGGGAGCGCAAAGCACATGTTGCAAAAAAGCTGTCAGGTCAAACATGCAGACACCTCTGGGTACAGAAAGCCAGGTGGCTCCACCTGCACAGCACATTTATAGCCATGCTGGGCAAGACAGAGCACCACAGCCCCATCATGAGCCCCTGGTGGGGGCAGCTCAACCTCGCTGCACTTGGTGGTAAGGATTTGGGAGTCTTTTTGCACCTCAGACTTCCTGGCATTCTATAAAAAAAAAAAAAAAAAAAGGAAGCTGCAGGCAAGCTTACGTAGCTAATAATGGATTCTGCCATTTTAGACACACCAAGAACATACGGCAAGGCTGCAGGGCGGCTGAATGGAAAACACGGACTATCCTCAGCTTCATCCTCCTCTGCTGGTGCTACTCAGGCCAAAGCAAGTGTCACCTCCTTCCCTGCAGCCCATGCTGACACTGTAAAGGAAACTCATGGTTCACAACCTGCCCGAGAAACCTTCCCTTGTTTCTAGCAGGAAACATTCACAGCTCCATCTGCATGGCAAACCTGCAAGCCAGGCCCAAAGCCCCGTAACACCACGCAGCACGCAGGGACCGCCACCACCCGCGGCATCCTCTGGCGTGCCCTGCCTCACACGCAGCCACTTCTCCGGAGCAGCGTGGCTCTGCTCGGGAAGGTAACGGCTGGCAGCCTCTTGCAGCATTTCTCCTCCGTTTCTCTTCCCTCTGCTGAAGAGGCTACAGTGACCAAGGAGAGCGTCTGTTCTTTATTCTCTTTAGCCTCACAAAGGCAATTTGGTTAAAAGAGCAAGCAGGTCACCCGCACCTGTGCTCCAGGAACTGTTTCTGAGGCTCCGAAGGATGACAGCAGCTGTGTGACACCACTGGGCACCCCTCTGCTTTCTTTGCCATCACCGAGAGCTGGGGCAAGAAGAATTCAGATCAACCTGCAGAGCAGGGAACCAGGAATACTCATTTTATTGACCGTCTTGATAAACTCCAACTTAGAAAAAAAATAAAAATGAGCTAATGCAAAACCTTTCTAGGAGATACAGACTTCTTAAAGTAAAAATTACTATAGTTGTCTGCTTTGGTGAGCAGAGGTGGAATAGAGCCTTTGCATCACTGGGTACATGCACATACACCAAAGGAAAAATGCTCAATGACAAGAATAAGGACAGCAGGCCTCAAAGAATACTTTTTAATTCAAAATTAGCAATAACGGGTCACATTTTAGATGCAAGGCCTGAAATAATTCACACCTTATTCTTGTTTTTTTTTAAACAGCTAAGAATTCAGGAAGAATGCAGAAACCATTTAAAAACTTATTTCAGATGCAGAAAAGTTGGAAAGTTTGGTCCAGATCCTCAGCTAAAAAGCTCAAGCACAACTGCCCGAAATCCGCCTCCACACTCCCAGCCCCAGAGGGAGCCGGCCCTGCCATGTTTGCCCGAAGCAAGCCCGGCGCAGGAGAAAGCCTGAGGGTGCCGGGCAGCCCCCCCATTCCGCCTCGCCCCTGCGGCAAGGCCACGCAGCAGGAGCCGAGCTGCCAAGGAGCTGCCCAGTGTGCCAGGCTGCGGCTACACCGACCGTCTCTCCCAGGGTCGCTTGAGGTGGCATTCCCGGTGCTGCGAAGGGCACCGTCACACGGAGCGCCTGCGGCGGAGCTGCCGGAGAAGTGAGGCTGTTGGATACGAGTGAGTGGGAGAGGCTGCAAGAGCAAGGCTGCGGGTTCTGCCTCTGGCACAGCAGCTCTCCGCCACCTCCCTCCAACACTGCAGTCTCTTGTTGCCGTGGCTTCCCACCAGCTACAGGAGGAGCCTCCCCGGCAAAAAAAGAACAGTCTCCCACCGCCACCTCAGCCTGGAGTCCTTTGCCCCCTTGGCGGCTGCAGGACAGGAACCAGACGCTCCCCGCGCTGCTGCAGGGACTCTCCAAGGGCAGCAGCCTGGGGCACAGCACCAGCTGCTGCTGCAGGAGCTGCCCGCACCTCTCAAGCCTGCTCATGGGAGAGGAAGCGGAGCACATCAGCAGGGAGGAAGGAAGCAAAGGTCTCCGACACCTCCTGCTTTTCCCTCTTCACTGGCTCCAGGACCCGCTGCACCTACAAGCCAGAGAGGGCTGTGCATTGGCCTCAGCACTGGGCCGTGCCTGCCCCAGAGGATGCGGTGGGAAAGGAGCAAATGTTGTCTTCCCTCCTGGGCCTGCCCCAGTTACCGCAGCACGCCTTCACGCTTGCTGTGGGATCCAGCTCCCGTGCTCCCACGGGTGTTGTTGGCTACTGAGGTAGGCTCGTTCCCCACAGACGCCAGTGGCCCGATGCCTTTGAGCGGTTTGGGACGCCCCTGGTCCCCTGGGGACTCAGAACACCGGGATCTTGTCCCTGCGCACCACATCCAGGTCATCATCCAGGGTCAGCAGGACCTGAGGAAGAAAGTGTGAGGTAGCTTCAGGTCTCTCTGGCCAGCCCACGGCGGGGGAGAATGGCCACCTCCTGCCGGCACCTCATCACAGGGGTGCTTCACCTGGGCCGTGTCTCCAGCATGTAGAAGAGTCACAACAGCAACCCGTGCAGATGTGCCAGATTAACTGTTTCTGTTAGTGCTCCCAGCAAGTCACTCTGGCAGCACAGCTGACAGGTCGTTCTGCCTACAGTGCCGCAAAGACCTGCCCCAGCCACGATGGAGATGCTGCTTGTAAACTGGTCCCTCATCGCTAGCCTCTGGAAAGCCATCCAGGAGGCAGCAGCGCGAGAATCACTTGACCACAGCTGAGACATTACAAGTGGCCAGGCAGCTCCTTTGCAAACAGTTTGCATCTTACATGGCTAGGGTTAACGTCTCCCTCTCCACTTCCCCAGAACACTACGCTGTGACCCCACTGCAGGGGACGCCTCCACCTTTGTCACCAATACAGATCATCAGGCCTGAGAAGAGGTAGCAAGTAAAGGAGCACAGGAGTCAACTGCAGAAGTAACGTAAAGTCCAGCAGCGAGCTAAGCATGCCAGTGACCCTAATGCCTGGGTCAAAGGGAGTAGGGTCCCTTCCTGGGAGGTCCTCACAAACCCACAAGAGGGTTGGTCACACCAGCAGCCCCTCAGCTTCCCCACAAGAGCTGTTTGACCCACAGCCCCAGAGGGAATTTGAGGCTGGGAGGCACAGGGAGCAACAAGCCAAAGGAGAAAGCTTGATCTCTGATCCCACCAACAAGGAGCATCCCACTGTGAAGGAGGCCCAGAAGCAGTCAGAGGAGTTGGGGCACTTCTGTGGGGCAGCCACAGGTCCATGCAGATAGAGGGACAAGGGGAAGAGGAGAGGTAAGGCCATACAGCAGAGTGGGAGGCTTAGCAGGACTCACCAGAAAGGAGAAGAATAAGGCAGCCGCGGAGAGGAAGTGCCAGACATCATGGTCATCGAAGAAGCCCAGCAGGATGCACGGCCGGTTCTTCTCCCGGGACTCTGCTGGAGTCTCCTAGGGGAGCGGGCAGGGGGTCAGGACCTGGTATCCACTCACAGAGGGCCATTGCTGGCCATGTTGGACCCTCTGGAGATCACCCAGTCTTAACCCTTCATGCAGAAGCCAGGAAAAAGCACTGTGTTGGCCAGATGTGGTGAGAGCAGGACAGGAATGCACGGTCATACTTTGAGCTGGAGATGGATCTGGGGCCACAACCCACATGCGGGGAACTCTCTGGTTCCCACATTTGAGGTCCTGCATAGTACAAGCTGCACAGCCTCCAGCAGGCCACCACTTCCACGGAGATGGACACAGCATCTTGCTAGAAGTCATTCAGTCAGGATTTAAGAGCCTCCCAGGCCATGGAGAGCCCCCACAGCCCCAAGCAGGTTATTCCCCATTGGCCACCTGCTCCAGGGAGAAGTCGTCCATCCAGCACTAGTCAGGATTTGCCCAGTTTTGCTTTCATTTTCCCAACTCCTCCTCTGTCCCCTGGTGAGGGCCAATCATCTCTGGATCACCTGGGTCATAAATAGTCTCTCCACAGCTACATGCATACCATCATTTTTGGCCCAGCCCAGCTTCCCATGCTTCCTTCTGTCTGCTGGAGGAGTTAAACCCTTTCAGTTCTCCAGGAGCAGCCCTACACTCTTCCCCAGGGTATTTTTTGTGTGAACAACAGGAAGGAAAGATGATAAGAGAGAAAGATGGACAGAGGATGGTGAAAGGGGAACTTTACCTCCCAGCTGCTGAGGGTCTGGAAGAAGAAGTAGAGGGCAGCTGCCCACACCACTGCTGTGGCCATGATGCAGAACATGGGGATGGGCAGGAGCTTCTCAGAGCTGCGGAGCTGCAGACAGGGACATAGCCTCACGATGTGCCCTGAGTTCTGCCCAGCAGCCAAAGCCATGCGCAGGGCTGACAGGACAGCCTGGACCATCCACCTCTGCGAAAGGCTGCCCACCCCACGGAGGCACAGCCCAGCCACCCCCGAGATGGCTACACAGAATTCCTCCCCAACACCAACACCTTGTCCCACCTGGAGCCCCTCAAAGGCTCCTCCACATCCCTCTGCAGCACCACAGGAACCCAAAGTGCAGCCAGAAAGAGAGGCCCATCCCTTCCCCTTCGGAGACAGGCACCCCAGGGACAGCTGCAGCTGCCTCCCTTTACCTTCATGATGATGTAGAAAGCCAGATACAGCAACAAGTTACAGATAAAGATCCCCAGTATGTAGGAGGCGAAGTCTCTGGGCCGATACACCAGCCCAAATATAGCACTGAGAGAGAGGGAAGAATGGACATTAGACTGCCTCTTTTGCTAGGGTACATCCCCAAACTGACAGCCACCCACTGCCCCCCAGGCCACAGAACACTGCCACAGCCTCCCTATTCCCCGGAGGAGAAGCTCTGTTCGCCTCTGCTCCCTGCTGAGCAAACTGGACCATGGTGAGCCACTGAGAGCAACCGGAGACCCCAGAGGACAGGCAAGGGCCCTGGGTTGCTTCCAACCCCTGGCCAAACACATCTCACTTGCTAGGAGTCGGCCCCAGACCTGTATGTTTGGCAGAAGGCAAGTCCATGAGAAGCAGCTTCAGCTAAAAGCAAGAACTTGGGACGGGGACTATGATTTTAGGTCTCATCCAATAGTTGGTTCCTCCCATCCATTCAGTTACTGCTGAGCTGGCTCTGTACCTGCGACTAACGAGTCTGCTGAGGCTCCTGCACCTTGGCTGTGCCAGAGACCTCCCAGCTATGTGGGAAGCGCACGTACAGTGGAACACGGCACCAGCCCAGCCCTCCGCAAGCTCACTCAGACACAAGCCATGAGCCAGCACCGGCTGAAACACTTAGGGGTGCCTCACGTAGCTCCGTAGTGCTGCAGTGCATCCTGTGGAGGTGCCTAACATCAGTGCTCATCAGACCAAGCTCCTTACCAAGACGTGTCCAAAGGACCCCAGCACAGGATTAGTGCAGACACTGCTGCATTCCCCCATCACTTCAGGCCACCTGCATGTCAGTACTGAATCCTGCTGCCCACATGCACAACTACACAAGACACCAACACCTCACTTACAAGGACCAGTTGACCAGGTTTCCAACAATGAGCAGCACCATCCTGTCCTGAAGAGGAGACACTGATGATCATATGAAAGCAGAAGGAAATGCAAAAAGAGGCCTCTGCCTCAGAAATTCAGGATATCATCATTATGTGATGATTTGGAGCCTGGTTCCTACAAACACACATGCCCCTGGCTCTGAAGTTTGCTCTGTGGGAGCTTTTGCCAGATGGAAACTGCTTCAGCCCTCACAGATTTGGAAGTGTTGCAAGGAGACTAATCATCTAAAGAAGAACAAGTCCAGAACTTAAAGCTTAGTCTCAACAAGGCTCTGCAAATCCTTTGACTGTTTCCACTGTTTTTTTTGTTAGACTCCTTCCCTCCCACCATTTTACAGAAAAATTGTTGCACAGAGCAAGGACATGCTTAAAAGAGGCAGCCGGGAAAGCTTTGGATAGCATCCCACGCATGTCCACACAGCCTTTTTTCACCCATCTCACCATTAGCAGGGAAGCACTGTAACTACAGCAGGCAGAAGGGCTACATCTGTGGGGCATGTGCATTTATGCTTACAGCTGCTTCCACGATGTAGCTATTTCAGGCTTGCCAGGCTTACTTTATGCCCAAATGCACCAAGCTTACTTGCAAAACTCAGTCTGACACTTATTCAGAGATGGGAGAATAAAAAAAAAATAATAGAAAAAATAAGAAGGATGCCTATGGATAAAAACTTAGGCTTCAAGCCCTAATGAGCACATTGTGCCAAGAAGAAAGTAATCTGTGAGACACAAGGTAACAGCTACTATTTCTTACTTTTATTGCTATCTGCCCTGAGGTGCTGCAGAAATAGCAATAGCTGTTGTTTAAGCCACAGAACCAAAACAGTCGCTGGCCGCCCAAGAGAGGCTGCGCTGCACAGAGCCCCATCCATACCCATTCCTTCAAACTGGTGCCCCCAGGGAGCAGGAGCAAAAGGAAATCCCCTCATGCTTGTATCACCTTTGCTCTGATGTTTTTTTCACCAAGCCTGAGATCTGGGGAGGCCTGGAGGTGGGGGGTACACCACTCCAGCAGAGATCTACACACACCCAAACGTTTTGGGGGAGGGTGAAGAAGGGAAGCAGGGAGCATCACTTTTTCAAATAGCCACACCTCTTTCCTCTGCGCATTGCCTAGAAAGTGAGCAATTGCTGAGAGAGGTGCTGAGATGAGAAATCACCTACCATGTACATCGGTCGACTGCACTGCTGGATACAGTCTGTGTACAGCACCATCACTGCCCGTCGAAATATCCCCAAGTCTGTCAAAGAAGAGGATAAAAAGCCAGAACAGCCAGTAGAGTGAGCTCCAAAATGCCTACGGGGAAAGACGCTGGCACCCACCGGCTGACAACAGAGAATCCAGCCTGCGGGTGGTCAAGGTGTCAACAGAGTAATTTCTCGCCCTTTGGGAGCAGAAGGGCTGAGCATAAAGGCAGCCACCACGGGATGTGGATGGCATTTAGGCAAAACGACAAGGGGAAAAAAATAATAATAATAAAAAAAATCCCCTCAACACTAGCACTGCCCAGAATTCAAACAAACAGTGTCTGTACACATAAACAGGCTGGCTTTGCAACCACATCTCTGAAAGAGAGATGTGTGTGCAGGAAGGGGGAAAAGCACCTTCCACAGAACAAGCTGCCAGAGCAGAGAAACAGCAGAAACTGATCCCACAGCCCTTAGAGTGTCCTAGAGGGGCAGAGCACACAAGTCACTCCTGCTCTCAAAATCATTGCAGATGCTTCACTGGGGAGCCATCAGTGTCGGTGGCCATGGACAGACATGCATGCACACACATGCCCCTCTTCAGTCACAAGTGTGGAGCTTGAAAAGGCTCCTGCGCCAAGGTCAGAGCTCTCCTGTGCTATATCAGCCCCTTCCTGCCAGGGTAGGGGGCTGGCAGCGCTGCTGGCAAATGCACTTCACTTCTCAAGAGCCGACCCCAGGTGGCACGTGAGCTTGGCTCCCCACACACATCCATGCGTCCCCAACCGCTACAACACTGCTCAATCAGTTCAACAGAGAAATAAAAGAGAGCCGCTGACAGTTACCTGAGTCAGGACCATCTGAGGCAGACAGGAGCAGAAGAGGAAGGAGAAACATGTTTGTAAGCAGAGCACAAGAGCCAGGTTCCCCACCAGACCCTCTCCCCCCTCACCCCATGACAGGGTTTTATGTAGCTCACCATGCTGAGCACAGCCCTAGGGAGAGCTGTAGCTGAAGGGCAGGCTCCCTCTGAGCCCAGCTCTTCTGCCACTACACAGCAGAAACTACAGGTTTCTGCTGACTCCCATGGGTCTGGGAAGCAGCAGCGCAAGGACTTCAGAGGCCAGGAAGAGCATCAGATCGATGAGAGGACAGGGTAACCCAGAACACAAGCACAGGCCACAGGTGACTCACACAGGCGAGGAGAGGAGACACCCACACACCCTAGAGTGTGATGGTTCAGTCACAGCACTTACCAATCTTGAAGCGGCCCATGTAGTAGATCTGTGTGCTGAGAGCCAGTGAGGCAAAAACGTGGATAATTGAGAAAATGACCCAAAACCACATGTCATTTTTCCCAAACACCTGAAAGTAAAGACATTAAAAGCAAACTGAGCCCTGTTATCAGCAAGCTAATCCTTTCCTCTCCTATATCACCGTGGGGCATTTGGGAACCTCACTGAACATGGAAGAGAAACCCCTAAATCTTCCAACATGAAAACATGTATAAATCCAAAACTAAGTCCAGAGAAGCAAGAGGAGCTCAGCATTCTGGAGAGGAGACTATTCTTTCTGAATGTCCCATCAGACAACAACAGCAGCATGGAAGGATGGCATCTGGCCCGGGGAGCAAAACTGCAGGGACCCCCAGGCCAGGCAAGCGCTCTCGGCTGAGCTGGGCAGCAGCTCTCTGGCCAGGAGCTGCATTTTCACAAAGGCGGCCAGGGAACCAACTGGTACACCAACAACTATGCTTCAGTAGACCAAAAAGGACAAAACTGCTCTGCAGGTAATTGCTCCTATTGTACACTTCTGCCTTATTTAAGGACTGGAAGTGACCTACACACGCAAGTTAATGCTATATTAAAACTTTAATTTTTTCAGTTATACATTAAGGAGTCTGGAAACTCTTATCTGCTGTCAGGCTGTGACCAAACGCTACCCTCCACTGGGGCACACCTGAAATTTTCCTTTTGTGTGGGGAAAAAAACCTCAAAACCCCACCAAACTAAAAGCAGAAAAGCCACCTCTATGTGGATGGAGCAAGGGAGACATGCAGCTTATAAGCTCCACTGAAGAGCTTCAAAGCATCTCAGAAGAAAAGACACAGCATCCCCATAAGGAACCCCCCTTGTTTTGAACCTGGGTGTGCAAATCTGCCAGAGCTATCAAGAGATTCTTGAGACGTCCCAAGTTCACCAGCTGCTCCTGCATGCCTTATCCCACACACAGTATCCTACTACCCAGAGACCTTTGCAGAGTCAGTTGATTCCCTGCATTATGTGTGATAGCGAGGGGCCAACAGCCCACTGGGATCTAGCTGCCCGTTCAGAGCAAGCAAGCAATGGACTTTGCCTGGTTGCTGCTGAACAAAATTGAGTCCTTCAAAAGAAGAGAAACAGAGACATCCAAGGTAAAGCACAGGCTGGGGATTCAGACAAGCCCAGCTCAGTACTTGCAATGCTATGAGCAACCAGCCAAAGCCCTGGTACCAGTCTGACTGGTCAGTTACTGTTAGTGCACAGGAGTGACTGGTGACTCCTGCCTCACTGCCCATTTCTATAGGCAGGGACTCGAGAAACTTGCCTGGGAGCCCCCCAACCATTATGCTAGCCCTGCGCCTCTCCAAAGGTAGGAAGGCCAACTGCAAGACCTGTGCCCAGCAACAGAGAGTTCTCCAAAGGGAAGAAAGAGGCACAAGCAATTAAGTAGAGAACACTCATCTTGGCAGCTCAGCCAGCCTCACCCCCACCCCCTCCTCCAAGGTGAGCCACCCCACAGGAGACCCACTGCATGCTTAGATGTGGATACCTGGATACACGAGTTTCTGCTCTTGAGGACGGCATATGGTGGGCAAAGCCCAAAAAGTAGCCGACCTAGAGAAAATTGCTCTGCTCTCCCCCCCCTGCAAGCTCAGGGGAAAGGAGGAGGGAAAGCCCAGGAGTACTGGGAATACAAATGCTAGCAGCTGCTTAACACACTCTTATCCTACTCTGTTGCTCTCCCCAGTCATTTGCCCACTTAAGGTGTGCTCCCAGCCACACCATCTCCTCCCAGAGAAGCAGGTAGGTAAGAGGGGCCATACCACTCCAAGGACGGCTAGACAGATCACCACAGCAAACGAGGCATAGGCAGAGTAGGCGCTGGCATTGATGTCTGGGTGGCGGGTCTGGTAGAGCTTCAGCATGCACAGTCCTGCGATCATGTACATGAAGGAGGTATCTGTGAAGGGAGCACAACAGAAACACTGAAAACAGGTGCTTCCAGTAGGCTGAGAAAGCTGCTCCAAGTCCATATAAAGAAGCACAGCAGCAGGGCCAAACCCAAGGCTGGCAGGCACAAACCCCTGACGCTGCACTACATTGTACACCACTTTGTGCTTTGCCATTTTGCAGCACATCTACCATGCTCTGGGGCAACGAAAACTAAAGGGGCTCAGAAAATAAGCATCCACAGTGCAGCACAGAAGCAGAGAGGGAATCACAGAACGATTGAGGTTAGAAGGGACCTCTGGAGGTTGTCTGGTCCAAGACCCCCTGCTCAAGCAGGATCAACTATGAAAGGGTTGTCCTGTTAGGCTTTGCAGATCTCCACAGAAGACTTCACAACCTCTTGGGGCAACCCATTCAGTCTTTGGCTACCCTCAAAGTATTAAAAAAAATATAATATTTTTTTCTTGTGTTCAGATGGAGTTTCTGGTGTTTTGTGTCCATCACCTCTTGTTCTGTCACTGGGCACCACTGAGAAGAACCTGGCTCACACATCTTCATTCTCTCTCATTGAGTATTTACACACATAGACAAGATCCTGCCAGAGTCTTCTCTTCCCCAGGAAAGCAAAAGACCCCACACGGGAAAGTATCCACTCAGAAGGCAAAGACTTCCTAGGCTTGAGCACTCTGCCACTCAAGGCTGTGCACTTACTATTTTCCAACACTAAGCTGTAAAAGCAAAGGGAGATCTTGCCAGCAGAGTACTACTAGAGTCACACAGTCTGGAGAGGAGGCTGAAATGTGTTAGTCCCCAGCATCCAAAGCCTCACTGCCTCCTGACCGAGTCCTGAAACAGGCAGACTACAAGGCGGTTTGTAAGGGTAGAGGGATGGGAAGTGCCAGCAACTAAGCAGAAGATGGAGCATGTCAAATCCTACGTACAGCTCAAAAGGAGAAAGGAATCTCAGCTTACCAAACTGGAAGTTGGAGTAATTAGGGCAGACATGATAACAGGC
Source organism: Falco punctatus (assembly GCF_963210335.1). NCBI lineage: Eukaryota > Metazoa > Chordata > Aves > Falconiformes > Falconidae > Falco > Falco punctatus. The sequence goes on from NC_137585.1 coordinate 2,461,306, forward strand.
ACTAAGCACCCCTTCCATCATCAGAGCGATGCCCATAGCATAAAAGAGACCAAAATGCTTTGGGATCCCATAGTCCTAGAAGAGAACAGAGCTGTGTAGTAAGTACTCTTGCTATATCCTGACAACAAATGAGCTTGCACTCTCCATCACTTCATCCCTCCTAACCCCTGCACGTGTCCTTCAGTCACCAGCACAGCACAGCATACTGTGCGCAACCACAGGCTCTGGATTTAGCCCCACTGCATAGCCAGATGAATCCACAGGCAACAAACAAGCTAATCACACAGAAACTTCTAGTCTAAGACCTGGTACTAACATCTTAAGACTAAAAAATATCTGTCCTGTATCTTGTGCCACGCTACACCCTGCCCAAAATTGGGAAAGCACTGGGGACCCAGAACAGCAGCTTCGCTCTTGGGGTCAGTAGGGAGTTAAAAGCACCTGAGAAGAGCCCATCAGCCCACATGAGAAGGCACCTCCATCACAATCTGGCTGAGATCTCATCTGAAAACCATAAGCAGCAGACCCTTAGAACTGCTAAGGCCTTTACTTGCTACCAAGCCAGTGGAAGCAAAATTGTTTGTCTCCAAAAGCCATCAGCACCACTGCCCTCAGGGCTGCAGATTTCTCCATCCTCTCCCCGAAGATACTGAAGAGACTCCAGAAGCTCTGGCTACAAGCAGCTCTGCTTCAGAGCTACAGGCTGCCAAATTCTTCTGCAGTACCATAGGCAGCTCTATTCCCTCTTGCTAACAGGAGTGTCAAGAAGGAACTCCTGATTGTTTAAGACAAATCAAACCTCACTATAAACAAAAGCATCTTGGGACACTTCTGCTGTTCCAGTTCCTCCACAATAAGCACTGGAGAAAAACCCACAGCCATGATAGTCATTCATCTCCTCATCTCCTTTTCTTTGCAAGCCCAGGCTAGGTCACCACAGCAGTACGGACGTACTGTAAACTAAAGTATTGGGGTGTGCAAGAACGTAAGTGTCCCACCTAGATCCTTTTTCAGGGGAGGAAAAAAAAAAAAAAAAAAAAAAAAGAGGAGGAGTATTCAATCCTTCAGCAAGGAAGCAAATGGAAAAATGGAAACCCACTGTGTATCACTCAAGTTTTCAAGTTCTCCCTGTCTTTCCTCCCTCCATTCAGCCCCATGCAACCATGATTCCTACCAGGGTATAGATATCTTTCATCTCCATGGCCCGACGGTGGAGAATGTCCCTGCGCAACACAATGAGAAGGAATAGAAAGCCCAGCAGCATGTGGCCCACATTACTGAGGATGTTGTTGAAGGCACTGCAGGGAAAAAGAAGGTTTAAGGTAACGGCAGTAAAGCAGCAGGAAGCTGAACCCTGGGCCATGACAAGATGAATCCATTTTGCTCCCCCTCCATCATCCTTCATCTCAGCAGCTGCCAAACACCTGACAGTTTTATACCCTGGATGACAATTTTAGGTTAAATAGTTCACCTGCCCCAATAGATTTGGCACTTTTTGTGAGATTCCCAACTCTGGGCTTTCTTTGTACTCCCACATTCATTCAAAGAAATGCTGCACTGAAAGTACTGATCTGAACTTCTTTGCAGAGCTGCTGCTCTTTGGATACAAGTGAAAGTGTCCAAAAGAGCACAGGAGCACCTAATTGTTGTGCTGTAGGTTTGTTAGGGCAACGCAGGTACCATATGTTCCCAGGTGCATGTGTGTCTGCAACAGAAAGCCGCTGCTGAGCAAAACAGTAAGCTCAGAGTCCTAAACTCTCAGTGGTCTGTCTTGCCACCACAGTTATTGCGAGCCTGGCAAGGATAAAATCCTGAACCAGGCACAAGACAAACACTCAGGAGGCATGAGACAATAATGCAGTGACAGCAGGGCTCACTCACCTCAGCACCCCAAGGGGATGAGCGCACAGAAAGTTGTAGTAGCAAATGTCTTGATTGCCCGTCACGTTCACTACCTGAATGGAGAGGAGGTGGGAGACCAGATATTAGCAAATCCTCCCTGTTCTTGGGGGGTTTGCTTTGTGCAAACACTGCATGTACACAAGGCATGCCAGGACACAGCCTAGCTCTAGTGCTGGCAGAGGGGAGTAATGAGACCTGCAAGTGAAGCTTTTTTGGGGGGACAAGATGTTGCCACAGACCTGACAACAGTCTTCAGAGGAAACATGTTATGTGCTCTCAACACCATGACTAATAGATCTGCTTGCAGATATCTGAACAACAGTGGGATAGCAAGGATGGGGAGAAGGGAAAAATCGTATCACAGCAAACCCTAACTTGCTTTCAGTTACCTTTTAGCAGTAACAGCAGATTCCTCCTGCCTCTAAAATGAAACAGGACCCAAATGAGACATCAGATGAGCAGGAAAACTGCTGCACTCCCACCTCACAGGCAAAAATAGCAGAACTGCAAGCTCAGTGAGCCAAGCTAGCAGCAATGCTCAACACACAGTGCAGAGCAGCCAAGGTAAACTGCCCCTCAGACCAAGCAGGATTCCTGGGTGGTGCCAGTTTCACTGTGACTGTCATCCTTACACCATGCAACTACAAAGCAGATTTAAAGGCAAGAGGACCCAAGCACAGGGGACAGCCACAGAGCCCAACGCACCGTCTGATAAGTGATGACGAGCTGAATGACCGGCAAGGCATAAAACACTGCAATGGTGATGATATTCCTGTAGAAAGGAGACAGTAGCAGCAGTTACACACACCAAAACAATTTGTGCACACCCAAAACAGAACCCCACAGTGCTTGTGGAGGAGTGTGTACACCTCGGTACCTAAGGGCACAGACCCTGCTCTCCCAGCTGGAGCTTTATACCTCTGGTAATCATCTCCTGAAGCAGAAGAGCAAATGTGCTAAGGACACAAGAAAAGCCAGTATGCGGACCACAAGCTCGTGTGTTTTGAGTGCCTATTTCTCCTCTTCCCCAGTACGTTCCAGCACACCAGTTAGCAGATTATAAAGCAATCATGCAAACCAGAATCCATTGCCAGGATCATGTGTGCAATTGTTCACCAATGTCCTTATTTGAGGTATGTGGGATCTGCAGTTACTTGTTGGAACAGGGTCAGAATGTATAACAGAATGGCTCAAAGAATATCCTCAGGTCTAAAGCATGGTTCAGAAGGACATGTGGACAGGCTGCACAACCAGATACTGGGTCCAGAACTTGGGCCTTACCAGTTTGTCGTCTTCTCCTTACCAGAAATAGATTTTGTATTTTTTGCTAACAATCCTTCGGTCCTTCCTGGACAAGTCTGATAGATAGAGGAACACCTAAAACATTAGTGGGTGGGGAACAAGGGAAGAAAACAGAAAAGAACTAGTGAAGACTACAGAAGCCAGTAGCAGATCTTGATGTATTTGGACAGTATGCAGCTTGGTGCCATTTGGGCCATTTTTGACACAGCGAGCTCATTGTGTCCCTTGAGTCTGTGGGGAATGAGTTCTGCAAACCCCCCTGACCTCCAGGAATGGCCCCGAGTCACATGGAGCAGTGTGGGGCGACAAAAGGAGGCAGTTTGAGAACTGCTAGCTTAAAGACCCTCTGTATATCCAATGTCATCACACTACTCATACCTATTATTGCAGATTATTTCCCCCCTATGCTGTTGCACCTCCTTGGACTTTCTGGGACACCCTTGCCTTCTTCCTCCTTTCTCAATAGTCCCCATTAAATTCTGATTTTCCATATTAAATCACTCACTTCAGTAGCACACTTAGCATAGCTGGAAAACTTTCTAGACTCTGAAAAAAAACCACCAAGCACATTCAGATTTCTTAGATTAAATCCACCTAAAAAGGGAAGCGGAAACTTAAAAAACCTGGCAAGTGACTAGTGCTGGTCCTGGCCCTGCATCATGGCCACAGCTGCGATACCAGCTGTTACCTTAGTGCGGATGATGTTCTTATCACTTTCGATTTCTGGCATGGTGTCGAAGTCGCTCTCTTCCTCCACAGAGCTGTCTGTGTCAGAACCAGCTGGCAGCCCACGCTCAGGGGAAGACAACTGACGTCCACCGCTGGAGCTTGACTCGTCTGGAGCGGAGCAGGGAGGAGGAAACAGGCAGGGTAAATGCTAAATCCCTCTATGCACAGCAAGAGGAAAGCTGTCCCAGATACCAGCTGAAATCTGCTGGGACAAGTTAACATGTCCATTTCAGGGAACAAGTTTGTCCATGATCACAAACTTTCCTGAAAGTCTCAGATTATTAGCTAAGAGCACGTTCAAGGACCATCTTCCTCCCTCTGCAGCACTTTGGATTTTCCTCTGCTTTTATTCTATTACTTCTCATCTCTGACATTTTCTACTCTTTACTAGCCTGAGCTCTGAAATCTGGAAGGCTGAGACAAGCCAGGAAGCTCAAGTGAAAGCAGTGGACTGTTCAGGGGTCACAAACAGGCTGACCTAGTTCATCTCCAGATTTTATGTAAGCTTTATATATACACTTTTCTAAAAATATTGTAGAAAAAAAAAGAGAGGAAGAAAATCCATTTTTCAAAGCAGGCAGAGCATCAACTTTGCTCCCATTGCATCTACAGTATCAATCACCTGCAGGTCACCAGGACCTGCCTGCACTTCCCACAAGGCTGGCGAAGCTCCCAGCCAGCCCATTACCCATACTGGCATGAGCAGAACACAAGTTTCTTCCTCATTTCCCAAACTTTTTTAAAGCATTTCCTTGGGAATTGGGGAAGGGGGTTAGTGTGGTGCTGAAGCCATCAACTCTGTTCCAGGATTTAAGTCCTCCTGAATTTTTCCCAAACCTCATGAAATATCGGTGATACGTTTCTTTGTCAGGTGTTCAGGTATCACACCTTCACAGTCCAACAACTGGGTGATATCTGGAGCAAATGCCTCCTCAGCAGGGACCAGCTCACATTTGAGCAGCTGCCTCACACTGCCCTGGACTTGCACCACCTCACCCCACAACCTGGGTTCTGAAGCTGTCAAATTCAAGGATTATGCCCAAAAGTCCACATCACCAAACTATTCAATACCAATCCCTCCACAGGAGAGGAAAACTTAATCTCCTTACAACAGAAGTACTCTGGCAAAGGAAGGCATTTCCTATCATATCAGATTAGCAGGACCCTTGAAAGCTTTTCTTCCTCCTGTGCTGCCAGGGCATGTTTCACCTGTTGACAGCATGATGTTTTTTCTCCTCTAGTGAAACTTCTGAACGACAAGAAGCTCTGATTCTGTCCTGCCTTGCAAGACACAACCCTTCAGACTTCCAGTTAAAGGCAAGCTTTGGTCTAAAGGCCGGCTTGATGAACTAACAGGCTCCTAGAAGCTTGGTTGGAAGGGACCTGTGTCAGTCCCTAGTCAACCTCCTGCCTGAAGCAGCATTGTCACCAACACTTATCAGGTGACTGTGGCTTTGCTTAGCAGAGACAAACATTTCCAATGACACAGTCTGTCTGGGCACCTCTTCCAGAGGTTTGCCACCTTTTTGATGTAGGTGTTCTGCCCTAAAATGCAATTTGAACCTGCCAAGCTGCAATTTTCTTTTTCAAGTGGTTGCAAGCTGCTCCTACACAAGCTTGCAGCTTTATTCCCTCTGGCTTTAAGGCACCTTAAAGTGCCTTCCTCTGCCTGAGGCAGAACCAGCCCCGTGCCCCCAGTTCTGGAAGATACTGTACCAATAGCACCATAGCTGCTTCCCTCAGGGGTGCTGGCTGTGATGGGGTGCGAAGATGTCATAATCCCAGATCCTGCAATGGAAACAGACCCAAAAGGGACAGTTAGTTTCATCTCAGTGCTTTGAAACACATCTCTGAGGTGAATACGAACAGCTCCAAGAGCTGGAGGGGCTTGGGCAAAGCAGCATTTCTCCAAACAGATGGCAGTCTCCCTCTAGAGCGCATTATGCAAAAAGGAAACCCTTGCTTTGCAACGTGAAGCAAACCCTTTCCCTTCAGCCTGCCCACACAGGCTGCCAGTTTGCCTCACAAAAGCACAAGGCTCCCTCCAGCACCTTTTAAGGATCCTATTATGGGGCTGCAAGACCTGGCAAATTCTAGAGCAAGTCTCACAATATTCTGAGAAAATATTCAGAAAGAGCACCTTTCTGAATTTCTCGTTCTCCTTCCCCTCCTCACACAGTGACCTATTCAAATACTGATACCTCCAGTTATGGCTGGAAGAGTCGTAGACAGCCTTTGGCAAGACAGCTCCATAGTTTTAACCAAGCAAGGAGAAAGCAAGAAATGCTCTGTGCAAAAAGCGGTCATGATCTTGTGCTGATGTCAAGAAGGGCAAGCCTTTGAGGGCTGGGAGGTCCTTGCCTCCCACCAACACACCTGAAGCAAGGAGGACTGGCACCTCCCAATCAAGTGGCACTCGGACTTTCCCCTCCTGCCTCCACACTCATCTTTTTTGCCTCCCCTTCTGGGGATCAGCTGCTGAACTGGCAGCAGACAAACGTGGCAGGAAACACAGCCAGCTAAGTCCCATGGCACCATGTCTGCCAGTAGTGGCAAAGTGAGACAGATCCAGCTGCTTATAAAGTTTCACCTCGTGTGGCCAGTCAGCAGCAGAGGGACACAGGATAACATTTGAAAGCAAGCAATCTTACTGCAGCCTGGCAATGGCCTGACTTCCCAAGCTGCACCACCTCTGGCTGCTCAGTACCTGATCTGTCCCAAACTGACAGGCACAGGCAGACTCCTCTTTCCAGCTGGCAATTCTGGCCGCTTCTGTAACACCCTGTGTAGGTTTTTGTACCATTTCTGTTAGCCACAGATTTTACATCTGAGCCCCCAAATTTTTCCCTGCCCAAGCCCAATTCCTAGGCAGAAGAGCATCCATACAGCAATGACATTTGATGTTTTAAGTACAAATTACTGCTTTCCTTTGACATGTTCACTGTGTTTGTTGGTCTGTGGGCTAAGACTTGATTTGCATTTCAGCTTCTCTACCCTCCTGCCCCATCCCTCCAACAGAGCAACAAACAGCTCAGAGGAGCACCAGAAGCAGAAAACATGGCCTGGACTGGGCGCCAGAGGGAAGGCTCTGGCACACCACACACCCATGACACCCCTTCAGCCCTGAGATGGGATTAGCAGGATGTTGTAGGTTGCTGCAGGAGCAAGATCCACCTTCTACTCATCACCTGCTGTGCAACTCTCCCACTCCCGTGGCAGTTTTTCCTGTTGCTTTGAAGTCACTTGGAAATCCAGATCACTGGGAAGGGGGCAAAAGCAGTGTTTCCCCATGTTCATGGCACCAAGGCACATGCACAGTTCCTACTCCCATCTGTACTGTCCCACAGGGATACTCCCTCCTTATTTTAGACCAGGCTTTATGCTCTTAAGTGACCCGTCAGCCTTCTCTCCCAAGTAACCAAGGGAAGATTTAAATCTGGACAAAGCAGGGATGGCAGGGAGAAGAGACACTCTGCCCTGTCTCTAACAGCTGCTTCGGACCCAGCTTATCCAGTAATTTCAGTCCTACTTCCCAGTGTGCAAGTGAGTCAGCAAAGTAAATGTACTGCACTGGGTGTGGTTCCTCCAGCTCTGGCCTCCACCAGATAGTGATGATGTGGCATAGGAGGTGTGCCACAGGATTAAAAATAAAAAAGTTAACCACAGAATCTGGGCGTAAAGTGGGTGACAGGAGTAAAAGGGCAGATGAAGTTGCACAATATTCAAAGACAAAGGTCAGAGAGATTGCTCATCACCTATATCCACACTTTCTTGGTAGGGAAGGGGAAAGAAAACAGAAGTGATGAAGGCAGCAAGACCTAGGGGTACTTTGGAGGAAGAGAAATTTCAGTGGGTGGGAAGAGTAGGGGAAAAAATAATTAAGAGAAAGTCGGCATGCCCTGGTGATCTGGAGGACATGGAAGATGCTAGTTACCATTTCATAGGCATCAGACACACACCCCAAAAAGACACAATAAAGAAAGAAACAGCATGTGGGTAGGAGGAAAGGATATGGCTGTGACATGCAGTGCCACACATGAGAAGGCGGCGTAGAGTATAAGGGAGAGGACAGGTCACAGAAGGAGCAGGTGCCTCTGGGAGGAAACTTGTAAGTTGTGAAGGAACTGCACCCGTCTGTCCTTTCACAGGGATGCTGTTCAGCAATCCTTGCCCAGGAACACAGTTCTCTGCCCTCCAGGTCCACGCTAAGCACAATATCTGTGCCCTGCAGCTTCTTTGGGAACCTCCCAAGCACCAGAATGTGATTTCCACCTCTTACCAACAGAGCTTGGAAAGCAGCTTCTAAGCTGCCTCCAGGCACATGAACCCTCAGCTGCAGCGCCAGCAGCACTCCCTGGGGCTTCTGGTCTCACCTGGCTGAGACTGTGCCTCCTTGCCTTAGACAGTGATCCCTTGTCACCACCCTGGAGCTCTTCCATAGCCTGCCTTGGCCAGGGTCCTTTCAGCTTCCCCAAACTCCCCAACACACAGGCCCTTCCCATTTCTCCAGGGCCCTAAGACCTGCTGTTGTCTCACAGCAGGATCCATTCCAAATGACTTAAATTTTTTATATTTTTAAGCACATTTTTACAGTCCCCTGATTATTCAGTTGTGAGGAAAACCTTTCGCACACATTCCACTTACTGCAGGGATGCATATGTGATCTCAGTGGCTGAAGAAGCAACTCCTGAGAATCCAAATGCCCCCAGGTCCTTGGCAGAAATATTAACCCAAGTAATGCCAGGCCACAATGAACTTCCACTGCTGATCCTTTAATCACTGCTCAGTTATACTAGTATGCTTATCTGGTAATATGTAGCAGATCAGAGAGACTGAAGAAGCTGGTGATTAAAAAAGAAAAGGGGGGTGGGAACGACAACACACCAAGAACCTTTGCATGCTGCCAAAGTATAATGACCTCCCTCTCCCCAGGAAAGAGGTACAAATGATGATGTCTTTATCATCACCAATACTTTGAACTACTTTGCAGGCACTAAATATTTAAACAAAATGAAACAGCTGAAACAGCCAGCCTCCCACACTTCTCCAGAAAGCAGAAACTCCCAGTGCCCCTGCACACCCATCCACATGATAAAAATTTCCATCTCTCATGGATAGGCTCTTAGATGCAGCTATGTTTTTATAACACAGAAATCTGCAGTATGTTGAAATGTGGGTGCAGCATAAAGTAAACTGAATCCAATACCAAAGTAAATAACATGAACAACACTACCTAACTGTATTAGTCATTCAATCAGTTGGTTGTCTACAAGTCCCAGTTAAAAATAAATTAAAATTTAAATTAAACAGGAGACACCATGCTTAAACCAGGCAGAGGAAATCTTAAAGCACAAAAGCTAACAAACTCAAAGTGCCTTGCTTAGAAATGGACAGATCTCGCATCAAGCACGCTAGTTTGCAGCCAGGTCTAGTCAAAGCTTGTGCTTCCTCCACCCCTCTAAACGCCAGCTCTTTAGGCTGGGGATGAGGACCAGGCTCAGAGGAGCCTGCTTCAAACACCCTCTCTTGTGAGGGCAGAGAGGAAGCTCTAACAGTCTCTGGTGCTGATGGAAGATATGTGGTACACGTACAGGGAAGAAGGCTTGAAGGGACAGAAGGTACTTGACTGACAGCCTGTCCCTTGCCTGGCCTGGGACCTGTGCTGTTCACTTAAGACTGTCACATAACAGGAAAGGGACCTTACCATCCTCAGGACTCAATCTGTCAGCCAAAGCCTTCCTCTGAACCCTGGAAAGGAACAGATAGCACTTTTGAGATAGCCAACAAAATCCATCGCCTGCCAGCCACAGCAGGATTATCTAGGACATCAATAGGTAAATATGGTGCAAGGCCTAAAAACCCAACCAAATGAAACCAACAAAACTAAACCACAAAACAAACAAAAACAACAACAAAAAAAGAAAAATACTGTTTGGACTAGACATGGCTCAGCCATGACTGCTTGATTTCCAGAGCAACAGAGATTTTTATATTTTTTTATCCCTTCAGCTATCCACCAGAGGCAGGACAACCAGTCAAACAACTGTCCCATCCTACACTGCTCAGCTGGGAGTTGGAAGAGACTCTCAGACCACCTTCCCAAACCCAGCGCCCCTGCTCAGGGAACCGAGTGCATAAGAATCTACTGAAAGGTCAACAGGAGCTAGAGGCACACATCAGCATGACACTTAAGAAGCCAATACCACCTCCTCCGATGCAGATGCCAAGCAGGGGAGGGTAAGGGGGAAAAAAAATAAAAAAGTCATATGGCCCACACAACAAAAAACAACATCAGAAAAAAAGAGCACACAGGCTTAAGTAACTTCGTTGAATTTTTCCAATTAGATGTTGTTTCATGGATGTGTCTAAGTTAAGCCATGCCCCCATCTTGAAATTATTTTGTTTCAGAGCATCAAACTCTTCAGATCCCCTCTTCTGAAGCAGCTGAACACTCTTTTGCCACATTCTGTCTGAGGAGCTGGCCGAGAGGTGTTGTTCCCACAAAACCAACCTGCTATTTGATGAAAGTTTTGTATCTTTTTTTGATAAAAGAGTGTTGATGGAGCCTCCCTCCTCTCAAGCCTCCATGCTTTGGACAAAGGATTCACTTAACCGTTATCACTGCCTACACAGGCAGCAGTCACTGACTGATCACAAACTCCACCATCGCCACCACCTTAAGAGCAGCTGCCTGCTGCCTCACCAAGGCTCTCACCCTGTGCTAGTTGTTAGCTGCCCTACAGGGGCAAATCTTACCTCTCTTTTAGGCTACTGTCCCCTTCCTGCTCCTCCAGTCCTTTCTCTCACTCAAGAGGACTTCAAGGTTGCCTCCAGTGAGCTAACAGTAGGGCCTAGGGCAGCTGGGAAAGAGTTTTGCCTATTTTTTTTTCTTTTACTCCCTAGAACAACCTGTCATGGTAGCTGTGCCCAGATTCACCTCAGATGCAGATATTCTCCTCAGCACAAGTCCAGACACCAAGGTCTGCAACAGGGGAAGTATTTCAGAAAGGAAACCAGCACCCTCAGGACTCCAAGGCCCTATTTGGGTCACTGGCACTTAGGGCAGTACTCAGTCCATCATTCTGGGAAGTACCTTGGTTTCCCAGTGCTCTGGCACCCCATATCCCAGAGTGGTCCCATCACAATTCCTACCTGCTACCCACTGCCTTATATAAGGAAACTCAGGGGTAGGGCACTACAAAAGCTAGATGGCAGAGCCTTAGGGTTTCATCATTGCCACAGTCCCCCTAGCACAGGAAGAAAAGTCTTCTGGCTTATGGTCAGTAGGAGCCCACTGGGCAGTCACAGACTTCTTTGGCTGCTCTGTTCAGATGCTTGCTGCCCCGTTTGCCCCAGATGTAATGCAGGGTGAGACATGTCTGAGGATGATGAGAAACACAAAGGCTGTTCTTGTAAAACCCTTGACTCACCTGATGTAGTGCACAAAAGCAACAACCACTGAGCCCAGGTAAAAGGAGAGGAAACTCAGGAAGCTGAAGAACATAGCCTGGACGTAAACAGACTCTAAGAAAAGACAAGGCATCAGTCAGCTCACAGAGCAGGGACAGCCCCTCTCATAGCCAGCACTCTTGTCCTGCCCTTCCCAACACCACCTGCTGCCAATGCCCACCCCCAAAGAGCCCTTCAAAACCTATCTGCTTTCTTCAAGAGGAAATGCCAGAACCTGTTGCAAGGTCTCCCCTTATTTCTTCACCCCATTGCTAGTTGGTGTGCCCATGAGACCACTCTGTGCCACACGGCACCTCCTGGAAGGGACCAGGGCTCCAGTTGGTTTTGACTTCTTTGCTGGTGTTTTCTGCACCAACCCTGCCATACCATTCTACACAGAAGGGCCAAGTCCCCCTGTAAAGTTGCATTGCTCTGCCCAAAGACACTGACTTTTAATGGAGGGCACAATCGTCACTTGAAGGTTCTTTGTTCGCTGCAGGTTCCAGGTACGGTTGACATTCCCTGTGAGATGCAAAGTGTACAGTAAATAAAGAAACAATCACACATTCATAATCTCTGGCCCTGATCTCAGTTCTCTGCACTTGCAAAACCACCAGGGTCTGGCTTTTCACTATAATCTGTGTGTGATTTTGCTTTAAACCTGTCTCAAACTTATCAATATACAGCCTTTTCCATATGTTTCCCCCGACCTGCCTATCCACAACCTGGTTTTCAGACTACAAATCCTGCTTGAGCCTTCCATACATTGCTCAAATCTGGATGCCTGAATTCCAAGGGCACCTCGTCTCTCATTCATCTAGTTCCCCAAGGGCAGGTTCTCTCACTACAGATACTGGGACCCCTTTTTTGCCCTTGACCAAAGCTCTGCTGACAAAACATTTCTGTGCAGCATGCCATGCTAGCAACTTGCTATACTTCAGCAGGGCTTAGCACACCCTGCTAGTACAGCTTTGCTGACAGCTTTAGGATGAGAGAAGGACACCCAGAAGGTAACAGTTCTTTTTTTAGGGGGGACATTGTAAGGGGGTGGGGGCTGTTGGGAGACCCCAGTATATCTGTTGGTTGCAGTCTTGCTTCTCCTGCAGGGAGGATGCCATCTGACTTTGAGGACAGGAATGTCCCCACTCCAGTTACAGCCACCACAAGTGGTAGAGGCTTTGCTTTTGTCACTGCCCAGGAAGTAGACACAGTATTTTCTAGTTGGCAAAGGCACTAGAACACATCTCTTTTAAAATTATTCTCTCAAAACTATTAATTTTTCCTGTTCCCCCAAGTCCAGGGCTGTCACAGATCCCAAGATAGCAGTGGGAGAAGATGCTATCTGCAGGAACAGCCATCTGGGCCTCCATGCAGGCAGGAGGATAATACAGCAGCAGAGGTGAGGTGAGGGGGAAACAACCAACTGGAAAGCTGTAAGAAGCATTGTCTGGATGTCTCCAGTATTTCCCAAGACACCAGTAACTCCTTTGAAAAATCACATAATGCCAGCAAGCCAGTCACCTCCTTGACTGAACAAGACTTTTAATCTACCCAACAATATCAAATGTACTACTTCACTCTTCCTCACAGCTACCTGCATAAGACAGAGCCATATGAGCATTCCATGTCACCCCACAAGACACTCCTGCTGCTCCGTCACCTAGACGCAGCAACCAAATCCATCTCCCAGCATGCCTTACCATGAATGGAAGAAGGCACAGAACCCCCACAGGCATAATCCTCCGGCTTGATGACGAACACAACAAAGAACTGCTCACCTGGGAAGTCTTTTCTCTGCACAGGAGGATGGAAGAAGACAGAATCCATGAAATGTGAAGGAGCCTCTCCCTCCAATGCAAAGTAGAGGCAGTGCTCCAAAAGGCCAGCGATCAGGTTTTAGTTGCTACACAGGCACCAGCCTTACAGAGACCAGCCTATTCTGGACAGAGCTTGGCTCCTGGGGATGCTCTCCTCATCCTTGCGGACAATAAGCTGACTGAGTTCACCAGTATCAGAATGGCAGTGCCCCAGAACAAACAAACCAGTACTAACGCATTTATTTAGTTACTTTAAATATTTTATTTTTAATATTAAATAATTTAAATTCTAAAAAGAAATGAACCAGTACTAATGCACTTAGTTACTTTAAATGTTTTATTTAAAATACTGATTTAAATAATTCAAATTTTAAAATAAATTAAATAAAAAATTCATATTGCTTTAATTACTGCAAACCATCTGCCTCAGCTTTGATTATTATAAAGGCCCTACTACCACCACTCAGTGGTAGAAGAGCCAAGGTTTGAACAGAAGACACTTGGCTAGAGCCATTCTGATCTAGAACCTCAGTATCTAGGACATAACACACCTATCTAAACAAAGGTAAACAAGGTTTTGTAGTAAAAGGTAGCACCGCTTCCTTCCACTTATCGGTTGATCTAATAAAAGCAAAGGCTCACAGCCATACAAGCATCAACAAAAGACAACTAGGAATGCATAGGAGAAGCCACTGAGAAAAAGCAACACTGGGACAAAAATCAGCATCTCACCTGCACGGTTATGGCTGCTTGCTTAGTCATAGACTGGTAAACACCATTGAACTCCACATTATGGTCCAGGTCATACACTGGGCACTAAAACAGACACAACTAAGGGTTAAACCAGGAACAAAATCTGAACTAATTTTGAAGGGAGCCAGCAGGAGAACAGACAGTGCAGAACAGCAGAAAAAGGCCCCACTTGAGGTGACAAAGGGAACAAAACAAGCAAGACCCATTCAGAAGTTAGAAAAGCTGCTCTGAAGATACCACTTGTGGCCTGCCTGCACTCAGTGATCTCTGCATTCTCACAAGAGGGCTGCAGTTTAATCCCAGAAGAGAACTCAGCCAGATTGATCTCTCCACCATTCCCACAGGGCAGCGCATACACTCAGCTGTACACTGGTTGTGTCATATGCTTTTGCAGCCTGTACTATACACCAAGTGCTTACCCTCGTTTTACTCTCCCACTACTCTTAACACCTGATAGGTTGAAAATCACCTGTCACAGTCTCCCCTCCTGCCCTTCTACCATTCAAACACAGGGATGTGGGCATGAGTTGATGTTATCCATTTCTCTCCTCACCCCAGGTATTAAAGGCGACCGCCAGAACTTCAGAGCCAGCAGCCAAGGCATCTTGCACCTCTGTCACCACCTTGCTGCTCATACACTGCAGGACCCTGCATCATTCAGGGAGATGGGGAAGGAGGATAGATATGCTATTTCCCAGCTGCAAGCAACAGCCAAGCTCCATGGCATGGAACAGCTGTTCTCTTCCCAGGAAAGGGGATGAACAATTGCATAAGAAAGGAAATCCAACTGGTAAGGAGAGACCTCACATCTGGAAATCTGAAACTCCCAATGCTGGCTTGAGCCAGGGAAGAGTCAAGGGAACTGCACTGTCCCCTCCCTCATCCATCAGCATCCCATCCAACACCGCTCCATGGAGAGACAGAGAGGCAGCAGGGAATTAAACCTCACAAGGGGAACACAACAAATACCCTACGGAGAGGTTGGAGAGGAACAGATTGTTCACCTATTTGCAACAGAATTCTCTGTACAAGCTGCTTGAACTCAGCATCTGTCTTTGCCTCCTTCCCACAGAATTTTCACAGGGGCTCCCCTCACCACCACCACCACACTAGGGTGAAGTCCTTCCTGGGGCTTTTCTCCCTGTCAGGGCACAGATCCCCTCACAGCAGGACACAAAGCTCCACCAGGCAGCTCCTTGCCCTCCTTGGCTCAGACTTACCACAATATCCTGGACGGAGACAACCGAGCATGGGTAGACTGCATCAGACACCACTTTAATAATGACTGAATCAACATCCTGAGGAAATTTGTACAGAAAATACTGAGGAGAAAGCAGAGTGCTGAGAGTTATGGTCCAGAAATCACACCCAGTAGATTCAGAACTTCCCTAAGGTACCTGCACAGCCCAAGCTGGGCTTCAGGGTTGGATGTGGAGAGCTTTCACAAAAATTCAGATTTCAAATATTAGGACCTTACATTACAGAAAAGCAGATTAAACATCTACAGACAATTCTCCCCTTTGCACAGCACACTGTTAGACAGACATCTTCAACATGCAAGACATAGCATAGCTTCTGCTGCCCCTTAAGCTTTTTTCCACCTGATCAAGCTAAAGTGACTTCATTTTATATCTTACTCCATTTTATGTTGCTTTGAGCGATTTCCAGATGTTTCCATACTGCTGGCTGTACATTATATATGGAACGTATAATGGAGTTTATCTCAGATGGGCTGCCTCAAAGACAGACTATGAAATGTACCGAGTAAAATGGTTGCAACTCTGTTAAGTGTTTCATAAATAAATGCCTGATATTTGTTGTAGAATTTAGGGGTTTGAGGCCAAAGGGTATTGAGGATTTTCTCTTCTCACTTCGGCTTTGAAAATAATTCAGCTATAGCTCTGAAACAAATTGGGAGAGACTAACATCTGCCAATATTCCTACTTTTCCTCTGGAGGCAAGGAATAGTGTTTCTTGTGCTTCCATGCTTTGAGCAGGCCCACAGGACAGCCTGCAGGGTCACTGTGGGGTCAGGAAATGCCCTTCCATGTCCCAGCAAAGGCTTTTTCAGATTTGGGAAGAGATGTCCCAGGCAACGCGATTATTTACACATTTTCCCAGTAAAAGTTTAATATACTTTACCAGCCAGCTGCTGCAGAAGTAAGGTTTCTGCGCCTGCCCTTACAGGCAGGCTTGTTGCAAGGGCTCCCATTGTCCCACTTGGGTGCAGACCCTGAGAGCTCAGGCTCACAGCTACTGCAAGGGGCTGGTGGGCACCTCACCCCACCTCAGAGGGGACACAAGGCTGAGGACTGCCACCAGCCACCTTCCTCCCTTACTGTCACCTCAGAGGCTACTGCAGCTGCTGCTCCAAAACCCTAACCAGACATTCCCAGCTGGCAAGCTCCCTTTAAGTCACAGAAGCCTTAGTGCAGAGCAAGGGCCAGCTGTTTCCTATTTCCTTTCCCCCATCCCCTTCCCAGCAAGTGGAGCCCCCACCTGCCAGGGCAGGGGCAAGCAAGAAGTCACCCAAGCCTCTTCCAAGTTCGTCCCTATTCTACTAAAGCATTTCTTCCCACCACCCCTCCCCAGGCAGGGTCCCTTCACTGCTGAGGAAGCGCTGGCTCCAACTGCGAGTCCTTACAAACTGAAAACTCACCAAGCCGGTTTCTTCACCTGAGCATGTTTTATCTCTGCCAAGCAAGGACACTGGCAGCCAGCTACTTGGTTTTCCAGGTGCACTACCCTTGGAAAGCTTTAGGTCCTTAAGGAAGTCACCCATGAGGACCCTTCTATCATTTTCTTTTTAAGCCATGCTTATATCAGGGTGCAGAATTAACACGAGGGGCATTGAGACCTACAGTTCTCTCGCTGCACAGATTGTGAGTGGTATAAACACATTCAGACAGCACTCCTGACCTATATGAGCATATCTAATTTCTCCTTTTGCCCCCAGGCATAAGCTAGGTTCCAGACAACAACCTCTGCAGTTTTTATGCTTGTCTTTTTCCAGTCTTAGGACTATTCCAACACCCATCTAGGTTTTGAATTGCCCTTTTTTTTTTTTTCTTTCTATTCCTCCCCCCACCCCGACTACTTAATACTTTGATTTACAAAACCCTCAGCATTATACCAACTAAGAATCACTCATTCATCTTCTACTCTCTAAATCTGGTCTGTAACTAAAAGTCACCAATCTCATATTATTAATTGTGACAAGTAACAGACCAAAGTCACAAAGTTAATTCCAGGCCAGATCCTAAACACTCTACATTCAAATTACAAGATCCAAAGTAACGAGGGTTTATAAAGAGCCACCACCATTCCCTATGCTTCTATAGTATAAAATACTGCATGTATCTGCAAAACAGCTTAAGACATTTGACAGCAGAGAAGATTAGCTGAGATGTCTGGTAATAGGGAACGTGAAATTAAGTGGTGTTACTAACAGTGATAACAACAACAAAAATGGAGTACCAGACAGCCTGTGTAAATTGCATACTTTCCCAGCTCTAAGAGCTCCTGTATCACTATAGTTACTGCCAAAAGGATTTTTATTCAAGAGAGGACTTGTAGTACCTGCAGAGCTCTAAACAAGGCTGCTCAGCTGGATGTGCTGTACACGTGTGCTCTCTTCTGAAATAACCACCAGACTTATCAGGCATTTCATTTATCACCTCGCAACTTGACTTGCTGCCCTGAGCAAGGAATAGTGGTTTGAGTTCTGCTGTACCTTTACAGCTTATTTATTTATGTATTTATTTTACTCCAGTGAAGACTACAGCTTGCCAAGTCACACTTGGGCAACTGCACCAGCACTAGCTGGAACAGGACACCGGTGCACACCATCTCACTTCCCATGAAGTGTAGCAGTCTGATGATCTCTGTAATTTTCTGAACTGCAGATACCATTCCTTTGTTCTGATCATGGGGTTTGGTTCGCTTAATTGCTTTACAGGAGGACCCTAAATGTACCCCTAGAGGGGCTGAGGCACTGCTACTTCTTGACTATATCCACAGAAAATTCAACAGTAAGGAAGTATCCCTGCACTCTGAGAGGGGGAACAACCTAGTAATGTAAGGTTTCTGTTACCTGTAACTAAGGATCAAGTCGATCATTTGGATGTTGGCAAGACATACAAGCAACACCACACAGGACTCCTCCTTACCTGGGGCTGGGAAGGGCTGGCAGTGAAGTTAAAGGCTTTGTTGGTCCTAGAAAAGAAATGCCAGCATGTTGAAGCCTAAAACATTCAGAGCTGGAATATGCACAGTATACCTTCAGATTAAGCAAAAGAAAAAAAAAATTCTGGGAAAGAAAAAGAAGGGAAGAGTAGGCAGATGGACCAAATCCCTGTATAACAGATACATGAAGAAATTACTTTTGTATTCTCACATCCCAGCTTACTCAAGTTGGAAGTTCTCCAGCCTGGTGACTAGCAGCTCATACGCAATATTAAATGGTGCCATGGAAGCGACGTCCACAAATATAACCTGGTCAGAGGGTCCCATTTCAGCTGTTGGCTCAGAGGGACAGAGGGTCCGACTCACTTCTTGGTAATTGTAGGTCTTCTGATAGCTACAACAGCCGGGGGAAGGAGGGAAGGGAAAGTTGGATGGAAAAAGAGAGATAGCAGTTAAAAAGTTTTTGGTAGTTCTAAGAATGGCATTATTTTTCCTCTGCTTGCACAACTGAAATAGTAAGCTGAAAGGCCAAGATCATTCACTATTGTATTCAGAGCTCAAACTCCACCTCTGTCGCCTCTTGCAGCCTGCACATGGGACTGGCCATCCCCAACATTTCACTCCCTCGAGGCTGCCTGTGCCATCTGCAGATCTAACACATCTGCCATTTGCTGGAGGCAGATGGAGCAACAACAGCCCAGAACTGCTGCTCTGACCATCCCCTACATCAGGCAAGACACTGCAGGGTATCTGCTGCCCAGCACCAGGATTTCAGTCACAGGATGAAGCTTCACATCTCAGATGGCCTAAGATGCCTGCAGATTCTCAGTACTTGCAGCCTAATGTGCTCCAAGGTTGCTGAAGATACACAGTGGTATCACTTTTACAAAGAAAGCACCCCCAAAACAACCACCCACCCCCCCCAGAATAGGATCAACTTAGGTGTACCCAGGGTGAGAAACAGAGGAGAGCCTCTTATTCCCCAAATGCACTGTAACACAGCAGTTAGGGTGCTCTTGCAAGAGCTTGCTCAAACCTTGCTCCAAACTACAGCCCAAGAACTACTTGCACACACCACAAGCATCTGTGGGAATGACAACAATGCCATGTGGTAGATTCACTGACTAGTGACACAGGCAGTTCCCCAGCAGACAAACTTCCTGGTACTCCACGTACATACCTGAGAAACTAAGAGACAAGAGCAGGCTGCCAAGTAAGAGGTTAACAATCAAATCCTGGTCTTCCTACATTCAGCTGCCAGTGAGCAAGCATGCTTTGCAACCAAGCCCTGCAGTCTACACAAATAGCAAGATCTAGCACTTGAGGAAGGCTGATAATGGGTACAGCCGGCAGACAAGTGTGTTACAAGGAAGAGATTCCAGTACTTACAGGCCTCGAAAAATTAATGGGACCTGCCATGACAGCACTCCCTTCTGTTGGCGAACTACAAACAGGACAGGGTATTGGAGGTTCTCAGAGTTGCTGTTCACGTATACCCGCACTGCATCTACCTGTGGGAAGAGAAATGGCAGTACAGACAGGTGTTAGTCAAAGACAAAAACAAGACAGCTCCAAATCTAGGTGGGAGAAGTCTGTCTCCCTTCCTTAGTCTGATCTAGATTCTGGCAATAGCCACAGGGAGATCAACAATGTTCGTCACTGGACTGGTTATTCAGATCCAGAGGTCATTTACAGAAGTGCCTCCTTGCAGCTGCTCTAACCCAGAACCACAGCCCCATCCCCAGGTCAGGGGTGCCTGTCAGACAAGAGACAGCAGACAAATGCAACAGACTTAAGAGGAAGATAATTCAGTAGCTTCCATCTACTCAATTGGGAGCAACCTGAGTTGTGTTATAAAACTAAGAACACACACACAAAACAGACCCAAGGCTAAAACTGAGAATTTTCTTGCTTCGACTCTTATGAACTCAACTAAATCAACATTACTGGGAAGTCACAAAGATGACAACATTAATAGTTAGGGATGAAAAAGCAGGTGAGCAGCAGTACCTGGCTCTGCTGTAAATGACACAGAGGTGACTAAAACCCATATATACTCCACCTAACAGAACAGGAATACACTGCTGACTGCCCTCAACTGGGCAAGGAAGGCTGCTTTGGTTTGTGACCAAGGGTTTTAATGCAGCCCACTGTGCCAGCAACTGAAATTTCTCCTTACATTATCTGGCCACCACACTGTTGCAGAGGTAGGATGGCTGTGGGGTAGAATGCTTTTCAGTTTACTACTTGCCTTGAGAAGCAAGCAAGCAGTTCGTCTGCACCAGATGGAAGAGGTACCATTTCTATTTGAAAATAACATCTCTTCAGGTCCCTCTCCAAAGCTGCACGTTTTGCTCAAGAAAACAGGGTACAAGAATGCATAATTCATCAGAAGAGACAGTACATCTCAATTAGAGGCCTTTAATTGATGAAAGCATATTAGGTAGATAAGATATACGTATATTAACCCCACAACATCTTGAAAGGTTAGAATGGACTCCCACTAGATCAGTGAAAGACTTAACAGATATTTCAACTTTCTACCTTTACTGTTCTTGGAGGGTATAAGGGGTGTGTTACCTTCTGAAAAAACATAGAGTTAGCAAGGTAGCAGAAGGACAGGTATCTGAGATGGCAGCTTATGTGTACACCGGGGACACCGGGTTCAGAGAAAGGACTTGCATCTACAATCACAAATCTAAAAGAAAATTTCCTATTTATTCTTGTTTAGTGATTCTAGGCTCACATGGGAGTTCAGTTTACTGGAACAAAACACCTTCTTGAAAGCCACAGTCATTATCAATTTTCCTGCCATCATCACAATAATACAGAGGCTACAGCCACCATTTCCTGAAAAATAAAGTCTTCAGCAAAAAACACCATAAATTCCTTAATTAAAACCCCCTTGAGATAGAAGGGCAAACACTGGAATCTTTTTCCATTGTCTTCTGGTTTCTAAATCTTTGTAATACTCTTTTGGCATGCCTTCCAGCTTTTCCTTCTGACCACAAAAACTACAAATGCGATTTTGTTTCCAAGTAAATGTCACTGTAGGGTGCTAAAGCCAAGTTAAGAAAAACACCATCACAAAGCAAGACTCACAGGTAACACCTGAAGGGTATCAACGCAGGAGGCCGCCACTACCAGACAGCACTGGAAGGTTACGTGGCTTCCTTAGTCTGTGTGGCTGCCCTGCTTGGCTGGGGCAGCCGAGCCAGCACACATTGGTATAACTGGGAAACACAGGGACAGGGCTGAACAAGCTGCTGCTTGTTTGTAGCTGTTTGCTCTAGTCACTGTGACAAGGAACAGGGACTCAAGTGAAGCAACATTGGAACTGAACAAGAAAACCGATTTAAGGAGCATGAAGACACGATGGTCAAACCAGAGTTCTGCAGGCACGTGGAGTCATTCTCCATCCATGGAGAAACCAACTGTAGTTGCAGAAAGGACACACTCCAGTTACCTGTCCAGCAGCCTTTTTTTTTTTTTTCCTCATGAAACAGTTAAAGCAAGCCCATCTCCACAGGTGAAGCGATTCACCCTGCCTCTAGTTGGACAGCTCTGCGAACCCTCCAGGGCTCAACACATCAGCACAATGCAATGGGGAGACTCACAGCAGATAGCACTACAGGGTGAGGCATCCTCAACTACTCAGAAATAAAGCTGACATTGGGACATTCTCTCCTGCACTGACTTCACAAATACAGAACATAGCTCATGTAGCAGGTTATACATATGCTGCAGACAGTCAGGTTTACTTTAAATGAGTACAATTCATTTGCAGTCACTGGAAGACTTCAAAATTTGCATCTCTACTTCTTCTAAATTCTCAAACTGAGAAGCTGACTGGCTATTTGAAGTATATTCTGATGCTGAGTGATATTAAAAAAAAAAAAAGAAAAAAGAAAAAAGTACTACTTTTACTGTTTGCCCAGGCTTCGGACACAGAAGGGAAAGTTGCATACATGTGAGCATGCCTCTTCATCCCACCTCAGATCTTCCCTTTCAGCAAACTTAATTATTTTCAATGTTGATTCTAAGAGGAAAAATGCATAAACAGAAATTCTCAGACTGTTTACAAAAAGTCAGCCAAAAAACCCCACATGCTCCGAGGTATCCGACAAACACAGAAGAGAGCTCTATCTTTCTGTTTAAAAAAAAATAATACAGCTTTTGATATGTATTAAGATACAGTGAGAGTAATTCTGTGATTTAGACTTAAACCCTTTGGAAATCCCAGTTGTTCCCACTATTGCATTACAGTGCATACACAGCAAGTCATTTATCTCCAGTGGCACAGTGTGTTTTCCAGCTTTATTAGTTTTTCATGCTATTGGCTTACACAAGTAAGAATACACACTACCTGCATTCTACAATGTATTATTTGAGGAGCCATGGCCACAGAATCAAATACTGTTTCATAAGCAGACAAGCACAACACTGCCAACACAAGGCTGAAGGACTACTTTTAATACCAGTACTTCACAGTCTAAGACCTTCACTAGACATTTTATGTGATCTTAAATGTCTGCTGGGTCAGTTTGTGGCATTTCTGGATTTTAATGTGAAAAGAGGGGAATACCATGCCAAGACCACATCTCTGAACACTTCTACATGTGATGATGCAAGGAAATATTTTCTTAATATTCACCAAACAAAGCAGAGCCCTCCGAGTCCTGTCCAAAAAGGAAGGGTTTTCTACCTTAATGCAGTTCGCAAGGTGTTGAGGTCTGCCATTGCAACCTTCCTCCCAGTGGAGCTTCGCCAGACCCTTGCCTGCCTCATGGAGCTCTGCATCAGATGTGGGGAATGTGCTCTGCTTCACAAATGAGCCAAGTATCACATGGGCAGGCAAGAGTGACTGCTGCCTACCCCTTTCATATAGCTTGTGCCCAAATGGAAAGATAAGAAAACAGCCCTCACCTACTTTGGGAGTACGTAGCAGTAGGGGCTGGAGCCTGACAGAGATGTAACCCCAAGCATGCCTTTGGGTGAACAAGATCACCCAGCCAGCAAGGCTGCTCATGGGGACAAGCAGCCTGGAACTTGTGGCTGGAGTTAGGGCAGCTTACAGATGTACCCGTGCTGCAAATGCTGCAGCACTATTAACTTGACTTCCCTCCCCACTAAACCAAACTGAAGAAGGGGAGCAGGGCAACATCTGGAAGATTTACACCCAGGTTGTACCTCACGCACTGTAAATCCCAGCAGAAGACAAATCTTCATAACTGTGCTATGTTTCCATCTCAGCCTCGATGCCTACATTGATTTCTGCCAATGCAGCCCAGAACCTGGGAGCAGCAAGTACCTGCACAGCATAACACACAGCTGGACAAGGCAAGCCCTTAAATCCAAAGGGAACAGGCAAGTTTGGGAGCCTATTTCCCTTAGGAGCCTCTATTAAGAATCCAATTTGAAATGGCAATTCCTGCCAATGCAGGAGACAGTAACGCACAGTGCCTAACAGGACATAAGCATCCATCCTCACCCTTTGTAACCCTACCATGTCTTGCTCAGGGCAAAGTCATTCAGGGCTCAGTCAGGTCCTGGATATCTCCACAGATGGAGTCTCCACAACCTCTCAGGCAACCTGTTCCAGTCTTTAACTGCCCTCACTGTTAGGGAAAAAAAAAACCAAACTTAAAAGAAGTTCAGATGGAATTTCCAGTGTTTCAGCTTGTGCCCACTGCCTCTTGTCCTATCACTCTTGCCCAGGCACCCACCGAAAAGAACCCAGTCTCCTCTTCACTCACTCCCATCAGGTATTTATACACATTGATAAGATCCCCGGAGCCTTCCGTGCTGCAGGCTGGACAGTCCCAGCCCTCTCAGTCTCTCCTCATAGGAGAGAAGCTCCAGTCTCTTCATCGTCTTTGTGGCTCTGCACTGGACTTACTCCAGTAAGTCCATACATATCTTGTACTGGAGAGACCAGAACTGGACACAGTAGACCGGGTGTGAAAGCACTGCAGCTTTGTAACTGCCCAAGGCAAGTATGAAGGGCATTCCTCCCCCATCTTTTACAAGACAAAGGCACCCCTGAGAGGTTCCTGGCCAAGCCCAACAGTTCAGCTTCTCACGTGGTGACTCATTAGTGCTCCATTCACACACATTTTTACCCTGATACCCACCTGCTACCCTTAATGTCCATTGCTGAATCTAGCCAAAAGATTTAGCATTTTCATTTCCTGTGAAAGGAAGCTAATTAAGACCATGGCTGCAGGTGCAATAACGCAGCTGAAAAATTTTGCAAGCTGGACCCAGTCAAGGCCCTACTCAGCACAGGTCTCCTGCTGCCACTCCACATCCTAGTTTGACATCCTGCTGCTCCTCACCCAGGGTGGCTGGAACATCCTTGAGCAAGAGCTACTGCCTTTACATGCACAGGGTTACAAATTGCCTCTGCTGTCAACACAGATACTTGCTTCTTGCTCCTTAACCTACAGGTGAATGCACTGAGCATATCTTTTTTGAGATCTCAAGGCTCTTCCAGATTAGGTTCTTCACCAGTCTGAACAGCCTAGTTTCCTTTAAGGAAGGGAAGGGATAAACTAAAAAAAAAAAAAAAATTAAAAAAAAAAGAGGCCTGCCTATGAATCTAAGGCTACTAGATAGATGTTTACTTACCTAACAATAAGCAATGCCAAGACTAATTTATTCTGTTAAGGACTGATCATCTATTTTCAGGCAGCCCTGCAGTTGTGGCAACTGCCACTCCAAATGCCTGCCATGTCTGCCAAGGCAACCAAAGTTTAGCTTCCAGAGTTTTAGCTTCCCCCATATAGTTAATATGCAACTACT
Source organism: Falco punctatus (assembly GCF_963210335.1). Lineage (NCBI taxonomy): Eukaryota > Metazoa > Chordata > Aves > Falconiformes > Falconidae > Falco > Falco punctatus. The sequence continues at coordinate 2,486,247 of NC_137585.1, forward strand.
GAAAGGCCTCTTGATTTTGCAGCAACATGCTATATACCCATAGCAGTCATCATCTCCATTTTACAGATGCTGAGACTCGAGTGTGTAAAAAGAGGCAGAGGGGTGCAAACAACATGATTAGGGCTTAACTGGGAGCAAACAGGGACCGACACATTCAAAGCCTGAGATCTGCTCCCTGTACAGTTTCTACTGCATAACCCTCAAACATCAGGTTAAGAGGGATGGTGTCACAGAGCCTGCAGCTCACAGCTCTGCCACCCTCCAGCTGCAGTACTGAAAGGCCAAGAAGCTGCCTCATTTGCAAGTATTTGGGGTGCATTCCCTGCCTCCCCAAGTCACACCCCCCAACTCTTTCCAGCAGTTGCCCAACAATGCTTCTGCTCCCCAGATGACAGATCTGTGGCCTCTCTTCTGGGCAACACTCAAGCATCCCACTCTCCTCTTTGATGGTCTGCTGCCATTGCACCTGGAGACCCTAGCCTGTTTTTCAAACTCTGGCAGTTCTCAAAGCTTCAGTCTTTGCAAACAGACCTCAAAGTAATTTTGTTCATGCAGTAACATGAATTCTGATCCCAAGGTTATTATAAAAAGTAGTGGAAGTGACCTCCCTAAGATGATAACTGCCATCCAGCCTAATCTTTGATCCCAATGACCAAAGCTTGCGCAAGAAAAGTCTTGGAGGATACTAAGTGCATGGCTCACCTGTGCCTCTTGTACCCTTATGCCAGAGAAAGGCTGCAGCATTTACCTGGGGGTATCAAAGAGCAACAGCTGCTGCAGGGCAGGGCAAACATTCAGGACTAAGATTTCTGCTCTGCATCTAGCCCAGTACCCAGAGAAAAACCCTGCAGCCCACATCCCACTACAAGCAAGAATTAATCACTGCCCCTGTGGCATGTCTCCACCACAAAGGCAAAGGTGCAGGCCACTTACACGTTTGGTGCCCACCATAGTATAAAGCTTAACCATACAGCACCTCTCAAAAGAACACTGCTGTGAATCACAGAATCCCAAAATGGTTGAGGTTGGAAGGAACCGCTGGAGATCATCTAGTCCGACAACCACTGCGCAAGCAGGGTCACCTAAAGTCAGCTGCCCAGCTGGGTTTTAGATATCTCCATGGATGAAGACTCTACAAACTCTCTGGGAGACCTGTTACGATGTTTGACTACCCTCAGTAAAAACAAAACAAGTTTCCCATCTATCCCAGAGAAGAGCAAGGGAAAGGAAACAAGAGAAGAGTTTTGGTGATTAACACTTTGATAGGGAAAAGCATGAGAAGGGAGAGAAGGTCCCTTCCCTCTGCTGTGATCCAGCAGTTAGATCCCTCATTTGATCTCCCTCTCTCCACAAAACTAATCTGACCATACACCATCTACCACATTTACTCAGCTTTGCTGCTGTTTCCATTCTCTTGTAATACTGCTAGTGTTATATTAATAAGAAATAGGATTACCAGGAGGAGGGAGGCAAGATTCTCAAGGCTTAATATTCTTTAAAATCTAAGCACTTAATCTCATTTCTTACCCACATGAAACCTGGTATATGCTATATTACCACCATACATGACTTCTCTCCACCTTTCCTATGTTCAGCACTCTGTATTTACTCCCTGTAACAACTGGTTAGAGGTCCTTTGCCCTGTTCCCATTAAAGCCCATGTTCAGGTGCCTTGATCTCTTCTAGGTCTGATAATATCTGGGGCAGCATCCAGCTGCATCAAGGCAGGACCACCTCTGGCCTAAGTGTAATGGGATCACACCTGTGATCCCATTACATTTCTTTCATACCTCTCACCTTTCTCTCTGTACTCTCCACAGGAAAAGCTGCCTCCCAGGCCACATTCAACTAGGGTGCTTGAGAGAGGAACATCTGAAAGTCAGAAGCAACATTTACAGAGCAGCTCATTAGGAAGTTCCCAGTGTACTTTAAATTTCACCTCAATATATTAACAACTCACTTGCAGTGAATACCTCTGCTTTTCCTACGTTTGCACATAGCCCAGATTGATCAGGACATCACACCACCTAACCCCATCAAAATCTTCATAATGAAAGCCCAAGAACAAAAAGAAGTTGGACAGATGGCAATTGAGATCCCAGTCCATCTATTTGCCCTGCTGCCATCACCACAGTAACACAGAGCCTCTTGTGGGCAGATTCTGCATTTCAAGTGGAGGGGCCAGATCCCAGTCCCAGGACACAGCTCTGCCCTCCCCCTCACAGGTCTCAGGGATACAGCAGCAGCTCCCAGCAGCACCAAGCTTTGGCTGACGGCCTCTGCTTGACGTAATAGCTATTCCACCAAAACAGAGTAATAAAAGAAGTGGGATTTGCCTGTGGACCTGCGCAAGATGTTCCCAACTAATGGTCCCTCCAGATCCCCCCCCACTTGTAAATGAGCTTGAGAATATCAGAGCAACAAAGTTCAGCAGAACCTAGGTGCAATTATGAGGAAGCTTGGGAAAGTGGAGAAATCATTAACATTTAACTGCAAGCAGGGCTTTTCTCATTTGCTGTCAATCATGCTCTGATTTTGTGCACAGTGGAAGGAAGCCTAATACAGGTCTTAGAGAAAGACATTTTGCCTGGCAGAAGCATCACAAGGGACAGGGATAACAATGTAGCACCTATGAACTGATGTCTGTGCTTTTTCAGGCCTTCTTCCAATTAACCTACCTTAAACTTTTAATCTGTTGTGCTTCTACATTCTGTTGTCTTGATATAGACAATATAGACACTGTTGTGCAACGGATTTAATGAATTCACCAATGAGCCAGTGCTAGTAGTCCCATCTTTCCCTTTGAAAGTCAGTGTTTGGCATTTGCCTTAAGGGCATCATCTCTACCAAAATATTTTTAGAAGGAGGAAAAAATAAAGGTGATTTATTTAGTTCAAATATATTTCCCCCTCCACACCTTTCCAAAGACTATTTCATTTTAAGAACAAGCAGTTCTGACACAAGAACCACTCCCTGCTACAGAAACACTGCTCCTATCACATACACCTCCCAACACAGAAATAAGATCCTACTCTGCACACAGAGACAAGAGGAACACCAGCTAAGAAGTAGTTTTTACTTAAAACAATAATAAACCCACGCACTAGAAAAAAAAAGACTATGAGAATCCTCTGCATCGACCCCCACTCAGCATTGGTGAGATGAGGAGGAAGTTTTGCCTGGGCAGTAAGAAGGTCAGCCAGACTGTCTGTCACTCCTGCAAGACCACCACTGCCGAGGGACTTCACTTTGGAGCAGACTGTTTCCAGCACTGCAGAAGACCTGTGGCATCTTCCTCTTCCTTGCACACATGCAGAAGGAGCTGTCTGTGTTGGTACTATCTAATGTGGCGCTGAATTTCACCTGTACCATCCAAGCTGAAATCCTTGTGCCCTGCAGATACCTGCGGTTAGGTTTGAGGTGGGACACTCCAGACCAGATCTTGGGGAACAACCTCGGGTACCTTTGGCAGTCAGGCCCTGCCCTAACATTTCTCAGCAATAACCATACTGTTGCCTTTTGCGCTGCGGGGCTCGGGCAGGGGCAGGAATGCTTCAGAGACTTCTGCTCCTCACACTCCTTCCCAGTGCCCAGCCTCTGCCATGCACATCTCTATTCACCAGCCCAGCTCATGACAGCTTTGTTTCTCAGATGACTGACCTTGAACTTTTTTCTGTATTTCAAGGTGGACAGAGCAGCCAGACAGCTGAATAAAGAGAACTCTCAGCACTATATAAAAACATATTAGACCAGGAAAGGCAAATATTTGTACTTCAGTTCTATCACCATCCTGGTGATAGGGGGAGGGGAAAAGAAAAAGCAAGAAAGAAAAAGAAAAAGTGCATCTGAATTCCATTACCTAAATTGGGACAGGTCCCAGATTCACACAGCTGAACAGGACCAACATGGGTGCAAACAATAAGCAGAATAAACCAGGCTTTTGTTGACATGGAAGAGTCCTTGGATTGACGATTAAGTCTGCATTTCCCACAGAGATTACACATCAGCTTAAGACTGTGGGGATGTGAATTTAAGGGCAGGCAGGAGGTTGCAACAACAGTTTCTGCTGCAAGCAAAGGTTTTCAAGAGCTATGCTGTGGATTCCTTTCCATCACCTCATACTAAGCAAAACCTTCAAATCACACCAGGGCTTTGCCATGTTCTCCACAGCACCCACACGCAAGCCGCTCCTTGCGATACCATTGGGGATTATCGGTCCATGTTGTGTGAGCACTTGGTCGTGGGCCTGACAAGGCACCAAGCCAAGCCAGTGGGCAGGGAACACATCCGGCAAGCAAACACACAGGCTGCTAGTTACAATGGAAGGTCTCAGGCAGGATAAGTCTACAAAAGCCACTGAATTTCTGCTGTTGCACAAGAAAGAGGTGCTTCATTTTTATATAAACCCTAAAATTAAGAGAAGCAGGATTCATCCAGATGGGCTAGAGCAATTGAGACAGTGAAGGAAGCACACACCTGTCAGCACTGAATTCAGCTGCTCTTCCCACTGAGAACACAACAGGGGGAAGCTGAGACCCTGAAGGAAAATAGTTATGAGATAGTGACAGGCATTATCAAACATCTTTCCTGCCTTCTTATGAGATATGAGCACCACTCCTGCCTGACAACAAAACAAGAGGAGCTCAGAGGAGCATTCCCTTTCAGCCCTTCTCTGTCTGACTTTGTGCCCTAATGTCAATAAATCTTAATTGCCAAAAGCAATCTGTCAAATAACCTTGGCCCACAGTTTTCTTCCAGCATTTCTGCCAGGAGTATTAAATACCCAAAGCAGCATACACTAAGTGACAGGCTCTGGGTATGTCAAGCACAGCCTCAGTCACATTAACATAATTGTTCCAGGATTAATATTTTTCATTTAAAAGTTCTACTTTGTGCAAATATGCTGTATGGACTTAACAGTCTGTCATAGACATTCCGATGAGTTCACTTGTTTGCAACAGTATCTGTGCAGCACAAATGGAAGTAAGAACAAATACAAAGTGTGTTAATATTTATCTTTTTGCTTTTTTGAAATTTTGTCCTCTAACCAATGTCACCAGGGAGTCTCCAGGACAGCCAGAAATAAAAACAAGGAGCTGCCCTGTTGTATGAAGTCGGTACCTGTTTCTGACCACACTCAGACTTCAGGAAGATGTTAAAAATAAATCTTTTTTTTTTTTTTTTTTTTTTTTTTTAACAGCCAGTTAATGAACAAACTACTTTTTAATAAATAGCATCTGCCTAACCCACGGCAGCTGGAGCTCTGGGCTAAGGTAACCCTTTGAAACAGAAGGGTTTATAATCTTTCCAAATTTGCCACCACTCCAAGCTCACAGTGATAACTCCAGGGATTACTGTCACAAATGCCTGGTTCTTTCTTGGCTCCCAAGTTCTCCACCTCTGTGACACTTTGGATGTGGACTGAATTACATACCCTACATGTTGTCTTTTTTTTTTTTTTTTCTCCTAACAAAACTATTGTTTGTTTGTTTTAAACCACACTGAACTAGCTCTTTCTATGCCCAAAGAAAAACATCAGCATAAAGAAAGTAAGGAAGGTTGTTTCTGAAATCCTCTGTGTTCTCCCAAGTATACACAGCAGAAAATAACATTTGCTTATGCAAACATACTAAACTATATTCTCAAACCTGGCAGATGGCACATCCTTGCAATACAGCTTTTATAGACTGCGCTTTCATTCTCTAAATATCCCCTGAAATAGCAGATGAGGTCTGTATAGGAAACACATACCTTCCTACCCAGCAACTCCTGCACAAGTTATTCAAGGACATTTCAGCCTCCACTCACATTGCAAATGTTTGGATTATAAATTGCTGCACTGCTCTTGGAAAGAGTTCAAACTGAGGTGAGACTCTTATTCAGAATGTTTTTTCTTTTTTAATCTAAACGTCGGGGGGGGGGGGGGGGGGCAGGCGGAGGGAACAACAAAACCTGATCAGTTTTGGTTTTGAACACGACAGCCCAACAAGAAGAGAATGATTGTAAGATTTATAATGACATCAAAATTCAAGAGACGCTTTTGTTCAGTGACAAGTTAACAGGCTTGACAACATTAGCTTACACATTAGAAATATAAATAAAATTCTTGACAGCACTGAAGTCACTGCGCGAAGGTCTAAAGACCACCCTGCAAGAAACCAGAGCAGGTGTCTCAGAATCTTTTGCTAAAGCCTGCAAACTGTTAGCCTCCTTCAAGATGTACTCCCTGTTGTCCCTCTAGGTAGGGAAACCCACAAAGAACAAACTCCTAGAAAGCCAAACAACAATTTAAGTTTGAAGGGATCTCAGGCAGGCACATGATCCCATCCCCAGCTCAAAGCAAAGCCAAGCCACCTCACACACCATTCTTTCACTTAGGATATCCCATTTTTGCCAGAGCCAAAGTTTTCAAGACTATATTTTCTGCTGCAGGAAACAACGGTCACGCTTGTGTCTTCAGCAGACCCACACACCATTTCTCTCACAGTTTACTTTTGCTTTGTCCTGTAAGAGCTTTTCATGTGACTCTGGGCAGAGTGAGGAGTGGCCATGAGACCCCGCTGAGAAGCAGCAAGAGCATTCCAAGGGCTGCGTGCTCTGTGCTGCAACCTCCTAGGGTTGGTTGTTTTCATTAAAAAAGATAAATTATATATACAAAAGTTATTCCAAAGGGATTCTGTTGAACCTTGCTTGGCTTCAGACATCATCTACTATAACTTGCTTTGATTTGTCTGGATTTGACATTGTGCCTACATTTCTGCCTCATAAGAAATTTAATATTATGCTCCAGAAATGGTGTGCTGAGGCCCTTCCAGTGTCCTGTGGTGAACAGGCTAGAGCCAGCAACCAAAATGCAACACTGTTCAGGCCCCAGCGATCCTGCAATAACAGGAGCTCTATTGACTTTAGGAAATCCTCTCATTGAAACATTTGTAGTCTTCCCAATTTTTGTTTTTTACCTCCATTTTTCTGGCTAAAATGGTGGGCTTCCACTCAGCATTAAGGAAAGACATAACCTAACCTGTTCCCCCCATTATAGCTTGGGTTCAGCCATCTCCAAACAGGAGACTAAAGTTTTATTGCACACACAGTGTTGCTGTGGGCTGAAGCCAAGACTAACATTATGGAAAAAATGCTCAGGAGAGCAAGAGAATACTTTGGAGGTAGCGTAGTTTCATCCTGAAGAGTCCTACACGTGTGAAGCCCAAAACCAGCTCAGAAGCAAGAGGTTGAAAAAATTGCTCTTAGAGTTGTTGTAACAGACATGGGTGCTGCTGGAGTGGGACCTACATTTGCATGTGAAAGAGTAGAGAACAGTAAACACAGATTTGATCACTTCCACTTAATAAATGAGGTTGCCTTGCAGAGCAGATCAAGGAGTTTTCCCGCAGCTATAACAGATGGCTTTGGTCTGAGGCAAGTGACTCATCACACAATCGCAGAGGAAGGTATGGGTGAATTCCAGTTCTGGCTCCTTGCCTGGAACCAAGCAAGTGCAAATGCCATCCACACCTAGGCTATAAGACACCCATTCACTAGGAGACAGAGGAACCCAAATGTATCAAGCTCTTTGGGCTGGAAAGGTCTTTACTAGAGAGTCACAAAGTTTAAAGCACCTGACTGAAAGACTTCTTTTTGCTAAAGTTTATTCCCCTTCCCTTAGGTCAGTCAACTTTTTCCCATCTGCAATCATGAAAGAAGGAAGGGTAATGACGTTAGCAACCTTCCGTGATGGCACACAGCCTCTCTCGCTCATACACCAAGGATAATTTTTTTATTCATTACCCCTCAGATAGACTCCACATAGGGAACAGTCACTCCAGAGCTACGCACCCTCACCTGGCACAGCTGCTCAGCAGAGAACCCACAACTTAATCTGCTGCAAATTACATCTTACAGTAAAGCTGGGCCATATGGGAGCTGAGACTGGGGCTCTGTTCCTAGTCCTGGCAAGGGAGGAGGAGGAAAATATCACTCTCACTCTTTCTCCCAAAATAGGTGCAGCCCACTGCTAAGCTTTTGAGCTCATCGTATAGGTGCAGCCCACTGCTCAACATCGCAACCAAGATGCACTGCACAAATGTCCAAGAGCTGTGTCTGGATTGCAGCAGCCTACAAATGGAAAATTGGAAACTTGTTCTCCTAGGAGATACCTGGACTATATTTAGAAAACCAAGTATCTCCCAAATCATGTATTCAGCTGACTCAAGCTCCAATCAGGAGGAAGATTTTTTGTTGTCTATGACAGTATTCTTCCTCATGATACCCTCCTGCACCACTTAGGACCTGGTACAGGAAATATCCACATGCACAATATTAGTGGCATTTGTGTTTTCAACAAATTAACCATTACCAACTGCCAGAGCTTACAGTGGTATAACAAGCCATTCACTTTGAATTCTTTCAGTACTCCCACCTGCACCTTTTTCTTTTTGGAAGCCTTTGTATTATTGCAATCATGGAAAAAAGCAATTTCTCTCACTTGCCACATAAAGCCTTCTCCAGTCAATGATAAATCCAGCAGAAACATTTTACAACTCTTGTTCAGTCTTCTGTGCAGGAACACACTGTGCAGGCAGCTGCAGCAAATCAGCTCTCCTTCCTCCCTCCCAAGTCAGGACATGTTGAATACGTGGAATTGGAGATGCTAATGAGTGTGCTCATTTTTCCCCCATGCTGGATGTCTCCAGTTTAAACTATCCTAAAATAAGGTAATCCTGTTTGCCCAACTAATTTTTCATCAGACTTTTAATAGTACACTTCTGCCTTTACTGTTAGAGCATGGGTGCATAGTGACAGGTGCAACAGCTGGGTTTATTATTGTAATTTTTGCACTCACAGTTAAACATTAAACAAACAGCTGTGCAGAGAGGAAAAATTCAAAGTGCAGCTAGGAGGAAAAGAGAACTAGAAAAGCAGTAAGACTACCCCACAAGTGAAGACTTTCCACCATGAGGAAGGAGTTTGTCATACCCCTCTGTCCACAGGCCAACTCTACAAGACCCTTGCAGCAGAGATGGCTGTGTTTCTCCTCAGCACAGCTTTGCTTTTACAGCTCCGCCTCAGGAGTTAAGGCCTACATCCTAATTGCCACCTATAAAAAACCCTGACAGCTCTCCTGCCTCGAGAGACAAGGTGAAATGGTTCTGCACATGGAGGGGCGTTTCTTCATACATGCACAGAAGAGACCTGGCAATGTATATAAGCATAAAGTTTCAGCTAGGTGACTTGATCAGTATGTAAGTATCCCTATTTTCATTTTACATACCCAGGAGTTGCACAGAAGGGAAGCCACTTGCCTAGCTCATCAAAGCAAAGCAGCTCTGCTCCAGAGCCCCGAGTTCTACTTTCTTCACCTTGTATACATCTGCTCGTGAATAATCTCATAGGTCTCGCTTTTCCCCTTCCCTCACGCACACAAACCTGTATCCCAAAGAGTAAGGAAGATTATGTGGATGAAGAACATCCTCTGAGATGAGGCAAGCACAACACATTTCAGAAAGTGGTAAGTCTCCAAAGCACCAAACAGGAGTAATGGCCTTGCTCCCTCCTCTCTCATTCGTCATTCAAGCACTGCTCTATGCAGCTGCATTTTGAGATATGCCCAGGCAGCCATAGCACATGAGCAACCAGAATGTTTACAGAGGACTGACGGGTCACAAGCCAGCCCTCATGCCTTGTCCTTGACTTCAAGTTGTCCCTTGCTTTGTAGGCCTGTCCTCATGAGAGAGGGAAACAGAGAGGGGCAAACAGCAGAATTCAAAACATCAGGAAAACAAATCCCTGTTCAGAGCCAGACCACTCCAGACCTGGCTTTGCTTCAGAGTGAAAGCAATTCAACTCACCCACTGCAGCCCTTCCACATGGAAAATGCTCTTTTTATTCAATTAAGTTTCCTGTAACTAAGGTTAATAGCCCATGTGGCATCTGCCTCAAGGTATCAGAGGCTTCTGGCTGACCTGTCATCAGCATTGAGACGGGAGGAGACTGAAAAGACAAGGAAGAGCAGAGACCTCGCAAGTGGCAGGCAACTGGCAAACACTGGCTGACACTCCACTCGCTAAGAGTTCAAGGCTAAAGACTGCAGTGAAAGACAAGGACTAGTATACTGAGTTTTTGCAGGACTTGCGTTCCTTCAGAATATCCAACAACTACCCAGAGGACAACATACCCCTAAGTATCTTCACAACTCTTGCACCAGTGAAACCTGCCCACAAGAGCACAGTAGCAGATTAAAGTCAAGATTTCCACCACTAAGTTTCTAAACCTTGAGCAATCCTCATCAACAGGGAGATGCAGGACCACCAGAATAGATCAACCTCTACCTCTGACCAGCCTAATGAGAGGAGACCCAGCCATGTTTGCCTCTCATCAGTGCAGGGCTGCAGCTGGGGAGGGGGCTGCACACACCTGCAGCCAATTATCCCAGTTAGGCCAGCCAGCTTCTGCAGGCTTCTGCTGCTTCAGCTCAGGAATAGCATCTGTAGGGCTTCTCAGTGAGGAATCACAGAATGGTTTGCGGTGGAAGGGACATTTAAAGATCACCTAGTCCAAACACCCTGCCATGAGCAGGGGAACATCTTCACTAGATCAGGTTGCTCAAAGCCTTGTCTGACCTGACCTTGAACACTCCCAGGAATGGGGCATCGACAGCTTCTCTGGGAAGTTCGCGTCTCATCATCCTCATCGTAAAAGAACTTCTTCCTTATGTCCAACCCAAATCTACCCTCTTTCAGTTTAAAACTGTTGCTCCTTGTCCTGTCACTATAGACAGCTGTAAAAAGCCTCTCTTCATCTTTCCTATAAGTCCCCTTTATATATTGAAAGGCCACAGTAAGGTCTCCCTGGATCCTTCTCTTCTCTAGGACTTTCTTTGTCCTCAGAGCCTCCTAGGACAGTCCATCTTTATTTAAGTGGTTTTTCTCTTCCAAATTTTTTTTCATAGCAGAAGGCCCTCTTTAAGCACATTCATGGCAGTGCTTGGAGAAATCTGCATTAAAAAAATTTTGGCCTCAGACCTGAGGTTTCCCTTCTTAGATATGCTCTTGACTAGCTCAGTATCTGCAGAGATTTCACATTCCAGCATACAGGAACATGGAGATTAAACCTCTCAAGTTTCCACTCGAACACAGCAGCTGTCTGGACTGGATGCCTCTTCACAGCCATGGGAATGACCTAGCATCTGAAAGTAGCCATGAAGCAGAAGATGCATTTAGATACCTGCAAATACCACCAAGCAGCCGTGTACTCCCTCCCTGCCTCCTCCCACTCTGCTATCACCCTAGTTCTTCAGGAGGGAAAACTTGTTTGTAGGTGTCTGGCAAAACACGTGGCTTCAAAGAGCACCTTATTGAAGGAACTAGATTCATTTTAACTGAAGCCAGAACTCATGCTGTCTGCTCACAAGCCCCAGACAACAGGCCCTCATTGTAATACCCAATCCCTGTAACACCTGAGGAAGCCTAATTTATACCTCCATCTACAAGGAGGCTTATGCCCAAAGCGTGCTTTTGGCCTTCTGAGTTCAGTTGGTGACAACAGTTAAGTAAAGCTGGGCGCAGTTGCATCATAGCCTGGACACACAACTCCCCAGCCCCATAAATACCAGGTGCGTTTTATTACATAGTAACAGACATAATAGAAAGATAACTCTTTAAAGGTCTGGATCTTTTCGAATTTCAGACTAAAGCAAAGCAAGAGATTGAGTAACAGCACTTCCTCCTGCTCCCCAACCCCCCTTTATCATGCTCTCTACCAACTCTGTTCATATTGAAGCATTAGAAATATAGTGTGGAAAGCAATGTTTTCCATTTTTTCCTTGTCCTGTGCAACCGAGGACAGAAAGGAAGGTTCAACTGCCCAGTTCACCATCTTTTGGTACATTAGATCTTACCCAGCAATTAACGACCAATCCAAACAACGGGGGCAGAGTTTCCTAGGTACCACTTAGCTACTTGAAGTAAACACATCAAAAAGGGGGGAGGGGGAGACCCACAACAGCTGTGGCATACATAAATGATGGGTTTCCTTCCTCCATCAAACAGCCCCGCAGTCTCCTTGCATCACACCTCACCTGCACAACAGCCCTGTCTCACCTCCTGGGCTCCCAGGAGAGAGCACCCTGATCCTACAGAAGCGCTCAAGTGTGAAAAACGGTATTTTAGAAGGGTTATTAAGCGCGTGCACACACACCTTTTTTTTTTCTCCTTTTTTTTTTTTTTTTTTTTTTTTTTTGAGGTACTACTGTTATCTTCGTAATTCCCTTCTAGACTTTAAATCCATTTTGCTGCTAGGAGCGCTGGATACCAGTTCCCCCGTCCGGGTGGTGCACCAGCCCGCTTGCCCACCCCGTGGGACGCCGCCACCCTCTCGCCCCGCAGCCCCGGGGCGCTGCCCTGGCCGTGCCGCTGAAGCTCCCGGGGGGGAGGGCGAGGGCACTTTGCACCGCGGCTGCCGGGAGAATGCGGGCAGGACCGCGGACGCGGAGGGAGAGCCCAGCCCGCTCCCGCACAGCCGCAGCGGCGCCGGTTCCCCCCCACCCCCGGCCGCACCGGCGGAGGGAGGGCGAGGGGAGCACGGTGCATTTCCCCGCCGCGGGGGAGCCGGCGCTCCGGGGGATGCTCATACCTGCCCGGGCTCGCTGCTGTAGGCGAAGGCGTAGACCCGCTCCGTGCTGATGTTCACGGTGCCCCGGTAGACGCGGCCGAAGGTGCCGGGCGCGGGGCTGCCCCCCGCCGCCGCTGCCGCCCAGAGCAGGGCGCAGAGCAGAGCCCCGAGCACCGGGGCCGCCGCCCCGGCCATGGGCTCGTCGCTGCCGGCCCCGCGGGACAGCCCCCGGCCGGCTGGCCAGTGCGACAGCCGGGCTGCCTCTCCCCAGTAGGGCGGGCGCCGAGCCACTTTATTTGCAATTTAAATAACCGGCTCGGCGATACGCACGGGAGGCGGGGAGGCAGCCCCGGACACCGCCACCCCTCGCCCGGGGGGCACCGAGCAACTTTCCCCCGGCAAGGACCCTCCGCCGGCCGGCCGGCGGGGAGGGAAGGGGAAAGGGGGGCTGGCCGGCCGGCCCCGGGGAGGAGGGTCTCCTCCCTGTGCCCGGCCCCAAATTCTGAGCCGGCCTTGGCAGGCGGTTGTCAGGGAGCTTTTCCCCTTGGCTGTGAGCTTCGGGGTACGCCGGCATCGTCAGGCACGGGGGCTCGGGGCCACGGCAGCAGCAGCCGCAGGGCTTCAACACCCCCAGCCCACCCAGTCAGGGGTGTCCTCGCCGGGTGCTCCCCTGGCTTGCTGGAGCGGTGGCTTGTACCTGCAATGCATCTTGCCATCCCCAACCGTTATATTTGACTGCTCATAACTTTGGGATAAACGCCCTCATCTTTTAGTTCAGTCTGGAAGCGTGAAAGGCTGCAGCAAAATGTCATTTTGTTAATTCAAGCATGGCTTGGTGCATCTTACATTCTTTGAGTCATTCGTGAAACTGCTACAAATACTGTGATACTCCAAACCTTTTCAGGAAGATGGGAGTGGTAATGTTGGGCTGTGAAAGGGCCAGGAGTCTCTCTCACGGCTTAACTCTTCTTTCTTCTGTTGAAAACACACCTGGCGAATGTGTCAGATTCCATGGTGGAGGGATGCACTTTTAAGTTTGAGAAGACAGAGTGTTACTAGAGAGCAACTGGGAAGGTTTTTCAGACTGAGGATGATCTTGCAGGAGCCACGGTTTTATAAAGCCAGCCTGCAGTCCCCAACTGAGGTGGCTCTGGCCACAGAAGTTTTCCAAGTTGTGGATTTTATTTTCAAGACTGAGAGATTTCCTGAGGGTCACTTGTCATCTTTGGAGGAAAAGTTGCAAAGCTCAGCAAAATGAGCCAGCATGTCTTACGCTGTCATTTTGATCTTCAGGCCTCTGTGTGATCCCTGGGAAGAGAAAAAAATAAAACTGTCTGTGATTTCTGCGTTCATTTTGAGGCAGGCTGCCGTTCAACTTGCCTTTTGTCAGAGTCCCAAGAAGTGGCATTAAGGGCAAAAAACCCCCATTTGAGATCTGCTGGAATATGGACATTCCCACACAGTTTGCCTTTCAGCCTGGAGTATCATGCTGACCATGGAGACCTGTGCAATGTCACCCCTGATCTCTTGTGACTCAGTCTTGCCTCTTACCAGGACATGGTGTGACCTGTCCTGGGGAATTTCAAGCAGTGGTGGCACTGGGAGACTTGTGGCTTCCCTTCCCCACCCTGTAGAGCCCAGGGCTCCCTAACCCAACAGCTCCTTTCTCACCCACTACCCTCTGCAGATGCCCAGGTCCCTCTGGCAGGGCTGCCAGCCCCCTACATGTGCGTGCTGGAGGGAGGAGACTGGGGAGCACTTCTCCCAGGGAAGAGAGGCTTCAGGCAACAGGAGGAGATATGGTAAAGCAAAAGCAAGTCGGGGTCGTGCCAGGTTGCTCGGATAGATGTGACAGATGGCACAAGGCCAGTATTCTGCAAACCGAAGTAGCTCTGGCAGCTGCAAATAAATTTTGTGTCATTTGGTGCTGTGTGTGTTTCAAGTTGGGAGATCAGTGTGTCCCTCTTCGGTCCTGTTGTCTTCAGGACAAAAAAGTGACTTTTCATATAGTCCACGCTTTCCAATGCAGAATTACATCTTAATTACTTGCCCTGAGTGGATGTATATTTCGATATCTTACCAAAGACTACACATTTTTAACTCATTTTGAGAATTCAGTTTTTCTTTTCGAAGTGCAACACTTCCTTCTTGTCTTTATTGAATTTCATCTCACTGTTTTGAGGCTGGCTCTTTCTGCAATTTAGCAATGTTAAACCTTTGTTCAAATCTTTGTCTTCAAAGTATGGTTCTGCTCAAACTGGTGTTATTTGCAGAAGTTCGAAGTCAAAGGTCAATTCCACCCTTCAAGTCACTAATTGAAGTAATCAATCCTAGCAGACAGAGCAGATCTCTTAATTTGGTATACCTTCCTATTGACAGGAAAATACCCACTGCCACAGTCTGGAAATTGTTTTTCAGTCACATACCCCTCTCACGTGAATATCATCTTATGAGAGTGGTGTTCAAGGAAGTGCCAAAAGCCCTACTGAAATAAAAATATATTTCATCTGTTCCTTTCAGCACCTGCTAAGTCAGTTATCTTGGCAGAGAAATAAATTAGGTTACTTTGACATGATTTGTTCTGGACAAATGCACACTGCCTGTTTCTCATCACTTTATTGTTATTTAGTTGCTTGCACGCTGATTGCCGAACGGCTTGTTTCATTATCTTTCCAGGTAACAAATGGAAGTTGGCTGGTTTGTAACTCTTCATTCAGCCCCTATGATAAAGATGGGTAGCCTGTTTTCCCTTTTCACTCCCTCCTGGGTCCTGTTCTTGAATGGCAGCATGTATTTTGGAAGAACTAGACCCTGTAAGAGACAAAATGCTGATCCAGACAGACCATGGGTCTGGGTCAGTGGAGGCGGTCTGGTGTTCTTGTATTTGCCACAGTCTGGGGACAGCAAGGGACAGCTGCTCCCTAAGGGGCAGGGAGCTGAGCGCCGTAACACAGCCTGCAGAGCAGAGAGCTCCCTGGCCAAGGCCCCATCCCACAGGATCCAAACAAGGCAACCAGGGCAGGCATGGAGATGGCAGCTGGAGCCAACAGAGAATCCAGATCACTGGACAACTCCATGGTGATGGGATAGGTCTGAGGTCAAGCTCTGAACATAAGTTAGCAAGTCAGGTTTGGTGACAGCAATTAGGGACGGGCACAGCCCTGATATCAGCAGGCAACTCCATAGCAGTGAGGCAGGTCTGAGGTCAGGCTGGGAAGTTGGTCAGCAGGTCTGGGTCAATGGGACACAGGCATGGCCAAGCACCAGAACCTTGCCTGAAATGCAGCTCCCATGGGAAGGGGGAGGTCAGCCCTCATGGAGGTCTCCCCGCAGCCCTGCCTCCAAGGTCACTAGAGGGAAGGGGGGCAGCCCTCAGCTGCGCTGTCTCTGGGTTGGCAGCAAGCCCAGGGTACCGGACCTCCAGGAAGGGGGATGATGCTCTCAGGGCCTTTGCCTCTGGCTGTGTGTAGGGCAAATATTTCCTAACATGGCCCATTTTCCCAGTATAAGCAAAGCCCAGGGTTGTGAGTGTCTCAGGGGAAGGAGGAACTGTGCTGAACCAGAGGCTCACAAAAGCGTGGGGTTTTTTTGTGGTTGTTTTTTTTTGCTTGTTTGTTTTTTGCTATAGCACAAAAGTAGAAAATCTCATTGCTATTGGGAAAAAACACAGTAAAGAAATGTCAGTCCTCCTGGTAACCAGGGCTGCATAAAACATCCAGGATAGTGAAAGATCTTAATTACAAAGGAATTCCCCAAATCATACTAGCTTGTAAAGGGAAAAAGAAAGAATATGAATGTATAATAAACCAAATTGTTTGGAAACCTGATGGATTAAAATCACTGCTGTTTGAATATGTAGTCTCCATCTTATGTAAGCTCTGCTGTGAGTTAATAGATGCTGTAGATGCTAGCTGGCTTCTGCAGAGATAACGCAACATTTTCAGACTGCTGTAAATGCAGTGTGAAGAACAACAAGAACAGAAAGGTAGACAGGCTTTTAAGACATCTGATTGGACTGGCTCCCCATTTAGGTGGCTGAAATGTTTGAGAATAGGCTGACTGAATGAGATGTCTTTGGTTTGTATTATATTTGTTTGTATTAGGTATTTAACATTTGTATTAGCTTCTAATTAATAATAGCGGAGAGGTTTATGAGGTTTCAAAGTGGATGACGGATGGACCTAGTTGTGCCTTTATCGCTTTCTTCTTTGGTAGACCTTGTTCTTCAAGATAATTTGAAGCCATGTTAGGAGAGATTTCCAGATGCGCCCTTGATCTATACTTTTGGGTTCTAAATTTTCAAATAAACAGAGAGTAACTCCAGTGCATTGCCTTGCACATGTGCCTAGGATCAAGGATTTGTTTTGAACTCTGATGTTCAGTTTCAGGTTGCATACGGTATCTATGTTTAGTGCTTAGATGGAAATTGAAGTTCAGGTGCAATCTCCAGTATAAAAAAACCCAGACTTAAGCCACATTTACAGCTTTTCAGCAGAGGCAACAGCTGATAGTATTTCTCTGTCACTATTTTTTGTCCCCTCATAATTTCAGTTTTCTGTTTCTTTTTTGTATCACATGCAACACAATTCCTTCCCTCAGCACATTAACCATTAACGAGCACCTTCACATGAATCTTTTGACAGTGATGTTGATAAAGCCAGAATTAGATTAATGAGGACCTTAAGCACCAGGAAATCTTTGGGAAAGGGAAATTTTCTCCTCAAGTAAGGAGGGAGTTTTAAATGAAGGGCTGATAAACCCTATGTCTTCACTTTCCAGCTCCCACAGACAAAATACTAAGCTCACACCATAATATAAATTGTTAACTCTAAGCCTTCAGAGTAATTTCATCTTGTCTTCACGTATGTGACAGCGAAGTAGAGAATCTGTGGCATATTCATGGGGCAAGTCTATAAGAAATAAAAGTGTGTAAGTGTCTAAGAAATATCATGTATAAGCTAAATGACTCGTTTAAGCTGCTCTGTGGAAGCCAGAAATTCCTTATGGGTAGGGAGGTACACCCTTCCTCAGTGGCACAGCTAATGAGATCTGTTTGTTAAAACACAGCCAAGGGCCACACTTTAATTTGATGTCACCTTAATTTAATAGGTTGTGTGACATTCTGCTCTTAATCACCCATAACAGGATCTGAAATACATTTTTGCATGGGGAAATTTCCAAGGCTTCCTCAGAGGGACACCAAGAGATGGCTGAGGAGGGTATTTGCTGTGAGGAGGGATATTAATGAGTGAGTGCAAAAATTAAGGCGAGAGGTGGAAGACATGGATGAGGGACAGTGCTGGAAGTAGCTCAGGTGGATTTTCCCTGGGGAGTGTAACGAGCCCCGTCAGAGCTGTCAAGGCAGTGCCCTGTTCGGGGGTGAGGGCTCCTCAGCACCCCTGGGGTGAGGACGGTGGGCAGGGGCTGAGGGGTCCTTGGCACCCCTGAGGTGCGGCCGGCGGGCGCGGGGTGCTTCCTCACAGAAAACCCAAGGCGAGGGAGCCGCAGGCTCGGGCGATACCTACCCGAGCGGAGGGGCGGCGGCGGGAAGACGGCGTGAGGATGGCGGGGTGTGTGTGTGTCTCTGAGTTAATGGTGGCGGCGCTTCGGGCGGCAGGACCAGGATTCCCGCTCGGACGCCCCGCTCGGGCGCTAGTTTGAGGTGGCCTGAGGGGCGGAAGGCGCCAGCGGCGCTCCTCGCGGCTCCCCTCAGGGCGGGGAGAAAGGACTTCCCCCCCCAACAACAACAACAAAAACAACAAAACAAAACCAAAAAACTCCACACACCAAAAAAAACCAAACACCACAACACCGGCTCCGTCCCTATGGCAACGGCGGGCGGAGGCCTGTAACCCGCAGCAGCCCCCGCCGCGCCGTGCCCGCCCCCTCGCAGCGATGTCGGTGCTGCGCGGCCCGCGGCCCCGCGGCCCCGGCAGGAAGGCCCCGAGGAAGCCGGCGGCGAAGCGGGACTGGGACGTGAGTGCTTCCCTTCGCCGGGTGCCGAGCCCGGGCTTCGGGCCTTCTGCGGCCCCGCCGCCTCATCCCGCTCCTCCTCCGGCTTGCGGGCAGCCAGGCGGGCCCGGCGGCCGGTTGGCTCTGCCGGGCGGCGCACAGGGCGCGCTGCGGCCTTTTGGCGGCTGGGGAAGGGCCGGGCAGCCTTGAGCGGGCACAGACCTCCGCAGGGGCTCGCAGCGGAGGGACCCGGGTTTGTGTGGCCGTGGGCGGGATACCGTGAGGAGAGGTGGGTGTGCGCGGAGGGGACAGGCCCTGCTCGCTTCCGTGGGCCCGCGGGGTTAGGCCTCCCGCCTGGCTGCCCGCGCCTCAGAGCTCCCTGATAACCGTGTCCTTTTTGCTGCTGCCTGCCTCGCTGGGGTGGAATGCTTTACAGTGCCATAAAAATGCACCCTTGGCGGTTTATATTGTAGTTTAAAGGTTGTGGTTCTTTAATGAAACGTAAAAAAAAAAAAATATAATTCCAGTTTTTTCCTCCGTTCTGGGGTTTGATGTGTTCTCTGGTTCCTGTTTGCAGAGCACCGTCCAAGATTTGACCGTCCACCGGGCGACTCCTGAGGATATTGTAAGTATAACAGCCATCACTGCTCCTTCTCCGTGGCAAGGAGATGTAGGTGGTTATCTGCCATAAGTGTTTGCCATACTTGCAGGGTACTGTCTGCCAGTTTAGTCTGCCGTTTTTAAGCTTCTGAAAAAATTGGTGTCATGCATCCCCAGCTCTGGCAGTTGGTGTTTTTCAGTTTTCTGTTTCCATTGGGAAGCAGTAGCCATAGATTTTATTAACTGTATACCATCGTAAAAGCATAAAAACATAAATACATAAAACCTCAGTGGATTAGTTGGAATTAAGTCTTATCTCTGCTGGAAAGACTGTAAGACATGCTTCGTTTGAGGAGTCTAATTCTGAGGTTACTCAATTTTCATTTAAATGGTTTAATATAATTTCTTTATACTGGGTGACCTGTTCATCACAATATGTGTGAACTACATTTCATTTTCCTTGGTAGCACTGATTATTGGGATAGGCGGTATAAGCTGTTGTTTCTAAATTTTGACACGTTAGGCAGGACATTTGCACACAATAGCAGAGATAGACTTGACTCTATAAGTGGTTGGCTTGATAGCTTCCAGACACTTTAGCAAGCACCTCACACATTTAATCTGTTTAATTTTTATTAAATTGAAAAAATACATATGTATATGTAATTGTTAGATGAAGAGAGAGAATATCTCTGGTGACTGACAGTGTTAAATCAGGAAAATGCATTATTTCTTTTTATGCATATTATAAGGTGGTAGTGTTCAGTTTTTTCTTCCCTTTACAGCTGAGAAAACTTGCTGAGTCAGTGGTCTAGGGCAGGTGGAAATCATGAGACTTGCTTCATTCACTTTTGGAGCCGCTTTAAATTTGGCTGGTACTGATTGGCATTTTACACTTCTGGATGTTTGTGAGGCTGTCATTGGTACTGCCATGAAGTTAACATAAGTAGTATTTGGCACATGAATAATAAAATCAAGAAGAGCTTTTTAGCATTGCCCTGCAGATTTTGCTTTAGAGTGTCCCTTGGTTTTGAAATGGGTTTTTTTATGTTTATGTAGCTGCGTCGCCATGAAATACACAAATCAAAAAACAAAGCACTAGCGCATCTGGAACTTCAAGAAAAAGCTCTGAAAAGAAAATGGAAGAAGCAAAAACAACTGTCTGCTGATTCCTTGGAGAAAAGGAAATTGACTCTGATGCGTGAGGTGAGAGCTAAATCCGCACTTTCAGCCTGGTGCAGAGGATTTACAGCAGTAGTGGAAAACTGCTGTTTCACATAGATTAGCATTTGCTCCTTTTGTTGGATAACTTGATTTGTATGGGCTTACACTCTTCCACCTCTGTGTGCTGTGTGTATGCAATGATTGGAATAGACTCTCTAATGTACTAACTGATCTACAGTTGCACGTTTCATCCTTGTTGCTTGGCTATGCCCTCTGCGATTCAGGGAGCCTGTTTGTGTCTGAACAGGAACTGTTTGCAGGTTAAACTGTGTGTTTAGAAAAGTATCTGTATTCTTTGCGTTCTTACTGCTATCTTGCCTTTTCCTCCTCCTGACTAGTGTTTTTCTTTGATGGAAATGTGAACGTTTCTCTTTCTAGGAGGGACATTCTTATCTGCCATTGCTTGTTTAAACAGAGAAAATGCAGTCTTAGGGGCTGAAAGGGTGAGGCAAGAAGCTGGTAAGGAAGAGCTTGTCTGGAAGGAAAATTGACACAATAAAGGTTGAGGAGCTATGGCTGCTAGCAGATAAGTTTGTCATCTCAGGATCAAAAAGCTTGTTCTCTAGGCATTTTGAAGCACTCTGAAAATACATTGTTTAGTTTGCTTTTGAATATTGAACTATAGCAGCAAACCTAAGTTTAGCTAACAGAGACAGTAGCTGTCACTTGTTTGAACAGGGATTTCAGTGGTAGACATCCTTTTCTTTCGCTTGGCAGGTGACTTCTTGCCGTATGTTACGAAAACTGCTCTCAAAACATAGTTATTAGCTTTCAGACCTCAGCAGCACTTGGACAAAATGAGAATTGTTCTTGCTGGTAAAGAGTAAGAGTGATGGTGAACAGTGTTCGCCTAGCAGTTAAAATAAATGTGATCTGGTAGTCCTGTAAATGTGTAGTATATTAACCATCACCAACCTTTTCTTGCTTTTGTCTTTTGTAAATTTTCAGAAGTCTTTTTCTGATCTCTGAGAACATTCAAGCATAGACAGAAACAAACAAAAGTACTTAGAATTGAAGGTCACCTTCTAGATTCCTGTTTGACACCTGTTTCTCTGCAATCGTGGTAGAATTTTTGTGTTAAGGATATTGTGCTAATCAAGCTTTTTGATTTTTGACCTTTGTTACTTTCATACTTTTCTGCCAAGTGCAGGAAAAGTGGAGTATTTAAAAAAGCTGTGGACTTTTTATAGAAATTTCTCTAATTTGTAGTAGCAGGCTAGTTTCAGTAAGACTTCCGTGCAGAAATAAATAACGTATCACAAAGGTACATTAGACTACCTGCTATAAGATTTGGCTGGGCTACCTGTTATGTGACTTTGGTATTTTGCAGTTGTGAAACTCGTGGTTAGGAAATAGTCTTCTGTATTTGTTGCCATTTGTAATGACAATGTGCGAATTTCAAATCCTCCTGAGTGGCTTTTCCCTTCATATTTAAGAGATGACTCTATTTGACATATTCTGTGTCTACTTCTGAATCAGAGGAAAAATGCTTCCTGATAGGAAGACTAAAGGAGGTGATGCCATGCAAGATGAAACCCAGCTAGCCATTGATGTTCGGAACACTGGAATCTTCTTGTGTGTAGAGAAAAATAAAATCAATGGAAGAGAGTTACTGCTTTTGCCTGACCCTGGCTTAAATCTTGGTAATTGCTAGGTCCTGTTGTTCAGAGTGGCTAGAGGGACTCCTCAGTCTGTGTCTCCCAGTAGAGCACTGTGGATTGTCACCTTGTCTCTGTTATTTTGGTGATCTTTTTTCCTTTATTGCTGTGAGCATAGCTTCCTTAGCCCCTTGAATCCAACTCAACTGGAAAAGACTCAGAGACAAAAACTAGGAAGATGCTGCTACTAGTGTGTTTTTTCTTGTAAGTTGAAGGGTAAAAAGAGTAAGAGTTATAAAATGGATAAGCAAAAACTGTAGTATTTTGGGCATTTTTCTGCTTAAAAATCTGAATGAAAAACCAGTATGAGTTCACCTCTGTAACTGTGGATGCTACACTTTGTAGGTACCACACTGATTGGTCCTGTAACAACTTATTTTTAAAATAATGTTAGTGTATTGCACTGAAGGGTAGGTGGTGAATATATTATCACAGTGGGGAGATTTTAGGGTTAGTCCAGTTTAATTATCTTTGATAACAATCTGAAACAGGAGGGAAAATGAATTTTAATGACATTCATAGGTGATACTAGACTGAGACAAAGTACAGCACTTAGTGAATTTGTGGAGGGCACGTAAATGGGCCTAGAGAGGTTAGAAGCTGGTATCACTTTGTTTTCTGCTGATCACAAGCAAATGTGGGCTAATGTACCTTGGGAACAATGCGCTAAAAATGTTTATCATGTGTTCAGCTGGAGGGTGAATCTTAGGAACCTGCTGATGCTGAAAGAGATCTAGCAGGGAAGGTGAAAACAAATTAGGATAATTTTTGTCTTATTAAACCTGTCACCTTAGTTTTAATTGCCTTAGGGAAAGGAGTGATCTTTTGGGACAGGTAAACTTTTTTTCTTTCTTCTGCAGATCTGGCATAACTTTGTCTGAACACGTGTTGTTTTGATGTCAGATGGCTAAATGGAAAGACTAGATTTAGTTAGTATCAAGTGTGAAAACTGAATAGTGATTTGGAAGAGTAGACACATGAGGTAATTGAAAGATGAATATTCACTGATTTACTAAATTGGTTATGAGGAGAAGTGTAATACCCTGCAGTGTAATTCAGGATCAAAAGACTAGAAAGGCACGGAAACTTCTTGACATAACAAAGCATAGTAAAATAGCAGGTGAGGGGGAAACAGGTAGCATTCCACTGCCTAGAGTTTTTTGGAATGAGGCTGAATATAAACCAGCAAACTGATTAATGGACACTGGAAGAAATTATGTGGAAATAAGAGCATATATTGCTCTGAAACTGTTACAAACCAGTTCCTCTTAGGATTCCTGGGGGAGCGAGAATTGTCACTCAATTCTCAAGGAAGGCATACGTGATCCTGTCTTTTCAGTGGGATCTTCTAAAGCACTTGCAGTCTCTCCAGCTAAATTTGATTAACCATAATGAAGTGGAGGTCACTTACATATCTGGTCTCTTCTCAGATATTTAAGAATAACTACCTTCTTCCCAGGTTGTGGGATATAATTTTACTAGTGTGCCATTTCCAGCTATATGAATGAAGCCATGAGTGAGTGAGGAGTTTTGAGTTGCGTTTTTCCCATGAAGCCATGTCCCCAGTGGGCTCCATTTGGCTCATAGTAGCTGAATACCTCTTGCTTTGCACTCCAAGACCTTCCTCCTTAGGAGAGAACTGGTGTGGTACCAGCGATGGACTTCAAATACTCAGGGAGAGAGACCTTGAATACAACAGCTGTACTTTGTGAGAAGTGTGTGGAGATTCCCAAAATGTCTTCTGATGCTAGATGTAGTCAGCTGTGTTTATATCTGTTGAAACTTTTGTGGTGGTAGGTGGCTTAATTTTTAGGCAGGATTTTCAATAGTTGAGGCTGAATGGAACAAGTCTTCCTGAATTGGTTTGGATCTAATCATGGAGTGCAGTTTTGGGGTGTCTGTCAGATGTAGATAAGTGTTCTTCAGCTCAACAACATTGATATCAAATGATTTGAGGATACGTACTGATACTTATATTTTTTTTCATTGCTAATATGTCTTCATTTTGATAAGTGTCATAAGCACCCAGCTTCTTGTTTGTGTCAGGGTGGAAGGAGAAGGGAGTAAAGAGTATTGGCTCTAAAGGGAAAGTCAGTGCTGACGGGAGTCCTGGAAGTAATAACTGTTTAATTTTTCAGAAAAAAGAAAAGGTGAATTCTAGTCACTCTGAGGCATAGTTTTCTGATCTGTCTTGATTAGGTTCTTATTGCACAGTACCAACTTTGCAAACAGTGTCTGGCTGAGTGTTCTTTTGCAAACTGTTTAGAACAATACCAAAAAAACGGGAAAAACTGGTCTGCTTAGTATGAAATATTTCCTTATATGCTATACTTTCAGATTCTGTCTGATCAGTACTGTTTGCAAGATGTATTGGAACGATCTGATCAGGTTATGGCTGTGGCAAAAGACTTTGGGGATGCTCCTCGCACACGAACAGGTAGACCATCTCATTTATGTGTGGTAGTACATTTAAGATTATCTCCTTGTTTTTAATAAATAATCTTGCTTTGCAAAATATTTTTTTTAACTGATTTCATCTCATCATTTAACGTAGTATGATTGAGCCTGTTCATGTCGGGTGAAACGCAGATGAGGACACCACCTCCCATGGCAGGGGAGAGCAACCCATGGCCGGTTATTCTACTGTATCAGTCCATTGTGGAATTTCAGATTGCTTAATGGGAAACACCTCACACTTAGCATTTCCACAGCCAGGCTACTGGCCCGTAATGAGTTTGAGCCACTGTAGTAGCTCTGATTCTTATTGCTACATGGGTTGACTGCTTGCTCTTGGATATTGTTGAAGATTTATCAGCAATTTGTGAACACGGCTTTTCCTTTTCTTATCCTGGTTTTTGGATCTTTATGCTGCTGGAAGGCAGGACTGGCTGTTTGCACGTGAAATCTTAAACTTAGGTTCTTTTTTCTGTAGGCTGCCATTCTCTTTTATAATGACTGTTTCATCTACTACACTGCTTCTGCACAAGGGTATTTACACAGGTGAGAAGGACAAAAGCCTGGTACACAGCTGAGTGTATTAAGATAACTCCATGGTAGACCTTTGCCAGTGTTTAAAGCAACGTATGTCCCTGTGACCCTTTTTGTGCAAAGTACGAGAACTTGCTTGTTGGTCCTACGACATACAGATAGTGTCCTCTGTTTTCTTCCCTGTTTTGTCTAATTCCTCCAGGTTTCCCTAATGTAACAATGGCTCCTAACTGTGACATAGAATCGTCCCAAGGACCCATTGTACAAACATGTGATCCTCCCACTCAACTTTCCATCCTTAGTGAATCTGTCATGGATTCCCAGGTAATGTATGTTCTGTTCCATGCATGTCCTGTGACCTTTTTGTTTGCCCAAAATAAGAATATTCAAAGGTAGAGTTTCCAAGCAGAACTGCACCTGTCTTTTGTGCATTGTATCAACCATGTTGATAACATATGTGGAAAATGGTTTTAAATGGAGGTGAGTTTGTTTAGTGAGGCTCTGGGAATCATGATTTTTTGATATTTTTTTTTAACCTTTGAATAAGAGAAACAAACATACTACGTCTCATAGAAGTGCTCTCATATTGGCATGCTCTCCCTTTTAAATGCTGGAATTATCAGCAAGAGAAAAAAGTAACTACAGGCTAAAAAAACAACTTCTGTGTCACTTAACTAATTGCTACATTATGAAATATGCCTCTGATTTTCTAATTATGGCTGCATATATGGCGATATAGCCAGTTTGGCTGCAATTTTTTTTCTGATAATGCACATGTAAATGTAACCCAGTTAACCCCACAGCCTTGATGAGTCCTACAAATTTCATTTTTAATACTTCGCATTACTTTACAATTAGTTAGATTTGTTTAAAAAGTTATTTTAATTGTTTTAATTTGTTTAAAGTTTCATTTAGAGCCTTTGCATTCTGTTTTCTTTTCATGACCTGAGTTGTACCAGGAATGTTCCCTGTGGTTTGAGAACAGGCATATGACACTCCCAGGAAACAGTCACTGAAGACCAAAAGGGCTGTGGGAGTGGAAATGATGGTGCCATATTCTCATGGTTCTCTAATCCTCTTTCTTACCATATTGTGCAAATATCTGCAGTTTGAGTTGCAGTACTTCTGTCACATATTTTGTGTGATTTTTTTTTTTTAGTTTTTTTTTTAATATGAAGAGTTAACTGTAGCATTTTTGTAAGCTGTATCACTGGATGCATGCTGCAGATTAGGCTTACATTTTTAAAAGAAAAGCATACTGATAGTTGTCTGCTGAGCTTCTGTGAGATTTTGTTTTCCTTATGTGCCTACAAAAATCATAGTTAAAGGGTATCTGATGGAAGCCTACCCAGAAGCACAGAAACCTGGTAGTTTGAGGAACCCTAATTCCAAATTTGATTGCTTAAGTTTTTCTGTGAATGTGGTATGTAGGATTGTATTTTTTTCTGGTTGCATTTTACACAAAGAATATAAACGTAGTTTTGCATATCTCATTACAAGGTTGTTTAGCTTGTGATGTCAAATGGCTGAAATTTTAGAAGTGCTGTAATTTAGGTTGCTTTTTCCATCTTCTGCCTGCTATATCTCTGTATTTGTTTTGGTACACCTTTTTGGTAAAGCTTTTTTTTATCCTACAGTATATGTGGTCTGAATTAATATAAATAATTCACATAAAATATTGGATATTTAATTAATCACTTGCTGTGTTGTGTTCAGAGATCATTGTCAGCATCAGTATTTCTTAGGTACTAATGTTCCCTAAAACTCTTCCCACAGAGGGATGTGGTTTTGTTTGGTTTGTTTTTTTTTAATTTTGTTTTGAGGTACAGACTGAAACAAAGGTTTCTGTATTTTCTTGAAACAATTCCAGAAATTTGGATCTCTTAATTTCTTCCTAAAAAACAAATTGAAATTACTGTGAAGTCTCTTTTGTTTTCTTTGTCTCCTGAAAAGGCTCTTAATGAAGTGGAAGAGGAAGCATTATCGATCTATCAGTCAGAAGATGGACACCATGACTCTCGGAATTTCAAATCCAGCATCAGTTGTGGCAGGTCAGTACAAATCTGTCCATTCAGGCTTCCATCTCCTTAACACTGGAAATAGGTGGAGTTAAAAAGGTGCTGCATGGTATAGTTAAGTTACTTTTTCTGTTTCCCTTTGTCTTCTTTTCCTGACCTCAGGATTCTAGGGAAAGCCTCTGTTGTAACATTCATTCTCAGAATGAATGTGAGTAGGGAGCTCACCTGAGCAGTTACAGATATTTTGAAAAGCTCTTTCTAGACTGTAGAAATCTAGAATCATGCTATTCACCTATTATAATTCACTGTTACACTTGTTTTGAACGTAGGCTACTTCGGTTGTTGAGAGAAGAAAATTCCTTGGAGAATTCTCAGTTGTGGGCTGAAAAGGATAGGAGGAAGACTACCTTATCACAGGAATCAAGTGTGCCTTTGACTCCAACAACTGTTTCTCCATCATTGGATCAGTCAGGTTGGATTTGCCAAATCATAGCCTCTCAAATGTTGTTAGGTTGTTCACAGGATCCTGTCTGGAATTTCTTTTCTAGGTGGGGGTGAGAAACAGACACATATATATGCTAATTTGGCTCAGATGAATTTCCAGACTAAAAAGCCAGCTCTTCTAAAAAAATTATATTACAGTTAAGAATGTACCTGAAATATTTAATGTGTGTATTTTTTGTTTTGTTTTGCATTTAAATCAGCCCTCAATGCTACGAATGTAGTCAAAAGAATCCATTCAAGACTTCAGAATGAAGACAAAGAAGAGACTGTAGACTCCACTTACACTGTGAGACAAGTGCTGAACCCGAATTTAAAGAAACAAAAGCAAATTGCAGCAAAAAGTTTAGTACTTTTACAAATAACATACCTCCCTTTGACCAAGATCCTTAATATCATAAGCAAGTACAGGTTGAAAGGGGTCTTTGGAAATCATTGTAGGGCTGACTGAAGTTTGATTTGGGCGGGGGGTGTGTCTTGAGTTTTGAGCATCTCTAAGGATGGACATTCCACAGCCCCTTGTGTAGTGTATTCCTCTGTATTCTGCATGTTTCTTGGCAAAGTGAAGTCCACAGAAATTTGGGAATTTTTGATTTGATGCTACTCATTACCTTGCTAGCTGTGGAGTTCTCTCCTGTGCAGGGCTTTTCTGTTTCTGATACAGCTTTCTATTCTGTGCTGCACAGGCTATCATGCATTTCAGTCCCCATATTCTACACACATTTGTATGCGCGGACTGACATCAGATACAATTGTTTTTGTGTTACAGTTTGTAAAAGAGTTGCTCACTAAATATGACACCCAGAAGCAGCTGAATTTTTTAGCTGGCTGTTCATTGGCAAACTGTTTCCATGCTTTTAACTGAGAAGGAGGAAAGTATAAACAGGTATCTAAGATAAAAGGACCACACAGTCATACTTGAGAGGTACTAATGTGGTGGCAGAAAATGCATTTTTTGATGATCTGAAAATAACTGGGATAACTGAGGGTGTTCTTTGATGGTCCATTTCAGCTCAGGGCAACGGAGGGCCTTTCCTTTGATTTACTTCAATAAACAATGTAATTTCATTGGTACTGCAAAGCTCTCTATACAAGTTGAAATTCCAACGACACTTTCCCCCTCAGTGAAAAGAAAACAAGCTGCACAGAACTCTGCAAGATGGAGGAATGATTATCCAGATAATTCAGTCCCCGCTGATCTTCAGAGGGACAGCAGATCCAGCCTAGATGTTCTCAACCGCATGATACATGAAGTGGAGCATGAATTGGAGGAATATGAGCGATGTACAGGTCGTGAGGTTCAAAAAACTGAGAGAAGTGAAGGCCTCACTGGGTTTACCTTGTCACTGGTGAATGCTCTCTGTCGTTTGATGCGCTACCTCAAAGAGGTGAGAAGACTCTGAATTGCTTCTGTAGAATGAATGAAAAAGGATATAAAATTACTTTACAGATGTGAACTTTGGTCTTTCCTGGCTCCCAGTCAGTTTACTGTGAAGTCTGATGATCACTGCTTTTTATTTGGATTGCATGCAATTAGGAGTTAAAACTTTTAATTTGTTAGCAACAGGTATGCCTAGCGGAAAGGGAGGAGCTGACTGCAGTGAAGGTCTCTCAGTGGCTATTAGCAAAAAATACCAATAGAAATAATGTAAAATTTGTTATTTAAATATGTTTAGAGTTGTATCAGAGTATTAACCACAGCCTCATGTACAAATTAGTTTTCTTCCTTTGCCTCCCAAAGGCGATGCTATCTAGTTTCCCTTTGTCTGTAAAGAGAAAGTAACATCTGATGTATCTTTAAAGCTTTTCTCCTGTTAAGACAGAAGGCCAAGGAGTCTGGGTGTTTAATGAGACTACTTCTTTTGAAAGATGTATTTTGTATTCTCAATTTTTACTGAGTACCTCTGTGATATTGTTTCCACTTTAATAGATGTGTTACTGTTCCCTCCTTCCAGGAGTTGATTGTTGCTTGCAGAATTGTCTGCAACTTTCATAAATTTACTACCTAAATTCATAAGTAGAAGTATGCAGAAGTCACTCAAGCTACAAAGTGTGGTTGATTGTATTCAGAGTTGCTCAAGACAGACAGTGTGCATACATAATTTTCAGTGACTTTCCTGCTTTTCATGGAGCTTAAATTACAACTAGAATTTGAGAATGTGCTGGTAGGAAGCAGAGCTTGTCTGAGTATTTCCTAAAATCTGATCCCTGTGATGCTAGGAATAAACCGAGTGTTTGTGTGCACTTCTGTCCTGTGTGCTTCAGTCTTGCCTAGCCAGGAGAGTGAGCAAAGTTCCAATGACTGAATTATAGCTGTCAATGCATTTCAAGACAATGACTGCAGCGGATATTTAAAAAGCCTCTGTTTTAGCTAAACAACGGATCTTCAAGAGGTTTTGAAGCTTCTGGAAAGATTCCCTTCCTCTTCTGGGAAGCAAAATATATCTTCCAGCTTTGCTGCAGAAAAGCTGAATGCAGAAGAGTTGTGATAAAGGATGTTGCTTAATTTATTCTCAAAAGTATATATAAAAAGTAGGAAGAGAAACTTGAATTACTGAATCTTGCATGAAAGTATTTTTCTTAAGTGATTAAAAAATGAACGTCTGCAAGAAGAAGATAATAGAGGAAAGGGGAAAAAGAAACATCTGAAATGTTTGCTAAACTAGATGAAATTCTTAAAGGGAAGTGGATAAACCTGACTTGGTTTCTAAATGAATTTTGATATCATATGCCAAATGCGATAATTAATTGTTCCCTCCTCCATTCTGCTAAGAATGCTGTTTTTTTTCCCAGACTCACAGGGCGAAGAGTTAGAGTAGACACATACTACGTTAATCTGTGGCACTGTGTTCTTTATCTGTGCTTCGGCATTTTGTGATGCAGTGTTAAAGCTTACATGATTATTATGTGATTATTCCAGCAGTGGCCTGGAATGAAAGTACTTGTTTCAGGGTATACCAGACCCAAACCCTAGCTGATGGTAGGAATGGATATATACAGCTGTTTTACCTTATGCTCTCCCCATGTGTAAATGTAAGGTGTATAGCTGCTTAGAAACTTTTCCTGCAAGGCTAGGTTAATGCTGTGTAGGGTGAGTAGACAGAATAGCTCGCCCAGGTGATCTAAGGCATCAGTAGGCTTCATCACTGCTACCAGGGTTAAGTCCTTATTTTGTGCTGTCTTTGGTTTCAGAAAAGATAGGACTGTCTATGGGGTTTTTCTTTTTTTTTCCCCATTTTCTGTGTCAGTTTGCTTCACTTGGATCGATACAGAAAAGCTGTTCTCTCTGTCTGGAAGAAAACCAGAAAATGGATGCCTCGTCTCTGATATGCCTAAAGGAGGTCTGTCTGCCTGTCTTTGTGTCTGGTGACAGTATCCGTGATTATTCTCAAAAATATTTATTTATTCATTCACTTTATGTGGCTGCAGAGTCGTTTTGTCTCTTCTTTGGTGGTTTTTCACCTCTGGTCCCAATGCCAGCACAAACTAATCTATGGCACATTATGGGCAGCTTGTGCTCTCATTCTGTCTGGCAGCAGAGAAGAGTACCCCAGCTGATTTTCAGGATCTCTCATGTTTTGGAGGTGTGACATATTTCTTTTATTCAGGGATTGCTTTGAGTAAATGCAGGCACCCATCTGGGGAAGGGCTCCTTTTGCTAATTCTGACATGTTCATGTGACTGTAGCCTCCACCCTTTTAGTTACAGTGGTCCAAAAAGTGGCAGTTGTGTATTCCATTTACCTGTTGGAGGTGGAAGGGATTCTTTTGTACAGGAAGCCTGGCTATTGCAGCAGTCTACCTTAAAATAATAGATTGAGAATATCTTTAGAGGACAAGAAGTTCTTTACAGTAAAAAAAAAAAAAAAAGATCTTTTGCCTCATGCTCAAGTGGATTACTTAACAAATAAACCTTTTTGTCTTCTCTAAAAAAAAAAACAAACCCACCTTCTAGACCTTTTTCTCTCTCGGAGGGAAAACATTAGAAAGCAAGTACTTCTTTATTTAGTCAAATTTGTCTTCATTAATGAATTAAGGAAACTAAAGAATAGGCACAAGTAGCACAAGATACTGACAAGCATCAGCACACCTAGAGTTATTTGATTACTGCATGAAGATTCAGTGACTTAAAAAAAAATTCTATCCGTGTAGAGAGACAATGCTGCTTGTTACGGCCTGTAAAGGTTGTAAAGAAGAACAAGGATGTATAGGATTCCCTACAGTGTAGTGGATTAACAAAGAAGGAATAGTCATCTGTCTGACAGTTCTCAAGCCCTGAAAACCGGATTTTGTCATGAAAGTAATGAAGTCAATTTAGCAATAGTGGGAAGAGCTGTTACAATATGATGTCATATTGAGCCATTCCTGTTTCCAAGTATGAATCTGTATTGATTTATAGTAGGTTTTTAACTTTTTCTCCCTCTTAAGAGTGAAATGCAGCTGCGCAAGAAAGAGGTGGTGAGGCAGCAGCATGAGGAGATGTTGAACGAACACAGAGAGCTGATTGATGCTCTGACTGCAGAAATACTTCTAGTGAGGGAAGAAAACGTTACTATGCAGGTACTGAGCCCCCCTTACTCCTTATCCATCAGGATGACTTGTTAGCATACAGAGTTGTGTTGCAAATATTGACTGAGATGCATTGTCTCACGTTCCAAGAGATTTTAACAACAAACAGAAAGAAAATTATGAAATTGGATGAGGAGCCTGGGAATTATAATAGCAGGTGTGAGGTGTGGGAAAAGAATGTTTCAAAAGCCAATACTTTATCTTCATTTAACTTTAAAGCCTGAGAAAATGCTAGTTCCATGAAACTGAGCTTTACTTTATTAATGTAAAAGTTTAAGCATCTTCCTCCATGCTTCTATACTTTTAACACTACTGGAGCAACAGAGTAGACTAGATGTAATGCTACATTTCCTTCTTTTCGGTTTGCAGTGGAGGTAGATTTGTTCAATGGTTACATTTGGGAATGAAGCAATAAAGCAAGCATGGAGAGGAAGTGGCGTCATGAATTAGGAAAAGGAAAACCAGAAAATTTATTTGAGTCAGGAGGGGAAATAAATGAGAAGCATGGAGACACTAATACTTAACACCTCACTGGAATCCTACGGATTCATGCAGTGGTATTAAGAGGCCAAATTTCTTCTCAGGGCTGCTTGTAGTATGTAATTTTCTAATTCATGTTGCTAAAATACAAATCTCTTTCTCTCTCTCCCTCCTTTAGAAGAAGTTTCAGCAATACATGATGGTAACAGATGAACAGCTGACATCTCTCACACAAGCATTTAAAGGCCTCCCTTTGGTAGAACCTAGAAGAGAACAAAGTCCAAACCATTTTGGAATTGCAAGCAAAGGTCCAGTGAACGGCCAAGGTGTGTGTATGTATGTGTGAAGGATGAAATGGGATTTGTGGCTAGTTTATCCCTGTAGTGGAAAATCTGGTATTTAACAGGTATCTGCTTGAATAAATACCTCTTGCATGAGCATGAATCTCACTTCTGGAAATTCAGATGCTATGGGCTCTGCTGTGAGCACAAGCACTTTGCTGTTATTTTTTAACAATGTTACAGGTTGTATTCCATCCATGTTGGCATCCTTCTGTTTGGATCAGGACTTCAAGATTAACTTTTTAGCCAAGTCCTGAGCCTGAGCTTTAAGTGAGACATAGTATGTTATTTAAAAAAAAAAAAAAAAAAAAGGGTGTAGCCTTCCCCCATTAAGATGGCTTACAAAGTCAGGTTTATTCTGAGGGTCCTAAAAAATGCCAAAACAAAACAAAGCCAACCGAATCAGGATCTCACCGTTCTATTACTGAGGCAGCCTGACGGCGTCAGATTGGTTCTTCCATAAAACATCAGAGGTCGCTGCTGACCAGAAACAGCAGCTGCTGAGGCCTGTTAACTAACCGGGCAGAAGTCTGTTACTTGGTATTTGTGGCTTTATATCAGAGGTGAGTGACCTGTTGAGTGAGATATAACAGAGATGCAGGCGAATTTAAGGCAGTAGCATTGATGGCTAAATTAACTAAACCTGGTTCACCTTGTACTTTTAACATTCTTTCACTAGGGAATTTTCTTCCAACTTTCTTTCCCAATCAGTTGTTTAAACGTGTCAGTTTTGCTCTCAAGGTCAGAAACACTTTGTGAATCCCAAGATTCCTTGAAGCTATTTGTATTCCTTAGTTAAATGGTGGATTTGTGGACACTTGTTTTCAAAAACTGACTGTTTCTGTGGGGTTCTCAGGAAGAAGCCACATACCAGATCCCCTTTTTGTGATGTACCCAGACTTTGTAAAAGCAAACAAAAAAATCATACCCCAAAATATAAAAGCCCAATTAGAAAAGCACCCCTCAAAAAAACCCCAAAAAACAAAACCACCCTGAAAAACAACAAAACCCCAAACCCTCCTATTCAAAAATTCTGCAGGACTAGAATTTCCAAATCTTCTTTCTTTATTGGTCTCTCTTCTCACGAAAATGCATCTTCCAGAGGGAAAGCTTCCTGAAGTTACAAAAATCATTCTTCTTCCTCCTCTTTCAGAATCTTTTGTACCCTTAAGGCACCTGACTGGATGTGAAACATTTCAGATGGCTAGTTTTAGAAGCCATGCATAAGTTAGCATAAGACCTCTCTGGAGAGAGGAAGAGTGGCTGAGAGGAGTGGGAGCGATATTAGTGACAAATGTCATGTGAGGAGGTTACTTTGGAAATGCAGTTCTGCACAGTGAAGCAGAGCAGGAAGGTCTTTCTCATTTCTTCCCAGCGTCATTGAATGGTAGCAGGTTTTAAATTCCATCTCAGAATCTCAGTAATGTGAACCACAAAACAATATTTTATGTGAACAGCCTCTTCTGGCTTTTTGCCTTTGAAGGGTGCTTTTTGTGTCTTGCATTTTGGGATCAGATAGTTCTGCTTAATTTTCCACTAAATTCTCTTTTGGAAACAAATACCCTGAACAAAATCATGAAGGGGGAATTCAAAGATGGCACTGCCAGAGCAGTGGTTATAAGCATATTAAAATTACTGTGGTCTCACATTTCATTTTTTTCATTTTGTGCCTCCCTGATACATTCAAAATAGATGGTAACATAGACACAAACTATTTGTAGTTAAATACAGAAAAATAACTTCTTTTTTTACTGAAGAAATGTCTGATTTTAATTAAGTCATTAAAAGATCATCAGAGAGCTTGAAAAAGCTTTGGATTGTTTTCTGCTCCACCACTGTTGCCATCAAATTTATAATATAGGACAAGTGTTTAGGTCTGCTTTTCTCAGGAGAATATTACCAAATGCAGCTCACTTAAATACCTGTTCCTCACTGTCATGTTGAAAAGGGGGGGGGTTTCCTCGAACCCATTATATTTGATCAGCCTGTCAGTTTCCCAAGAAAGATGAGACCCTTGTGCCTGACCAGTCTGTCCGCTCCCTGCATTTTGACAGCCCACGGTGTCGGAGGGCGATTTGACCAACCTATTCAGGGACCCCCACTGACAGCATCATGGAGTCACATCCCTTGTATCAACTACTCAGAGCTGCGAAGACTTAACACAAAGTGAACTTCAGCTGAAGGTTTTTGTTACACAAAATGCAAGTTTGTGACAGGATAAAGTTCACACATTGGTGGTGATAGTACACTGACCACAAAACAAGCTTAAAACAATACACCTAGTAACAGCTAGCGTGAGTTAGTTGTAGAAGAAAGTTCTTACCCAATAGGCATCTCTATGGGGAGAAAACAGGTTCAGCCCATCAGCTGATCCCAGAAGTTATGACGGATTCTTCCCTAACTTTCCCTCTCTTTTGTTTACTTCTTATACTACTTCTTTACATTTAGATGGAGCTTGAGTGACTCTAGTTATACGTATTTTTGTTACTGATTGGTGTAAAATTCTCTCACTTCTAGTGCATATTAGTGTGCATCCTCAGATAGCACTGTTGAAGCTTTTTACTAACTATGCGTGCTCCTTTGCCCACTGTTGGGGGGACTATTTGAGTCAGAGGTCTTGATCTCCCACTGCCGCAATTATCTTTGTCCTACTTCCAACTAATTTTAAGTTAATATCAGTGGATTGCAACACCTTACCAGCTTGTCTCCCCTTGCAGCCAGAACTTTCCTCCCTTGGAGGCTTCTTTCTGCATACCTTGGATAACGGTGTTCTTTTCACCGTCCGTTCTTTGTTTCCCATCCTTCCCAAGGCTGACTCTCTTGGTTAGAAATCCCTTCATTTGTCACTTTTAACAACTTTAGAGGGTCAGTTTGACCTAAACTTTGTGCACAGATTTGTTTAACATATATTTAAACACTAAATCAGAGTTTGGTAATTTGGGAGTTTAGATGACAATTCCCCACTTTGGGACTTATATATATTCATATATCAAATAAGTCCCGTTCTCCCTGGAATTCTCTCAGCAATAAAACACTTAGCAGTGTTCATCTGAGGAAAGTAATTTTTGCCGCAATTGTTGGCTCAGCAGCAGACATCTTCTCATATATTCTTCATTTGACAACTGCTCTGCAGCTTATCAGCTGTGTGGTATTATCAGGTTCCCATTCCTGTAGGGAGTACAACAGAGCTTGGCCACGATGTCTCCACTCTTCTCCACCCTCTGTTACCCCTGTCAGCATGTACTAAGATGGCAGGGTGTATTGCTTAGGGAGCCATGGTAAAGTAGACTCCTTACATGCCAACCGTCCTGGAAGGGGTAACTGTATTTTACCCTAAAAAGCTTTCTGTAATACTACACTTCCATGAGGTCCCAGTTTTCTCTAATTTCCCCCAGAGTAATTTTCCCACACTCACAAGTCACGTGCCAGTAAGTCTTGTGCGTGAGCTACAAACAGATCTTTTGCTCGTATCCTGAAATTGTGAGGCTACATGTAAAACCTCTTCTTGGTCAGTAAAGGCCAGTAAAGACTTGTATTATGCTCGAGTGAGAGAGTCCTGTACCTGGGGATCAGAAGGAAGTTCAGTGTGTGTGTGGAACACGCTCTAGTCTGTCTTTTCAGACACCTGAACATAAGAGTTCTTAATAAGATTTTTCCCTACACTGCTGTTGCACTAAAACTGATTTTTTTCCTTTTTGTTTGTTTTGGTTTTTTAACTTTTATCCTTGCTTTGTCTCTTTCTTTAGAAAAACCTGATTTGAGCTATTCTGAGCCCAGGACTGATGCAGGCAACAGGGAAAATATGCTGAAAGCCCCACAGGAAGAACTTTCTTTCAAGTTTCCCCCAAGGCCAGGTGCCTCAGGTGGTGTGGGTAGAAGCTTGCCAGCTCACGTTTTCCAGCCAGCTGTGCTTTTGTCACCCCCCCGGCAGAAGAGCCGGCAGGAATTGTCTTCCCTCCAGAATGGTGAGATCTCTCTGGCTGTAGTAGTGTGTTACTCTGGGAGCCTGTGTAGCGTGCTAATGTTTCAATCTCACGCTACCTTTGGAGATGTATTTTCTATGGAAAGTTTTTAATATGTATGCTTTGCACTATATCCTACTTCTGCACCCAGACACACATTTCTTTTCTTCCTGTGTTAGATTTCCTTTAGACTCCCTGTCCCCTGCAGCTCTTCATCTACTGTCTGCAGCCTTGTCAGTGGCAATCCAGACCGACATCTTTATTTTGTACTGGTTTTATTGTCACTTCTGTATGATTGCTGTAGCTTTTTGTCTGTGACATACAGTGCATCATCTCAGATTTCCATCTGCTGATAGTGGAATCCAGCCTCCATCACTTTTAATGGTGGGACCACTGAAGACTGGAAATTAAATGCCTCTGCAGCCCCTGCTGCAGACAAGCCAGGATGTCTGTAGGCTGTGTACTCTTGCTTTGAGTCAATATTTCTAGCAGAGGTTTTTCTAAAACTTCGGGAGTAGGTTTCCATTGAGTTTCATTTAAAACACAGGAAGTGGCTGAAGAAGTTGTGGGTGAAATTATGTGGTGCCAGATAACCAGATTAACTCAGTCTTGTGTCAGTATCCATAGGCTTGAGGAGTTTTATAGGTCAGTAGCTCAATTCTGGTCATTTGGAGGAAGAAAGTTCATCAGGGGTGATTAGGGAAGGTATTTCTCATTTCAACTTAATGGAGTGAGCAGAAGGGAGGATCCTATGTGACTCTCAAAATTAGTTGTCTCTTCCTGCAACTGCCACCGTAACCACACGCATCTTACTGAATATGCTAGGTCCCTGTAACCCTCTGATGTCAAGAGGCAGATAATTGCATCTATGACTAGCGTGATGGTTGCTGACAGGACGTAGGGCACAGTAGTGGGGTTTTGTGCCTTCCATTCTCCTTTTCTTCCCTGCTTTCAGCTGTGTTGCTTTCTAAGTCTTTTCCAAGTAAAAAAAAAAATAACTCAAAATCTGATTTCTAAGGAG
The DNA here is from genome assembly GCF_963210335.1 of Falco punctatus. NCBI lineage: Eukaryota > Metazoa > Chordata > Aves > Falconiformes > Falconidae > Falco > Falco punctatus. The sequence continues at coordinate 2,524,166 of NC_137585.1, forward strand.
TTGGCAGGGCAATTGGAGGTTTGTATCGAGTTCAACCTTTTGGTGGGCTGCTGTGCTGTGAGGAAGCACACAATAAATCGGGAGGAAATGATCTAAAGGTAGTGTTCTGCAAAGAGCAACGTGTTTTCAGTCCCATTGAGAACTGCAAGATGTTGGCTGTCATTTGAAACAAGAATATAAAACTGTATTCGTAGATTTAGCTACCATTTGGTTATGTGAGAAATGTACTGTTACTCTTTGAAGACCATTAAGGATGCTAAATGGCTCAACAAATGTAAAACTTCTTGAATATTCCTTTTATGAAACAGTTTTCATAAAACAGATTTGTATGTAAATTTTTAAATGCCATGCTCTGCTCAAGAGACAAAAGCTAAAGCTTGGGAAAGAATGGGCTATTTGGTATATAAAGCATAGAAAATCTGGTTTTGATCACAAAATCCAACTTGGACTTAACACAAAGCAGCTCACAGTGCTGTAACATATCTGGTCACCCGTACGTGGCGTGTTTGTGAATGATGACCACAAAAAATACCTAGCTACCTTTGTTGACCAGAGTGCTTCCCCTTTCTTAGGTGGTGAGCAAATAGCTAGTTTATTCATATGCCAAAAGTCTTCTATTATTTTGTTTTATTATTTGTACTGGATAATATTTATATTATAGAATGTCAGAGCTGAAATGCAAACTTAGAGTTTATTAGGTAAGGTAACTGGATTTAGGAAAATGGAGGACTAACCAAGAAGTAGTGTTTGATCTTCTTTGTCTTCTCTCTCAATCTTTAATTAAATCATGTAAATGTGAGACTGTTTGCAATAGGAAGTACTAAACCTGGTGAGCTCTTGCAGCAGGATCTGGCATAGAGTGATTTTGATCAGTAACATAACACCATTCGGGCTGGATGTTACAATTCAAGTTCCTGCTTGATTATTACTAGCCTGATGCAATAAAATCACTGGTAGTTTCCTTGATGAGGATCACGTGTCTTTCCTTACTGTTCCTTTATTTCTTGTTTGTAGTGTTTACAGCCGTTTGTCAGTCTCCTGAAAACAGCAAAAGAGAACCGTGCAAGGAAAGGAGCTCACCTTCCTCCCTGAGAACACAGAGCACGACTGAGGAAAACTGTCTCATCTTTCAAAGGCAACCAGCTCTTCCTGCAGACAAAGACTTGGAGAGTTCCCACGAGAAAATCAATCTGTCCTGCCCAGGTGACACTAGAAAAGACAGTACAGCTGAAGAGTTATTTCAAAACGGTGACCTGCTGGGACAGATAGCTGAGCTCACACGGCAGAACTCTTTAATTAAAGCTCAACTAAGCAAATTCAGAGGCTGCTCTGAAGACACAAGTGACTGCCTGTATCAGCCAGGCCCAGTACGAAATGCAAATCCTAGTTCAGGCTCTTCAGAAAGACAGGTGAGAATGTAACAGAAAAGGAAGGCTGGATTCCCCATTCTGCTGATCTGCTTTCCCATAGCTTACTGATGCTTTAAGACTGTTTCTTTCCTGTTGTCAGTTGTTTTGAGAAAAAGAGTAGCAAAACAAATAGTTTTTTCATTAATTTGCTTGGAGACTTGTGGTATTTGTCATTCCCTAAAGAGCTCAACATTAGTTTCTCATATTGGACCTACAAGTGTTGAAAAGCATGCAGCACATTTAAAAGTTTAGGATAAAGTTATGCTGCAAAAAGAGGTGTAATTGCAATGTGATCACTGTTGCAGCTTTGGTAATATTAACAGCAAAAGCACTGCATCAACCTAGAGGTTCTTTCAAGCTTGTAAAATACGTATTTAAGTCCATGCCACACATCTCTTCTGCTACTGTGACCCAGAAGCCAATGAAATTAAAGTTAGGGCAGGTACATCTCTTGCAAAAACCTGATTATAGTGTATGCACTAGTCGGGTCTGTCTTGTCAGTCCTGCTGTGTGGTGAAAATCCCTAAATCTTTGGGAAAGAGAGAACTTGAAGTCTTCAGTTGACACAGAAAACCTTTAATCTGCAACTAAGTAGCTCTTTGGTGGCACCCCAGTGAGTGGAGTTAACATCACAGAACTGCCTGATCCCTGCCCTTGCTACTGTCTTTACTTCTGTTCTGTCACAGTGGCTGAATTCAATTAAGGATCCTAAAGATTTTAATTTTCCTCATTTAAATGTAGGCTGAGTGTTGTCACTTTCCACATTATGTTGCATAATGTTGTACAAGGCAATGCAAACTTTAGGTGTTGTTTTTGTGGAATCAGTTCCCGGAGGTGGAGGGGAAGAGGTGACAGTGGGATGAAAACCTGGTTTAAAGATGAGTTCCATGATATTTTCACTAGAAATCTGCTTTTGCTTCCCCATACCCTCCTGAATAGGTGTCTCTCTGATTAAGCTTTTTCTTAATTATGATTAATTGCTGAATGGTTGGGGGTTGTTGTTTGGGGTTTTTTTTCTGTATATGATACAGACAATAGCCAGTTTTTTCTGGTTTGTAGGAACAGTTTAAAATATTGTTGTGTTTAGTCAGTTAAGACCTAGATACAGGAAAGGGAAAGGGACAAAATCATATTTTTCACGGGAGGTGCTATATGAATGATGATATTTACTTTCAATTTGAAAATTAAAATGCATAGAAGTACTTGGAATATACTGCATGCTTTCCTTGAGTGTGAAAATTATAAGTTTTTAATTGGAAGTAATTATCCAATTATCCAAGTAGACTCATCTGATGGTATCGAAGAGCTTGGAGGAAAGAATAGCAGAGCTGAATCGTCAGAGTACAGAAGCACGTGACAAACTGTTGCAGCTAATAGACCAGCAGAAATCAGCTGCTGCCGGTATGGTACCTCCGATGGTCACTCCTGTTCTGCCCCCATCCCTAAATTTTGCCGGTAAGTACCCAGCTTCAGGAGAAACAAAAACTATTAAGACAATGTTGTTCCCCTTTTGAGAGTTCTCTGTCCTTAACCTGATGGATCAGTGGTTGCGGTCAGCAGTACAGTCAGCAGTACACTTGCTGTTAATGACTGTATGGTACAAACACTCCTTACTTCAGAGAGATAAAAATATATCAGCTGAACTTCTCCTGAAGTTAGTTTCTTAGTAATTGGTCTGCTGCAAATACCGTGCTTCATGGTAAATCTGTTCTTTGCTATGTCCTTGGCTGCGGAACAGCTCTGCTACGTAGTCACTGGTGGGCAGAACTGGGCTTTCGATCAATCCTCTCTGCCGGAGAATCTTTTATAAAAAAATTAAGTATTTAAATCAGGCTTCTAAACATCGCAGCAGAGTGGTCGTCCAGTTCTCAGCCACATTTCGGTTTTTGGTGTCTTTGGTGCTCTTCCCATGAGACTACTTTGCTGAGTTACCGCCAGTGCTAATAGAAATAACTGGAGCTTCCAGTCATCTGAAGAGGTAAATTAGTAAAGGGAATATTCTTGCTGATTCAGGATTCACAGATTAGCTGCCATGTGTAACTAGAAACAAAAATACTTTCCAGCAGGTGAGGGCTGATTTATCTTTTCATGGAGTCACTGTAATTACAGGCAGAACTGCAGGTGAGCACGTACACATGCTCTGTCTAGAACACCCGCCCTTTCTCCCTTCTTAAACCACAGAGGGCATATAAAGGGAAGGACTTGAGGGGAAGGAGAGACCACAGTGTGTGTGTGCATATGCACGCAGGTGCGTGTGCAGTGACTCACACAGCAGAATCATAACACTTTTAACACTTCTACAGCTGTTTTAACATAAATTCAACATGGTAAGTAAAATCTTAAAGGAACAAAGTAGAGAAATTGGAAGTCTCTAAGCCTCTGATTGCCAAAACCCAGAAAGTTTATCAATCTGTAGAAGAATCATTCACGTTGTCCACAGTTGCTCTGAGTATCTGCTGTCATTTTCAGAGAGTGGGTGTGGCGTTGATGTTTAGCCTGATGTTTTGAGTCTGATCTGTATATTCTATTGTGAATATTCTGCAATTGTGAGGAGTTAGGTGCTGCCCCTCAAAAAATGGGAAAATGAAATGAATGTTATGAAACATTGCTGTGTTCTCATCAGAATCAAGCTATTATTTATTGCCTAGAAAATGCAAGGAAGACAATTGAAGTGTCTGTGCCTGTGACAGTCACTATGGACAGCTCCAAAGAAAGTAGTGTTTCCCCTGCCAGTATGACCAGTATAAGAAGGTAAAAATTAACCCTTTACTATTTCATTTTTCAAGTGTCTTGATTACCCATGCAGCAGAACCTGAACACAATAGAAAAATTGCCATCTTTTTCTTTGGCTTCACGGACTTTCCCTGACCTCACCACACTCAACTCTGTGGAAGTGGGACAAAGGTCCAACAGCTTTTTCACAACTTCCATTGTTTGTATTTAAAATACCTGCAATGCGACATAAGACAGATGGCATGAGTTGTTGAAGACTGTTGATGAGGGGTCCTAAGTCAGGATCTGAGGCGTGATTCTAGTAGTTGCTTCCATTTTTCACTTTTTCAATCTCATTTTGAATGTCTACAGGTCTGTAGGAGACTCCAGCAAACCTTGTTCACCCCTAAGTGCCACATCAGAAAGCGTGAAAGTAACTTCTGTTAGCCAAAGGCCAAAGGTAAGACTGAAAAATCTTCAGCCAGAAAGTTTGATTTTGGTGTCATATAAGGAAAAAGCAAGACAGGTAAAGAAAGCGAGAGAGCTTCGTCCTACCTTAAATCTACCAAGGCTAATAGTAATTGATTTATGACAGTTTGGATTCCAGACAGTTGGTAAGGGGAGACTGGAGTGCTAGTGACACTAGTTGTTTGCTGCCACAGAGCTGTTACTTACCAGCGAGTAATCCTGTAACTACATTTTCTGCCATGGCATCTTCATGCATTAGAGCTGGGAACCTCTGGCAGTCTTTCACTGATGGCTCCGAGAATTTAATCATTATGATGTACTGGTAGAGTCACACAGGAGGCAAGCAAGCTCTTGCCTAGCCTGTTGCACAGGTCAGGTGCTGAAAGATAAATAAATCCAAATGCAAAGAAAAATCCCCGATCTAGATTTCTGATTCCCAGTGTGCAAGGAGGAGAATGGACTACAGCGAGACACTTTCATGGGGAACTGCAGGCAGTAGGACAGTCTGGTAAACCAGCCATAGATCTGTTTATAGGTTTGCGGGCAACCGTGAGGAGATATTAATACCGTCTTTCCTGATGTCCAAAACAACCTCAGTTAGGAGTGATAAAGAGAAATAAAGTTAGGGTCCAAGACTCCCTATCCTGACAGCAAAGTTATACATGCCCAGAGGGAAAATTCGGAATACTTAAGGTAGATATGCTTTAAACTAGGTATCTAAAGTAGGTGGTGCCGACGGCAGAAATTGCTGTGTCTTGGTGAGCTGGTATGGAGCAATCCTACACAGGACAGCACTAACCAGCAAGTCTGTGGGAAATTTCTGTTGTATGAATTTCAACTGGTTTCTTCTTTTGCAGGTGGAAAAGCAAAAAGAAGAAGGCTGGTTTGCATTGTCAATGCACGTTATGTAAAGGAAGTTGCACTCAAGTCCTGTATTTTAAATTATTTTTTTTTATGAACCACAGTTAGGTCACAGTAGTTCCTCTGTCCAGATGTACAGTTTAACTCTGAAGTGCTTTCATGTCAGGGCCGTTAGTATGAAAAGGTCCATATGCTTACTGTATTTACACCATACAGAGCACTATAGGAAGTCCTGGGAACGATCTTCTGAACTGGATACGCTGCTGTCATATTACATCTTCTCACCAAATAAATCTTTCACAAGATTGTCAACTGAAGCTGCTGTAGCAATACAAATGAGCATCTGATATCAGTGTTAGATACACTGAAGACGGGAGGTTTTAGAAATTGCATGTGAAACTTTCTGTATTTGCATAAGATATGGGAATGAAAAAATGAAGGAGGACTGAGAGGAGGGAAGGTACCTAGATTCAAAACCAGACTGGAGATTAGGAAGCCAGTCTAATCCTGCTGGGTGAGAATTTGCATCAGAAATATGTGGTTTACAGTTGCTCCCAAAAGTTGTGTGTTCTGTGCAGTTAACATACTGGGGATTACATCTGGACTTGAGGATTGATTTTTTTTTAAATCTCATTTAATATTTTTACAGTAAATATAAAGTGACTATTTGAAGTTGAAATCAGAGTCTGTATTTGCTGTCTACTGAAGTGTGCTCTCTGATTCAACAGAAAACTGTGATAAGACTACAGTTGTATTAAGCTGGTTTGTTATGTGTGTATATAATACTTCAATGACCATGTTTTTATATTGTTTTTATTTGACTTTTTAATGTAGCCACCATTTTATTATTAATGATTAACAATAAAATCTAGGATTGTGAGGAAATGCTTATATATCTGTTCTTTACATTGTAGTAAACCTGGGCAAAAAACTTTATAGTGGACATCAAAAAAATGAAAAAAATCTGCAAGTCTGGAGAAGAAAATATCTACAAGTCTGAAACCTAGGTTTTGAGTAAAGTTTTTTTTAATATTTTCTCTTTTTTTTTAACGGTTAAATTTGCACCTGAAGATATTGATGGGGTGGGGCATTAAAAGGGGCCAGCCCATACCCTTTCAATCAGTTCAGTTTTAGGAGAATGAAGAAAAGATAGTTGTCTCTTTTTTTCTTTTCCTTTTTTCCTTTTCATTTTAAATGGAATTTTTCTTTTAAACAGATTTAGAAAATCTAAACAAATATGGGGTTCAGAAGAGGACCTGTTCAAATATTCATTGACACTTCTGCAATTTGTTTTTCCAGTGTTAACTTTGGGAAGTGAAGGCTTACAGTCCTGTTATTTTGTGAAGTAACAGCTAAAATTGCTTGGAAGAAGCCCCCCAACTCATGCAGAGGCAGGAATGCCACAGCTGGGATGGAGTACGTAACCATAATGCCCACACGTTAATCCTGTTGCTTCTGACTTACACCAGGCTAATGGCTACTACAAATGCTCTGTAACCATTTAGTCTGAGATTTCCTTTTGGAATGCAGGAGTGGAATTAGTCTTTCAAGTTATCTGGATTCCTTCACTTGGAAGCTGCTGTATCAAATAACTATTTGGAAGTGGAGTCATCTCACTCTGTTCCGGTCGAAAAACACTGAGGTGAGAAATAACTGCTGGTTTTCCTTCACACTGTTAGTGAAATCTGAGTCTCTTTGAGATCCATAGAACTCTGGTTTGGGAGGACTTCAGGTCCAGCTTCAGAGTCAGGACTAGCGACTCCGTAAGACTGTTGCCCCATGCAACAGCGTCTGTGGTGCAGAGTGGCCAGTGGAAGCAGTGGGACCACCCAGAGCTCCAGCCAGGCTCCCCAAAGCCACACAGCTGCGTTAGCAAACAAGTAACTCCTCTCTCAGCACAGCTGACCTTGCACTGGTGGCAGAACTTGTTCCCAACACAGGCCAAGCGCTCTGCTCAGCTCAGAAGGCAGGAATGTCTCGCTGGGAGTCTCCAGCCACCCTCCCACCAACTCCAGCACAGCCTTAGACTGGGGGCAGGGAGCTGCCTGCGGCTCAGGTGGGGGTCACGCAGTTTCAGCCAGTTTCAGGGCTAAAAACGAGCTGCAGCTGAGCTGTAGTGGAAATGTGTTTGTGGGGACTCTGCAGGACGGTATAAAGCTGAGGGCAGTTGCTGAGAGACTGTTACTGCTTGGTATTATCTTTTTTTTTTTTTGCCTGTTCTGGACCAAGCAACAAACTGCAGCTGTCACTAGCAGCAGCACATCTGATTTTTCATACGAGATAAAGGAGAAAGTTTTAGGGCTTCATTTATCTTCATTTTTCGATTGTGTTAAATTACAGAAAGGCTGGTATCGCCTTGTCCCAGTGTTTTGTGCTTTATTGCCAATGACTTTCTGATTTTACAAGATAAATGCTTTACTGCCTTGCTTCCTTTTTTTTTCCTGGCCTTTCATGTTTGTTCTTTTTGTCTTAAATGGCAGCAGAAGGACGTTTGGCCGCAGACCAGGCTAAGCTCAATAGTGAAAGGCAGGTAAAGAGAAGAGCTGCAGCCTTTGTTTTCTCTTGTCCTCCTTTTATCAGGTATACCACATAGGAATTGTTTTCCCTTTGAAAATGTTTCTCTTGGAAAGCATGGGAAAGTTCCCCATGCCCATTTCGATTACAAAATTCTACACTGAAAACCTCATTGCAAATAGTCGTTTCATTTTATTTTTGGAGATGGAAAAACTCTAGGGGGTTTTCTTGGGTTTTTGATTGTTTCCTCTTTCATAGTCATTAGTTCTTCTGCAGTTACAAAAGGAGACTGTGCAATGTGTTGCCTTGTTTGGGTTTTATTTTGGTTTTGAAATACGAAATAGTTGACAAATAGTTGTGGGTACGGAACAGAGATAAGTCCAAAACAAATCCTGCTTTCAGTTTTTAAGCTTACACCCACTTGTTCCAGTTTCTAGAGGCAAACTGAAAATTCTGTAGATGTGACACTTTATTTTACATTATGCTTTAGGAGGACATGCAAAGTCCATAAGGTCTTTTTAAACCAAAAAAGTCTCAAATTGAGAGCATTTCCCTCTGAAACTTTTAGCTATGCAGAATTGCTAGCTCCATTAAGGCGGCAGTCTGGCACTGCTGGTTGGCATTTCTAGGTGGGTGTTAAGATGACCACCCCTCCCAGCAGCGATGTAGCCCTGCAGGTCTGAGGCACAGGGGACTGGTGCAGAGGTGCCTTGGCCTTTGTAACTGTGGAAACAAAGAGGTGTCTGACAGCCTGGGGAACCTCTGTGAGGGCACACAGAGGGGGAGGCAGCTGTGACAAAATAAGATCTGATGTAAGGATGCTTTTAGAGCCATGCTTGCACCAAAAGAGAGGGAAGTGCAGAGCTCTGGATGTCCAGAATAGTGGAATACTTTACTGCTGTGAGATGCTTAATCAGCTGACTGCATTAATAAAAATTTGCTGCTTTATTATGAGCTGGTCTCAGAGGTACAGGGCTCCAGGATGGTGAAAGGTGTGCAAGACTGAGGAGTCCTGGGTCACCTCTGCTCTATTAGAAGCACAAGTTTTGGATTAGAAAATCCTCATGATGTTTATGTTTCTGCTGTTTAGCTGAGCATGCCCCATCCTGACAGCTGCCATGTACGTGGTCCTGTCCTGTGGTAGGATTCACAAACTTCTTCTGCCTTCCCTTCTGTGGCCCTTGAATGCAGGGGTGCTAATGGGGAGGGCTTTGCATGACGTGGAACACAAAAGTCTGTGAAGAGAATCTCTTCCTGTGCTAATAATGGACATACAGAAATATTAACGTGCATATATATTCTGTGCATTTCAGTTCTTAGACATTTTAGCCAGTGCATAGTCTTGGGAGAGAGCACAGGTATCGCAGGTGATCCTCCCCCTTCACTTCAAACAGCGTGAGGACATGGTGCAGGCAGGAAGAGGCAGCGCCCAGAACACGTGTCTGGCTCCAGCTCAAGCCAAGGCGCTTGTAACTCGCAGCAGCCGCCATTTGCCGCAGAGAAGCGGCCCTGCAGCCCTGGGCAGGGTGGAGCTGAGCAGAAGAGCTGCCAGGGCTTCTCCCCTGCCCCAGGCTGCACAGTACAGTTACTTCGCCGTTAATAACAATTACTCACAATCTCCTGTCTGGCCTCATCTTGAGAACTGCTGGGTGCAACTGAGACAGCACCACAGTGGAAAAGGGCAAGTGCCTCTCCAGCCTGGCGAGCTTGCCAGGCATAGTTTCAGCAGAAGCTGAAAAAAAGCAAAAAGACCCTTGTCTCTGCAAGTGCCCGTCTGTGCCTCCTCTGCCATCTTCCGCACAGCACCTGGGTGTTTCTGAGAAACAGGAGTGAGGTGCTTAGGAAGAGCCATCTTGGGAGTAGAGGGGTGATCCAAGGCAGCCTGAATTCTTGCTTGGACACCTGAGTAAAAACCTTAATACTCATTTTCCTTCCCCCATCTCTTTTTTTACCCCCCAATTCAGCAGAAGGTCTCGATAGCAACAGAGTGAGGAAAACAGAGTTGGGGTTGCCCCTGCTCTATGCAGTTCTGCTTTCTGGCCAACAAACTAAGCACGAGCAGTGGAGTTAGGCACAGCAGAAGAGCTGGGTGCACGAGGGAGGAGAGCCCGGGGCAAGCCAAGCAAATTAAGGAAGCAGGAGAGCTGCGCTGAATGCAGATGCGTGCTCGCCAGCTCAGGCTTTCTTGCTGGGAACAAATGTGATAAGCAGGCTGGCATGCTGTGCACAGATGTCCCAAAATCAGGGTTCTTCACCCAGGGTGCAAGCTGATCCACACACAGAGTCGAGATATTTGTTCATTGCGTGCCTATGCAGAGATAGGTGCTAGATGGTAAATCCGCAAAGCTAGCATGCCTATTCCTAGTTTTGGGAGGTTTACATACAGTTCAACAAACAGGAGTTGGTGATCTTAAAACATGATTGGCTATAACTCTTTACATCCTATTCCATATAATATGTATGCTCCAGAGGGTGTGGGGTGGGGGCTGGGCTACCTTTTCACAGTTTCTGCTTCAAAGGGAGTTACATTTACTGTTACAATTGTATTGTAATAAGGATATGTTACTTTTGGGTAGCTTGTCTCTGCAGTTTTGCCTCTGCAAATGTTTTTTCTAGCCTAGTTCCACATTAACTCTTCAGGGTCACTGTTATCTGTGTTCTGTTGTACTCTTCAGGGTCACTATGTCTGTGTTCTGTCTGTATTGTTAGCCGTATCGGTTCCTTGGATTATTTCACATTCCTCCTTCGGCCGTTTGTCATCACAGCTGTGGCTGGCCTGTACCTGTCTGAAACAGAGTGCTGACTCTCATTAGATTGACATCTGCTCCTGCAAGGAAGTAGTTCTCTTGCAAACCTGTTGCAGTTTCCTTCAGGCGGTAAGATTTTGTATTTATTTATTTATATATATCTATGTGTGTGTGTGTGTGCATGCATAAAAATATTGCTTTGTCAGGTCTCATACTGACCACAAACCTCACTGAAGCAAGTTTCCTGCTCGCACTGCCCTGCAGCCAGGCCAGGATTTTGTTTCTAGTGCTGCAGGAAGAGTCCTGCTCGGACACCCCCATGCACACACAGAGGCTGTTCTTAGCCTGTGGGACCATGGGGCAGACGAAAGGGTGCTGCAAAGTGACTCCACCACAAGGCACATTCTAATATTGCTTGCTTGCCCCATTGACAGTCTCTGCTGCGGGATCTGTTCTCCCCACACACCCCTCAATCATACGATCGGGAGCTGCTCTGCAAGCAGCACAACTAATTCAGCCTGGTTTTCTCTGGAGTGCTGCACATTTTTCTAGTTGCCTCTGGCCACCACTATAATAGCTGTATCGCCATGTGATATCCTACTGTAATATCTTCCTGTCTCTCACGATCCTGGCAGTGAAGGGAAAGAAAAATGGCTCCATTGTCTTCTCTGTGTATTAAGTGTCTTACTTATTTATCTTCTTTTGCACGTAGACACTTACATTCTTTCAAATCACTTCCCATGTCTCCAATATGGCTGAAAGGGAGGTGAAAAGGGTTACTGGCCTGACATCACAAAGAAGTTGCTTCCTTAGAAAACCTGGCTTGAAAAAAAACCCAGTTTCATCTTCCCTTCAGAAAATGTAGGCAGGATTCAGGAGAGATTAAAAAATATATATAGCAGCAGAAAGCTGAGGGTGGCAGCAGGTGGCTGGAAAGCTGCAGGGAGGAGGGGAAGGCAAGAATGTCTGGACAGAAGCCACAGCAAGGGCAAGTCTGCACAAAGCAGCATTGCTGGGTGGTTTAGCTGCAGCTGCTTTTGTATCCAAAGAGCCTTCGCCAACAGAAAGGGGTATGGCTTGATCAACATGAACTCTGTTTCCTGTCACAAATCTGGAGGACAAGAGAGATCCACCCATCTCTTTCGCTGCTTTCTTTCTGTGTTCCATATACTACTGTATCTCTGCTTCCAGTTTGCTAGGGTCAGGTGCCTGCGTGTGGTGCTTGTGCCCCTTCCATGCGTCCATAAGCCAAGCAGGTGTAGTCTGCAGGTGTGCTGTTTTGCTGCCTTCTTCTTTCACTTCTCTTAGGTCACACTGCAATGGTTTAAGTCCTTGTGCTGGAGCGTGGGTTTGATGTGTGATAGCAGCTTACAGAAATGTATTTTGGAGTCCAGCATGAAAATGAAGAGAGTTGGGCTTACGTTAAATGAGGTCTCTTGAATTTCAGTTTAGTTTAGTCCCTTAAGCTCAACACCAGCCTGAAGAGAAAAAGCTGCTAGCAAATTTAAAAGAGAGTCTATGAGTACCTACGTGAAGGGAGATGTTTGATAGTGAAGGTGTTTCCCCAAAGAGTGAGTACCCCCAGAAGTGCCCTGTAGAAAGTCTGTGAGAGATCTCGGGGGAGAAGTCTCCCTCTCCATCCCAAGCAGGGTGTCAGTGCTGGCCTTTTGCAGCAGCTGTCACGTCCCTCCGTGCAGTCAGCTTGCAGAAATTTTGTCATATGAGTCTTGGCCAGAGGCAATTTGCCCATGTGCCCTCCAGGCCCTGCACAGGCAAAAGTCAGCTGGCACCTCCTTTTCTGAAGGCAGGCTCGCTCGTTGCAGCTGGGTTCTGCCATGTTGGAGAGCAGTCCCGCTCCGTCATCTCTGATGGGAGTGACCTCTGCCACCTGATAGAGAAGAAAGAAACAGTGACAGTTGTGTGGTCACACAAGTTATACGGCACTGCCTAGCAGCTAGGCTGCTGCAGGAGTCAAAGGAGATGGGGACAAACTCAACCCAGAAGTTTGGGCTGAGATAGGGACCCACGAACCAAACCAAAGGCATTTTCTTTGTAACCAGGCGCTCACCGAAACGGTGTCTGAGACACGGTACATACAAAACCTGGAGCCATGGGAGGGTCTCTTTCACAGAGAGCACGTTAAGGACATCTACATTATACTTTATACCCAACGATGAGCCTGTCACTAGATCTAAACTTGCTTCACACTATGAACGCTGGCATATGGAGAGAGAGGTGGCTTTGCCCATGGGCATGTCTGTGCCTATTCCATCTGAGCCTGCAACTGTCCCACCTCCCCTCACAACCACACCATGCAGCTACAGAAGGCAGCTGGGGTGGGCACAGCATCCTTCGATGGCCCCTAGCTCCTGAAATGCCTCAAGTGGGGTAAGTGCTCACACTCTGAGAGCCCTGGGGCATCGGGCTGGATGCAGAAGGTGAGGGCTGGGGACAACACCAGCTTCTGTGCCTCAGTAAATAGACTGATAGTCATAGACTCTTGGACCAGAAGCCAAAAGAACGGTACGGAAATGCTCCTCCCACCAGTCAAATGCTACATAATTTAAAATGCATGTTTAGCAGCATGAGGAAGAGATCCTGCTTAGGTTGGGAGATGTTTGTAAATCCTTTGTTAGATTTTCCAGGTGAGGTTGATATAAACGGGAAGAGCTAACGTTAGCTGGGTGGCTGGGCAATAGCCTGCACCAAACAGTTTGCATGGGAAGAAGCAATGATGTGTCACGTACTACCAGACCATAGTGGTGGCTCTGCCATATTCAGAGAAGTCTCTGAAACACAGTAGCTCCCAGGGCTGGCAAATCCACAGTAAAACTGGACTTGCTGGTCAACTGGGAAGCAGCCAGCTGCCTGTTCCACTTCTTTTTGAAAACTCCCCAAATAAGCCATTTTCCACCTCCCTCTGGCTGCTGTTAATGCAGGCCATGGCACTTTGACAGGTTCTCCATTTTCTGTCAACAAGATCTCTAATAATTTCTGAGTATTTTTCAGAGCTCCTTTTTTATTATCTTGGACTTTTCTGCAAGCCCAGGGATTGCAGGTCTGCTCCTCACTGTCCTGGTCACTAATGACTTTGGCTTCACCACCTTTTCAGTTCGCTTCTTACGGCAGGATATCCAGAAACAGCTTCCTAAAATTAACAGAGTAGGTGGGAACAGGTTAGCATGAGGCACCCCATCCCAAGTGTGATGAATGGTTTATATGCACACTATTCACAAAGAGTCTAGGAAGGAAATTATGCTTTAAAGATTTTTTGGTACATGACACAAACATTTAAACTCCTATTTCTTTAGAAAAATATAAACGGGAAAGCAGCATAAAGCTGTCTCCAGAATGGGTTAATGAGCAAATATAATATAAATATTAATCAAGAATCCCTGAAGGGAAGGGGGAAGGAAATCATCAAATCTTCCATGTCTCTTGTTTGATGATCCAGTGCTTAATGGTAGGAAATGAGAAGAGATAAACTGCAGCTAAAAAGGAGGAAGGAGCTGGCAGGGAAAGAACAGGAAAGAGCAAGCACTCTTGATAGGCTCTGGTAGAAAACTTTAACAATAGAAGCAGGAAAACAAGTTTGAAGAGGACATCATTTCAAATGAGTCTTGGGTCAAATGAGGATAATTTGCCATGCAGCAACTCTGGTGAAATGTGGCCAAAGGAAAACATTATTCCTTAGTGTAATTTTAGACACATTGTCATTGTTTCATTTTAATTATGCTCCTTTATTGCCCATCAGTGTTTGTAAGTTAGTGCATTTTTTTTTCATCCTTACATTTTGTCCAGTTACAAAGCAAACTGAGTAATCCAAGACAGGAGAGGGCCTCCCAGTGCAATCGTGGTGCTTTGCAGCCCAGTATGCTTCTTGAAGATATTCACAGGGCGCCAGTATACATCTCCATTGAGTTGCCTTCCACAATTTAGGACTTGGTGGCATCGGGGCTTCCTCCACTGACGAGCAATAGCCAAGAAAGCAATATTGTGGGGAAAGTAACCAAAACTGAAGCACAAGTTTGTACTAATACAGCTCAGTTTTGCAGGCCGCTAGTTAGTTTTTGGTTGGTTGGTATTTTTTTGTTTGTTTGTTTCTCTTTTACATTTCTGTTTCTCTTTTCTTTCTGAGTCTCACGAGGCTCTCATGACCATTCTCTGCAGCCCCACTGTGACTTCTAGTCATCGGGAGGTTGCTACTGCTGCATGCTGATGACTCAGGGTTACGTTAGTCAGTAGTGATCTGTCCGGTGCTCCCAACTTGATCAGCCTCAGGGCAGATGATCAGCTGGGTGGAACCTCAGATTTTTCTCTGCAGCTGCCAGCCATGGTTTATTTCACCCTCTCTCTGCACCCAGGGAAGATGCTGCTGTTCTCTAGGTAGTTCGCCTTTTCTGTGCAATGGCAACATTACGATTCTTCTCCCGTTTTCTTCCCCCACCCACGCTTACTATTGTTTGCTACTCCTTCCACCAGCATGATTAAAAGAACCAGTCTTTCCTCTCTGCCACCATATCTCGTATTGTTATCAAGTCATCTTGTCTCACAATTACTGCAAGTTCTATCCTTTCTAACCTCTGCAGCAACCACTTCACTCGCCTATTGTTAATCCGCAGGAGTCTGTTAGAACATCTTTCTTTTTTGATCAGCTGTAAGGCTGTGAACACTTGATTGTGACCCAAAACCTTGATCTCATATTACATCATGAAAGACAAGAGAAATGTTAGTATCACATGAGGAAGACTATGTCTGTGTCCATCCGTTATGCATCAGAAGGGTGTTAACATCCATCACAGATCAAGTATTTGCAGATCAGGAGGTTTATTTTGCAGTCAGCAGTCCTGAAAAAAACACCTGACTGGAGACCTCCCTTGTGTGTTGCTTTTTAATACAACTCAGGGAGCTTCAAATCCAGAAGTCTTAGATGGTGTCCGTATCATGTTGGTACTCAAAAGGGCCTGCGGGATGGAGCAGAAGATAGCCACAGTCCTAGGCAAGCTGATGGAGTGGCTGGTACGAAGTTCAGCCTTACGGGCTGAATGCAGCACGCTATAGGAGCACATCGCTGCTAGTCAATGTGGGTTTGTAGAAAAGAGCGTTCAAGTATCTTACTTCATTCTTTGAGGAACTTACAAATCAGACTGATAAAAGCAATTGTGCAGATACTCTCAAGTCCATGGAGTTTCATGCAGCACTGCAATGACGCTGATTTCAAAGGCTGCCTTCTACAACACGTGTAAGCGCAGCCATCAATCGCTCGACCGACCGAGCTCCCCGGCCAGCCCCGCGGGCAGCCGCTGCGCTGGGCTCTGTCTGCGGGAGCCCCGCCGCTGCCACTCGAGCTCGCCGGCGCCCGCGAGGGGTGACCGGGCCGGCCCGGAGGCAGCCGGGGCCGGCGAGGGGCCCCCCGGGGCAGCCCGCGGTTTGAGCTGGGGCCGCCCGGACACGGCACAGCCCCCCGCGGCGGGCCGGGGCCGGGGCCGCTTCCCAGGGAACCGCCGCGGGAAACCCGGGAGCCGTCGAGGGGGCCCGCAGGAGCGGCCCGGGCGAGGCGGCAGCGGCCGCCCCCGGCCCACCGCCCCCTCACCGCGGCGGAGGGCGGCGCCGGCCGAGCGCGAAGCCCCGCCAGCGGCCGCCGCCCCTGCGCCGGGCGGGCCGGGGGCGGTGCGAGGGGCGGGGGGCTGCTGAGGCGCGGCCCTGCCCGGCGGGGCGGCATGGCGGCCGGGCCGGGCTGCCCGCTCTGCCCGCTCTGCGCCGAGCCCTGCGCCTCGCCGCGGCTGCTGCCCTGCCTGCACTCGCTGTGCGCGCCCTGCCTGAGGCGGCTCGGGCCGCTGGGCCAGCCGGGCCGCGCCGTCCTGTGCCCGCTCTGCGACGCCGAGGTGGCGCTGCCGCCCGGCGGGGTCGGGCAGCTCGTCCCCGACTACCTGGCGCTGAGGCGCGGCGGGGCGGCGGGCTGCGACCTCTGCGCGGACGGGGCGGCGGTGAGGCGGTGCCTGACCTGCGGGGCCGCGCTCTGCCTCTTCTGCTGCCAGGCCCACAGGTGAGGGGCGGCGAGCCCGGCCCGCGGGGCCGCCTCGGCGGGGGGCAGCAGGTGGGGGGGGGGGCAGCAGGCGGGGACCCACGGCCAAGCGCTAAACCCAGGTGTTTAGCTTCCAGTTTGTCCGTTCCCTGACAGGATATTACCCTCCATGAGGATGCTCGGTACTCAGGTGGGGACCGGCGAGCAGTAGGCTGGGCAGCCTGTTGAGGTGAAGCCGTTAAATCCACCATCAGGCCAGCCCGCGGCCGTGGCGGTGGAGCCGTTAAATCCACCGTCAGGCCACAAGCGTAGCTGCTCGCTGGTTTGCATCGCGGTTTGGCCTCGCTGAGGGGAGAGTGGCTCACCCCAGGAGGCGCGAGTGTGGGCAGAGCTGGTGGGACAGGGCCCTGGCAGGCTGTGCCATCTGCTCTGGGGAACGCGCATCTCCCAAGGGAAAACAGGGAAGGTGCTCTGCCTCTCCCCACCTCCAGAAACCTTTCCTGCACAAAGGCACCCAGGGGTGAAGTGAAAGGACGTAAGGGGAAGCCCTGACGCTAGCCTGCCTGCTGTCATTGCCACCTCCTGATGGTCAACCCACGTGCTTGCCTGTCAAGTGTTGTGTCGGTGTACCCTGTGTGTGTTTTCAGCGTTTCTGTGAGGACAGGAGGAGCCCACGGCAGTACTTGCTCTGCAGTGTGCCTGGCGTTGCAGGGTTGAGTTCCAGTGGAATACAGGAAAACTGAAGAAGTGACAGCGGAAGGGAGCTGTGTCCCTCAGAGAGGGTCCTGCCAGTAAGGCAGGAAGAGGTGACTGCAACGGAGGTAGGAGTTGAAGAGGAGGTGGCTGCTGTGGCCTGTGAGCAGGACAAAGGACAGGCAGTGCTATGGAAGAAAAGTGACAGGAAGCCTGGATGGCCTTGTGAGGCAGGGAGGTGACAGGCAGGGTCAGAAAAACGCCCAGTAGCACTGGCCAGGGAAGCCTTTTAGCCTGGGTTAATCAGCCTCGCCTGTTCCCTCCGTGTTTGCTGCTCCTTTCCACTTGATTAGCACATTCTTTCCCCAGAAAGAATTGAGGCATATTCCTCGCTGCCCTCCCCCCCCTGCAGATGCTTGTGCCTCTGGTAAAATGGCTTAGACCCTTCGTTACCTTTCTACTCAGGGCTGTAGTTTTCAGCATACCATTCTGGTTAGCTAATGCCTCGTACCACATGCAAGCTGCTGAAGAGTGATAAACTGAGACTTTGAGTAGCAGCCTGCTGCACTGACAGAAATAACTACAGAAGGTATAAAGCAGTAGAAGATTTATCCCCATGAGCCGCTTCCTATGTTTTTTACTGGTACCATTTTTTTACCCCACTAGCATCTGCAGACTTGCACCTGAATTAGTTGACGGCAGAGCAGAGCAAGGGCCAAGGAAAACCATTTTAAAATGACTTCCTGGTGCGTAAGGAAGATTTCTAAGGATCTGAGCACCGCTGTTATGCTCCTTGGAATAAGTGAGAGAGATCTTAAGTTGAAGTCAGGGAAGTGTGAATTTGAAGAGTGTTAAGCGAATAATGCTAGAGTGCTTTGAAAACGTGCTGGACCCAAGGGAGATTAGCGGGAAGCAAAAGGAGCAGCGTAAGGGCCACATCCTGCCCTGTGGTGAGGTTGTTTTGTGTTGCCAGAGCAACTCTGTGGAGCTTGGTCCTTGGAGTACTTTGCTTACAGTTTGGACCTCTCATCGCAACTGCCAGAAGTCATTAGTACAGGAGACAAGGAAGAAGGCTTCTACATCCTGCTCGGTAACTAGCTCCTTATGTCCAAGAAAATATTCTGGTGCTGCCCTGTGACTTGGTGGATGTCAGGGTGGTAACATGTTCTTTGTGCCCCATCCTCGGTCTCCTCTGAGCAGGACCTTACCTGGCAGCCGGAAGGAAGTGGAGTTTGACTTTTGGAATATTCAGTGGTTTTATCACAGACTGTCTTCTGGCAGCGGCCTGAAGTAGATTTTCCCGTAAAGGTTTTTAGAGCTCTTTGCCTCAGCAAATTTAAAGCTGGTGAAAATCCCTGGGCTGATGGCTGAGGAGCCTGGGACCTCCTTTTCCTCTCCAGAAGTGACTGTCTGTGAGCAATTCTGTTTCGAGACACCTCCTGCCAGCTCTCGCTTTGCAGGGCTCACTGCCCTCCTGCTGCCTGTTACAGTGGGCTCTGGGGGTGATTGCGATCATCCCACTTCTGTCGGGCTCCATCAAGGGGCTGCTGGCAGTAGCAACCTGCCAACCCATTCCCTGTCCGCGTGTGGCCATGGTGGGGCACATGATTCTTGTGTGTGTGAAAATAGTGCTGACCCCATGCAGGGAGCCTGAGAGCAGCCTCTAATGAGCTGCTTGCAGATGCTGTTCTCTTTTGTGCGGAGTCCTGTCCTCAGGAGACCACAAGTCCCTTCATGCAGAGCAGATTTCATGGGAGACAGGAGGGAGCGGCACACACTGTGACTTGCAGACTGTACAGACTGGCATTTGCAAAGGGTCTCAGATGTTTGCATTTCAAATCCAACATGCATAAAGTGACGTGTTGTTCCTCCCTTCTAGGAGACAGAAGAAGACAGCCTCTCATGCTGTGACAGAGCTGGTGAGCAGCAAGGACTGCAGCCAGGCCAGGAAACCTCTCTTCTGCCCTTCCCATCCCACAGAGGAGCTAAGGCTGTTCTGCGAGCAGTGTGACCAGCCTGTGTGCCGGGATTGCGTAGCAGACAGACACCGGCAGCACACCTGTGACTTCACTGGCAATGCCATCCACAGGCATGGGGAGGCCCTGCAGGAGCTGCTGAGAAGCACCCAGCAGCACATGGGCACCCTAGAGGGTGTGCTCAGTCACATTGATGACATGGTCAGTGCCGTCCGAGATCGCGCAGAGGCTGTGGCCGCAGAGATCCGTCAGTTTGCCAGTGGGTATGTGAGAGCGATTGAAGAACACCGGGACCGGCTGCTGAAGCAGCTGGAGGACTTGAAGGTGCAGAAGGAAAATCTGCTGCACTTGCAGAAAGCTCAGATGCAGCAGCTGCTGCTGGACATGAGGACAGGTGTGGAGTACACGGAGCACTTGCTGACGAGCGGCTCAGACCTGGAGATCCTCATCACCAAAGGGGTGGTGGCGAGTCGGCTGGCAAAGCTGAACAGCGTTGCTTACAACACCCGCCCCAGCGTGGACGACGGGATCCAGTTCTCTCCCCAGGAGAGGGCAGGGCAGTGTTTTGGCTATGAAGTTTTCGGGGCCATTATCAATAAAGTGGTTGATCCCGCCAGATGTACCCTACACGGGGAAGGTAATGGGGTGCTGTACAACAGCTGTATGGGAATGCGCCGCTCCCTGAAGTCACCTCTCCGCTCTTTGTACCCATGTGGTGTGCAGCTTAAGGCACTGTTGGCTCCCTGCTGTCCAGGCTTGGACTGGGGGCGGGGGTCGAGCCCTGCCAGAGGTTGTGTTGCTTGCTGAGGGCCTGTGGGAGCCATGCTGGGCAGGGAGCCAGAGAGCTATCCCCATCCAGGTGCACAGAGCGTAGTGGAGCTGCCCTCCACAACATCGCTGACCTCAGCGTGGGGAACGGCACCTGCAGTGGCAGGACATGATGCTCTCCTGGTGGCCCCTGCTGTTCTGGAGCATGGGCCCAGGCAGATCTCCTCTGTGGCTGAGTGAATAGGTTCATTCTCCTTACAGCTCCTGCCGAGATTGCCGTGGGAGTGACTGGGATTGATGATTTCATGGATATTTGCTTACTAAGGACTTGGAGCAGAGCCAGCAAACAGATAATGTTCAGACCAGCCCACAGAACGCAGCCAGCTCTGGTCGGTAATGGCCTTCGCAGGGCAGATGAGACAGACCCAGTGCTTGTTCGATCCTTTCAGTCCCAAACTGCAGGTGCTGAGGTCTGTGCACGGCGGGGCTGTTCCTCCTCCCTCCTGGTTGCATGGTGCACCTTGAGGCCTTCTGGGAAGATGCCGGCTGGGCTCAGAGGGGCAGGCAGGAAGACCACCCTGGTCCTTACAGACCTCTAGGCTAAACCTGCCCAACATCTCTCAGCACCTATGGCTGCCCATGCTCTCCTGATCCCCAGTCATTTGTTTACTTTTCCCTGTGAGTGCATTAAAGTCCTGGCTGTGCTCTGATGGGACTGCAACACTTAAAATGGGTGGGAGGTGGCAGTCACAGCTGGTGTGAATCCTTTCTGGTCCTGTTTCTCTGCCTTGCAGATGTCCACAGTGCCCGTCAGAACCAGCTGACTGGCTTTACCCTGCTCTGCAGTGACACCATGGGGGAGCGGATGGGGCGAGGAGGAGAGGCTGTGCAGGTCACCATCACCCACAGGGACAAAGACAGGTGGGTATTTCACTTGAGAGCTCCCCAGCCACTGGGTTTGCCTTTCTGCCTCCCTTACCCTGGCTCCCTCCTTGCTTGGGCAGGTGGGGGGATGTGCTTCAGCATGTGGGTCAGAGTCTGTAGGAGGGAAAAGGCACTACTCTTCTTCCCACTGGGACAACAGTGCTTCCTACTGGTTGTATTTGACTGTGTGAAGCTTGATGGTGTTGGCTCAGATTTGTATTGACTCTTTTAGTGATTTGGGATTTCTTAAAGGATTCAGCCCTCGGTGGGTGTTAGACATTGCCAGAGTGAGATGTTGCTGCTTCCCACCCCTACCAGCCGACACCCAGGGCTCCTGATTTTCTTAACACCTAATGAGTGTAAAGCATCGCAACCCCAGAATGACCATCCTGAGTCAGACAGTCCACCAAGCCCAGGAGCTTCTGACAGTTGATGGAAGTGCCTAAGTCATGTTCTGGAGAAAGAATCTGTGTTGGGACTTTATTGTGCTTTCTCCTGTAGTTGGCAAGCACTGGGCACTTTAACATGTTTGGAGGTTTTCTAGCAAAAGCAGAGAAGACCACACTTGAGCTCCGAAATGTTTCCACAATGAAACTGACTGACCAGAAAAAATTATTTTCTAACTGTTTGAGGCCACCCTTGTTCCTATAAAGCAGCCAGGCACAAATGCAGAACCAACGGGGGGGGTCAGTTCTTAAGAAAAACATCTCTTGATTTTTTTTTTTTTTATAGTACTCACAATATGGCTGGATCAAGATACCAGCATAATGTGTTCTAGGAATGCTGTTGGTGGCCTGACCTGATGGGTAAAGGGGCATGATGCTAAAACTCCTTGCTGTGGGGGAGTGTTGACAAGGCGTACAGAAGCAGTGCTGGCTGCACAGATGCTTATCAGTATAGCGTCATGGTTCAAGAAGGTTGTTCCAATGTACCTTCCTTCCTTAGGTGCACATATGACGTAGGAAAGTGTTCGCATGAGGATTATGTGGATTTGACGTGGTGGGATAGAGGTCGCTGTGGCCACGTTAACTCAGCTGCTTCTTGTGTGTATGCAGTCGCTACATCCGTTGCTGAAAGCCGTCTGGCTTTGGGCTGAGGCACAGCAGCTACAGAAGAGCATGAAATATCACCACAGTTCATGGCAGGAAATTATGTGGGCAGCTGTACTGATGTGAGATGGTGGGGGGTGGGGAGTACAGCCTGCAAATCTGGAAGATTATAAAACTGTCATATTGTGGGGCACAAGAGACTAATTAGTGGGTATTAGGAAGAACACCTTCCTCTAAGCAGAGCTACCCGATAATTGTCTGTGGAAAGCTTGTGTGAAGCAGGCAGGCAGTGCCGAGGTAACTAGCCGATGCTTTCTCCCTGGCCCTCTGCGTTCCTTGTGAAACCCAATGAGCTTCAATTTGGAAAGGGAGAGCTCACCAGCAGGGACCTAGAACTCCTCAAAGCACTGAAGAGAACAGCTGGAGTCAATGCAGCTGGGATAGCGGGTGAAGTGATTCGAACCTGCCCCGTTTATATCCCGTCTTCTTCATGGGCTCTTCTGGAGGTAACTGCTCTCTGAAGCTGTGAATTTACCCCACTTCTGAGGGCTCTTATCTGATGGGATAATCTGACCTGCAAGTCTGTCATCTTCTGCTCTTTCAGTGCTCAGGGTTGCTACAGATCCTTGCCGTGCAGCTAAGTGCTAGCTAGACTTCCTTTGTATGGTTATTTTAGCTCCCAGTAGCAGGTGTGTGTGAAAGCTACTCAGTGCTTGAGCATTGCTCATGCATCCTGTTAAGCTCGCTTGAGACCCACAGCTGCTGAACAAGGCTGAGCATCAGGATCCAACTACAAATCTAGGCCAAACAGTGGTTCGCGTGTAGAGCAATTTTCTGCCAGTCACTGACCTCTTGGACTTCTCTCTGTTCATAGTGTGGTCAAGCCAACAGTGTGTGATAATGGTGACGGGACCTACCATGTTTCCTACAGCCCTGAGGAGCCAGGCTTGTATGCTGTCTGCGTCTATGTGAAAGGGCAACATGTACAGGTAGCATTCATTGTTCCTCTTGCACTGCTTCTTCTTTACCTCCTTTTCTTTTTTAAAATATTTGCCTTAAATCTTTCTCAGGATTACCTCTACCACTTAGCAGTTTAACACTGGGCTTAGCAATCTGTGACTGACAGCATCACCCAGTTGGTTTGTTGAAAATGCAGACACAACATCTGGTAGCATCCACTGCAGCAGCCTCTCTGCTTGCTTCTCCTCTGCAGGGCTCTCCATTCACTCTGGTGGTGAAAACCAAGTTCCGCGAGCACCAAGGCGTGTTTCACTGTTGCACGTTCTGCTCAAGTGGAGGCCAGAAATCTGCTCGCTGTGCCTGCGGTGGGACCATGCCAGGTGGGTGCTCAGCTTTCGCCACGCTGCTGGCATCAGAAGGGTTTGTTGCAGTTGGTCCTCCCTAGTGTAGATAGGTGCAAGTAGATGCTCTAGCCCGATGCTCTAGCCCAGCTCCTGCCTTGTACACGCACCAGGACTGTGGTAACATGTATGTACATATGTTCTGGTAGGATGTGGCTGCAGCAGTGAGAAATGCATCAGGACACGCTAAGGGTCTTCGTAGCAGGCCCCATGGACAGAGGCCTGAGCCAGCTGTGCCGGAGTTGGGGCTGGGCACCTCTGTCTTTCAGCCCTTCTCGGTGAGGCTAAGCAGCACTGTGTCTATACTGCTTCTGTTCCACTGCTGGTGGGCTGGGAGCTCGCAGGCTGTGTCACACAGGGCCCAGTTCTGCGCTTCGGAGAAGCCTCACTTCATGTTTAGGATGAGAGTTCAACTCCTTTATTTGTTTAATCCCAGCCAGCTTCCCTGTCCTTAACCTGCATGTGGCATTGTGTGTTTTGCAGATTTTTAGTATAGAACCGACCGCTTCCTCCTTCTGTGCTTGATCTGTGTCTAGCTGTGGCCATAGCCACTAGCAGCTGGCGTGGGGTTCTGCAGGCCTGTGTTTTGCGTTACTCAACAGGCAAGGGGATGGAAATCTTCAGCTTGCCCCAGCTGTTGGAACGGGGAGGTCCCTCTCAGTTGTTCTCCTTTCTTTAGGGAGTCCTGGCAGTTTTGGACTTGAATATGCTGCGCTGTCATCAGCCCATGCCTCTCCATCTTAGGGAAGTCCTGGGGCTGAAGCACCCCCTGAAAGCCTCTGATTTTCTGGCTCAAAAACCTGGCATTTTCTGGCCCACTTTGGGTTGAGCTGACAGTGCTTTTTCTCTTGCAGGTGGGTACCAAGGCTGTGGCCATGGGCACAAGGGTCACCCTGGCTGCCCCCACTGGTCGTGCTGTGGACAGGTGAAGGAGAGCTCAGAGTGCCTGGGAGGGCCACCCAGCAACACCTTGCAGAGGAGTTTGCTGAGGACGGTGGCAGTCTGAGCAGCCAGGTGAACTCCTGTGAACCCAGGGCACTGCTGCTGGCTGCCGCGTGAGTGCAAACCACGAGGATCCCTGTGATCGCTGCGTAGAAAACAACATCACGATGGGTGTGAGGAAGGGGGATGAGGGGAAAATAAAATTGTGCCTTATGTTCCACCCGGGGGTGTGTATGCAAAGGTGTTTTCTGGTTGAACAGGTGCAAACTTTGGGAATTGTGCCCCTACCTACACTTCAAGGGCTTGAGGCTTGGGGGGGTCGGGCTCTAGGGGGAAACTCGGTCTGAGCACTTACCTCGCGGGAGGGTCAAGATGTGTCTCATTCTGCAGAATCAACAGTCTCTGCTGTCCTTGAAGAGGCCAAAGCTGCTCGTTGGGGCACATTCCAAAGGTTTGTGATCGTGCCTTGGAAAAGCTTGGCAGCCCGAATATGGTTTCTGCCTTCCTGTTAGGCATGCGGCTGGGTTCAGGCCTTGGATATGTGCATATAGCACAGTCATACTGCGGGGAGCTGCTGTTGTGTATGCAACTCATATTTTCTCCAAGTAAGCTGTAGCCTCATTGCACCCTTCCTGCAAAGTAGGAGCAAGGCGGGTTAGTGATATGTGTGAAGAAAATCCAAGGAAAACCCACAGTGTTGATAGGAGCAGGAATTAGAATGCTGTTAGATACCCAGTCTGTATCTTCTCTATGAGATGGTGTTGGGATGTAGCACTGCTGGGGGTGATGCAGGAGCCGGGAGAGCACCCATCTCGCCCAGGGAAGACGTGGGGACAGTTTGAGCATCAGTAGGAGCCGTAGGCGCATGTTTGCAGGTATCTGTCCTGACCTGGGGCAACTAGGCAAGAGCAGCAGCAGGAGATGGAATACAGCAAAACTCCTGGATCGGGCTTGTGCAGTCTTGGCAAGGCTCTGTTTTTAGAAGGAGAAGTTGTCCCATTTTCCACAGGGGAGAGGGAACGTATCTCCTGGGCTTGTACGCGTGCTGCCAACCCATAGCTGGGGAGATGGTGTCTGTGATGAGGACAAAGAGGTGTTTTCCTGGAAGGGCAGCTGCTAACCTGCTGATGGCTGCCTGCCCTTGCCTGGGTGAAGCAGGCAGCCTGGATACCTTCCTTTACAAAACACATTCGCATCAGTCGGACTGGGAACGCTACTGCCCTGGGGGTAACCCTGCTCGTAGGTGTGTGTTGCTAGGGGCTCCTGGTGCTGCCTGGGGAGCTGGGGACAAAGGTCTGACTGTTGGTCACTTGGGGAGAGGAATGCTGCCCCAGTGTCAACAGTAAGGACTGGTTCTTGCTTTCTGACTGGTGAGAGCTGGCTTGTAAATAGTAGGAACCTGGGATGTCTGTTTGCTTGCTCAGAAGATTCTCATTTGTTGCTCATTCCTCTTACAAAGCCGGTTTTGGAACCACTTCTTCCCAGCAAAGGAGATAGATAGTCTTATGCAAATGCTGTTTATAGCTTTTCATTAATCATCCAGAAAGGGCTGTCAAACAAACAGGGGAAGATTAGGTAGTTTAAACCTCCAAGTGAGGCAATTTAAGTCTCCAAGTTGCTGACTCTGAAATTTTGAAGTGAAAGTTTGATTTGAGTTAACCTTGAATGGAACAAACAGTAACTCATTCTCATCCTTGCTATGTGCAGTCAGTGCTCGGTACAGAATGGGATGTAAACCGAAATGCCTCATTTTCTGTCTCTTTCTTGCCCCCCTCACCCCCTGACTCCCCCCTGCCTGTGTGTTGTTTTTTCTCAGATCTTCCATGTTGTATTGCAGAGAGAACACATGAGGACAGCACTACCTTTTAGGCACATAATTTCTGTCTGGAAACATCTTAGTCCTCTCAGACAGAGGAATGTGTTTTCCTTTTGTGTTAGGCATCCCTTACACACCCTGTCGCTGACATTTTCCAAGAAGCTGTTTGTGAGAATTATACCAGCGAATGCATAAACCCTTCAGGGAACCGCAGTCACCTTGGGCTGAGCTCTGTTTGACATGGGGAGAGCAATTTTTGGACAACATGGGGTGCTAATCCTGTCAGGGTCGGGCTCATGTGTTGATTTTTTTTTCCTTCTCCTTGTTAGACTTGAAGGCTCAGTCAGTCCCAGGGATTATAAAGTGTTGATGGGCTACTGCTCTGTGTTTGGGCAAAGGGGGCCCTGCATGAGGATAACCTGAAGAATCACAGGCAGAAAAGACATTTAATAACCTTGGTCACTCTGTGGCAGTTAGGTGCGAGTGTCCTTCTGCTATCTGCAGTGGACTTTGTGCTCAGTGTTCATTACTCAAACGCTTTGCCAAACGAATGCACCCCAGTGATCTGCTGGAGTCTCGCATGGGACCCTGACAGCCATTCCCAGGAGAGGCTCCAGTGCTCTGCTGGTGGGCAGGTGGCGGGTGAGGAGGTGTAGTTAGTCTGCGGGGCTGCGTGCTGTTATCTCTGACCGGTTGGTCCTTGAGGTAACAAAGGTATTTTCAAGACAGGCGTAACGTGCAGTGCTGACAGAACTGCGCCAGTAAATATTGACATTTTTCTCATGACAAAAGCTATCGCTCATAAAAATTGCCTGTCTCCAAAGTTGTTTTTTTTAAAAAAAAAAAGGAGGTGAACACGAGGAGATGCTTTGGGAGGCGAGAGAAGGACTTCCTCTCTGGATAGGGAAAATGGTGCATCTGGAAGGAAAACCAGCAAGAGCAAGAGACTGTGGAGGACCTGGAAGGGGCTCTGCAGCCTGGAAGTCCCCACGCAGGGCACCTCTAGAGTCGGGTATCGCTCTGGGGTATTGCTCCCTTCTCAGGGGACACAACCCACACTGGTGGCATGGCTGCGCTTGTAGCTCTGCGCGTGAGTGTCTAGCTTGTCCCCAGATGGCAGAGGCCGTGCAGAAGCTGGCTAACGGGGCTGCTTGGCCCTCCCGTGGTGGGAGGTGATTCCCGAGGGGGCACTGACCACCTGCAGTGCCATGGTAGGGCAGGTCCTGGCGGTGGCTCACAGGCAGCGTAGAGGACTCTGTTTCCAGCCGAGAGTGGCTTGCTTACCACCTCCCTGTTCTGAGAGATGAGGGCTTATTCTGAGTGCTGCTGCTTCCAGCGTCCCTTCAAGGGCAGGCGAGGCTGGGGACAGGTAGAGCTGATGGGGCAGCACCAAGCTCTCCCTCTTCCAGACCACTAGTGCTCCGATTTCTGGTGCTTCTCAAGCACCTCCTGACATCATTGTTGCAGATGGGGGATCACGATGCTGGGAAGGTGTCCAACCTTTCTGGCCAAATCCCAAGGATACCTTTCATCTTTTTCAGCCTGCTGTGTGCCTTCACCTTTCTTGAACACTCTGTCACTCTTGGCTGCTTGTCAGCTTGCCACAACTCCAACTTCTCCTGCTCGTCCTCCTTCACTGATAGCTCCTCCAGCATTCCAGCGGCAATGACATAAGGTGTGAACTTTCTGTAAGCAAGGGAACTCTTGACAGAATTATTTGTGGAGAAAGAAACCAGTTGTATCATGAAGGGCAGAGCAGCTGCAGGTTCTTGTGCCAGTGCCTCCCCCAGACCACTGAATATCTTCTTGTGCCCTGACCCACCATCAGTCCTTCCTGCCCGCGGTGTTCCCTCATGTAGGCAAGAGGCAGAACGGGCTGTGGGCAGCTCTAGGGTACCCGCTGGTGGGTCCAGTAAAGCTGGTAATGTTTTGTGCCTGCTGTCACCTTCCCCTCAGTGAAGACAGCTGACGTTGTCTCTTCCCCAGGTGCTCATCAGCTTTCACAGACCATGTGGGACCAGATCCTGCTGTCACATCAGTTTGGATTTTGCCAATAGGTTGAGAAGTGGCAAGAGCTGGGCAGGTTGTGGTCACACACCCTTGATTTCTTTGGGAAATATCCTGAATACTCTTGGTTTTTTGCAGTGTAAACATACAGAGAGGAGTAGCCTCTGGCATGAGAGCTGTTTGGGAATTAGCATGATGTTGCCCTGGTCCTACTGGGGCTGCCTGTGACCAAGGAACAAGCATGTTTTTCCAACGTGGAAGTAAGCTGGTTGTTGGCTGCGCGGTGGAGTGCGCTGCAGCTACAGCCTGGAGTTACCCGGTGCTGCAAGGGGACGCCTCGCTGGCGCACTGTGCCGAAGGCAGCCGTAAATCAGGTGTCACAGAAGGCAAGAGGGAATTTCTTAATGTGCATTTCCCACCAGGCCACTATGGCCTAGGGCTGTTAGCTTCTAGTAATGCTCTGCTACATTACGAGAGGTTTAGTAATCAGTAGGATACTACAAAATAAATCAGATCTCTTTTTTTTTTTTTTTTTTTTTTTCAGATTAAAAGGGGCTATTCCATGCTAAAGCAGAGGGGAAGTGAAAACCATATAAAGTCTGCTTTATAAGTTTAAACCATTGCAATAACCGAAAAGCATCAGTGATTCTCAGATCTTCCCAAGATTTCCAGCCCCCAGTTTCATTCAGAGGCTGGAGGATGAAGGCTGCGCTTTCAGCAACGGCCAGGGTTGGAGTGTTGGCAGTAGGTGCTGTTCACACCTCTGCTGCAGACCTCACCTGGGGCGTTCAGGTAGCTCCTCTGCCTGGAGAGCAATTAGCTTTGCAGTCGAGCGCTAACACTGAAGTAGCACATGAACAGCTGGGTAAACCCAATGTCTAGTCACTCTTGAAAGCAGAAAGTCCCACCCTGGCTCAGAAGGTCCTTGCTCTCCAGAAGCATCGCTAGATGCGACGCTCCTCGGACCACGTAGGGAGCTGATTCAACTTCTTAACCTGGGGGGAAACCATTTGCTTTCTGATTGTGCTTTGTTTGCTCACGGGTGGCTAGGCTTAGCGGAGGTTCGCATCCATGCCCTCATCAGTGCGAGGTGGTGGGACATGGGAGGAGGTTCAACACAGGTTGTGACAGGTAACTTCATCCTGGCACGGGGTGGCTGGAAGTGGCGAGTCCCAGGTGCTCGGTGCCTTGGAACACAGTTTGCTGACTTTGGTGCCTGTGCAAGACCCAGATCCCCTTCCAGCCCCCTCTCTGCTGCCTAGGAAAGTCTGTTACACGTCATGCACCGCATCTGAGTATGTTCATCCCCTGTGGAGGTGAAGAGGCTGTTTTGGAGTTGAACTCAAGTCCAAAAGACTAAGTGCATGCACATGTGCTGAAATCTCGCACGTGCAGTTAGAAGGCTGCTGCTGCTCCTCAGGGCAGTGTAAGCCTTCCTGAGCCCCAAAGCTCAGCCTTTGCAGCTAGTTTGGTCATCGCTGGCCAGTATTAATTTGTCTTGATTTTAATCTCTGGTTGTTGCAGAGAAAGTGATTTGGTTTTTGTTAGGACTGTTCCCAGTTCCTCCGGGCACCCTCAGCTCTGCATGGGAAAGCTATTCACTCCCACTAGCCATCCAAGCTTGCTGGAGATGGCTATAGACTGTCAAAAATTCCCCTTTTCCATCCTTCCTAGAACACAGTCCAGACATGAATGACAGGATACACAGGTTCCCCTTCGGGAAACTGAACACGGTGGTGCAAGCTGCCTTCCCTTTTCTGCTCTTTTGTAATCACCGTGCCCTTCTCAGCCTCTTATGCCCAAGAGCTACCCATCCAGCGCCCAGCCTCCAGCGAGACCAAGCGCAGGGCAAAAGGACTGCAGGGTACGTGTGCCAGCTTTGTTCCTTTACGTGCTGTGATGTCCACCGTAATGGCAGATCTGAGAGCAGCAGGAGCTGGCCTCGGGGAGGAGAAGCTGTCTGGTCTGGAGGAGTTCAGTGGAAGAAAAGAGCAGTCAGAAAAGAGGCTGCTGCGGAGCCTGCGTGGCTGTGATGGCATTGCTGAGCCTGGCGGAGCCTCTCAGCGCAGCACAGAGAGGCGGGGGGAGATGCACGTTGGGAATGGGGCCAGGAAGGGGACCCACAGCTGGGACCACTCTGCCCAGTGCCAACAGCATGACTGGACATCTTGGCAAGGAGACCTGAGCTAGTCCTGGGTAGAACGCAACCCACCAGTGAAGGATAAGCTGTGGGTCAACATTGGAGACGGTTGCACTCGGACCCCAGGATTAGCTGGCTACCAAACCATCAGCTGTGTCTCTTTTTGTTTGAAATCAGATGTGTTTCTTTAATGGATGGTGTAGGAGGTTTCTCCTGTTGTTCCAGTGACTAACCACGACTGCCTGCTTTTGACTGCCCTGGTGGCTGGAGCCGGAATGCTCCCTGCTTCCTCGTTCCTGAAGGTTCAGCGCTTGCGCTCACCACCCCTTAGCTGACTTCAGTTATTTAAGCCGGACAGCCCAGGAGAATGCGAAGGACAGGGGCTGTGTGGAACCGTGTGGGACCTTCGGGCACCTGGTGTTTGGCTTGTCCGCGTAGGTGCTGTGACCATGGCATCCCAAGGCCAGGTCGTTTTCTGGAGGTACGGTATTATCTGCATCTGGTTTGGGAGAGGGAGGGAGGGAATTGCGTTTTCCAAACTCCTAGGCTGCATCACCCTGCTGCCAGGGACTTTCAAGACAGCAGTTCTTTGCAGCTTGACTCTATGCTGCGCTCACTGAGCTAAAATATTGGTACAGCTTCTTTTATAGGATCAGTAAGGCCATGTCAGACAGCCACGTGCAGGTTGTTGACTGTAGCCAGGATGGAGATGTGTGTCCTAGAAACCGTGCAGGGCTAGAATACACTACCTCAGGTTTGAATGCTGTTGTAGGTTGGGGTATGGGTGGCTTGAAGCAGGCTCCCCGTTCCTTCTGCTGGCCCTCAGGCAGTCGCTTGTGTTTCCATCACGTCGGCGTGCTGTGGGGAGAGCGGCAGAAGCTGTCCTGCCCAGGTTCCC
Organism: Falco punctatus; assembly: GCF_963210335.1. Classification (NCBI taxonomy): domain Eukaryota; kingdom Metazoa; phylum Chordata; class Aves; order Falconiformes; family Falconidae; genus Falco; species Falco punctatus. The sequence continues at coordinate 2,555,476 of NC_137585.1, forward strand.
TTGCTCTGCAGATCAGGAGCAAGAGCTGGGAAGATGGGCAAGCTGCTTTGTGCCTCATGTTTTGATGAGCCTGTTTCCTTTGGAGCTATTGACCAAATCCTGGTGAACTACAGTCAGAAGAAGAAGTATCATGGGGAAGGCCATAAAAATATCTACCTCCTGTCCTTATCTACTAATTAGTTGAAAATAACCCTCACCAGATGGGTAAACTTGCTTCAGCCTCCAATGAACATGGATTGAGCTTCCACCTAAACCTGACTGCTTGAACAGAGCCACCAAGCAGCCGTGTCTCTTCTCCCCAGGTGGGAGCTTTTCCAGGCTGGATGGAGGAAGAGGCTCCGGTGAGGTGTGTGAAACGCTCCTGCCTGTGTTTATTCTGTCAAAAAGGTTTCAGCTGTTATGAGTATCCGTCCCACCTGAGCCGAACAGCGGTGGGGAGAAGGACAGTCCACATGTGAACTGAAGAGACCTCACATGTGAGCTGTGCTCCAGCTTTCTCATGGGGAGCATCAAGGAAGAACTAAATGGTAATATCTGCGCCTTTTCACCAACAAAAGGGAGAAGACTAGTAGAAATAATATAACAAGGTGTAAATATTCCTTGGGTGTCATATTCCTCATGTGTCTGGAATGCACTTAATAACCAGCTCTGTTACTCTCCAGAGGCAGCCCAGCTGGCTTCTCAGGGAAATGCAGACGGGTGTGAAAAAATGCGCACGTACCCCTCGCTGCGGCGAGCCCCATCCTGCTCAGCCAGCACCTCGCCTGCCCCGGGCGGCTGCGCCCACCGGCCAGCAGCTCGCTGCGAGCAGCGGGTTTCTCCGAGGACGTTGGCCTCTTCAGGCTAATCTTGAAGTGCAGAAACAGCCTAGAAAGAAGGCTGGATTTTCCAGGAGGCTTCAGAGGAGCAAGGAGAGGTTTCTGTTGATTTCAGAAAAAAACAAACCAAAATTTAAAAAAAAAACACTGAAAGAAATAAAAGGTGAGACAAGTTGAGCTCTGCAGCCATTAACAGCTGGTTGGAACAGGAACCCCTTTCTTCTGTGTTACCCTTGCCATGCTATTTCTTTTTCTTTTTGATATAAGGAGGAAGGCGAAGGGTCTTCAGTCTCTTAACCTTCCATGCTTTTTGATCGTCACACCTGTAAGCTCATTCCCCAGGGAAAGCTTACACTGAGCAGAGCTGGAGAGCGGGAGGATGGAGCCTCTGCTGCCTGTCACAGCGGGGCTGCGAGCCTCCCTCTGCCCCCGGACTGTGCTTGACAGATGGGAATGAATAAATTTCATGCCAGATTTCATGGCTGATCAGGAACGGGACCACGGACAAGAGGGTAGGATGCACAGAGCAGCATCCTGCAGGATGTCAAAGCTGCCCTGGGAACAGAGGGTGGCATCAGGGCTCCGACGTGCACAGCCCCAGCCCTTGCAGCAGCCTGGTTCCCCGCCTCTGAAACGCTGCCAGCACCGAGGTGCTGATGCACAGAAAATGGCTTTTTGCTTCGACTGTTGGGCTGTTGCGAAACACGGTTACCCTCAGCAATGGCCGGGCGGGCGCCAGCTTCCTCGTGGCCGCCCTGTCCCCCAGACCCACTCAATACACGCGGGGGGCTCGCAGGCGAGTGGTGTTAAGGCTTTTGTGATTCTTGGATCTTGCCGTTTCTGCGGAGGAGATTTCAAAAGGCCCCATTTCCCCTTGTGTTGAAGTGGGCGGTGGTATCTGTGTACCCCAAGTTGCCATCCTCCCTGTAACAACAAGTGGCTTTTTCCAGCAGCCCTGGTGCTGCCTTGGAGCAGGGGTAGGACGCACAGCTAGCGGGGCTTTGCAGCTACCTGGGCTGGCAACGCCGGCAGGGGACAAAAGCTGTGGTGCTGGTTCGTGTTTGTGAGCGAGCTGAGGATGATTTTGCCCAGCAGTGCTAGGGCAGAGGTGGTGTTCAGGCCAGAGGGTCCTGTCCAGGACCACAGGCAGGTGTGGCGGCACCTGAGGTGCTCAGGGACTGTGCAGGAGGGTGTCCTGGCTGCTCGTGCCCTGATGTACCGCTCTGGCATTGACCAGTGACACCCCTGTAACCCACGGGCAGCATCCCGAGGCTCCCAGCAATCTCTTCCCTGCCCAGTCTTGGGAAGGAGGGTTTTAATGTAGAGGGGTGAAGGTGAGTCACAGCTTCTTCGTGACAGCGCGGGTGCTGCTGCTGTGGGGCTGTGCTCCCTGGGAGGGAGAGCTGAGGCTCATGCTGGCAACCTGGGCTGAGTTTATAGCAACTATCTCACTCTGGGATCATCCCCATAGGAATCTGTGGAGCTTCTCAAGGAGGTACATGTTATTCAGCACATGCAAGAGGCTTGGTATCTGCCCCGGAATAAGAAGCACAGGGTTGTCCCATGGTGAGACCCCAAGTGACTTAGGACTGAGCCCGTGGGATGTAGAGGAATGAAGGCGGTGGGTTGATTAGCATTGCTAATTGCAGCTGTGGCCTTGCCTCGAAGGCAGTGGGTTGATGGACCTGGATGATGTGCAGCTGTTCCCTAAATAGCCCTGAGGAGCGTGAGAGAGGGGGTCAGATGCAGGAGCAGGAGCAACAGCATGGACAGTAGGATCTGACCGATGGTAAAAGCCTTGCTGCAGCTTGCTAGTTTGTTTGTGCTGCGACAGTGGGACATGACGGGTCCTTGCTGGGTGCTGTCCTGCTGTGGGACCCACACAAGCTGACAAAGTCCCCATCCTGCAGGTCCCCCTGGGGAGGTGGTGGCTGGCGGTGGATCCCCAGCTGCACCACTGCTTTCCTCCCCAGCAGGGTCAGCTGTGCCTCAGGGAGGGGGCAGGCGGAGAACTGCTGTCCACCCTGGCGGTGAGTGAAAGCTGGTGGGAACAGGGAGGAAGCCAAACGCGTGACACCTCCCAGCTCTGAGGGCATCTAAGCAGGGAGGGCTTGGTATGGATGGGAACATATATATGGACCCATATGAATGTTTATGTGGGCTTATTGCATGGTGAAATACACAGTTCTGATCTTCTGAGCACACTGGCATGTGCAGACAAGGCTTCTTCAGACAACTTGCCACTGGCTTTAAGGATGAGGATGGAAGGGAGACAGTGGGAAGGGAAGCAAGACTTCTGTGACATCTTCCCTCCTCTCCAGCCCCTCTTCCAACCCATCAACCTTGTTCACATGGTGCATCTTCCTACAGCTCCGTATCAGCCCCGTGATGGTGGCATCTGCAGTGATTGAGCTGCGATCGTGCCAGTAACTGATGCAGGCACATGTTGACGTGGGAGTTCATGGGTTTGTGGCTGTCGGACGCTGACAGCTCCTGTGGGAGGCTGCCTGCTGCCTGGGGAAAGAGGGTGCTACAAACCAGAAAACGCTGTGGAGCAGCTACTCCTGCACGGGCAGGAGGACCGTGACATCTTGCAGCCTGGTCCTGCCTGAGGGTGAGAGCAGCAGCTCAAGGGTTTCTGTGTGCAACAGGACAAAACAAGCCCTGGGCTGGCAGCCCTGGATGCTGATGTGGAGTGGCCGCTGTCGGTGCTTGTGCTCCCTCCAGCACGCTGCCGGGCTTGGGAATGGGGTGAAATCCTGTGTGAGGACCTCCTGCAGCTCTCTGGGCTTCTCCTCTGACAGTCCTGAGCAGGGCTGAGCCCAGCACACCTGTGAGGCCGTCAGGCAGGAGCATGTGAACTGCCTGTCCTGGGATGACCCTGTGGGTTTTGTGGGGAAGCTGCTTCAGGGCTTCTTCTGGTGGGGAGCTGAAGGTGCTGCCATGACCCACCAGTCCACATGAAAAGGTGCTCAGGGCCGTGTGTGACAGCCCCGCCAGTTGTGGTGGAAGCCTGCAGGCCGTGCTTTTGGGTGTCTCCAGGCTTGGGCTGTGTTGGAGATGGGTCGTGCTTGGCAAGGCTTGAGCTGTGCTGCTCTGCCATGCTGCCGCCTCTGCCGGGGCTGCTCTGCCTGCGTGGCTTGGCAAGTGTCCTCTCATGGAACAGCCCCTCATCCGTCTGTGCATGGAACATCCCAAATGTGAGCAGCTCACAATCCTGGCCCTGTTCCCAGCCCGCTCCTTCCCACCCTCTGGCTCGTAACGGCATCTCCTGGGGTCGGTGGTCTGCCCATCCCCCCGGGGCCTCCTGGGGTCGGTCGGTGGTCTGCTCATCCCCCTGGCAACTGGTCCCTCGCAAGTGCCATCAGGGACTGCCTGGCTCCCTTAGGCACCAGGGGATGCAGAGGGGAGCATCCTCCACCGGGGCCAGTTGCCTCCTCTTGGAGAACGAAAGCCCAGGTCTCCTCTCCCCCCACCACATGGTGCTCACCCAAATACTCGCCACAACTGTGGTCGTGTGCTTCACCGGTCTGCCTTGCTCTAGGCCTGTGGCTTACCCACCTCGACCACCGCTGTGCCGGCGGCCCCGCAGGCGTGCACTGCAGGGCAGGGTGTGCAGGAGGCGGCGGGCTGTGCGCTGAGGCTGTGCTTTCCTTTTTTCCCCAATAGCACGACTATGGTCATTATCATCCTGGCTGCGGTGATTGCCCTGATCATCGGCTTTGGTGTCTCAGGTATGTGACCGCTCAGATTTCTTGCTGTTACCAGTGAGGTGATGAGCTTCTGCCCTGCCTCTGTGTGTCTGTCCCATGCACGGGCTGAGGGTGACCTTGTGTGGAAGTGCCACCTGCGGAGGCTCGCTTCCAACAGCTCATGTACCCGGTGGCCGAGTTAAGATTGCACAGGCGGCTTCAGTCCTGGCCTTTCCCAACAAGGCGTCGCGCCATGGCACGGAGCCTCGAGGAGCTCTGCTGTCCTCGGAGACTGTGGGCTTTGTAGGTTTTAAATAATGCAGAGATTTACACGCGCGCACACGTGTGCTCGGGGTGCGTTAGAAGACACCAGCACTTGGCACACGTTGCTGAGTGAGGAAATCGGTGCCGGCTCTTAATTTCTGTGAAAACTTGTCAGGGGGCTGGGCGCAGGCTGCCGGCAGCTCTGGTTTGCCCTGGGAAGTGAGTTCCTGAGCTGTGCTTTCACAGCAGAAATTAAGGCCTTTTTTTGTGTTTGGTTTTCTTTAGTTACCGTCTGGTGTGTTTGCAACCGCATCACTCAAATCCAGCGGCTGCTCCGTGGGAAGCCAGCTGAGGCGAGGGATCGATGGGCGTAGCACAGGCTGTGCTGCTGCAGAAGTAGTGCTGTGTTAGCCAAAATCCCCTTGGGCTTGGAGCCCGAACCCTGCCCCCCCGAACCCTGCCCCCCCGAAACCTGCCCCCCCGAAACCTGTACCCCATGCCTGCCCTCTGTCCTGTGCGTACCGTGCTCCTTCTCCCAGACAGGAGGAAGCGATCGTGTCTATTGCAAAGTCGGACAGCACCTGCCAGAACGGGACCCGCTTCCCTGCTCCCTCAGAGATTATAAAAATACTTTATATTTGTATTTGATATGGCTTTGGTGCTGGCCCAGAGGCAGCTGCCTCGGGGCGTGCCGGGGGGCGCATAAGGAAGGGCTGCGGGACAGGGGACCCGGCTCTGGGAAGGAGTTAATTCTCAAGCTGGCTGGCTAGGGTTTTACTTGAGAAGTGATTTATGTCCCCAGGGAAGGGAAATGCTGACTTGTCTTAAATGAAAGAAAACAGTTTGGATTCCCATAAGGGTGAAAGAGCAGTCTGATTTCCCTGCCAGCGTTATGCCTTGCAATCACATCTATATTGCATGAAGGGAAATCCTGGCTAAGGCAGGAAAATCACACTCTTCCAGCAGCTGCAAAGACAAAAATCCCTGGTACATACAAATAAGCAAGAAAACATGGTGCAGATTCTCCTTAAACATATAAGAAGAGCTACTTTTTGCAGCATGCTGCCTGCTAAGGACATGCTCTTGGTATATAAGCCCTGAGAGCTGACCTGTGCTGCCGACGCTGGTGGCTGCTGCTGGGGTCCCTGCCACGTGCCGGTGCCCATCCAGCCCCAGGGCTGGCCTGTCTCTGCCCTCACCCCATCCTCACGCCGCCCGGCCTTCTCCTTGCAGGCAAACGCTCCATCAGCGTGACGGCGCTGACGTCTCCGGGGAACATCGGCCAGCGCGGCGTCCTGGGCTGCACTTTCGAGCCCGACATCCAGATGGACAGCATAGCGATCCGGTGGGCCAAGGCGGGAGTCGCTGGGCTGGTTCACGAGTTTAAAGGTGGGAAGGACCGCCTGCAAGAGCAAGATGCATCGTTTCAGGGCCGCACGGCGGTGTTCGCGGAGCAGGTGATCGGCGGCAACGCTTCCCTGGAGCTGAGGGACGTGCAGCTCTCGGACGCTGGCACCTACCGGTGCTCGGTCACCACGGCCAAAGGGAGCGGGGCGGCGGTGCTGCGGTACAGAACGGGAGGTGAGGGGTGCGAGGAAGAAAATCCTGCTGCAAAACGTGGCTGGGCTGGACCTGCCTGTTGTGACACTGCTGCTGGGGCTGTGTGAGCGGTACCGGCTCCTCCAGCAGCCACCTGGGGGTTGTTTGGGTTTTGGCTTTTACGGGTGTTTATGGCCTTATCTGCTCTTTTGATACCCTCATTCCAGAAACGATTATTAATTTAATGCTCTCAGGTTCTTTCTTCTATTTACCCTGTGCAGTCCCCCAGCTACATAACTGAGTAGAAAGAGCCCCTAAGAATGGGAGTTGCTAATTGATATTATAAAGATCCAGATTTTACAGCTGTTAAAGATGACAGCTTTTTCTTTCTATAATTATATCTCCAGCCAAAAGAAGGGCTGTGTAGTGTAAGTTGTAGCCTACTTAATACCTTTTTCCTGTTTTTCTAAAATACTCATTTTTTTAAATTACTATCAAAGCAACAAAGCACCCATACTAGTTATCTGAAGTATGACGTATTTGCTGGAGTTAATTGTTCACCTTGTTATGAGTCAACCTCAAAACACACAGAGACACAGATGAATTTTCATGTGCGGGTGCTTAATTCTTCCGAGCTCTCTGGGCTCGGCCGTCGGGCTCAGGGCTGGCACAGAGCGATGTGCTCCCCCCCAGTGCCGCAGCCACCTCTGGGTTGTCCTGATGAAGTTGTGGTGAGTTACACTGGCGGTACGATGAGGGTAACCTGAGGTGGGTGGGCTTTGTGTTTCTCTGGCTGGCTTTTGCTGGCACCCCTGAGGTCCCAGTGTATCCCTCGGATTCAGGGTTGGTACAGTAGAGTGAGTCCGTGACCTTCCAGGGGAAGTTTCTAAGGTAGCCGAGGGAATTGTTAGAAAGGAGGAAAAGAAAGTCTCCGAACGTTGGAGAGTCAGTCCTCCAGGAGAGATCTGGAAAGCACCAGGTCTTCACGCTCTTCCAATGAGATGACTTTGGCTGCAGTAGCTTAACAAGTCACCCCCCAGGTGGTCACCTTGTGCTGGAGACTGACGGATGAGCCGCTTCAGCACCTCCATGCAGACTGCAGTCTTTGCACCCTCTCCCTCACCACTGCGGCGAGTCGCTGCTCGGATGGGGAGAGGAACAACCCTCAGAGCTCTCCCAGGCAAGGAAACGCACTTTTAGGATGGGTGACCGCTTACGTGGTGAGGCCAGATGTACTGGCAGGATGGGGGGTGGGGGTGTCCTCTGTGACTCAGGCCAGTCATGGCAGGACAATCGTAACCAGCAGAGCCCTTGGATGAGACAGGCTGCCTCTCTGCAGCGCCAGCCTCCTCTGGCCCAGCAGCCTCAAAGCACCGGGAGGTGGCCACCAGCTTCTGCACAGCCGTGTGTGACAGATGTCCTGGAGGTGCAGCCGCTTCCCCGTGCCACTCACGGCTTGGGACAGAAAAGCAGTGGAGAGCTGGGGTCACCGGCCCATCTGCCCAGCGTTGTTTCCATCTCCCGTTTCTTGCTGAAAGCGTGTTTGGTGCCCCGTTGTGGGAAGTACCCCCCAGGCAGGGGGAAAAAGGGCTGCTGGGCTCCCGGGCCCCTTATCGTGCCCCTCCGTCGGGCAGGGATGGAAGAACCGCTCGGGATGGCAGCAGGTGACAGCAAGGCTGGAGAGCTCTGGCTCTCGGCTGAGGCACGCGTAAGTCCCGCGGGGACTTGGTCTCACACCCCTCCCTGAGACCTTGGGAATCTGCCCTTTTGTGTTGATGCGACGTTTAAAGTAACCCACGCAGAGAACACGTGCAGCGGTGCGCTGGGGTTTGCTTCCGTGGGAAATGGGAACTCTGCCTCCCTAATAAGCTCTTGTTTCTCTTCACATATGTGCGGGGGCGGGGGGGGGGGGGGGGTGGGAAATACGATGAATATACAGAGACCAGGTTAACAAAGTTTTATTTGAGATGGTCTTGGCTTTAAACCACAGATGGGTTTGCGATGGGCGTTAAACGTTTTCTTTAATCCCGGGATGTGCTGCAGCTCAGGACGGCCTGCCCTCAGCCCCAGTATGTGCTGATGGAGCTTCCCTGGGCTGCAGCCCTGTCCAGCGCGACAGTCCCAGCACGGCGGGGGCTGGGCAGGGGCCGATGGGCCCAGGCCGGTTGCATGAGGTTCAACCAGGCTCAGTGCCGGGTCCTGCTTGTGGGTCACACCAGCCCCACACGGGGCAGGGCGGCTGGGAACAACCTGGACGAGCAGGACCTGGGGGTGCTGGTTGACAGCCGGCTGGATGGGAGCCCCCAGTGCGGCCAGGTGGCCAACAGCACCTTGGCTCGTATCTGAAACAGCGTGGCTGGCAGGACCAGGGAAATGATTGCCCCCCCCGTCCCACCGGTGAGGCCGCACCTCGAATCCTGTGTTTGGTTTTGGGCGCCTCGCTTCAGGAAAGACATTGAGGGGCTGGAGCGTGTCCGGAGATGGGCAGCGGGGCTGGGGAAGGGGCAGGGGCACAAGTGCTCTGAGGAGCAGCGGGGGGAGCTGGGGGGGTCAGCCTGGGGAGAAGGAGGCTCAGGGGGGACCTTACTGCTCTCTACAACTACCCGAAAGCTCGTAGTGAAGTGGGTGTCAGCTCTTCTTTCAAGTAACAAGTGACAGGACAAGAGGAATCATCCTCAGGTTGCGCCAGTAGAGGTTTAGATTGGATGTTAAGAAAAATTTCTTCACCGAAAGGGTTGTGAAGCCTTGGAGCAGGCTGCCCAGGGACGTGGTGGGGTCACCACCCCTGGAGGTATTTAAATGATGTGCAGACGTGGTGCATAGGGACACGGCTTAGTGGCAGAGTTGGGGTCACAGTTAGATTTGACTTTAAAGGTCTTTTCCAACTAAACGAGTCTTCGATTCTGTGATTCTGTGAAGCTGTAGGTGTTGGCCAGGCTTCCTCTCAGGCAGCGGAGGGGGCGAGTCATCTTCCCCTTCTAGTAACAGCGATGGGTTTGGCACGTCTCTCCCTGTGGAGCACAGCACGCGCCTCCTCTCGGCCCCTCAGTCCAGCAGCGGCGAGCGCTGGGGACCCGGGACATGGGGCACAGGCGGGCAGCTCCGGCCTCAGCCCGGGTGTCCCGGGGCTCCTGGGGAACGCTGGGTTTATGAGCCCAAGACCCAGCTCGTAGCTGTTTTAGAATCACCTAAAGACACCGAAGCTGTGCCATGACCTCACAGATCTCGAACGGGACTGCCCTGTCCTAGGAGCCTTCAGCCCCCCGTAGCCATTTCCCCGTAGCCCCGCCGGTGCCTCTGTCTGAGCCCCCGCACCCGCTTCGGCTACGCGCTGTGCCATGGTGCTAAGCAGTGAGTAGCCTAGAAATCCTCTAGTACTCCTAGAATTTCTAGAAAGTCCCAGGACTGACCGGCACACGCAGCTGGGTGTTTCATGCCCGGTCCCTAGACATCTGCCTTTTTCTGACCCTTTCCCCTTTGTCGCTCCCAAAGCTTTCAGCACCCCCAAGGTCCACGTGGAGAACAGCGGCAGCGGGGACACGCTGCAGTGCGAAGCACCGCGCTGGTTCCCCCGCCCCACCGTGCACTGGACAGCCTGCAGTGCCGCTGGGGAGCACCTGCCGCACGTCGCCAACACCAGCTACGAGCTGAACGCTGAAAACATCACTCTGAAGGTGGTCTCCTTGCTGCACAACATCACTGCTAACGCTACCTACACCTGCGTGATTGAAAACAACATTGCCAAAGCTACGGGCAACGTCACAGTGACAGGTAGAGTTTAACAGCACCCAGAGAGCACGGGCACAGGGGAGAAGAGCGTTTAACCAGCGCCTGTGTGCCTCAGGGGTGCCTGCGGCGCCTGGGCCCGTCACGGAAGGGACTGGAATCTGTGGCTGATCCAAGCACCTCTCTGCCCCTGGGGTGCAGGAAAGGGGCTGTGTTTGCTCCTGCTCTTTCAGATGTTCTTCGTGGTAACGATGGCTCCCTTGGCAGGGGGACAGAACCGCCGGGGAACGGGAGGGAAGGACACATGCAGAGGAACGTATTCCTTTGGATGTTAACCCAACCCAGCCCACCCACAACCCCAACTTTTGACGCTTTGTTTCGCCGGTTCAGTTTACATTCCTTTTGCGTACCAAACCAGCAGGCCCCCCTAGCTGTTACTAACACCGATCTCTCTGCCTCCTGCCCACCCCTTTATTTACAGACCGCTCTGTGCACAAGAATGCAAGCTTTCCAAGCCGCCAGGGATCTCCTGTTCTACAGGGAAGGGTCACAGCTCTTCTACAGCAAGGGCTTCGTAGCAGCGGGTCTCCAGCACACCAGGCAGGGCCTATCTTTATCAATATTCAGAAAAATGAGGAAGAATAAATATACACACTTGTTTTGCCTTCCCTGCTGCGTTGCCCCTCCTGGGAGTCTCTCACTGTTCTTCTGCTACAGATTTCAGCATTACAAGGGGGACCAACGTGCAGCTGGTGAGCCTGCAGGCAGAGTCAGTGTCCCGCTCCCTTCCAGCCTGTCACTGGATGCTTCTGCTTCCCCTGTATCTGCTGTCAATATAAAGCCTCTATAAAACAATCAGAAACACCGCTGGGCCTGGAGGTAAGCTCAGTATATGTATATAGGTATATAGGTATATATGCTCGGTATGTGTAGACCCTCTTGCCGAGCCTGGTTGCAGCAGCAGCCCTGGCTCAAGCCTGCCAGAGCGGGAGGACGCGCCTTGCCCCTGTGCCCATCCTTGCCCCTGTGCCCATCCTTTCCCCATCCCAGCTCTAGGTGGGACACGTGGCTCGTCCCTCCCATGGGCTCCCTGATGGCTTCTCCCATCATTTTCTGCAACCTTAGAGATTCTTCTCTTACACTATCACCTGTCATCTCTTACTTGTCCTCTCCTTCTCTCTTCCTTCCCCCCTCTGACCTGCGGGACCGTGGCCGCAGTTCACGGCTGCGAGGTGCCGGGGCCTTTCTCCTCTCCCTCCCCACATGGCTGCAGCACAAGCCTTGTTTGCACCCACTTTGCTCAGACAACTCCACTACACAGTGGAGGACCTTCAGTAAACCGTACCTGCCACGGACACCTCGAACAGGCCCAGAGGGAGCTGCCAGCCGCAGCAATCCCGTGTAGACCCACAACGAGCAGGGCTGTGGGCAGCCAGAGCACAAAGCCTTTAGTGTTCATCTGCTTGGGGTGGCAGGCCTCAGAGGCAGACTGGTGATGGGGAGCTACGGAAAATCAGCTAAAAGGAATGTCTGTCTTTCCACGCAGAACAGTTACGACAGCTGCCCTGATGCTTTCCTGCCTCTCAGGCCGAGAGCTTATCCCGGTTGCAGAGGAAGCAGCAGCACAAACATGAAGCCAGCTGATTTCTCTTGTATCATTATTTCTTACCCATGCCAACAACAGGGTGCTTTGGCTTCAGAAAGAGAGTAAGGAATACGATAAGGAGAGTTGCATAAATAAAGGAAAAAATCTTGAGCCCAGGAACAAGATGTGTTCTCTTCTCTGGAGTAACCCAGTGACCAGAACTGATCACGGGCAGAAGCTCAGAGGCAAACAGGAAAAGCATTTCCTGCAATACATCTGAGAACTGCTCCTTCAAACTCAGAGTGCTAAAAGTAAGCAAATCTTAATTGTCCCCAAACGGATTGGATTGATCCGTCTCACCTCGTGATTTCTCTGAATGTATGAATAAAACTGTAAACAACAGAGCAGCCAGCTATTCTTTCCAGTCTTCCAAGAAGACTGTAACCAGACTCCTTTCTGAAAAAGAAGTTGTTAATGGCAAACCAGCGATGGGTTAGAACAACGCTAACAGGCTTGGAATCAGCGTTGGGTCCTCACCCTGGCAAAGGCAAACCGTGTCTGAAGTCCTGCGTGAGGACCGATGATGGCATTTGTGTAACGTGAAATAAAAGAGGAGCAGATGAGTAGCGAGCGTGGCAGCAGACAGAAGACTAGCATACATCATGAGGAAAAGAGGGAGGCTGGTAAGGTACTACTGGAAAGTTCAAAGCCAGAAGTAAACACAGTTATTAAACATAGATAGAGCTAGAGAGACAAATTTGCCTTTTTTGTTTTTAAATATGTCTCTGTTATTAGCACTTCCTACTTCTGTAGCACTGCTACTATGTTATTCGGATTGCAGGACTACTTTCAGTTGCACTTTTAAATCAGATTTTGATCTCTTCATCTTACATCACTTACGGTCAACATTTTCCTCAGGCTGAGATAGTTTATTGGGGGTGTTCGTTTTGTTTTCTTCAGAGAGGGTAGGGGTGTAAGCAAAACCTTTGCTATTTTGCAGAAAGCACCTACAGAAAAAGAGACTGTCACAGCAAAGCTTGTGTAGACCTTTGCTTTAAGCATCTTCAAGATGGAGGCTCAGAACTTTGCTGAATGGTGGCATCTGTCAGGTCTTGTACCACTTGAGAGGGAAGATACTTCTACTTCACACACGCTCAGTAAAGCCACTGCCTGAAGTTTAATACAGAGCTCAAACTACAGGGGGAGGGGGAAAGGCAGGGGGGAAACACTGAACAAACAAAACCCAAACCAGCATACCTGTTTACACACGCTGTTGGCACTACACACCGAGTAAGGTAGGGGAGTAATTACATGGATGTAATTTTGCCAAAAGCAGGGCAGAATGCTTGGTCACTGCTGCAAGCAGATGGGAGAGAGGAATCTTCAAATGGTGATCTCCCACGTGTTGCAGCAGCTAGTCTGCCGTGCCGCCTGTCATAGTCTTCCTCATGAGGAACAGACGGGCCAGGCTGTAGCATGTTGTGAGGCTGTATCACAGCCCACTGCCTTCCTCTTGTTACCAGCCCCACTGCTTAAGCTGCAGAGCAATATCCATATAATGCTGCGATTTAAAACCATGATTTAGAACCACAGACCCATAGAATCATTTAGGTTGGAAAAGATCTAAGATCATAGAGGCCGCCTGTTAACCCAGGACTGCCAAATCCACCCCACGCCATGTCCCTAAGCACCACCCATGGGTGGTTTGAACACTTCAGGGCTGGTGATTCCACCACATCCATGGGCAGCCTGTCCCAATGCTTGACCACCCTTTTGGGGAAGAATTTTTTCCTAATATCCCATCTAAACCTCCCCGGTGCAACTTGAGGCTGTTTCCTCATCCTGTCATTTCTTACCTGGAAGAAGAGACCTACCCCCACCTGCCTACAACCTCCTTTCAGGTAGTTGTAAAGAGCAGTAAGGTTCCCCACCGAGTATCCTTTTCTCCAAACAGTCTCCTTTAATCTCCAAACAGTAACTTACTCACTTCCCTTCTCTTCTTGGAGGAAGGAAGTGCTTGAAAAACATAATTTTAATAATTTCAATTAGGTTAAGAAGACCATCCCCTGTGCCAACTGTACAGTTTCACATGAAGACAGCAAATGTTCTGCAAAACGCCTGGCTCTGGCTCGGAAACCAAGGATCTATGTTCTGCCTCATTCCCCATACAACAAGTAACACCGTATCTATTTTAGTATCAAGGTTTATTTAAACTGTAATTTAATAGCTTTTTTTAGTAGTTACTACCATATAAAATACACCCATTGTGTGCCCTAGGCCCAAAGCAACGGCTAGTGTGTAGAAAGTATCACACATCTCTCTCCCAAAACACAGTCCAGTACCGCTGGTGGCAATGCCCCAGAGTGACCAACCATTCAGGAGTTCCACAAGCCACAGCTTCTCGATTGCAGCCTTCACCCTGTGCTCACAGGCCAGTGTTCCCACCGGAAAGGAGATTTAAAAAAGCTCCCAATCCCAGTAGGTGTTTCCATAATTCCTCTCTCACTGGGAGAGATGTTAAGCAGTGGCTCCTGCTCAGCAGTGACTTCCTTACCCGCACGCTGTCCGCCCGCTCAGCAGTGACTGGATGTCCTCCTCATCCTCTCGCGGTTCAGATAGCTGAAGGCGTCTTGTCCCACCTCCTCCACGTTCAGGCACAGCAGGCTCACGTAAGGCCCCACTTGTGACACAAACTCCACTTCACCACACTGAAAATTTCTCAGCTGGAGTGGAGCTGACAGGGAAAGATCCGACCTGTAACAACTCAGCAGAGGGCTCTCGCTCTGCTCTAGCACACAGCAGCAGGAGTTGCTGGGGGAGAAGGCCTTGCAGCAGCTGCTTGCCATCTGCTAGACCTCAGGGACGGCATGATTAATGGATCCGGGACGTAAGCAGATGAATCCATTTGGCCAGCGTCCCTCCAACTTGGAGGAAACAGGCTTTCTGCACTATGGAATGCTGCTCACATAGCTGATGCACTGAGCTTTGTATCTTCTATCGCTATCAGCAACCTGGCCGTACAATGTTGCATGATGGCCAAAAGATACTATCTCCACAGCACAGCATCCTCTGGTGAGCTCAGTAAATCAACCCCTGCGGCACCTGGACTCGTACTCAAGCACTAGTGTGAGCACGAGCAGCTAAGAAGAACGTTCCCTTAACACAGCAACTGCACCGTTGTGCAGCATGGGCTCAGACATCAGCACCCATGAATTCAGAACTCTTCAGCACTTTAAATTCTGTGGCCACGGTGAGGATTTCCAGGCTTAGTCTTGACTTTACCTGCTGTCCTGTCTGAAGGCAAAACCCACTTGCTCTGAGCAGGCCGCACAGTAACCCTGGCTGGCCAGAAGCCCGTCCCATCCACGGACTGGGAACCTTGCTCTAAACCAGCTCTATGCTTCTGTGTAAAGTGGAGAAATTAACATTGTTGTGGACAGTGACTTTTATAATATTATTTCTGTGGTTTTGTAACCACAGTTCTGCCAAGACCATCTTAGCTCTACACTACAAAATTCACAATTCCCTTGAAATCCTCCAAAGACCTTGCTCTGTGGGCAGAAGGCAGCTCTCCTTCCCCAGCCTGGTGAGATGTCTCCTCCCCTCCTTCCCATGCTAAATATTACAAAACCCAACAGTACTTGCTTACCAGGTTGCAGAATCTTGGAGGGCTTCCTGTCCAGGCTGAAATCCAGCAGGATAGGGCGACAGATGAGAGGACTCCTGCACAGGCTCCTCAGGTAGCAACCAATGAGATCCCCAGGTTCTTCTACACACTAAGGAAGGAAAGGGCATGTTACCAGCGAACGTGCAGAGGGAGACAGGGAGCCACTGGAACACCCACAGCAAAGAGAAATCCAGTCCAACTGAGGCTCGAGCCCAGCACACTGCAATCCCTACTGGAATAACACACTCACCCCCATGCCAGTAGCTTCCCCGTGCTGGACGGACACGCTGCCCCTGCTCTGCACACAGTTCTGCACCACTTCCCACTCGAGAAGGCTCAGGCCCAGCATTGCTGCCACGTGCTGGTTCTTGCACAGCACCAAAGCTTCACCCGTTCCGTCCTCCACCAGCACCCTATGAAGTGAGCAGCCAGACTAAGATGCGGAAGGAGGTCAGGACAATGCCTGGCTCCCTCACCAGGGTCACGTCCCAGACCACAGATCTCAGTAGAGAGAGACATGGAGGGTTGTTCACATCTGGGAAGACAGGACAACGCTAACTTCTACCTTTGCTCTTCTGTCCACCTCCCATCGGTGATCTGATTTTCTCCTCCCCTCTGTGACTTGTTCCCTCCTACCCACCTCTCACCGTACCCGATCTCCACAGCGCTTACCGTGCACTGGCTTGCCTCACGCCTGTGTGTGATGGACACGGTGGATTGTGTCGGGTGCACCTCCCCTGAAGAAAGAGTAAAGCTACAGCTATGTATGGGTGGATATAAAAGAGAGAAGGGGAAGAGCCACTGCTTCGTTTAACCCTCCCCTAATTAAGTATGCAAAGGATTAAAGAACTTCACTGCATTTCCAATGAGTGTCTTGGGAAAAGTTTGTATGGGGAGAAAAATCACCTGCTGCAAGGTGCTGAACCCCAACAGCAGTGAACATGGGAAAAGCAGAGCATTAACAGGGTAGGATTCTCCCCTTCGGTGTCCTCACCTCACCCCCACTCCCAGCTGCCAGCCTGCCTGGAATCAGATACATCTAATCAGCTGTCACTCTGGTCCCTTTCTAACATTCAAGTCCTTCTCAGACACTGGAAAAAGAGGTTTTGGAACTGGGATAGAAACTCTTATTTCTTCTACACGGTAGCAAAGGCTATGTCAGAGTAGAAAATCTGAAAGGCTCCTCACAAATTATCTCTGTGGAAACTTGAATACCTCTTTGAAGATGCTGCTGCAAAGTGAGCAAACCCATTGCAGAGACAGAGCCAGTACGCAGGACAAGTGGCATAAAATCCGTGCCTGGTGCAGGTTTTGCAGGTGAGATTGCAAGCTGGATAGGAACACTAGTGAGGGGGGGGAGGCTTCTCCTGCAGGACTAGAAGAAATAGGAATGTGAGAAGCTCAGAACACACAAACCTTTCTTGGGACCCTGTAAGGTGGGAACAGGCCCTGGACTCACCTGGAAGGAAAAGGCAGGTGAGAAGCTGGCAGGGATACGATACTCACACAGCTGGAGGCAATGTATGTGCAATAAACATTATGGAATCTGCAATATGAAGGAGTAGATGTCAGAAAGAGCTTGTAGAAACCAAGCCACTCAGTTTTCTTGGGATGGCTGGGCTGATCTTCATCTGTAACGTGGTAGGAGAATAATCTGTAGTAAGGGATTAGGAGGCACACAGGTATGGACAAGGGATAAGGAAGGTCCATGTGAGAGGAGAGATTAAGAGATGGTTTCAAAAACAGTAAGACAGGTCAGAGCTGTGGCCTAGATCAGGGCTCCAAAAACAGAGGTACCTTGAGATTTTACGTTCCAAGTTCTGGAAGATGATCTTGGCTCCAGGTAGCAAACCCCAGAGCTGCTTGAGACAGGTGGCAGCAATGTAAATGTCCATGACGACAGGGCAGCCTGGAGCTACTGAGATGGTAAGCTTCACGCTGTGGTCACTGGCAAGCAGACTCCCTGAGGAGGCACAGAATCACAGACACAATGAGCTCACTCACACGCCAGTAGCATAATCTGTCACTGCGCTGGACCTGCTAGAGGTGTTTTCCCTCCCACCACTGTTTGACCTCACAGATTTTCCAGGTACAGTATTCCCCTTCCTATCCCCAACACACATGCAGTGTGCAGTTTCCCAGGCCTCTGACACGCAATGGGATGCAACACCCTGGCATATTTCCGCTATTCTCAGATACAGGAGCACAGTTAGCCAAGTGCACTGCCTCTCTGGAACGGAAAGAGGTAAGAATCAATCCATTGTTACTCGGCAATCTTACCTTTCTGCTTCTGAAGGCCAACAGTTACAGATGGCTTCTCATTCTTGGGAGAGGCACACAGGCTCCTCTCCACGATCTCACCGGAGACAGAAACAAGGGAACCTGTGAAACTGAGAGCAGACCAGGATTTCTGTCCTGCCTGAAGACAAAGGGAGCAGAAGAAGGCCTAACTTCAAGAATGTCACAAAGGACAGGGTGAAGTGGAATGCTGTTGCTTGAGCCCGGTTTCAGGGGAACCTGCCCTTGAGCACCTGAGCTGCTGGACCGAGGGCAGCTTCGTGCAGCCTGCCCCACCCAGGGACATGAAGTCTCTTTAACTCACTTTCCGCTTCTTCAGACTCAGCAGTGAAGAAAAAGGGAGAGACGTTACAGCCTTCCTATCTGCTTAACTCCTAATTGTTCTTCTTGATTAGAGGAAGAAGCCAAGCAAAGAGAAACTCAGTTTACCATAAGGCACTGGTGAAGGTTTCAGTGCGCATGCGTATCACCCCAGATTAAAGATGCTTTGGACAGAAAAGCTTCTAACCCTAGTATTTGTTTGAGCAAGACTGCTAAAACAATCAAAAAACATCATACATTCAGCCTCATTTTCCCTGCTGTGCCTGTTTCACTTCTGACAGGAATTTAGGATAGACCTTAGGGACCTAGTCCACACCAGTAGTAGCTCAAATTTCTCCTGGACACCATTTTGCAGTCCCGTCACTGGCAACCCCTTCAGCTTTGATAAACAGGATGGGGGCAGCCTGGACTACTCGCACATCAGATTTCCCCACCATATTCCTAGGGCAGATAATTCATTGCTGTTCAGTGTAGGACTGTCTCCAACAAAGACGAGTACAGACCCATTCCCTCAGACATGGTCATATGTCATCTGGGGCAGACCAACATACCTGTTGCTAAGGACTTCTGCAATGGAGGAAATTCTCTGGCCCATGCCTGCCAGCACCGACCTGGCTGCCAGCTAGAAGTGAGGGAGACAGCCTCAGATGATTGCAGTTTATAGCTAGCCCCAGCTAGAGCAGTAAAGACAAGCTCTGCGTGCTTAGAGCCAGGTCAGGTAACTGATGCTTCCTCCCCAGATTAATTCTGAGGCAGGAAAATGCAAAGCCCAGCAGCAGCCTCTGATGGAGCTTAGAGCAGAACGGTCTCGTCAACAAGACATTCTGTATTGGTAATTTTCTGAGCTAGTTCTGGAGAGATCTACAAGTTGCCTGTGAAAGCGCAGAGCAATAAGGCACTGCATACCTGGTGCTCAGGCAGACAGGAGATCCATGTCTCATGCTGTAACTGCCAAGCATCTTGGACAGGCAGGCACAGGGGGCAGGATGACTTGCTCAGGAATTTTAATGGCACAGGTGGAGAACAGAGCTTGTCAAACACTTCCAAGTCCTGAGGAAAGGGTGATAAGGCAAGAAAGAAGACTATTAAAGGAAGAAGATGAAAGCTACAAGGGAAAAAAAATGGCCACTAAAGAAAAATGCTTTAAAGGAAAAAAAAACCCAACCCACTGAACTCTTGAGTTCTAAGAATTTTAACCAACCACAGAACTGAAGCAGTTCCCTGGCAAGATGGATGGGAATTCCAAGCCTTGAAAAGAGCTTAGTCACCCTCTGACTCCTTGACTCCCACACACAGTTCAGCAACATCTCCAAGACGGAACAGTGAGACAACCTCTCTCTTACCGAGCAGCAGGGCACAATGAAGCGATACAGTCCACCCAGGTGCAGAAATGGAAACCATCGTAGAGACTTCCCCATAAAGAGCAGTAGTGCCTGCAGGGGAGGGGAGGAGAAAGAGAAAAAAGGGCATGAGAAATGTGAGGGAAAAGGCAGGACATTTAAAAATACAGCAAGACGAGAGCAAGTCCAGCAGAGGATGTCTTGACTGAGAAGTAAGGTTAGCACCATCAAGGGTAAGAAAAGGTGGATGCATTTACAGGAAGGTGACAAAGAGGAGATGGAACTCCCTTGGGGTGGCACAAGGAAGCTGCTGCACAAACATACATCTGTAGCCAACACATAACCACTTTCCCATGGATCAGGAATCTAGACAATTATCACACAGGCTCCCTGAGGCACCAGCTCCCAGCCTTATCAAACCACACCCCAAAGATGCTTCCTGCCTCACTTCTTGCCGTGCCATGCCCTCCTCTCCATCACAGCCAGTCTCCTCCAGCTCTGGTAAGTTCCCGATGTCGCTGGGGTGGCTCCAGAGCCGAGGTCTGCCCAGCCACAGCACCGTGGCTTGGAAACTGCACTGCAGCTCCTGTTCCTCTCCACCTTCTTCTCTGGGTAGTTGGTAATTGCGTGGCATAAGACCCTCTTTCTGGGTAACCAAGAATAGATGAGACACACAGCTGGTTCTAGCGCTGCTCTGATCCCCCTGACAGTTCTCATCTCTGTCAGTATCTGGTTTGGGATCCTCCAACTTCAGCATTTTTGCCTTCGGGGATTCCAGCTCAGGTATTAAGCTGCCATCATCCCTCTTCCTCAGAGAGGAGCTGTTTCTGCTCCTAAGGCCTTTCTGCATTGGTCCTCCAGCAGCACGGAGAACCTGAACATCCTCAAAGTAGAACTGCACGTAGACACTGAAATGACAAATGGTAGCAGTGAAACTCCCCATTCTGTGATTGTCCAAAACAAGTGGTTTTCTGGGAAAAGTACTTCTGGTGAGTGCCCCACAGCTATTCAGCAGGAGCAGCGGGGATGGGTGAAGTAGAAGGCAGCCACCAGGCTGGGTGTATTCTGAACAAGATGGTGGGTTTGCTGTTGACAAAGATCTCTTTTTCTGCAAACAGCAAAGGACAGATTGCTTTGGCACTCAAATACTATGCTGATAAGCAGCTTTACCATAGTCCAAAATAGCTGTGGAACTGGAGAGTGATGATTTTACTTGCACACTGAATAAAAGGGACTCACCTGGTTTTTTTCTCCCTCACATGCTCCAGATTTCCTAGGTGCTCCGAGGAAGGAAAATCAGTCTGAAGGAATCTCTCTACTATGAGCTGGTAGTTTTCCACCTGCAAGAGCGATCCTGCAAACACATCAGAGAAAGGAGCTGAGCTAATAAAAAGAGAACATAAACCCAGTAAGCTCAATTTCCTCATTTTGAAGTCACAAGGCCAGGCAGTGACAGTTCAGCATCTCTATACCAAGTCTCTTCTTCCTTATTTTGGAGCTGGATGGCAGAACAGCAAAACTCAGCACTCTCAAATTTAGTCTTAGTAGGACATACCTATGAGAGCTGTATGGGCAAAGGGGCTACCATCCTTATGGGATATCACACAGGAAAGCCAGCTGCTGCTGTCCTGCAGCTGGAGGTTACTGCTCCTGGAGGAGACTCTCAGCACACCCAGCAGTATCTGCAACAGAAAGGAAGCTGCAAAGAGCATCAAACACTTGCCATCTTTGAAGGCTATAAATCAAAGTGCGTAGCAGCAGCCCGAATTCCGCCTGTGTTGAACACACCGCAGGTGAGGAAACCAGTGTTGTTCCCTAACAGGAGGAACAGGCGTGCATCAGACAGGGCGCTGGATGGCATGGGTAGAACCAAGAGCTCTCAAGGCACAGACAGTAAAGGGAATACGGCACTTACCAGTCGGGGCTGGAAACTTCCTGCTGAGAGTGTGCAGTAGGACCAGGCCAGTCTGCGATTCAGCTCCTGGGTGCCCATGTGCTGTGCCTCCGAGGGGGAGAGCACCTGTGACGGGCTGAAGCCTTCCCAGCTCTTCTGTTCTGCCATATGGCGAACTTCAGACAGAGATGGGGCCTGGCATGGGGGGTTCAGGGTCAAATACTAAGAGAGAAGAAAGAAAGAAAGAACCAGCCGAGTTTATTCCCATCAGACATACAGGAAACAGCTCACAGAGCGTTTACTCACCTTCCGCAGCGGACACTGGTGTGTTTTTCCTAGGATTTCACTATAAACATCTCTTGCTTCCCCTCTGTCTGGCACCATAGCTTGCAGAAGGGGGACAACGAACTTCTCAGCAGCTGTAGGGTTTCGGCGCGTAGACCTAAGCAACGATCGATGATGCCTAAAGAAACAAGAAAACCTGAAAAAAATTACAACAGTTAGAAGCATTAGTACTTTCAGTGAGTTCTGCACGTAAGTCAGAGATTCTTTCTGCTTGTTATGAGTGAATGTGCTATGTAGGACAAGAACTACAGAGAGCACAAAAAGAGCATGAAGTGATTAAAAAAAGGAACATTTAAGGCTGATGCAGATTTATGTCAGGCAGGCAGACAAGGAACAGGAAAATATGGACAGAAATGGACAGACTGGCAAAATCTTGAAACTCAAGCGGGCAGGAAAAAACCCTAATCACCCCAAAATAACCTCTAAGTCACACAAAATGGATGTCCATGCATTTTGGCTAAGCTTGATATGATTACTTATGTTAGGTATACTCAGCTTTCTTTTAGAAAAGATAAAAAAAAATAAAAATTCACAAGACAAATAATTGCAGATTGCTCTTGTTCCAGTATTTTCCTTGTGTTGCATGCCTTTCCAGAAGTTCAGCTCACTGCTTTTGAATGCCTGGAAGTGATCACACTGCCAGTCACAATATGACTTAATAACATAAAGTGAACTCAAATAAAAAGATATAGCAACCCACTCACTGGAACAATTTTCAAGCAGTAGCAGGACTTAGCAGTCACATTTAAAGAAAGTGAAAAAGCTAATAAAAACTGAAACTTATAGCTAGAATCATTCCTGAGGCAAAACTGAAGCAGTCTTATTGGAAAGCACGGAAAGAATTTTTATTCTACAGTGTCAGTAAAGCATAGGAAGGCTGAGGATTCTGTGAACTTGACTGCCAGAGATGAAATATATACATTTTAGTTTTTAAAGTCCAAGGCAGCAGTTACAGTGATCAACCACAACTACTGCAAGAAACAAATATTTTCACTGACAGAACCCAGAAGTAAACCCAGAAGTAAACCCAGAAACGGGCCCACAGCTGTCACGCAAACAGAATGCAGCCATCCAGGAGAGCAGGAAGCCATCTGGAAGACCCAGAGATAAGCAAAAATGTGGGAAAATCTGCTAAGACAGAGGCTCTCAAACAAATGCTCACTCTACTGGCAATACTCAGAATGTCTCAGCGTGATATTCCGAGCAGCTGCTGCTGTCCTGTAGCCAGGACACAAGAGTCTTTATATTGGTTGTGATCTGGCTGTAGCAGCAGTCTCCACCTCCAGCTGCAGCACGCACCTTGATTTGCCAAGCAAACAATATTGGCAGGCAGACAACCCTACAGTCCCTCTGTGTTTCAGGGCAAAACTTGCTACGCAGAAGTACGTAAGCACATGACCTGGAGTGCTGCAGCTTCCTGAGAGCAGTGGGCTTACGGCACATGCACTTGAAAAATATACAGGATTTTCTCAGCAGAGCAACTGCAAGGTAGAAGCAGCTGGATATGATGTGAAATGTAGATAAAGGGCTGGCTTAGGCCAGTAAACCAGCAGCAGCAATTATCCAAGCACAGTAATCTTATGAACCCTTGGTCTAGAAGACACCCAGATAGCCTACAAAGCACATCGACGTGTAGCCTGACTTCAGAAGAACTCTTCTCACCTCTTCTCAAATGCCTCCAGGAGGCTCACCATCCAAAGGTAGAGTGGCATACCAAGATTGTAGTGGAAGAGCAGCTGTAAGTAGAGATTTCCTGAAGAGGCTAGTGGCTGGTAAGGGGTGCTGAGCCTCGAAAAACTCTTCAGCACAACAGTGCTGCTCAGGCAAGCACAAAGTGCAACGAAAGGGAAGGACACCAGAGGCTTCTGCAGGAGGTGGACATCGGTGAGCTGAGATACACAGACATACAGATTAAGAGAAGGAGATAGCTAGTCTGCCACCACTCCCCAAAACCATCACCCCATCCTAAACCCTCTGTCACTCTACTGGATTGTTCATAAACCTAATGGGTCTGAGTAACCTGGCACAGAATCAGGTAATAATCATTTTGAATCTCATGACCAAGCCCAGACAGTAAGATCCCCAATTTTGTTCCAGATACTTGCTGGAATAATTCCAATGTTCCCATACTCTTCTGTTGATTCACACACTCATGAGCCATCACCAGGGCCTGAGTCTTTTCCACTGAATGCCTCGTAAGTCTCAACTTACCTCCACACATGCTCCTGGTCGGAGTCCACGTGCAGAGTTCAACAACTGCTGGTAAGCAAGGCACAAGCAGACCTTGTTATCCAGCAAAAAGAGACCAGCTTGGACGTTCAGTATTTCGGTGACATATCCCTAGACAGCAAAGAGAAAGTTACAGGAGTCCCAGAATATGAGACTCATAGGCCTGAGCAATAAGGAAATAAATTAGTGATGAAAGTAAGACCTTGCAGGCCAGAAGCTGAAACTCTGGAGCACAAGTGGGCGAAGGCTAATGCTATGAATCCTTACCACATATGAGATGATCTTGGATTCTTTGGCTGATCTTGGCCTCTCTTCAACTCCCAGCTGCAAAGAGTTACTGAGCTGCTCAGCAGTCTCAGGGTAAGCAGACTGAGTGGATTCTCCTTGCCAAGCACTGTCCAGCAGCTGCTCCCTCACCTGCTCTGCACAGTAGGGCAGAAGGCAGGAAGAAACACCAGTGACAAATATTCTTCGTCCCAATTTCTTCAGGCTGGACATAGTCAGGTCTGTTATTGTGTACCTGTGACCCAGCTGGAGGATATGGTGCCACACCAGCTGGTTGGGCTTCTAGGGCAGAGAAACCAGAAATGCAACATCAGCATCTCCTGCACTGGAAAAAATTCCTCCCGAGCCCGATAACCTCACTCAAGAGAACTTTTCCTTCGAAAGAATGGCCCCACACTTAGCAAAAGGATGATATCTACAAGATGTTCAGGGACATGGCAACTGCATGAGGGAGGAGGGCTGTCTTTCTGCAGGGTAGAACTAGACTTCTTGCATACAAGGGCTATCATAGGCTGCATGGAATAAAATAAATAAATTAATTAATAAAATAATTGCTAGTAAAAGGAAAACTAAATCAAACTGGGAAGTCAAAGCCAAGCTTCAAAGAATTGATCAACTAGCACATACACAGATACATATGGTAAATTAGTAAGCAAAATTCCAAGGACTTACCTGCACCAGCACAGGGAACCAAACAGCTGAGGTGAAGCACTTTAGAAACAAAAAGAAGAATGTCTTGTGGTGAATACAAAGGAGAGGCCCGAGTCTGGTCAATTCACCTCCCACAGTGACCTTGGATCTTTTCGGACATAAAACCCTAGATGACAATTGAGGAGGCAAAGGAAATCAGAGGTGAAAGAACTCGCAAGTTATCTCAAAAGCAAAATAAACAGATACGCAGCATACACTTTCTGGAAATAAAGGATCCAACAAGGTAATATGGATCATCTATCAGGTTTTCAAAATAGTATTTGGCTACAAAATTCTTAATTTAACCTTTTTATACTTAATTCCTTTAAGATTTTAAAAAAAACACTTAGTATTTGAAGACAGCAGGGTTGTTTTGAACAAATCCACATGTTCCATGACAATAGCCAAATTATAAAAAGCTCTACCTCAAACAAGAAGCTAATTATAGATCAAAAGGAGGGGAAAAAAAGAGCCACAATTCTTCAGCAGAAAAGAGAATCCTGCTTTGTAGATCCATGGAATAGGACACTGCGGAAGCCCTAAGCCTGTAAACAAGAGAGGCCTGAAAGCAACCACAGAGCCTTCCTAACAAACTCGGTAGAGGGTGAAAGAGCAGCAAAATGAAAAGCAGATGAGAGAAAGGTGACATTTCTTTAGTCATTTCTGTTGTCATTTCAAATCTTGTTTCAAAAAATTAAAATAAAAAATCATTTCAAGCAAACAAACATTTGTCCTTTTATTTGTCATTTTCCTTTCAACTCCTACTGGACTTGAATATAAGCATCCCACTTACTTTAAAAAAAAACACATTCTTGATTCAAAAACATATAAACAATTATCTAACTTTATGACTTTTAAAAAAAGAAATACCAGGATGTCTACACACACTAGTACCAGCACTTTATTGGTAACATTTTTAAAGAAGGAAAATGTAAAATTGGTCAGATATCAGGCAATAGCAGAGGAACTTTATGTTAAAAGCCTGAAAGCTTACGCGGAAAAATGGTAACAGTATGCTTTAGAAAGTTCTGTCAAGCTAAATCAAACACTTAAACTTTAAAATAAGTTTCTCACAAGCAGATAAACCCAATTAAAACAAAAGATAACTAAAAAGACTAAAGCAGCCTGACTAGTGACATTTTGTTATGAAATTACACCAAGAATTCTTTACTCAAGATGATAAAACATGACCTAGTACAACTTGAAAATACCAACTTCAGTAAGATTTGCAATTCCATTGACTACATTTTCACATACTGTAAATATTATTTCCACTAAAGACAACAGTTACTCTTGTCAGCTGACATTTAACTGGCACCTTTATCTCAGCAATCTGCTAAGAACCTGACTGGTGGTGTACATTAATTTCATATTAGAATCTATAATTACTTTCATTAACACTTTTGATTCACTGTAGGTCAATAAAAAAATCCTTGTGCTAATCAAGAGTGAATTTTAGCCTCAGTGAAAGTTGAATCATCACTTTGTTCTCATGTCCTTTATGTAATATATCCAGAAATACTTAAAATTTGTCTTACTTTGTCAAAATACAAAACAAAAACTTCAAACAAAGTCCTGGAAAACAGCTGATTAATGAAAAGTGGCTTTATTGTATAACTTTCACTTCCACCACTCACCGTTATGCTTCCACCTGTAGCAGAACCAGAATTTTGCTTTTCCTAAGCCAAGTGCTCTTCATGTGCAGAGCCACAGTACTACGATGGAGTTGAGCATGCTAGGTGTTTACCTGGAGGTAAGCACTGGCTCGTGTGATGCTGGGTGGGCAACTGGAATGCTGTCAGGCACTTCCTTTGGGAGATTTACTGGCACTGGATCCACCAGGATTTCCAAGTACCCTGCTGCGCTCTGGTCCGTCTGTGGTATATATGACCAGCTTGGGAAAAGGAACAGTGACTCCAGCCACTCAAGTTCAACATGCAGGAGCTAAGCCAAAAAATAGTAAGATGAAAGCCTGAGATGAGTTAGAGTATGTTTTTTCAGTGTTACTTACAGTGTTCATTACTAATTTGTCCTTGCACACACATCACAAACACTTGTTCTGCTGCTGGGCTTCCTTACTAAATGAGAGCAGTGTTTTCCACCCATTCTCTCACCTTGCATGGAGAACTTCCGTTCTTCCAGATGCAAATCTGGAATTAATTCACTGCAATGCTTAGTTATTTTCAGACTGTTTTTCTAAAATTCTCATCTGCTTTCTTTTTCCCTGGGCTTTCAGTTAGAAGTTCATACCAACATAACTTCTTCCTGGTCTTCACCTCCTTGGAAAACACAACCTCGGTGCTTTTTCATCACCACTCTAGGGGTTACCTTTTATCTGGACTCCCCTTGCAATGACCTTCAGAAGCTTTTAATTCAATTGTCACACAAGCTATTATTTCCTGAAAGTATGTCATCAAAACAACCAGCACCACTCTCCAGAAAGTTATTTTTGCTCCACTAGTTGGAATTCAACAACCAGAGGGGAGTGCTATGACCTCCTGGTCTCCCAGAGCACCTTGTCTTGCTGAGAATTTAACAGGACTGTACATTAGGCTGTCTCGTTTTTCCAGGCCAGTGCATTCAATATTTGTTCTCCTAAGCAATGACAAATTTGACATGTTCTACCCTCTCCCAGGATCCAAGCCTGCTGTTTTCTCCCTGTTACACAGATTTGTTACTTCCCACACTACAGACTTTGGCAAACCATTTGAAACCCCTGGTGGTTTGTGACACTGCCCCAGAAGTGGGAATAGCCCTCAGCCTGAGGACATACCTCACATGGAATTATCCCAGTATTGTCTTTCACATATAGGCAGCCATCTACCAGCTCTTCTTTGTTCTCTTGACTTCTATCTGTTAAATAGCCAACCAGGATCAGGTAAGTCCTTGGCAAAGCACTCTGTGTGGGGAAAGCATCTCGTCCTTGATGAGCCCATTCTTTAAATTCATTAGTGCTCCAGGTCAGGTGGCTGCAGCATGGTATGCGCTGCTGATGCTGTAGGTCAGAGATGGAGATGAAACTGGAAAAAAACAAGAGTGAGAATACAAAAGGATGTAGGAAAGATCTCCATCTGCAAAGTTTGGTGATTGTAACGATCACTGCAGTGGACAAAGCTTGGCTAAGTCAGAAGAGCCTTAGCTCAACTGGCATAGTCTGGTGATAACAGATGTCAAGAACCAAGTCAATTCACTGGAATTTATCAATGATCTCTCAGCTCAGTCAATATGTTTGTTCTGCTTAAGCATCCTCTCTGAAAAAAGACATCTTTTGCTACTACGGTTACCCAAACAGGCATGCAGAAGACTTGTGAAAAAAATAATTGAGAGTTAATAAAATGGAACATGTTTTCAAGTACACGTCAGGATAAGCGGGAAGAAGAATAGTTATTAGTTCAGTCATTTTTAGTCTGAATGGGAGACTCTGTGAGAAAACCCCAACAACAACTCAACACAGTTTACAGATAAGTAACGAACACAGGTAAATACAGACCAATTCCACCATTTTGTGCTAAAATTGCTGAACTGCAGTCGTGGTTTAACCCTGGCCAGCAACCAAGCACCATGCAGCCACTTGCTTACTTCCCCAGAGGGATGGGGAGGAGAATCGGAAAGGAATGTAAAACTCGGGGGTTGAGATAAGAACAATTTCATAGGTAAAGCAAAAGCCACGCATGCAAGCAAAGCAAAGCAAGGAATTCATTCACTGCTTCCCATCGGCAGGCAGGTGTTCGGCCATCCCCAGGAGAGCAGGGCATAATAGCTACTCGGGAAGACAAACGCCATAATGCCAAATGTCCCCCCTTTCCTTCTTCCCCCAGTTTATATACTCAGCATGACATCCTATGGTATGCAATACTACTTTGGCTAGTTTGGGTCACTTGTCCTGGCTGTGTCCCCTCCCAGTTTCCCGTTCTCCTCCAGCCTTCTTGCTGGCAGGGCCCAAGAAACCAAAAAGTCCTAGATTTAGTATAAACATACCCAGCAACAACTAAAAATGTCAGTATCCTATCAACATTGTTCTCACGCCAAATCCAAAACACAGCACTGCACCAGCTACTAAGAAGAAAATTAACTCTATCCCAGCTGAAACCAGGACAAACTTATAGATTGGATAGCTTACATAATGCAAAGCTGAGAGAAAAAAAAAGAGTAATCTTAGACTGGACCTTCACTTGTAAGAACACAGCCAGGCTAGCCCTAATCTTCCTACCTACCCTCTTGGCTTTGGGGAGAGGGGAGAGAAGGAGATGTAACATCACATCAACCACATGTGAAGCCATCTGCAAGCATCTACCATGCTTAGACTGACCACAGTACCAAATATGGGAGAACAAGGCAACATCTTCAGTAGATTCTAAGCCTTTTCAATGTTTATATGACCACGGCAGCATTCATCACTGTTGTTTACATCCTGGCTCTCTATACTAGAAAATTAATGAATGTCCTCTGTCCATGCTAACATCAGCACTGAGTGAATACAAACTGGTCTCCAGCTAGTAATTTTGGTGCTTGTTTCCAGTGAGATTTGTTGATAATTTTAGGTTGTGAAACCGGAGATCTGTTCACAACACCCACTTGCTCAGTAGCAAGCCACAAATTCAAAGAGTATGAATTTGAAGAGTTTCATTTGATTAGTCAGGTATCAAATGTTCAAAGCCAGAAAGCAGTCTAGACAAGTGATGGGTCAGTACTTCTATTTTAACAGTATTTCTATTTTAAAAAGTTAATCAGGGTAGATAAATTTATGCAGGTACTTGTGTATTTAGCAGGAATTTGAACAGGAGGAAGATTAGCTGAAAATTGCATCAGCAGACTGCTCCATCCTCAGAGACAGAGCAGCACTGGGAATACTACTGATAACTATGATCTTCAAGAACACAGTGCTGCTTGTTTTTGTCACATGCACTGACTGCTTTTTGGGAGAAACCTAAACTACACCAGTACACTGGATCCTGTTTATCACATACAGAGAAATAAATGGACTCCCTTCTGGTGCTCCACAGCTAGATAGTTAGCTTTGGATGTAGTGTGCTGCCCACAAACAGAATGTTGGCCTCATACAAGACAAGTATCAAGTACCTTCAACTCTTCTCTATGAATTCTCCTGATTATAAACTGAACTCTGGTTTAAACATCATAAAACAGTCTATAAAAAAAATATGGCTTAGACGGTATCAGTTTAGCTGGTGTGAAAGACCTACCACCTAAGTTTATAAACTATTAGTAAAGAATTACGGGCCACAAGTCCCTAATCAATTCCAGTTGACCTTTGTCCCAAAACCAGTCAAGCCAAACTTTTCAATCTGGATCTCACTCAGCAAATTGCACGTTTTTCATGATAGTAAGCACCCAGAAGCTTTGTATCAGCTAAAATATCGACCACACTATCCTAGATTCCCTCTTTGTGAGAGCACACACTTGAAAGCAGACCTCAGTTGGCCAACAGCCTTGGAGACTGTGCCCAGGAACAGCCCCCTGAGCAGACTAGCAGCATCCAGCCGGGAAGCTGTCGTGCAAACGCTGTGCAATACAGAAGCTCACTCTCAGCGAGATGCCCTACTTTGGTTACAGCCTCTACCTACCGCAGACTAGCAGATACGGTACTTAATCATACCGCAAGAGTGATCGGGGGTGCATCGAAGCCAAGAAAAAGCATGTGGTTACCCGTCTTCGACAACATCCTTCCCACACCCAGCATCCGGGGCAGATGTCGCACACCAGCGAGCAGTGCTCGGCTGGTGGCTGCTGCTAAAGCCTCCACGCTGAGCTCCCGGGAGTGCCCCGTCGGCTGCGCTCCACCGGCCCAGGCCTGCAGCCGGGGCCCACAGCCGGGCCTCCCTCCGAAACGTGCCACGAGGGCCGAGGGCGGGCACCGGGCCCAGAGAGGGCACCCCCCGACTCCATCCCCTCATCCCTCTCCTCTTCTCATCCCGGCGGTCACCTGTAGCCCAGCGGCAGTTCCCCGCCACCTGCGCTCCGCAGGCACCGCAGCACCGCGTCCAGCAGGGGAGGCTCCGGCCCGCCAGGCTCCTGACGGGCCGGGAGCGCTCTGTGGATGAAGTCCCGCGCCTCCCGCAGCCAGCGCTGCTCCTAGGGAGAAGCAGAGAAACGGGGCTTCAGCACCGTGTGGCGGGGAGGGCCCAGAGGCCCCCTCTGGCGCACTCACCGCCGCGCTGGGCTCCGCCATGGTGGCGATAGGCCATGCTGCTCACGGCGTTCCCATGGCGACGCGGCGGCGGGAAGCGCGCAGGGCCTGCTGGGAGCACCGTCGAGCCGCGAGCCCGCCGGGCTCCGCCCTCCCGCCCCGCCAGCCAATCCCCGCTGCCAGCCCCGCTCGGCGCTCCGCCCTCCCCTCGGCGGCGGCTGGGGCGCGGGGGCGGCACCGCCCCTGAGGTAAAAGGGCTCACGAGGGCGGGGGGGGCCCCGTTGCTCACCGGGGCTGTCCCTCAGGGAGAGGGATGGCGAGAAACGGGAACCCGGGAGGGTTCCGCAAGCCGGGAGTAAAGCGGCCGCCCTGGCAGGTTGAAATCCAGCGGCTGTGTGACAGGAGGGTGGAAGGCTGGGCTCGGTCCCCGCGGTGGCACGGAGCCTCGGGAAATACTGAAGGCCTGGCAGGCCGCAGGGAGGCGGGAGGGAGGGAGGGAAGCTGGCTTGGGCTTGGTTCTGGCAAAAGCTGGGAAGTGGATGTGTGCTGGTGCGTTTGGCGTTACTGTAAATGTCTATAACGTGCAGCAGGCTGTGAGATTGCTCTCCCCTACCCGAGCTGCACAAAGAGGCCAATGTAAAGGTCTGTGGGGATTTCTCTTGACACTTGTGTGGTTCTAGAGAAATACTTTTTCATTTTCTGGAAGGCTGAATCTATGGAGATGGAAGGGTGTGCCTTATCCACTCATGTGACAGTATGTGATAAATCTGGAACAATCCATTAAAAACGTGATTTCTTTCTCCACAGAAGGTACTGATTGGTGCATGAGAATTTTTCCTTTAGGGGCTAATTTTGTATTGTCCTGGTTCAAGGCAAGGAAATTAACTGGGCAAAACTTGGTAAACCTTTTTCCATCTTTATCCCTGGAGATGGCTGCAGCCTGAACAGGTTGTTCTATTTCCCTCCTTCCTGGAACCTGCAGCTGGAAGGTCAGAGCTGTTCCAAGCCTGCAATGCAGAAGAGAGCTACATAGCTCTGTGGCCCTCATTATTTTGTCCTGGTTTTGGCTGGGATACAGTTACCTTCTCATTAGCTGGTACAGTGCTGTGTTGTGGATTGAGTATGAGAATACTCAATGGTAAAGAAACTATTAAAACATGCTGATTTGTATCAATTGTTAAAATACACACAGAACAACAGACAAAAATATCTACTTAACTGGCCACCATGATGCAAAAGAAATACATCGTGTACTCAGAATTGTGAAAAAGGATGGAGAACATCATTGGTGAGAAACCTTCCTGGGTCAGTCACCAACCACAATTGGGATTTGTAAATGCATGTTGCACCCAGTAGTGGTTGTGTTGAAAAGTTTAATCTTGTTATGCCTATTACTTACCATCATATTGTACATAAAATTATGGAGAATGTTATCTTGCCTTGAAAGACTGAGAACTAGTGTCGTAGAAGGAACATCTGGTAATAAGGGAGGACACTGTTAAGGAATATTGGACTAGAGCTGTCTGGAGTTAACTGGAATTAGTAGCTAAATTTGCTGAAGCTTTAGGCCACAAGCGGTGATCTTTCACCCAGATATGTTGAAATTTTACCTAATTCCATGGAAAAGGGGCTGCAAGAGCCTGTTTGAGCTAGAAGATGAGGCAGCAAGGAAGGCTGCTACAGTCCTCAGCAGAAGCTCCAACCTCAGAGATAAGAAACTGCTCACCTAGAGACAATTAAGAGACCTTTTGAAGGACAAGACCTCAGACCCTAATATTACTAGACCCTAACATTGCTACTGGTCGGAACTATAGTGAGAGGAGTATGGAATTTAGATTGTAAAGGTATAATTGCTTTGTTTGGGGTCCATCCCCAGAGGCACACAGCTCGAGCTGTTTCTACTGCCGTGCCACTCAAATTACCTTATTGGTCTTAAAGCCAGAGACTCTGCTACAGGATACCTGGAGTGGAGAAAATTCCTTGATGAAGAGCATATATTAAATGAAGTGGAGCTTGCGCAGAATGTTACATATGCTTCACTTGCATTTGCACTGCCAATACAGCTGGTTCATTGGAGTGTACAAGAAAATGCCAGTTTCAAATTACAAAGCGCGGGATGGTCATATATAGGGTAAATAAGCTAGTTTTGGTTGATAAACTTTCTTTAAAAATATTCAGGTGCTGACAAGGCAGTTGAGATGCAAAGCGTTAGTTTTACAGCTACATGGTTAAGTTTGACAGGAACTCAACACGAAAAGCACTGCTGAGGGGGGAAACGCTCGTGTCCCGGGAGACGCTCAGGTTAGCGCCGGCCGCCTCTCACTCCTTCTCCGGGTGTTCTCTAGCAGCGCCAGCCGCGGTGCACTGTCGCTCCCCGCTGCCGGCTCGCCCGTCGCGGGGTCGGAGAGCTGGCAGCCGGGCGGGCACTGTCGCTCCCCGCCCGCCGGGCCGCCCCCGTCCCCCACTCCCCCCGCCCGCCGGGCCGCCGTCCGCCCTGCCCCCCGCCCGCCGGGCCGCCCCCTTTCCTGCCGCCGGAAGCTCGGCTGGGCTCGGCGCTGCTCCGGCCGGCGCTGGGCAGGGCTGGGGCGGCTTCCACGGAAGGCGGGGGGACCCTGCCATGGGGACGTAGCGGGCCGCAGAGCCATGCGCGGCCCGGCGCTGCCCCGCAGCTCGCTGGGGACGGTAAGTGGCGGCGGGGGCATCGCCGCTGCCGACGGGACGGGATCGTGCCCCGGCGGCGGCTCCGCTCCCGCAGCGGGCGGTTTGCGAAGCTGCGGCCGGTTGCGGGGCTGCGCTGCCCGCCGCCCTTTCGGAGCCGGGCTCCCTCCCTGCCTCCTCGCCGCGGCGGGGCTGCCCGTCGGCCCAGCCCGGCTCGGCGGCTTCTGCTTGCGGGGGGCTTCGCTTTCCCTCACGGCAGCTCCGTGCGGGGGCGGGCGGCGCTGGCGGTGCCGTGTTCTCCCGCCGAGGGGCCGGGTGTGCAGCACGGTGGGGGGCGGCTGGCGCCGGGCTGGCAGGAGGGGCGGGAAGCCGGGGCCGCCATCCCGTGCCCCGCCGGGCAGCGGCGCTGCTGAGGGGAGGCCGGGCCGGAGCCGGCTCCCTGCTCCCTGCTCCCGGCTCCCTCCTCCCCTCCCCGCCCACCGCCGGGCACCGGGTTCGCCGGCGCCGTTTCCGGGATTTGTCCCCGAGCCAGGGAAAAGGAGGCTGGATTTACGGGAATGGCGGAGGATTTCCTGCGGCCGTGAGCTGGCGAGGCGCGGGGCCGCGCTGCCGCCGCCGAGCGGGGCCGGGCCCGGGCCGGGCGCGTCGCCGGTGTTAGAAGGGAGCTTTGATGTCCCTCTGCTGGCGTTTAAACCAAGATGAGTGGGCTGTACCTGTGCCCCAACACGGATTTGTTTAAAAACAAGTTTAGCTTTGCCGGTAAATCTGCTTGAGTCAATATTTTTAAGCGGTTGTAATTTTGGGGGTGAAAAAGTTACTCGTCAAAGAAATCAGAGAGTTTCATGAATAACCTGACTGCTGTGGCCACCCACCATCAGCAGCGGCATTATGAGGCAGTGACAGTAGTGGTAGCATCATGACACAGTTATAAATTCTGATATAAAAGTTACAAGGTCAGACGGTTTATCCCTAAATACCTGGGCACCTGCTTGCAGGCACTCGCATGTGGCTGCGCGGGACACGTAACCTTGGGTTAGCTGTTAATTCGTTGTCAGAAAGTTGTGAGTATGCAACTCCCAAGTTACCTTCTGCAGAAGTTTTATCTCTTTTTGCACTTGGAAGCTTTTGGAAACCAGGTAACACACTTCCAGCTCGCAGTGGCAGGGCAGCACAGCTGGAACTGTGGAGTAGGAGCGCTTACACCTCGACACTGTGGATCACTTACCATCTCGGCACCTAGGTAGGATACATAAACTATTGACTTACGCATAGATTTCAAACCAGTTAGAAATAGGCTTTTCCAGGTGTGCTGACTTTAGTATAGCAGTGTGCATATTTTGCGGTAATTCAGATACTATATGTGATGTTATTTGTATTATTGGCAATAAAATATACAAAAATATAACTGGATTCCCCAGATTCATTGTATTATCTTCACTTAGATAATATGCTGGAGGAATAGTGTCCTTCAGTGGGATTTCTTTTTTTTTTTTGGAGGACATTTTTCCCCTCCTATTTACATGTCATTTCAAGTTCTCACTAACACTGTACTTGCTCATTGCAGATCACATTTATCTTTTCCATAAAATCAATATTTTTTTTTCAGTGTTACAATTCTCACTCTGTTGCATGCCCTTCTATTTTCCATTTACTTTTCATACCATCCTGTGTTTGCTTTCACATCCTTTCTTACTCCCTTGGTGCCCTGTTTCTAGTCTTCCAGTTCTTGGTTTCCTCTAATTCTTTAAAACTTCCTATAGCTTGTTCCATGCATTTCCTCTTTTTGCGTGTCCTTGGCCTCATTTCCAGGTCCTCCATGTTTTCCCTGTGCGCTCCTAACTTTTGCAGTGGAAAAAATGGCAGCTGTCTTCACTGAGGCCAGTGTGGGTTTTGTCTCAAAAAAAAAAAAAAAAACAAAGTTTCATTTATTAAAGGCAGTTCAGTTTTATGAAGGGACAAAGACAAAATAGCCACAAGGGTGCTTCTGGCATTGATTCTTTTGAAAGGAAAGGGAGGAATTGCAATTTTGAAGTTAGAAGCTGCATTATATAAAAATTGAAAACCAAGCTACCAAGTGCATTGTAAGAAAACTGTTGAGCCTACTGTCCTGTTTCCAGTAGTGGAACCCTTCTGCAAGGGGTTTTGGAGCAAGGCAAGCATAGAGCAATGAGAAATAAAAATACTTTCCTGGCTTCCAGTGATCTGCAACTATAGGAATTCTCAAGTTAAAATGGTGTCTTTCTATTTCAGACCTCTGAGTGTGTTTTTTTCTTCTGCTGATGGGTGTGGTGATTGCTTTTGGAACCCAGACATGTTTCTGGCACCCTCAGCACTCTGGCAGGGATCCCACACCTTGCCTAAAGAAGTGCCTCCCTGTATTTGTTCTGAAACTGTCTCCTGCTTGTTTTACGTGATGCTTCTTACTTCTTGCATTGGAAGGGACAGAGAACAGGCATCCGAGTTCACCTTCTCCATGGCATTCATGATTTTAGGGCCTGCTATAGTACCCTCTGCTCAGTTTTCTGTTCTATAGACCAGTATTTTTTAATCATTCCTTTTATGACAGCCAGTCTGTACCACTGATTGTCCTTGTTACCTTTCTCTGTATAATATCTGGATTAATTTATATTCTCAGGATTGGGAACCAGAATTGCAGTCTGCGTTCAGTTCTTATGGATTTGTATGATGACATAACAGTGCTCACTGTTTTGCCCTCAAATCCTTTCCTGATAATCTGTAGCACTTGATTGCATTTCTGATTGCTTTCTCCAGCTTGATTCATTCAACTTTTTATCTGCTTATTAAGCTGATTTCAATTTCTGTTTTTGATGACTGTCCACTTCTAGCTAAATGGAACATGCTGATATCTGGGTCTGCGCTAATTTCAGTTGTGTGGTAATTTAAGTTCTCACAAGCAATCAGTATTGTTAGCTTGGATGCCTTTCCCTTACTTTTTACTAAGTAATCAATTTTTTGCATTAGCAGTATTATTGGGGCTAAAAGCAGTTTTGTCATTTTGCTCCTCTTTATCCATTTTCTTTAAATGTCACAAAGGTGTTTTGTTTTTATTTGGGGCAGATCTTGTCTTGTGTTCTGTCCCATAATCTTGTCCTCATCCCTGGCTACCCGATTGCTTCCTTTGAACCCATGGTAACACAGATCTTTCTGTTGTGGTCTTGGGAGCTTGACAGCGAGAAGCACATCTCAAAGCATCATTGCTCTGTTAAAACAAACAAGAGTGTATCAGTTGCAATGAGTAGGGCTCACTCAGCATGTGACAATTACCTGGCTCTTAAAAAATTCACCTAGTGAGTCACTGACAAGGGGTGTGAGTGTGGCTGTGGCACAGCGCGTGCAGGGCTGAGGACTCGTGCTCTGCTCAAAATCTACTCGGGATTGAAGGGGGAGGCCCCGCAGACCCTTGGCGCAGCTCTTGCTCGGGCAGCGCTCAGTTTCGAGGCTGTGCAGGCTGTACAGCTCTGGAATCAGCCCTGAAGGCAGGCAGGCAAAGCACTGGGCTGTGGGTGGACTCAGGATTCTGACACTGTTCACCACTGTGTCCTCTAAGGAAAAATGAAAAAGTTATTTTCTGCTGGTTGTGGTCACCTACTGACTTTTCCACTCTTTATCTCTGGTAATATGAAGTAAACACTTCTAACTTTATGTACAATAAAGATAGGTACACATTTTGTAATGTGAAGTCCATTATCTTTATAGATAAATCAGTTTTTTATGGTTTTTAAGTTAAGATTTCTAAGGCCTTCTTCATTGCATGAAAGTTATTACCAGTTTCCTGATTTTAGACAAGTGCAGCATTCCTCCATCTGATCTTCAGAAAATGGAGGATTATTTATAATAATAGCTCTTGTGTTTTTCTTTTGACCTTTCCAGGTTTTGGTGAGCAATGAGAAAAGCTTCCTGTAAATGTTGCTTCAATACACATTTCTCAATGTGTAAAGCAGAAGTTCTGGTTTCCTGTGCATCTTTGTGTAGCAAACTTAAAATGCAAACCTCAAAGAGCTTTTGGAAATGGCTGAAGCAGTCAAAGATCATCAGGGTAATCTTGCACCCTGATTTCTTTGGTAGCCTGTTACTCTGAATAAGATCTCTATTTTCCTCCACACTTCCAGGCTGGCTAATTTTTATGACTCATCAAAAAGGCTAACAGAT
This sequence comes from Falco punctatus, assembly GCF_963210335.1. Classification (NCBI taxonomy): domain Eukaryota; kingdom Metazoa; phylum Chordata; class Aves; order Falconiformes; family Falconidae; genus Falco; species Falco punctatus. Next base: position 2,593,142 of record NC_137585.1, read on the forward strand.
GACTAATATGTAAATTACTTGAATATTGGCGTGTATCATGCTGAACTCTTAAGCCAAGGGAAGTTTCTATTAAGAAATGCTTGAGAAGTTCTAATGACTTGCCATGCCTTTTATTTGCAGGTAGTTCTTTAGTTTAAAAATGGAATTTGCAAAATTGCATTTTTTTTGAGAGAAGCAGTTGAATAAGTTGTTGTTGGGGAAACAATTATTAAATTATTAATGTCAGGTGTGTACAAAAAAGAGTAAGCCTCCTAATCGAATTTTAACAGCACATCTGGATTTATAATGTTGTTTTATTCTGAAAATGTCAGCTTTTTCCTTTTGTAACAAGGAGATTTAAACTGAAAATTACTAATTTGGAACTATTCTACAAATTAGCTTAGTGATGGGCAATACTTTGTGAATTGTTTGGAATACTAATACCCGAGCATCTGCTCTAGCAAGTATTGCCTTCCTGTTAGTTCACATGAACAGGCGTGGGGTGTCAAGGTGCTGTGTGTGTGCAGGAGTCATTTCTCACCTGGCTAATCCCCCCCCTCCCCTTCCCACTTAGTTTGCTTGCTGTGACTGGCCTTGGTCCTCTCGGGACACCTCTAGGCATCCACTGGCTTTCTACCAGAGGGGTAGAAAGAGGGAGTCTTGCTCCCAACAAAACCCTCTCTGTCCTCTTCTCTGTCATACTGTCATACCTGTGTGTCACTGTACTTGCTTCCTCCCCCCTCCTCCCTGAGGGCGAGGAGCCCTGCAGGTAGCAGCAGGGCTACAGCTCTGCACAGGGAAGGGCAAAGTGCATGATACAGAGCTGCAGCATCTGTGTGGAGGAATTTGGCGTTTCCTAGCTTTGTGGACTTTGGCAGGTGATGATATGGTAGCCCTGATACGCTGCACTTCCCTGTTCTGTCCTTGTTTCAGATAGCGTGCATTCTTTTTCCTTGGCCTGAGAACACTGCTCTCAAATGTCCCTTTTTATTCCCCTCCCCTCCCCCTGCCTTCTTGCATTTTGCTGTGTTCTTCACTTTTATCTTTGCTGTTCCTTTCTTTCTTTGGCTTGCTCTGTAGAGTTGTCACCTCCCTTGCAGTTCTCAGTGCATGGTCTGGTGAAGCAGAAGCAGCAGCAAGGGTGTGACTTGTAGCAGTGGCAGTAATTCAAGAATATTTGAGATTGAAGATGGTATAGGGGCTCTTAACTCCTGTCTCGGCTGCCAGAACTTTGCACAGAAGAGCTTTGGGGCTTGTGTAGCGTTTTTTTCCCCACTGTAGCTATCTGGCAGTAAGTTGCTGACATGAGACATAAGAAGGACCTGGGGCTGCTTCATATCCAAGGAGAATGTGTGGGGCATATAGCTGTCACCAGGAGGGGTGGAATCATTTAAGGAAGCAGCATTCTGGTTTTTATCTGCTGTGTTTTGTTTATTTCTGCAGCAGTTTCAGAAATAAAACCTAGAGTTTCTGCTGACTTTTTTTTTTTTTTCCTGGGCAGTCCCCGCTCACTAAAAACGTGAAACACCGGTGTGCATGATGTGGTTTGGTGGTTTCAATTATCATTTGGCTTAGGTAATACACACTGTCCACTTCTCTATGCAGTATTGGTTAGTGGATGCTTGTTCTTTCTCCTGGCAAGTGGAATCAGAGCATGTTATAAATGTAACAATGGAAAGTCACCTTATTTCAGTTGTAGAAGACCTTTAAACTGCCTTGGTGAGCAGCGATCAGTGACTTGAGGCTTCAGGGTTTGGTAAATGGGGCTACGTCTGGCTGGCGCCTGGTGGCCAGCGGTGCCCCTCAGGGCTCAGTGCTACGGCCAGTTCTGGTCAGTGTGTTTATCAGTGATCTGGGGGCAGGAGCTGACCGCACCAGTTTGCTGATGGTACCGAACTGGGAGGTGCTGTTGACTCTCTTGAGGGACAAGAGGCCTTGCAGAGGGATCTGGGTAGATTGGAGCATTGGGCTGTGGCTGATGGGATGAAATCCAACAAGTCCAAGTGGCGGATTCTGCACTTGGGATGGAGCAGCGCCGGGCACAAGTGTGAACTGGGAGGGGAGTGGCCGCAGAGCAGCCCTGCAGCAGGGGCTCCGGGGTGCTGGTGGGCAGCAGGCTCAGCATCGGTCAGCAGTGTGCCCTGGCAGCCACGGGCAGCCCGCACCCTGGGGTGCATCACAGGCAGCATCACCGGCCGGGCAAGGGAGCCGGTCACCCCGCTGTGCCCAGCCTCGGCGCGGCCTCGCCCTGAGCGCCGGGGGCAGGTCTGGGCCCCGCCGTTTCAGAAGGACGGGAAGGTGCTCGAAGGTGCCCAGAGGAGGGACCAAAGCTGGTGAAAGGGCCGCAGGGCTCGTGTCCTGTGAGGAGCGGCTGGGGGCTTGGGGCCTGTCTGGTTTGGAGCGAAGGGGGCTGAGGGGCGACCCCACGGCCTCTGCAGCTCCCTGGGGAGGGGAGGTGGGGGGGGAGGTGCTGAGCTCTTCTCCCTGGGGTCCAGCGATGGGACAGGCGGGAGCGGTTCGGAGCTGCGCCGGGAGAGCTGGGACTGGACACGAGGAAGCCTTTCGTCACCCGGAGGTGGCCAGGCGCTGGGACAGGCTTCCGAGAGAGGTGGTGGCTGCCCCGAGCCTGTCGGGGGTGAGGCCTTGGGACAGAGCCCTTGGCACCACCTGCAGCGTGTGGTCAGCCCTGCAGTGGCCAGGCCGTGGGGCTGGGTGGCCGCTGAGGTCCCTCCCAGCTGGAACAGGCCATTCTATTCTAATTTCGCGTATTTCCTGAATTTTATGAAGTCTGTCGTTGGTAAAAATCTGTATACTGCTGAAGGGCTTGGGGAGCTGCTTAAGGTGATGGTGTGTGGTTTTTTGCTTGGTTTTGGGTTTTTTGCCATGTGAATGATTTTTCTGGAAGGCCGAGTCACTGGTTCGTGAATCACTTGTGGTCTGTGACTCTTTGTTCCTCAGATTTTGATCAGTAATAATGTGTTAATTCTGGTTTGATTACACTTGGAGACACACTTTTTTTCAATCTGATAAAACTGAAAATACCTTTCCTGTTTTCTTTGGGTTTTGAAGGTGTATCTGACCAATTTTCTATGTATTTTTAGCTTGATCTTTGGAGCTTTCCTCTGTTGTTTCTGTTGCTGACTTATCTGTCTTACGAGTCGAGTGTATAGATTCTTATATCTGGGGATTAATCATTGCCTAGAGAATCAGGATGTTTTTATTTTGGCTGTCAGACCATTTGTGTGAATTATCTGTTGTTTTCCTGCAAGTGGTCAATCTTTTAAGACTGTCAGCTGCTGAAAACAAGTTTTATTTCTTACTGAGTTGTTGGAGTGCTTGCATTTATCCTGTGGTCAGCTAATGAAGTCTCAAATGATAGCTATTTAAATATGTGGTTTGTTTGTTGTTTTTTTTTTCCTTTTTTGTTCCCCCTGTTCATCTGGTCTATTGAATATGTCTTTGACAGTGCTGTCTGAAAAATGGGGTTTTTGCTTTGTCAGGGTTACAAAGTCCTATCCTTCCTGAGGTTTTAAGTTGCTTTCATGTATGTACCTTTTCTCCCCAAGGCTTTTTAAGAGAGAAACAGGACAGTGTGGGGCTGTCATAGCCATCTTACTTTGTGTATCTTTTCCTAAGCTTGCAACCACAAAATTGGTATCAGCATTGTGGTTTACCCTTACTGGTTTACTTTCCTTTTGCTACAAGTCTCCTAGCTGAAAAAGCAAAAAGAAGCAGAACTCTAAAGCTGTGCCCGTGTAGTTAAGCATCTTGCCACTTTAAAAAAAGCAAGCTGGGAAAACATTACAACATAGGGAAGTTGGTGCAGTAAAACTCAGTGTGAGGTTGTATGGAGGGGTGGGGTGGTATTTATTTGCATGCACACACACACGCAAAAAAGTTGATTTTCAGGCATTCACATGATCTGATGCATAGACTGCATTGGCACGCACTCCTCACGACATACTTGGGAGCACCAACATGTGTATGTCCAGTTGGTGTGGCCAGGATCACTTGTGTGCAGTGCAGATGACGAGGCATGCTGGCTGTCAAGTCTTCATCATGCTTCTGGGGCTCTTCATGGCACCACAAACTAGTTTTTGGACAAGTCCATCAAACCCTTTGGGAGTAATCAGCTGGGTTTGCTCCATGGAAACTTGCTGACTTGATGTTCCATAAATTTTGGGCCAAGTTGTTTCCCGGGTTTGTTTTTTCTTTAACCTTTTTGGGTTTTTATGGTGGTTTTTTTTCCTTGTCTGAACACATGCTTGAAATACATGCCTAAGGTCTGTTTTTCTGTTGGGCCAACAGGCAAAGGAATTGTGTTTGTGATATGGTGCAATCTCATTACTGTCCTTCTGGTCTTTTGCTGGTGAGTCATCTATGCTGTGGTCTTACCACAGTGTAGACCTTTTGGCCATGTCATAAACAGCACATTTCTCAATTTCACTGTTGGGAATAATGTCCTGAAAACAATGTCCAGGGAATGGTGTCTTTCATTGTTGGCATAGGCTGTTCTTTTAACCCTTTGCTCTGCTGTTCCTTCCCGCATGTGTGTGTACACACACTCATGCTGTCTTACAGTCATACTGCAGTCACGCCAATTTTAATATTTCTGTTAAAATTCTTGATAAGTCCTCTTCAAAATGAAAACCAGCAAGTAAATCTTAAAGGAATTAGAAAAAACCCACCGCATTTCTGTGGCAGACTGTTCAGACTGAGTGTTAACAGCTGCAGTTTAAGAGGAAGAATGTACGTTTGACAGGGAGAGAAGTTGAAAACCTAACTTTCCCACAGTTCTAGGGCTGGCTTGCTCTGGAGGAGTTTTGGAATGTTTTCTGTACTTTGCATGCAGTGAGATCCCCCTCTGCTGCCTTATTCCAGACTTCACATCTGGTTTATTTATTTGATAGAACTGCAAGTACTGGATACTTCCTTCTTTCTGGATCTGTTGCTGGATGGGCAGTCTGCCTTCCTTCCTTAATAAAAACATTCCCTTGCTCTTGAGAAACTTTCTTGCAAGTTGCAGGATTTTCAAGGCATTTCATCTACAAATTACACATCACAAAAAGTATTTTCTTTATATACAATTAGTTTGTCATAGAGACCATTATGTTGCATTTATTAATAACACAGATGACAGGCATGGGTTGTTCGGGGTTTTTTTGGTAAATAATTTCCCCACACACTTGTCAGTGGAGGGTTCTGATGACAGAATTGGTTAAGTCAATTGAACTCGCTGTTATAGCAAGATTTCATTGTAAGTGCTGAAGTCAGCTGTGCAGTCTGCAAGAGGATATGATGTTTTCTGACCTTGTTTCTCTCCCTCTTTCTTTCTCTCTGTATTTACAGGTCATCCTAACATTTGTCTGTGTGTTGACAAAGGAATCTGTAGAAATTGCTCCAGTGCCATATACACTGCAAGTCCATCGGGTAGCTTTGGATGGAAGAGACCCCTCTAACCCTTTGAGGAGAGAAAAGAGGCAGGTGCAGTGTCAACTGGGACAGTACCTGCATCCCAGAGAGACCCACTGCTGCATGAGGTGCCATGCAGGTACATAAAATAAGTATAGTAATAGTGACCTTCACCTTAGAGGTGTTTCACTGTCCTGTGCTCTCAAACTGTCTCTGTCCTGCCAGCTACATCAGTGCTCCCTTTCCTTGGTACCTATCCCTACCCAGATAAATTCTCATTCTTTGTCTTTTCTTTTGGACTCTGTGTCCTTCATGCTGTTGACAGCAAGCATACTCGGTCCTTACATCATCAGCTCCAGAGTTTCTCTTGAGGAATCAGTGACTCCTATCCTCCCTAAGACAATGTGTTTGCCTTCCTGTCAGAGCTCTGTTGAATGATTTTCTTGCAGGTACCTACAAGGCGAAAGACTGTGATCGGCCTGACCAGGCACCTGTCTGTCTTCCGTGTGCTAATGGCACATTCACAGCTGTTGATAACACCATGTCTAAATGCTTCCAGTGCACACATTGCCGTACAGGTGAGTTATCTACAGAACCTGAGGGAAATGGGTGGTAGTGGCGGGTGGGAGGTTGGAGAGGATGGCAAGGTGAGTGAGGAAGCTGGGAAAAGTACAATTGAATGGGCAAAAGGACAGTGTATGGGAAGGGATTGGGAACAGCAGGAATAACAGTTAGCAAATTACTACAGTCTGATACACAGTTTGCACACCTTTTTGGCCTTTTTCTGGAAGGTTAGGGGATAATAATACCTGTCGTCGTAACAGTGCTCTTTCAGTTGAAGGTGAAGGAAGAGGTTGGAATAATAATTTCTTCTTTCCTTCCTCAGAATTCCAGCAGATAGTAGAGACCCCCTGCACCCCAAAGCAAGATACTGTATGCGGCTGTCGGAAGAATCAGTATCAGATTGGCCCATCTGATCTCTTCCAGTGTAGGAACTGCAGCTTGTGTGTCAATGGGATTATTGCCAACTGTGAGTATGGCATGGATATGGCTCCAGTATGGACATACTGTACTAGGGTAGTCATTAACAGTCCTCTGTTCACTTGCTGATACTGTAGCACCTTGACCCGAAGTGATTGAAGTTTTGGAACAACTGTTGCTTTTGTCTGCGCCCTTTTCCCATTTTTTGCCTGCCTTGGCATCAATCCCTATTTTCTATCACAGGTTTTTCCTTCCTTTTGTTCTTGAGTGGTTTCTTGGGGTTTGGCTGTCGTGAGGAGATACTTTCTACTTGATTTTGGTACGTCTGCTTTGCACGTACAAGGTCTTTATGTTCTAGAGCAGATTTCCCCCTCGCCTTCCTTTTTTGTCTTCTGATGCTCATTGCGTTTCCCTCACCAGCTCCTGGAAGCACTTTGAGTACAATGGCTGAAAATACTGTTGGTTCCAGTGCTCAGCTGAACCGCTTGCCAGTCGGTTGCTGAACACCACAGTGTACTGTGCAGTGTTTTAAAGTAAAGAGCTTCTCAGGTAATGCTGAACTGTACCCAGTGGCATTGGGCATGATCTGGGGATGGTGCAGGCGTCTGAGAGAAGTACCTGTGTCAGCTGTCCCAAGCTGCCTCATCTCCAGTCAAGAATCAGAGATCTTAATGAAATACTGCTTGCTGCCCTCCACTTTGTGCTGCAGTCTAATTCTGTTCGTGTCCCGTAAATGCTGCTTACCTTGTCCTGAAGCTATCCCTTCTTTGCAAATTCTGCTGCTTGTGATCCCTTTCCCATCTCTTACCCTGCCTAGCGTGAGGTTTGCTGTCCCTCTGGTGAATGTGTTCCCTCTGGTGCTCAGTAATCTATCTTGTCACAGTTTCCATGCTTGTGTTTATCCTCCAGGGTCATCATTGTATGCTGCCCTTCAGCAGTTTTCTTCCCTCTTGGCTGATGTAGAACAGTTTTAGTCCTGTCCCTCTCTTGCCACAGAACGCATGCTGCTTGTTCTGGTACCTTTTTCCCTCCCCCTCATGCACCTTAATGTCTTTCTATTGCTATTCTTGTCTGCTCCTCTCCACACCTATTTTACTTGGTCTCCATACTGTGACTTGCTTAGAAGCAATAGCTCTTTCCTTTCTTATCCCTTGCACTCGCAGCATAGCAGATCACAAGAGTGGATATGTGTCCCATGGCTTGAAGTGATTTCTCCCTGCCATGAACTGACTTCCTCACCAGTCCCAGCTGCTCAGGGACCACTTCTCCCTTATTTTTGCCTGACTAATGTGATTTCCCCTTCCTGTCACACTTGAACTTGAGTGACTTTCCCTGCTTTTGTGCTGGAACTGTCATTATCTGTTAGACCAATTTCAGCTGCACTGTAATTTTAGACCCTTTCCAAGCCTCTACAGAGGTCCCTGACCTATCAGGACAGTGGAACTGTTATTTTTCTTTTTCTCCTTCCCCCAGCTCTGTCCTCAAACATAGACCTAATCCTCTATCTTTTTCATTAGCAGTTCTCCAGGCTCAAAGAGGGATAGTCTCCCACCCGTCTTGGAGTGGATTTCTGTCCTTTTGTTTTTTTCTCTGTCCAGAATACAGCAATGGTTTCTTCTTTTCTCTACAGGTTCAAAGAACAAAGACACAATTTGCAGGTGTAAGCCTCGATTCTTCTTGACACTTAGTAATGTTTGCAAGCCTTGCAACAGGTGAGGTTTATTTTTTTCTCTGTCTGCTCCTCCACTGAGTAGGAGAGACAGCAGACACAAGCCTCACAGGGGGAGGAAATTTTCCTCAAGGCTCTTTACAACATTCTGCCTTTCTGGCGCAATCAGGTCTTCCCCTCTGCCACCCCCAGTCTTCTGAATGTAGGCATCAGCCTACTAAAATCCCAGTCACAGGCCACACTGCATTGCTTTGCTTTGCAGGCTCATCTTAACTTGTCTGTTACTCAGGATTGTTACAAATGGCTGCCGTTTCATTTCACAGTCGCTCACCTCTGATTTGCTCTTTCAGCTGCGTTGGAGAAGAATGCTTGCAGTGTCATAGCCCAGTGACTACCTCACCGACTTCATCTGGGCTGAGTGAGTACTGAGGGAACTGAGGGGCAGTGAAATCTTTTCAGTGTGGGCTTTTGTTCTGTTAGTGCCTTTTGTAAAGTGTTACTTTCTCCACTCTCTCAAACCGCTATTCTTTTTCTGCAATTTGCATGTCTTCACTTGCTGTTCTTCCTCTAGCACCTACCACCTCCTTTCTCAGTCACTCACTCATTTGCCCTCTTCCTTTTGTCCAGATGTGAGCCTTGTCCTTGGCATCATTGTTGCAATATTTGGAGTTATCTCTGTCCTCTACATTGTAAATAAAGTAGTGAAGCTGGTCCAGGGAAATGGGATAGCGTCGTCTTTCTACTCCTGTGGTGAGTACAGCCGCAAATGCAGTGATATGAATTGGGATAGACATCGCTCTCTGTGTGATGTGTATGTGCACACGTGTGAGGGGAAAGAGGGGGATCCCGTTTCTCTGCTTTGTTGCAAGGCCAGAGGAACACAGGAACTTGGCAGCAGAGCTTATTGGTGCAGTTCTTACAACTCTGCATCCATGCCCATAGCTGTGACTGAGAGGGCATGTGAGCTCATTGCTGGGGGATCTGCATGTGCCCTTTTTGAGGGCAGGATTGTGCATAGCTGCTTTGCCGTTTTCTCTGGGATGAGAGGAAGTGAAAATAATTCCTGCTTTCTTTTCTCTTTTTTTCCTTTAAAGTTTCTTTGCCGCAGACAACCAAAGAGCCAGTATCTGAGGTGAGCAAGATGATGAGTATAAGAACCTTTCCTTCTGCTTTCAACTGTGTTAGTCTGGGATCCAGAGTAACATTTTTCCCTGTGGGCTGTTTTCAGCCCTTGTATTTTCAAATGAGCTGAGTAATAGGGCTGTTTAATTCAGAAGTCTTTTCCTGTAGAGGGTGGAGTCATTAACGTTTTACATGCCCTCTTCTACAGGATGCTGCTCAAACTCCTGGCTTTTTGCTTTTTTTTTCTTTCTGGATGCATTTTTTTTTCAGCTAGCTGGTACTTAATTCCTTTTTCTCTATATACACCAGACTTGGAGGATTTAGCTCATTTTACTTCAGATCTTGACCCCACAAGCCTCTCAGTGCTGCTTCACAGTGTGTTTTTGTGTCCAGTGTTGTACTGAAATTAAGAGGGCCCAAACAGTAGCTGAGATGAGGCTTCCACAGCCTTACAGAGAAGGCTGGTGGGAAAGGTGGCATGTTGAGCTTCTAGAATGGTGGTGATTTCCGGTCCCAGCCTTACCTGATTTTGTAAAGAAATACTTTTTTCCAGACTTCTGTGTTTTGATGCCAAAAAGGAGTTAAACTTCCTGGGTTCTGCTGGAAAGAGATGTTTGGTGCCTTCTGCTCCAACAAGGCATATAGGAAGAATTAAAACCTCAGCACTTGCTCCCCACCTAGCTTGGATAAATTTTACTATATAAAGCTAGAGGTTCTTTGCAGGAGACGGGTGTGTTGTGCTGCTGTGGGTGATTCTGGACTAAGAAAATGTGTCTTTCAGGCTGAGGTAAAAAGAAGTGAAGTCTCCATCCTTGTTTCTGAGTCCCAGAAGGAAACAGAATTGCTGGTGAATGCAACACCACCACCTGTGCCTCTGCTGCAGAGTTCCCATGAATTACCAGACTGTGTCAGACCTGCCAGGAAGACGCAGCTTCCAGGCAGTAAGTGAAACTCCCCCCATCCTTCCCTCTTTCCCCTGGCAAACAAGAACCTGATTATGCAGATGCAGCTAGGAGGATGTTGAACAGCCCTTACCTGGGTGTGCACGACCTGTGTGTATACTTCATGCATGGCACAGTACAAAGCGAGAAGCATGCCCAGAGCCTGCCAGGCTGTATATGCTAAACACCTGTGCAAGACTTTTCTGTTCTCCCTTTTCCCTAGTAGCAAAATAGATTGTCATATGTGGCAACATGCCGTCAGTCTTGGTGCCTCTGGGATGGTGACCCAAGGCATCCTTTTTGCAGGAATGTGGCAGCAAGGCCCTAAGCATGCATGCCCAGCTCTGCTCATAACCTTACACAAGAGCGTATGGAAGCATCCCCATTGCTTTTTGAGGGGTAAGGGCAAGTCTGGACATCACACAAGTCTGTGTGACTGCTTAGTAGAAGACCTGCACAGGAGGGGTAATACCTGATCCCAAGGCACCATCCAGCCTTGGATTATTTGCATTTTCCTTGAGGCTGCAGAACTCTGGTTTTCACACTTTTTCTTCTCTTTTCACAGACCCTGCTATTCTCTACACTGTAGTCGATCACGTACCACCATCTCGGTGGAAAGAGTTTGTGAGGCGTCTGGGTCTGAGTGACTGTGATCTAGAGCGAATTGAGATGGAACATCGACGTTTACGAGATGCCCAGTATGAAATGCTTAGACTGTGGAAACTGCAGATGGGCCATGCTGCAACTGTGGAGCGCATCAGCTGTGTTCTTAACCACATGGAGCTGAGTGGCTGCAGTGAAGCTGTTCAAGAGGCTTTGCTAAACCAGAACTCTCCTCAGCCTTGCAGCCTCCACAGCCATCTTTAATCTGTTTCTGCTTTGGTTGCCCTGTTAAGAGAGAGGATCATAACTCCCTTTTCTGTCTTCCTTTTCCCGTATCTCCCAATCTTTCTAACACTCCTTAGCTGGGTTTGTTGGAGATGGCAGCAGATCATGCTGGAGGAAGGCTGAGGCTTGCTTCTCAGCCACCATGTAACTGAACACCTTTAAGCCAAGACAGACTTCTGCAACAACTCCTTTCCCAAGGCGGGAAAGCATCTCATAAAGTGAGGTGTGAACTCGGACCAAGATGGAAACGGGAGCTCAGAGTGACTTGATCAGCTGCTTGATGGACAAATTGTTGCTGAAACAGATGCTCCACCCACCATGTGCTGGGTAAACTTCTAGGATGACTTGGTTAAGCTGGCTGGGTGGTACAGTACTCGCTCACTTTTTGCAGATGTGTTTTTCTGCAAGATCAGACAGTTGAACTGGCTCACATTGCAGCCCTGTGATTGCTAAACCCGACTCAAGGGAAGTGGTGGGAGGATGTGCCTCCTGCTGCGAGCGGGGGAAGATTGCCCCCTTTTGGTATCGGCTAGTTTCGCTGTGGCAAAAGAATTACGGCGATCCAGAAGTGGTGGCTCATGAGAAACAACAGGAGGATGTTACTCTTTCCACACCCCCATTTCCCTCAAGTTCAAGAGGAATAAGGATTCCAGGCCAGTGAGTCAGATGAGAGGGTTGGTGCTTTTTTTCTCAAACTTTTTTTTCCCTGTAACTAGAAACCATGTAAGATGGCATTAACAAAACACCTGCCTGCGTGTCTGTCCAAGTGCAGAGTGGGAAGGAATGCGTGCGTGCAGCTCGGTGAGAAGGTACCTGTGTACCTGGTAGTGTGAGTGCCTCTGCAGACCTGTGCTTGCACACAGGTCAGGAGGCTTGTGTCTACTTGCTTACCTATCTCTAAACGATTTGCTGAATCTGATCTGATTGCAAATGGGACTGTGTATGTGTACAGATATATAAAAATACACATATATATATATGTGTATCTTAGCAACTGTTGAATAACTTCACACTACTACCTGGACCGCATTCTGTGACTGCTACTTGAGTGTGAGAGCCATTCAGTACTATCTCCAGGTTCTCTCCATCACTTTCTCACAGGTGTTACCCTGGGTGAAGCAGAAGTAGCAAAAATCAATTAGCCTGCATCAGGTGCAGGTTGTCCACACATTTGTAACGTGGATATTTTTCTTTAGTCTCATCCCTTGACCACTGAGGAACTTTCTATTGTAAATACACTAAATGCTCTGAATTAAAATTCCTATTTTTACCTCTGCCTTCATTCTGGTTTTGTCCATATCAACTTCTGTGACTGTGCGTGGGGCAGAGAAAGGGGAATAACTTCCAGAAGTGGCAAGAGTGGCTGGCTTGATGGTCTGATGATTTTTTTTTTTAAAAAAACCCAAGTTTTACGAACTTTTGTGTGTACAGCTTAGCTGCCCTCAAGTCACAGGAAGCTGGCTGAGGGCAGTAAGTAGGACTTAAATCTGGTTGCAGGTCGCAGGTAATTCAAGAGTCGGAGGGGATGCTAGTGTCTTTAAAGTGAATTTTAATCACTATACAATGAATAATTTTGATTTGTATTTGGCTTTTTAAAGAGAGTATCTTTAAACAAAAGAATAGTAATAGATTTTTACTTACAGAAGCCTGTTTTTGCCTGGGGAACCAAAGCACTGTGTTAAGGCAGTAACAATGTGCTTACTCCAATGAGGAGACTTGGACATTCACGACAGCGACAAAGCCAGGAGCTGAAGTCAGTTTTAATTTGCAGTTTAAGGCTTTGTTTTGCTGTGCCTATGTACTATTTTAATTGAGGCAAATTGGTTTAAAAAAGAAAAAAGAGACAGTACAAAGCTCACTGTAATACACTTTGCCTTTCTTTCCTGATTTATGTTCAGCAAGCACTGCAGTACAACTAGAGGTACATACTGTAGGTGTGAAAGTGTGCTTAAAAGCAGGGAAGTTCTCAGGAATCTTCGGGTATGATAGCTCAGCCTTTTTTCATTTTTTTTGTGTTGTTGTTTCGAACTCCCCAAATCAAACCGTGTAAACCAGCTTTTAAAATCCAGGTATTTTAAAGCTCGGAGTGCAAGGCAGGCCACAAGCTGCAGCTGTCGGTACCTTCATGCAACAGTTTTATAGAACCTCACGTTTATGAGGCGTTTTGAGGGGCTTTTTGGGATCCCTCAGGGTGAGGAAGGGGCCTGGGGCAGCCAGGCGGGGGAAACGAAGCCTTTTAGAGGGATTTTGTATTTTTATCTTTATTACTCACCGACTATCTAACTCTGAAGCCACGATGCCCGTATATAAAACCTGTAGATTATAAAATACGCCGGCCGCGCCTCTACCGGCCCGATTCCCTCACGCTGCCCTGACGCGCCGCCCCCCTGTCACGGCGGTGGGCGATGGTTTAGGCGGGGCGGGGCCGGGCCGGGCCGGCGCCTCGCCCGCGCCCCCCATCCCCCATTGCGGCTTGGTACGGCCCGAGGCGCCGCGGTGCGCGCCGGGAGAGGGGCGCGCCGGGAGAGGGGAGGGGGGCGGCGGGCAGCGCCCGTGCGCAGCGCGGGGCGCCATGGCCCTTAACAAGTCCATGCACGCGCGCAACCGCTACAAGGACAAGCCGCCTGACTTCGCCTACTTGGCCGCCAAGTACCCCGAGTTCCAGCAGCACGTGCAGACCACCCTCACCGGCAGGGTGAGGTAGGGCCGGCGCGGAGGGAGGGCCGGGGTAGGCCCGGCCGGGCCAGGCCGCGCCCGGGGTCTGTGGGGCGGCTCCCGCCGCCTGCCGAGCGCTCGGCCCGTGTCCGCCCTAGGGCTGTGGCGGGCGGGAGCGCCGGTGGCCGTAACCGCTGCTGGTCTCTTTGCAGCCTGAATTTCAAGGACCCTGAGGCGGTGAGAGCCCTGACGTGCACCCTGCTGAAGGAGGATTTCGGCCTGGCGATTGACATCCCGGTGGAGAGGCTGATTCCCACCGTTCCCCTGAGGCTGAACTACATCCACTGGGTGGAGGATCTCATCGGGCACCAGGATGCTGGCAAGCAAGTCCTCAGGCGAGGCATCGACATCGGTACTTGGAAAACCAGAACGTTTGATTTGTTATTTAACGTCAGTGAGACCAGCTGATAAAATCATAACGCATCCGTAGTAAAACGTGAAGTTTGAGAAGTAAAAAAAAAAATAATCTGAGCTGTGTGCTCTGTGGTGGGACGGGCAGCCTGACTGCAGGGGTATTTCATTTGGCTTCTTGGTGGTGGGAGCTCTCTGCACACACACAGGCATGGCCACAGCTGGCAATTCTGTGGCATTTTGTGGCCGTGGCCTTGGCCTCTCTTGAGTGTAGCTTTGTGTGATAACACAAAAATCATGCCACTAATAACAGAGGCAAAGATGTCATTCTAGAGGAGTTTAAAATAAAAATTATGTTGTTTCTTCTCAGTCTTCTAACTAGTAAATTATGTTGTGTTGGCAATCTGTTAATTTTGCTTTTCGATGTCTGTGCAAGAGAGGTTTGTGAGTTACATAGCAATATTTTCTAGCTTTCTTTTGAATAAGATCTTTTCTGTTGCTTCAGGCATATTTGATAGATGAATGAGCAGTCTTTTTTAAACTTCGGTTGTTTTTTTTTCTATGCAGCTGTTTTCATGACCTAAATGATAAAGGAGGCTTAATTAGAAACCAGGACAAATATTAGCAAAGTTGTATTTTGGTTGCAGATGACCAAAGACTTGCTTTCTGTTTTTGAAAACAAAGTATTTTTAAAACTGGACTAAGCATCTGCAGATGGATGATATCGTCCAGTGCAGTTTGTTCAGTTTCAGTATCTGGATTATTGGACAATATCTGGGCAATATCTGGTTTATGCAGCACATTAATGTAAACATTACTCAGTAGAGGTGTGAATTTATAAGATGTATGCTGATACAATGATTTGGCTTTCATTTGAAATTAACAAAAAGGTAGGCTTTGTAGAATATAGTTTCTTCCTTCTACGTATAGATAATAAAACCGGCATTTGGATTTCTAATTTTTTGGTGATTCTATATGAATTATTTAAAAGGCACCTGCAATAGTATGTTTGAATTTAGTTTACATCTTTTATTTTTGTCAATAGAATCTTCCTTTATGATTTTAAAGGCTTGTTTTGAAGATTGTTTTTTGTGCTGAGGTAAACTCATAATGAAATTGAAAGAAGCTGGAATTTCCTTTCTAACTTAGGTTTTAATGTGTGACATTTTTTAATGTAAGTAACTTCAACTCAGTCAAGTTACTGACTTCCTCAAAGACTGGGTTCGGTAATCTCAGTTACTGTGCCAGTTTTTACATTACTGTTTTCTTAGGGATTGCTAGCATGATTTTTTTTTTTCTTTAATGGAATTTTTGATCTCCAGAAATCTATAGACCTGTATTTTTAGCTGGATGCATGATGGGCAGAAAGCTTGTATCATCAGGTAGTGCGTGCACAGCTGCTTTCCTTTTGTAGCTTAAACTTGTTACCAGCTTCTATGTATTCGATATTAGCTTTCATTTTTGGAAACAATTTCTATGAGACAGATCCTTTAGCTACTCTAAATGCGGCAAAATCTTAAGTTTGAGTTTGCAGTGACCTTACAGGAGTACAAGAAATAACTGCATGCTTTTATGTACTGACACATTGTTATTTGTGTTTCAGTAAGTTGGTATAACAGTATAGTCTCTTGATATATCTCTGAACTCAAGTTTTGTGGTGGTGAGATATCTTTCCCTTTTCTAGTATACATTTCCTCTAATCCTAAATTTGACCATCATCAGTAATTCGATCACCTAGATATGCCATAATTATGAGAAGGAATTATTTTGTGCTACCATATCTTTCTCTTTGTTACCAAGTTTTTATCTGTCTGTCTACCTTTTTAGATATCTTAATTGGTACCTCTGATCATTTTGGGCATTAGGGAGAGACAGTCTGATGGAACAGATTTTTATTTTTTTTTTCTGGTTGCTATATGCCTCAAAGTACAGTACATGTTGTAGATAATAGAAAAATATATTTGGGTATTTTTTTTTTTTTAGTAAAACCGGAACATATTTGGCTTTCACTATGTAAATTAATCACTGTCATACAGAAAAATACAAAAAGTTGACAGTAGAAAATTTATTCCAGATTGTTAAATTATTTATTTTATTAAAAGTGCGTATTTGACAATGGTCTGCAATTAAGAAAATAGCATTCAATAAAGAACTGAGCTGTAGATGATCAGCAATCAACACTTTCTTGAAATTAATTCTTTGTTGTAAAAAGTACATATTTAGCAGCTACACTGTGTATAATACCAGAGTCTTGTTTTGCTTTTCACTTTTTCAGGGACAGGGGCATCTTGCATATACCCATTACTTGGAGCAACTTTGAACGGCTGGTATTTTCTTGCAACAGAAGTTGATGATATGTGCTTCAATTATGCCAAGAAGAATGTGGAACAGAATAATTTGTCTGATCTTATAAAAGGTATGATGTGATAAGGTATTTAGTAGCATACAAATGTTGTGATGTATTTATTGCCGCGTTCAGTGATGTATCAGGATCTGTATTCCTGCCAAATACGTGCTCAGTTGTTTTTACTGGAGCAGAATGTTTGTGAAGGCCCATGCGTGCTTAAGTCAGAAGCTTGTCTAGAATGGGATGGATGGATAGAGAACTCTTCTTCCTTACAAAAATCTGAAAGTTAAACTTCACCCTGGAGTGTCTCTCTCTCTCTCTCCCCCTCTCCTCTTTGTTACTGAAGTATTTCTTAAGTGGTTGTGCTGTTTCTGCTGCTAGGAGACCTGGAACGCTCCCCTCAGATGATTTGCATGACACGGCACATATATGGATCTTGTACAGGGTCCGTCCTTCTTGTTCCTGAATGAGGTCCTAACACCGCCTGTGCTGCTGGTAGCAGTATGCCAGGCTTGGTCTGCTGAGCTTGGAAAATTTTCTGTAGGAACTTGTTATACTAAAAAGCCAGGTCCATTATTCAGCTCTGAAATAAAAACTTCTGCTGGATTTTTGAAGTATCCAAAGTATGTTGGAAGTATGTCATCGTCGTCTTGGTCTGTCCTCCATGTCAGTCTTTTGAAGATCTGTAACTTGATGTGGAGAACAGTGACAGTTTTCTGTTACTGCTGCATTTTTAGTGGTGTGATGGTGTTTCACTATACTGGGAAAAGCTGTGGGAAAGAAAAATGCATCATGTAGTGCCAAAGGGCATAAGCTGGAGTAAATGACAGATTGCTGGTGGGTAGAGCCATGGGCCAAGGGAGTACCACTGGTGGTAACCCTAGCCAGATGCTGCCTCGGAATGGTCCTCCCTGCCACTTTTTAACTCCTGGGCCTGAATTGTTTAGCTAGAGTGGAGTATACTAGTGTAGCTAATAACTTGTTTAGCAAGGCATTTTGGAGTCAGATTACAGATCTTTCTGTACCTCTGTTTTTAAAAAAAAAAAAACAACCAAGAAAACCACCATGATTTTTGTCGTGGTCTAAGAGTCTGTCTTGAAATTTTTGCCAAATAGCTTCATTTGGAGATCAGGTTGGAGTATAGCCCTTGTTCTTCTAACTTCAATTGAAAAAATATAATTAAGTGGTACTAGAACCAGCAGTAATGCAGTGATGATTTACTAATTGCATTGTAGCTTCTGTTTTCCCAGAGGGAAAAAAATAATGTTTTTTGGCTGACTGTGAAATATTGCTTGCAGTTAACTTTCTTCCAAAGGGACTCTCCTGTACATTCAAAACAGAAACTGATAAACTTGGGAACTGATTGTAAATGCTAAAAAAAATATTATGTGGTGTTCAGAGTTATGTATCTATTTTACTGGAATGGGATAATGGCCAGGATTTGTCTGCTGGTATTTAAAAAAAAAAAAATGAAACCCCCACAATATCAGTACCCTGTATGTAATTTTAAGTTAAGAGATTTTCAACAGCTTGGACTCCGGAAATTTTTAAACTACTTGCAAGGTAATGTAGGCTTGCTCTGCAACGTGATTATTATGTTGTTTGCTTTCTGTTGATTTGCTCTTATTTCCAAATAAAATTACATACTGTCAATAAAAGCTATGTCAATTAAGCTAGCTGTGTAGGTGCAATGTGGTATTCTTTGATGTCATCTTCTAAGTAACTTTACAGTAATTTTAGAAAGTGTGTTCAGCAGACCATGAGTTACTTCTCAGATTAACATAATACTTTTACAGAGTTCTGTTCATCTTAGCCCTGTTGTCTGCTGTCTCTACTATAAAAACTAATTCTGTGGTTCCCCTTCCCCCCACCCCACCCCCAAATTGAAAAGGGGTATTGCTAACAAGAATGGCAGTGAAATACTCTTAATAACTGTGGGCTGGATATTTCAGAGTGTTTATATAAGTAAATGTCTCATCTGTGTACAGCAGCAACTGCTGTTACACCTCAGTGCCAAAAGTATGCGCTGAGAAACTTCTGGAGGCGTGCAGTGATTTCCTGAAAGAGTGTGACCTGAAAACTGTCAGTCCAGCTGATGTAGTGCCTGGCTGAAGAACTTTTGGCTCTGATCGTAATGTATAATTGTAATTAATAATTTTTATTTAGTAATTACTAATTTTATTAGTTTACCATTTTTTAATGTTATAAGGGAAGCAGGGGAACAGATATATACAGAGATAAGAAAGCACCACACTTTAATGTCAACAATTTTAAATGTGAGCAACTTAATGGAAGAAATGGTAAATGTTCAATTCAGAGATTTAAGATTGTAAAACAGGGAGCAATGTGCTAATATATTGTTAAAATTAACTATCCTTCTATTCTCATAGGTTTTATATGTATTCATCTCTTGAGTATGAACTTCTGTACTGTAAAATACTTGTGACTTACAGAACTGCAGCTTTGAAGTTAGTGGGTGTTCTTCTTGCTGTATATAACCTGGACTTTTAATTGCCTGCTACCCGAACAGTTTTGTTTTCTTAGGACGATGATAAATTGTAATAGTTACTCTTAGGAAGAGAGGCATGCCTTCTGCCTCCATGCTAAATATCTTTGTTCTGTGTGCATTATCTGTGATTTGCAGGACTGGTAAAGTCTGCAAGAAGTCCTTCTCGTGATAATCTTTATACACCCATATTTGAATTTCTGTTCCTTGGGCTGGGGTTCCTGTAGCCTTCAGATTTGTGACAGGACTTTACCACGGTTTCCAAGGGAATTATGTAGCCTTTGGGGAAAGACAGTGGAGATCTACCTGGGATGTTTGCCTTGATCCTTGTGATGGGTAATAATAAGTTGGTGGACCCTAGTAAGCAGAAATTTTGTTCTAAAGGAACTCTAATCTTTTTCTTTTGTTGTGATTCTCTTAAATCGTCTAAGACTGCAGTTCCTGTGCAGGATGCATAGTACTGCTAACACAGTAATTCTATTTTATTGTAAGATTAGGTGTAAAGCTAATCTTGTTGCTGTGTAACTTCAGTGAAGATAGTTTTATCTTAGTCTTTGTTTTTCTTAGCTTTACACCCTGGAAAAAACAAACTACGTTTTCTTAAGTACCATTCTAGAATTCCAAATCTAAAAAAAAAAAAAAATAGAGACTGGTGTTTCTTTATCTCCGAGGAGCCTGTGGAGTGATTAACTGACACTTCTGTTAATTTTTGGAAGTGCTTGAAGTGTATTTGTAGTTGCATCAGAGAACTCAGTATAGCTCAGGTATTTCCTATTGTTTTAAACTGGCTTATGTAATTCTACTACTGTGTATAAATGTAAAAGATAATGCTAATCTTTAACCCAAAGTCTTAATTTGTATACTGATACCTTACATTCTTTTGGTAGAAAGTACTGTTTAGAAAGTACAGATTTTATACAATGTATTGTTTCAAGAAACACTGAGAGGTAAATGGCATGCCATCCGCAGTGTGAAGTTCCTTGCTAACCAAATTCCTGTTCTCTCTTAGTGGTTAAGGTACCACAGAAGACACTTCTAATGGATGCGCTGAAAGAAGAATCTGAAATTGTTTATGATTTCTGCATGTGCAACCCCCCCTTTTTTGCCAACCAATTAGAAGCGAAAGTAAGCCAACAAACTGTGTTCTGTCTACTTCAGCCTTCAGTGAGTGGGAGGGTAGCCACAATTTAACCTCCTCCCTTGGGAAACATGTGGAAAATCCCAAATTGGGATGAAATAGCATTTAAATCTTCTCTGTCTCCAGCCCCAAAGGAGTTCTGAAAAACTTAACTGTTACCCTTCCTGAAATGGAGGATGACCTCTAGATTTTTTTCATAACTTCTTGCTGTCTTAGAGAATTACTTTGGAAAGTAGACAGCTAGTATATCTGAAATCAAGTGCCCATTGCATAACAGTGGTACAGAGGAATTAGTTTCTGGCATCATGCCTGTCTGTATTTTTCGTTTCCATAGTGATTTAGGAATACCATATGGCTCAGAACAGTTCTTGCAATACCCCCTGAATACTTAATATAAATCAGAAACTTAACTCTGTAATACAGGGCGGTAGATTTAAGTGTTGAAATGAAACACTACAGATTGTAATTGTGTAGATGCATGAAACCAGCATGTCTACATGTATTTAAACCACATATTTCGTATTACCAGGATACTGATGTGTGATAAGTCATTTACCTAGGTCTGAGGGATTCACTCAGTTACGCTCATTTTGAGTGTATCTTTGTTCTGATGGGGGTAGGATGACAAGGTGATGACGCTTGCTACCCACTAAAGATTGAGGCAGGAAGCAGCATACAAAGCAGCCTAACATTTCATTAAATGTTCATCTCAAATGTTCTTTTTTATCTAGGGAGTAAATTCTCGAAATCCACGGCGTCCCCCTCCAAGTTCTGTAAATACAGGAGGGATCACAGAAATCATGGCAGAGGGGGGAGAACTTGAATTTGTCAAAAGAATTATTCATGATAGTCTACAACTTAAAAAGAGGTTACGGTAAGTGCTTTGTTCCAGTTTAAAAAAACAACCCACCTTTTATCTGCTTCTTCAGCAGAAATTATGTGAAAATAATATTTTAAGTAAGGAATGCAGCTGTAGTCCAGTGGTGTCTGGTTTGTTTAATGATACATACACATCAGTAACTAATTAGTCTCAGTTTATGTAAAATTAGTTGTCCCTTAGCATCAAACAATTACAACTCGTTGTTTGAGGTGTTTAAAGGCAGAAGGCAAAAATAGCCTGTGCGAGTGACACTTGTGGCTTGCAGCTAGATTAGCACACATACTTGCTAAAGGCAGTCAGGGTTGCTTCTGAAGGGCTTAGGGGATGGGGGAGGGCTTATGACATTGGCCAGTTACCTGTTCATTGCCTAAAAGTTTCTAGCTCTTCCTGGCTGAATTTTGGTAACTTGCAGCTTTGCCTGCTAAAGGGCACTGTTGTACTGAATGCTGTCTTGGCTGAACATAAGCTGCAATAAAAACCATAGTGAGACCTTCTTTTGAACAAGATAAACAGATGGCACACCTTCAGCTTTCTGACTGCCAGACTTTTGTTCCCCCAATGCTATACATCATTCCTCTAGCTCTTCTGGGAGATTCCTTTTAAAAAATATGCTTCTGAAGTATAGTTGCCAAAATTTTACGCATGTATTACCACAGCTTCATATCAGTGCCCTAAACAAAGGAAATGCAGCCTGCTTTTGGAACATACAAGAAGTGTTTTGCTTTTGTTTTGTTTAGACCCTTCTAGACAGAGCATTGCATTTTAACCTCATCTTCACCTGTCTAATACTGAAATTTTTCTTTAGAACATTTGTTTTCAAGTAATGGGCCTGAAAAAATTAAGAATATATTCTGTTTTTGGAAAAAACAAGGCAAAGCAAAGCTGCATTTGCATCTCTTAGAAGTGCTTCGATCTTGTAGTGCTTTGAATTAAAATGTATTGAGAAGGTTTGCAGAGGTAGCAATTCTGCAAACCTTGAAACTTGGTGATTTTTTTTGTTGTGTGTTTTTTTTTTTAATGTCCTTCCTTTCTTTGTCACACTCCAAGCCTTAGAAAATATAAAAAGGGGTTAGATAGTATGGCAGAGTGATAAAATAGAGGTTTTGATATTCAGAACTAGTTAACAAGGCAGAAGAATTAAACTTCTGAGACTTTTTAGAAGTCTTGTTTGTGCCATTGAGGACACTGGAAAATCACTGGTGTTCCTGTCATAGTTTGTAGGTAAAATGTTATTTTAGGCTACTTGATGTAGACAAGCTTTTAGCTGTGTATGCTATTATTTGTGCCTAAAATTTAGTGATTTTTAAAAACTAAATAGAAGCTGAAACTTGTTCTGAATTTTGTCAGGGATGCAGTGGGTCAGGGGAGGCAAGTCAGGAAGTGATGGTATATGTATGTATATATTTTAAAGGTTCTTCTACTTAACAGCTGGATGTTTTTATCCTTTGTACACCTTCTTTTTGATAGTGGTTTTATTCCACCAGTGTAGTTTTGCACAGAACCATGTGGTGTACTATGTAAAATACTATGATCTGATAATTTTGCACATGTATACAGTTGAGGACTTAATTGGTTCTATAAGGTGGGGGCAGGGGATGCATCTGTGATGACTTCTGGAAATGCAATAGCAACCAGCATGGTTTCTGGTTCTGCATGGCATGTGTTGATCCAGGGGAAACTTGCTTTGGGTAAGTTGCTGTTTGACAGCCTTGAAAGGAGTGGCAAGGTAGTAGAGAACTGACTGATGTTACTTTGAAGGCAAGAAGTCTGCCTTGAAAAGGTGGTGTGGAATTATGAGGAATGCATCATGCCTGTATTACTCGCCTGGGAAAGAGGGGGGTATCTCTTAATTTGATACATTGATAGCTGAAGACATAGAACATACCCACGTGCTAACTGTGTGTCATACTTAGGAAAAATAAGCTCTGTGTGTTTGAGGGGTAGGAACAATTCGGTTCATGTTCTTGAATAAACTAGCTTGGAGAATCTGTTACAGAGAACAGTTTAATTAAAATACTGCTGCCCATTTTGTTAGAGGTAGGGTTTGGCAACACTACCAAAGGGCATGGTGAATGAACTGTTAGTAGATAGAGACTCCCTTGGGCCAGGAGGTGATCTTATTTACCTTCATCCCCACTTCAGCTAGAAGTCGCAGGTTCAGTATTTTGTAATTTTGGGAAAGATGTGTGGTTTAGTTTTGTCAGAATTTTGGGGGTTTCATTTAAGTATTGCTGCATGAAATTCTGTATTGCATTATGCAGGAAATAAATTTAAATAATTGTCCCTTAATACCACTGATTTTTCTTTTTTACAGTATATATAGTTTGTATATGCAAGTTATTTAAAGTGCTTGCCTTCAGTTTAGATGCATACTCTTGAGGAAAGTGTGCCTTGATAACTGGGAACTCTAATTTTCATACTTCAGTACATTATATTTACAAATAAGCTTTTTGGATCCAGTTATCAAATAAATATGGAAGAGGAGGTTGTGGAGATTGAGTAGGAATTTAGATAAAGAACAGAGGTGTAATGTTTGGAGGAACTGAAGATACAGAGCTGCGTGGGAGGGTAGGCTTCACCAGAAGTGGGAAAATAAATTTCTTATTGTTTTTTCCTCTGTTTGTTTTCTCATGAAATATGGGTTCGGTGATGGAAACCTGGATTACAAGTTACAAATGATCAGAAGTCATAGTCAGTGCCTCTGAGGGACAAATACTTGTCAGTAGTTGAATATTCCTTTTGAATATTCCTTTTTATTCTGATTCATTCTCCAAAGAAAGTGGAGAAATGAAAACGAATTATCGTAAGGGGTAACATCTGTCACGTAACTAAAGTCACTCTTTGAAACAAGATTCTTGTTTTTTTAGGTGCTGTTTCAATAATAGTCAATGTATTTCCTAAAAACTCAAGAAGATTCACCGGTCCAGTCTGTTTTTGGGCCTTCTGTTCTGATTTATGTTGTACTATGTTCTAGTCACTCTGTTTAAAAGCATGATTTTTGTTGTTGTTTGGTTTTTAAATCTCTTGTTCTTGCAGGTTTCTGATCCAAGTAGTTCTTTCTGGTAGTGGCCATTTTCCATTGATTTGTATTTGTAAAACACTTTGTTAATGTGTTCTTTGCAGATGGTACAGTTGCATGTTGGGGAAGAAATGCAGTTTGGCACCATTGAAAGAGGAGCTTCGAATCCAGGGGGTGAGTTTGTAGATAGTCCGTGTATATCCTGTGTATGTTCCATGCAATATATACTATGTTCCGATGCATGTGGGTGATTGTTACTGAGTTTTTGTTTGCAAGAAGAAACTGAAATCCCTTGTTAGGGAGGCTGTCAAAGCAGTTGAGATTTAATTACTGTAGATTCAAAGCTGATAGATAAGTAGCACATACTGTTTCCCTGTTTTGGTCTTTATGGTGTGTAGAAGCATGTCTTTGTCCATTCTAGAACATACAGGGGTTTTGCTTTAAAATAGCCTTAACAGGGCTGTTGTTAAAAAAAAAAAAAAAATCCAGCTCTTTTCTCTGAGCTAATGAAATCTAGCAATTTGTTTGGTGAAAGAAATTGTCGCATTATTTAAGTGGCAGCATTGTTTTGTTTGTGTTCAATTCTGGCACCAAGTAAAATTGAACCTTATGCTACTATCCTCATGCAAGAAGGCTGTGCAAAGGACTTTTTTATAGCTTTCTGGAGCAAGTATAGCCCTCTCCATTTCCATGCAAAGAAAAAGATTGTGAGATCTGCCCTTATACATGGTGGAGAGTGGAAGGAAAGAGTGCATGGTGAAATAAATTCCCAGAAATATGAAGTACAGGCTATAGAGAATCCGTAAACACAATGCTAAAAGCAGATGCTGAGCTAGGCACAGAATTTCAAGTATCTAACTTCCCTATCCTTGAACTTTATTTTTGAACTGTATTTAGCACATTATCCATACCATGTGTAAATGCCTTACGGCATCCGTGTGGGGAAGAACTAGATAACACTAACACCTGAGTTTTAGATTTAAAGGCAGTGTAAGTTCAAACTTTTTTATTTTTTTGGACAAATCTAGAGAAGTGTTTCTGGGCACATTTCTGCCACCTGCAGACAGGTGAGCGGTTTGGTTTCCCAACTTTTTTTGTCTTTGTTCTGTGTTCCTTTGCTACAGCAATGGGTTCAGTATTCAAACATGGAACAGGAGCAGGTTCTGAGCAAAGAGAAACAATGTGCTTTTTGAGAATCAGAGTGCCGATGTGTGCTGGATAGTGGCACAAAAAAGGGGTTGTGTTGTGTGTTCTGAACTGGAAGCTCTGAAAGGGCACAGACATGGCAGAACAGAGATGGGAAATCCTGGGCACTGGTACCAGGCTTGGCACTGACCAGCTCCAAGTGGACCTGATGTTGATGAGCCATGTTAGAATGAAGCTCCATTTCTGTCATGAGACAATAACTCTGTGCTAACTGTACTTTTTTAAAATTTGAGAATGTGTGCTGTAAAACAATGTTGTTTATTAATATGGAATGAAGTTTTGTATGGCTTCTTTGCATAGGTTCCTAAAGTTACTCATACTGAGTTCTGTCAAGGACGCACCATGAGATGGGCGCTGGCATGGAGTTTCTATGATGATGTACAAGTACCTGTGAGTAGCTTAATTCTGGTTTGCTTGTGGTTGTCTGTGCCTCTTATGCGAGGGTGGCCTAATGAGCTATAACTACTGTGAAACAAACTGTTCTTCAGACTGGGGCACTGCATGTGCTGGGCTGTGTGGACAGTGGGATTTCTTAACTGGCTGCCAGTCTGTTTGCAGTTGTTACGTGAGATTCATGAATGACCTACATTTAGGGAAGAAAGAAGAAGTCTGTGTAGGAATTTTCTGTGGGCTTCAGTGAAAGTAAGGGTCATCTGTAACATACTTCAAATAGTAATTCAGTAATATTAAAAATATGCTTAATTTGGGGCTAGATTTGAACTTCAAGCTTCCTTCTGAGAACTTGGTTTTAATTTACCATATAGATTCTGTTACAAGGTAAGTATGAACATATCTAGCTCAGACTGGCCTAAGTGAGTGTAAGTGGAGCTTGTTCACCTTAATGTGAGCCAACTGCTTTTTTGGATCCAGATGTACACATACTTGAAGATAGGTATAGACAGTAACCAACCTTATAGAACATGCAAGTAAACCTTCAGTGAAATTGGATCAAAACATGGATATTAGCATTTGACCTCTACAGCTTCACTTCCTCAGTTCAGAGCGCCAATAGTTTGAAGGAACCAATGAAGCTTTTTGCCTGACATCTGAACATTAACATCCCTCTGTCCATCAGGCTAGCATAAAGTGCATGATTTGTTAGCCATTTTTCATCTAAAACTTTGGAGTGAAGTGAAACATGGGCCATGTCTAAAACTGTTTAGTGGCTTACATTATGGTCTTAACCCCCATGTCTCCTGAGCACAAAAGTCATCTCACTACTACTGCATAGCTTTGTAATGTGTTTTTTTTTTTTCTTTCTTCTAGTCACCTCCCTCTAAAAGAAGAAAACTAGAAAAACCCCGGAAACCAATTACATTTATGGTCTTGGCTTCTACAGTCAAAGAGTTAGCCGCCAAAGCTACAGCTATGGGCTGGGATGCTGTAGAAGCTATCGCTGTGGTTAGAGCCTGGGTAGAGAAGATTCTTACTGATCTGAAGGTACAGTATTTTATGTTAAAACAACATCCTACTTGAAAGCATAACTATAAGAAGATAGTATGAACTTCTGCTGTTTTCTGCAATAGGTTCAGCATAAACGTGTTCCCTGTGGAAAAGATGAAGTTAGCTTGTTTGTGACTGCCATTGAAAACTCCTGGATTCATCTGAGGAGAAAGAAACGAGAGAGAGTAAGGCAATTACGGGAACTTCCTCGAGCTTCTGAAGGTGTTCTGCAAGCAATGGAAGAGGAAAAAAACAGCCAGAAGAGCGTGAGCAACAATTTGGACTGTGAAAACCCCAAGACTCAAGATTCTGAAACAGAGTTTACGGCACCTGATGAGGATGTTCATTTGACCGCAGGTGATGAGCTACCGGAAGAATCTGCTACCAAAGAAGAACATAGTGAGCACGTGAAGGAGGAGACGGAAGCAAAGCAGGGAGAAACATCACTTGGCAAAGGTTCCAGTAATACAAAGGAGGAACCTTGCCCTTCAGAGGAAGCTGGCGATCTGACAGTTGAAAAAGAACAAAGTCCCAAAGAAACTAGTAGATGTTTTCTCTTTAAGTGTTTAATGAATGTGAAGAAAGAAGGAAATGATGTATTAGTAGAAATGCACTGGGTTGAAGGACAGAACAGAGACTTGATGAACCAGCTATGCACATACTTACGGAACCAAATTCTTCGACTGGTAGCTAGTTAGCCCTTTTTCCTATTTTGGTAAAATAAATCAGTCTTCAAATTTTGTAAACTATTTTTAATGGATTAAGATTTTCACTTAGTAAAACTTGTGTTTTCCTCTTAAAAAAAAGTAAAATGGAAAGTCCCCTTTAATATTTAAATAGCTTTTTCAAAGCTACACGGAGTACGTGAACTTCATTGGATGTGAAGTGATGGGGAAGTAATAGATTTTGTGCTGCAGTTGTAAAACTACATGATAAAGTGAAACATGTCTATGCTGTGAATGTTTCAAATATCAACAGTGCTTTATTCAGATCTTTTTATGTGGTGCAATAGAATTATATATTGTTACTAAGTAGAAATCTTTGAAATATTTTCTTCAATATTTTTTTAATACTAGTGCAAGAAATGGTTAGTCTGCTGTGGGAATTTTCTGCAGCGAAGAGTCTGACAAAGGATTTAAGTATGCCTCTCTTTAATGCATTTAACCTTTGGTCTGCAGGGTAGCAAGGTGGATACATCCTCTAAGTGTCAATTCATTAAAATAATCCCTTTAGAAAAACCATGTGTTGTACTTTTCTGGCACTTGGGCTATTAGCATCTGGTTTTGTAAACTTTGTGTTAACAACAAAGTAAGCTCTTTGAGCTGCTTGGTTTAAGGAGGATTTAACTCTGTTGACTGTTCCGGGTGACCATTCCTTACACTAATTCAAATATAATTGTCTGGAATTACAGCAGTGTTCTTAAAGGGTTTTGCTTCCATTTAATCTTAAGAGATTGTTTTAATGACAGGAATGAGAGCACACACTCATCTTTGTGGGCCAGAAGTTCCTTATGCAGGACAGATCCATACAGAAGATATGGATAAAGATGGATACAGAAGCTTTAGGCTGTTGCAACGGAAGACAACTGGAAAGAAAGCTGTTGCTTCCACATCTGGCTCCCTAGTCCTTTTTACTACCAGCTGTTTTCCCAGTGTTTCGGGGCAATGAACTATTCTGTGAGAAGAAAGGCTGAGGGACATGGGTCTTGGGTGCCTCAGAGAGGGGTGTGTGTATGTGTTTGAGAGCATGAGCACTGGTACTGCTTCGCACAAAGTCAGCTTCAGCCTGTAGAGATCTATAGAACACATAGAGAAAGATTTTCTGAGGGAGTGGAGTGCATGTGTGTTACCCAAAATAAAGAGACAGGTGGGCAGAAGGAAATGCTGCATATGTTCATGCTACTGGAGTCACTTTGAATGTTCACTCTTAGTTGTCAATATTTCTGGAATGATTAGTATGTTTTCTGAAGTTGAAATTAAAAGCAACTTAGAAAAGCCTTAATTTCCCCCCTCAACTCTTAACTGTTTTGTATCGTGCTTCTTAGCGCTTCTGCCAGGTGATGGACAAAAGACTTGCGTTTTTCTGGGTGTTTCAGAATTTTCACAGAACTGCTTCTGATACTCATGTCACTGGGGGGAGATAAAACTAGGCCGAGTCTTAGAACCTGGAGAGGTTGTGTTGGCTGGCTGAGCCCTTAGAAAGCAAGGCTGTGTCCCCTTTGTGCTGTTCCCTGTTGATCAGTCTGCTTCCTGCAAGGGTGAAGCAGCTCCACAAGGTAAGCCTGTGTGCTTGTGGCATGCTCGTTTTGTTGAAGCAGACTTTCTTACCTTGCTTCATTAATTACCGCTCTCACCTGTACAACATGAATACTCTCTTGAGTGGCGTTTAAACAAAGCCAGGTACTTTTACAAAGAAAACTGGTAGCCTGTGATTTGGGGGGCTGTTTGACAAGTTCAAATGTTGTTTTAGCATTCCAAACAAATGCTTTGTCAAAAGGTGAGTGTGGCACGTGGATAGCTACTCCTGTGTTGGGAAAGAAAAGCAATTAAAAGTTGTGATTGGTGTATAATTGCAGAAGAGTGTGAAGTGATGTGGGCGTGCAGCGTGACCTGGTAGCTCGGGCACGCTGGGGTGTTGTACCCAGTTTCTTGCAGGAACATCTTCCCTGCCTCGAGCACCCAGAGGTGGCCCTTTCCCTGCTCCCACTGGGACTGCTGGTGTTACTGAAAATCATAACCAGGAAAACTCTCCAAATGATAGTTCAGGGAGTTGGCAATGGTTTATTGCAGCGCTGGGCACGTGGGGGATGTTTCCTCCCAACATGCACACCAAGCAGCTTGAGGGTACACATTATATACAGTAAAGTGTTAGCGTATTCATAGTACACTGCATGTTCATTGTCATTCACGCACAGGGTTGGTTAAAAGTTTCTCGTTTCAAATGGAAATTAGTGTGCACCCTGACAGATAGCACTACTTCGGCTTTTCACAAACTCATGCTCCCCAGGCAGGGTTTTGCCTGCTGTCCAGGGAGGGGGGCCCTGTGTGTGTCGGAGCTGGTGGTCTCCCATGGCACGATTGTTTTTGTCCTATCTTCAACTAATTTTCTGTGGATTGCAACACCTTATCAGCTTGTCTCCTCTTGCGGCCAGAACTCTCCTCACCTGAAGGCTTCTGTCTTTGATAACAGAGGAGTGCTTCTTTGACAACAGGGTGCCGTTCACCATCTGTTCTTTGTCTCCCATCCTTCCCAAGGCTGAATCCATTAATTAAAGTCCCTTCATTTGTCGCTTTTGACTCTAGAGGGGCCGCTTGACCTAAACTTTTAAGTTCAACATAGAGTTAAACCAGAGTTCAGCACTAAATTCGGCTTCAGCAATCTGTTGAACGCTAACCCAGAGCTCAGCACTAAATGCGAGTTCAGCAATTCATCGAACACTGACCCGGAGTTCAGCACAAAATCCCGTTTCAGTAATTAGCCACGCGCCGAAGCGCCGTTAGCGCAGGGCGGGAGCTGGGCGCGGGCCGGGCCGCTCGCTCCCCTCAGAGCCCGCGCCGGCCGCGCGGGGCGGTGCTGCCTTTGAATGGCGCGGCGGGAAGATGGCGGCGTCGCCCCTAACGGCCCCGCCGCAGCCTCGGGGCTCCGCGGCGGCAGCTCGGGCGGCCGGGCCGCCTCCCGCGGGACGGGGAAGGCTGTCCCGCTCGGCGCTGCCGCTCGCTGCCGGGCTGTGCTCAGCCCCCCGCCCGGCCTCGACCTCTCCCTGCGCGGCAGCCCTGGCACCGGCTCGGCAGGTACCGGCGCAGGACAACGCGGCCTCCCCGGGGAGCCGCAGCCAGCCCGGGGGCCCGGACGTGCTTGAGGGGGGGGGCGCGGGGCTGCGCCCTCCCCTGGGCCCCGCAGCCAGGCCGGGGGCCGGGACGTGCTGGGCGGGGGGAGCGGCGGCGGCCTGCAGCCGGTGCCCTCTGAGGTAACATGGCGCTGAGGCGGGCCCGGGGCGGTGCTGGAAGGGCCGGGGGCCCTCGGAGCCTCTCCCGGCCCGGGGTGCGGGGGCTCGGCCCCGGGGAGGGCTCGCTGCCCTCGGGGGGAGCGCCGGTGCCTCGCCCCTGCCTTCCTCCCCTGAGGGCGGCGGCTGCAGCTGAGGTACGTGCTGCTGCTAAGGGGGGTGGTAGCGGCAAAGTGCGCGGATCGAGGGATTCGCGGCTCGGTTGAGGGAGGTAAGAAAATGTACGGTCTGTGCGCGAAGTTGGCTCGTTTCATTGTGTGTCATTTAGCGCTGGGCTTTATTCTTCACTCGGCCTCTAGGTGCTACCATGATACAGCAATCGGTACGGTCTGTAGTCTTCGGTATAAGATGCGAGATTTACCTTATTATTAAATTAATTAAAGAACACAGTAAGCTGATAAAGCATGTTGTATCTAGAGGCATTGCTTTAAGTGGTCCAGGTTGGTGCCCTAATACCTGCAAATGCAGAGAAATGTAGTTGGTGGTTTTTTTTTTTGGTTTTTTTGACTTGTTTATATCTAAAAGATGGTCTATATAAACATCTTGTGTTATATAAACACCTGGTGGCAAGATGTCACAGAAAGTGTTCCTGCTGCCAGCCAGGACTGCTGCAAGTGATGCTTCTAGATGCAGTACATTTTACTGGCTTGTGTGTTTAAATAGAGAGAAATCAAAATGTATACAACCAGAAGATGTATATAACATCTAAAATCAAGATGTTTATATAACATCTTGTAACTTATTCTCTTTTGCAATTTTTCTGTAACTCTTTAAAACATGCATTTACATCTCTCAGCCTCTTCACCAGTCATGTCAAATCTCCTCCCTGATGGGATAATGTTCTGCAAGATACAGTTTTGTCAGCTTCGACAAATGGAGCTGAGCAAGGCAACATATGTATGACCACAGAACAGCTGCTCAAAGACAGTGCAGTAAGTGGCATTCTTGTGTCCAACTGGCCCCACATTCTGCAAGGGTTTTCTTTCAGAGAAACCTAATACCCCATGCTCTTTGCCAACAATGTGCGTCTTCCTCATTTTGACTATTTCTTAGCATTTTTCTGTAGGAAAAAGACAGTGTCAGTGGTATACTTCCGTACATAGATCTTTAAGAACCCCTAAGGCCTAAGTTTCCAAACTCATGTTCAGTGCTAATCTACAGATATTCTTCAAAGAGAGAATCATGTAATCCTTTACTCATTCCATCTTTTACATGTAGTTCATTGGTTTTAATATTAGGAAAGAAGCTTGGGATCCAATCACGTGTTTTTTTTCTTTTTATGTTTCTGAATTCTAATTCTGCTATACTAGTCACTGTATTGGGTTTGCATGGCAAGAGTTTGGTAGCAGGGGGACTGCAGGGGTGGCTTCTGTGAGAAGCTGCTAGAAGCTTCCCCCATATCTGATGGAATCAACACCAACTGGCTCCAAGATGGACCTGCCACTGGCCAAGGGCAAGCCCATCCGCGACAGTGGTAGTGCCTCTAGGATAGCATATTTAAGAAGGGCAGGTGGGGGGGAAACAACTGCACAACAGCAACTGCAGCTGGAGAGAGGTGTGAGAGCAGCAGCCCTGCAGACCCCGAGGTCAGGGCAGGAGGTGCTGCAGCAGCCGGAGCAGAGGTTCCCCGGCAGCCTATGGTGAAGACCACGGTGAGGCAGGCTGTCCCTCTCAGCCTGTGGAGGTTAATGGTGGAGCAGATCCCCACCTGCAGCCTGTGGAGGACCCCACACCAGAGCAGGGGGATGCCTGAAGGAGGCTGTGAGCCTGTGGGAAGCCCATGCTGGAGCAGGCTCCTGGCAGGACCTGTGGCCCCGTGGGGAGCGGAGCCCAGGCTGGAGCCAGGCTGCTGGCAGGGCTTGTGACCCCATGGGGACCCATGCTGGAGCAGTTTGTGCCTGAAGGACTGTACCCCGTGGGAGGGACCCACACTGGAGCAGTTTCTGACAAACTGCAGCCCATGGGAAGGACTCACATTGGAGCAATTAATGGAGGATTGTCTCCCATGGGAGAGACCCCACACTGGAGCAGGGGAGGAGTGTGAGGATGTGGGGAGTCCTCCTGCTGAGGAGGAACGAGTGGCAGAAACAATGTGTGATGAACTGACCACAGCCCTCATTCCCCATCCCCCTGTGCTGCGGGAGGAGAGGCGGTAGAGATGGGGAGTAAATTTAAGTCCAGAAAGAAGGGAGGGGTGGGGGGAAGGTCTTTTTAGTTTTGGGTTTATTTTCTCATTATCCTCCTCTGATTTGATTGGTAATAAATTAAACTAATGTCCCCAAGTCGAGTCTGTTTTGCCCGTGGCAGTAATTTGTGAGTGATCTCTCCCTGTCCTTATCTTGACCCATGAGCCTTTTGTTATATTTTCTCTCCCCTGCCCAGCTGAGGAGGGGAGTGATGGAGGGGCTTGGGTGGGCACCTGGCACCCAGCCCCAGGGTCTGCCCTCCACAGTCACATTTTAGGCTTGACAAATCTGGTCTCCTTTAAATTCCCCTTGGAAAGCCTGTTCTGCTTTGTGGCATACTGCTGTTCTCTCCTGATGGTGCTCAACGACTTCTTTAGTATTTGTACTCTATTTTGGTTATACAAAGCAAAAAAAAGCTTTCAGAGCTAAGCTATTATCAGCTTTTTTTATATATTTGTGTGTGGGAGAACGATCAGGCACTAGTGACAGCTAGGTTGGGGTTAACCTCAGGAAACAGTTGAGATTTTTAGTGTGTTGAGAATAAAAATACTGGCTACTTATGCAGGCTAGTGTTTCTGATCTAGCCTGCCCTTATGCTGTAAACAATGGAGGGAAATTTGTTTTAGAGTTTTTTTGAATGTGCCAGTAGAATGGGTAGAGTAGAGTCAGTACACACAATTACTTGTTTTTCATCTTGGTTTGGCAAGGTGTTTCACAAAATGCTGTTACAGGAACTGTATAGTCATGGGTGGTAGGTTTCTGGTCCACAGTAATGCCTCCCCTATTTTCCATCCCAGACAAAAAGTTGAATTTTCTTAATGATTTGAACAAAAGAGAGGCAATATCTGTAGCCAGCAAAAAATTATTTAGGGTTGTAAAGACAAGAAAAAAGCATCAAGGAACTTAATTAAGCTAGAGGAGCTGTCAGTGTGGTGAAGATATTAATCAGTATTGATAAACTCAAGTAACATGCATTGTACAGAGTAGCTTGAGCTGCTTGTTTCATTTATATTGCTTTTTAAATTCATCTATAAAGCAAGAAAAAAAGACTGGATAGTTCCATAAACTGTGAGGAGTACTGAAGTCTCTGTAGCAGTAATTTAAAAAGGAAACAGTATGGGTAAGGATGAGATGGCAAATACATTGTAATGCTGTTATATTAATCAGTGCTGAAACTCTCTGTTTGAGTATGTATTTAGTAATAGCTGCTCTGTCTCAAAAGCAAATATCAGAGCAAGACTTTGGTGAATAAATGATTTGAATGTGGAAAATCTTACAGGAGAAAAAAATTGCAAAAACTGTCAGGAGATAAGGAGAGTGGTGGAACATACACAAGAGATACTGAAAAATATAGGGATGGTAGTTTCTTGTTATCTTTTCTCATAATACAGGAGCTTGTAGAAAAGTTTGACCTTTAGGTGATCTCTTTATTTTTTTTATTTTCTCATCCCAAAGGGCAATATCAGCAGGTAAATGTTCCTGAAGAACAAGCAGACAAGTTGCTCCTTGCAAGCTGGGGTCTTCCCAAAGCAGTTCTAGAGAAATACCACAGTCTGGGAGTAGTGAAGATGTTTGAATGGCAAGCAGAATGCTTAATGCTCGGACAAGTTCTGGAAGGGAAGAACCTAGTTTACTCAGGTATGCAAACATCTGACAAAACCAGTCCTCCCTAACTTTCCCAGTACCATTTACAAGAACGTATTGGTGCTGAAGGATTCTGATCTGACGGATAAAAAGGTCAAGATTCTCTTTTTTTTCTGGAGTGACACTATTAAGATCTGTCCCTCTGCTGTACCTCAGACCTGGCTTGAATGGACTCCATTCCAGGTGTGAGGAGAGACTTTTCCCTGTTTTCTCTGTTAATGTTCCTTTGGAAACTGATAATTAGGAGTTGATCAGTGATAACTCACTCTTTTTATTACAGACTGTGTGAACCAGCACACAGATATCTCTCAGATAACAGCAGTGTTAGATACAAATACTTTTGAAAATGTTATTTATTATCTAATTTTTTCAGTCTCTTTATTCTTTCTCTTCACCTGGGGAAGGGGGCGTGGGGGAGCGGCGCAGAAGGGAAAGTAGGACTGGTGGACTAGAAATCTGTGGGAAATTACAACTTGAGTGTCTACTCCCCATGGGAAGAAGGTCCCAGAGCAGCACTGGGCGGATGAAGAATTTAGAAGAGGGGCAGGTGATTTTCTTAGGCTTGGATTTGAGCTTTATTTCCTTGGTTCAAGAAGACTTTGGGCCTGATTTCCAGGTAATGGCTGTTCCCTGGTATGTGGCATCTCCTCCACAGTTTTCTGTGGATGATGGATGGCAAACAGCAATGCTCACCAAGCGGAGGGTTTAATATATTTATGGGTTAGGTCAATAAGGTAGTGGCTGAGCTCTCCTGTCCAACCAAGAGACTTTAGTGGGATTTTTTTTGTTTGGTTGTTTTTTTTTTTCTCTTTGCTTATCTCTGAGCTGCCGTTGCTTCTGGAGCAGTATGCCTTGGTAGTGTGATGAAAGAGGCTAGAAGAGAAATACTTTGCCATCTTCTTGACACTTTATTGGGTTAACTGCAGATGTGGTTGTGGCAGTGGGAGAGGGGCATTTGTTGAAGAGTCCTGCCCCAATTTCTCCAGTAACTGCTTTCTATGCTAACTTTATGATGCTTGTTCCTTGATATTTTTTTTTTATATACCTTTAGAAATTAATTTTAAACAAAGAGCTTTTCCCCCCCTGCCAGCTCCTACCAGTGCTGGAAAGACTCTTGTTGCAGAACTGCTGATTTTAAAGCGAGTCCTGGAGACTCGTAAGAAAGCTCTTCTCATCCTTCCCTTTGTCTCTGTCGCCAAGGAGAAAAAATGTTATCTGCAGGTAAGTAACATTCAAGGAGGGTAAATTTATGAGTTGTAATTGTTGGGTCACATTTTTTAAACAGTTAGAAGTTTTTGTATGGATTTTAGAAAAGAAATTTTGCAGAGTTGTTTCAGAAAGGATTTGTACACAGTTTAAAATTTGCTCTCAATCTAAGTTGGAGATAAAAAAAATGAAAGTTTTAGCCAAAAAGGGAAACTTGGAAAAAATTTAAGGAGTTCATTAAAATATTTTATTTCAGCTTTGACTTTTACAGCATTGTTACTTGCATTTCTTCACAGATTTTCTAATCCACAAACTTTAAAACAATTTTCCAGTTAGAGATTGTGTCTGAAAAAATACAAATGGAAGGTATCAACATTATATGAAAGGATAGAATGACGTTTCAGCTTTCCTTTGGGTGTTCTACCAGAATTTCGTGACTTTGATTTCAGTTTGACTTTGCTAAAAATTTGTTCTGACAGAATGTTGTTATGTCTTGGCTTCCTCACCCCAGCTATTTAAAAACAAAATTACTGTGGGAACAGTCTTTTTAAATAAAAATATATTTTTCTTGAAAGACTTTCATATCAAACGTTTCCGTTAGTTAATATGTTGAAGAAACAATGGTTACTAAAACCAAATACAAAACCAGCAGGCAATTTTGTTACGGTTTCTGACCTTTAAGATGTTTTGGGTGTTAATAAACTGAAATGGTATCTTAACCTCGCACATTGCTAGGAAATGATGTAAACTGAGTGCAGAAGCTACTTGCAGTGATTGAAGATGCTTTTGCTTGAGTCTTACAATGCTGGAGGATCATCGATGCTGTGTTGTACTACTCCTGGCCTAAGGTTTGGCTGTAGCTGCACTTGAAGATGTACGGTATCCTGTGCACCTGGTTCAAACATTCGTACCTTTTGTTAATGCAGTGAGTAATGTGCCTAAGCTTTGGCACTGCAGCAATAAACCACGGAAGAAAAGAAGTCATCATTTCTTGAATTTCAGTGGGAGATGTGACATCTTTGTGTTTGGGGTCTCACAATTTGGGTTTTGCCCAGGATTTCTCAGGAGCAAGGCTTCTTTGTACATAGTTGCACTGTGTGTTCTCTAACCTTCTTAATGGTAAACTTTTTAATGCAAAACCGAGGTCTCCATCTCTTAGTTCTGTACACTTTGTCCTGCAATGTATACTGTGTGGCCTCTGCTTTGGAAATAAAAAATGACAGTGGGGAAAAAAAAAGTAGCAATAACTGGCTGAGCTATGGCTTTAATCTGATTAGTTGGCATTATAAGTATTAGAAATTGTCATTAAGGATGCAGGTTTTTATGTGATTCCAGCAGGCATTGGTCAAAATTCAGAGCTGTAACCTTGGCATGACATTCTGTGTTTTTGAAAACAGGCCCTGTTTCAGGAGGTGGATGTAAGAGTTGAAGGCTATATGGGAAGCATGTCTCCTGCTGGACGTTTCTCTGCCCTGGATGTGGCTGTCTGCACCATTGAGAAAGCCAATGGTCTAATCAATAGACTCATAGAAGAAAACAAAATGGACTCACTGGGTAAAATACTACTTGTGTTGACTGTTATGGGGATGAGGTATATCATATACTCTGAGTACATGTGAAATTATGGGACACTGTATTTTTTGCTCAGTTCTGTATGTGACAGACATGCCATATAGGAACATTGAGCAATTTTTTTTCTTGCAGAGCACCTCTGATTTGAATTTAGGAAGGCAGGCAGGACTATTCTATGTAGCTCAGTGGCTGGGGTGAGTAGGTAGAAGCTGCAGGTTTTAGTTTGTCTGATGTGGATGACAGTCCACAGACAGTGATTAGCTGCAATAAGCAGTGATTCCTATAGCTAGAAAATGTCTTCTAATTAATGAAATTGAATTAAAGGTCTGGGATATGTTTGAGTTCAAGAATGAATGTGTGTATATTTATGTTTTGAACAGGGATTGTGGCATCCATGGTTTATCTTCATTTGGCTCAAGGAGGAGGAGGAGGAATTGTGTTTAGTACTCATCTGGGTCCAGATAAGAGGAAGGAATGCATACAGCTCCTCTGTGTAGTCAGGGTGACTAGGAGGGCTGTGACATTCATTTCTCTCTTGTAGTTTGCTTAAAAGACTTCTGTCCTTTTAACGTAGGCTTCTGGGTCACTGTGGCCCTGATGGCCACTAGATAATGGTAGTATTCATTTAGTATTTGGGAGGAGATACAAAGCCTGAAGAAGCCTTATGTTTCCAGTGTGTACGTGAAGAGAGACGTTGTTTTCGTAGTCCAATCAGAAGTTTGTTCTTGACTGTGTTTCTCTAGTCAATAAAGCCATACCCGGTTATCTTTTGTACAGTAATTCCTCCCATCTTTGCTCTGGCCTGTAACCTAGCTGGTTGGTTACTATTTTAAGAATATAAAAATTGGGAAACTAGATGAGTATCAAACTGCTCTGAGACCTCCACCTATGAAACTGCTGTTCCATATGCATTTGGTGTCAGTATTCTTCAGCATTGTGCACCAGGAGAGTAAACACAAGAGAGAATAAGGAGAATAAAGTCTGGCAGTTTTTTTCAGAGTGGGAGGTCATGGGATAAGAAATTTGCACCTGGATCTGTAGGGGCTGCATCACCATGAAAGCTTTAGACTGCTGGTGGGCTGGAAGATGAGTGGATGACCATGGTTGTGCAGCGTTTTAAGTTGATTTGAATTGAGGATCCTACAGTCCAGCCTGATTCTTGAATGTATATCTTCATCCCTTCCCTTGCAGGAGAACTGGTGATCATGCAGTTAGTTATTTCAATATATGGCTACTTAGTTTAGGATTTTTTTGTTTTAAAATAGGGCTAGTTTGATCCTAGGTCACCACTGCATACAAGCTGTATGCCATAAGGCAGAGAGTGTGGTCACGGTGTCTATATTTATGTTGGCCTAGGTGCCATGGAAGCATATTCAGTATACTGAAAAGTATTGTTTAATGATATAATCTCTCAGAAGTTAGAGATACGCCAAACCCCTTTGGTCGGTACCTCCATTTTATCCCTCATTTTGTTGTGCTCTCTAAGATGAATGTACCTGAGAAGAGTCATACAAGTATAATCAGCCAAGTGATTACAAGATTTTAATTTGAACATGTGTCCTCAACACCGATACCTCAAAGCGTGACATTTTTCTTTCACCATTTGAAAATGCATTTGCTGCAACCCTCAGTTTCCCTTGTGCCCCAATATGCCAGCATAACTGAAATTAGGGTAAAAATGTGTGGGTTTTTTTCTTTATATGCTTATTTGAAATTAATTTTTAAATTAAATTTGAGTTTAAAAATAATCTGTAAGAAATTGACAAATCTTCTATTTGGAGATAAATTTTCGTAAAAGCTGCAAAAGACGGGCATGAGCTGAAAATGCCAGTTTGTCACCTAAAGCAAGCTTGTCTGAGACTGCGAGATTGCCCCTTGTCTTGTAATTAATTCTAAATTTAGACCAGTTCATAACCAGGGTGTTTTATCTTTTGAGATGAATTATTGGGAGACGACTGCAGTTCTGGCTGGATTCCATCTCAAGCTTGGATTGTTCCTTTTGTTGGTGTCAATCCCCTGCTGATAGCTCACGTTGCCTTTGGAAATTGTTGAGTGAAACTCAAATTCTCTGCCTGGCAGAGCTCTCTTTCAGTTAAAAGCAATTTTGTCTTGCTAATTAGTGTATAACGTGTGTCAGTTTTGAACATCCAGGTACACAGGAGATGATATTCCTCATGTTATTCAGCCTCTTGACGCTGATGCTAAAGAAGTTTTTAGGAAAGTGGATTAGAGAAGAATCTGCAGCCTTCTCAACGTGTCAGCTGGGAATGGATTTGTAACGTGCTGTTGTGATACTTGTTTCTTTTCTTAATTGAAACAAAATTAAAAAATTACTAGTTGAATTATTTAAAAAAAATATCAAATCCTTGCTGCCTGTTATTCAGAACTTTTTAGTTTTAAACAGGATATGGACTTAAAGCAGCCTAGTTATTTTACAGTAAATGTCTGCAATAGCTCTCAGGTACTTTTTAGTAGGTTTTTTTCAGCAGTCTTCTAGGGACACACCTAATTTGCTGACATAAATAGGAGTCTGAGGCTAGCCTGATTTTCAGTAGCAATGCAATATGACAAAATTCTGGCCCCACTTGCACTCCTGAGCTTTTTGTTGAGCAGAAAATACCATTGCATGCTGGGACATGAAGTCCTCCTTGGCTTCAATTCTGCTTAAGATCAGGATAGCTTTGTGAAAAATACTGGTTGCCTGATTGCTCCTGCCGTGTTATCCCAGTGGGTGTGTTCTGAATGTTGCCTGAATAGATGAGAGCACTTGCATGTGTGACAGTAAGGTCCCACCAGCTTGCACACTGCCAGGGCAACACGATACACAGCTTTACTGTGGGTTTGAAATATGTATTATAGCTAAGTAGCAGCAGGAGGTATAGAA
Organism: Falco punctatus; assembly: GCF_963210335.1. NCBI lineage: Eukaryota > Metazoa > Chordata > Aves > Falconiformes > Falconidae > Falco > Falco punctatus. Next base: position 2,633,234 of record NC_137585.1, read on the forward strand.
TGAGTGTCCTGTACAACAAACAGTGGCGTTGCCTGTGCTTTGGCCTGTGGGTACCACTAGTGTTCTAGGCTTCATTTCAGGAAGCAAAATGTGCTGCTGCTTGGCACAAAGACTGGAAAGGTAACTTGTATGAATTTTACTTTGGTAGATATCTGATTACACTGTCCTGTTTCAGCTGCTGGAAGAATTCAGACAGACTGTTGTATGGGGAAGCAAGATGAAGCTTTTTCTGGTAGCTGAATAAATATGTATTTGGTGACCAATGAATTACCATTTTTTACAGGCAAGCATGGAATGGAGGAAGTACAGGAAGACAGAGGAACTGGATGGGTGGGAGTTTGTAAAAGAGGCTGATGAAGCAGTGCAGCACTCTTTTCTAACTTAAGTGGCTTAAAAGAAAAGGGGAGAAAACAGACGGAGAGAGAAGGAACATATGTAGGAAGGAGAGGAAAAAATTGGGAAGGAAAAATAGCATTGAAACAGATAATATAAGGTCACATTTGCCCTTAAGCTACTGCTATTTTAGCTGTACTGGGAAGATATTACATAGCTTCATGAAAGAGAAAACAAAACTCCACAGCAGCAGAACTAATGAAGCCTCATGTCCTCTGTGCCCTGCTTTTTTTTTTTTTTTACCTTCTTTCATCCTCTTTCATCCTCTTCCATGTCCCTGTGACCCTGTCAACTGGCCAGAAAGGGTTCATACTGCTGCTAGCTGGGATGTGTGCAGGAGGTGTGCTGGGTGGCTGAGTTGCAGTGGCTCTATGTTTTCTCCTCAGGGGAGACCCTAGTCTGGTCTGTTGTCTCCAGCTGCTGGTATTCAGAATGCTTCTTAGACATTCTTTTCAATATTTCTACACCTTACAAATTTGATGGAGGCAGCTAATAGATTAAAAAGTCTTTTTACAGGAAGTAGGATGACAACAGAGCAGTTGTGTAAGGATTCTTTTTCACTAGAAAGCTAAAGCTAAATAGTGGAGCTCATTCAGGTTTGGTTAGTGAAAAAACATATAATAGGAAGCAGGCTATGCCAGTGTAATTACATCTGCTCTAGGTTTTTTTTCTGACATTACTGCGTTAATAAGGAGTGATGTTTATAAAACTAAGATAGTGATGCCAACAAAGCTTTTGGCTAGCTCATTTGGGTGCTGGGATGTTCTTTTCCAGACACTCTGAAGCCTGAGTTTTACTTGCAAAGAGGTAATGTTTTGGTTTTTTTTTGGAAAAAAAAAAAAAAAAAAAGTAGTAATATATTACATTATAGATCTTGCAATACCGTTTTGTGTAGTGGCCGGACTAACAACTCAACCTATTTATTTTTATTTTTTTAAAAGCTGATATTTTATGTGTGTGATGTTGTGGGGGGTGTGAAATGTCATGACATTGGTCATGATTTATCTGCCTCAGAAGAATCAGTGACGGAAGCCATAGTGGTGTTGGTAAGCACAGCTGGATTTATGAATGTAAATTTCAGTTCATCATGTGGAATATGAAAAGATCAAGGCTATCCGTTCTTAGTTTGGAGTTTTGCCAAATGTAACCTGAATGCTTCTCTTTGTCAGGAGTGGTGGTTGTGGATGAGTTGCACATGCTGGGAGACTCTCATCGAGGATATCTGCTGGAACTCCTCCTGACCAAAGTTAGATATGTTACAGAGAAGGTTGCAAAACGGTGGGTAGACCAGGATGTTTGTCTTTTAATGCTAAATTATGGATGACTCTAAATATTTTGTTCTCTGGATAATTGGAAATTTGGGTTAGCTTCAAGGTTTTTATTGGAGTGATGACCTGGACTATTTTGGTTATTAAGGTCTCATCATACCACCTCTCAGGGGCCTGCCAGGGTAGTCAAAACCTCTTTTCCTCGTGGTTTTCAATTTCTGTGCTACCATGGGATTTGTTCTCTCAGGAAAAGAAATAAGGCTGCAGCTTTCATTTACTTTTTTAGCCTATTTAATTTTTTAAAAAACTTTCTATTATTTCTGTTAATGTTTTTTGCTAGCAGATTTGCTCTGCTTAATTTTCCATTGTTTCATGGAATGAGGTATTTAGCCTACTGAAGCGTTCAGGTGTTGTGGAAGAGTGGGTATGCTGCTAACTTGTCAGTGGTGAATTAATCAGAAGACTGAAGAGGATGTGCCAGTAGTTTTCTGAGTTAGCACTGCTCAGGGTGATGTGTGGTTTTGCTTATAACATGTGATAGCCTAGTTGTTGCATAGTTTCTTGCCTTTAGCACAACTGATTGTCGAGATGTTTCCTAAGGGCTTTAGAGGCTTTTAAGAATTCAGTATCTAGATTCCCAGCACCAAACTGTCCAGTGGCTCCATAGTGCCCTAACACAGACAAAGGCAAATGGAGGAGATGGTGTATGGATCTTAATCTTTATTGGTGGTGCTGAAAGAAGACTCAAAATCAACTGTTCCTTTAGCACCAAAAGCTAAAGTTTGTGTTTTCTCTGCTGCTTCCTGTCTTGTGAGTTGTACCAGTGCTGGGCTAAGCACAGACTACCTGTTTAGTTCTGGGGGAACTGCCATTTCTACATTGGGTCTCAAACGGACATTTTAGCCAGTATTTCCCATCCTGATTTCCAGGATCCAGCAGTGTTCTGGGTCTAATCACATCTGTCTTTTTCTGATATTCTCCCTGTAAGTCCTGGAAGCCAATACACTTCAGAGCAATGTGAGTGGTTTTGCCATGATTGGCTTATCATGTAGCTGCAGTAGAGATGCAGGTCCACTCTCTGCTTCCCTCCCTTGCATTCAAGAAGCAGGAAGGAGAAAACATTTGTCAGGGAAAAAGGGACAGATGCATCAAGCGATGTTCCTGGGAAGACACAATACTTCAGCCTTCACCATATAGGCACTAGGGCCCATATTCTCCATCTCTCCATCATGGTGGAGTTGACATTGGTTCCCCATACCACTTACTGACATGAAGGAGGTGACTGCTATTTTTGTTTTGGAATCCACTTGAAATTCCTGGAGTTGAAGACCACCTTTTCTTTGGTTGACACTTCTGGACCACTTTTGTGGTGCTTTCTTCCCTGTTATTTCATGGGAGTCCCTTTATCCAAATTCTTTAAACACTGACCAATTACCAGTGCTTTTAAGAGCTTTTGAAGTGGTTGGTGGGACATCCCACTGAAGTATAAGACTGTCTTTCCATCAAGAGAATGTTCTGTGGTGGCCACTGCAAACATGGGTACCCTTGCTAATCTGTGAGGCTTTTGAAGATGCAGCCAAAATTCTGCAGCAGATTTTTCTTCTCCCCAGTCAATGAGTGTGTTGTGGAGCTGGAACGTTTTTCATTGTTTGAGGTCAACAGTTGCTGTAGGGGGAAAAAATCTGCAACCTAGATAGTGGAGCTGTACTAGCAAATACTTGAAGAACTTGGATAAGAGAGAGCCTGCCTTTCCACATTTTCCTTATTTCTGTCTCACCAGTGACTGGCCTTTTTTACTCTAGCTTCTGGGTAGTCTTATTTCCTCTGTCTTGTCTTTGCCAGGACTACCAGGATCTTCTAAGAAGGTTCAGGCTGCTTCTGAGCTCATACTGATTTGCCAGACCTTTTCATTTTTTTAAAGTCTCAATTTGTGGCTCAGTGCAATGCAAATGAGTAGTTTTCAATGTAGGCTTAGGAGCATAAACTCCCCCCAGTTGTGTGGATGTAAAAGCTTGAATGAAAATATACATTTGGGTATCTAAATTAACGGTTTGTGTTTTCAGGTCTGTTAAGAGGCCATTACTTCTCACTGCCTTTAGTGGAAGCTGCTGTTCAGCACTTTGAGAGCTGAAGCTGCTTGCTTCTTTGCTGAACTAAGGGCTTTGGTTTCCAACTCTAGGAAGACCTTACTCTAGTATAATTTGTTCTGAAATTGAAACAAATGGGAGTGTTTTAATTAAGGCATTTAAGCTTAGAAAGACTGCAGTAGAGATTGAACCATTTCTTTATTCCCATGTTTTTGTTAATGGCAAGGAAATAGTTGATTTATTTATTTTCAGTTTCTCCAAATATGCAGTCAGTTTATGGCTGCCGTTACCTAAAGGAGATTAAGGTTTAGGTTCAAAATGATAAAAAGTTGAATTATCTTGTTATCAATGCATAATTTGACATTGTGTTTGCCAAGTGTGGAGTATGGCTTGTTTCTTTGTTAAGAAATTGAAAAAACATAGCTTTGCACTTTAGATGCTGGAAGGAAGTAGACTGAGTTAGTTGTTCTGAACACTTTTCCAGAACAGTAGCCTGTGTTGCCATTAATTTTTATTTTCTTTTAACCGCTTCCAGACAGGTGAAGATGGCCAGTCACAGTTTTGGTGGGATACAGATAGTAGGCATGAGTGCTACCCTCCCTAACTTGGGACTCCTAGCCTCATGGTTAGATGCAGAGCTGTACTGCACGGATTTTCGCCCTGTGCCCCTCAAGGAGTGGGTGAAAATTGGCAGCAACATTTATGACTCCTCCATGAATTTAGTGCGAGAATTCCAGCCCAAGCTTCAGCTGAAGGTAACAAAACTCTGAGCACTGTCTTTGGGATAACATCTTTTGCAGAGCTAAAGTTAAAAAGGCAGCTACGGGTATGTTTTAGTTTTTTTTTTTAATTAGATGACATTCCTGACTTCATTGTTTACTTCATAGATGGTATGCTCAAACTGAAAACAATTTTTTTTGGTCTTCTAATGATTTAAACAAAAACCAGAACAAACATACTCACACTCATGAAATTCTTGGAAGTTTCTTGAATCTGACTTGAAGATAAAGTTGACTTTGCAGTTACCTTGTTTCTGAGCACGTGACAGGTATAAAGAGTTTGATTCTTCCCTTACCCACCACCCTATCTTGTGTCCTGGAATCCACTTCACTTTCATAAATGAAGGTAAGTATTTCCTGGTTAGGTCAATAAATTTGCATTAATTGATGGGAGAATATTTTTGCATTAAAATCTGGTGTTGAACTTGCTTTTGTTAAACTACTGAATGATCTAATTTTTTCAGTGATTAGAAGGCAGATGTCCATCCTGATTCTTCTGAATCTCTTTTCAATATTTTGTCCTTTTGCACACTTGAAAAGGATATGAAAAGTTAAAGGTAACCTACTATAATGATTTGGAAGAACCAAATGCGTAGAAGTGGGACATTTGGACTTTCTACTTGAAGGTTCCTTTTCTGTGCAGTTTTTGAAGGGTGAGCTCTCTCCCCAGTTCTTTCAACGGCTGTCTGTAATACTAGTGCATTAGTTGGACAATATGTGCTGAATGCCAGCAGGGTTTTGGAGTGTTTTGTAGCCAGTTCTCCTTCTGCGCAAACATTCTGTTGTCAGTAGGATGGTGGCACAGCAAGGAAAAAGGATCATAAAACAAAAGGGAATGTACGTGACAAGAATATCTGGAAGCTTGCTTTCATATGGTCATATTGAGAAGGTGATGTTACATCTCCTTTTCTGGATATTTTTTGGTGGTTGCTTTGGATAGGTCCTAAATTAAGTGAGAGGAAGAACTGAACTAGGTTTGTGACTCAACAGTTTAAGGGAACTGGCTTATTTTCTAAGACCGGATGATCCTCTTGGGCTTGAAATCTATCACTGGACCTTCAGATTTCTGTTGTGTGCCTCGGACTGGACCAGGAAAGGGGACTTGACCTTACCACTTCTGATGAATTTGGCTGAGTCCTTACTGAGCTTTTGCTGTGTATATGCAGTTCCTGCCATTGCTCCCTTGTTTGCATTTGCATTTTAGTGCTTTTTATTTCTTACTGTACGCCTACATTTTCTCTTCCTCCTTTGGCCTGCTTGCTGAAAGAGAATCTGGCTTAGCCAAGCAAAACAGATCAGTCGCAGGAACTCTCTGAGGATGTTAAAGCCAAAAAGGCAAGCTGTAAACAGTAGGGTTTTGCATGCACGTCTGTATACGTATCCATAAAAGCCTGCCACTGTATCCTGAATATTGCAGTCTTTGGTCAGCAGTGCTTGCTGGGCGCATCTTATTGGGGATGCTTAGACGACTACATCTCATGCTTTTAGTTCAGACATTGTTAGTTACTGTAGAGGGATGTTTTCCCTTGGGGCTCTTCTTAGTTCTTCCCCACTGCTGTTAGCCATGACATGGAGGTTGGAATGACTTTTTGTTGCATTGTATGGCCTTCATTCAGAAATGGATTTATGAAAGCAAGATGTAAAACCTTAGATTTATTCATGGGTAGGTTTAGGGCTGTCCTCAACAATGTGGTCATATAGTGCTTGGAGTTTCTAAAGCAAGACAGAAACTGAGATAACAGTGCTCCATCTGCTTTGGTTGTTCCTCTTTCTGATCTGAAGTAGAAGATTCCCGCTGTGACACAGAAGAATGGACAGCATTTACAAACCCCATTCAGTGTGAGAGTGCGTTGAAAATATTTTGTCTCAATTCAGGGAGATGAAGACCATGTTGTGAGCCTGTGTTATGAGACTGTTTGTGACGGCCATTCAGTCCTGCTTTTCTGTCCATCCAAGAACTGGTGTGAGAAGCTGGCAGACATCATTGCCAGGGAATTCTACAGTTTGCAACAGGCTGAGAGTAAGAGAAAAGTAGTTAATAGAAGACTGTAGTGTGCATAGTGCCTTTAATTAAAAATAATTTTAGTAGAAACTATAAAAATACTTTTTCTCCCAAGGTTCTGCAAAAAACTCAGCCCTTGCCCCAGTTGCTGTGGACAGAAAAGGGATTGATGAGGTTCTGGATCAGCTAAAGCGTTCTATCTCGGGCCTGGACTCTGTGCTCCAACGTACTTTGCCATGGGGAGTGGCATTTCATCATGCAGGTATTCCTGAATATCTTGGTCTTGAATTCCATAATGATCAAGTCATATGGCTTCTTTTTGCTGTGGTTACCAGTAATTTGCCAGTTGCTTTTGTAAGCCTTCCATAGCTTATGACTGAATTAAAGTGCTTTGAGAATCTCATAGTTAAAAGTAAACTCAAAATTCTTCTATTGTGGCCAAAGGCTTTAATTCACTAATTGTTACGATAAATCTTTCTGTTGTGTTGGATAACAGCAACTTTTTAAACACAACTTAATTTTTTTTGGTGAAATGCCTGAAAAATTAGCTGATTTGCAGCTCAAGCATTTTCAAAGCTGCCAGAGTATTTCAGAGCAATTTTGCTAAACTTAATACTGAAATAGATGAGTTAATAGAAGTAGTATAACACTGAAGAAAAAATAAAAGGAGAATGAGCTGCAAATGTGTCTTGTTAGATATTTTAGTTCTTAGTTAAGTAGGTAATAGTGTATGTCAGCTCTAGGTCCGCTGAGAGAAAGGACTGACTCCAGAAGAGCGAACAGTAGCTATAGCATTGGATACATAGGGGGAATAATTCCAAATACTTATAGAGTGTGGGTTTCTTTCTCAGGAATAAAATTGCCCTGAAGCCCTCAAGGAAATGTAGAAAGATATATATTAGACCTATAACTTGGAATGGAAATAATGAGGGAGGATTCCAGGGTCAGGGTGGCAAAGACTAAATCCTAGTTCTCTGCAGTGGTTGTTGCATCCAGTTTTCTTCTTTTTATTTTATTTATTTATTTACTTGCAGTGCTTGTAGATGTGTAGTAAATAGTTGTTCATCTTGCTACAATGTGTACAAGCACCTTAGAAAAGTTAGTTTATAACTATTACTGTCAGTTGGATAATGAAAACTTAATGGTAAAATTCTGCTTCACTTATAGTTCAGAAGAAATTAACTCATTTAGTGTTGTGAGTCTAGTTCCTAACACTGAATGACGTAATGTTCATTAAGTTTGTTTGTTCTTCCCCTTGCTTGACAGTAATGTTATTAGCTCTCAAATGCAGTCTTACCATTACTAGGTTCACTAAAAGTTGTCTCTCCTCAGGTCTTACTTTTGATGAACGGGACATCATTGAGGGAGCCTTTCGTCAGGGCTTGATCAGAGTCCTAGCAGCAACCTCCACACTCTCATCTGGAGTGAATTTGCCTGCTCGCCGAGTGATTATACGAGCTCCCATGTTTGGTGGCAGACTGCTGGACATTCTTACTTACAAGCAGATGGCTGGAAGGGCTGGCAGGAAAGGAGTAGACACAGAGGGTAAGCAGAAGCTTTATTAACATTCTGTAAGAATGATGTTAACCTGATTAAATCCAGGGCAGTGCTTTGCAATTAGTGACTAATCATGATGAATTCCTTTGGTATTCCGTATGATTAAGTTAATCAAGATGAATTTGTTTGGTATTAATGGAGTAAAAATTGTAATTCCCAGGGGGTTTGGTTCATTGCATGAGACTTACTTTAGTATTTACATGTCAGTTACTTTAGGAACGGGCTATTTCCTCCTTCAAATTCTTGTTAGCTTCTAAAGCTGTGTTGTTAATTTGCCGTAATTCTATGATCCATGGTCAATTTACTGAAGCATTTACAGTGAGCTCTCATTGGACGGGCCTAAAATGTAAGAAACGTATTTAAAGTCTACAACCATAACTTGACAAATCTCTTGTCTGAAGTTCAGATTTGGATTTGTTAAACTTCCACTAAACTTAACCATAACTTTTATGGATCTTGAAAGTAGTAATGCGACAGAGAGACAGGGAAATATGAACAGTAGTTCATAGTTAATATGGTGTCTTCTTGCATACAGCAGCACTGATTGATGTTCAACAAAATAGTCCTGCCTGTTACTTTAATTTTCAATGGAAATTTATCTTCATGGATGATATTTGGAAATATTGTATTATACAAGTATAAACACAGTAGAAAATAAGAAGTTCAGCAGAAGTGGGAAGTGGGATTTACCCTACTGATGGTTTGATTGGTGCTTGCACGAACCCTATGTAAGCAGACTGTTCTTACATTTAACTTTCTATTTTTGCCAGAGTAGCATAGCAACAGTATGTTTTGCGACCTATATCTCTGTGAGCTATCCCTATGTGTTAAAGAAAAGGGCAGCTGCATGCTGTATTTTGAAATTTTCCGGACTTTGTCATTTGAGTGTAGCTGGCAGGTGTAAAATTACGTTATTCCTTGAAGTTTCTTTTCCCGCCCCCCCCCCCCTTCAAGTTACAATAATTAGTACCCTTTTTTGATGGTTCTGATGTGACTGTGTTTTGCACAGTAAGCAGTTGATTTTATGCTGATGAGCTTCATGAATGTGCCTTTTTTTTCCACTCTGCAGAGTTTTTTGGATGAGAACATAAAGCTATATTACCAGCTGCTACTCTTAGCTGGAAAAAATGCCTTATCTAGATGGGAAATTCAGCTGACAGACAGAAGATAAATGCTGTTAGGTTGATTTCCTCCTCCCCTACCATCATTGTAGTGTTGCATTGTCTCAGGTTTTGATTTTTAATTTTTTTTTTTTTGTGATTTGTTGGAAATTTAAAAACCTCGTTTCAGAAAATGAAATGGGATTATTTTTGCATTCATCAGAACTGTTGTATTCCCAAGATGAAATAGGTAAAGCTGTTCAATATCACTGAACAAAACCTAGAAATATAATAGGGCCTTTTTTGCTTTTAATGGAGCTTTATGCCTGGATAGCCAGAGTCTTCTGGTGTTTGTCTAGTCTGATGCTAACCTAGACTTCTCCTCTCATCTGAAATGTTCATAAGGGATCTCAGAACAGTTTAGCCATGTCCCTGTCTGTCTGTTCCTTGTCGTGTCAGTCTGTGTCATGGCCCCCCCCCCAAGTTTACTAGGTTGCCATTAGTGGCTTTAAGTTCTGAGTGGCATCTTGGGAAAGGGTTTCCCCAGGTCTTGAATGATTGTTATGTAATGTAGAGCCAGGTGGTTACCCATCTTTGTTAGATTTATCACACTGAAGAGTTGAAATTTTCAGAGGGAAGTGTAGGTCATGTCGTAACCCAAATAAAAATGAGTGAACATTCTTCATTGCTGAAATGAAAATGAGCTTTGCTTTCACAAAACAATGCTTACAGACAGTTTATCTTCTGTACTTTCAGCTCTGGCAACAGTACATGAACAACAGATGTCAAAAGTTTCAAAATCACAGAGACACATCCTCTGAACCTGTCGTTCATGCTGTAACTCATTTATATAATCATATTTAAGCTGTATTTGGTTACTCACACACACTGCAATTTGTGTTATTTATTCTGTTCATTAAATTTACATGCTGTGTATTTTCTTTACCTCTGGATTTGCTAATTGTCGTAGCATTGCCATGGCTACATTTTTATCATAACTTAACATCCCTAGGATGTTACTGAGATACCTATTATCAAAATTACCTTGGTCTCCAGACTATGTGCACTTAAATCTTAACAAGTTGTTATAAACCTATCATGGTATTTACTGTACAGCTAATCCAAATCTAATGCCCTCTTCTTATTCAAAGGAAAGCTTGTCCTACCCATAATTCATTTATACTGTGCCAGCTGGCAAAGCTTCTATCTATCTAGGTCTCCCAGGCACCTGGTTTCGCTATAGTGGCTTTGTTGAAAAAAATCTCCTTTATGTGACCACTGCATTTTCCGGTAGTCTGTACTGTGATCTCATTGAAGGAATTGGTCCATTTTTTTTATTTTTGTTTCATGGCTCTGGGAGCTTTTTTGCCTCCCACAGAATTTCGGTAGCGAGGGATGAATTTAACAATGTCTGATAGAGAATTTTAAGATAAGGTATGTTTAGACGTACTTTCAGTGGAAACCATTCAGGATACTTAAGTTTTTATGTGTATGTGCATAAATGCATAGTAACTTAGATTAATAACTTTGGATTTCTGAATTAGTTTGCTATCTGTGTTATTTCATTTTGGGAGTGGAAGCTGGTTGACTTAATACAAAATGTCAAAGTGCTGTGCAGCTTTTATGTGTTCTTCTTGCTTTTGAGAATCTTTTCAGTTTAATAATGTAGTGCAGAAGAAAAACTTATGCCACTATGTATTATAGTTCCAGTCAATTCCAGAACAAGAAGCAAGAGTGTTTCAGCAGCACTGGAAGCACACAGAGGCTATGGAAGCTCCTTAGCTGATTCAGCAAGACTCTGACCACCCTAATGTAACTTTGACATTTGCTCTGCTTTTAAGTCTGAAGTGTTATGCATTTGTGGAGTTCTTACATAGCAAGGGATATACACTGTTCAAGGCTGTAAAGGTTTTTCTTCTTTTGTTTTATTCAGCTTTTTAAAAAAATGCGTACAGTTTTCCATTTCAATAATATGTCCTTGGTGAACTGTATGTAGCTATTACAGCACTAAGATGCAATACTACGGTCATTGTTTTGTTTTGTTTGTTGTGTGTTTTTTTTTTTTTTTTTCTTTTCCTGTAGGTGAAAGCATTTTAGTTTGCAAGCCCTCAGAAAGATCAAAAGGAACAGCTCTGCTTCAGGGATCTCTCAAGCCTGTTTGCAGTTGTTTGCTTAGAAGAGAAGGGGAAGGTGTTGCTTCTAGCATGAAAAGAGCAATACTTGAGGTACGGGATACACAGAGAGGGGTTAGAACTGTGCTTGCACTCTTGTAACTATAGGATGGTTTCTTTTGTGACAGCATCAGATGTTTTCTGTGCACTTTCTTTCTCTTCTTTTTTCTCCTGTTTCAACCCAGGCAGCTTCAGAAGAAAATCACCGGTGTCTGCCAGCTTGCTTCAGTAGTCAGCATTTTGTTTGGTATATTTCAGTCTCTGCTTGCTGCAGATTAGGATGTGAGCATGCTCGAACAGGGGCTACTAAGCTTTGCTTTTGCATTTAGATATACTCAAACTGCAGTCAGAAGTAAGTGTAATTATTAAACTTCATGTGTGACCTGACAGTCTTAACTGGGAGATACTTGTAAATTATTGATCCCAGAGGCTTTGTAGACTGAACTGGGCCATAACGACATTTGTAGAATGTTGTAGGGTTCCTTATTTCCCCCTCACCTACCTCTTTTGCACAGAAATTATTTGAATTTTGTAAATACATTTTTGGTGAACAAACAGGTATGGTACTCAATTTGGTTCCTCTATCCCACCCTCCCCTGTAGAGTTCCCACAGGAGTAGAAAGGACTAAAAGGGTGTTACTCCACATAGGTGAGCTTATTTCTTTTTCCAAAGCTACTTTTGGGCTTGAACTGAGCTTAGATTCTTTAAATGCAGTTTGTTTGCTGTACTACTACTGTCTTCTGAAGGCTGCTGTGGTACTCAGAAGTTGGTTGTGATTTCATACGATTTTGAATTTTTAGCAGACGATGGGATTTTGTAACTGCTTTTTTCTACATAAGAGCTATCTAAAAGATGGGGGTTCCTTTTTGGTGGTGTTGCTTTATAACACGAAAAAATCCATTGTAGGCTAAAACCCCAGTGTTGGCTCAGCAAAACACCTAGGACTGGTCACAAATATAAACTATTACTATGTGTATGTCCGCTATCAAAATAAGATTTTATAATTAATTCCTTCCTGTAGCTTAGTTCTCTTACTTCTACCTAAGGTGTCTTAAGTTCTTGCCAAGAAACATCCTTAAAGGTTGGCAGTTGCTTTGCCTCATGTTCCCCTCTCATGCTGATTCTTTAAAACTCAGGGATCTGATGGATCAATCTCTTTGATTCTCTAATCTGATGTTCTATTCTACTGCTTCTCTGGAAATAGGAACAAGTAGTTTTCTTCAACAGGTCATAGTGGGGGGAGTGGCCAGCACTCCAGATGATGTGCAGACCTACGCTTCTTGCACTCTTCTTGCATCCAGCTTGAAAGAAAGCAAGTGGGGAAATGAGAAAGCACAAGACAAAGTGCAGACTGGACCTATTGAGGCTTGTGTGGCATGGTTGCTGGAAAATGAGTTCATTCAGGTTCTGGACTCCGGCAATGATGTGAAAGGTAATGTTAGTGTTCTTCCCAGTGATTGCAGTTAGCAGTTTTGAATCAGTAAATCTTCTGCAGCTGGGTAATGTTCAATATAATGAACATTTATAATGAGGACTTCTGTGCATTTTTGTTTTTATTTTAAAGTATCATGTGTATCATGAATATTTTAGCTTTCTGGAGGGTGTATTGATACCTGCTTTAACATTTTTTGCATGCATGTGTTCTTGGAAGGCCTCTCTCTGCACGTCACCTCTGAGACTCATGTGTCCTGGTCTACAAATTCCCAAAACAGCTTTAAACAAGGCATACTTTTACCACAGCATTTGTGCACTGTAGACTATGATTTTTGCCTTTCTGAAGAAGAACCAGTACATTCTAAGAGAGTACGGGTCTGTTCTAGAACTGCTTGGTATACATGGTTGCACTTTTTCCTGATTTTGCTGTTTTCTTAAAATGGCTAAGGATGAGACTCTTCCAGGAATAGAAAGAATCCCCATTACAGGTTGATTTGTATCTCTCTTTTAAGAAAAGATAATAGGAGATATTTAGTGTTCCTAAGAAAGGAATACCCAAAATGGTAACTCCTAGGTAGGTTGGCAGATGGGATTCCAGTGTTTTCTGTTCAAGTAGCTATCAGAACTGTTAGTCTGAGTAGTTGGAGGGATCCAAGCTTGTGATCTGGCCTCTGGAAAAGACTAGTTTAGACTTAGGCAAGTCTAAACCTTTTATTGTTCCTATTTTTCTGTCCTCGGAATGGAGAAATATGCTATTTCTTGAAAAAGCGGTTGGAAAAAGTTAGTAGAATTGATATCTGTAAAATACATTGCAACCTGAAAATGAGATATAAACTTGTACTAAATGTTCCTCTGTGTATTTTTATTTTTTGAACAGCAAAAGTTTATCATCCAACACATCTTGGCTCAGCTACTCTTTCCTCTTCTCTTTCACCAACTGAAGCCATGGAAATCTTTGCTGACCTGCAGCGAGCTATGAAAAGCTTTGTTCTGGAGAATGATCTGCATATTGTCTATCTAGTAGGTTCCTCAATCTGTGTTTTGTATTTTGTACTGCCAAAACTAAGGAAAGGAGAGGAAGCCCAATGCAGAATTTTTGAGTGCTCCGTGAATGCAGGGGGGGTTTCTTGGGCTTTGCTTAGCTCATCCTTCATGAAGAAAGTTTTCTAAATTGAATGTTCTTCAGAACTGGTCTGTTCCCAGACTGTCTGTTATGTAGGCAGGTGCTGCATGTCTGTCTGAGCCCATTGCTATCACTCTTGACTTTGAAAGATTTCAGAACTTTGGGTGGAGGATAGTGGTAATTTTTTGGAGACACTTGAAGTTGATGAAACAAACTGGGTTTGTTGTGTGTTTGGTATCAGCAGGCTGCCCCTCAGAGTGCTTTTGGAGGCTCAGAAAACTTTTTAGGTTTTAGCATCTGTTTTGCCTACAGAAAGCCTCAGAGAACTACACTGCTTTCTTCCTGTGGGTGGGCCTTTCTTTGGTTCAGTAACGGTGAAATTCGTCTCTGATTTAGTTTACTTGCTTGGTGATGCTGCCAGGGCTAAAGAAAGGAATGCAATAAATTTTTTGAATGGAGAAAATTCCAAAATTTGTCAAGATTTATGTGCATATACAGTTTAAAAGCTAAGCAATGCTATTTAAGACCTTTGGAGAGGAAGCCATGAACCTGTGAAGATTAGTGAGGAAACAAGATGGAGTTGCAGTGAACATCTTGGGATTCATGGCTGCCAGAGGCCTGTCATGCAATCGTCATCCAAAATTGACGATCATCTTTAGCCTCTTTAAGTATTAAGTATATTCTCTTTACCAGGCTGATAAATCAAAGACAAAATTTGGGCATCTTGCCTGAAAAAGAAAGTTCACTCCAAGGAGAATATGCTTGCAGTTACAGGAGTTGTTAAGCTAAGGGGACAGGGGAAGGCAAGAGTCTGAGGGTGCCTGTTTCTTCTTGGTGTGTTCATTAACCTAGTTATTGGCTGATAATGATAGATTTTTTAATATTTTTTTTTTTGTCTACTAGTGTCCCATATGTACTCATATCTCTGTTTTAGAGGACCACCTTATATTTTGTTGTATTGTTGCTAGGCAAAGTGGACTGTTTTGTGTCGTGCACCAGTGATATTTTTTTTTTCCTGTTTGCATCTCCAAAACAGAAAAAAAAAAAGGATTACTTCTGTTTGTATTCTGGGGTAGAGACAGTGGTGGCAATAAATTTTTTTCACCCTGTACTTTTTAATTGCAGGAGCTTGTCTAATGTTATTTTAAATCAAATACACTGTTGAACAAAATGTTCTTGAGATTCCCTTCCATTAAGCTAGCCTAAAACACTTTCTTGCAAGTCTGTTCATTTTCAAGGCCGAAGGTCTATTTGGTTTTGGTGTGGGTTTTTTTTTGTTTTTGTTTTTGTTTTTTTTTAAAGAACCAGTTGTTCTCCGTGAGTTCCTGATGGGCTACAGGGAAATTATCTGCCATAATGCTTTTTAATTCTCTCAGGCTTCAGTCTTTCTACTTGTACAAACATGAGGCTGAATTCCAAGACCTTGAATTTTAGAAAAGTTGATTAAAACAAATAAGTATTCACTAGGTTAGGAAAAGAGTTTTTTTCTTTAAAGAAAAAAAAACAACAAAAAAACCCAACAAGCAACAAAAGACAATCCCCCACCTTAATAACTCTTGTTCTTCTCAGCAGATGAAGGGGCATGGATGATTTACAACTACGTAGGCATCTGGTATTCTATATTATGTTAAATGCTCCCCAACAGCTGTTAGTTATTTTAAAATAATTAATCTTGCAGTGTATCAATACAGACATGAAGACATTTTGTCTCCTTATACTGAAATTGACTCTGTGCTCTCTGAATAATAACAGAATTGGTTTTCTGTCTCAAAGTGTGTGCATGCTCTGGATGGCTGTTTTTAGTGTTTATAAAAGCTGAGATTTCGTGTACTTTAGGTAAACAAAAGCTTCAATGAATTCTGGCAAAATCTGTGTTCCTTCCTGCTTTATCAGATGCTGCGGCCGTGGCTAGTGTGATTGCTAGTGGTTTAAGAGGTTGATAGATATCTGTCAGTTCTATTAAAAAAAGAATAAGGTTCTGCTAAAGGGAAATAAAAATGCAAAAACTTAAAAATCTTCTAGTGGCTTGGATTTAGCCAAATCTGACAAAGATTCCAAATTGTTAAATCATTAGTACCTGTATGAGTCAGATCTTTTTAGTACAAATATTAAAAAAACTATAAGAGCTTTTACTTTCTTCAGGGTACGTGGTTATGACTCAGTGCCTCTGAGTAGTGCGTAGGATGCTCTAACCACATTCTCTAGGCCTAGGCTGCATTTTTGTTTACCCAGAGCTCTGTTCTGTTTGTTTCTCTGAAACAGTTTTTTTGCATTGTCTTATTTTCTTTAGGTCACCCCAGTGTATGAGGAGTGGACCACAATTGATTGGTACCAGTTTTTCTGCTTATGGGAGAAGCTGCCTGCTTCAATGAAACGTGTGGCTGAGCTGGTGGGGATTGAAGAAGGTTTTCTGGCTCGCTCTGTAAAGGGCAAAATCACAGCTAAAACAGATAAACAGCATAGACAAATGGCCATCCACAAAAGGTAGTCACAAATGGGTGTGAATGTGCAAAGACTAGAGGCTATAACGTGTGGAGCGGATAGGCTCTGTGTCTGTTTCCAGGAACTGGCTGTCTTGTGGAGTGAGCTGATAGCTCAGAGAACCTGGACCAGGTCTGCTCTGGACTGAGTGCGCTGCTGGCATGAGATGTTTGTGCTGATGTTTTGGGAAGCCATCTTCTTTGTTTCTTTTGTATGCTATGCTACAGAACCATTCTGTTCTATGCTAACATAGTGCATTTTGCCATGTACAATAATGTGCCCTGGACGATTATTTTATTTCTGTATGTCCTACTTCTACAGGTTTTTCACCAGTCTTGCCCTTCTGGATTTAATCAGTGAGGTCCCCTTAAAGGATATGACCCAGAAATATGGCTGTAGTCGTGGCCAGCTTCAATCCTTGCAGCAATCTGCTGCCACCTATGCAGGTGAGTTGTCTGGGCAAAATACCCCGGGAATCTTAGGCTAGTCTTTGTTCTTTCCTTCCAGATATGGTGATAAGATAGCCACAGTGTGGTACTAACAACAGTCAGTGTTGTAAAACCACTTCCAGCTTTACAGCTTGATCTGTGGTTGCCCCTGCTTTGAGGTGGACCCACAGAGCGTGCTGTGGGAAGGGGACCATCTTAGTGGAATCAAGCAGTACTGTAGCATGCTGAGGTCTGTGGAAATCATCTGTATATGTGCAGGAATATAGTTTGTTCAGTACTAAGTATGGAAATAAGTACAAGTCCATTCTGAAGTTTTCCTCTGTCAGGTAAGAGTACCTTGCAGCATGGGTGAAGTTTGGGGTCTTTAAGACTTAGCATGGCTTTCTCCTGGTTGCCAAATTAATTGGCTAGGTAGTATAAGTTTATAGTTTTCAAAACAGGGTGAGTAGTTTCTGGGTCATTTATCACCAGATAACAAGAGGTCTGATAGCTGTCACCTTTAACTTAACTTCCTTAAGAGGGCTGTGTAGGAGCAGAAGTAACAGCCCATCGTGTGACTGAGATTTTTTTTTCCTTTTCTGTTGTCTAAGTCCTCCATTACTCCATAAGCAGGTCTTCAATTTTTAAGACAGTTTTAGCTCAACTTGCGAAACCCTATGTGTGGGTGCAGCATGAGTCAAAGCCCTAAAATGAAAAGGTCACGCCAACTGATGCAGGGTTGTTTAAATTAATTCTGGTAGTATAAATAACTTTTTGTCGTAGCAGTTTCATAATTCTCTATTCCTGGTGTTAATAATTCTCAAAAAAGTAAATTGGGGAGTAAAATGAACTATATGACATGACATATAGTTAAGAGATATGATAAAAATTGTATTTTATAATCACTGTAAAAATAGTGAGGGGTGCTGTGTGTTTCAGTTATTTTCATATTCTGTAGATGCAGCCTGTTGAGTAAGAAACTATCTTTTACCTGCGCTTTTCCTCCTCCTGTGCACTGGGACTGCAGTTGTAACCTTTATCATCAGCTTTGCTACTTCCTGTGACGCTGTCAGTAACTGAAGGTTTGCAGACCAAGTTCTGCTCTTATGGATGTCAGTGCTGGCTTCCCTCAAAGATCTGTGGCTTCTCTTAGTGCCTCTCATCACTGCTTTTTCTGTCTTCTTTTCTTCAGTGTGTTTGCTTCATAGGACTCCTGTTACAGGATATGCATGTGCTTCACACTTTCAGGATTAGCATCTTTGAAAAAGCAATGTCATTCAGAATTTCTACCTCACTGATAAACTAGTCAATTCTAGATTAAGTGGGGTTCTGCGAGACCAGCTCCTAGTCATAGTTACAATAAACGTGTTAGTTTCTGTAAGTAATGGGAAGGTGAGAAATGTGAAGTGAATGCTGATTCAGATGCAGGGGAAAAAATGGATCCAGCTTAGAACTGGAGCTGGAGTTAAGACGCTGATGTAACTTCTGTGTTCCAGGAATGATAACGGTTTTCTGTAATCGACTGGGCTGGCACAACATGGAGCTGTTGCTCTCTCAGTTCCAGAGCCGCCTCACTTTTGGGGTTCATAGGGAGCTTTGTGACCTGGTACGAGTGTCTCTGCTGAACGCACAGCGTGCTAGGATGCTTTACAATGCTGGCTTTGTCACAGTGGCTGATCTTGCTAAAGCCAGTCCTGATGATGTGGCAACTGCTCTGAAGAATTCAGTACCATTCAAAAGGTGAGAAATCAGTAAGTCCAGAAGTCAAGTAAAGGAGTTTGTTTGTAAGGTGAAGGATTACAGGATGAAACTTGTAATAAAATTCAGCAACCTTTTGGGACTTGGTACCAAATGTTAGTTAGAAATAACTTCTAGGTCTCTTTGAACACAGTCATTCCATGATTATTTTGAAATTAATAGAAGCATCTTTTATTTGCAGCGTAAGTTTGAGAGACCTAAATTTTCTTCTTACTCATCTTTTCAATGCACTGCTTAGTCCTGGGAGAATTGTTAGTGCTTTCTGGAGACCTTTTGCTGCCTCTAAAAGGCAGCCCCCCCATATGATCAAATGAGTTCATGAATTATTACTGTATATCATTTGAGATTCTCTTGTGATTTCATATTAGTGCAGTGACAAGTTGGACTGTGCCATGACAACTGTCTGGTTCATGCTCCTGAAGTTTCCTTTCTTTGGAAAACAGTGCATGGAGAAGGATTGATTCAGACCTGGATCTTGCACTAGTAGGGAGCTGGGAGTCACCTGGGGTTCATGTTTGGAGACACAAACCTGGGAATGCTTCTGGGGTATGCAGCCAGTAATATCTTACATTGCCATCAATTCACATACAGAAAACTGAAATAGTTATTTTGTGTTAAGTGCATTATATTTTGAATACAGTGCTTCTGTGAGACTGTGAAGCTAATTGAAATGGGAACAGAGCAGAATAGTGCCAGTAGTTTGCGGTGTTTGTTATTTACATCTGTCTGTTACCTTTCCTATAGTGTTCGCAGGGCTATCGATGAGGATGAAGAATCAGCAGAGGAGCGTCGGACTGTGCGTAGCATCTGGATGGCTGGAATGAAAGGCTTAACTGAAAGAGAAGCAGCTTCCCTCATTGTGGAGGAAGCCAGGGGACTTCTCCAGCAGGATTTGGCACTGATGGGAGTGCAGTGGAACCCAGAGTCTGTCCTTCAGACCGATACATCTTTTGTGATCAGCAGTAAGTCAGAACTGGAAGACCGACTACATAGATCAAATGGAGAGCAGTCTTCTGAGTCTTCAAGGGTGTTAAACAAAAAAGGGTACAGAGCTGAACATCGTAATGGCCTTGGTTCTCAGACTGGAAACGTATCAAATATTAAAAAGGGATATAAAAGGCGACTAAGTGGCAGTACAGAAGATTCCAGATTTGGGAGTGAAGTCCCAGGCAGGAGACAGGCTCGAGCAGAGGAAGGCAATGATGATATTGTGTACAGTGCTCGAAAAAGGCCATATATGTGCAGAGATAATGAAAACGTAGAGAGAATTTCTCTGGTCAGAGGTAAGATGGATTCCAGGAGAGCAATTCCAGAACTCCCTACTGAAAAAGGAAAAATGCCAACATTGAGAACAAAGTCTTCAGCCTCTAGATTGACAAAAAGTACAGACATGCACTTAAACCAGAATAGGAATAAAAATACTGCTTCAAAACTGCAGAGGTCGCTTCTTGAAGATTTAAATATACTTAGCATAGACATACAAAAGCCTCCTGCTTTCCACTCTACCATCTCTACAGATAATTTTTTTTCAGACCAAAATAATAAGGAGTTTATGGAAACAGGGTCTGTAACTCATAAAGTCTCAGATTCTGCACATACGGGAGAAATTAATCTTGGGAGGAAAGATAAAATGGAAGGATTATGTATAGAGCCTACCACCACTAACGAAGGCACGCCTAAGGGGAGAGCATGTTTTCAGGCACCTGTTGCATTGCAGGGTACTCTGCACATCGGTGTGGAGACACATAATATTATAGGAAGTCTAGTAATACCTGGTAGTGCTAGGACACAGAGAGATGAAAATACTGATGATAAGCAGAATAATATTAATAAAATGCAAACAGATGCGAGCTGTGCTGAGGTGATGGTTGGTAAGCAGCAGATGGCTTTAGACACAGTTCATGGTAATGTAACTGCTAGCCGCTCTGGAAGCGGACATGTCTATTGTGGCAGTAGGATACAGAAGCCCGTGCATTTTTGTCCAGGTGAGGATAAATTGTGCCATATTCAGATTCAGAATGGTGGCAAAAATGGGAGTGTAAAGCCCAATGGAATATTGTTACAAGCTGGAGCACTGCAGAAAGCCAACAGTCATCCTAACAATTTCCCGACAGACTCTCTAGTAAAATCCAGAGGTGTTTGCAGTGCAGATGGTGTTCAGAATGGTCCATCCTCTGATCTGATTTCTGACTCTAGAGACTTTGAAGACAGTTTCCAGTTGGATACTCAAACTGAGATGATAATAAAACAGGAGGGAGCAGCTGGAATCACAGGACAGCAGGGAATACAAGGTTCAGAACTGGCAGCAATACCATGGCAGAAAATCTCCAAGAAACTATGCACTTCATGGACTGAGAATGCTACTGATGAAAGGCTGGCTGCAACAGTTAGGAAACTGGGCTTATCGAGTGTTGTTACAACAAATAATGTTAAAAAAACCACAGCTCAGCAGTGCAGTGATAAATTTTTGGAGTCTGGAGGCCTTAATTTACAGCCTGTAGCAAAGGAAATCGAATCTGCACCTTGCCTTAAAGAAAGTGATTTGACAGTGACTGACTCCCAGCTACACAGTTTTCTAAAAGGTTACCAGACCCAAAATTCAGTAGTGAAAGGGGACAGTGTGTCTGAAGGCCTTAATAAAGCAACGTCCCCTTTTGGTGGGGAGCACATTGTACAAGTAGAATGCCACCCTGTCCCCGACACAAGCCTGAATATGAGCGATAGCTTGCTGTTTGATGATAGCTTCAGTAATGTCGGTGACCTTTCAGCTGTTCGCATCATGGAAGCTGACAGAAAGGACCCTGTGGAGAAGCAAGAGGCTTTGCTTCCTCCAAATGGTCTTTTGCAGAACCTAAGGCCTGTTCAGAATAAACTTGATGTCAGTGGCAATCAAAAAAAGCATGAGGATCCTGTGCAGCATAATAATGTGTCTCTAGCATTCTCTGATCTAACAGCTGAAGTTTTAGATCATGCAAACTCCCCATCTTTTCTGGAAGATCTTCCTTTTACATTTCACAGTCAGTCAGGATTAAGAAACCCAGTGATTTGTAACAATGACCCCAGACCAAAGGATTTAGTAGAAGATCAAGTTGAAAAGCTCCAGAGAAGTCAGCAAGCTTTAGACAAGAAAACCCATCCAGTGGCGTGGACTGAACACTCCCTTGAACTAATAAGCCCAGGACTGCAGGATGTATTAGACAAATGGCCTAGTCCCTCAGGCATTGAACCTGCTTTAGTAAGCTCCTGTTTGAAAGAAAAGTTGGTTGCTCCTATTGTTAATCGAGAGCCAGATCCAGTTTTTGAATCTGACTGTTGTCAGCCACAGCCTTTGCCCACTTGCCAGGATTTAAAAAGCTCTTTCAAGGCAAAAGAAAACAAAATGGAGAACTCAGATCTTCAGAAAACAGACTGTCTAATACTTCAACTCCAGGAAAGCAACAGAACATCCTGCCCTCCACCAGACAGGCATAACGAGTTTATTCCTCCAACACCCCCCGAAGAGCTCTTTCCAGAGAGTTCTGCTTCTCTCTCTGTGAAATCTGCAAGGGAGAGACAAGTCACCTGCATGAATGAAGGGCAGCTGTTTCAGCCAGAGCAGAATAAAGAGGGCAGTGCAGAGCAGCAGGTAAAAACATCCCAGGTCGATTTTGGGAACGTAGGCCTAACTGAGAATGATGAGATAAAAGATGATTCCACTGTAGACGAAGGCTTTTCACTGCGGCTATCCCAGGATGTTTTTCCACTTGTTCCTTTAAGTGCTGAAAGTTTCACTATTATTGATGTAGCAAGTGACAAAGCACTTTTCCAGACGTTTGTTGCAGAATGGAAGGAGAAGAACAGATTCTCCATCTCTGTGGCGTGTGAAAGAACAAAAAGTCTTTTGTCTCCAAAATCAACGATTGGTGGCAAATTCAAAAAAGGTCAGTTCAGTGTTCCAGTGCATTGTTTTTTGAACAGCAGGGTGGCATCTTCAGCTTAAAGCAGGAGTGGAGAAGGAAAGGGTTTGCAAAAAAGGAGGAAAATAACTGATATTAATTGAATATTATCAGTCTCAGTAAAGCAAAGGACCCAAGTGTTAGTAGAGGTTGGAGAATTTGGTCTAAGTCTTTTCACTGGCGGGTCTTTGGTGATAGAAATTAAGTGTTAGCGGCTTGTTTGTATGTAAAAACATGTAAATATTGGTAACGTTTCATTGTGTATCTAATTTTGAAATGGACTTACATTGTGCAGTCCCTTTATCACCTGTATCTTTCCATGTCATAAACAAGTTTTAGCATATTGTAGAAATGAATAATATATTTAACAGTAAACTGTACAGATTGTTCAGGGTTTCACTGAGCAGTGGTACTTTCAGGACTGCCTCTGAACCAAGGTCAAATATTTTCTAGTTTGCAAGAAGTAAACTTGGTTCAATATATGCATGTGTGAAATTCAGATCAATGTCTGGGTTGTTGCAATATTGCTGCTTTTTTTTTTTGCACAGAAGTGTTCGTATGCTGCAGTTTTCTGCTGCTGTATAAGCATACTCTTCCTTTAAAATAACAAGATAAAGCAGAGTCAGATTCTTCACTGTCATATTGCCGTAACAACAACAAAATTTCTTAACTATCAAAATATATTTTTGACAGACAAATGTGAAATATTTTATTTCAGAGGGAAATAAAACTCTTGAAATAAAACTCTGTCTCAACTCTTGAAGAGATTGCTGTGAAAGGCCAGAGTTTTATAAGGATGCTGTATGGGTGGTTGCTTCTTTTAAGAGAAAGTTTTACTTTTCTGGAGTTTTGCTATATTCCCCCCCACCCCCAAAGAAACACAGATTTTTCTACCTATAGATAAAAATGAAGGTATATATTCAACTTGTGAGAGATTTAGATTCAACTGAAAATTTACATTTTCAGGATCTAAACTGTATTTATAGATGCCATTTTATAATTGTAATTTTAAAATTATTCCTTTAGCAAATTCTCCTCAGTGGACGAAAGTTAAAGATGATGGATTTCCTGTCCAAGGCTGTGAAGACATCTTGGTAGTTGGACTGGCAGTATGTTGGGGTGGAAGAGATGCCTACTATATCTCTTTGCAGGAGATACAAGACCAGACGGGTAAGTGAGCAGACAGGCTGTGCTGTGTTACATGACACTGCATTTCAAGAAAGCACCTTCAACAGATTTGTACTTGAAAGTGTTTTGAGTGTCCCAGACCCAGCTCAGTTGTGTGATGGAGTAATTTACCATACTACTCAGCAGTCTTAAGCGTTCAACACCCTTGAATGTGTTGCTGTGGATACATCTGTTCTGCTTGTATAATAAGGCTAGGTAATTTGCTCAAGCACTGGACTGCTAAGCATGCATATGGCTAAAATGTTGCTCACTCCCATGTTTTGTTCAGCTTACTTGCTTTTCCTCTTTTAACCTTTTCCAATTATTGCTCTCCAGAACAAATCTGATGCTAGAATGCTGACCGTAACACAATCTGTGCTACCTGCTCATGACTAGGGTTTAATTTCTGGCTATCCTTTGTTTAGCAGTACAGACACAGCATATTGCTTTTGGGAGCCTTCTCTGGTTTGATAAAATACGTAATGTCAGTGTAGATTTATTTCTGTTTGTTCACAGTCCAGCTGTAGTTCTTGTGCCTTAGATGATTGCTTTGAAGATTTTTCTCTTGCCTTTCTTATCACACAGTGGGTAAAAAGATGGTTTTTCCTTTTATTTTCTGCCTTAGAAATCAGTATGAGTTTGGCACCACCACCTTTGGACAAAAACCTATCTGTAACAGAGAGACTGTATCATCTGCAGCTCTACCTGCAGAAGCCCAAGCAGGAGCGCTCACTTGTCATGTATAACTTCATTCAGCACTACAAGACTCTGGTGATGGCTTGTGGCATCTCCTTGGAAGGAAGTTTTGAGGACCCAAAGGTTTGCAGGATTAAGAATTTTCACTTGGGTAAAACTGTAAATTTAAACATACCAGTGGAAAGATAGGAGTACCTTCTGGTACTTTCCTTCTGTTATTTAGATTTGAATAGGCACACCTGTCAGGGGGTTTAGGGACATTTTCTTCCAGTGGGAAATCTAGAACAGTATTTAGAGGAGATTCTTTTCCTGTTTGTTCATGGTGCCCGCAAGAGAAACAGAGCAGGTTCAGCGATAGGTTAACACATTAGTCTTTCACATCTGATTGCTTGAGTGAGGAGGATGAGGTTAAATCTCTCCCCTGTCCCAATGGACAGGACGGAACTCTTGTTTTGAAGAAGCCTGGGACTGAAATGGCAGAAGTGCTTCTGGTCAGATTATTGATTCTGAGAGCAGAAGACTTTGTAAGCAAAAGATTTACTCACTATGTGTGTGGACCACCTTGCTACTCCTATTTTCTTAAAACAGAACAAAGTTTACATGTAATTACCAAAGGTTTGGGTACCACTTATAACTCGAAACACTAGAAGGAGGTAAAAGCACCTTGTTGTCCTTGTTAGGAAGAGCTCTAGATGCATAGAAATTTCTGGTGTTGAATTTGAAAGGTTGCATCACACATGGGCTGAATAGCATCATGGTGATATGAAAGTCTGCTGGTAAATAGCTAAGGTGTTCAAAACAAGGACAAACTTAGCTTTTCATGGCAATACATAGTTTTAGGGTAAAATTAAAGAAAGTAGCACCTTTCCCTGCAGTGTTCCATGTATTAGACGGAGACATACTCATATTTGTTCATTTTAGTGGTGCAATGAATATATACATACACACACATTCATGCAACCTCCCTCCATATATATGTATGGTTTTCTGCTTGCATGACAGAGACAATGCAGAAACCTGTTTCATCCTATTTTGACACAAGAAATTGAAATACACAAAATTGCTTTGAAGGCAGTGGGAGGTATGAGGCTTACCACAAATAAAATTTGCCTTGCAGAATTCTTGGTACTAGTGCCGATGTACAAAAAACAGGAGAGCTCAGCTTGATCAATAGCAAGTTCTGGTTTGTAAAAAGTTAGTTTTCAGATTAAAGGTGTTTTGATCCTGATTTTCACATTTAATCTTCTTTGTGTTAGGTTTTAATAAATGAAAAAAACCTGAGGACAACACTTCTAGATGTGTTTAGTTGACAGAGGATAAGGTTTTCAAATGTGCGGAACTGACTTTGAGCGAGAGTGATGCTTTTTCAGTGACTTATGCCCTCTTGAAGATTTTATCTGAAATAATGTAAATCTTATACAAATTATTCTAGTCTGCCTGCTGAATCAAGAAAAATTATCTGCACTATAACCTTGCATTAAATATTTACATTGTATTATGACTAAAATGGAAAAAAAAGTCTCATGGAGGTCTCCCTTTTTAAGGTTGCGTGTTGGCTGCTTGATTCTGGCTCTAAGGAACGTACACTTCACAACATGGTGACTAACTTTCTCCCCAACGAGCTACCTCTACTGGAAGGGGTAGGCACCGGCCAAGGTGTGCAGAGCCTGGGGCTTAGTGCCAGCGGAGATCATTCTGGGCGGTACAGAGCAGCAATAGAGTCTGTGCTTATCTTCAATGTCATGAGCCAACTCCATAATGAATTACAGAAGCAAAATCTGACAGGTAAAGAGAGCTCCTCCACTTGGGGGCAAAGATGGGGGGGATAAAGGTAGCTGTGCTACCACAGGCTGAATGAACGGTGGAGAAAAGAGGAGATTTGGAAGTTACTTATCTAAGTATATTCTGTGGCAAAATGTTCATTTGTTAAAAGAGAAAACTTCCCTTGGAGGTACATCTGTTTTGTCAAAACCCCTAAATTAAGATATAATTTTTATATCCCAAATATCCACCAGTTCCATCGGTTAAGGCAATAGCAGAGTCTATTTTAAGGCTGAATCAAGCAGATCTCTACCTCCCAGGTGAGTGCCCCGGCCTTTTTGAGGGGACTTATGGGTCTGTCTGTGGTTTTTCATGAATGTTTTCCAAAGCTTTTTCATTTCCTTGTCAGAAGTTTCTAAAATCCTTGGATGTTTTCTGAAGGAGATGTCTTGCTCTTTAGCTTGCCCATATAAACATTGTTTGCCATATATATGTTGTGTCCATGAAACTGTTGTGATCCCATAGTGAATGAGCCAGTATGTTTGCACTAGTATTTGCTGAGTGCTTGTCTTTGTTTAAAAACAAGCAAAGAACTCCCCCTGCGCCCCCCCCGCCCAAAAAAAAAAAAAAAAAAAGCTCATACCTATTGGTGGGCTTTGTGGTTGTTCCCCCGAAACTGTATCCAAAGCCTAAGATTAGGGGCCAGTCTCACTGAAGTCTTCTGTTGCAAGTTTACTGCATTGTTAATGATTGTGATGTCTAAACGTTAGAACATTTTAAAAAGTTGTGGGTGGTGGAATGAAAGTGTATCAAGTTAGAAAGCCTTACATTATATGCATTTATTTTATGCATTTACATTATATATATATACACATACATGTGGTTCATAAAATGTCAATATACAAAAAGGCATGTATTTCTTAGAAAAAAAAAATTAAGTTTTTATTCTCTTAAAATTCTTTTGTGATTAAAAAGTTCTGGAATACTTATTATGAAATATTTCTTACTATAAAACATTCCAGAAACAGAAGTATTTAAACTGAATCTATACTGAAAGATTTCAGTGTGTCAGGACATTCAGGATTTTAAAATCTTGGGGATTCCCCAGTTGTTGTTTTTTTTATCTGTTGTTCTGCAGTTGATCTATTTTTGACATATTAAAAGTTTTTCTTGGGGTTTGTACTTACTACAGATGTATTTTCTAAAGTGGAGATGCCCAGCCATTACTGCCTGGCCCTGCTGGAGCTGAATGGCATTGGTTTTAGCACGGCAGCGTATGAAACTCAGAAACAGGTCATGGAAGCTAAACTGAGTGAGATTGAGACCAAGGCGTATCAGCTGGCAGGCCACAGCTTCTCCTTGACGAGCCCCGATGACATTGCAGAGGTAGGTGAGGGTTAGGGTGGGAGGGGCAGAACTTTAGGAAATTACCCTCAAGAGGCTTTTGCTTAGACTTAAGAAAAAAACTTCTTGGGCAGACTGTGAAGAAAAGACAAAATGCAAGTGGAACTCTGCTCAGAGTTGATTTGTCTGCGCTCAGTGTGAGCTTGCTGCGTGCAAGGTGCTGTGCGTCTCCTGCTTGTTAGTGGTCATTCTGATTTCTGGTAACTTTTTAGCAGGAATAAAGAACGTAGAAGTAGAAATACACATGTTGGAAATAAAACCCAGGTGGAAATAAGCATGTTGTTTGTATAGTACCTTGGTGTCTCACAGCACATGAGATGATCTGCCAATTAAATGGCTTTTGGAATATTTTGGATGAATAGTGTGGGACTAGAGAAGGTTTTTTGCAATACCAGTATTATGCACATGAGATGTGATGTGATATCATGTAGTCTGAGTCTAAGAATAGTTGTGCTGGATAAGTTGCATTGGTACCCATGAAAGAGGAGGAGACTGCTTTAAAAGTTTTGAATCAAATACTGTCTCTTTCCAAGAACCTGTATAGAACTGGGTTTTTTTTAAAGCCTAAGAAACAGATTTCTATGTAAATTAGCAATACTTCTATTCCTGAAGAACTTTGCTATATATATTTTTAACATACATTACATGGAATCATAGGAATATATTATAATTGTTGTGCATGATTTTTTTCCCATTTATTTCTTTTCTATATACTAATTTCTTGTTGCGGGGTTGTACATTATATAGAGGTAGTCAAAATTTACAAGCAGCTGTCACTAGAAGAAGTTCAACAGAAATATTCCTCCTTTGTTGCAAATGCAGAAGTTTTGCTTGGTAACAGTAGTCTGAGTTAGAACTCCTTCAATAATGCTCAAGTCCAGTCTCACTTTGCTTCAAGGAAAAGGGAAAGGACCGTTTTTTCTGAAATACTGTTCTCTGAACTACAGCAGCTTGTTTCTCATGTATAGGTTAGAGTTTTACCCTTCTAATTTTGTGTCAGTAAAATTTTTGTACTACATAAATGTGCAAGAGAAAAGCTTCTATTTTCTTCTGCCAGCTGCGAAATGAAACACAATAGCTGCTAAATAGTGTGTAGTACTAAATAGAAACATAGAATGAAAAATGAAGAACCGTATTCTGTCTGTCAACAAGTGAACATATACTTAACTTTCCAGTTCTTGGCAATTTTGTTAGAAAGCCTAATATTATGGCTATTCTGTAAAAGGTATATCTGACCACCTCCTTCTATGCCATTCGTGTTGCTCTGGAACTTGCTCCCTGCTAACATCTCTTTTTTGTTTTCACTGATCTTCTTCCCACTTTTAGTCATCTTAACTTCATGTTTTATTACAGTTGACTGTCAGCAGTTACCTCACTTATTGGATGGAGGTAATTACCTTTTCTAAAAAAATACCTCTGGACTGAAACTTACAGTGTTCAGAAAATGAGATTTTAGATTGCATTTTGTAGTTAATTAAAATGAGGAGGAATGACTTTGATAGCAGAGATCTTTAATCAGCTTTTTAATTACCTGAAGCCTTCATTTTATTCTTTGGTTGGAACAAGCTGTTTAAGTGCTCAGTTGCTTTTTGTTTTCCCGTGAGAGTAGCATGCAGAAACTGATTTTAAATTCTGGCCTTTTTCAGGTTTTGTTCCTGGAGCTGAAGTTGCCACAAAGTGGAGATGTGAAGGTTCCAGGGAACAAGAAAACTCTGGGTTACACGAGAAGAGCAAGTGCTAAAGGAAACAGGGTTAGGCTAAGCAAGCAGTTCAGTACAACCAAGGTACAGTAATGTCTGGTGCTAGTCTGAAAGTGACTGTAAAAATAACTCCCTCTTACTTCACGTATTTGCTGCTTGGATACATCGGAGTTAGGTATGCTGACTTAAATAAGTAAACTTTAACTGCCTTTTGCTCCTCCAGTTACCACTGGAAATTCAAACTGGATTCTGCCTTCTCTGTTAGCAGTTATTAACTCCTGCTACTCTCCTAAAGCCTGAGTATAGTGAGGACATGACTATAAAGAGCAGGCTTCAATAAGAATAAGTAGGGCAGAATTTGACTTCCCAAACCACGTGTAAGACCAAAATAGCACAATAATTTTGTAAAGCCAGCAGCAGAATTTTTCAACATCAGCTTGAGTCACAGGATGGTCAGGGTTGAAAGGGGCCTCTGGAAATCATCTAGTCCAACCCCCTGCTAAAGCAAGGTCACCTACAGCAGGTTGCACAGTTGTGTCCAGGTGGGTTTTGAGTGTCTCCAGAGAAGACCCCACAGCCTCTCTGGACAGCCTATTCCAGTGCTCTGTCACCCTCAAAGTAAAGAAATTTTTCCTCATATTCAGATGGAACTTCCTGTGTTGCAGTCTGTGCCCATCATGCCTTGTCCTGTGGCTGGGCACCACTGAAAAGAGCCTGGCCCCGTCCTCTTGGCACTTGCCCTTGAAGTATTTGTATGCATTTATAAGATCTCTCGGTCTTCTCTTCTCCACGCTAAGCAGGCCCACTCCCTCAGCCTTTCCTCATAAGGGAGGTGCTCCCTTCCCTGATCGTCTCTGTAGCCTCCGCTGGACCCTTCTCCAGTAGCTCCCTGTCTCTCCTGAACTGGGGAGCCCAGCACTGGACACAGCACTGCAGATGCGGGCTCACCAGGGCAGAGCAGAGGGGGAGGATCGCCTCCCTCAGTGCGCTGGCCACCCTCCTCCTAATGCACCCCCGGGTACCACTGGCTGCCTTGGCCACACGGGCACACTGCTGGCCCGTGGGCACCCTGCTGTCCACCAGCACTCCCAGGGCCGCCTTTGCAGAGCTGCCTTCCAACAAGCCAGCCCCTAGCCCATGCTGGACATGGGGCTGTCCCTCCCCAGGGACGGGACCCTGCACTTGCCTCGGTTGAACTTCATGAGGTTCCTCTCCGCACAGCTCTCCGGCCTGTCCAGGTCTCGCTGAAGAGCAGCGCAGCCGTCTGGTGGATCAGCCGCTCCTCCCAGCTTTGTATCTTCAGCAGAACTTGCTGGGGGCACGCTCTGTCCCTCATCCAGGTCGTCGATGAGTAAGTTGAACAAGGCTGGACCCAGTACCAACCCTGGGGACACCGCTAGCTACTGGCCTCCAGCAAGACTCCGTGCCGCTGAGCACAACCCTCTGAGCTCTGCCATTTCCCCAGTTCTCAGTCCACCTCACTGCTCATCTAACCCATGCTTCCCGAGCATATGAGTGTGTTATGAGGGGCAGTGTCAAAAGGCAGCAGATCAAGGTAGACAACATCCACCACTCTCCTTTTGTCTACCCAGCCAGTCATTCCATCATAGATGGCTGTTAGGTTGGTCAGGCATGATTTCCCCTTGGTGAATCCATGTTGACTACTCCTGATAACCTTCTTTTCCTCCATGTGCTTAGAGACGAAATCCAGGGTGAGCTGTTCTGTCACCTTACCAGGGATGGAGGTGAGGCTGACCGGCCTGTAGTTTCCTGGGTCCTCCTTCTTGCCCTTTTTGAAGGCTAGAGTGACACTGTCTTTCTTCCAGTCCTCAGGTACTTCTCCTGTTCTCCATGACTTTTCAAAGATGATAGAGAGTGGCTTAGCAATAACACCTGCCAGCTCCCTCAGCGCTTGGGGGTGCATCCCATGGAGGCCCATGAATTTGTGGGTGTCAGGTTTGCTTAAGTGATTTCTAACCTGATCTTCCTTGACCGAGGGAAAGCCTTCCTTTCTCCAGACTTCCTTTCTTGCTTCCAGGGTCTGGGATTCCTGAGGGCTGGCCTTGGCAGTAAAGACTGAAGCAAAGGCAGCATTCACTAACTCTGCCTTCTCTGTGTTCTTCATCATCAGGGCACCCATCTCATTCAGCAGCAGGCCCATGTTTTCCCTAGTTGTGCTTTTCCTACTCATGTACCTGAAGAAGTCCTTTTTGTTGTCCTTGACGTCTCTTGCCAGATTTAATTCCAGAGGGACCTTAGCCTTCCTCAACACATCCCTGCATGTTCTGGCAGTGTTCCTGTATTCCTCCCAAGTGGCCTGTCCCTTTTTCCACATTCCGTAAACTTCCTTTTTCTGTTTAAGTTTTGCCAGTAGCTCCTTGCTCATCCACGCAGGCCTCCTGACCCGTTTGCTTGATTTCTTGTTGATTTCTTACTCATAGGGATGCACTTGTCTTGAGCTTGGAAGAAGTGATGCTTAAATATTAGCCATCTCTCTTGGAACACCCCTACATTCCAGAGCCCTAACACATGGGATTCCTCCAAGTAGACCCTTGAAGAGGTCAAAGTTATCTCTCCTGAAGTCCAGGGTTGCAATCCTACGTATCCCTGCTTCTGCCATTCAGGATCCTGAACTCCACCACCTCATGGTCACTGCAGCCAAGGCTGTCCCCAGTAGTATTGAAACATACTTAAATACCATGGTGATTAAATACAATATTTCCCCTGCCTGGTTCTACCATTTCTGTATTTTGTGCTTCAGAGAATTTGTCTTCAGAGTGGCTGGTCTGATGGCTTATCAGATCCGGTATATCAAGAGCTTGTATACATGTGAAAGCTATTGACATGCTGGCCGGCTGATAAATCCTGTGGAGCTGTTAATACCAGCTGCTGCAGGCTAATGGGTGCTCTTGCCAGACAAGTGATACTGGCAGATACACGTTCCCTGTTTTCAGGACTCGTTAATCTGTGTTGTTTTCTTAGTTTCCCCTTGTTCAGTATAGTCAGTGCTTGGAAGACAAGTATTGATTTCCAAAACTCAAGTGGCAGTGAAGAAGTGAGTGCGGTGCTGGTGGCAGAGCAGGGAGCAAGAAGCAAAGTGAGGATTTCTTCCTTTTGTGATGTGGAGGGATGAAGCTGCAGCTGCCTGCTGCATACAAAGAAATGTTATTTTGAGAAATATTTGCATGCCACTATCTTTTGAAAGTCTTGTTAGTCCCTTCATGTTTCTGATTTAACTGAAAGGATTTGATTGCTAGTGATCAGCATTGTCTTTCAAGGAGCGTGGTCAAGGGCTTCATTTTATGATTTCCTAATGTATGGATAGGAGAGAGCAGGGAGAGAAATATGCAAGAAGATGGAGGAGGAGCATTAACACTGGGCAAGAGGAGACAGCATAGGGGACCTATGGCAAGTGATGCTTTATTTGATCATTTTGGATGATTTATTTTTTGGTGCAGGCTGAGGGTGGTGATGAGGATACAAAAGTCCAAAAAGAAGTGCTTGCATTCTTGTGTGTAACAAAACTGCAGCCATATCTTGTGGTGCTTTGATTGCCCAGGTGTAGGCGGTGTAAGTGGAGGGGATAGCCATTTAATTTTCAGGCAGTGACACCAGAAGTTCACTGTGGGTGAAGGAGTTGCTTTTTCCTGCAGAACTGCAAAAACTTTATTTATAAAGCTTTAAATGCAGTTGACTGTAGTTGTGCCTTTTTCTGCCCACAAGGATGTTTTGGAGAAATTGAAGACACTTCACCCATTGCCAGGGCTGATATTGGAATGGAGGAGGATCAACAATGCCATTACTAAAGTGGTGTTTCCACTACAGAGGGAAAAACGATTGAATTCTGCACTGGGAATGGAAAGGATATATCCAGTGTCACAGACTCACACAGCTACAGGTAAAGAAATGTGTTTAAAATCCTCACTTCTTTTTTTCTCTTTGTGTGTGTGTGGTGGACAGCTTTTCTATGGGAAAAAGATAGGAAGTCAAGCCAGTGCTCTAGTGCAACCAAATGAAAATATTGAAATACTTGTTTCATGTGAATCTGCCCCAAAAGTCTAGAGACGTTAAAATAGCTTTTGTGTTCACTGAGCAGTATTATTATTTTCTTGCACATATTAGCATGTAAATCTCTGACCCTGGAACAGGTTCTGGATTTGGGAGTGTCTTATTAGTGGTACAGAAGTGCTGCAGGGGAACAATCTCAAGTCCATTAAGCCCAAATTATTTTTCCTTTTCTTCCATTTTCTTAGTGATGGTGTCCTGTCCCACCCTCCTGCCCTTTGTTTTTTGGAGATGCAGATGTGTGTTCAGCTGTGTTAAGTTAGAGAGACATCTTTTGGACCCTCACTTAATTCTGCTCTTCTTCCTTCTCAGGTCGAATAACCTTTACAGAGCCAAATATCCAGAACGTGCCAAGAGATTTTGAGATTGAAATGCCAACTGTGGTTGAAGAAAGCCCACCCTCCCAAGCCCATGGAAATGTTAATTCTCTTGCTGTTTCTAGGGGCAGGTAGGAGGATCTTGGCAAAGCTTCAGCCTACTCTTCTGATCTTAATGTGGTTGACTTGTCAAATTTCTCTTTTCTGACTTTACCTGTGGCTGCTGTCATGTCAGTGTGACTTGTTACTCAGTGTTTCTCTTACAGTTCTAGGGGAATAAATATCTAAAAGTCAGTGATACATGAAAGACCTAATAATACTAACAGCATGTGGCTCCATTTAGCCACTTGCTTTTTGAAATTCTTTATGAAATCCTACAGTGAGATTAGCATTATGCTCCCAGCAGTTGGATGGAAAGCCTGGGTGGGAAAAATGACTAAACTGAAGTTAGGATCTGGTTTGACTTTCTAAGAGCTACTCTGAAAGAGGATAGAATATTGTGGAAGAAGCAGAAGAAAGTTCATTTGTTTTATGATGTGTAACTCCCTGTGTAAGGAAACATGGGTGAACGTGTTTTTCATTCTTTGTTAATAATTGTGTTTGTGATAACGATCCTGCAGAAGCTACCAGGTAACAGAAGTTTCTAAATATGGTTTCTGTTAATCAAACAGCATTACATGTCAATACCTAAACAGTTCTGTGGAAGTCTAGTGAAATATCAAGGTGGATCTTTTAGCAGCTAGCTTGTCAGCTTTGGGGCTTCATACCCCTTGGTGGTGGTTTTCTGTCCTTTGAGTTTCTCTTTCCATTCAGGTTCTTGTCCCACATGCGTCATCTGAGTGTCTTTCATCATCTTTTTGCCCACAGAAAGATGTGAGAAATTTCAGAAGTTTTTGGCTCTTCTGTCTGCCTTTTCCTACCACCATGTGTCTAACATCCTTTGCCTTGAGTAGGTCATGGGAAGAGAGACCAGGAGTAGCAGGATCTTGTCCATCTTGCTTCAGAAGAACAGGCCTAGCCATGGAGGCACAGAAATGTTGTTCTGAGAAATAGCTCTGGCAGTGCTCAGGCTTGCAGCAGCTTTGCAGGATGATTGGAGAGTAGGCTGGGTTCTTAGTCTTCCCTGTAGAGAAGTGGCGCATCAAAGGAACGGAGTGCATACTGAACTCTGGGAGAGGTCTGCTGCTCAGGCTGACTTTTGGGACTACGTTCCTTAGGTAAGCAGCTACTGTGTTAGGAAGATGGGCAATCCTAAAGGCACAGAAATGACTGCTGGCACAAAAGAAGCTGTCATGCAGCCCAAGTCTGATAGGCCTTCCAAGCTTTGGTCCAAACTGTCTTTTATCTTGGTAATTACTATTACTGCTCCTTCCTCATGTGTTGTAAGAAGCTTCTGCCCAAAGTAATGTAGCTAAATTAGATCATGTTATAATATAGCCCTTACTCATTCAACCAAATTTGGAACCTGTGCTGGACAGTGTTTCTGTACAGTTCCTGTATGTTGTCCCACCTTTATTTCTTTTGAAAATTTATTTCTGTGATTTCTGTGCTATCTTTTATCTCCTTGATCCCTACCATCCCTGAAATGACAAAGTATAAGAGGAAAAGGGAGTGCAGAAGGGAGGAGAGCCTGATGTCTTTTCTGTACTTTGCTGAAACTAGTTCTGATCTCAGAGATACCTTTTCATTCTGATAAAGAAGTTGCTCAGATCCCTGACCTAGACATCAAGGATGTATAAAGGCCTTTTGACTTCCAGAGAAGAACCCAACAGGCTGGCTGGTAGACTGGTGCTGGCGGGAGTAGGTGGTGTGAATGGTGTCACAGCTGCACACTGTTCAGTGTGTGCACTGATGGATACAATTCTGTCTGCAGCTACAGGTGACTTGGTGGGACAGGAGAGCTAAGCAAGCCCCGAGAGGCTGCAGAGCACCTGACTGCCGCTGTAAACTTCTCACCTGGTTGCTTTGGGGCAATTTTTTGCTCAGTCTTTAAAGAAGTGCAGTGTTTTATGAGCACATCTTCTGCAATTTCTGTTCTGCTTTTACACGCTTAGTTGTCTGTGTGTGTGCGCGCACATGCAGTCAGGCTAATGTTGTGGGGGAAATTTTTCTGTCTGTAC
Source organism: Falco punctatus (assembly GCF_963210335.1). Classification (NCBI taxonomy): domain Eukaryota; kingdom Metazoa; phylum Chordata; class Aves; order Falconiformes; family Falconidae; genus Falco; species Falco punctatus. The sequence goes on from NC_137585.1 coordinate 2,668,981, forward strand.
CGGGTATGGGCTCGTGTAGGCATTCTGCGTATGAGAATGATGTTAAGAGAGGACATGGTACTCAGGGTGGGGTGTTGAATTTTTAGGATTCTTGTAGGGACTCCTTTGCTGTCTTTCTGGAATGCACCCATCACAGATCTGAGGCTTTTCATCTTACCTGTTTGGGAGTGGAATTATCCAATTTCTGGACCAAACCCTGAATGTTCTAGGAAGATTCACTCCTAAATCTGTTCAGAGTCAGTAAATCCCTTCAGGTGTACATGTGGCCTCTGTTTAGTACCCCCGTGGTCAAATTTAGGTATGGATTGTCCAGAAAAGTAGAGTAGAGGCTACTGTCTCACTTGTTTTCACTGATTCTTTGTGGCAAAAATGATTATGCGTCTTTAAGTGTTTTAGGAATTGGTGAAGAACAGTCATTCTTTGTCTCCGCAGATGTAGAAAGCGTTCCAGCATTTTGCCTAATGGCTTAAAGGGTCAGGCTGCAGGCAGATCTGAAGAAAGAGGAATACCGTTTTCTGTTAGCATGAGGCATGCTTTTGTTCCATTCCCAGGTAAGGCCTAGATCCTGCTTTGTAATTGTTAAGAACATACTTAACAAAAAATCCTAGATCTAATGAAGAGTTAAGAATTGATGACTATATATCTGACTGAGCAGCCTACTTGGAAGACTAATGCAGTAGTTAGCATGTCCTCAAAATCATTCACAAGACTGTAAAGGAGAGAGGTTTGGCTGGGCAAAGTATTCAAATGTTATACTTCAGATCTTCACACCTTCATTTCCTCTTTAAGAATACCTGTTTTTTAAGAGGTAGCTTAGGCAGCTCTTAATATACAAATTGCACTCTTACCTAGTGTTCTTGCTATCCAAATGTCAGTTCTCACGTTGCCTGCCCTGGCTTAGTACAAGCCTGCTGGTCTGATCTCTGTGCCAGGCATTCCTATCAGGTGCTAGACAGAGACACCTGCACAGGTACTTGTCTGTGGGGTTTTGGTTCTAGGTGTAGGGGCTGGATGGAAAGCAGGCAGGCCTGGGCACTGGGGAAACTGGTAAGGATTTGTCTGACAGAAATTTCTGTGGAAAACTGTGGAAGGTGCAAGGACAGCTTCAGTCCTTCTTGCCGGAATATTGATTGGAGTGTTGGAGTAATTTATGAAATAATGATTTCTGCTAACATTTTGACTTCAGGTGGCTTAATCTTGGCTGCTGATTACTCTCAGCTTGAACTGAGGATCCTTGCTCATTTGTCTTGCGACTGTCGACTCATTCAAGCCTTGAATGAGGGTACCGATGTCTTTAAGAGCATTGCAGCAGAGTGGAAAATGATTGACCCTGAAGCTGTTGGAGATAGGACCAGGCAACAAGCTAAACAGGTAATTTTTAGGAAAAAAAACCTCAGCAGCAGCTTTCTGGGCAGGACAGTTCAGCATTAAAAACATCACAAAGAAATATCACGAAGTCGCAATAGTATGGTCTTGTGTTTGGGTTTGACCGTGATTGTTCGGTAGCCGCTTTGTATGTCCTCCCACACTCGATACGTTTCAGCTGGAGCTGTCTGGGTGTTGTGGTGTAACCCCAGCTGGCAACTAAGTACACGCAGCTGCGTGCTCTCCCCGCAGAAGGGTGGGGAGGAGATGTGGGGAAAAGGTATAACTCAGGGGTTGAGATAAGGACAATTTAATAATTATAATATAATAAAAATACATATTATATAGAATATATAAAATAGAATATAATAACTGTAATAATAATAACAGCAACAACAACAATTGTAATGAGAAGGAGAGAGAGGGAAAAAGCAATATAATCCAAAAGATGGATTGTGCAACCCAAGTGATGCACAATACCAATGCTCGCCACCTGCTGACTGATTCCCAGCCAGTCCCTGAGCAGCAATTGGCCAGGCCTGGGCAGCTCCCCCCCGGTTTATATACCGAGCATGACATCCCACGGTATGGAATATCCCTTTGGTGAGTTCAGGCCAGCTGTCCTGGCTGTGTCCTCTCACGATTTCTTGTGCCCTTCTTGCTGGCAGGGCCTAAGAAACTGAAAAGTGCTTGACTTAATATAATCATTACTTAGCAACAACTAAAAACATCAGAGTGTTATCAACATAATTGGCATACTAAATCCAAAACATAGCATTCTGCTAGATACTGAGAAGAAAATTAACTCTATCCTAGCCGAAACCAGGACATGTTTTGGAGGATGAGGATGAGGAAAAGCAGCATGAATAGCTTGGACTCGGAGGTAGTCTCTCTTCTTGAATGCTTGCCCTTGTTCCGATACACTTGTCTTCCAGTCAGTCACATTTTGTTTTGGCTCTGCTTTCTCTGCATGGCTCACCATATGGTGATGGTTCTTCACACTGTCCTCTGGCAGATTTGCTATGGAATCATCTATGGAATAGGAGCAAAATCTTTAGGCGAGCAGATGGGGATTGATGAAAATGAAGCTGCCAGTTACATTGAATCCTTCAAATCAAGATACACAGGTTTGGATATGGCTGTTTGGGGGCTGTGTGGTGGGGGTTGCTGCTGTTCTTAATCTCTTCTCTACAAATCCTAAATTTGTCTCAGCCCTCTAGACCTACCTTTTTTGAAAAAGCTTTTTGTTTTGAGAAAGTCCAGTGTGTGAACACAGTAGTTTGATACTCCATAATATTTTACTCTATGGTCTGGTTTTATTCATTGTTTGGACCTTGTTGTTTGCTTATTACATCAATTATTTTGTTGTTTTCTTTTAAAAAACATTAATTACTTACTAAGCCCTGGGGGTTCATTTTAAAGCTCATAACTTTCTGAAAAATAAACATTTTCCTTATTAAAACACACAGCTTCAAAGGTTATACTATACTGCTTTAGACCACACTTAAAATTTTCAAATATAACCATTTCTCTCTTCTGCTATCATTGAGTTTTAAACTGTTCTGCGTATAACCCTTACCCTTTTATCCAGCTGCTCAGAGCAGCTCTCCCATGTTTTGTAAAAAGACATTGTTGCATTTTTAAGAAGCATGTTAATTTTTAGGAAAGCTGTAGAGAGAGTAGAGCTGCAATCAGAAAATGAATGGAGAGCAAGTGGGATGAGAGACAGCTAGTTCTAATCATAAAACTTGGAAATGAGCTGGAAAATTATGTTTTGAAGATTCAGGGTTTGTTTCTTTAGGAGACAGATGCTGAGAAATGGTGTTCTATTAAGAGTCTGTCTCCAGCAATTTCTGGATAGTCTCTCCCTCAAGACCATTAGAAATTACTTCCTGCTTCCTCCCTCTCACTACACGTGCATACATACAAACTCCGTGATGTACCTTGTTTTGTGACTTCAATTCCTATGGATTTTCACTTCTATCTATAGCCAAGCTGATTTGCTAAATTACATACGTAATGAATTGATGAACGCTTTCAGTCTTGATCTTGAATAGCTCCTTTTACATTTCATCTTTTGTGAACCTTGGAAAGGAACTGTCTGAAGTTAACTTTTTCCACTTTAGTGCAGTTGTTACCTGAACTTACAGTGAAGGGTACTCTTCCCTATCTCACCTTTCTTTGGCCTAAATGTCTTTTAAACACTCCTAGTGGATTCACTTCTTCCCTTGCAAAGTGCAGGTGGGTGAGTTTCTTTCATCCTAGAATGTGAAGTGACGCAGCCTGAAGTCAGGCAGCCTGAGGCATCAAGGGCTCTGACCTGCTTTCAACTCACTCCCTTCCTACTACTTGTCTTTCCAGTGCTGGTCCAGGTCCTGACCCCTCCATTATCAATAATACATGTATGATCCTCTGAGCCTTGGCACTGTGCAGAACAGACTTCCTACCTCCTTGTGCACAGCCAGATACCCTGACACTGTGCCCTCATTTCCACCTCAAAAGTCTGAATAGGTTTCCCAGCAGAGCTGCGAGTAGGCTGAGTGAGTGATCGTGTGCCCTTGGCACACTGGCAGGGTCTAGGGAAATTTAAGAATTACCTTTGTGCTGCTTGGGTGTCCCAGACCGCTTTCAGTGACCCTAGTGAGAAGGCAACGTGGAGCATCTGCAATATTAAGGAAAACTTTCTCTTCGCTTTCTCAGGGATTCAGAAATTCTTGAGGGAGACAGTGAGGAGCTGCAGAAGAGATGGGTTTGTGCAGACCATCCTGGGAAGACGAAGATACCTGCCAGCTATCAAAGATCCAAACCCCTACAGTAAAGCTCATGTATGTTGAGTGTAGTACGTTTTTTTGTTTTAATTTGTATTTTATTATTTTGAAAGTATTAGATTTCTTTGCATATCTGTATTTGTGGTTTTACAGGGTCTATGAGCCATATTGGTCACGACCTTCCACTTCTCACTTAGTTTATTTCCCCCTCAGTTCTCTGAATAACAGAGCTTTTGTCATGGTCTGCTTGACGTAAGTCTTCTGTGGCTGGGTGTACAGCTGTCATCGCTGTGCTAACCTCACTTCACAACTCCCACGTTGGGACTGGAGTGAGTAATTCATTGAAATAAGTGGACATGATTTTAAAAAGCCTCCACACAGCGATGTGCTTTAACTCTTCAGGCTGAGTTGCTCCCACTCAGCAGTCTTTCTAAGTTATATGCTGTCAGCACTTGAACAAGAAGGGGCATTTAAGTCCTATATTTTTGGATATTTGTTCCTTTTCTTATCTTCCCTCAAAGGAAAATTTCTCTAACTTGTTAGAGAAATATTTACTTAATATACGCCTTTGCAATGGCATTTTTTTTCAAGGTCATTTTGGACACATCTGTCATAGACTTTACTTCAGTAAGAGTGAATTGACTCCCTGAGAAGATGTTGCATTTCTGTGGGGAGGAAGCATTATACTTCTCAGTAGGAAGATGAATCAGGTTGTGTGGAATTAAAGACTAGAGTGGAAGAGGGACGAAGTGGGGGAGTTAGTACTCCAAGTAGTTGAAAGGGAAACAAGGAGTCTTTCAAAAAACTTTTGAGATGATTTGACTATTTAATCTGAAGGATACTTCAGCATGAAGCTTTGTAGATGTACCTTCTGTTCAACTTTGATTTATTCTTTAAAATCATATTAAAGACCAGTTAATGAATTATCTCACTTTAATTTCAGCTTACTTATAACTTTTTGCAGATGTTTCAGCCCTAATCAAAGAGAGCAGAACCTTTGCATACAATTTTCTTGTCTGAGGAGGGGATTAGTAGAGTGGTTGCTTGTGTGAAAAAAAATGTTGTGTCACAGTATGATCTGGTTTGTTTTTGCAGAGCTGTCATGCTCTGGCAGTCAGGGTTCAGTGCAGCAGACCAGATTATTAGTCCATGAAGTCCAGCTTCTTGCCTTTGGTTATCCATTTCTGATGGTTTTGAAGACAGGCTGAAGTCTCTCATAATACTTGGATTAACTGTGAGATTTTTGTGCTCCTCATGAAACTGTTACCATGTGCATATGCTTCTTCCTCTTGTGGCTTGTGACTTGCAGGTTATTACCCTTGATATGAATTAATTTTAAATTTGTGGAAATCCTGCTTTTCTCAGTTACCTGGCGAAATTTTGTGGCTGAAGCTAGTCTGTAACATGTCTGTCTTTCAGGCAGATTTAACAAATTCTTTATCTGGAGGTGTTACTGTGCCTGTATTTGGCCATGTATTTATTATTTTTAATGAAGTACATGTGGCATGCTAGATTTGATTTCATTTTTGGGGTCAGTTTTGAGAACAACTATCTCTGTTTAGGCAGAGCGACAGGCTGTGAATACAACTGTTCAGGGATCTGCTGCAGACGTTGTCAAAACAGCCACTGTGAACATTCAGAAACGCCTGGAAGCTTTCTCCTCTGTGATCAAGTCCCATAGACATCTGGAGAGCTCCTTCCAGAGAGATAAGACCGGTATGCTCGCCTTCTTCCTTGCACAGTAGAGCAAAATTTTCAGTGCTACTAATGTAAAAAAAAAAAAATAATTAAAAAATCTAGACTGGATTTTGCCTGCAAAAACAAGTTAGGGCCTTTGGTCTAGGAGTGGGAGACATTTTATTTCCTGGCAGTGTTAAGTCTGTGTTTAATGGGCAAAAAGTTATTAGGAAGGAGAGGGAATGTCTGCTCAGCACACAAATGGAAGCAGATGCTGTGATCAGATCAAAAACCCCAGTTACCTCAAAGCAGATCTTGCAAAGGTTGGCAGCGGGAGTTCGTAAAAGTGATACGGTCTGTCATGCCACCACAGAATTGTGCAAAAGTAGGAAGGAGAAACTGGGCAGATACTCTGGTTTCACAGTCAGTGAAAAGATAGAGTGCAATAACTTCTAGTTCCAAAAGTATATTTTTTGGTTAGAATTAAGTCCCAAATTTGTTGACTGGAATTTGATTTACAGAGGCTCCACAAGAGTATTATATGAAGCATTTGTCAGCATAAATTTCTTTTGGCTGGAGATAGCAAAGCTGGGGGGTGTGTGTACTCATTCCCAGAGGAATGCTACCAAACCTTTCTTTTAACATGATGTAGACAGTATTTTGTTCATCAGTCATGTATTTTTAGAAAGACACTGAAGGGATGGAGTGCTGTATTTCTTTTGATAGTTCTTATGCTTCAACTGAAACATGAAGCTGTCTTAATATAAGAGTCTGATTTGTAGGGCTGAGAAGGAAAACTTAATAATTAATTGCCAAACCTCTAAAAATATGTTAGGGAGTTTTATTTTAGAGAGAGAGAGGTCTGCTATGAGTAGAAGGCATGTGCTTGGCAGAACTTCCCACCCCTTCCAGGAGCAGCAGCAGCTACTGACCTTTGGCCAACGCAATTGTAGGAAGGCGAGTAGATGTATTTGTGACAGATTTTCTTCCTCTGACACTAGCTGTTTCAAGAACTGGAAGGGATTCTTTTTCAGCAAGTTATAAATGTCTGTGCCATCAGAACAGCATCCTGCATCATGTGGCTTCAACATTGCTGCTTCGGTGTGAGGCTTGTGTGAGGAACAGATGATGCTGTGAAACCCTTCCTGTAGTTGTGAACTGCAGCCCTCCTGTTAGCTAACCTGAGATAACTAACTTTTGAGTCTCTGTGTGTGAGGTTGTGTTTGTTTAAAAGAAAGCTTTTACCATGTAACGGTTTGTTCTGTTTCATTTCTGTCAGGCAAGGCCTACCAGGATCCTGTTTTTGTCAGCTGCTTACTTGTTTATTCAAAAACTGCTCTTTTTTTCTTTCCTTTTTTTAATCAGGAGTAGTAGCTACAGTTTCAGATAACTGCATTTGGAGGGAGGCTTGCTGCCTTTTTAGACTAGCCATTAAAATGTTTTTGGAAGAAAAGCAGAATCCTAATTCATTGCCAGAGAGAACATTGTAAATCAACTTCTGATTAAACTTGACATGATTTTGTTTAAAATTTACTTTTAAAACAGATGATTCAGGAGATACAACTGTGTCTTGTATCTGTTCTGATTCATATCTTTATAATGTAAGGCTGAAATGTTTGTATCTAAAATGCTTTTCCTTAACATTTTACCTCCGTAGCTGTACAAATATTGATAGAATAGCAATGTTTTGTGGTTTCATCTGTAGGCATGGGCTTTTCCATTTTGAAGTTCCTCATGTTCTTTTTGTCAGCATTAGGAACGTGCAAAGATTTCTTGATACAAGAAACAGGCCTTTGCATAATGGTGTCTAACGAACTATGCTCTCCACCTGTGCAGGAAGGCTAGCGAGGAAGAGGAATGGAGGAATGTTACAGCCCATCAGCGGAGGTTTCTTTATCCTCCAGCTCCACGATGAGCTCCTCTATGAAGTTGCAGAAGATGATGTCATCCAGGTACAGCCCCGCTGTTGCTTTTTCAGCTGTTGTATTATGATGTATTGTGACAAGTGTTCTTTCTAGGGGCTCAGCTTCTCTTCCCTGGATCCTCTCACTGTGTGCTATAAGGTCCATGAAAACAAAGTTAAACTGAGTGAAAAATGATGTTTGCATTCTTGATCTCTGTGTTTTCAGGCTCAAGCCAAACCCATGACTGATGCTCATTTTTCCAACGTGTGCTTTGCTCCCTGTAACAGCAGTTTGTACCACTTCTCTGCAAGACTTGATGAGTGAAGTAGCTTAATACTGTTAACAGTTGTAGGGGGAAGTTTTTCCCTGTTTGGAGGTATTTTTGCCTCCCTGTTTACACGCATGTCTTCTGGTGCCTAACTCGGAGAATGTATTGTTACAGCGGTGGTTTGTATTCTGTAGGGAAAGGAGGAATATGTACTTTTGGTACTTGTTTCCTTATTCCCTACCTACCTGTCTTTCTGGTAGGAGTGTCGTGGTGCTCGTTAGCAGCACGGTAGGTATATGAGATGTGCTGTGTGGTCTTCAGGTACCTTTCACGTGCACACATGTCCCCGTGCATGCTCTTCCACCCCGTAGGCGCTTCTGTGCCTAGGCTTCGTGGTGTCTGTGCGACAGCTTTCCGTAGCAAGCGTTTCAGCCACGTGTTGGCAGCTCAGTGTTTTCCCAAGTCCTGAGCACAAATGCAGGAAGGCGCACAGGGTGTGCTTCCATAGCTTGGGGATGTCTTCCACTTCTGCTCATGCACATCTTTAATGACGAAAGCTTGTTTCCTGATGGCAGGTAGTAACTCCTATCTGAAACACCTTTCAGCAGTACTGACTGGCCTGAGCATGTTTTTTTCATTTCATTAAGAACAAAAGATTTAATATTTTTTTTTCTATTGAATCTCAGCTCAAGCTTCTGTTTGTTTTGCCAGCTCTTTTCAGACATCTGCTGCTTCAATCTAGATAGGCTGTTTTAGAGGTGAAAAGGCTCGTTATTTTCTTTCTGTAGAAAACTAAAATCCCCAGAGTATAGGCTTTTACGTCTTTAGATACTGACTCCAAGTTACCACAGTGTACCCAGAAGAACTGAGGCCAAGTGAGAAGATTTGCTTATTATTTATTGAATTATATTTTTTTCATTAGCCTCCTCAACTACAAGGGCAATTATTACCAGCTTTTCTAACCTCCCTCAGATATATTTCTGTCCACAGACTTTCTGGGCAGTCACTTGAAACAGCATATGTACACAAGGCATGTTTCCTAGACTTGAACTTTCCTTGAATGTGCCCAATTTACTTGTTTTTCAAGGATTTTTGTCTGAGACAACAGGTTACTACTTACCCTTTTGATTGATTGTTTTCAGGGCCAGAAGGGATCTTTTTTTTTGATGATACTGCTTGCTGTGCTTTCAGATGCACCATTAGAATTATCCTGTAGTGGAAAGATCTAGGTTGGAAAGGTTGTCTTGAAGTCTCTCCCCCTTAAGCCCCCAGTCAAAGTAGGGCCTGAATTAATTAGTTTTTTTGAACTACAATATACCTTTTAGTAAAAAAGAAGTGAGCATTTCTTGGTTTCTGTATTGGCAAGTTTTTTTTTTTCATTTGCTGGTACTAAAGCTTTATTATACTGTAAATCATGCATTTCTAGGCTGCAATAGCAATTTTTACACACACAGAGGTTAGTTTGGTCACAGGCTTGATGCTGGCTCTAGCTTATTTTCAGCTGCTAAAGTACATGAAAGAAACATAAAATTATCTGTCCATGTATCTAGGCATTTGTGTTCCAGTGAGAGTATCCTTACAAATGGTTCATAAGAGAAACAATGTTAGTGATTGTTCTGTTTTCATTTGCAGTCTATCAGTGAGCTAGTTTCAAAGACCATTTTGGAGTAATACTTGCTTTTTCTTGTGCTGAAGGTGTGAAATGTGTGGGGCGTCAGAGCTTTCCTAGTCTGTGCAGAATGTCAGAGTGGAGGTAGCAGGCTTTCAGGGCGTATCACAATGGCAAGACTCTGCCGCTATTGCCAAAGGTAGTAAAAGGAGGGTCGAGACCTTCTATCTGTTGAGCTGACCCTGGCAATGAGGAATTGGGTAGAAACATAAAGGTATGGATTAGATTAGGGATCAAAGGCTTTTAAACTGCTTGCCTGTTCCCATCATCATTGCATTTATCTTTCTAAGACGGCCAATAGTCCTCCAGGCATGTCTGAGCTGACCACTGAGAACCCTGGAAATGGTGCTGTTTGCTTCGTGTACAGGAAATGCAGAGCCTAAAGTCCCCCAGGTCAGGGCACTGGCACATGTCCCGTCTCATCCCATCAGCTTCCTCAGGAACCTCACGGGTTTTTGTGTCTCCCCTCCCTCGTTCCAGGTGCAGCAGCTCTGCCCTGATGTACCTTGCTGGTGGTGGTGTGTGCTGGACCCATGACCGTTCTCAGAGACTCTCCCTCTGTATGGTTCATGCTTCTTTTGAAATACCAGGCCCCAAACGTGATCAAGGCTGGAGTGGAAAACTGATCTGTGTGTCACACCAGTAGTGTTTTCTTTTCTGATGTTCCAGAATTGCATTTTCTTTCTTTCTCACAACAGTGTGCCTTGCTTAAGCCCTGTTCAGTTTTTAATCTCTGATAACCCCATTTTCTTCCTGACCAGGCAGTTATTTTTCATCCTATTTTTGAACAGTAGATTATTTCTGTCCTAGTTTTCTACCCTGCTTTTTTCTACTCTTTACTTGTCTGTGCTGAATTACATCCTATTTCAAAGCATTTTTCTAGGTTATCGAACATCGTTTTGATATGTGGTGTGTAAGGGTGTGTAGTTTTTGGAAGACAAATCTCCCCCTAGTTCTTAATGCTGTTGTAAACTCTTGTGCTCTGATCTCCTGAAATCCCCTCCTCCGTTCCCCAGTAAAAACTGTGGAGGGACTTCTCCTGTGGGTACCTGTGAATTATGGAACTGCATGGAAAGGTCAGAGAGCTTGGGTAGTTCCTGTGCTGACAGTGGCCTCTAGCTGAGGTGAAGAATCACGATAATTTCAAAGCCTCTTTTCACTCTGCTGTGGGAAGGTTCATGGGATGGCTATGGACTGAAAGATTCATTCAAGTAAGCAATTCAGGACAGGCTGGGTTCCGTGTGGGCCTTGGGGTAGGAAAGATAGTCCCTTTATTCAGGGCAGGTATTTACAGTCAGGAAAAAGAATAAATCCAGGCTCTTACTAGCCAAAAAGTCACAGGCGGAAATATCTGCCGGTCAGTCCCCTAACTGCATCCTGAAATGAGCGTTTTGTTAGGAATGCTTTTGGAGGGCAGCCAGCGTTGGAGTTGCCTCAACAAAACAGTGAGGGGGAACCTGGGTGGTATTTCTAGCACCTGCTTTGAATGTGAACTGCTACCCCAGAGGTTTGTGGTTTGTGTTTTGCAGAGCGCCTCTCGTGCCAACACAACGAGGAGAACACCGTTCCTTGTCTCTGGTGTATTTGTTTTGTGTCTTGCTTTCAGTACGTTGAAGTTTTCAGAACAGACTCCACAAAACACTTAGAATTATGCAGCTGGTGAAGGAGGAGGCTCTGCAGGACACTCAAGTCTCAAGTGTTTAATGGAAACTTAATCTTGCCTCTTTTTTAAGTAGTCTTAAACAGCACGGAACCAGTCACAACTCCGCGCCACATGAAATATTGCTGGCTTTTTACCGTTTCTCCATTCATAATCCCTAATCAGGATGAGAATGTTTGGTTGCATTCCCATTGGTGGTAAGTCAGTGCAAATGAACACAGGAGAGGGTTCCAGTGTCTGGCCACCCCAGCTACTGACAGGATAACAGAGCATTGCAGTTCGTGTACATCTGATGTTGAGCGTTTCCTTGCAGGTTGCTCAGATTGTCAAGCACGAGATGGAGAATGCCATCAAACTCTCGGTAAAACTGAATGTTAAAGTGAAAATCGGACCTAGCTGGGGAGACCTGCAGGAGCTGGAGCTCTGACCTGAAACGCGGCTTTCTTGCCTGTGGTGAGCGGAAGGCACCGTGGGCCGGGCAGGGCAAGGGCCTGCGGTGACCTGCGTGTGGTGTCATCCTGCTCTGAACAGGTTTCTACAGGCGCCGTCGCAAGCTGCCTTCTGAAACGTGTGGTGGAAGCTGGTATGAATTCAACCAAGCCAAACCGTTCCAGGGTCAGACAACGCACTGAAACATGCTTATAGAACTTTGAAGTTATTAATTGCTAAAAGCACAGTATTTAAATGAATTCTGTTAAAATATGCTTGATCTTGTAACTTAAAAAACCCCCAAAGCCTAATGAATTTATTACATATGAAATGAGCTGGAATATTATATTAAAACAGGGCACTGAGATAATTTGGCAGATCTTGTGTGTAATTGTGTCTAAGACAAAAAAAAGTCATTGTGTTTGCACTTAATGCTGAATTTTACAGGCCTCTGCTAGGATAATTTTGTGCTGAGTTGTGCTGATGACACTCGGGTGCCAAATGGCTTACAGCTGGCTGGATTTCTCACTGAGCAGCTGTGCAGTGTTCACAGCGAGTGGAACCGCTGCTTGGTCGGCCTCTTGACTTTTAGGAGAGCGTTTTGGTGACTGACTGCCATAATTTCATTCTACTGCCGCCTTGCAGACTGGCCTTGAGAGAGATATGGTTGACTCTCTTAGACTTAACCCAAAATCACCAGCAAACCCATTCCATTTTAAAGAATGAAACTGAATTGATGGGTTAAAAACTTAATGGTAATTTGTATTTCTGTGAAGAAAAATAATAATCTCGGTCTGGCCAGCTGAAGCGGGAGCCTTGCTGGTGGCTGAGGCCTGGTGCCTTGGAGAGGTGTCGCTGAACGGTGGTGGGTGACCTGTGGCCCTTCATTGGGAGACCCAGCTCCTAGGGAAGCCCTGTACCCTCCTGTTGGTGGCCTTGCTAACATCTGCTCAGATTTCCCCTGCACTTTGCCTTAGCGCCTTTGCCTCCATCCCTGTGATCAGGCAGAAAGTTCTAGGAGTTTGAGCTCATCAAGCCAAGCTGGTCCCGAGATGGACTCAGGTCAGCTGCTGGGATCGGGTGCCTCGAAAGAGGGGGCAAGGAAGGAGCTCGTAGGGGATTAATGTGCCACTAGTTGGCATTACTCTCCTCACCAATCCCTTCTGGCCTGGCTAAACCTCACATCACGGCATTTTGTTTCCCTTCCAGATGGTTGTGATAGTTATACAGGTGCAGCTGGTTTTGTTAACTTCATACAATGCCTGACCTTGAATTTTGTTATTTTCATCCTGTAGCCCTTGTGTATTACAAAAGAGAGAGGACAGGTGCCTCCCATCACTTTCTTTATGCCTCTAATTATTTTACCACCTCTTTCTTCTGCAGTTCCCTCCTAATGTAAGCAGTCTCCATCTTTCTATTCTTGCCTCCTGTGAGAAATTTTCAAGCCCCTAATTATTCTTTCATTTCTGAACCTCTGCTGGCTCCTTTTTAGGACGCGTGCTTTTGAAGTTGCCTTTGTAGCCTGAGCTGAGAGGATGCGTACTTGGCTTTCAGCAGCTTGATAGCGTGCGAGCTTGTTAACTTCAGATGCGGCTCTTTTGGCGTGGCCATTATCCTGACATCAGAAGTACCTGGCACCGAGGTTTCAAGAACATGGTGAGTTTTAAAAGATGTTAACGGGGCCTGTGTACAAAAGGCTGCTTCCCGGACTCTGATCCACCACCTGCCTCTTGTGCAGCACAATGGACACATGGTATCGAGTCAAAGCCCCAGGCGGGGGCGGCTCGACTGCCCTTCTCGGCACCTGCTTGGCCTTCTTTCCTGTTTTGTATTTCACTTTATGTTGAGATTTTTTTGTTTCCTTCCCGCCTGCTCTATGCCACGGTTTTCTGCCACATCTGTCACCTGGTGGCTGAGCTCTTTACCCACAGCCTTCACTTGACAGACAGTTGTTTCTTTTCTTAGCTTATTAAAGGTTTTGGTTGTTAACAGATCTGAGCCTGGGCACCCTGGTGTCTGACCATTTGTGTGCTCTGCCTGCGAGGACGCCGGGTTGGACTCGTTATCAGTTCACGTGGCCCTAATGATTGCCTGTCCCTGGGTGCCGTGCGGTGACACACCTGCGCTGTATTTCAGGCCTCACCGGAGCTGCTGTAGTGGGAGCTGCTTGTCCTTTGGTGCGTTGCCATATTCCCTCCTGCGCCCTGACTTCAGAATTTCGGGAGGAAGGATCTCATGCCTGTTTCCCAACGAGCTGTCTAGACGGGAGTGATGCTAATCAGTAAGAGGACTGAAACAGAACTAAACTTATTGTGCTAAACAAACTTGATGAGTTAATTTTAATTAAGCAGTAATTTAGAGCAAATGAGAAGGTAAAAGGTAGCCACTGCTCTTCGAGTGAGGCGGCTGCAGTGTTTGAGTCATGGTATTAGAACTGGCTCTGAGCCAGGATGATTGCTGCTACTTGCATTCCTTAATTCTGATTAGATTTTAACTGTTAGCGAGACTAAGCAGGGGAAGCAGAAGAGGGCTTAGGTGAGGGAAGCAGAGGCACTGTCAGACCATGCAGAGGAGGATACCTGTTACTTTCTGAAGGTGGTAGGAGGCTGGCTGCTCACGTTACTTGTTTTTGCCTGTGGGCCCCTCTGCCCCACCTCTGATGGGCTGAGGCCAGTGTTAGGCTGGGAGCTGGGCTTTTTGTCCAGTTCAGGACCCAATAACCAGAGTGCAGGTTGCTCTGTCATCTTGTAGACGTGATGGGACGCAACCGATTGTGTTTGCTCTCTGTTCCTCAGCTGGCTCGTGTCCCTCTCTCTTTGCAGCCCACCCCTGCCTCCTGTTAGCTGGCATGGTGCAGCGCGTGTGGGAACACGCACCGTCCGGCAGCGTGAGGTGACGATGGATGAACGCTGCGGAAGGGGTAGGAGTTCTGTTAGTTACAGCAGCCTTATTGCTCGATGCACACGGAATTGCTACTGCTGCCTTGTGCCCTGCGCTGCCTTGCCTGGCTGCTGCACCAGCAGGTGGGTGTCTGTCTCCCAGAGGAGACTGGGTTGGGATCCAGTCCTGACGGACAGCTGCGGCCACCAGGAATGCCTCGTCTTCGCATCATGTGAACCTGTGTGACCCAGCTCCTCGCAAGGAGAACTGTCCCCTCGGGCTGCTGAGCAGCCTTGTTCCGTTCGGGTCATACCTGCTTGCTTGTCAAAGTGACTCAGATCTCAATTCAGCCTGGTGCTGGGACGGGGCAGAACTTCCCTGACGCAGGAGCTCCTGCCATTGATGTCTGATACAGCTACTCAGTCCTTTTTCTGGCACGTGGACCACAAGCTTGTTTTGGTCTTTCTGCTGCAGGTTTCCTTCTGTCCCTGCCTGCTGGGAGTGCGCTGTGCTTTGTAGCGGGGCAGTGGTGGGAGAGAGGCAGGTGACAAATAATGACACTCATCATCTGATCTCGTTTGGCCCTTTTTTGCCTTTCTCCCATGCTATTTGCATGTCATCAGGAAGAGAGCTGTAGAGTTTCTCCTGCAAATACATAGCAGAAAAGAGGCAGCTGGAAGCTCGGGAGCCTTGGCTGACATTTCTGAGCCTCTTGTGGCAGCACAACACAACCATGTTGTTGGTAAGTGCCCCTAAACGCGCTCGCTTCTCAGCTTGCAGGGGACCGCTTTTAAACTGCAGTGGAAGTGAGGTGGAGGGTGCTCAGGCTGCAGGGAGCCCGGGCACAAGGCTAATAGCCTGGGGGCTGGTGATGAGCTCCCTGTGGTAACTAACGCGCAAGAACGCCAGCTGGGACCTGGTTTTGTCCCCGCCTGAGCTGCTGGAGGGAGGGAGGTGGCCACCCCCACCCCAGCAACAGCCATGGCTGTGTTCTCTGTGTCAGCAAACTCCATCCAAGGGCCTTACATAAACCACGTGCCTCTGCAACACCACAAGGAGCCCAGGAGTAGAGGTTGGGGGGGGAAAAAAGAGAGATCTACACCAACTAATACCAATTCTTTATTTTCTTCCCTTTTTTTTTTTTTTTTTTTTTTTTTGGTTGGTACTGGGGACTCGAAACAGCCGCAGTTAAAGATGCCTTAGTTTTCCTGTTGTGACGCTGATTTAGGATCCCTGTGGAACAGGAGGTGGTTAGCGCAGGGCTGTGTGGTTCACCCCAGGTTAGCCTTCCTTCTGAGACAGGTAATGGCCCGGTAACGAGCCCCACGCATATTCCGTCCCCATTTCCTTGACACTGAATCTGCATATTGGTCGCTATTTAAAAAAGTACAATGTTTGATTTGTTGATTTAATCACAAAACAAAACACGTGAATGGAAACACTCATTTACGTGACTATTGCTTATACACCTAAGATGAAGCGTTGACTACAAATGGCCACACATAGTTCCTCAATGGGAGAGAGTGTGTTCTTACTGAGACCGCACCCAGGCAAAAAACCATCCAAGGCTGAAATATGCTGTGCTTGCCTCCACCTTTAGGCTATAGAAAAGGATTGGGGGTGGGGTGGGGGGTGGGGGTATTTAAGGGGTGTAATTAACTGGAATCGGGCTTTTTGCCTGTGCTACAAGACACACGGTTTATAAATGGAGGGGACCTGAGGCTGAACACAGCTCTTGTTTACGCTGTGGTGGTTTCTTCACTTATATACTGAAAAAATGTTTTTATATGCCCATCTTCATTACAGTGCGCATGCTGTGCTGTGAAAGGGCTTCTGTAAAAGGAATAGCTAAACTGTTTTAGAGAATTTCTTTATGTGATACATTTATACAGTATGTGCAGTAGAGTATTTCTGTTAAATATTTGTGTAACAAGCTCTATTCTGGTAATTCAGGGAGCGTCTAATTGACGTAAACAGTTGAACTGTAAAAAAAATTTAGAAAATAGGTAATTATACAAAACAAAACCTGATTCTCAAATTTTCCTTTATCATGTCTTTTAAGTCAAGGTCTGAAACTTAAAAACTCTGGGAATGGATTTTGTTTTATTCATCTTTAAATAGCTTGTACGTCATTGAAGACTTGCCAACTCTGAAAACATATAAATAGCCTACTTCCATGTGTCTTCTGTGCATGCTCTGCCTCTCTACAGCTCTAGGTGTAAGATTAAAAACATCTGGTCAAACCCAGAGGTGTGCGTGTGCGCTTGGCCGTCCCGTGTGTTGGGTTTGGGATGTGGTTGTGAGCGAGAGTTCTCTAAGGGAGGACGTGAGGGAACAGGGTATCCCAGGGAACAAACAGCGTTCTCAGTAATTCCAGCCAGTCTGGGCTGCTGTAACTGAGGACTGCGACGTTGGAGCTACAGCAAAGTTTGGGATTTTGCTTGAGGCGGTGCTGTCTGAGTGGGAAAGGTGAAAGCACGTCATTTCAGTCCGGCGCCAGCTCCTGTCCTCAGTTTTCTTACAGCAAGCGAGGTCAGGTGCTGTGCTCGTTGCTTGGCGCGCTGCAGCGTTACGCCTTTAACAGCCTTGAGGAGCGTTCAGGTCCGGCCTTTCAAAAATCCCACACTCCCCCTCATTTCACAATAACCAACCTGGCAGGAGTTGTTCCTCCCTCACTGAAGTTTTTAAGTGATTTTTTTTTTTTCTCAACATACATGGTAAATCTTGATAGAAAGCATTTAACAGTGTGCACTAACAAACTTATACAACATATACATTACATATATATATTTATATATATAGAATGTTCTATATACAAACATATACAACTTTTTAGATCTCTACAGACTACAAGAAAATTGGTAATTATAGTCACAAGTGGTGAACTTAACAGAAATAGTAACTTGTAACTGTCTGGAAATATGTAAAATGTGTAAGAGTGGAAAGCAAGATACAGCTGTGACCTGATGGGGAGTACTAGAGAAAAGTTGCTTAAAAGTTTAGTATTAAAAATGGTAAGTTGTAAGTTTGAGGGATGCTGAATTCTCCTTTCTCTGCTGCATAAAAATGCAAATGGAAATCTACTGGCAGGTGTTTTTTTCCCCTGGTGTTAAGCTAGAGACTGTTGGCAGCCGAGGTCAGTCAGGCATTGTGTGAAAGACTTGCTGAAGACACCTTTCTCTCTGGGCGTGCTGTAGTGATTAGCAATTAAAAGTTGCTCTTAAATTTTTACATGTGATTCTCAAACAAGTGAGCGAGCTCTAGCTCCAGCCTGAAGACATCGCCACCGAAATCAAGGCGAGGGGGATCCTTCGCAGGATCAGCCACTCACCCAAGGTGCAGCTGAAAACTTAGGCAGAACCGGGAGCTTCCTTGTCACTGACTTGAAGCGGCCGCTGCCCGAGCACCACACGCTCCTGCTCCGCCGGCTGCTTCCTTACACCAGTTCACAGTGGGAACTGGCCCTGGAGCCCTCGGGTGCACCAGTGCCACACTGGAACCGATACCGGCCTTGCCACCTGCACCGGCTCCGCAGAAGCAAACGCAGAGCCGGGTGTGGAGCGGCCCTGGCCTGGCAGGAACGAGGGCTGCTGAGCTCCTCTGTGCCGGCAGAGAAGGCAGGAGGAGGGCGGGCTGGAAAGCGGGGGGGAGGGTTTGAGTGCTGCCTTGATTGATTTTGTTGCCCAGAGACTAGTGGAGTGGGTCTGGAGTCCAGGCCGGAGCGAATATCCACTTAAAGAGAAGACAGAATTGCTGTAACGTTGGTCTCGTTTCTCACTCCAGATGCCTGGTTACAGCAGCGCTTTGGGGGCCTGGTGCCGGCCGACCCCCAGCCCGGCTCCTCGCGGCCGAGGGGTGAGCCTGCCGTCTGCACAGCCAGCCCCTGGGCTCATGGGCACGCCAGTTCCTTAACTCTCAGCAGAAACCAAGGCGTTGCTTGGGCTTTGACCTTTTTCCCAACAAGTTTTTACAGCTCTCGCAACTACAGAGCGGTTTCTGCTGTCACAGAGGAGAACTTGTGGAGTCTCATTCTCGGCAGACCTGTCACAGCCATCATTTTGATTTTGCCTATAGAGAAACTTAAAAATCCTGTAAAGCATGAAATTCCTGCTGTGCTACAACGTGAATTTAAAACTTAACATCTCCAGTCTGTTCCAACCCTTTAACTTGTGCAGCTGGGCTGAGTGAAGCCAGACTTGTGGACTGTACAATTTTCTGGGCTCCATTTTACGGTAAGAAAAGGACGGACACGGGAAAGGCATCTTTGAGAGAGAGCATCGGGGCGGGGGGTGAGACCCGGGCGAGGAGGGGGATCCCGCACGAGCGTCCGTCAGGGCTCCTTGAAGGAACAGAGGCTGTCACTCTTCTCGTACAGAAAATTTTTAAATGCTGCTTTTCCACCTTTTCCTCACTTTTCTAATTTGAAACCATGTCCAGGCACATGAGGACAAGCCCTCGGTGCCTTGTCTCCAAGCCAGTCTTGGGAAAATCTCTCACTACCGGCTGTCCCGTGCGGCAGTGAGGCTCCTGAGGGCGGCCGTGGCTGCAGCGTGCGCACGGACACGGGGTCTGTTTGCGCAGACAGGTAGTTGGTTCTACTTACTGTTCTCTCCTGTAGCTGCAGGTTGGATGGTTTTCTGCAGAGTTCGCTGTTGAAAACAAACAAGCTACTTGGAAGCAAAAGAAAATTACTTTGAGCAGCGTGAGCAGAAAATCAATTGTCACTCACCCATGGTGTCATTTTACGTCTGTGCCAATTCAGCACCCTGTGTTGACAACTGGTTTTCGTGCTCCTTCCCTGGGCCCGTTGCTTATCTCGCTGCTGTGACCTGTCCCCCCCAGCTTTAGGGGGTCACTGGGCGGTTTCCTTCACATAATTTCAACCCCGCGCTTCAGAAAAATTGCTGCTCTGCGAGGTGCTGAGCAGCGTCTGCAGACAGAACGTGACAGGACGGTGGTTTCCCTTCTTGCCTTTCCCCACTTGACGAAGCGGTTTCCTAAGCTGGTTTTCTACTCCTGCTACTGAGAAATAAGGCAACCGAGTGGTACAGACACCACGGGGATGGAAAAGGCCATTGCCCCCCTCAAGGACAACGGTGATGAATCTAGAGCACATTTTAAACAGTATAGATACAGGTGATGTGTCATGTGCTCTGAATTGCAAATAAACCCTCTACACTCACGTTTTAATGACAATTCAGATAGTGCCTGTCTAGCTACTTGGATAGATCTGTAAATTTTGGGCATAGGATTTTGTATTTATTTATTCTTCTGGTAGGCGTTAAGAGCACTGATTTCAAGCAAAGGTTTTCAAGGGAAATAAGTAAGAGTTATGAAAATGCAGCTCAACACATTTTTTGTTGAGAATGGTAGCAAACATGCCTGAAAGGTACTGGCTTTTTGTAATGTCACTTTTAAAAAATAAAGATTTTTGCCATTTAAGTATTTTTTGGGTATTCTTTTCCTCAGAATAGAAATAAATCCCATTTTTCTTCAGTCACAACATGCTTTCTTTTTCTCTTTTTTTTTTTTAAAGGTCAATTAGTCATGCAAAGTTTTATAAGTGCATTAACATTCGAGTTTGTACAGAATATTTTTAACCAGATGCACTCCCCACAGTTCATACCTACAGCTTCTGAAAAAACTACATGCCACAGTGATGGTTGAGTTCCTTTCGGAAAAAAATTGGCTACCGCGTGAGCCCGTTGTTGGAGTAAGACCCACACGGTTCCAGCTTCTGTCTCGCGGTCTGTAAAATTTCTCCTTGACTCCCACTGTGATGAATCCAATAACAGTAACAGGAAAACGTCTTCTAGGAGAAAAAAAACTGTCTCTGGCCAGTGACGGGTACGTTTGGGAATGAGTGTTGCTTCCCTGAACAGAGTTCTTAATAAAGCCACGAGCAGCTGCTTTGAAAGTCTAAAACTGGTACCACTTTTTGTCCTTGTATTTCAGCATCACCTACAGAAATGGGAAACAAACAGATGGATACATGGTATCACATAGATATCACATACAGATAGGAGGTATCGCCTCTGATACAGCCCCATTAACTGTTGCAAACTTCCCAAGTAAAAAAGGAAGAGCAATGCAGTACCTCCCTAACGCTGTCATCAGGTCTTGAGTCCACTGAGACCTTCTATTTGATTTCATAATTGTTACATAAAAAAAATTAATAAATAAAGGAAATAGTGCTATTGCTGTTCATTAGAGGTTTTTCCTGAGGAGCTTTAACTACTTTTCTTCTGCAAAAAGTACAGAGGGACGGGAATAACCAGGAACTTGCTTTTTCCGCCTATGGAAAGGAGCTTATCGGTGGAGCACAGTAGATGTGCCCTGAATATATAAACTTTTTGCACATTTCAGGGCACATTCTTCCTGCATATTTTTGCCTCACACTTACAAAAGCCAATAAAAATGTCAAGGTCTTGTCCAGAGATGTGATGCACCTTAAATGAAAAATGTGCATTTTGGGAAGTGTTCTTTATGTTGTTTCATAAACATAAAATCAAAGAAATTCGCTGTAGCCAATTCCCAGCCTTAACAGCGTGGGGTGGAAGAGCTTTCCCTTTCCAGCTCTCAGCACAGAAGCTCTGTATTCCCGGCCAGCCCTGTGCAGTGTAACTACCGCGGTGTTGTGCTAAAATGTTCTCCTCCTCCTCGCGGGGAGATCTGTAAGGCTCCTGCACACACACCCACCTACCTGTTTTCTGCCCTACTGCACAGAAGTGGCTTAAAAAAAAAGAAACTGTAATGAATTAGCGAGAAAGGCAGGAGATGGGAAGCTCGAAGTCGAGAAGCTAACAATGGATGCTCATTTCTGAAAACACCAAAGGAAGGGGTGTGCAGTGAAGGTTATTTTCAGCATCCTTATTGTTTGGGAGCAGGAAAATGGCATGTGGGTTAATGTGAGTGCACCTGAACCAGCGTGACTGGGAGAACCATACGTGATTTCCCAAAGGGAAGCAAAGGCTCGGTGGCAGGGTTGGCGGTTCCTAGTGCTGGGGTGTGCTGCCGGCGCCCCTACCTCGTGTGCATGTTTGGAAAACGCCTCAGCGCTGGCCATCATGCTGGCAGTCCTTTCATCCAGCTCCCCCAGCTTCTGTCCTCTCTCATCAAGGGCAATGCGCGCACGAGTCAGGTCCCCAATGACGCCTCCTGCGGCTCCTCGCACGCCTTCAATTCCGCCTGATCCAGGGATGTGCTGGGCAAGACTGCGAGAGGCTTTTCCTGCCGTGGCCTCGCCAACTGCAAAGGAGAAACGGACAGAGACAGGAGTGAGGTCCTGCCCGTGGCTTTCTCAGTGCTTCTTGCCCTCAAGCTGCAGCCTCGCAGCACTGACGCCGTTCGACATGCAGATGGCATGCGTAGATTTTGCTTTGTGCAGTCGTGGGCTCCTGCCCTCAACTGCTCAAAAGAAGCTGCCAAGGTGAAGGAATCACGGCAAAGCACGATTCCCGTTCTTCACAATGCCATCTCTATTTTTTCATCAGTGATCTAAATCTTGCAGACCACTCCATCCCTAGATGACAGGTGCAGGGAATCCCCAAATTATTTTCTGCGTGTGCACACACATACACACCCATCCCACCACTGCAAATTACTTACAAAGCTCCTCTCTGTCAAAAGCTTGTCCACTTCCTCCAAAAAGTCCTTTGAGAAAGCCTCTGTTCTGGGCTTCTGGTGTTTCCACAGGAGTAAACAAATCCCCAAGCATGTCCTAGCAAAGTCAGACAAAAGTCCACATGAAAAATTAGTGAGGTGAAGGCAGCTCTAGGTGTTTGCTTTATTTGCATTAATGAGCGACACACATAAAATCGAATCAACTAATGTTAAAAGAGTCCGTTGCGTGAACAGTATTGAGCATTTAACATTTGCGTTTCGTGACAGGCAAATACTTGGGCTAACGAGATCCACTCATGCTCTCCAAGGGGCTTGGTTTGTCACTGCTCGGTCTTACGTTCAGGACTACAGAGAAAAAAAATTTTAAGCAGTACAGAGTGAAAATAGCAGTGATAAGATCACCTTTCGCTTACAGAAAGAGCAGAGGCAACACTGTAATTGAATAATCAATTTGTTGTGAATTATGTGTTTTGCTTTAGTGATTATCCAGGCAGCAGGGCAGTCGCTCTCTGTTTGCCCTGTGTCATGTCCCCGAGTTCAGCGCCCGCTAGCAGAGTTCAGAGAGTTTTGTTGTTTGTTGTTTGGTTGGGTTTTGTGGGTTTTGTTTGGGTGGTTTTTTAAACAAAATCCCATCATCTTGCACACACCCGCCGTTACTGCGCACGCTGGCAGCGCCATCAGTACCGCTATGCACGTCTGCTGAAGGTGCTGGCACGGTGCCGGGTCTCGGAGCAGCCAAGCCACCGAACGCCCGGCTCCGATGGATTTGCAGTAGGACAAGCGGGCTCTCCAGACCGGAGCTGCTACAGCAGGCGCGCAGCCCAGCGGCGCTGGAAGCGGCTGAGGTGTGTGCACGGGGCACGGCGGCTGCCCTGTGGCTCAGCTCCATGTTTGCTCGCCCAGGCCTCGACGGGCAGCTGGAGCAGCCGCGCACGGCGCTGGCTCCTGGGGGTGACTCACCCCTCCCGCTCCTCTGCACAGTCGCCTGCTCGGGGGAGAAAAATGACCGCAGCCCTTCGCGCCCCAGCGGAGGCTCTCGCGCAGCCTGGATTTGTTATCCTCGGTAGCAGGCGACACTGGGGCGTCTGCTTTTTGTACACGTCTGATGACTCTGCCAGCCTTTCGCCGTCCTCTCTGCATAAAAGCCAAGGTCTAAGCAGCCACAGTCCAGCAGCACGGAGAAGCAAGGGCTGTGTTTCCCTTTGGTTGGTTGTCATATGAGGCTATTAAGGTTAATTAAAAATAAATATATATATAAAAACACTCTGGCTTGTAACAGCCTTTCACTGCAGGGCCAAGTTCTAAGATCCACTGGCAAACGTTTTGATAATTTTAAAATCAGTTCCCTGCAAAATAACCTCTCCTGCGATGCAGCCAGGCTGGTGCGCGGTGCTCCCGCACCCAGGGCTGCTCCAGGCCCGGGACAAACAGTGCTGCGGCGCCAGTGGAGCGGCTCAGTGCTGCCATTCCCTAAGGCACAGCGAGGGCTGGCAGGACCGTTTATTCTACATTTCTATCCTAGTTCATTACTAATTATATAACCTAGCACTTATTCCCCCTGCTTTTTTCTCTTTCATTACTCCTGTTTCTCCCTGTAACCTCTCACAATTCCTCCTCTTCAGTAAATGAAGTTTTAATTTGCATTTTCACTGTAAAATATAACCAGCCCAGACCTAACATTGTAAAGATCTTTTCCTCAAAATAAGTTATTTTAATTAGACCATTTCTACAGCTACGGTATTTTAACATACAGTGGGAGATGCTTTCCTTGTGGAAGAAGGGGAGTACCAATTATCAGAGTAAAAACAATGGCAAATAATTTAAAAATATGTTAAAACAGAGCCTATTTTTTGTCCTAACCACACTGGCTTGTCTCATGCTCCCACCCATCTACTGAAAGCTGCAGGTATTAAGACACTTCTAGAGTTAAAATAAAAAATGATAAAAATACGGGAAGGAATTCATACTTTTGCCGAGGCAGTTGCTGTGTGGTTGGACACACGCGGGTACCAGCTGCTGTAGCTGCTCTCCATTTGCAGCTTCCCCTTCTTCCCCTTCAGTCATTTTTAATGAAATCTTTTGTGCAGTAGGACCGTGAGAGGGGCCGAGAGAGGTGGGCTGCGAAGGGTCGCACTGGGGCAACCAGCTGCAGAGGCTGCGGTGCCTGTGGGCAGGCCACAGGCTCGGGCCAGCCGTCAGGGCACAGGACCGAGGGGACAATGACAACAAAAAGCCCAAACAGCGACAGAGCTCCTGCCCTCCCTCTGCTGCTTCGGCATCACTCAGCCAGGGCAAGTGGCGAGGAAGGCGCCTGCCCGGCTCCCGCAGGGCCGCCTTTGCTTCCCATACTAAACTAGCAGCAAACACGTGGCAACTTAGACCCGAGTCGGACCACGGGCCGCCCCGCAGCAGCAGGCGGGCAGCGCTGGCAGGGTTTGAGCCCTACCTGCAGGTTGTCACACATCTCCTGGCTGTACGTCAGGCGCTGGATCTCTGTGGGGGAGCTGAGGTACAGAGCTTGCCCCTCGTTGGTGAAGCAGAAGGTCCGTGCTATCCTCATGTCTGTTACAGGCAAGTAGTTGATGTCCAGCAGCGGGCGAAGGCTGGGCAGGCTGCAGGGAAGCAGACACCCGCGTTAGTCACCATCCGCCACGCACCGTACGCCCGCTCCACGGCTGCATTTTAAACCAACGTTTAAATTTATGCTTTTCGTAACTGGAATAGTTAAACTGCAGCTCTAAGCTGAAAAAATTCTGCCGTCAGCACGCAGCCTGCCCGCCACACTTCGCTTCCTTGCGTGGAGACGCCCCAGCCGCCTTGCTGCAATGACCCTTAGGGTCCTGCTACTGCCGGGATTTGGGATGCGCGGCACGGCGTGCTTGTGCCGCGTGGCTGGGCCGTTTGCAGGGCAAGGCCTGTCCCCCGTTACCGCAGGGGCGCCTGCAGACAGTGGGGTGGCAGGGCCCTGCTTCCACCCTGGGGACAAAGGCTCCTCCGTCACCTTTGCTGCCCTCCAGCTTCTCCCAGTTTGTGGTTTTGGACAGCAGTTTCCAAAAGGGAACAGGGGTGAGGGCACGACTGGGGGGCTACTGCTCAGCCAGCAAACTGGCGGGGACGGCAAGGCAGGGAACCCAGGCGCTCCCAGCAGAGAATCGTCCGAAACAGCAGGAGTGGGACTTGCTGCTTCACACCGGCTCAGCAGGACCCTTTAGCGGCCAAGTGTCTCTGCACTCCTCTGTACCCGACCTCCTGTAACTCAGCAAAACTGTAAGGGTTTGCTTTTATGACAGTTAAAAGTCACCAGCCGTGAATTGCCCCGGGTGGGGGACTGCTATGAAGAAAAGCAGTTTGCTCTGCCGTGCGGCTGCCTTAGCTCCCTGCGTGGAGACAGGCTGAGGAAGGGTCTGGCCGTGGGCAAGGCAGCGCGTGCAGTGTGCCCACCAGGCGGTTAAAGCAGCACGTCAGGCACCCTGGGGCAAACACAAGCGGGATGTGATGGCACCGCACCACCTCTTTGCTTAGTTTTTCCACAGGATGAGTTAGAAAAGTACCTCAGTGTCATGATGTGCCCATTGGCACAAAAGCACGCCAGGCAGACGCTGTTACAGAGGGTGACCACATCTGCTTGCAATAAAAAGGACGTTTCGGTGATGTTGTGGACATAAAGACATGTTTGGGAAGGCAATGAGAAGACTTTGGCTTGTTTTTCTGAACAAATGACTGCAAATTGATGGTCACTCATATCCTGCGAGGAGGAAGGGGAATGCATGACAAGTTTCCTTTTCCTTGCTTTTTCACCATCGTCGGCGCTGTGCGGGTCCCTCCAGACCTCATACGGTGGATGTGTTAACGTCCCCATGCAGTCCAGGCAGGCGAAGGTCAGCACAGCTCCTTTCAGTGTCAGAACTGTGCCTGCAAAACACAAATTCCTCTCACCGGCGCTGGCACCACAATTAAACCGGTTGTCGGAACCGTGAGCGCGTGGCACGGCTGCCATGCAGCTTTTGTAAACAGAGCAAAGACATTAACCCAGGTAAGGTGACACGTCCTGCTTGCTCAGCTCCTCCCGACCACGCAAGAGGTGAACAGGCTGCCAGCACTGAAGGAGTCTCAGGCAGCCGATATCAAACAGCGCATATAATAGTGTACTGAGTACCATAAAGACAGGCTGTTGTTTATCTCTGCATTATACTAGCAGGGTATTTATTCCCCAGCAGTAAAATCGCTCCTTTTAGCCTGGTGACCTTCCAGCATTGTTTTTCTAAACAAACCGGCACGGGAAAACCTCTGTTCCTGTGCATTCTCTGATTTTTGTCATTATTTTACTTTAAACATCCAAAGTGCATACCGCCTCTCCTCAGGCCTGACCTCTCACCGCCCTCTGTTCTCTCTGCTGCACCATCTGTCACTCACTCGGCCCAGGAGCTCTCCTGGTACATCAACCTGCCAACATTTTTGTTTCCTTTCCTGAACTCCCTTCTGCTTCCCTGCGGCTTTCTGAGAGCAAGACACCCGAACTGCTCGCAGCATCCCGGGCAGGATTGCAGCAGAGCTGCACGCAGGACTGTAGTTTCACATGGGGAAGGCACTCCGCTGATTTCTCTGTCCTCACGAGAAACATGTCGCATTGCCCACGACACGAGGCAACCTTCAGAGCCAACACAACCGGCGTGTTTCGGTTCACGAAGCTGCGGGTCTCTCACGAGCATCTTTCTTTACCTCTGTGCCCTCTATGTAGGAGCGACCATTCTTACCTCACGTGTTGAGGAATTTCTGCCCCAAAGGCCATCCAAAATCCAGTGGTTATTCCCCCTGTTGTACCAAGAGAGATAACAAACGGGCAAAGAGCTGCGCACTTACCGCTTGGCGACACCATGACTGGCTCCGACTGCCGTGAGTCGTCGCTAGCAGGCAGGTTGAGGGAGAGGATTAAGACCATTCCGAGGCCCGTTCCAACCCAGAGGCAGGGGGACACGGCAGAGTCGTTCTTTCGGGCAAAGGACTCCATGAAGTACAACGCGGTAATTGCCTCCTTCGAGTCCCTGTCGATACTGGACACACTGGAGCTTCGGGAACGGCTGAAGGAGTTTTCCCTATTTTCTGCATAAACAAACAGAAGCAGAGAGGCATAAGGCGGCAATTCTAGAACAGGCACAAGCCTGCAACAAATACAAACTCCCTGTAGAGTACAGAAAATACAGAGTTGTCGTAACCTGAGCAAACATTCTGATAGCAGCACGGTGCCAGCTTGCTGCCAGTGTATAAATAAGTGTGGAAAATGCTGTCAGACTTCATCAGTTAGATCTGCATTAGAAATAGCGGCTTATTATGGAGATTAGCATAGACTAATTAGAATTTACAACAGCCTTAGCTCAAAGGACTTGTTCTAAATAGCACAAAATAATTTTAGACCCATATGTTACCAATGCATTTAAAATTAATCCATGTATCTCACTGCTGCAGGACATGAAGGGAGACCCATCACCAACTTCGGAGCACGTGTCCTTTGCTCTGCTCCTGCCTCCACTGCTGGGGCGGTTCCAGCGCCGCGTTCACAGCCAGTGGTTACTGTCAAGCTATTAATAACAGCTCTTTGGGGAAAAGACACCCATTGCTAAACTGATCCCAGCATCCAAAACGTCTCAGGGTACGTATCCGCGCTGGCTTCCCAGGGGGTGGAGTGAGAAACCTGCTCCGCACCCTTGGCCGACAGCTGCATTGTTCTGCCCAAGCTTTAGCAGGCGACAGCGAGAGCCAGCTGGAGACAGAGCTGCACTGTCCTCACTACAAACACCACGGCACGGAGACCACCTCTGAGCTTTTCAGAGAGCAGGAACAACCAACAGGCTCCGACCGCTGCAGGGCTGAGGGTCCCTGCTGGGCTTTGCTGGGTGCCAGGCAGGAAGCACAGAGCCGTGCAAAGAGCTCCCAGCATCAGCGGGGTGGCCGGTGGCAACGTACTGGAGGCGATAAAGCACACTGAGGCTAGAAAGTTACCGGAGAGTAAAGGAGCCCGAGGGAAGAAGAGTAGGGCTGGCTGCTAGCACAGCAGTTCTTCACAAAGCTGTTTGTGCCAGTGCTGCTGTCTACCAACCTGCAGTCAAAACCAGGGCCGGACTACTGGAACCCTCACATGCTCTTCTGCAACAATGACAACCAGAGGACCAGGAGGTTCTGGAGGTGGGGAAATAGCAGGAGCTTTTGGACCCGAGATAAAAGGCTCGCCTCTGAGCCCACCATTATGAAGTAGATCTGTGTCTGGCACGAAATGATTCCTCTTACAGCTCAGAAGAGAGAGCTCCCTCTTCAGAGCCAGCACACACGTCTGGAAGGAGGAATACCTTCTGCCACGGCTGAAGAATAAAATTAGACAAGGACTTTCTCACGTGCCCCAACTTAAAACTGGGCTGCACCTCATACTGTATCTGTGGTTCCTGCTCTCCATCAGAAGCACCAGCTTTGCTGGGGAATCTCTTCCTCAGACAACGCGCTGCAGCGTTGAATTCCCCCACCCAGCTGACGGCACGGACTGCTGAAATCACCCTCCTCGCAGCAACTACCTGGGTTAGACTGGGGAGCGCCACGGCAAAGCACCGCTGCGACCGCGCCAAGCCTTGCTACATGCGCTGCCTTAAAAGCTGGCACACAGGCACGGGGGCAGATGCGATGCTCCTGCTCCTCTTTCACACTCGGGACAGCTTCTGTTCTTTGAGAGCATCCGTAACTTGCCAAACGGGCGCGCCACAAGGTAACTGTCCTTGGCACTCCAGTCCCACTTCCACGGAAGAGAACCTTACGTCTGCTTGCACTTCCAGGCACTGCCCTCACCCCGTTTCGCCTGCACGTAGGCACCGCTGTACCTCTCTAGTTCTGGCTCAGTACTGCCAAATACATCTTATAAAACTGGGATTGTTCATTCATGTGCAAGCACAGCTTCTAATACCTTGAGAATTAGTGTCTCCCATAACCCCAAGCACTCTGTACTTCTCCTGCAGTGGCCTGGTTGGCCCAGCTCCTTCCTAAGCACAGTGACAGCTGCCAGGTAAAGAAGGGGAAGACAGTAATTTCAAGGCAGAGATCATCAGGGCTCCACAGATATGCAGAGAGATAGATAGATATATATTTTACCCCCCAAAGGGTACCTGATTTTTTAGAAAAATGTCATTATGTAATTAGTTTTCTCTTTAACAGGTGTATTAATATCACAGTCACATAAAATTCAAATATGGTAGCGCTCAAACCGAGGAAGATGTTGAAAGGACAAATGCAGTTAGTGTAGGCGCATACATGGAACTTAAAATATATGATGTGCCATTTGCATGTGTCATCAAGCTTTCTCCCTCCCTAAATTAACAAGAAATGTTCCTCACTCCTGTAGAGTACAGTTAACTAATACATCTTTGCAGAACCGACACTAACAGATATAATCTTTGGGACGCTGCTGGGAACATACTGTGCCATTTTCTATTACATATACTGCTGAAACTGAAATGCTAAAGACCAGCACAACACATGTCAAAATTTGGCGTCATTAAACATATCTGGACAGCACATGAGAACCCGTGACAGGCTGCAATCACCATGTGATTATTGGCTAGCTCTAAAGCAAGGTAGGAATCTCTCCTCTTCCTACATTTCAGGACAAAATTTAGCTTAGGCCTGTTCCTGGGACTCCTCTCTCAGAGGTTACGCCCCAGATTCTCTATCTAGAAACCCCTCCATTGTATCCACTTTGGGAAATTTAAAAAACGTGTCATATCCCTTCCTAGCACGACTGCAATGTTTTTAAATGATGTCTTGCTAAACGAACACCACCAATCTGTAGCAATCCTTAACCCAACCACCATATTCTGGGTTTTCTCTTGTATTTTCCTTTTCCTGTGCTGCGTGATGGGAGCAGCAAGGATGCCAGCGACACCGCCTCTCCGAGGAGGGACCCAGGGCACCCCAGGGCAAACCCAGTTTATCTGGGCTCCCTGCCTCAGGGGGCGGGGGGGCGGGACGCTCGCACCGAGGCAGACACTCTGCTGCTCTGCAGTGCTCCTTCCCCCTTCTCTTCCTCCGCAGAACATCCTGCTACACGGCACTTCCTCATACACGTGCTCCTGCCTCTAAACTGCCTCCTGCTCGGAGGGAGCCCCGTATTCCCTTTTCTCGGAGAGGCAAATATCCAACTCCCAGAACCCTCTGCTCCCACCCAGCCGCCTCTCTGACGACTACATCTTTTTTCCTCCTCTTCCTCCACCACACCTGGATTTCCTGGCTCTTCTCTTTTTCCAGACAGGTCTCCAGGGCGTTCCTGCAGCTAGCAGCAGAGGAGCCGAGAGCACCGTCAGAGGGGTCCAGTGTCCCCCGAGGCTGATGGGCGACTACCATCGGGGAGATGCTGCTATTCAGGCTGCTGGGCTCTGAGCAAAAGCATTATCACCTGCAGCCAGTGCATTTCAAAAAGCTGCGTCCCATGGGTTAAGCCCACACAATGTGAGCACCACTCCTCTCCTAACAGCAGCCCTGCTTTCCTCAAAATGTTTTCATTCCGCCCTGTCCTGTGCATGGACTGGGTTACCGAGATGCTGGTGGAAACTCAGACACCAGCTTCCTTCGTGACACTGGACTGATTGTTACAATTCCAGCTATGAGCAGCAGCGCACAAAGAGCAGGCTTCGGATTTAAAAGCAACTCCAAACCCTCTAAGCTGCTACCCACCTCACGGACAGAAACACACAGGACACTCCAACGCACATGCTAAGATAAAACAAAAGCCGTGGCTCTGAGTCTTACCTTTGTTCATCCGTGTGTGAGCAGTACAGTGACGCTCGTCGTGTGAGAATGAACTGATTCCGTGTAATTGCTGAAGCATTGCCCGTCTGGAAATGTAACCTACTGCCACAAACCGCATGCATTGCAAAAGGACAAGAACAATTGAGCCAACCGTCATCATGACATTTCTGTGAAAGCAGCCCTGAGCAGTTCCTGTCCTAGCTCTTCCCTTGCACGCCAGAGCTGTCCCGCTGCACTGCACCGCTCTCTAGGAGAAGATTTAATTTAGGGATTAGGGGTTTTCTGAGAATTTAGACGATAATTTGAGTAAGCAATTCCATTTGTTTCAACTGTCACCTTTACAGAACAGAGATTGCAGAGATCGGGTTTTTTTTAACTTCCTTTTGCTTTGTGGAAATAAAGCTGGAATTTCCTCACTTTCCCATGGAATTAAAAGAAAAAAGGAGGGAGGATATTAGTAACAATATGTATGTTATCTATAGGGGAAAGTCCTGACTTCTTTATTCTCAGCTGTAGCAAAGGCTTTGTAAGGGGACACACAACCTCACCTACCATCTCTTCCAAGAAATTGTCATTGTGATTATTCTAAAATAGTGGAGTTAGCACTAACACAGAAGCATAAATAAATAAAAAAACCCAAAGTAACTTTCTTCTTGAAGTTAGGAATCATGAAAGTAAAAGTGTCACTTGTTACGAGGCATAAAAAGAACCCTACCAGTGACAAAGATTAACATTTTCACTGCAAATGTTTACATTCATTACTGAAGAGTTTTGCAATTTACTGTCATGGGTCTTGGACGCTATTTCTAGGGCCTCTCCTGGTTTTAACATACCGAGTAAATTGATCTACTTATAAAAAGTACACAGAAATCAACCTTTGTTTTTTGATATGGAAACCAATATATTCTGGAAACAAAGCTAAATGGTTGATATTCTCCTCACTTGGAGATTTCTAAAAGTTTTAACCCCAACTCTCAGACCTAACAGAAGTTAATGTAACTATTAAAACATTTCCCAGTTTAAGGATCATCATACAATTTTAAGAAAACTCTATCACTTTCAAAGTTACATAGTCAGGGAAGCATGCAAAGCTCTGAACGCCAGTGTAAACATACAGTGAAGGAATTATACTTCAAACATGAATTTGCACACAGTAACTCCATAAAGACACGGGGACCAAACGGGACCGCTGACGGCACTGCTTCAGCAGCACACAGGAGCCAGGCGCAGGGAGCAGCGCGGCAAGGGTTCACGCATTTAAGAGCGCTGCACGTTTGCTTGGCTGAAAACACCTTCAAACACATCTTAACCGCACCACTCCAAAGCTGCATTCCACACAAAGCAACTCACTAGAAAGCAGCAGAAGTTGTCTTAAGCACAAACAATGCAATAATAATCTGGAATTTTACTGCAAATGATTCCTACTGGATCAACTTGAACAAGTTTCCCTAAATGTATGTTGAAAAGCCTGTGAACCCACTGCTTGCAGAGCATTCACACCAGGGTGGCTACGTCTGCTTAGACGGCTCTCACAGCTGGGGGATGCCCGACCCTCCCCGGAACATGGCCTGAACCGTGCCGCCCTGAAGCTGCTGCAGTTACAGCAGCGTAACCTGAATGGCTTCATGGAATCGTACAGATACAAGACTGACGTAAACGATGGCAAATAAAGGCCTGAAAGAGAAAATAGATTCAAGTCACCAGACTTGGATCTCCATTTTGATATTTCCAGAATATGGTAAAGTTCAGGCTTGGGTTTTAGTTCATCATGTTTTACAACCAGGAGGGAACTGTTAGGGCAGAACTATTCTTCATATCGAAAATGAAGCAGAAATAAGTTATTTTTATAGAAATATAAAAATGCGAGAGATCTATCTATCTATCAGACTTCCATATTCAATTGTATGAATCACTTCCCTTGACTCATCCGAGCAAACTGTCTTAACATCCAGATCACCAAGAGCTCAATTTGGATATAGGTTATAAGTTCGGACATACATTTTTTAATCAAAGACATTACAATTCTCTAGAACTTAAACCTTAACTGAAAATATCCATTCTGCTGAAGCGTCTGTTGTAACAATGATAGTTTGGGAAAGAACAGTATGCTGTATAACTTTCATATGTGGAAGTACCCAAGAATAAGGTGGAGACAAAAGGTATTATAGAAGAAAAACCTTGGATTCATTCAATAACAAAATCAAAATATTTAATGTTATAATGAAGCAAGTGAAAGCATTTTAACAGACTTTTTCCCTCTCTGATAGATCATCTGCTTGTGTAACTGAAGTGTAGTTAGAAAAGCTCTGCTTTAAAAAACCCCTTTGGAACAGCTACGATACGTGAACCATCTCAGAACAGTCCTATACTCCTCCCTAGTTCTCCGTACATAACAGCCTGTTCCATTCTGCCACAGAAATACCGGAAACCACCACCACTTCCAAAAGGGTTTCCAAAATTATTACAGATGTAGAAAAACAATTTATGTTGATCTGGAGTGATTGCCAGCAAGCAGAAAAACGCTCAAGTTGAGCATGCAGTGCAAAACACACCCTCCAAATTCAACATGCCCGGAGTACAGTGTGGAATTAGCTTAACTTAGAATCAAATCATCATTTTAATTAAAACTGACTGGAAATTCAGTGAATGCAAGAACAACATTTTCACTTAGTTGGTTGTTTGATAAACAAGGAAAATTTGCAGATTCCAGTAAGAAAACAAGTCGATCCTAACATCCTAGTAGAACCTGACAAAAAATGTACTTCAAGTAAAAACCAGGCTTGAACTCCACCTAGCCCAGCAGTTGGAATCCAGGCATCAGCAGCTTGCATGCACCCATGCAAAGCTCTTCTCCACTTCTTCCCAGGCCTTCCCTGCCATTCGACGTGCCCTTTCACAAGGCGCCTCAGTCTTTAGACAGCCGCCCCCCACTGCCTTTTCCAGGGACATGGGGCACTGCAAGCTCTGTTGTGACCAGATTTAGGCAGACGCACAATTAAACTCCACTTAAAGCTCTGAGGGAAACCAGTGGTTAGATCTGATAAAGATTACAATTCAGTCTAAATGACAACAGCTCCACTGGCTTTTTGTAGCCTGGTGACTGTGGCAATAGCACAAAACTGGAGGCCATAAGCTGTAGGCACAAATCAGTAACAGGGCCAACTCCACCCATCCACCCACGGCTTCTGCACCCGTGGCTACAAAACACAGCGTGGGACAGCGTTCCCCGTGTCTCCTCTGGAAAGCTGAGCCTGTCTGGTCCTATTTTTTATTTACTGCGGACCTAATATAAAATACGAATGTATTCTGGGGAACCTGAACACCATTGCTAGGGTCTGGAAACTGGGCTCCACCTTGCCATAACAACCTTCTTTTATGCATGTCCTCTAGCAGACTGGCTGGGCGAGTGGCATGCCCCGCCGGTTTGGGCTCAGAAGCCCTCTCTCTCACACTACACCCTAAGGGGATGGGTCGAAGAAGGTGGGCTGAAATGCCCCCTCGCTCCCAGGACCAGCTACCGTTAGATTTGACGTGTCTGCACCACAGGCAGACTGGGCTTTGCCCCTTGCTCACCTTTAAAACCTCTCTACGTCTCCTTTCTAGGAGGAAGCAGAAAAAGAGAAGGTTTTTATTTTACCTACAGTAGAGAACAAGCACACACACTCCCATCTCCACCACAACCAAAAAAGAACTTAACATCATGGACAAGCCACTTCTGGAAACAATTACATTCCCCTAAGAATAATCTATGGCTCTCATAGTTCAGTGTTCAACCTGAATGCTTTGAAATGGATTTGAAAACCTTACAGAAGATGCTGGAATATCCTTCCCTGGAACACTTGCTTTTTTCGTTGCCAAATGTTTTATTACAACCATGCAGAATTTGCTGTTCAGAAATCTTTGAGTCTGCAGTACCCATTAGACCAGAAGCGCTGTGATTTTGCTAAACACAGGAAAAAATAACGTCAACTTCCCAATAACTTCTTTTTTTATTTGACTAAAGCTTTCTGCAGTACGAAACAGGCTTTCTAGATATAGAACAGGTCCTCTACGCAACATAGTCATCTGCTTCTCTGCTCAGAGAAGAACTGCGGTGATGAACTGGGCAGTTAGTGGAGACTGTGGTTTACCATAGTCTCCAAGTTATTTCCTACTATACTGTTCTTACTGTTACTGGTTACAACGACGTCAAGTAACTTCAAACGCTAACAAAACTGAAATGATTTACAAGCAGAACAAACACCATAATCCCCTCACTGAGAAATAAACAGATTTCAAGCCAAGGGTTTTTCCATCTGCCATGAAAGCCACGGCACTCAGGGGCCTCGTGCAGTGCGGTCCCACGACGGCTGGAACGTGCCCGGCGCACCAGCCAAGTGCCACTTTGGCCGCCTGCTTGGGCAAGGGAGTTTACCAGCAATCACCCCCTCTGCAACAGAGAGGCACAGCAAAGGGAATGCGGTGGAGAACATGAGCTGTTCTGAAAACCTGCCAGAGACGCAATAACCTCCGCAGAGAAGCCACTTTGGTGGTTAACTACCCTTGTGATCAAAACGAATCCCCTACTGTCGCCCTGAAGCCATGCCTCTGCCTCAGTAACTTACGGCCATTACATCCTGTCCTTCTCTCAGCAGACATGGGCAGCAGATGGTTCCCTTCCTCTCTGCAGTACCCTGCCATGCATTTGAATAATTTTGTGCTTTTTCTCCAATATTTTTCCTAGATCAAGCAATTAGGCTTTTTCTCTCTTTCCTCGGAGGCTGGGGAACCACTACCTTTGAAAACCACAGCCATCGCCTTCCAGGCCATCATCATTTAGTTCACATCCACACGTGGGCTTCAGACCCAACAGATGCAAGAAGAAAAGGAGCCAATGATAACCCCCAAACCCTCCCTCTCCTCCCCGCACGGGAGGGAAACCTAACGGTCACGATCACTCACCCAGTCCCAAAGCCCCAGTGTGCTACGCACGCAGGACCGCTGCAGAGGACGTACCAGCACAGCCATCCCTGACCAGAGAAAAATCGGTACGAGTTGTACAGGAGTCACGTAGGAAACACTGCGACACACAGCACAGCGTCGGCTGAGCCTGGTTCCTCGGGCTGCGGACGCTTTGTAAGATAACCACACAGCACCGCGCCTCCAGGACCCTGACCACAACGTACCGGACTTCCGAGAGCAAATGTCAGCCCTTCTCTGGGGCTTCATGCACACGTTTACAGGCTAACACTGATTAAGGTACACATTAAGCCTAAGACTTTGGAAACCTCGTTACAGAAACAACAGACCAAAGTAACAGGCTGACACACATACACAGAAACTGACTGCAAACTTCGCTGAATCTAAAAACCAAACGAAAAGCTTAAGAAAACCTCAGCGCCAAAACCTAAACCAAAATCCATCAGGAAAAAAATCTGGAAGCCCCTGCCAGGCTGTCTACAAGGCTTCTTATGGTGATCCTCACAAATACTTCTGAATGACAAAAGGAATGTAAAGTATATAGCATATACCAAATACTACACTTTTCCAAAAGAAATCGGACAAAATCACATAAGAGACAAAGCAATCTATCCCCCAAATAGTTTTAATCATTCTATATGCAGATGCAAATGAGAAACTTCAAGTCTAAAATATACTGGATCTATTAAAATGGAAATTATATTGTACTTGCCATAGAATTTTTGATAAGGTTATTAAAGATAATGACTAAATACTCTTGAGTGGTTCGTTTTGCCAGCTCACAGTGACATTCCAATTCAAGTGCTCTATATCAAATTTTAACTACATGTAATCAAAAGAGTTAATCCGAAAGCTGAGGTAAATGCTGAAACTGAATTATGTTAAAGAAAAGCTAAAGTAATTCAAAGAGTCTGCTCTTAGCATTCCCAGAAAATTAACATGCACAGCAAATCCTTGTTAAGATTCCTTGCTCAGAGGCAAGTTTGCAGCACTAAGACAGACCTAAATGGCCTTTCTAGTCAAGGGGGATTAAGCCAGACTAGTTAAAAACTACATAATGGGAAATAAAAATAATGAAAAGAAGACAGACAGTTTTCTACCACTGCTGATGGGAGAAAACAGATTTCCAAACAAGTCTTTTCTTTCTTCCTAAGACATATGATACAACCACATACGGACACTCATATACAGACCGCCCCGATTTCTGTGGGCAGAGCCTGCCAGCACAAGCTCTTGGTGGCACCCAGCAAGTCACGGCAGAGAGAACCTTCTGAAGAATGCAAACCGGCTTAAAAAAGCAGAATGTTTGAAAAAAGCAACAACCAAGAAGTATCGAATCTAAAAGACTTCTCAGAGTTAGTTATAATTTATTAAAGCAAAGAGGACTGTGTGCCAGTGTATGTATTGTTGATATTTAAAAGCACAACTTTAACCTGATAATTAAAAACTGGAGTTTATACACTGTGCAAGAAAGCTTTATCAAAGAAATACAATACTAACTCCTAAAACCTCAAAAATCTCTGGTCAAAAAGGACTAGATGAACTTCCAGCAATGGAATTTCCTATATTTGTAGTTTTGTCTACACTGCAAATAAATTCTCATATTATTGCAAGGAAGAAACAGCTTAAACCAAGATTGTTTAGAATCAATAATATGGTATTAAGAACTTGTAAAGTTCTAATTTTTTGCTAAAATGAGAGATAGGATATCAAGCAAGTAGAGTATTTATTAGTATAGCTATGCGTATATTGCACTTACGAAACCAGAAGATACTACAGGACAACATATAACATTTTAAATAGCATAAATGGTATTTAAGAAGTGCTGTATCAAATGTCTGGCTAATTATTGACGAAAATATAACTTTAACAGGCTATTTGATCTAGATGCTTGTGTTTTGGGGGAAAAAAACCCCAGGCTTTGAAAATGAAATAGCAGTAATCGTTAGCTTGGAATAAAGTCTACTTGAGTTTAAAAAGCTTTAGAGCTTTTCAAGTTTTTCCATCTTGGATGAGGATACTGGGAAAAACAAAGGTTTAAACAACAGCAATCATGCACACAGAGACACCACTTCTCTGCTCGTTACTTGGCTTTTGAATTCTTCTTCTATGAGTGTGGAAGAAATATCAGCATTTTATGAAACTGAACATTTGCAATATTTTGACCAGCAGAAAACAAGACACCCCCTCTCCCTCCATTTTCTTCCTATGATTCATCATTGCAAAGACGTTCTTCAAAAATGCTTTTCTATATCAGGAATCCTTCTGCGCATGTAACGAGGTAAGAGTCAGCAAAAACTTGACAATCAGCTAACAGGAATGAAGTCAGAAGAATTTATTGTGTGAAAGTTGCTCGAAAATACACTTGATGAAAACGCTGGAAATACAGTTCCTATTGCACAAAAGATCAGATTTAAACAAATAGATTTTGAAATCCAATGTGAGAAGAGAAGACTGATTAATTATTCTGATATTTTATGATTAGTCACCAAATTCTATTATCTTTTAAATCTACCAAAATTAGAAGAGGTTGTAAAGAGCAGGAACTGGAAGCATTATTAAAAAAATCTCCAAGTGTTATCAGTGCCTCAGAGACAGGCTTAAGGAAAGGTAGGAACCATTTAACCACACAAAAAAAGGCTTTGTAAATTTTTTTTAAATGAGTAAAACCTGCTTAACAGTACTGAGATAGTAATCTCTAATCAAAATTCTACTCAGAATAATAAAATCCTATCGAATACTAACCTGAAATACTGCCTCTCCAGCAAGGACATAAACTATGTAACTTTATTCACCACATGAGAATATATATATATATAAAATATAAATCATTTCTTGTGAATACATCCATTGTTCATTGTAGCATATACTCCTAAATAGCCAAAAAATTCTTAGCACAGAGAGGATTTTTTCGTTTTATTGTGGAACAGCCCAAGCAGAAGGTTTTGATCAAAGCCAGTTCCACATTTTGGAGAGAATGCTTATTCTCAGGATATTCTTTCTCAAACCTTTTAACTTCTCGTCTCCCTTCTCCCTCAACCTCCTCCTTACCCCCAGCCTAAGACTCTTTCCAAGGATCATACCACCTTCCACCATATTATTTAGTTAAACCCTTTCAGAAATAAATCCAAGCCCTTGCCAAAATAGCACGTCTAGAAATTCAAGATGCACGAAGCACAGCGGAATGGCAGTCATTCCAGCCAGAGCCAGAAGTCAAAAGACTAATACCACAGGCATCTAAAAAAGTTTAGACAAGTTGGACAGATGGCTTTGTTTTAATGAGAGAACATAAATAACCAGAAAATTATTTTCGTCTGTAGACCTGCTGAAAGGAGCCTTGTACACAAACCCACACACCTGAGGACAAACCCGAACCATGGTCCATCACATGACATGTTAATATAAATCACTCTAAAGACTGTTTGGCTCCTCCTTGCAACAGTC
The DNA here is from genome assembly GCF_963210335.1 of Falco punctatus. Lineage (NCBI taxonomy): Eukaryota > Metazoa > Chordata > Aves > Falconiformes > Falconidae > Falco > Falco punctatus. The sequence goes on from NC_137585.1 coordinate 2,708,408, forward strand.
ATTTCACTGACCTTACTGGGAGCTGTAACACCACTCAAGTGACACCACTGATACTTTAAAATAGGGATTTTTTAATGTCACTTAACACCTCACCCCTGAAATAAAGTTAGATGACTATGTCTAGAAAGAGATATACTTTAATATTAAACTTGGTAGGTATTCTGATCAATGATAACCCACAGAAAGTGAATCTTTCACGATACTGATACGCAGAAGGCATCAGCATATCACCAAAAGTATCACTGTATCACTAAGTGTCTTGTACGCAAGGGTCAGTGGGACCTTAGGGGGTTGTAGGTTCTGCCTGCCAGTGACCCTGCTTACTCTGGGAGGATGGGAGGGAAAAAGAGAAGCAGCAGCATGAAAAACTGAGGTAGTACTGGGGCCCGGTTATGTCCAAGTAGGGCTGATACTGCAGCAGTATTTGCATACAAGAATTCTAGAAGAGCGTGGTACTACACAGGATGAAGAAAACCACACAGGAATAGAAACTACTGTGGCAGTGACGTATTTTTGACCACGAGCTATTATATGACAATGGTACTTACCATTTTGTGCAGCACATAAAAAGAGGTAGATGAAAAGGTTATGTTACAATCACCATCAATAACTGATGTGGAGGAAAAAATGGCAATTAGGCAGATGAAAGCTGTCCTTAGGCACTGGAATTCATAAACACCTCAGAGCTCTGTAAATCTGCTTTAGTACAATGTTCACACAGGAGCCATTAATTAATCCCAGTTAAAACTGAAATTTATAGTAGGTTTAGTATTTAAACAGGATTACTTCTTATAACTGATTGCTGAGGATTACGCTTTGTCATACGTTATCGAAGCCTACAATGCGATTTAACATTTTTGCTGTTCAGCCTACGACTTAATCTTTGAAGCATCCACAGTACTGTGACATTCTCCTAAAGGAGAGATGGTTGGATGGTCAATGAAGAACCAGCAGTGTGCCAGCTGAAATGTCACTGCTCCCCAAGTTTTGACCCTGTTCCTCTGCGGAAGATTAATACTCATCTAGTAAAGTCAGAAAAACAGATCCCATGGGCACTTCTCTTTTGCTTTAGTGCAAAGGGAGCTGGATAACGTCACCCAAACCAGAAAGATGCTTAAGCTAAACGCTTCTGACCTGAAGGAGTAATGAACAACTCAAAGGATCTCTCTTCCACTAGTATCTCTTCTGGTGTGACAGACTCTGGCGATGGGAGGTGACTTCTACCAGACACCTAATGGCGCAGCTGGCAGATGTGACACCTTCAGTGAGCACAGCCGTTTCGCAGAGCCTCTGGCCGTGCTTCGCTGTGTCCCACGAATGAGTGCAGGGAAATGCTGTTCTTAAATCAAGTGGAAGGCGCTGCTAGACAACACTGCAACGTGCTTTGGGATATCAGCTCCGCTCCAGGCAAGAACATATTCTTGGAACCCTCTGTGTCAAATTAGGATGTTTTCTTACAGGGTCTCTCACATGTAAGTACAATTTTTCTGTCGCGTGATCCCCTCAGTAGTCAGAAGAGGGTCCAAAAAAGAATTTGCTATTTTATACCAAAGGTTCTAGTAATTTGCCATTAGTAACAAAGGTATTTGCAATAATTTGTATTTGAAAAAAAAAACAATTAGACACTCTGAGTGATACAATCCCTGTGCTCTGACTCGCTTAACGATCAGAAAAATTAGGGAGTACTGGTTCCAGCTGTAAAGAGCTTCTGTCGCACCAACACCTTTGCAAGTGGGCAGGTCACCATACAAATGCTCCTTACGAGAAAGCTAGCATCATGGTGCTGTCAATTGCCTACCACTTACAGCATCATTTTGTCATGTATAGCACAAAATCATTCTGCAACTTGATCAAAATTAAAGCCTGGATTTTTAAAAGACTTAGTTGTTAAAATCAATTATTTTATTATAAAAATACTAAACTCTATATTTTCTGTTGTTTAAATATTATTTTTTACCTATTACTAAAAATTGAATACAACCAAAGCTACAGTCCTACACAATTTATTTTGATGTTTTTGATAGACTGAAGTTTTTCTGCACAGAAAATGCATTGCTTTATTACAAGAATGAGGGGGAGCTGGAAGCGTGGGGGACGAGGGTCAAGGACACTGACAGAGTGGGAATACTATCAGGATCAAAGAAAAACACATCAGTTGAATGTTTTTTGCTTAAGTGACCCGCAGATATAGCTGGCACTGCTGAAATTATAGTGGGCTTATTGGGAGTTTTAAGCACATCGCATTGCCATGAGTGGTCCAATTTGTATCTCTCAGTTTCATCGAGACTCTGCACCCAGGTAGATCAAGATTTGAAGACTGTTTTTTCAAGCATTAAAGCAAGAAATTTACTAAAATTACAAAAATTTGGTTAATTATGGGCTGTAATTTTACCATAAATGGTGGCCAGGGATTTTGGAATTTTCAAAAACCTTCAGTACCAACAAATATCAATAAATATGTGCAAAGCCTGAACTCACATTCTAAAAATATCTTACTCCTTTTCAGACTTGGTAAGTAAAGACAACGAGAGCTTAAAATGTTAGTAATAGTAGCTGTCACAACAACTGTACATAAGCTGCTATGAACAACTGCTGTTCCAGAACCGAGTGCCCGCCCCACAGAGGCGCGGGTCGGCCAGGTTCAGCATTCCGCATCCTCAGGCAGCACCGAGCTCAGGAGCAGGCTTGTTAGTAACAACACCAACACACAGGGGTTGTTCTCATTCTGAACACTCAGATGAAGACAGCAGTTCAGGGCAGTGACTAGGACAAGGATCATGCTGAACTCATTTGCTTTTACACCCGGTGAGAAATTTGCAAATACATAGCAAAATATTCATGGCTACCCACCTTCTGTGGTGACTGGGAGAGAAATCTCCATGCAGGCTGCGGACTGCGCTTTTCTGAAGGGGGGCCTCCCAGGCCCTCGGCGGTTTGCTTTTGAGACATCTGCACTGGAAAGTCGTTTTCCTGAACTGCAGCTCTGGGATGTTGGACTTGTACAGTGACCGTTCACGTGATCTGGAAAATAAATGCATTAAGTGCTAGGTAAAGTGTCCGCTTCCAAAATTTACAATGAGGAGAGATGCATGTTCAGATACTTAAGAATGAGTTAAATAGCATCTTCTGAGAATAACTACCCATGTCTTACCGACTCAGTAAGTATATGTAAGAATAACTCACCATCTCTTTAAGGTATACTTTGAAAAAACCCCAAAGGACACAGAACCGGTGCATGTTCTTGCAGCTGCAGATCCCACAGCATTTTGTTGACCTATCCCCACAGGCAATTTATCAAGATACTGCTGGTAGCACCGCCATCCCTGCTGTTGTGTCTCCTAACAGATACTAAATACATTTGAACACTATCTTTCCTTTTTGATGTCATAAGGAACTGCAAGTATAATTTACCACAGGATAGAATTTAGAGCATCTTCTCTAGCCAACTCAAAGCTGCACGAAACAGGCACCTAACTGCCACTGCTTGGGATAAAAGCAGCCATAACATTGCTAAGTCTTTTATTCTTTATGTACCACACAGATATATTTTACTGCTAAGGAAACTGACTGCTGAACAATTGATTTGTCTGCTACAGATCTAAAGGGATGAAGCTAAGTCCTTGGACCCCTGCTAGAGGCCACGGTCAATCAGCACAGTCGCTGCTGTCTGCTGGGGTGAGAAACAAACCACGGCTGCTTTGACCCCCGCCTACATTCGCCTGTTCTTCCCCACCGGCAACAGGTCTTTAAACCACGACAATCCACTGATTGAGGCTGAGATCAGAGTGGGTTGGACTGGATTGTAAAACATTTAGCCAATATTTTTCTACCTCTCATGTTGGGTAAAGCAACATGAGAAGAATTAGCAAACAAAATTTTCCCCTCAATATACAAAGGGATGCACACTGAAGTATAATTAAATTATTTTTGGTCTGCAAGTAATTCATACTTACTAATTTAAGTAAACAGCAGGTAATGAGCATAACAAAAAAAGACTTCTGCAAGTACACTGACTACTTCTATTCAAAACTATGGAAGTCAATACTATAGGTATGGACAAGCCTGGAGTTTCTCCCTTCATCTCTAAATGTCAGTTTATTTATTTCTGAGAATTAGATTAGTCTCAGATTCTGCATATAAATATCATATTTCGTTAACTCTCTTTGATTTCTATTGTATCCAAGAAAAAGATGAACGTTAATATACCAAGATAAATTTATCTCTTGGTTACTATGCCATGACAGCTCCACTGTACCTGTTTAAAACCTATTTCTATATTCAGATGATAAAACAGATTCTATACTGAATAGAGCATATAGCGTGCTATTATATGTAGTCTTCCAACGTGTAAGTCATGTCCTTTCCAAGTGAAAGTAGTACAGCCTTAATGAACAAAATTGGAAAGAATTGTTCAGAATTACAGTTTAGAAAGCAATTTAGTATCTGTACTGCATAATGAGATGGCTCTGTAGGAGACACAATTTTCATGATCCTTATCATGTTTCTTAATAACATGGCTATTAACTGAGCTAACAGCAGATATAAAGCTGATGTGGATGATTCATTCAAGTTATAGTCAGGGAATTTTCCAAAATATGCAGGAACTATTCATATATTTCAGCAGAAAGTCCTCTGAGACGGGGGCTTTGTTCAAGGGCACAGGCTGACTGTTCAACCTCAGCAGCAGACACATCCTCATCCAGCTGCTTCCTTTCTTCAAAATTCAGTTTGTGTGAAGGAGTTGCAGCATGAGATCTAATTATCTCCAGGGGGATCCTAGGAAGTGGTGAGGAACATAACAGAGTAATAAAGAATCATATTCTGTAGAAACATCAACAACATTTGTGAGGCCCTTTCCCTGAACCTTGTACAGAACGGGCACGATTCATCTTAACCCCCCTAGTCACTTGGCCAAGTTTTAAGATAAGCGCTGCCATGCTTCTCTTGGTGTACTTGCTTGTCTCTGTGACCTTCAAAGGCCTGAATTAAACAAAAACAATCAGTAGGACCTGGGTACATAAATCCCTATAACTGTTTTGACAATGCCATTCCAAATAAGCAAAGCCAATTCCTGTGTTAAAAAAAAGTAATAAATCATCAGGCCTCATCCTAGAAACTGCAGGGACACCCCTTCAAGTACTGAAGTTGGAGAAATGCTAATGAGTGCTACGACAACGAGCAAAAGAAGGTTTTTAGTGAACAGCTATGTGCTTTTCTATGTTTTAACACTGCTCTGTTCTTCTGATTAGATATGATTATTTTTTAAACATATCCAAGGAGCAATGCAGCTCTTCAAACCTTAGTAAAACCAAAAAGACACTGTACAAAGAGTAATATAATTATGCATAGTATAACTGCAACGTTTTTGTGGAGAAGCTGAAAAGAATCAAGCAGATAAGGACCACCCAAATCTATGAGAAAATCCTGTGTGTGTAATTAAAAAGTAATTTCTCACATTTTTTATAGGATAAGCTCAGTGATATAAAACATTTCTAAAGAAAGCTTACGTCCTATTTAAGAAAGAGTTCATTACCACATTGTCTGGGAAAAAAAAAAAGCGTGCAAGAAAAGTCACCCCAAAGAACAGAGAGAGGAGGCTTGTAAAAACCTGGCTCTCCCCCCAGCTTTGTTTGACCGCAAGGAGGAACACCATACTACCTTTTTTCCTTGCTGGCTTACCGCTTTTGTCACATGCTCACTGGGGCTGTTCTCATAACAGAAACACCAGCTGATGCTGGAGACCTCAGCACTGGTACCCGAGAAGCAGCGCACAGATCGCTCTGTGCTGCACTGCAACAGCTCCTAACGCTCTCCTCGCCTGGGGAGAAAGCCCTGCACAACAAGCCCCCTTCTCTTCCCGACCCTTTCCCACCACTGCACTTGCCATCGCCTCCTATCCCTTCCCGTGGGTGCTGCTGCCCGTGAGGACAAGGCAGTTTGCGCTACACGCTCTGGTGCTCCCAGACTGCAGCAGCAAGTACCGGTTACCACTGCACGGCCGGGGCAGCCTGGCTCAGCAGAGCTTGCCCTCCAGGCACTCTTCAGACCGGGTAACAGCCATCCCACTCCGTCAGGGCAGCCGCTGTTTCTCCTGGTTGTGGGTAGTGAAGTAAATAGCCAGGGCTCACTTTGTAGCTATTCTGTTCATTAATTTAAAAATGTAAGGCTCGTGTAAGCCATTGGAAGTAATCATAGCGTATTACCCCATGCCACAGTGTATTAGTCCATTTCATACCGATTTATCTCCACACATTCTATCTAAGATATATTAAAATATATAAGACAAGTTCATGACACAAAATTCTCTAACGCTCTCCGTGTGCTGCTGCTACTGCGCAGGTCCTGGTGGTTTGCCTTTGGGCTCTCAGTGTTACCCCCAACAATTAAAAATGCTTTAGCTATCCCCATTACCAAACAGTAGCACCATTCAGTGCAGCGTGCACCCCAAAAACTGCTTAAAAAAAGAAACAACAGTGCTGAATGGAAGGCCAGTGTGTCACACCAAATACCAGCGAGACTATGAGATTCAGAGGAACCAAAGAAGGAACATTAGTTACCGCAAACTTAGTGAAACCACTAGAGATTGCACATGCCAGGTGACAGCGGCAAGCCTGCTGGAGCCTCAAATTTGTTGTTTTGAGGAGTATTACACAGGCAGGGAGCATATTACATATACACATGCTGATTTTAGTTTACACACAGTAACATGTATATGTTACACAACCTGTCTTGTCATACCACTGTTCTGAACTACTGGGTGACCTTTGCAAAATGCAAAAGGAACCAAAACATTAGCACTGAAAAGCTGATCTCTTGTTAAAACCAAATGTATTAAAAATGTCAGCAAGAAAGGAAAAAAATGTATTTGCAGTTGCTGCCCAGCAAGTTGTGTTACACTGGACATAAATAAAAAAAATTAAGACCATTTCTTTCAGTTCTACAAAGAGATAAATTCTGACCGGAAAACTAGCTGAAAACCAGTTTTTACTAATGATCTGAGAGAGGCTGAGAACAAAGGAATTTAAACATGAGTGATTAGAAGCATTGTAATATCATCCTAAATTGTAACAAAGCAATCAATAAAGGAAGCAGGCGAGAGGTCCAGAGACAGATGCTTTAATGTGGAGCAGAAGGAACCTGAAAAATGAGTCCCAGAGAATCTCCTCAACCAACCCTGAGGAACACAATGTCTACTGTTAAAGGGAGGAAAAGTTTCCTCTGGGGAATTTGTCTGTATTATCAACAAATTAGATTTTGGGTGATAACTATGGGTGTGACTAACCTGATTTCTTTACGCAGCAAAGAAATACCTATTTAAATCAAGAAAGAGATCTCCTAACTGTAGAACTGGCCTGAAGAACGGTCTCAGGTTTGCATGCAGAATAATGAAAACTGGTGTTCAAGGCGCGTGGTCGTTCATTAGTGAGGACACAGACGGCCACCTTACGCTTTCAAGTCAGGATCATGATTTTCTCTTGGTGCAGGTCTGCCAGCCAGGCAGGGCAGGAGGCAAGAGCCCTAGCAGAAGAGGTGAGCAGAGATGTCCTGCCAGCAAAAGCATCTATTTACCTTCATCAGTTTGAAGAGAAGGATGAATTGCCCTATTGACATACCGCTCGTACATTTAGGTCCGCACTAAGAGCATAATGTGCTGCCATTGTAATGCACTGCCTGGGTAATATAACGGCATTCTTCTCATGGTAATGAACTCCTGTCGTGCACTTGATTCTAGATATTAGCGTTTTTTTGAAAGCAAGGTGAACAGATTTATTTTTCTGAGAAATAAAATACTGTGAAGTGGTTGAAAATGTTGTGTGTTGTCACTGACAGACCCCCTTTTAAAACTGGTATTTTTCCCTGCAATTATGAATAATGAAACCAAAATACAAAACAACACAAATGAAGAACACTAAGAATATATTACTACATGTCATAACATTACTTCTGCATTATCATATCTGAAAAACCAAACCCAGCAGTGCAAATCTAAAAAAATATACCTAGCTTTGTTCCCTGAGAAGAGTGGGAACATTTTGGCTACCTGTATCTAAGTCTGCTCCTCAGATTCCTCTGCTGAATTTCTAGCCATCATGTAACACCCCACTACCGGACTGAATGTCTCAGAAAGTTCACAGGACTCAGCGTGCCTCAACAGCATAATGTAACGTAAATTGTTGCCGTGCTTTGTGCAACAAACAGGAAAGCAGACAGAAAGCTTGATTTCATTACGAAACACGCCGAGCTGTACAGAGGACAACACTGAAACATGCATGTAGAGTGGATGAACCCCAAGACCACCTAGGATATCAACAACTAATCCTGAGCACCCCTCATTAGTAGCATTGCACCTGCATTTTCAAGATGGAAAAATCTGGGTTTAATTCTCTGGTTTTGCAAAGGAAAGATTTTTCAGAGAGGCTGGATCAGAAACATTTTTTCAACTTGAACATGGCAAAAATAAAGCATGACACATACATGTTGGAGACTTTCCAAACAAAACTCCACCTTTCCATCTGAAATGAACAAACATAATGCAAGATAACTATAACAAAAGTGTAGTCTATTCTAACCAGGTTCTTTCAGAGATTCTTCCTTTGATTTTTCCAAAACCTTTTGTTTTTAACTAGAGGTAAGAACGTCTGAAATAACTGAGCTAGCACCATTTCACAGATGCTAACATGTACATAGTTTGCTTGCAAATACTTAACAGAAAAAAGCATAGGCATGATCAATTCAGGCATTCCAAATATAATTAGATTTACATACAATTTTAATGCAGCAATGAAACAATCCTAAAAAAAAAAACCCTAAGTTTTTCCAAACTTGCTAACATTATACATCATAGATTTTGACAGATTTCATACCAGGTCACTGTAATAAACCAATCAGTAACAAGTGTTCATTCTTATTTTAGTGTTGCAAACCCAGATTTTATAGTTGGTAACCCCTGATTTAGAGTTATTATTTTTCCTTCTTTTGGTATCACTTTGTTGTCAAAAGTACACATGGGAAATTATTACTCTCTAAAAACTCTTCTGCTTGCATACACAGGTCACTTCCTAAACTTTGGATGGTGCTTGAAGTGCAAACAAGGCGACAGGACCATCTGCCTCCTGCCCGAGTCTCTGCCTACAGCTGACGGACTGTGAGAGCTCAGTCCCAATCCAGATTACTCACTAGAGAGGACCTCTGGGTGCAGGCAGGTCTGGTAAATCTATACGTAGCCCCAGATTTTGGTTGCTGGAGGGAATTACAATCTGAGAATTGCACAGAGACCACAGAATGGAAGAATACTACGTATGTGTTGGCACTGCTTGAAAGGGGTGGAAAAATGACTTACCTTTGAGAGTCCTCAGTAAGGAACTCCTCTTGAAGTGAAAACAGAGAACGTAGGAACAGAGAATATCTATTACACTGTGAGCCTAACAGCTCCCTATCATTTTGTTATTATCAACTCGACAATGTATGATGATCTTCACTGCTTGTTTTGTTGTTTCAGCTAACAAATTTTACTGCCTTTCCTTCGTGACTACATTTAACTATCAGTTATAAACATTTTAGTTAGGGTATAATTTTGATAATTTTAAGCACTTACCTTTCCTTTAAACAACTTGCTTGTCGAATCTCCCATATCAGGTTTTTGTTTGTTTGTTTTAAATCTGGAAGCATTAGAACTCAGAACACAGCCCCTTTTGGCATTTGAAATATAACCACAGAGCACATGCCTACTCTGCTGTAATAGTCAGCAGTTAACCTGGTGGTCAGCTCTTCTTGCTCTTTTTTTCTGGTTATTTGAACTGGCAGGGCACTAATGTATCTGTTAATACAGTTTCTCTTTTAAAATTTTTTTACCATAAACCTTTCCTTATTTAATTAAGGAAGAAACCGATGCCGTCATACACCTGACCTTCAGCAGATGAAAGAGATTCTTGTCTAGTAGGGTTCTAGCTACAGAATATCAAAATACAAACCTGAAAAATGCAAAATTGCAGAGGCCAAATGCTTAAAACCATTTCTGTAAAAGACTTTCATCCAACCTACAATGTTTTTCATCTTAATAGCAACCAAACTTGCAGCAAAAAAGGCAAATCGCACCGTGCACTGAATCAGTGAGAGCACAGCCAGCAGCCTGGGGGATGTAATCGTCCCCCTCTCTCTGGCACTTGTGTCACAAGTCCTGTGCCCAGTTTTGGGCTCCCCATTACACATAAAATATGCACATACAGGCAGGAGTTCAGCAGGGGTCCACCACGCTGTGGTATGGGAGCTGGCACACATGATGGAAGGGGAGAGGCTCGGAACTGGGTTTTTTCAACCTTAAGAAGAGAAGACCAAGGAGACCTTATTGCTGTCTGCAACTACCTGATCCAAGTACGTGGAGAAGATGGAGCCAACCACTTCTCAGAGGGCACGGTGACCAGATGAGAGGCAAAGGACACAACTTGGAACACAGGGAATTCTGGTTAAATGTAAGGAAAAACTTTTTTCTGGTGTGGATGATCAAATACTGGAAGAGGTTGCTCAGACAGGTTGTGTACCCCCTGTCCTTGAAGGCATCTGAGACTCAGCTGGACACTGTCCTGACCTACCTGCTCCAACCAGACCTGCTTTGAGCGAGGTGATGGCCTAGACAGCCTCTAGAGGTCCCTTCCAACTTTAATTATGCTATAATTCTAAGTGATTCCTCAAGTTAGCTGCTATTTTCAGAATGAAATTGAATAGAAATTACCCTTCTAGAAGACGATACACACTGAACAGTCCACAAAACCCTTTGAGTGTAAAAAGACATATAATTTTCAATGTATATTGCCAAGTAAGGCAAGAAAAGCATTGTTACTGCTGGACGTCTGATCTGCCTTTTCTAAAAATGTCAGACACCACCTCACACAATTTAAAAATTTCTGACATGTTCCTTAGCATTGTAAACAGAATCACAGATCCAGGAAAACTAGTCTAGAACTTTCCACTTAAAATCTACCTATTTGCCCAATACAGCTTCAAAGTTTTGCCAGTGCCTAATGTCTGCTGTAAAATACTTTGAAAGGGTAAAGCAAGCATTGATGTAACCCCACTGCTTATCCTTAAAATAAAAATCAGGTCTTCTTTATGATATCTGGGTACTGTTTCATAGGCTTGGGACCACCCAGGAAGTGACACTACCCTTGCAATGAAATGCAAAGGCATTGAATGATGGACGTTTTCATATTATAATTCTATTATGATATGCATAAAGCATTAAGGAAAGAACAACCAGATTCCACAAACCTCATAGAAAGTGGAATGCAGGGTTAGAACCAAAGCTCCATTGTCTGACCCCTACAATCGTATTTTATGAAGCCAACTTTCCGAATTGAAGTTTTTGGGCTCTGCATCAGAAGACATTTCTCAAATCCTTGCAAAAACTAAGCTTATTTGGTACTTTGTCTAGTTTTTCACTGCTGTATAAAATGGGAGACATTAACTCTGACCTGCTAAAGAATTCATTCACTGCTTATAAATGCAGAAAGCATAAAAAATTATATTAATCGTTCGAAGATTACAGCTTAGCAAGAGGAAACAGAAGACGTCTGTCTGTAATTGCATTTTATTTTGTTCTTTGGCTAATAAAATCTAGGTGATAGCATAAATTTGTACAGTGAAACCATCTGTTCACAGGAATTAAATAAAAATCAGCAGTCACCAAGTATCTACACCTTTAGTTAGGACTTTTGTCTAGCTCCCTGTGATCAGCTGGAAACTCTGTAAGCTTTTAATAATATAAGCAGAAATACTAACAAAAAGAAAATTACAAGCTGATACTTAAAGTGGCTGCTGAAGCAAAGTTAGAAAACTCTCATATTAAAGCAGTTGTATGTGTCTGGATATATCCCAGATTCTCCACCTGATTAAATTAGATTAAATCATTCCTTTCACTGCAACAGTGCATGGAAGTGTAGACGATCTTTTCAGAAAACTTTGGGAAAGAGTATTAGGGTAAAAAATAAAGATACTATCATGCAGAGCTGCCTCTGCAGGATAACAGGGAAACTGTACAGTACAGGCAACAGCAATGTCACGTTTTTCTTTGGCCAACTTGAATAAACCCTGGGTTACTGTGGTCTGCAGTATCCAGCCCCACATATGGCAGAGTCTCCCGTTTCTCTGGCGATATGGCATCCACAGGGGACAAACTCTTCGGCAAGGGCAGACAATAATCACTACATCGAAATAAAAAGATGCTGAGGTTGACTTTATCAGTCATACAAGGGTCGAAATGGAGTCCCAAAGTACCTTTAAGTCATGAAAATCCTGACAAGGTTTTACTAGAACACCCTGAGTCATCAGATTATTCCCTTAAATACCAGCAAACTACTCCCCAAGCAATTTTCAGCACTTGCAGTACCTCCACCTGAAATAGATTTAATTTCTACTTAATCTCTACTATTACAATTCAAAGCAAAATGAGAGTAAGGGCATTACATGAGCCAGACCCTATAAAGGGAGCAGAACTGTAAGCTGCCAAATGCTAATGTGCTTCCCAACTAGCTGCAGTTGGTGCTGAGAGCAGGTGATGCATCAGCACTCTGTAAAGAGCTATGAGCCAGGGCCAATGCGATGGACGTACGATACCTTACCGTTTAAAAATGGTGGCCAGAGTATCTTTACAAAAAGTGTGGACCAGAGAGTACTGTTATCCCCTGAATATTCAGACTATGGGTACAATCTCAGGCAACAGCCAAACAGTGGCTAGATAATCTCTAAGAGCCCGCCAGCATAGCCAGGGTATTTTGGAGCAGAAGTAAATGAAATGAAATGCAGACATTACTCATCACCTTTTCCAGGAACTCTTATTTAAATTTAGCTTCTTGTGTTGGAAACGAAGGGCTTTTTCCAGCCTGTTGTAAACTAAGCTATCTATAATTCAGCACAGTTTTAATGGCTAGAGTAATTAACAGGAATCTTCTGCCCTTCGAAGACAGTCAGGAAGGAGAACTGAAATAAGTTTTTCTGTTTTGTTTCAGGATTTTTTTTTTAAAACCTTCTTCTGCATTGATTAGCCATGAATATCTGCCAGTTTATACACTGAATGTTGCTTCCACATACTTTATCCTTAGCAATCCACCAGGCTTCTTGGTAATATGAGTACAGAGTCCCCAGTAGCTGTGGCAGTAACAACAAACAGAATGCTCAAGTGACAGTTTCCATAATACCTTTTGGTGTGTTTGAAGCTTTTGAAATTAATGGAGTTCCACTAGTTTCTGCAAGATTTTGAAATAGACCTTCTTAGACTTATTTTTAGTTTATATTTAACTTGTTCTACAGTATTAAAATGCAATGGGTACAGATAAATAGAGGAATGGTAGAAACATGACTGTTCTGAAATCAAAATCACAGACAGGATTATGTATTTCATTAATCTTCAAACTTCCCTACATATGTCAGACATTTAAGATGGACCATCATGCCTCCTATGCTCTTAGGTTGAATTTAACTTTTACAGCTTTCCTTTTGTACATAGTTGTCCTGCTCCCCAGTCCTGGGGGTTTTAATGGTTACAATATTGTCCAGCTCCCAGCATGATTACAGGAAAGCTGATGATAAGGCAGTTTTTACCTCTGATATGCAACTTCTTTATATGACCCAATAAAGCCCTCACTGCTTCTAGCCAATTTGTTTCTTGCATTTCTGAAAACCTATAAATCCAGTCTTTTACAGATAAAATTTACCTGTCTCTTGTGTTATGATTTAGGATCTAAATCTATTTCATGCTATGCATCCTTCAAGATGATATATTTTTAATAATACTGATAAAAATAAGTTTGATCCGTGGAGTATGGTTTAGCCTTAGGTCCTACTCTATGGTTATTTTGGTAGTCTAAGTATTTGCCTACCCTCTTAATAGCTGCCCAATTATTTAGTGATAAATATTAATTTACAGGTCTATAGCTGCCTACATCACTCCTTTTACCTTTTTGGAGTATTATGAGTATTACAATAGTTCATTTTTTTTTTTTTTTGAGTGTGTGTATTCCTACATTCCTAGTTTCTTAAACATCACAGTTGATGGAGTAAGTTATTCCAACTAAATCCCTCTGTACACGAAACCTGCACAATCTGTATTTCCCAATGATTTTTCAACATTTATTTACTTAATCTTTATCAGGAGCTATTAGCAGTTCTCCAAGTTCTTCAGTCATTTATAATGTGGAAGACACATTTATTACCCTGCCTTTTGCCTTGGGGAACAGTGCTGCGTTGGTTGATACATGCACATGATTCCTAGTGACAGAAATTAAGTTCAGCTGCATTATGCAAGGATGTAATCTAACTTTTATTTCTATCTCTAAAAAGACACTCAAAGTAATGAGGCATGGCTACATGGCTTTTTCAGTCATCTTACACAAGAAACTTCCCATGAGAGCAAAAATAGAAAGGACTTCTTGAGACTGAGAATATTTAAAGACACGTATAAAAATCTTTGTGTGAACCACACATTCCAACCCGAACGCCAGGAGCAAGCCCCTTTATGTGGGTATTTAAGAGGGCATGATCTACTCCAAATATTTGTAGGTTAGGCAAGATGTTGAATTTTTATTTTAGGTTTCTTGAGGTGAAATTTTTACTCTCACTATGCATTTCCACTGAAATATTAAAGAAAAATTGAGAGAAAGGTAACAACAAACTGTGTACTTATCAGTTGGGCGAGGTAAGTCTCAAGGAGAGGGCTGAGATACAAATGGCTGATTTCTGATCTGACTTCTCAGAAGTTCAAAGACAGTATAAACTACAGATGTGCTACCATCTTATCACTGTCGTGGCTTGGAATTTGTACAAGTAAAGAAAACAGACTAGCGCATGCATTGGGTGTTACAGGCAGAGATAAACATCACTGACAACCAGTTATAATGGCTCAAGTGGGCAAAAGGTCCTGGAGCCTTTTCATAGTAAAATGTTACACACAGAGTGTGTAATGATTGACAAAATACGTCTACATGAAATAAATAAATATTCAACAAGCAAAATGCTGACAGCTGCCAACAGAACTGTATGGGTTAATAGGTGGTTTTTAGAAAGCCTTTTCAGACAAAGCCTCCGAGGTTATTGTGTTATCTCATGAATCAGTTGGTAAAATGTTTTGCCAATGAATGTAAGGAAGTTTAAAGCTGTTGGCTTTCGCCTACCGTACCAAGATCAGTCTTAAGATCTGTTGGCAGACTTAACTTTCTTGATCCTTTAACTGAAACAACAGAAAAAGGAGAAAGGCAGTTGTTAATAAGTAAGAAAGAAAAAGGAGCGAGGGACAACAACATGCCATCTTGTGCTTAACACCATGTTGCAAATTTGTAGCACTTTTTAAAGTCAGCATATAAAGGCAGAATTATGGTTTAAATATTTTCATGTACACCATTCAGCAAAATAAATGTAACTGAACAAAGAAGCACTGGAATAAACATTACTCCAGCTCTCAAGAAGCGAATGGTGCTTTACACAGCTTTGGCTGTGTGCTGCAATATCTTACCTTGTGATGACAGGAATGATTAAAAAAACCTCAAATGAGATTAAGGCAAATATTGCAAATGCTGGTTATGCACCATAGCACAAATATTTAAACACCTGGAAACCAATTTAATAAGAGGGTGCAATGAAATGATGAGTTCTGATGACATCATACCTCAAGATACCATTTGAAAAAGAGCGGTCATATCGTACAGGTAATGGAGACAGAACACACCACTGGAATATCACGGAAAGGAAGACAGATTGCACAGAAACGAAATACAGCAGCTTTGGGATATAACATGGTGTTATCTAGACAACAAAATATTACACTCAATTTACTGAAAATTTAATTGTCTGTTGTGTTCCAATTATGCAAGAAAACTATGATTTTGCTTCTGTTCAAAAATGTTTTCATTTCCTTATATGCGAGCACATTTTTAAACAATGAACACCCGAGAACTGAAGCATGTCTTGTAGCAGCCAAAATGGCATTAAGTTTATTAAAAGAATGCCTTAAGAAATCTTTCATTAATTATTCAGAAGACTTAATGTCCAATATGGTTCTTTCATTTTGCATTCACTCAGTATTTGGTCACGTTGTTTTCTGGCTTTTACCCCTCACCCATACTGTCTGTTACTAGAAGTGAACAATAAAGTTTTTGGCAGCTAACTATTATACTTCTACAGAAAGTCCCACACGGTAAGTATCATAGTGACAGGAACACAGGGACACATGAATATAAGGAACAAGTCCTTTGTCATTTCTATTTAATAAGCTTTTAGGTCAGAAGGATGCCCAGAACAGCCACTTACCATTTCAAGTCACAGAGCCCCTAAAAAGAAATTCTGTTTCATTCTTTCATGGTGTCATAAACTACGAAGCCTGCAATGTGGTAGAAGAAAATATCAGCTGACACCTACATTAGATGCTTTTTTTTTCTTTCTTCAGGGAAGAGCAGGAGAGCCCTTCAGGCTCTTGAGCAACATTTCGCAACCATACCATTTGAAAAAGAGCGGGCATATCGTACAGGTAATGGAGACAGAACACACCACTGAAATATCACGGAAAGGATAGCCCTCCCAGTAACACACTTCTAGCTGTCACTTTAACTGGATGCTTTGGGACAAGGTGAAAAGATCTCTTCAGATCAACCCAGCATCAAAATACACATCACTAACACTACTACGTGAAAATTCTCTAATTTAGATACCGAGTGTTAGGCTCCCACGTCCACTTTAGGCACACACACTAAAGCAGCTTGATTTTCAGAAGAGCCTTTTAAAACCATTCCATTTATCTGAGCAGCTGTCATACACTCTTGCAGACTGGATGGAGGATACTGCTCCAAAAAATCAGGGCTTTGCTATAGAGAAAAAAGCATCATTTGTGATAAAACCTCCTTTTAAAGGAAGGACAACATCTGGCCCAACCAGCCCACTGAAAAAGGATTCCCAATTCCTAAGGAAGACTGTAGGACACTTTACTAACAGACTAGGATCTAGATTAGTATATTCCAGAGCTATAAAACCTAGCTGCAAATAACATCAGGAGCTTCTTTAGTGCTGTCATCATGGAGGCTTAGAGCTTTGCAAATTGGTGGTTTAACCTCTTTAATTTCTATGTTACAGGTGCTTCTGTACAACAGGAATTATATGTCTTGTGTTATACGCCACAGCTGTTCCCAAATTGCCGTATGTGTGTCTGAACTGCAAGACGGCAGAAATAGCTCCCAGCTATTTGTGTGCAGGCTCACACGGCACATGCAAAGCGTGCATTTTCTGATTCCGCTGAAGGACTGTAAACAGGCTTGATTTGGGAGCTGCCACAGCTGTGCGCAGTCAGGGCGGGCACACCACACTGAAGGCTGCCGTCTAACAGGCTGAGCATGCTGAACCGGCTGAGGATTGGAAAGGAATATATAGCTGATGACTTGGTTTATGGGTACAGCGCTGGAACAGAGGACATGGGGAGCAGGTGGCCAAAGGAGACACACAGCGCAGGGAAATGCAGGAAGCGCAGTTGAGGATGCCAGGAGTCACTCCTAGCGATATCTCCATCACCAAATTTGGAAATTTTTGGTGTAGGACATGATTGTGCTAGGACAGAGTGTGGACCCCTGTCAATAGACAGTATCTTTAAAGGTAAAAACAAAAGGAGCAGCTGGTTGCTTTCGTGATTTACTGTGATAAAAGCTGTGCTTATTTTTTTTTTATTAGGTAAAACTAACCTTTTACTGTTAAACAGGCCAGAATGCAGATATTATTATGTAACCTTTTTTTAGTACCCAAATCGTGTATATTTTACTCTACATTTATTATAAAGGAGGATCATGCATGTAATCCTGTCTTGCTGAGAAAGAGCTTTTGAAAACCAGTTTAATTTAAGGATGGAGTATAAAGGTTAAAGAGGATAGGAGAGTGGTTTGTTACCATTATCTGTTTGCATTCATGCTGGAGGCAGCCAAAAGAAATTGTGATGCCACAGTGCAAGGGCCAGACAGCCCCTGCCCAAAAGATCTTAACGTGTAAGAAGTCAAGTTATCGAACCGTGGGATGAGAAAGAGGCACAGACAGAGTTAGTAAGTACGGTCTGGCAGCTAGCTAAGCTGAGCACCCCGCTCTCCAGACCTGACAACATCCTATCTCACAGCCATACGGCTCCCATCACTCTTTCAATGACAACACCAAGGCACAACCGACAAATGCGTGCTTGCAGCTATGAATTTGGTGGTGTTTCCTTCAGCTACTACAGCAGGACCGTAGTCAGAGGATTTGATATTTTTTATAATGAAGGTGACTTCATAGAGCTGTTTTTCTGTTAGGGAGCTTCCACCTCCTCAACACTTTGGAATATCAGTCCCAGTTCCCCACTGCTAAAACATGGATTTAAGAGCCTAATATTTAGCTACCTGGTTGGACAGGGTACACGGTAAGGTCCTGGAGGTTTGGCTGCTGGGGGTCAGTGTACAGGCTGCCCGTTTGCTCTGGTGGCCTCAGCAGCACTTTCCCGTAGGAGCTACTGTCAAGCTGACCCTGACTCTCCCTCTGCCCTGCGCTGCAGCTCCTGCCACGTCACTGCCACTTGTGCCTGGCCACTCCTGCTGACCCGGGCCCAGGTGCCCGGGCCGACATCCTCCCCGGTCCCTGGACCTGCCTGGCAGTCACCGGGCCATGTTTAGTCCTGGTGGCCACCCCCAGAGCCACCCTGCTCCCTTGCTTAGCTCCTGCCTCCCCAGGCCAGAGCGGCCACTCGCCCCCGTTGGCGAGCTCCAGCCCCCTGGAACCCTGAGCCAGGCACCACGGGCTGCACGGGGGCCAGCCCTGCACCAACCACCACAGCCCCAACCCAGGTCCCCATTTCCTCCCCTCCGCCACCTCACACTGCTCCCTGCTCCTTGCTAATCCCTACGGGCACATCCCTTCTCAAGACCTTAAGCAAGAGCGAATTCGTCTGATCTGAAGTCCCCTCACGTATTGGAACAAGTGATAAAATGCACCTCGTATTCACGGTGCAGGAGCTAACCTCCCTTTAACGATTAATTTGCCTTCTGACTAGCAAACATTGTTTTTACTTCAATAAGTAGAAATGGTTATGCTGGCAGTGTTATCAATAATTAAGATTCAAAATAAATTACACTCTTTGTTTTCCACGCACACAAAATGTTTTGAAAAATTTACTTTCTCACTTGTTTTCCAGGAGAATATAATGTTCAAACTGAGCCACATCTCTTCAGCTACTCTGCAGTTACCCACGAATTAAAAAAAGGCAACTCTTAGAAATTTAATAATATTCTTCTCGAAACAAAGCTATTTAAAAACATTTCATGTAGGAAAGCAGAAGCCTGGCATGACACGGGCCTAATCCCAGCAGATTTCATCAGCAGAATGAATCAGGATAGCAGCGCTTGGAAATC
This sequence comes from Falco punctatus, assembly GCF_963210335.1. Classification (NCBI taxonomy): domain Eukaryota; kingdom Metazoa; phylum Chordata; class Aves; order Falconiformes; family Falconidae; genus Falco; species Falco punctatus. Next base: position 2,727,802 of record NC_137585.1, read on the forward strand.
ATGGTTCTTATAAAAGCTCATAATCTTGCCATTATGAACCTGTTCCAATGCTCATGGGAATCAACTGCAGAATTCTTTACATAGCCTTCTCTAAGCTTTATAGAATTAAAAGCATTTTGGATGTGAGCCCCCAGTGTGAAAATGATTTCTTAAGAAAAAACATAAATGCACTTTCAGTTTAGAACATGCATTTGAGAAGTCATTCTCCTATACACGGACTGATGACGTTCTTTCCTTCTGGTCTTTGAAAAAACGTCAAAATTGTCCATCACATCTTACACAACAAAGTTAAATGATCTCTCAAAGATGCATTTTCATGTGCTCACAGTATATTCGCAACTACTTCCATACAAAGCTGCATGGAAGTGGCTAAACAGTAAGGGACGTATATATTATACAATTACATATATTATATTCCAAAGAGCCCCTGATTAAGTTTTCCTAATGAGATGATAAAAATAAAGGTAAACTTTACTGGAATGGGTACCGTTCCGTAACACATTATGTAGTCATTAACTGTGTTACTCCACAGAGCACCATTCACGTTAGGAGTGCTTACAACGCCTCAGAGGGGCTTTTTGGTTTAGAGCTACTGAGCTCTCCAATAGCACCGTGAATGTATGCAAAGAGTGACTGCAGCACAAAGCCCTAACTTTTGACCTCCAAATGACAAACAATGATCAAAATGCAGCTTGACTTTCTCCATCAAAAGAACACGGCATACACGAGTAAGAAGAAAATAGTCTGATGGTATTGAAAAATCCTGGCCTCCACTGTTCTTTATATGATCTGTGGGGTTTTTTTAAGCCAATCAAATACCATTCTATGGCATGCCATGCCGCACCACTGTCTCATGAAACATACTTTATATAGATAAGGGTTTTTGGGTTTTATTTTAAAGGGGTTATTGTTCCACAATTTTTACCAATGTTATTCCATATATATTGCTATATCTGGAATATATTTTACTTACAGTGGAAACACCACCACTCAGATATTCACAAATAAGCAGAATCTTTCAAATGGCTTTATTAACTTTTCGTCTTCCTGTATAGTACTGGAAATCCACCATTACAGTATTTGAATAATAATTTAATTAAGATACCAGTGGTTAAGGAAGATTATTATTCTCATCTGCCTACCATTCTTAAAATTCAAGGTTGTGACTTGCTGCTACTCTCCCTGTGGCACTGTGAATTTCACAAAGATTTTCATCAAATGGTTTAATTTCATGTTCTAGTCTGAAAGACATACAGAACGGCATTCTGATTTTTCAATTACGTTGTCTGCAAAGCCATGCTTTAGTAAACAGAACAGGAGGAGCAGCTGAAAAGACTGTCTTGTGAAACAAGTTTAAAATATTGCTTAATGGAAGAAGCTGGATTTGTACTGAGTTAGAAACTAGCCCTGCATGTAAAACAAGGAGCATCCTTCAGCACGGAGTCCCTTGCTCAGTGCTCCAACACTCCTATCAGTGATAGAACATAAATGCCTAATCCTGATTTGGGGCAGGGGACAAAAGAAACAAAGCTGGCTCTGCAGAAGCACAGTCAGAGGTTTAAACACTGACAAGCAGTAGGATGTAGGAAAAATATATTTTTCGGGGAAACCAAGATGGTTCAGGCAGGCTAAGCAATGTTCAGGATCAGACCAAGAGATGAGGAGGAAGATTTTTCAAGTTCTTCAAGAAGCCTTTATCAACACTGTTCTTATGGGCCTGACTGGAACTGAAATCCAAGTTGCTAATGACTCTTAGATGTAAAACTGTTTGCATCTACATTGGCAATTAGCGTGCTGGAGGGATTCTTCCTAAGCATTGTCCTGGAGCCTCAAAGCATGCATGCAGGCACATCAATGTTGTTCCTCAAATCATTCCTCTTCTGATGGAACTAAGGATGGAGCTGCTTACTGGCATGCCATCACGTGTGTAGCGTTTGTCATGTGACTAGTGTCCTCAGGCTGTTTGCACTTTGCATACGTATTGTACAGGGGGCCGGTAACTGGCACGAACTTCACTGCCAGGTGAAGAACTGACATTGCTGTGGTCTGGTGACCATAATGAACTGCAACAAAACAAACTGTTCCTTCTGTCTTTACAACCTCATCGGCTGGTGACGTAGCCATACCCAGTAGGACCCCCCTTGAGCAGCAACTTGAATCACTTGACTCAGCAGCCAAGTGTGCCTTCTGTTTTTGCTGAACTTCTGGAGGATAAAGTCTTGGATCTTGTGGTCACGGGTTTTACAAACACAGCTATCAGGGGACTCTGCAGAGTACAGGACACCTCATTACAGAGCTTGTGTGCCATGACCGTTAAAGAAATCAAAGGCAAGACTGGAAGTAGAAGGATCCTGCCTGACGAACCTGTAACTATGCAGATCTGCAAGTTGTGTTCTATGAGAAAGAAATGTCAGCCAGTACAAAGGCTGAAGTAGCTGCGAGCCTGTGCTGATAAGCACAACGTAGTTCCACAAGTTCTTAGGTCACACAGATGACTAGACTGGATTGCGTCCAGTTTTAGAAAGAGGTATGCCAAAGCAAAATCATTTTAGTTGTGAGTTAATTTGAAAAAAGAAAAATAGTATCAGTCACAGTAAAAGTAACTTCTATTTTAAAAAGCAGTTAATTCTAATAATAGTTTCTGCCTACAAAAATTGCACCTGATTTCACATTTTGAAGTTTCAAATATAGCTTGGAAAACAACATGGAAGGGCTAAAATAGGAAATATTCATAAATATCCCATGTTTTCCCTGCTGAATGATCTCCAAAACAGAAAAGCAGAATAAATTTTGGAGCAAATTATCTTAAATTTATCTAAAACAGATATTTCTGATCAACAGCTGAATAAGAAATTGAATTTAACTGCAGAAAAAGTAAGGTTTTATAGGAGTCAGTCACCATTATAGCTATAACTTAGCATATGCACAGATGTTTACCAAGCCAGTGATCCCTTAGTTTTCAGAAAAGAGAGAGTTTCTAGCTCTTTTCTGGAGAGAGGATTGAAAGGATGAATCCCAGTTAGCCACACAATACTCTTAATTATACTGAGTTATCAAATGTTTTATTTTAAAGCCCATATCATGAGTTTGAGGCCCAGCTTAAGAGTTTGAGCTAGTGTTATACCAATATTTCACTTTGATATTACCATGATTGCAGAATTCGGTTGCAAATAGTATAAGGAAATATATATTTCAAAACAGCTGTTTTGTTTTAGTTCTTGATATGTCAGGGAAACCCTTTTGTTAGTGTCATTTTTCTAAGTTACTAATTAATGGCCTCCATTCCAGATTAATATGTCCTGTTATAATAAAGTAAAATACGTGAAATAATATCAGAGAATTTGAATAGCATGTTTGTGGAAATTTGTTACTGAAACTAAGGCAAAAAATCTATCAATACTTACCAAACTACAAGAAGCGTGATATGCATACCACAAGCAAAACGAATGTATCACAGCTATACCTCCTTATTTTCCATCATATTTAAAAGTCAGCTACTAGAAAGGAGTTCTAAGCAACGATTTTTATAAAGAGATCAATGCGGACTAGGCACTTGCAGGAAAAAAAATCTCTAGGAATGAGATCAACTCCACCTTCTGAAGGACTATGGGTAAAATGGGAAACATTTATAAATTTTTAAATGGCCAAGATTTCACTGCTGGGTTAAAGCGGTTGGTGAGTATTTTAATTTGAGGTTACGCTTCCAGTATAAATTACATAACTTAGCCACTGGTGAGTTCTAATGGTTAAAATTTACCATCTCCATATTGCTGGTTTTCAACTAATTTCTCTGCATGCACATATGCATAATATATATATAAAATTACAAGGTCTCCCTACTGAAAAGAAAGAAGTCAAAGTCTTTTAAGAAAACAAGAGAAACAAGCCTCTAATAGGAGGGTATAGGAATACACCTGCATGATGTTGTTAATTCAAATGTTTTCATACTCTTCACCTCAAGATGTATCACGTACATGTAATTTTTCTTTAAGTAAATAGACTTAGGATTTTATTGTGCTATGTAATAAGCACGTCTCCAGTAATTCCTTCTCTTTGGAACTGTAACTATGCACTTCACTTCTTTGGGATTAATGAAACACAGTGATGCATGACATGAATGGCTTATACAGACTGCAGGAAGAGAAGCCAATCACCTTTACCTGAAGTGGGAGACTTGCAACGCTCTAGCTCCAGGGAAACTGGACTGTCACTGAGTTCAGTCAGGCCTGAAAAACGGAGTTAGAAAGTTAAGTTACAATCTAACAGGGCATGCTTCAACTTTCTTGGCTGATGATATTCTGCACTTTAAAGTCAGTTTGGAGAAAGAAACGGTGTGAAATGTGAGGCAGATATTTTCAGGTAACTGCAGTTATCAGGCTGTCACTGCAGAAATTTAGGTCTGGTTTTAAAAAATCATGCCTCTTGTTAACTCAGGTTTGTTTTCTGAGTGCCTCAGGGTAGACAAAGAGTGACTGTACCTAACAAGAGAAAACAAGTAAATATAGTTTAAAATTTAAATGTCTGTGATATGAATCGAACTTACTCATCCCTGTCAACATGATGTGAAACAACTCAACAACTCTATGTTTTCAACTGCTGCAAAATTAAGGGAGGAGACCTTAAGCCAGAGGGAGAAGAGGAAAAAAAACCCCAAAACCCAAAAAACACCCCGGTACTGGTGAAAGAAGAAAGCGAATAATAAAAAAAAATTACTGCTACTACGCAATATTAGGAACTTCTCTAGGAATTCACACAGGACAGTTCTTTTTAAAGGGCGCAGAGGCAATGGCAATGCTATCTGAATGTCACACACAATTTTAGGACAAGATAGCTCACGTACTGTTCATAAATACTTGTCAGGAACTTGTTTTCAGCAGTCTACAGTGGAAGACGGCAACAAGTAATCTTAGTTTATACTGCTTAAGCTCGGGCTTGTTTCTGTGATCAAACTAAGATTCCACCGTTGGCACAGGTCACATGTACAAGTTTAAATGTGCCTTTTGGCATGCCGGGGGCGGGGTGGGGTGTGAAGTCTGAGCTCGTGCTATGCTCTACCATGGCCTAGCTGCTGAGTGGGTAAACTGGGCACGGCCGTACCTGCTCAAATGCACCCTTCATACGTACCCCATGGTGCACGCTTGCTATATGGAGCCCTGCCACTTCATGCTACTGGGGACTGGCAGGCAGCCCAGCGCCAGGCACCCGCCTGCTAGAAACCGGCCTCAGCCCTCAGGTCACAGAGCCTAATGAGCGTTGATCCACATTCAGATGTGCATGACTGCCATGCCTACACTGTGTTTACACACGCTCTGCATATGTATCCTGGAAGTCAAACGTCCTATCGCAACCTTTCAATGTGCTTTAAGCTGGCACCACGACTCCTGCAATGTGACATATTTTAATTTTTATGGCTTCTGGACCCTCAGGCTCACAGATCCTCATCTCTAAAATTCACAGACTCTTGTTAAAAAAAAATAATAAAAAATCTGCAACCATTGGGTGACCAGTGCTGTTCTCTTCATATTGAAAACAATGGGACCTTAATATCTTTTTAATTTTGAACTTTTTCTGAGAAATGGGAAGAATCCAGACTCCAAAAAAGCAGATTAAAAACCTTCTACCACTAACCAAGCTGTGTGAGTGCTTAGAACAACTTTGAACATGCTTTGGAAAAACAGCAGTATTGATTTGGCGCATTAAGTCAGTAGTAAAGACATCTTTGCTCCCGATTTTTAAGCAATAAAAGATCATAATCTAGATACTAATGTTGAAAACCATATATATATATATGTATATGTATATATATATATTTTTTTAGAAGCATTCTTGAATCCTTGAGTCAACTTAGAATCTGTGAGGGAATTTTATGTTCCAATCAATTGTGAGTCCAGTCATTTTTGCCGTTATGACTGAATTCAAGAATTGCAGCCATTTAGGGACCCTCTCTACATACATATAGCTTTCTTACATCAAGTCTTCTACCCAACTCTGGTGTTTCTGTATGTACCTAGAGATTTGGGACATAATTGGTTTTTGCTGCAGAACTGCAAAGAACAGTGGGACCAAGTTTGGCACATTTGCATAGCATCAGAGGCCTTGGATAAATAAAATGAAATATTAAACATTTTCTTTTGTAAACGCAGGATTTGACATACTAATATATTAACAGTATGGTTACGATGTGATTAATGAAATGCTTCTAAACCTTGTGCAGTTACTATTCGTGATAGTTACAATGTCAAATGCCAGGTCAGATTTTGCTTCTAAACGGTTTCTTTTTTGTGTGTGAGATTGCAGAAATAATACTACAGCTCAGTATAAATTATGGTGCCACTGACTTCAGTATGAAAGGTACCAAATTGCACCACTGTTCTGAAAAACCAAGAGCAACCACCGTGAGACTACCACAAGCCCTTTATGTTTGGCAACAGTTTTCCAACTTACAACAGTAAAGATACATTTCATGTTATGGTATCCAAAAATTGGTGAACATGTGAACTTCTCTACAAATCTAAATGACTTGTCAAGTCTCTATCACCTTTAACAATGGCCACCAACAGATGCTTTTTAAAAAAAAATAAAAATACAGTAAGTCCTCATGTTAAGCATAAGTGGTACTATGTGCCCTGCACAAGGGCATTGTCTTAACCTCAGACACTTAGATTTGCTCAAGCAATTTCTTTTTTTTATTTGCTTAAGCAAATAAGCAGATTTTCTCCTGCCACAAATCTTTCTTGCTCAGAAATATTATGACTTATTGTTATCCACCCATGTATCCAGTCTCTTTTAATCTTACTAAATTCTAAATCCCAAAGTTGTTACACAGCCATGAATTGCACTATCATCCTTCACTGAAAGGAATAAACATACATTTGTCAATTTTTATGTGTTGCCTTTGATTCCATTAAATGTCTTTTGTTTCCCTTTGAGATGAGGAAGGCAGCTCTCAAGCTTTTCTTTGTACTACTGTTTATTTTCTACTGTCATCTCCTTTGTAAGGAAACCAAGCTAAATCTTTTCAATAATTTATCATGTGTATTTCCACGCAATTCAGCTTCCCTCGAATGTTTGAGAGACTGCAACAGCTACTGAAGTTAGATTACAAATACATTTTCATTTTGAAGTTCTGTAAGCCTAATCTGTGTCCCAAGACATTTTAGCTAATTCTAGTCAAAAACCCCCATCCCAGCAAATTTTGAGTCCAGGTAGAGCAAGAACACAGCAGCAAAACTAAAGGCAAATAACTGAGACTGGCCATGTAAACAACCACCTGTGAGAAGATATACCCACTGACATTATAAAGAAGTGGGCTTTGATTTGAAAAAAATTATAAAAATGTGAAAATCCTGCAAGATGTAATTATATCACATGAGGCATTAAAGCACTTTAGAAGACATTTCACAGGATGGCCAGGGTTGGAAAGGACCTCTGAAGACCTGCTAGTCCAACCCCCTGCTCAAGCAGGGTCACCCACCACGTCCCATGGATACTTTTCAAGGTTACTGTAATTTCCATTTCCTCATCATTAGGGGATCAAAACCCCCATACTGTCTATAGTAAGGCGTAACAACTTTTAAGAACTCGTAATTTAAAATTTCTATCTCTGATTAAGTCCTTCAGACTGATTATTTACTTAAAAGCACCCAAAGCCAGCACATCTTTGCTTATAAATAAATGAATTATAATTTATCATAAATATTCACACGCCAATAAATAAGCCCAGTGTTATCTTAATCCATCATCTTCACAATGAATTTCCATACTATGTTTTCTTTGTGTTTAAATATGATGTATTCCTTGAAATGACAGTTAGTTCAGAATATAGCTGTCGACTTAAAACTCAACCTATATTAGCTTCTACTGTGTTGTCAGGTGTGATTTAAAGTGTCAATTACTAATAGCTAATGACTCATAACACAGTTTTCCATGTCCTCCTGTCAGACCAAGGTTACTTTTGCTCACATCCTCTCAAGGGACTGGCCTGAAAGAGGAACAAGGAGATCTCACTGAAAATTCTTCATTCTGAAAATTATTTCCTATGGATTAACATCCTTTTAAACTTGCTGACTTTCTGGATGCTTCAAAAATTTATTTTCTTGTTTTACCAACAGATGGTATGAATTTCTACTAGGAGATGCAAATTGCTTTTGCAAGTTGGTATTGGTATTTTTATATTCTGCTGCAAGGATGATCTCTGTAGATGCAGTAAATGTACTTGTTTTAATATCTGAATATATGTTGCTATCTAGCACTAGGTAATAACATGTACCATTTTATTTCAACTTAAGACAAAAAAGAAAAAAAAAGGAACCCCAACCAAACAGCACCACAGTTCTGCACTACTGCAGAGAGAGTTTATTTTATTTGGCTTGGCACATATTCTCGCTACAAAGGCAGGTGGCTGCCAGCAGCTGTGTATCAGAAGGAGCAGGACATCAACATCAGAAAGGTACCTCCAGCTCTGCACTTGCCTCACCTTAGCCTCTTACTTTCCTCAAATTACTTCCCTGCTAGGACAATTTGGTTTCAGTCTCTGCTGTTATGTATGCCTAGAACTCATCACATTTCTCCTTCTAATTTCTTCTCTTCTTGCTCCTCCCTTCCCACTTGCACCTCCCAAAACAGAGCATGTGCTGTCTTAATCCTTAAGTCCACTCTAGTTGCTTTTGAGTCTAGCTTACACATGTATACATTACTCTTACCAAGCTCTCTATAGATGTATTGGCTAGGATGTGAAACAATTATTTCACCAACTGTGCTTTGAATATTGGATGACCTTGACATGGGTGATTTTGTCTTTCCTTTGGAAAACCTCTCCAACATATTGCTTCTTTTCCTTGTTTGATGGAAAATTCGCTCTTTAGTTGCAAGGCACCCCAGACTGAAACATCAATGCTTTATCTCTTTGTCCCAGGATTTGAGGAGGTTCTCTCACATAAACAGGGCAATAAATATCTTCTTTTGATATTTGAATGATTCATAAATATGCATCTCTAACTTACATGACTTCCATCCAAGTTAAAGTAGTAATCCTGTCTTTGTAAAATTTACTCACAAGTGTCCAGACATAAACTTAACATTGCCAAGATAAACTGCTTTTTTGTGCTGAATTCTCCTCTTTACTACGTCAACGCAGCTGACAGCACCACTGTCTTCCCTGATACTCTAATCCACAATACTGTTTCATCCTTGGGACATCACACTTTAACTCTCGGATTCTGGCTGAATACTAAACTAGACTGTTTCTTCCTGTAAATCACCTCAAAAATGACTGACAAAAAGTCTAAGTATTTTGCTCACTGATAATCTCTTTTTTGGCTTCAGTGCCTGCAAGTCTTATTTTCTCAAACTGATCCTCATGAAATTATCTTCCTGGTTCATTACTTAATTGAATCAACTTCTGATATGCCTTCCCATTAACTTCCATTTTCATTTATATAACCCTCAAAACTTTAGACATAATGCTTATGTTATCACATGACTGCTGCTGCTTTTCCCTTAATAATATCAGCTTCAACTACACAATTTCCAAAAAGAATTTATTTTTCTTTTCCCATCATCATCTCTTACGAGAAGAGATAAAGTTGTACGCAAAATCCTAAATCCATTCTCAATACCCCTTTTAAAACTCGTAACTCAGATAAGACATATAACAAAACATAACTTGAGAATGACTTAGCAAGATATTTTAGTCTCCGATATTCTTGCCTTGTTATCTTATTGCCTGGTGCATCTTTCAGATCATACAGTACATACTCTTGTATAAATATCAAATGGAAAAAGCAATAACCAAATAATTTTTGAGGAAAGAAATTAAGTTGTTAATGATCTTGCACAAGAGTCAGACTCATACTCTTCAGTTATGATGTATACAGAAAGATTTTGTGGACTTTCCTGATTTTGTGGTTGAAGATGGAAACAAGGTCATACATTTTCAGCTATGAAAAACTGTGCTCTGTGCCTGTCATTTTTAATGAAAAAGTTGGTTATTTTTGGTCTTAGAATTTATTAATTTTTCAGTAGGGGAAAGCCCCCAAACCTTTGACTTCTGTCTGTCCCTTGGGTTCTCTGTTACACACCTGACATTAGCCAGACCAGACTAAAGCTTTAAGACATTATACACCAAATCTTTTTACGGACTGCTGAATTTGTAACTGGACTAGTTGTTTAACTAAACAGGCCACCTTTTATGAAGTACTATGAAATAAAAATCATAGAAATCAATTGATAACAATCTAGAAAGACAGAATAGACTTTCTTGTGCAAGTGTACAAATTATTTTAATAGCTACACAATTCTGTATTTATGTGGGACGATAAAACAACTGCCACTTCTTTATCTTGCCTATACCAAGTATTTAATGTAAAATTGCCTATCCAGTTGTTCTGTGAAAACTACTGTAAAAAGAGATGAATAAGAGGCATCCTGGAGACCTAATTACATATAAGCACTGCAGTTAATTAAGATACATACAGCTCATCTGTTGAACAGTAATTTTTGAAAAATTAATAATAGCTTTGTTCATTACATTCTGCAGTGATGAATACCAATATTTAAATTGCGTATCACTATAACTCAAAATTTAAAGATATTAAAAACATTAATTTTCACAGCTCTCTTTGATGTATGTATTTTTATTCCCGTTTTACATTCCCCATTAAAGATCAGAGGCATGGGATGGTTCCCCAAAGCCAAATATTCAAGTACCAAACCAAGATTAAAATTTTAAATTTCACAGCACCCAATCCAATTGGTACTCTTTTAAGCCACATTACTCTTCTGAAAATAGGGAAGAATTAATTAATAACTACAACCAGGCAGTGCCATTGCAAAACAAGAAATGCTTCATATAAGTGAATGTACACTGACATGAATATAAAACCAAAGAAAGATACTGTCATCAAGAAAGTAACATTGTTGAAAAATCATTTCTAAGGCCCAGTCTGCCCCACATAAGTCACTGGGGTTTTCTCATTGACTCTTGGAAGAAGAAAACAGATCTGAAGTATCTGTATAATAAAGACAATTGTCAAAATTAAGCATGGTTGACATCACAGAAGGTAGTAAGTTTGCATGCAAGCTGAATGTGTTTAAACAAAACACATTACAAAGCACAAATACACGGGTTTAAGTCAGGCATAGTCCAATCATGAGAAAGCTGTTGGCCTAACCGTCATAGAACTTACTCTGATAGGAAGTACGGATCCGTTTCGTTAAATCTGGATAAAAGTTAGACAGGCCACGCATGCAAAAGTTGTCTTTGGAACATGCCAGTACACCAGCATCAGCAGCAGGCAGAGGAAAGAGAGAAAAAACAGTCTAAAGTGAAAGGACGTGATAATCATAACCAGCATCTAGAACAGCCAAGGTGAAGAAATTTCAGCAGATGCTTACCTTCCAATTGGGAGATATAACAAGAAAAATCAAAAAAGTAAAAGACATGGGATGGATGGTGAGAAAGCAGCTGAGGCTTTTTTTAGATGCATAGTTTCTATAAGCAATCTAGAAGTGCGGATTCCTTCTTAGCGGTCACTTGTCCCCAGCGGGCTCCATTCTAGCAGCACGGCATAGCTGGAAGGCTGCCTCAGAGACTAGCCAAGGCTGTCGCTGGCACTGTGACGCCCTGTGTGGTACGGTGCTGATAATAGCTATTTCTACAACAGACACCCTCCACCTTTTGTACAGGGCTACTGCAGCATTTTGCTTGTGGCTAGCTGCTCAAATTACTTTGGGAGCTGCTGCGAGGCTGGCTGAACCAGACAGAAGCTGAAGGTAGCTTAAAGCTGCTTGTCTCTTCTCAGCTGTGCCAAATTTACATCTTTAACACTTGGCACAGATGAGAACTAAGCTTGCCATGATTAAGTGCCTAGAAAGTGAGATAAATGGTCTTTCAGGAATGGAAGTGGACCTGAAGACATTTTGTTCTCTAAATTTTACTTTCTGTTTGGAGTATACACACATATTCCCAATTAAAAAAGTTTCCATTGACTTGATGGAGAAATATAATTTGATGATTTAGTGCAAGGTCTGCTGAAAAAAATGCTGATGCTGTAAACACACTATAAGCTGCTGCTTTTTTATTTTACGGTTAGATTTAGAACTCAACATTTTCAAACAGATTTTTAAATAAAATTCTAAAACTCCACAGCTATATAAAACACATTCATAATTGTGTCTGACTCTAGTAAGTTACTATGGAATATGTAAAAACACTTGAAACACAGAAGATCTTCTGACTTTTTTCTCATACAATAAATTTTTTAGATAACCAAAAATGTATGGTAAAATTTAGCTACACTGATGGACCAGTACTTCTAACATACAATGCGTAATAATAGCTGTGCCTTACAAATGTGCTCCTCTCGGCATCAAATGTTTAGATGGGGTACACCTGGATTTAGTAAGTTTCTATCAAGAGCTTCAATTCACTAACAAAGTGGCTTATTTGAACTACCTGTGCTACCTACACAACATGTCTCTCAGGTGTTAACACTTCGCCAAACACAACTGCCTTTTCAAATACCAACAAATAGCACTTGGCAGAAGAGACAAGTAAGTTTAAATTTAAGTCTTACCTATTGGTATGAACTTACTGAAACCAGAAAGAAAACAGCGCACAGACTACACTTCAAGTGACTGCCAGAGAAACCATTTACTGCTCTGCTCATTAAGATTTTTTTACATAGACTCAGCTAAGGGAATCACTTGCTGACCTCCATCCCAAAAGAATAAACTTCATAAAACATTTTCTTCCTGAGAAAGTGTCAGTACCTAAAGCATGTCAGGTTTCTTTTGTCAAGTTACAAAACTTCCATTGGCCGGCAAATAGTCATGCACTTCAAAAGCACTGTAAAAAGCCACAGGCAAAAGGACCAAAGAACATATCAGGCTCATAATCACAATAATTTATTTCCTACCTGCAGCAAACTGCTTGCTTTTGCGAGGTGAACGGGGCTGACGCTGGTATGGATCACTTGATCCATATAGGTCAAGGGTTCCCATGCTCAGCAGTACTGTCTTCTGCATGATGTCCACAACAGCCAAACCGTTGCAGTTTCCAAATGCCACTCTGAGAAAATAAATGTTCCCCAAAGGGATTACTAATATGTAATGAAGTGGTGCAAACAATAATCATTACTCATTATTATGAATACAGCACGAAGATTTTCTTCAGAAACTATCAAAGATTACATTTTATAATTCTTAGGTTTTTAATTCTGAATTTACAAAATTGTGTCCTGAAGCACAGTAGTTGACTTTCCAGAAAGACTTTCAATCAACCTTCTGTGCCGAACGCATTGCCATAACGTCTAAATATCGCTTTACTGAGCAATGTAATTCTAGTCATAATGATCTAAATTAAGCCTACAAATCTGGACGTAGATCTTAAAAAGTGGTTATACATAAGATATAAAATACAAATACAGATTAAAATACAGATACAACTACCTGTATAAATAATTATTTTAAACTAAATATAAATGATAAATGAAATCTATTAAGCTGTACTGTGGAGATACCCAAATCTGAAAGGTAGTTATATAATTTCCTACCAACTCTATCAGCTTGGCCAAAACTGTCTCTGCCCCTCTGCAATGCTTCTTACACATGCCATTTTGATGGTGGTTTGATCAAGATCTCCAAACTGGTATGAGATTGCCTAAGATCTGGACTGCAGCCTTGTTATAAGGAAAAAGAGATGGAACAATTTCTTTCTTTTTTTGCCTAGGAAGTCCCTTTTGAAGCATTCTGCCTGATTCTTCTCTATCACTATTACTGATTTCCCAACACCAGTTTCAGAAAGTGGGAAGAAGCACTGGACCAGCAGCACTTTCTCCTCCTCTCCCACAAAAATGTTTTCTAGTCTTGCTTTTTCCCCAGATTGGAAGGGGTGGAGGGTGGGGGTGGGGGGAGGAAGAATACAGTGCATCGATCTGAGGAGAAGAAATAAAAAGGGAAAAGGAAGAAAACAGATGCTGAACATGTCTATATGTAAGAACTGGGAGAAAGTCTGAAGTTAACCATAGCATATGGAAACCCATATAACTCAGCAGGTAATATCTTTGCTTCGTATTCTCACTAAAACATTAAACCTATTTAAGATTTAATATTAAAATAGGCAAGTAAAACTGAATAATTCTGGATTAAATAATGGCAAATCAGTTCACAGAGCATATGACTATTGGAAGGATCCATATGCCAAACTCTTGACACTGCATTGTTGGAGAACTGATTTAAGCAGGGATATTATATACTGAGAATTATTGTACAGAAGTCTCTCCTTTTCTATCAGAGTACAGTTTTAACTTCCAGATGGAAAGGATTGCAGGTGCAGCCACAAGGAAACTCAAAATCTCAAACCATGCTCAATCAGATTAAGAATAATTTGTGATCAAGTTTCATCATTTTATGTAAGAAGGGGTTAAGGTGGTCAGTTCAAAGCCCGGCAAAATATTTAAGCATTCAGTTCATGCTAAAATTGAGCTGTGCACTCACCTCCACCTGACTCTTCTTAATATAGCTCCAAAATATCTTACAGGAGATATGTGAATTTGTGTGTGGAAAAACAGTAAGGAAAGAGAGAAGTAATGAGATGGAGGAAGGGGAATCAGGGTAGACAGAACATTTCCCTCTGTTGTACCTTTTCTCCTTCTGCTTCCATTATAAAAAAGAGAGTTACATATAGCAAATAGAAAAGGTAAAGGATGAAAATGAGGTGAGTTTTAATTATTTGTCAAACTGTCCAATTAAGGCACCATCTATAACAGTGACTCAAATTCTACTGGTTGTTACTACACCATATTTTTTCTACCCTTGACTTAACACTGACTTTCATACAGCATCTGTGGAAATATGATGAATGTACCCTTTTCCCCATTGACTCTTTGTTGATCTGTAGCTTAAACAGCTACTAATATACACCAGCTTAAAGTGTGTACAAATCCACTTTGATTTGGCAATATTTGTGCTTATGTGGAAAGATCATAAGGTGAACTGGGGAATAAAGTCCATATTTTATGAATACCGAGTAATATCTGTTTCAGAAATTAGTAAAGCTTGGTTTGCTTAATAGAAGAACAAAATAATTTTTAAGAGAGTTTTCCTGGGACAAAAAGGAACTCTGTCACATTTGCCAGAAGACCATATTGTGCAAAGTTTTATATGTCTTCATGTTGCTTAACACAAATTGACTGATAAAGAATAGAAAAAAATATTTTGCTGTTTGTTTTTGGCATTCTTGTATTTTGCTTTAAAGCATATGTTAATAGGCATTGTCAGAGAAAGGATATTGAAGTGAAAAAGATTACTATGGCAAAGCAATTCCTGTGTTCATAAATCCCTGTGTTCTAGGTGGAGAAGAAAAATAAAGGAATAAAAATACCAAGTGTCAACCTCATCTGTTAATACTTCAGGGAGCAAAAACTAGAGCTATCTGAATTTTGAAAATTATTAACCTGAGACATTAAATTTGGAAAATATGAGTCACAAGAAGAGCTAGTGATCATTCACTCTCTGGTCAGCAAATTAACAGAACAGATCATCACTTCCTGGTCTGCCTTTTTCTAGACTTCTTTAAATTCACACAGAAGCATGGATATAATATTACTTATACCTAAATTACTTTACCAAGAAAAATCAGAAATTGCTCATTAATATTGTAACACTTCTGAGGAATGATAAGAAAATCTAGAGAGACAGTACTATTAACAAGGTTTAAGATAAATTGCTAGCATCCAAGTCTTAATGAAATCAAATGCAAAATAAGCATAATGATTTCTCAATTTTGAGTGATGAATAGAATTAGTTGCTAGGAAATGTTCTATTCTGTGGGTATCTTTCACAGAAATATCATAAAATCCTCATCAGACATTTCGTGACAATACGTAGATTGGCTGAAAATTTTTATCACATGAGCTAGTAACAAATTTTCAGAGACAATTTTCAACAGAACATACAGTAAAACATTTATTAATTGTGTTTAACCTTGTAGACCTTCAGTCATAATTGAAGCATTTTGTAAATGTTTCTCTTCTACTTTCATTACATAATGAAGATTTTGATCATTTCAGTAGAAAAGACCCAGGTGTTGATACTTCTAATTTGTAGCTCGGTACCATTAAAAGTAAACAAAACACATTAAATAAAGTTTCACAATGTCTGAAGTCTTTTATCTTTGCTGGGGATAAAGTAGTTTTTTTAATCTTACTTTAGTCGTGTTTCATGGCTGCAGCAATATCAGGGACACTACGTTCCTATTATTTGTAATATACAGCTACAGAAATCAAAGTAATTAAAAGAACACTGGAAGTAGACACTTCGGAACACACTCACCATCCTGTGCCTTCCTGCTAGTTAAACTGATTATTATAGGAAAAATAATTAAGCAAAAAATGACCCAAAGAACACTACAACTAGCATGGCAAAACCGACAGTGGCAGCTTTTCCACGTTGTGAGGTTAGAAAACAGGAGAAAAGTAAAGTATTGAACAAAAATTCAATGAAAGATGGGACTGTACCTTGTCATAGGCCCAAGGAAAATGTTGAGAGACGAGAGAGGGAGAGAGAAGAGAGTTTGCAGAAGGAATTTAAAGAAACAGGCCTTTCTTGGGACTAGCTTTTGTAGGAAAGTTAAGTTCAGGTTATTGGGCTATTTTATTGATACATGCATTTATTTCTGATACACTCGTACTTAGTATATGGTGTTTTAAAGGAGGCTGTCCTCTAAACTATTACTGCTCCTAGCAAAGGAAACAATTTAGAGCATTTGATTGAATCAGGTATGTTTAGGCAACCACTGTGAGTACCAGGAGAACTGCAACTGGCAGGTACTTCACAAGTGGGAGAATGATGTGATATTCCTGAAGTCAGGTGCTGCCTTGAGGCCTGAGACCCGCAAGGGAACAAATGAGGCAAACCCCAAGAATTTGCACAAGTGACAGAAGTATCTAGGTATGGTGAAACAAAAGAAACTTCTAGAGATCATGAACAGGAAACTGTCTGGAAATTGAGGCCAAAGACTTAACAAAACAGCCCTCAAACAACATTTTTTTTTGCTCAAATGTAAACGCTCCGCATACAGTTTCTGAAAGTCTCTGAAGAGAATCAAGTGACTTACTGGAAATCAGCAGGAGTCAGACACCTAACACCCATTATAGTCTATAGTTTTTATTTGAGTTACATCTTCTACAGGGAAAACCATTTTAATGTATCTGAGCAACCATCAGTGAGATAAAACATTAAAAACTGGCAGATAAATTGAACCTTAGGAAAAAAATACCGATGCGCCCACTTGCATTTCCATACAGAATTTAGCATTTGAATGTTCCTTACTCAGTTTTCAGTTTCAGGTCACTGATTCTCTTGCAAACAGATTAGTACAGACAGAAAAATGCTGTTCTCAGAAGACAATTTCCAACTAAGGTATGATGTCGTGATAAATGATATTTAACACTTAATCCCGTCACCATTCTCTATAAAATGTATTTCACCTTGATGATCCTTTCAAAATAACTTCTAAAATTACAGATTTGAAAGGTAATTAGATTTTATTTGAAAGGATGGATAGAATAATTTGAAAAGATTAAGCCTTTTAAATAGGACTAGTGAAAAGTTTAACTTCTCATATTACAATCTTTATGTGAGTTCAAATAATTTCCCCCCAAGAATCTGGGTTAGAGCAACTTAGATTATTTTTACTCTGACTTTTAATTGTCTGTGGGAAACTTCAACGTATAATTGGAAAATACATCATTTAGTGCAATAAACAATAAATCAATGCTACCTTAATTTTGAGTTACTTACAGTCCATAAGCAGAGTTTACAGCAAGACTGGTAATCTGTTGTGGAGGCTCACCATCCACCCACACCAACTGAATAACAAGATCTGCCTGGTATCCAGGAGGCATTCGCACAGGTCGAGTCTTAACACTAAGAAGAGGAGGTACAGAATAAGAACAAACAAACAAACAAGCAGACTGGGCCATGAATAACAACTGCTTTTCTTGAGAAAACACTAGTGAAGCACAACCCTTAGTAAGTCCAGAGCAGTACCAGCCCTTGCAGCACACTGTGTGTATACCCATAGGTTGAGACTGGGTGTTCCAATCAGAACAGGGATATTTTGGAGGAATTCCAGGTTCTGACTTTCCTTTCTGTCGTAGAAACAAATCTGAAAACTTCAATGTTCCCTAGAGGAGAAACTCTGGAGAAGATGTAGGTGGGGGTCAATAAAAATAATTTTTACTTAATCATTTTTCTTTGATATTCCTTTGTCAGAACATTTTCTTATGCTATATAATGCACACTTTTAAAAGTCCTGTTTCCTTCTTAGGGGTATAGTCACCTAGTATGTGATCTGGTCTTAATGAACGAATCTTCCTACATAAAATCTGATATCCTTATTAACACTGCTCCATGTTCTTTATGGCAAGCTCAGTGACTTGAGAAGCAAGTAGTGCAGGTGTATGTATTAAGGGGAGGTGTAAGAACTGAACACTCCTGTATGACTACTTTATGTGTGTTCCGGACTAATAGAACTGAACGTGATGATACACCAAAAGAAGATACTATGCAAGAACAGCAATACTTTAAGGTATTCATGTTATTCATTCGTACATTCATACTGCAGTAGTAGTTCAGACGTAAAGCCCACTAGCCAGTGCATGTTCATAGTAGCTATAAATGTTGAGTCTGCTTGTACAGTGTGCACCCCTCTGCACACAGCCATAACAGGGCAGTCTATCACATAAAATCCTCCAACCCTGGAAAAAATAGTACCCAGAGAAAGACTAAGAATCAGGAAAGTACTGAACGCAGCTAGTTAATATAGACATGGACAACACATTGTGAAGAACTGCAGTTTTTGGCACGTAACATTTCTCTCTGCTATAAGTGCTTCTCTATGCACATATCTCTACCATAAATATCTTAAGCAGTATTATCCTGTGTGCTGGATCTTACAGAGAATTCTTTGATGACTCTGATGATGCAGACTATCTCCTAAACCTGACTATGATGTGACTCAGCAAGCTTTCTAAGCAGCCCTGGCCCATATACCTGAAAAGATGATGGATCAGATTAGAAAAAAACCCAATTAATTTCTACTCAGAAGCAAATAGGCAAGCACTTCTTTCAAGGGAGGGTATTTAATCTTATTATTCAATAACCAAGACTATCAGGTTTTTTGTAGCTACACTAACTGCACCTGTTGGGATAGAGGTCTTGGTGGCAAACAGGGCTACCAGCAGTCTTGGAAAACTAAAGATAGATGCAGAAAGCTGAAGTAAAATGAAGTAAAACATAACCACAGAAAGGCACCAGGGCAAAAGTTCTGAGCAAGATAACTGCCGTAACACAACCAACAATGTACAATGCAAAAAGTGCTCTAATCCTGGCAGAGGTTATGAAGAACAGAAGACTGTGAGATAGTTCTCACACTTTTATGGTCTGATCTAGAGCATGGGAACAGACTGGAAATGGAAGTACCTTATGAAACAAAGGGAAAAAATCTCCAGCTCAATGTTAGCAGTAGAAGCACTTGAAGATACTTTTTGGAGAAGTTCTTAAGGCATAAGGACTATTCCCTTAATAAGACATTAATATTTGTGGTGGGTTAACCTTGGCCAGCTGCTCTCTCACTCCCCCTCCTCAATAGGAAAGGGGGAAAATACTACATGAAAAAGCTCACGGGTCGAGATAGGACAGGGATATTGCTTACCAATTACCATCACAGGCAAAACAGACTTAACTTGGGGCAAACTGATTGCATTTATTGCCAATTAAAGATAAAGTAGGAGAGTGAAAAATTCTTTGAAAAGACAAAACTAAAAATACCCTCTCCCCACCCCTCCTTTCCAGGCTCAATTTTACTCCTGACTCTTCTACCTCCTTCCTCAACCCACGCAGCACAGCGGGGATGGGGAACGATGGTGGCGGTCAGTCCACAACATTGTGTCTGCTACTCTTTCCTCATACTCTTCCCCTGCTCCAGTGTAGGTCCCTCCCAGGCGGCACAGCCCTTCAGGAGCAGACCACTCCAGCGTGGGTCCTCCCAGGCCACAGCTTCAGCCAGAAAACTTGCTCCTGACTGGGCTCCTCTCCACTGGCTGCAGCTCCTGCCAGGAGCCTTCTCCGACGTGGGCTCTCCATGGGCTGAGGGGGACAGCCTGCCTCACCATGGGCTCCTCCACAGGCTGCAGGGGAATGTCTGCTCCGACACCTGGAGCACCTCCTCCTCACACCTTAGTGGCTGCAGGACTGTTTCACATACTTTTTTCTCGCTTCTCTCTCTCACAACTGCTGTGCAATATTTTTTGCCCTTTATTAAATTTGTTTTCCCAGAGGAGCCATCCTTTTGGCTGCGGGGTCCAGCCATGCCCTGTGGTGGGTGGGTTGGAGCAGGTGGAACAGGCTTGGGGCAGCCCCAGCTGCTCCTCACAGGGGCCCCTGCACCCCCCCACCCCCCATACAACATCATCTATAACTGCCTTTTCAAAAGACATTCACACCCTATTGAATTAACCATTTCAGTAATACAGTTTGTGCTGTACTGCTTATATTTTTTTGTAGAGGGTTCACTAACCTTGCCAAAACTTTCCCTTATTTATCATTTAACAAGAAAGGTATTCCTCATCTATCTTTCTAAATGCATTTTCTTCACAGTGGCTTGGCACATTATTTCTTTTGCCTGTCGTACTGTTCAGTTCTTATATATCCATTGATCTGGAGCAATAATCAGCCACTTGGCTTGGATCTTGTCATAGGAAAGTCACGGCAGCTGAGTTCAGCAAGTAGGATGCTTTTTCCTTGGCCTCCTCTTCCTCATTCCTGATTGTGCAGGACCAGCTGTGAGAACAGACCTCAGGCCACCGGTCTGGACTAGCACTCCTCCCTGCCCCACGCAGGGTTGCTGCAGTCACAAGAGCAAAAAGAAAGCCCTCAACAGCCACAGTCTTGACCCAAACTGGAAAGGAATCTCATCATGACAATGTGTCAATAGTGGAGATGAACAGCACTTTATCTCCCTGGTTAGAGTCAAGAAATTTACCACTTTAATTCTCTTGCATAAGAAAGCTTGTTACCCATGGCTGGTGACAGACTGCAAGAGATAGACACCATACTGCAACTCTAGCATGCCAAACAATGATGGGAGCCAAAAAGCAGGGCTGGCAGTAGTGAGATAAGGCTTTCTGAAGTGCAGGCTGACCAAGCCAGAGTAAGCACATGGTGCAGTAGGGTTGCACAAGACACCCTGTTGGAACTAATACACGGTTGTGTGAAGCCTGAAGAGAGGAAGCAGCAGAAACACGAGTTGGTGCAAGAGTTAAACAGTTCACTGTTAGCTGTGGGATGCCTTATTGCCTGCAACTTTCTCAGGTCCCGTAGCCTCCTCAAACTCCATAGCCCTATCACAGTATACCTTTTATACCTGAGGAGATGGGGTCACATATCTGGGTATCGCGTATCTTGATACCACAGCAGAATATATGCAGCATTTCAGGATGAGGAATGAGACCTTCACTTGAATCTCCAAGACATAAACATCTCTCACCATCATGACCCTGACCTGCTCCTACCTTTTCCCCTCTCTGACTGCAGAAGTACGTGAGCTGTGTGGCCAGGTTTTGGTAGTGTGGGGTGGGGGGCTACAGGGGTGGCCCCCACGCTGCAATCAGTTCCAGCTGGCTCTGCCACAGAACCCTGGCAGGACGCAGCTGAGCCCCTCAGACAAGCTGGTGACACCTCTGGGAAAACAAATTTAAGAAATGGCAGGACATGCTGCCTGGAAAAAAGAAGGGAGGAACAAAACCGTGAGAAACAGCCCTGCAGATACCAACGTGTGAGAAGAAGGAGGAGAGGAGGTCATGCTCCAGGTGTGGGAGCAGTGATTCCCCCTGCAGCCCATAGAGAGGACCATGGTGGGGTAGATATCCACACCACAGCCCTTGGAGGACGTTATGGTGGAGCAAGAGGGTACTTCCTGAAGGAACTGTGGCTTGTAGAAAGCCCATGCTGGAGCAGGTTTATCCTGAAAGTCTGTACTCTGTGAGAGGGACCCCACACCAGAGCAGGGAAAAGTGTGAGGAGGAAGGAGTGGCAGAGAGCAACCGTTTTGGGCTGACCACGACCGCCATTCCCCATCGCCCTGCAGTGCTTGGGGTGGAGGAGGTAGAAGAGCTGGGAACGAAGGAATGAAATAGGGAAAAAAGGAAGGTGGGGGGGCAGGTGTTTTAATTTTGGGGTTTGTTTCTCATCATCCAACCCTATTTTAATTGGCAGTAAATGACATTACTTTTCCTCTAGTTGAGTCTGTTTTGCCTATGACAGTAACTGGTAAGTGATCTCCTTGTCTTTATCTCAACCCACGAGCTCTTTCATCTTATTTTCTTCCCCTTGTCCTGTTGAGGACAGGGAGTGGCAGAGTGGCTGGGTGGGCACCTGGCAGCCAGCCAAGGTCAGCCCACCACAGTGGGCAACAGCTTTGCATTTCCTATTAACAGCAAACCTCTGCTGAAAGTTTGCACTTTCTCCTCTGTTCTGCTGGCACTAAAGCTTTGCCCTTCCCTTTGTTCCTAAGATACATATCCATAAGCGTTTCTGAAGTGACACTATCCATAAGTTTATTGAAGCCCTGGATTATCCAGGAGTATTCATGGCGGGGACAAAGGGACGAACATCTGTGAACTCGAGCTGCTAAGGAAGAGGGGTCTTTTGAGACAGGTGAAAACTGAAACTACAAACAAGATTTGTATACGATGAAGAATGTATTCTTTTCAAACAAACTTCACAGCAGGCAGAAGCTGAGTGTTTTATATACATAGTCCTCCCGAGTATCTTTGTGATGGGCCCCTCCAACTTCTTATGCCAGTGGGTGAGCCTTTAAGAGGCATACTAGTGATGGCGTTTCCACCTTGCACCCCATTTTCAGTTTTCAGCTCCTGCCCTTAAAAATGTTACAAAAAATATAGAACAGGTAGATGAGATCCAAGAAGCAAGACTTAACTCTAATGCCCTTCCAGCTGAGCAGACATGTTTTCCATCCATATTTTCTAATGGATAGTTGATGATGCGGGGGAATACAAGCATCAAACATGCTGCTTTGGTAAGTTCCAACAAATGTCTGTCAAGGCAATGCGTTTGTCTTTTTCTTCTTTTAAATAAACTACCATGAGACTGACAATAGCTGCAGAATTAATTCTGATCTTCTAAAATATGTTTTATTATGATATTACTTTTCCAATGTGTTTTTAACAACATGCTGAAAAAAATTAGAGAACTTGAAGTGCCTTCTAATTTTTCTTTCAGATTGTTGTTACCTGAGCAAAAAAAAGCAAAAAACTACTTTTCACTGCAAATTTGAGGATCTTCTTTGGTAAGATGGATGTTATTTCACAGAGATTTTCTCTGAGCATAAGAATAAGTTATAGCTGGTGAAAGACCATAAGACTGGCATAAAACAGTTTCAGATTACATGATTCAGTTTGTCATTCCCATGTTCCTGTGACACCTTCCTCCTTAAGGATATCTGAGCTATTTCACTGGCTTCACTATCTATCTTGCTTGAACAGAAATGTTGATAGACAGTTCTTCTTCATTTTGGTTTGGACTGCTTTTTTTCAAGTGTTCACACACTCTGGGGATCCCAGCATAAGAAAGGCATGGAGCTGTTGGAGCAGGTCCAGAGGAGGCCGTGAAGGTGACCAGGGGCAGGAGCCCCTCTGCTGTGCAGACAGGCTGGGAGAGCTGGGGCTGTTCAGCCTGGGGAAGGGAAGGCTCCGGGGAGACCTTAGGGCAGCTCCCAGTACCTAACGGGGCCGACAAGAAAGCTGGAGAGGGACTTCTTACAAGGATGTGTAGTGATGGGACAAGGGGTAGTGGCTTTTAACTAGAAGAGGGTAGATTTAGATCAGATATTAGAAAGAAATTCTTTACTGTGAGGGTGGTGAGGTGCTGGCACAGGCTGCCCAGAGCAGCTGTGGATGCCCCATCCCTGGCAGTGCTCAAGGCCAGGTTGGACGGGGCTTGGAGCAACCTGCTCTAGTGGAAGGTGTCCCTGCCCAGGGCAGGGGGGTTGGAGCTGGAGGATCCTTAAGGTCCCTTCTAACCCAGACCATTCTATGATTCTATGATACTATAAACCTAAAGGGACCACAGGAGTATGCGCAGAAGAAATGTATAAATTTCAGTGATTTCCTTGACATGTTCTTATTATCCTACACTGAATTTGTTTGTTGTAAAGTTTTGGGTTTTAATTTTCTTTGTGAGATAATCACGTTCTTTATCATTTTGGAGCTACTTGGAGCTTCTGTCAAAACCCCTGATTGACCTAATTTTAGGATGATACTAAAAGTCTGGGCACAAAGACTTACATCCTGGGTACAGCTTTTTGATGACAGTATTTACATCAAAAATATTTATATGCATACAGATTCACAAATACATCAGTTTCTTATGTTATTATAGCTGTATATTTCATTACAAAATCTTCCGCAATAAGCAAGAGAAATATTAATTCCACACTGCTGCCTGCCTCTCTTGGTAATGTTTACAAAAAAATGCCAAGTTTTCATTGCTTCAGCCCCTTCAGTCACCCTCTTTCTAGTACCTATTCAGAGCAAATATTCAGTCATTCTGACTAGCAAAAATTACGTAGTGTGGAGCACCACTCATTTGCTGTGACAAGGTTGAGAAGCAGATATGAAAATCAACACAATGGAACCAAGATTAAAAGCTAGTCTCTGTGTAAAATTTTATGTGGATTATCAATATAGTTGAAGTTGTGCACTCACCCTGCATGTGTAGGTGGCTGTAGCTTTACGTTATTATCACTCTATCTTAGATTCTGTACTGCTGCCCACCTGAATGACTTGCATATAAAGTCAACAGCATCATCTAGGTCTCTGCTGGGTTTTCTGTGTTTCCAGCACTACGTTCATTTTATCATCATAATTCTTCTTAGAAGTTTTTTGATGAACAGGGAATGTGGACCCAGTTAGGGTTTGGGGGAAAACTGTGGATATTTATATGCCTTTCTCTATTGAAAAGGAAGAGAGTGTACACAGTATGCTTTTATATAAATGTAAGAGGGAGTATGTCCTAGTCATATATACTTCTACTTTGAAAAAACACTTCTCTGTCAAAATAAGTTTACATTTACTTTGTGTAAAATGGGACAAAAATCAGTTGGGCAGCTTAACGTGAGATCATATGGAGTTAAGCAAACCTCTAAAAATTAACCAGCAGAACCTCTACTAGGTCCATTACAGCTTTCCTGCCTCCAAGATCAACAATTTGTCTTCTCCCCAGACCAAATCAAATAAGAAGCCCTTAAGGGAAAGTCTTACCCACTGAAATAATCAATTACAGTCTTGCTGATTTCAGTATCATAAATAGATTTCACATTGGGATTTTTTTAGTAACTTCTCTCTGCCACTTCTATTGATTTTCATGGTTTATATTAATGGTTAAACTGAGGTCTGAGGTTCAACTGCCTGACTGAATAAGGTAGGCAAATGAATGGGATGCCAAAAAATACTGTTAATTTCACAAGAACAATGTCACGATATTGCTTTTAAATGCTAATCCTATTTTCAGGAGCTCAACTGCCCAAAGTATCTGCAAAGTCAGGGAATGTTCATTTAAACTGTTTTTGAAATAATTGAGGCATTTAAAATCTTTAATAATAATTAGACTGAAATAATAATGAATTCACTAAAATGAGGGCAATTGTTATCAGCAGTGCACTATAATTGCTGGAAAATTACAGTTTCTAGTGCTTTGTACAGAATTCTGTTTTGCAACTATTCAAGCCCATAATTTATCTGCCTTATTAGTAAGAACGTATTAATCTATTCCGAACAGTGTCAATATGTACTCTAGCAGACAACAACTTGCTTCTTTCTAAAGATTCAACATATATACACTTCCACACAGTGCAACTGTTTCATAACTGTATATTTTAACAATTGTTTCATGAGTATGAACACAGTTTCCATCTCTTACATACAAAAAAATGCATATACTTCACAAAGAAAGATTTTAGCGTTATACTAATTAACCAAGGAAAAGCTTTGCGCATGTCTGGTCTATGGAAGTCTCTTTGTGAACTCAAAAAACAAATCCTCATACATGCCTTGATCTGTTCTGTGGTGCTTGTGTTCCATTCAAAATTGTGGGTAAGAGATGAAGATTTACTCCTAGATCATACTGGAAAATCACAGTCAAACCTTTACTATAACAGTTTACCTTCCTCATAATTACTTCTAGCCTTTTAAAATCCCTTGTTCATTACTTTGCCTTAATTATTTTGTTTGTTCCATATTCTGGTTTCTTCTCATTTTGTGGGGCATACATACGATTAACCTCTTTTTCTTGATACTTGATGGATTGTTAGTACAACAATAGCAATGCTTTTTTTTAGAAAGATAAATGTTTGAACAATGGCATAGACTTACCTAAGACATGGGATACTATCCTTCATCGTTCCTTCGCATGCTACAGTGTTGGTACTGCCTGAAAGGCTCTTTACAGAAGGAAGCTGGGAAGAGGCATCTGGAAATGCAGGAATTATTTCTGGTTCAGGAGTAATGATATCTTCTACTTCATACTGAAGTCGTACCTCTAATGACTTAAATAAATAAAAAGCTAAGTTATAATTTAACAAAGCAAGCTGCTGAAAGTTCTGTTAATTTCAAATAAATATCAGCAAGCCTTTTTTAAAAAATCCCCCCCCTCATTTCTCATTATTATTCGCAGGCAAAGAATGCTGTCACTTGTTATTTATACAGCCTGACAGCAACCCCGGATAGGAACTAGTCATCTGCCCTGCACTGACAGAGAAATACACAGCTACATTCTTCCAGTGCTGACTGATTCAAGGCTTTTACCGTAAGTGAAAGGCAAGAATACAGTTTTCCAGAGTTTATTACAAAAAGAGAAGATAAACACTGAGCCCCAAATAAATAATATTTTGGCATAAGAAGGCATCATTCAGGATAAATGTAATGAAAATTATCTGCCTATTGCCTGTTACCTTTTCCAAATTCATTAAAACTCCACCTCCTTACTGCTAGCACAACAGAGTCTCTACAAGGCATGTTGTAGCCAGTGTGCCGAAACCTGACAGCGTGGGTAGTACTGACGAACAAACCTCGTTTTCCCATAGGTGGGGGCCAGGAAATCTGACATACCAGAGATAACGGTTCTCCTGAACTGGGGACTCCAAAACGCAGGGGAAACTGGACAGGGAGCTCAAATCTATACAAGTAATCATCTCAAAGAATCACGGTATATATGGGGCAGTTCTTTCTACCTCATAAATTGTCCAAGGAGATGCTCATTTTGAAAAGAATAAAACCCAAGGTACAGAACCCAAAGAGATAAGGTCTTGGGATTACTAAATTAATATTAATTTCAGTTCTGGTACTTTGAAGAGATCAGAAGCAATTACAGATGTAGACACTGCAAACTCCATCTTAGTGATTTCCCACTGAGACATCATCTGTACCAGATCAGAGACTAAGAAAATACCTAAGTTTTATAAGAATCAGGAGATAAAGATCAGTACTGAAGGCTCTCCTATTTCTCAGCCATTGTGTTAAAACACATTACACTTCAGAAAGAAGCAATTCTGCTCAACTAGAAGAGAAAGGGTCCTTTCTCAAAATTTCACTTTTTTTTTTCTCCTTGCAAAATCCTTGGACTTTTTTGCCTGATTCAGCTAAAGAAACCTATGGACAACATTTGCTTTCAAAGACTAATGAGTGAAATACTGAATTCAGGAAAAACTCATCTCCTGGAAGTAATTGCTGCTGCCTGAAACAATTTATAATGCTGTTTAATCTTCATGCAGGACTGCAGTAACTGTTGAAGAGTATGCTCTTCTGCTTGCCATGTTAGAAATGCATCATTCTTCTCTGGATGTTTTTCTCTGTCTTCCTTTATCTACTAAAATTAATTTTGTTAAGTTGTAGCTATTCTTCATTTGCAGAGAGAAGGAAAAATTTAGGCTAATAACATGACTGTGGATTTTTTTTATGCTTTGGTCCCTACTTTGACTGGACCTTGGAAGGGGTACAGAACTGTTGCACCAATTTATTTTGGCACACGGTAAAGATCTTTTTGGAGGTTCCCATCACTAGGCTCATTAATTCTCATTTCTACATTCAAGCCAGTATAATTTTTTTCCCCATAGTTCTTCCCAAGAGCTTTGAAGAGAAGCATCAGTGAGGAAAGACTGATCACGTTTAATAGATATTTAGATATCCTTTTGAGACAGTAGGGAGTGGATTCAGGTGAGAAAACGGCAGCAAATGCTTTTTACATAACTGCATGGCAATGAATCCAACGTTGGATATTACACAGAATTTGTCTCATGCATACTACTTGCTTCCAGATTCCAATATGAAATGATGCAAACAGTACTTCTATTGAGGAAATCCCAGACATCGCTATGCCTCTAAGGCATATTCAGCACCAGACTTCCCTGCTACATGGAGAAACCTTTGAGTAGCCTCCAAGCTTCCCATTAACCACAGCAATGACATCAGGCAGTCAAATCAACATGGGGTCCCTAAAATACTGGGATTTGTGTACTGAACTGAAGGTGCAATCAGGCTGGCTGCTAGAGAAGGGTGGACACTAAGTGCTAGAACTTGGGCTCACCTCAGACAGCAAAGAAATCCTATAGATTTCAGTATAGACAAAGCCAGACAGCCTAAAGTCAGGTACATATTCTACAAAGACTCCTGTATTTTTTATTATAAAAAAAATCCTCACCTTTTGAGAGTGAAGACTTGAATGCCTACAGGAAAAATGTGAAAACCAAGAGATGAGGCCCATCTCAGGGATGCACAAAACCCAGGGGAACTCAGTGACTATGCCACCAAGATCCGATAACATTAAAGTAACTCTTCAGAGAACAATTCCTCATATACATACTTCTTAATTACGGATGAAATCTGAGAAACTGTTAAATTGCACATATTATAACACTTTAGAAAACATCAGATCTGATGCACTTCAGCCACAAGAGTAAAAAACCCAAAAATAAAGAAATTAAATGATAGGTAATGAAAGATAAGGTGCATTTGCTATGGAACAATGTAAGAATACTGAAATGTAGTAATTTCAGCAGCATTATACATAGCTGGTCAGTAACTTGAAATTACTGTTCATTAGTTTTAAAGCTTTTCTGAAAGGATACGTTCAATATGTTTAATAATTGCCTCTGAGGGAAAAAAATGAGAGGAAAGCAACAGAACAGCTATAGGTAATGAATTTCCTTACCAGATGGCACATGGCTACAGGCCAAAAATGACAGGTTTTTGCCAGGCTAGAACTACAGACTTTCTAAAGCACATTGAAATAGTGTGAAAAGGAAAAGAACTGTAACCACTGGAAAAAACAGTGGAAAATGATAGGGAAATGTTGGGTCGGCCCCTGGGGTTTGTTGAGAGCTGGCAGACGCAAAGAAATACTTTCTGGCAAGAGAGTGGCTGAGGTGCAAACTGTTCTCCAGCACCAGAGAATGGCAAGGCTGAAGGACAGGCAGTCATGTTTAGTTTGGCTTTGCTTTAAAAGTAGACTCCTGTTAAACTTTTCAGTCTTAAGGAAGAATGTTTTACACTATAAATGCAGTTCAGCAATTGCTGTTAGCAGTGGTTGTGGCTCTTGCGCAAAAATGCAAGTTTTAAACCAAAGTCAGACTTGCTGTACTACAGTGGTAAGTACAAGGTGACTGTGGTGCAGTTAAAAGAACAAGAACTATGTGATTCTGTTTGAAATAAGGTGACTGCTTAAGATGTGAAGACACGAAAAGGAGTATTTGAACAGGATAAAGCAAAAGAAAGCTTAGGGAAATAACAAGTGCTTAGCCACAAATAATCTGGTATTACAGGTAGTGTCCATTTTTAGGGAAACAAAGTCAGCACAAGCCAGAAAAAAACATAAATCTCTATTTTTTTAAAGCCAGTGATAATTTTCAGTCCCCTTGTGGTACAAACACTATGAACATAAATTAAAGAGATTAAATACTTGAGTTAAAAAGAGTGTTATTACATATGTACACAATGTACATTATCTGATAATAACATACAGCAGCCACTATTTTTAGAGCAGGTAAACACAACAGAGATTTACTGTATCATAAAGTCTTAAAAGAAAACTATGTCTGAAATCTGTACTATTGGTTACTATTGAAGCAAAAAACTAGAGAGCTGGCTCCTAAAAACTCAGATTTTTGTCACTAACAAGTAGGATCAAGATTTCACTCAAAAGGTTTAAAATGGAATGTCCCTAAACCTATATTTATACAGCCTGATATTAATTTTATTCAATTATACGAGCACAGACACAGCAAGGCAATTTAGAAATTATGTTCTTTTATAAGAGTAAAATTCTGAAGGACTTACTGCAATTTCAGTATTTACTTCATGTTTGCTGAACCTGTAAACAACCACATATGCAGAAACTCCTGCCACACAGAAAATTCGGCTTTCAGGACACCAACACATCATCTGAACAGCAAAAGGATCTTCTTCCACAATCTCAGCTGTTGCTTTTCCTTCTCCCACTTTCTGTTTTTCGAAGACCTTTGATGTTTTTAATTTGTACAACATCTGTAGAGTAACTGGAATACATTAAAACATGTAAGAATAACTAACATGAAGCAAATCAGTTATAAAATTCCTCAGTTCCCATTTTCCTTTCAGTTGTGGCAGAACAATCTTAGGAAGGCCTAAGAGGAGAAGAAGATGGGTATTATACAATACAGATATTATTCTGGTACACAGTACTGGTAGGTTATGTATTTAATACATCCCAAACAGATACTGGTCTGTGAAACAGTACTTTCTAGGCCAGGATGTCACAGATCAACCACTATGTCTATAATTAGGCTTATACTCAATGTTATAAAGAGGCTCTGATAATGCTGCCATTTTCCTAATGAGATGTGAAACGAAGATTTTGTTTGTCTGAGGTTATTGTCTGGCCAGAATGTAAAGACTGCATGGCACTTAAAGAGAAAACAATAGGCAAGTATTTATGTGGCCCGAGTAACACAAACACTTTCCGAATGAACAGGAGTTCTAAAATGTTTTTTTATTTCCTGACTAGTAACTATATCTGTATTTATACCTGTACATTGAACCTTAACACCCAAAATCTTTGTCAAGACTAGAATTCCACTGCAGTGAATTCTGGAGGTAAAGGAGGGATTATAATTAACCTCATTTTGTTTTATTGACATTCCTCCCTGTTTTTTACTACTCTTACATTAATTTATCAGTGGCATTAATTAATAAGTGCATAAGGTCAGAAAAAAAGCCAGACAGGTGCAGCAACTATAAAAGTGTGTATATAGATAAAGGCAAAGCTGCCACTGCTGTTAGTGTAATTGTGGTAGATCAGCCTAGCCAGCTTGTGTAACAAGAGCAACAAGAAGATGAAAAAACGGTGTTTGAGTTATGTAACAGGGTGACATACACAGCAAAATGACATTTTCATTTTGCACTGCAGATATATTCCAGGAGTTTTAGCATATATTTTTTGTATATGTACAAAAAGTTTTAGCATAAAAAATGCCACCGCGTTTTCACAAATTACAGAAGCCAGGGCTTCTGTAACGAACACATAATTCTGCCTGCCTTCTGTGGCAGTGCAAGAGGCCTCAGGAAGCCCTCAGTCCCACTGGGAAATGTAGAGTGGCACTTCAGATGTCATGGGTCCACACGTACTGGGTCAGAATCACAGAACCATAGGACTTAAGTTCAAGGTGAGACTCTCTGTGCATCTGTGAATCACTAAGCATCGTCTGCACAAGGGCAAATAAGAAACTGCAATGACTTTTGAGCAAAGATACATTTGGAAATCTGTTTCAGTGGCTTAGCTATTCCCCTTTTCCCACAAATCTATGCTTTCAGATACAAAATGACACAATTAAAACATGACTAGAAGCACAGTATTTTGTGCCTTCAAATACCAGCAGAATATTATGTTTGCCATGAAATCTCAATTGAAATTTGAACTCTATTAAAAAAAAGTGAAGACCTTGTAAATAATAAAACCTTGTAACAATTAAACCCTTGTAAATAAGAAGTACCAAGTATGGTACCAGTAACGCAGTACACGCCCTGAACAGCAGGACTAAGACCAGGACATAAGAGATGCACTGAAAGTACCATTACTGCTGAAGGGATTGTGAATACTCACGATCATCTAGGCTTTTACCTTTCAGAAAAACTCCTATTGCAGCAGGTAGAGATTCATTAGTGGGTTATGTTTATATTCCCTATGATAAGTTTTTTCCTTTCCCCATTCTGCCAGGGTTAGAGACGCAACCATTAGCACGCTGGTTCCTGTGCAGACTGTACGCTAAATGCTTTGGGGTCTTGCAACAGTCTGTATTGCTTCACCCGAACTTTAATGCCTGTATTTGCACATTGTTGTCAAGAGCATAAGTAATGAAATATGCACAAGACAAGGTCTAATGCCTCACACTACTTCTCTAAATAAAAGTCATTATCCTATTTTTGTTCATATTAAAGTGCTCTCAAACTTCTGTCTTTGCAGATAAAACTCCTGTTGACCGCATTTGCATTTTTTTCTTTCTGCTGTTCACCACAACTTGAAAATACTGGAAGATGTAAACTCTAAGCTGCATGTATCTGGTTTTCCTCCATTTCCAAATAGACAAATTATATAATCAAATTATATTATATTATAAAAAACCAACTCATTGTCATGTTCAGTTGACATGCTTATGTAAAACTCCTTTGTGAGGTGAGGCTTCGGAAATCCTCATTATCTCCTTGTCCACCCTGATGAGTGAAAATATTTGGTATTAGGCAAAAAGAAAACTACCTGACAAAGTCACCAGGTTCAGCTGACATTAAAAAGTTGTAAACGTTCCCTGTATTTGGCTGGAAATGGTAGCAGTATTAACCATTACAATTCTGTGGCACAACGTGGAACTAGCAGGCAGTTTTGCATACTCCGTGTCCCTGGGACCATTACAGGTAGGGTATTAGGGTCAAATTAAATCTCCCTATGCCTAACATTTCATACAGAAATTTTTTTAACACTCTTTAAGAGACTGATACCTCATATATTCTACCCAGACATCCCTGTACCACAGAAGAGACAGAATACAAGACAACTCTACTGCGACTTTTGTGAACCACAGTCACACTATTTGAACCAGAATATTTTAGCCTTCAAGCAAACGGTTTGTATATATTTAATAAATATATTTTACTAATAAATGCCATATTTTCTGTAGAGGAAAATGCTGGGTTTTAGTATCTGTAGTTAGAGTAAGAATGTATGGAACAAGTATTTTCAGAAACCTTTTCCTGCTCAGATTAATGGAAATTCTTCCCAATTATTTCCTGGAACTTGAGACTGGACAAGAAAAGATTTAGGTCTTCTCCACCCTCACCAGGTTGGACATGTATCAAGACGTACTATTGTATTTTATTTTTCTTAGCTGTAAAAAAGTCTGTATTGTACTCAGAATAGAACAGATGTGACAATATTAGATCAAATTGAGCCCACTCTTAGACACACAAGAAGATTACATCCTAGGGATTTTTAACCAACACTCCATCCTTCATAGGTTTTGGTATATTGGATCTGGAGTTTTCATTATGCTTAAAGACTTCCACTCTTTTCTGTCTAATATTTCTCATTAGCAGAGTTTATTTCCCTAATTTAATAAAAAATTGCTTAATTTAAC
Organism: Falco punctatus; assembly: GCF_963210335.1. Taxonomy (NCBI): domain Eukaryota; kingdom Metazoa; phylum Chordata; class Aves; order Falconiformes; family Falconidae; genus Falco; species Falco punctatus. The sequence goes on from NC_137585.1 coordinate 2,761,538, forward strand.
CTCATTATTCCCGATTATATCATCTCAGGTATTACTACTCATACTGTTAGCTGTCATGTGCTTTTTTAAATATATATATATATATATCTGCATGTGACTTGTCAATATTATGTAAAAGTGAACTTCAGAAACTTACTGGCAGAAGCATCCCAAAACTTTACTGATCCATCTGCATGGCTTAAAAAAATATAAAAATTAAATGTGTTAAAACAAGATGCAATTCTAAAACATCTTCTACTTTCAGTGAGTGATAAACGTAAGCAGAAAACCTGTGTTTTGCTCATTGGTAACTCTCCATGTCTTACTGACAATATATAATTCTATATATACTAAACATAAGAAAATACTTTGTTATTATTTTTATTCGGTTAATAAAACACTTTTTCATGCATTTCCTACAAAGAACTAAGCCCCCGATGAACTTTAAGATCGTAACATCAAGAAATTAATTCCCATACTAACGACAGCACCAAGTTACAGCACTTTTGGCTTTGCAGTGGGCCAGCCTCAAGCCTTCACGCTCTAAAAATGCCATGTATAACGGACGTTGAAAGGACAGAGGGTAACTTTGTTTTGCATACTCCATGTCCCTGGGACCATTACAGGTAGGGTATTAGGGTCACACCTTAGAGCTGTGTTCTTTTTATTAACATAAAATCATCCCCAAAGTAAAGCTGGAAAAAGGAGACATTTCTCTTTAAAATGAGAAAAAGTCCTCCATCACCTTATTGGTACTATTGCACACACCATAATCTTATTTTTAAAAACAAGGTGTTAAGTATCACTGATAGTAACAATTTATCAAATATATCGCTATCATCAGCATGGCTGAGACCAGAGGGAAACGCAGGGTGTGTCATAGCTGAATAGCTTTTGCTTTACAGCCTGGCCCTTGAAAACGCATCAGGTGTTGCTCACGGAGCTTCGACTGCAGTCGGAGCCTTCCTACGCCTTTTCGCTATGGGGCTGTGTCTCCACTCACAAGGTGAAATTCATCCCAGTGCACCACACTCACTGTTCCCAAATACAAAGTCCCCGAAGGCCAAAGGACAACAGCGACAGAACAGCTGCTCCCCTTTTGAAAGCTATTCTCTGTGCCATTCATGGCCAAAACACCCTCTTGCAATGGATTCTCCTTTCCAAAGAACTCACCTTCACAAGCGTATAGAATTGCTGTCTAACACTGGGGCCTCAAATGATAATTCTTAATGGTATTTCATCCCCAAATATAAAGTTCTGTTTTCTGGAGCAAATGGGAATTTCTGTGGTGACTCTGCACAAGGGAAAAAACTACATACCTCAAATGAAGAGGGCAGGATACGCATGCTCTGTGAAGGGTCAACTCTTAGCTATAGCTAACCCGCAATCAAAAGCTGTAGACACTAAAATTTTAAAAGTACCAATCCTCAGTTTCATTCTCACCCTGTAATAATGATTTCAGGATATGTCTGAGCTCCAAGGTTCCATGCTCCACCACTGATAGGCCACTCCTAAACAAACAAAAAGAGTACAGAGATCACAACTACTTCTGATGAACCTTCCTTGGTTAATATTTAAACTCAGCAGCAGACAACATCTTCCTCCAAAAAGCAATACAACTCATAAAAGGAACAAAAATGTGTAGCACTTAAGGCTTTTAAAGCTTAATGAACATTTTTATACTATCAATTAAGGCTTTTGAAACTTAGTAACATTTTAATGTTATCAATTAAAGCTCTACCTTTTAAAAATATTTCTGCACAGCCAAAACTCAACAATCCAAAATAAGAACTAGAAGAAGGAGTAGCAAATAGTTCTGCTACTCTTCATATCGCTTGATTCTTGGAGTTTCTATAGGACACTGAATAGACTGAGAAAGTATTTGAAGGATGAGGACTACTGAAGAAGCTGGCCCAGACAGAAATATCTGAGCATGATGCCACAAGATACAAGGGAATGCAAATTTTATAGAACATATGACATCATCATCTCTTCTCTGCCTTTTGTTTCCTAGTGGCAAGACTTCCATTCTCTTCCTTGGTCTAGGCTGGTAGAGCAAAATGCTGGTCTGTGCCTAAAGATTGACATGTATGGATACAGGATACAGGATGTGGATGGATGATGATGTGTGCAGAGTATGAGTGGGTGGAAAAAAGCTGGGAGGACAAACTGGTTACGTGGATATGTGGAGTGGATGCTTGTGGGTACAGAAATGGGTGGGTGGCAAATGAGTGGCTACCTACATTGGGAGTATATGTTTGTATGTACACAAAGTGAGGGGACAAAAGGGTGTGCAATGAATGCAAACAGGTGGCAAAAAGTTTGGGAAACTATGTGTATGAGGTAAGGACAGATAAGCAGACAAATTCAAAGAAGAGCAAAAAAATATTTTCTGAAGTATTTTGCTGAATCAAGATCCAAACCAAGTAGACAGGGTCCAGTTTCTTAGTTCATGGAAAAAAAGGCAGCTCCAAGGAGAATACTTCTGTTAATATGAATAGGAAACTGATGACATCTGATTGGTTTACCTGTATTTTTTCTAATTTATTTATTATGATGGATTAGTTCTAGTCAAAATATAAACTTGATTAATGCTTGAAACGTATAATATAAGTGCATTTCCTCTTTTTATTTCTGCAGCTTGTCCTATTTCTAAAAGCATTACATTAAGACTTTGGTAGCTCAGTAAAGTAATTATTGATATCCCTATTTAATAAAAATCTCACAGACATGCTGTCAACCCTCAACTTCCACTGAAGGTCTTATGCTAACTTTTTTTCAGTTATAAGGTTTTCACTTTTTTCTTTGATAGAAATACCTTACCATTACAAATTTGAGTTCTACACTGATGGCTTTCCTTTCGCTCAATCTGATTAGGCTTAAGTCCAGCAGCCTAACGCTTACATCCTACAAAATGATCATTAATGGTTGTGCTTAAGTGACGGTGTTTCTGAGGGACAAATACCAGGCTGTAAGCATCCTGCTAAGCTGTTGGTTGGACCAACTTGAAAGTGATTATTAAAGAAGAAGAATGAAAATCATTTGGTAAGATGTTAGAAAAACATAGCTTGTATACCTACTTTCTTTGTTTAAAAAAAATACTGGTTTTGTTTACCTTATTGCTGTATCCTTGCTTTTTATGTTTTGCTCCTACAGAATAGAGTACAGGAATCAAATCTGGAGGACAGTCCGCAAAATATTCTGTGCAGGTAACAGGTGACTCATGAATGTCAATAGGATATGGATTTTCAAAGATTGGAAAACTAGTTAAGGAAGACAATTTATTAGAAGCACTGTGACACACTGAGCCATAGAAGAAAACATATTCTCATATTAAAGTGTATAACAGAATCTAAGTAAAATAATTACTAACAAAGTACATTTCCCCTTATTTATTCAAACATATGTGTTCTTTTTAATGTGAATAATAATTCATAGTTACTAAAATAAAGATACAAAACTTCCATTGCCACAACAAGAATCCTCTTGTCACATAAATAAATACTCATTCATGCAAACAGTTCCTAAGGCTAACAGGACTGCTTATGTGTACGAGGATTAGGAACTGATTTTTTCCAGCATCTCAAAATCTTATTTATACAGAGGTGACACATTTTCTAGAAGCTTCAGGTTCATGGATATGATATATGCTATGACCTAAGAACTACTTAAACAACTGAGGATTTTATATTGAGCAGCTTAGCTTATTGGGTTGGTAGACTACTGATTATACAATGAACAATTGCACCAACAGATGAAGCAGATTTCAGTTTATTTCTCACTTCCATCAGTTTGGACAGTCTGATGAGAAGGAAGGCCTTGCTTCTGGCATATTACACAATGTTATTCACAATTCAAAAATGTAGGAAATTTGGTTCTGATTTCAGTTACATCCATTTCTTATTGCTGAAATGATTTGAATTATTTTTGAATGTGAGATCAGAATGTAATTCGCTAAAAATGTTTCAAGACATTAAAGGCAAAACCTGTTCCTAGTTATACCAGTGTGATTGTGGATGTACATTACTGGTAGTGTTGGAGGCAGAATTAAATAAGTAAGAATTGAATTCTGCATTACACTATGTATAGTTCCTCTTTGATATGAACACTGATTCTGATGTGAAAGAACGATTTGACATTTAAACCAGCAACTGAATCATTAAATAATCCTGTAGATTCACTACAAATCAATGCCATCATTTATTAAGATACTTAAGTAAATACTTAAGTGGTAGTCCCTGTGGAGTCTAGTGAAGTTAGGCATGCATATAAGCAGTAGTTGAATCTGGTTTCCAAAACACACATTCAGGTGATAATTCAGCATGTGACCAAACATTACTTAACTTTGATGTTGAGTGAATGTTTGAGGGCTGTGCTGAAGGGACCACAAATTTAAATTTATTTCCAAATTTAAGAACAAATATTATCATAAGTTCCTGTTGATTAGCTGATCTTAGCTCTTAAGGTGGAGGTAAATATATAAAGTAAATTATTACCAAGAGCGGATGATTTTGGATAGTAAAATGACATTGCATGATATCATTTGAATTTTTACCATCACCTGCTGGACAGTTAAGATGTGCAAGTAACTTCATATAAGACTTCATACTTACTTGCTTTGTGTCAGGTCAACCACAATGAGATCTTTTTCCAAAAGCACAACTACAGCGTAGGGTTCTTGAAATTCTGTAAGTGAGGAATCAAGTGTAAAAGACATGCAGTTCTCTTATTAATCATTTTAAACAAGCAAGTCATGTTTATGTTCTCTAAACACTCACAGTATATTAAATAAATGTTTTAAGGTACAAATACTGGACATATCTAAAAACTAGACAAATCTGCCAACTAGGGCCAGACAGGAACTGAGAAATTACTTTTGGGCACTATTGCTGATCAACATTATCTGAAAACAAGCATCAGATTAGGGCCAGACAGGAACTGAGAAATTACTTTTAGGTAGTATTGTTGATCAACATACATAGCAGCAATAGAACTGGCATATTACAGCATGCCAGTATATTGAAAGAAATAGAAAATGACTAAGTTGTGTGTATCACTACATAGCTGAATCCAATTGTTATACAGAAAATGTATTTTTGCTGTCCAGTAGTAATACTTCTACCGTGTACAACAAGAGATTGTTCACAAGAGATTGTGAACAGCTGGTCCAGTCCACTTGATGATACACAATGCCTTCATTTCCAAAGTGATTCCAAAGGAATATTGCGAGGGCTTCCTGTGACTCTGCTGTGTGCTATTCAGACACTGCCACACTCCTTCCTCCCATACACTCTATAGATTATATTGGTCGGTTTTTTATTTTGTCCTTTTTTCATTTATCAAAAATAATCAATTAAAATGACAAATAAATGCTTCCCTTGATGCATAGGGTGCATTACTTTACACAGGATAAAAGTTATTTGAATATACATATATATGAAGTTATGATTCTTTTCAACAGCAGCAAACCATTCACGCATGCGCAAGCTCAGAGTACTCTCTTCAGATGGCTGATGCCAAAAGGCTGAGTAACTTGACAGCAACTGATTTACCTCCCTTTCAGGCCAGCTACAAACACACATTATCTGTGGCCTGTTTTTATACAATGCTATGAATAATACAAGTTAAGCCAAATTTTTTAAATAACAGTGTGTGAGCAGGGGAAGGGGCTACAAAATCTTAGTAGTATCTTGACACAGTTAAATGAAGGGCCAAACTAACTCTGATTACTGAAAACTAAATTTTAGCATGACATTGAAACAAATATACAATGTATCTTTACTAAGTGTTTTTAATATGAATTTGATTTAGCTACATATATAAGGTATATTTTACATTTCTGCTTGAGGACTTAAAATGCTAAACTTACTTTCTTTTTGACTTACAGCTTTCCTTCATTTACTCTCTGGAGTTTTCTGTGAATGTGCTTCAGAATTTGGCAGCCCCGCAATATGCAGCAAAACACTTGTAACAGTTTAATTAAGGCTAAAGTGTAAGAACTTTTTTGCAGATAAGTAATCATTTAATCTTCAATAATTAAGAAAAAAAAATAAGAAAATATTTTCAGCCTCATGAAAAATGTCAGAAATATAAACACAGATGTTTGTATGTGATTATGATTAATAGAAATGTTTCCTTACACTAACCCGTGTGCTTCAAGCTTATATCTGGAGATTTGTGCATGCTTTACTGTCCATTAATTACTTGCTTCCTGTACTGGGAATGCAAACAAGTTCCAGTTACTTTCAGAGATGTGGTTTTCTTGAGATGGAGACAACTGTGAGAATGGAAGTCCCTGGAATGTTGTTATAGCATGAGAGAAGATAATTTCATTTATATTTTCCATAGCTATGTTTTCCTTGATAAACTCACCATTGGGATATGGGGTTTCACAAAGAGTTAAAAAATCAACTATAGGGTGATCCATTTCAAGAACTGTAATTGCTTTCCCATGCATGATTGTTAAACTTGGTCTTCGACAAGCCTTATCATATGACAATCCACCAGAAAATATCACAAATGGTTCACTGTATTAAAAAAACCAACACAGTAATTGTAAGTTTACATAGTACATACAAGTTTACATTCTAGGTTTAGTACCTCTAAATATTAATAAATAGCTTTGCAAAAAGAAAGCAGGAAAGATTCTAAAAGGACTTTAACTCAGTAATGTAACATTCAGTTAATTACAGAATTAAAAACATACCTGTTTTTACAGGTCTTGTACTCTACTTTGAGAATTGGTTTACAGGACTCGGGTTTTTTTCCATCTCTTTGAATTTTTCCTAAGGAAAGAAAGAAGATAAAAACTGTATTAAGTCATCATGATGATAGAACTATCAAACTAAAACGTACACAGTGAAGCAACTGTATAAGCAGTAAGATAACAGAAACTGAAAGCTACAGAAGATGATGAGTACTAGCTCCTGCTTCCGTAAAATATGCATTTGTCAAAATTAATTGCATTTATTATGGCTTTGTGTTTTTACTGCCATATACATCTAAGGGACCACAGACCACACTTCAAAGACATCTAAAACCCATGCACATTACTAAGAAGGATGGCACTTAACTAATAATTAATGCATTTGACCAAATGTATACCTTTTTTCCTGAACATATTATAACCATAAAGAGCTTAATTTTTTTCCTTAGTCATTCTTAGATTGACTCAACTCTTTTTGTTGACAAAATGTTACGTGCTTTGGACTGTAACTAGTTGAGTGATAAAATTAAATGAAGCGTACAAACGAAATTCATGGGTTCTTGGTTAATCATGGCTCAGTACTTTCTTCCAGTCAGAGAAAAGTCACTTGTAAACCAGAAAACCAACAATTTTGGTTCTGTTACTTTGAAAAGCCTATGCTTGCTTTCAATATCAACCTGGTTGGATCATAGAGGGCAGATGAAGCCAGCCTGCTCTCAGAGGTGCACAGTCACATGATGGGAAGCAAAAGACTCAAGCTGTGACATGGGGAATTCTGGTTGGTATCAGTAAAAAAAATTTGTACCATGAGGGTCGTTAAATACTGGAAGATGTTGTCCAGAGAGGCTGTGCAATTTGTTGTTGCAAGTGTTCAAGTGTCCAGTGTCAACTGGACACTGCCCTGAGCAAGCTGATCTAATCAGGCCTGGTTTGAGCCAGGGGTTAGACTAGATGACCTCTGAGAGGTCCTTTCTGATCTAAAGCACAATTCTGTGACTAAAAATTATAAAATAAAAGCAATTAGGAAATGTAAGAAAATGCTAAAACTCTTCTGGGCTACACGATTTTGTCTTCACCTTCTTCCTCCCTGTCCACTCAGTCAGGTTTCTTGGTCATGTATTGATTTGCAAGAGAGTCAATACCTTTTTACCTCATTTATAGGAAGCAATGGCATATAAAGTCCCAGCCATAAAAGACTCGGCCATTTCTTAACATGGCTCCTTTAAATTCTCCATTGCAGTGACTCGGGAAGCCTTGTACCACCTCTATAACAAGCAACACAGTGCTTTGTACAAAATGTATTACTTCTGAAAACTGCACATACAAGAACAGAAGTACAAAATATAGAAGAAATGTGAAAATCCCATAGCCTTTGAGGGTGTCAAAGACCAGCAACAGACTCTTAAGATGAATTCAATAAAAGAAGACATTAGAGCAATATTAACCAGTAAGAGTTATTTATGACATCTATTAAAAAAATTGATCAAAATCAATCTCTAATTTTTATAATATTTTACAGCTACTTTGCAGATGAAAATACTTATGCAAGAAGCAACTCTGGGTCTGGGATACAATAAAAAAAATGAAAAAGACATAGAAATTAGCCAACAGCATGGGGAATATTGTATCATTTCTTAGTTATACAGTTTTTAAATATCAAAATTACCATGTGGAATTGTGGTCTGGAATGGTCTGTTCGGACTTTTCAGATTCCATAGGGTCAAGCTGCCATCAGAGTGACTGCACATGAACTGCTTCCCTTCATGATGCCAAGCAACAGAATGAATAGCCTACAGAAACGAAAGAACTTGAGACTGAAATGGAATACAGTGTTTACAGTAATGATATCTTAATGTATGACTTTGAGTTATATTAATCAAATAGTATATCAACAATTAGATGGTTATGTTTGTCTGAAGTCCATTAACAGCACTACAGCACTTTTTAGTAACCAAAAGCTGTGTTCTGCTGCTAGTCGAGCAAAACAATTCATTATAAAGGCTAACATAACACAAGAATGTAAGAAAGCCTGTACTCTCAGACCAAATTGAAGGAACAGGGTATTAAGGTAAATGTATAAGAACAAGGGACATACAGTGCAATCATAGTTATGTCTGACAACTTTCCCTGTAAGTATTTCATCTGGTAAACATACAAGGAATCCTCTGTAACAAGTTTTACAGGTATACAACACATGCAGCCTTCCCCAGAGGACTATTTAGGAGAAGCAGAAATGGTACTCTGTTCTTGAATAATTCCCCCCCACCACCACTACCACCCTGCACACTTAAGTTTCAGAGCAAGTACACAGAAATCTGGGATGTTTAATATAAAATGAAAACCACTAAAGATACTATAATTGTTTCATTCATATAGGAAATTACCAAAACAATGCTGTAAGATACTTCTGGAACAGATAGTGCTTCAAAGAGGAATACTGCACCCCTATGTACACAACGCAAGTACCACATGATGAATGCTATACAAGCCAAAAAGCAACACCTCAGAAATTAATACACCATTTTCAGTATTTCACTTATAATTAGTGAAGCTGACTGAAAATATCCATAATAAATCAAACTGGCTGAAAGGATAATGGTGTAACTCCTTCATTTTCACTGGTATGTGCTGGAAACTAACAAAACCCGTTTTCTGACAAAGCAAAACATTGATTCATTGTACATCACAGTTTTTCATACACTCCCCTCAGAAGCACGAACTCACAGAATTTTCCCTTGAATCCATTTCCTTTCCAGAAATGTTAGCTGCCAAATAGCTAAAAACACAATATGGTTTTTTTTATGTAAATGTAAATAAGAGAGACCTATTCTTAAACGCAGTTTATTAAATTGCCAGTTTTGGCAACGCAGAAAACACGAAGATCACTTACAATTGCATATGGCCAATCACCTGATTATCCAAATCACTTTAAAATCATGCCTGGGTATTCACAAGTCAGCACTGGAGTCGTTCATATCAATCTTGCTTAAGGTGACAAGAAATAAACCTAAGTGCTACCACTCATGATTCACAGCTCCCCGTTGGTCTTCCTCTTTTAACACGTATATTGATTGTTGCGGTTGGTAACGGCTCACGGTCTGGAGGGAATATCAGCGGGAACCACAGAAAGGCTGTGACCCTTTACCAAAACTTTACTCTGCTCCTGAGGCTGGACAGTACGGCCACAAATGAGCCTTTGGATTAAGAGGACCCAGATGTTTAAAAGGAATGTGACATGCCCTGTGTGCGAAAGCTCTGCTAACGTGCTGGGAAGCTGGTCATGCCAGTAAAGCCTCAACAAACAGAGCTGAACAACGTGAGCTCCAGGGATTTATCTTTGTGTGACGTAATGGGTGTCACTCAGACTTCTGCTTACCAGAGTGGGGGCTGGCAACAAAACTATACCAAACTATAAGCGAAGCAACAAAAGACAACACAGGAAGATGGTTCATACAGAGTGCAATGTCGCTGCCCTCCCGCAGCAGGAACCGCAGATCTGTGGGGAGCGCTGCCCCGCTTACTCTGAAGGCATGTCTGCCCTCGTGCACATCGATTCTGACACGGGCTCATTCATGCTTGCTATCATGCAGAACTTGAATCTGCTTTTGATGCTTTATCACAGGTAGAAACATTTCACATGGTTACAGTCGCTAACTGTGTGTGAGCAGGAGCTACTAACTAGCAGCTGAAAACTACCAAGCTGCTCGTTAACCTGCCTCTCAGCTACTAGGTGCCACCTGCCAGCACAAACCTCCTGCTGAGGGGAGCCGAGGCGGAACGCTCCTGTCACAAACAGGTGGTGTAGCAGCAACCCAAACTCACCTGTCAGGCTTTGCCCTGAAATGGGCAAGAAATACTCGGAATCACTTTTGGAGGTCTCAGCTGGGAGTCACAACTAATACCAAAAGGTGGTATCGAACAAGTCCCCCATTTTCTCTCTGCTAGATTATGTCTAGCGTTCTGATCCACTTTAGCATCCACACAAAAAAGGAGCAGTTATTTGCTCAGAACAGGAGTTCATCACGTTGGGTGACTCATGTGAATGTTCACACGGTGTACGCACACGAAGCATATCACTCCAGATTGGGTCTGTCTCTCCTCCTGCAGTGCCCACAGCGGCTGCATACATATTCCATCTTCTCTCATACTCAGCGTGCACTGAGAGTAAGCGTGCCCAACACCCTTTCAGCTCCTTCCCAACCACAAACCTCCTCCACTGACAAGAACCCATGTGGACTCTAGGACCACTTTTAACCATATTTTGACAAGCACCATACTCATCCCATCCTACTGCTTGAATCTTAAGAATCCTTTCCATTAGTAGTACTGGGGGACCATTGCAGCGAGGGCCACATCCGATGTGATTATTTCCACAACGGCATAGTGCTTGATAAAGGCGGGGAGTTGTCATTTGGTAAATGTCTCTGTGAACTCGGCAGCTCCGTTTTGGAGATGTGTTCTAATTAAAGATGATGCCTATGTTTCAGAAGCTCTGAATATGTGTTGACACAACTTGTCAAACTTTTAAATAGTCTGTATATGAAGATGGCTGGGTTTTTGGGTCTGCCAACTATCAACAATAACTTGAGAATCCTTTGAAGGATCGGTCTTGTTTATGTGTTCTTTTTTTATACTAATCAATGGAAATAAACTTTTGAAGGAATTTATAAAAAGGGCTTGCAAGGAAAGCCTTTTATAGAGGGCATCATATCGGAGCACTGATGGAAAGGGCCTGAATATCTCATATTCATCACTGAGAAGATGATCATGACACAAAGAAACAAATTTGCAGCTGACATCTTGAAAAGCAGACACCAGATACTTTAGCAAGAGGTTCAAGTTCTACTCTGGGACCAGGTGTTTCACAAACAAGAATGTTTTAGTCCCAGATAATGTGACTCGTACAGCCTTTTCTATCCTTGGTGAGCTCTCCCATTTGAAATGAGCAGACATAAAATCATTTAGGTCGGAAAAGACCTTAAGATCATCAAGTCCAACTGTTAACCCAAGACTGCAAAGTCCACCACTACTCCATGTCCCTAAGCGTCACGTCTACGTGTTTCTTAAACATTTCAGGGATGGTGATTCCACCGCCTCCATGGGCAGCCTGTGCCAATGTTTGACTACCCTTTCAGTGAAGAAATTTTTCCAATATCCAAACAAAACCTCCCCTGGCATAATTTGCAGCAATCTCCTCTCATCCTGTTGCTTGTTATCTGGGAGAAGAGACCTACCCCCACCTGCCTACGACCTCTTTTCAGGCGCTGCAGAGAGCAGTAAGGTCCCTCCTGAGTGTCCTCCTCCTCAGGCTAAATAACGCCAGTTCCCTGGGCCACTCCGCATAAGACTTGTGCTCCAGCCCCTTCCCCAGCTTTGTTGCCCGGCTCTGGACACGCTCTAGCACCAAAACGTCCCTCTTGAAGTGAGGGGCCCAGAACCAAACACAGGATTCCAGGTGCTGCCTCACTCGTGCCAAGTACAGGGGGATGACCACTGCCCTGGTCCTGCTGGCCACGCTGTTTCTGATAAAAGCCTGGAGCGGTTTGTGTTCCAGATTGAAGTTAGGGAAGTTAGTGATAGGAAAGTTAGTGAGTTAAATTTAAGCTTTACTAGAGTTGTGGTGGTGTGATGTTTCTTTTAAGGATTTAAATACAGTATTCATGGGTCAGCCTCACCCTCCAGCTCCTTCCTCTGATGCTCTGTCCAGATTGGCACCATAACCTCTGAAGTAAGGTTCTGTTCCATGCAGGGTGCACTCTGCTTGCACAGTTCTTGTGCTAGTAAAGCTTTCACACTTGTAAGTGAACAGTTTGCCTGCATGATATTTGCAGATAGACATAGTTTTGCTCCATTTCAACCAGAAGTTAGCAGCCAACTTCAGTCTAAAGATACTTTACTTTCCAAGGCTGCCTCCTGTTTTAGCCAAGCAAATTGTCCCAGTCCCACATTTATGCCAGCAAAAGATTAAATGGTTTCCAGTGCTAGACTGTACATCATATTGGGATGCAAGCTTTAATTTTGCTGATCTTAGTCCTGTTTGCACAAATAATTTAATAGAAAAGAATGTCCCTTGAATAGAGCCAGTAGTAATAAATGTAAGTGAACTTCTGTTCGTTTATTCTCAGTTACCAGCCCAAAGAGCTATGTACTGAGCATGACTGAGTGTTTAATATTAAAAATTCCAATCTTGTAGGCAGGTTGGTGTGTTCCACTCTGATTTTTAAGCTTCTAGCAAGCTGAATGGAGACGGCAGGGTTTTAAATTTAGTCCCCTTCTTTTTTTTCCCAATTTAGAAAAAATGTGTGAGATAAAACAATTGAGGTTTGGGTTTTTGTTTGTTTGTTTGGTGGTTTTGTTTTTTTTTTTTTTTTTTTCGGGGGGGTTGTACCATAGATGTAAAACCTGCATTTCTGGAGGATTTGCATTTCTCTTACCTGAATGTGCAGTGTGTCGCCATTCAGGTCCTTACTTTACAGGGCCAAATAGGTCTGTGATTTGAAGTCATGACAACATAATTCCTCTCTGTTTTCTGATTTTTCAGTTTGTACGTATGTCAGAAACTATACTCAATGTTCTGTACTCAATGTATGATCTTGCAAGTTTAGGCTAATTTGACTTCTGTGCAATTGGAGGACATGTTTTACCTATGAAAGGTTCCCAGCCTTCAAGACATTTAGTGTGACAAAGATGGAATAAGGAATGCAGCTGTAAATGCTGCAATTGCAGTCTGTGAACAGGGAGGAGACACAGCCTTCAGCTCCACCACTTCCAAGCTATTGGGTTGTCTTAGTGAGCTGTTCATTCTAGGAGCAATGTCAAGGGTAACACAGGACAAATCCAGTTGAGGCTTGATCCTGTGAAAGGATGAGTATTTGGATGAAGTCTGGAGGGTGCTGACATTTATTTTGAGTGACATTACCAAGCCGGACAGCTATCTGAAGAAAATTACAGAGAAGAAAGGACTTGCCTTGGTGATGAACACTGACAGTCCATCAAAGACAAGAAAATAAGCTGTTTCTCACAGTACACACCAAATGCTAATGGGGAAGCCTGGTGCCAGGGGAATTTTTGATACTAAACAGAAGTATCTGCTCCAGATAAAGATCATGCCACCTGACAATCCTTAAATATGCCAGAAGAGGAAGTGGTGAGTTAGATGAGATTTCCAGCTCTTTCACCATCAAACAGGGTGACTACATTGGTTTCAAAACTGGTGCTAAAGAAAGCGTAATGGTATTAAGAAAAATGAGGCACGATTAATTTCATTCAGACCTCATTCAAAGAGGCACTTTGGTATTCCATGAAGATACAGAACATTGACAGTCATTTATCTGAGACCTCACAGATACCCTGCAATTGCAACTGGCTGGCTCAGCACCAGAATGACGATACTGAAAGACTGGTCAGCTGTCATAGGGCACAGAGGCCTTGCCTCAGGCCAGATAGAACGGTGGAGGGGAGCAGGAACAATGTTTTCTGGACGGTGACCTTAGGTGGCCAATCTATAAGAAAAGGCTTAGGTCTGAAAACCTGGGTTGGTGCCAAACTGGCACACGCTGAACTAATGATCTGTGACTCACAAAAGCCATAACCCAGGATCTAAAAAGGAACCCTTTTTAGGGGCTCCCTAGGGAGATGCTAGCAGATCTGGAACATGATCAATCTGGAGCCTGAAAGTCTGAAATAAAGTACAATGGCTAGTCACACAACTGTTTTAAAGACAAAATAAGAATCTTGCAACTATTTCAATAGATAATAGCAAGCCATCACAAGTTGTATAAAGTGGAGTAATGAGGCAGCAAATAAACACTGAGAAGGAAAGCACATGACTGATAAAAAGGCCAAAAAGTGTTCCTGAGGACAGTACTCAAATGTGGAACAACTAAATTATATTAAAAATTTTCAACACCCAACCGCTCTGTCTCAACAAGGGGAAAAAAAAACCAAACCCAAACCACAGTATTATGGAGACCCTGTTTTACGTAGTCTTACTCTGAACACAAGAGAGGACAGTGAGTGAACAGACACCCCCTGGAGACCTGTAAAAAGGAAAAAGCTGACCAGCCTTAAGTAAGAAAACAGGCACAATTTCACAAGTGTCTGCACAGGCAGACTGTCACTTGGAGACAACTAAGAGGGCATGTCCTCAGGCTGAAGTGCTGGCCTGTTTAAACTGAACTACCATGTCCTTTAGAACATTTGCTATGTGAATGGTCAGAATCTTAGCCTTGAAGCTCAGGGTAGTGTTGACATGTCTGTGAAAACAGGCCTGAAAGAGTGCAGGATGCAGATATATTCAGGTTACTGTTCAGAGTGAAAATACACTTGTGTATTGCTTATATGTAACAGAGTAGCAAGATAAGGAGGAAAGAGAACCATAGGAAACCAGTTACTGTCTGGATCACTTCAAAGAAAAGGTCCTTTACTAGCATCAGATGTAGTTGCATTCACATTCATTCATGATGAACTTTACAGAAGGACTGGCAGAACAAAGCATGTTTTTCCCCAGGGCTAGTGCTAAATTCATAATAACTAGGAATATATCTCTTTTTGAAACAGCCTGTTTATTCACACAAGACTGCATGTGTGGTTAACACAGTCTGCTTACAAGCAACAAGAGGCAACTGTCTGATAAAACTATGAGAACATAATTTTGAAAACTTTTTAATCAGACCTTGAGTACTAGCTAATACCAATAGCCCTACAGAGTAATTTGTCTTCCATTCTAATTAACGTTCTAGTAATACTCAGTAAAGATAATTACATAATTCCCAATGTAGCTCTATCTCAGGTCAGCTCATTACTACACACTGTTCAACTGAGGATCCCCACACAGAAGCTGATGAACTTGTCAGAATCAAGGGGAAGAGACGCCACGTCATAGTACACTTATAAGAGGCAAATGCATTAGAACTAGAGATTCCATGTTTTGATTTCTATCATCAATAACTTCTTCAAAAGCATAGCACAAACAGTATTTCCAGAACAAGCAATGCCTTAAGATAACAATCCATCTGCTCGATAAAGCATACGACAAACCGAATAACAGTTTTTCTGAATTAATGGAAGTTGCTTACCTCATCGTAATAAGCTCTGAGATCAGCTCTTTTAGATCGTAAGTCCCAGAGTACGACAGTCCCATTTTCATAACCTATCAATAGCTAGAGGAGGGAAACAAACACAATTGCAGTTTCAGATTCTAAAGGTATATACAAATATTGAAGAACTTAACTGTTTCAAGGGATTTTTTTTAAAAAATAAGCACCATAAAAAGAAATGCTGAACGGATGTCCAAGATTGTAGATCACACTACACATAATACCCTGTTTTGAAATAATCATTCAGTATAAATCACTTCTCATTACTGAAAATTTAAGATCTGATATGGAAGAAAAAATTTGCTTTATATATCTTTTTTTGTGTCAAAGGGTAGGTTTTTTTGTTGTTTGTTTACTTCTTTGGGGTGGTTTTGTTTTTGTTTTCTGCAAGGTTATGGGTTTGGACAGTCTCCACAATCACACATGTGCTGAGAAAATAAGACTGTAGCATGTTCCTGCACCTCACCTTCCTTGCCCCTGGTTGGAGGGAAAACTGTTTGACACATAAGAGATAACATAAATAATTTCACATCAAAGAGTCACCAGATTAAACTCTCATTCAGCTACTCATACTCCTTTAATTTCTGCTTTCTATTTCTTTAAAACATTTTGAAGAACTTTTCCTGCAGAGAATAAATTGCCTGCTTGCCTAGAAATTGAAAATAAATTAACTGGAATGCCAATTTTTACTTCTTCTAGAAGTGGTATGTCATATCATCACGCACACATGAGAAATATCAGCAAAGAAGGCTTGTGAAAAGATGGAAGAGGAGAAAAGCAATGCTCAGGAGAAAAATAAGAATGAACAATCCTTTCTCCTTGTCTCTGGCAGACTCTCACACATTTCTGCTATGGAATATTTTCTACAACTGACAGCGATAACTGCAGTTGTTCCTTGTCCATAAACACATGGATCACAGAATGCAGGCAAGAATTTACGGTTTCTATATTAAGAATTTGAGCAGAATGACAAGATTTTCTCTTTATCTGTGAAACCTTACCAGCATCTTTGCTATCACTCACTTCAGTTGTATAAGTCATAAAAATGGAACTCGGCTGGACTGCTAAACAAAACTCCACTTTGTTTCCAAGTACAACTGATACATCAACACTGCTATAAAAAAATCTGGGACTACTCTCAACCCTACTAGATATGATTCTTTATATTGCATATTCATTATGGGGAGATTTATTACCTAATCTGAGAATGATTTATAGTTAATATATGTAATACCTGAATATGAACAATATCTCATTAGTTAAGAATTCTGCTCCTGAAAAAAATACAATCTGTCCTGGAGAAATTCCAGAATATTTATCATTTTTGCTCTGGATGGATCCATATGGGATTCTGTGGCAGGGTAAATGTGAAAACACATCCTGTTCAGAAAGCATGCAGCTAAATGGATAGCATTTGTGTCAGGATGCCATATGGTATTCTGGGATAATAGATGGCCACTGAGAGACTGAACAAAGAGGTGTCTTGCTGTGGCTGCTCTCACTGTCAGTGTAGTGATCCTAGATGGAAGACAATTGTATATCCAGGAGTTAGTGATCCACAAAGTAGTTATCCTGAGTAGGTGCAGGCTTGTGCTGTGCTATTTTGTGCTGCAGACAGCACTTGCCTTTCAGGCCTGTGTAGTGCTGCATCCTTGGCCACATCCCTTGGCCACAAGATAAACTTGGCTGGCTAATTCTAAAGAAGGCTGAGGGCAGCTCCCACTTGGTAAGGGCAATTACAGCAACTTTGTGTCTTTGTCTTTATCTTAATGTCAGGCAGTATGTGTCATGTGAACACCCTTTTGCTTGACAGTAGAAATGGGTAGTTTTTTAAAAAATAAATCTTTGGAGATCTCTAAAGACCAAAATGCTGGCACACCTTTTCGCAGAGGGGACCAACACAGTGTGCTGTGTCCTTATTGGAGGTTCATCCAATGCTACACAACTTGGGGCTCCCATCATCCTTTTCATATATAACTCAAATAAATGTTAGTTTAATCAATATGTTATGGGGTCTGAGTCTCTTCCTTACTGTCATCATAACAAATGCTTGCATTAGTGCATTACAGCTGGGCACCAAAACAGTTGAGTTCGGTTCGTATCTACCAGTAGTCTTTTCACCTCAGCTTTTGTACAAATATATTCAGAAAACTGAAGGAATAAACCAGCTCTTAGTATGTGACCCTGTTCCTTAATACGCTTTTCTCTCTGGTGAAGCAGGCTTGTCTTTTGATTTTTATCACTCTCTTTTGCAAAGATATCATGCTCCAGGTAATTACTAAAAGGTTAAATACCTCCTATCAGAGGCAGCATTTCACTTGATCTATCACTGAAATGCTTAATGCAAAACAGAACTACAGAACTGCAAGACACAAAGTGCTGTGATTTCAGGAAGAAGCTGAAAGAGTAACAGATTTGTTGCATAGTCAGGGATCTCTTTCTCTTTGCTCAGATGGTAGCCTTGCTGCCTAACTACCAGTACTGTGCTATGACACTGAAGTCAGAATTCCAGCTGGGAGAATGATTGGTCTCATTGCCAGGATCTTTATACTCCGACCTGTCTGAATCACAGGAAACTCAGTCATACTCCTCTTGGCCAGACAAGCTCTATGTCTGTAACAGAAGTAAAAAATCAAACGTCCATAAATGCCGTTGGAGGGGAAACACAAAGAAGAAAAATACGTGTAAACATGCATAAAGAGTCCAGGAAGGAAAAAACCCAAAGATTTCTCTTCAGCTTGTGTTTCCTGGCACCTTGTTTAATTACTCATGCTTAATTAGGTTAAGAAACATGCAGAAAGTTGGACAGAATTTGAGGGAGGGAGGAGCTCTGGCAAGATCTTCCTTGTCTAGTGGAGCTGCTCCACATCTTGACTTAAATCCCTCTCCATGAAATGCATTTGATGATGTTTTCTTAGGGAGATTTCTCCTTTACAATCAACTAATTGCATCCTGGCACGTGCCATCCAACCCCTTCCTTAATCTGGTAGCACAAAACAGCTGGGAGAAAAAACCCAAGCTTGCCAAGTGCACACTGTATTTAGGTGTTATTAGGTCTCAGAAATAGGAAGGTTAGCTCACCAGCTGATAGTTAATAACATAAAACGTTTTCCTATTAAGCTTTCTCCATTTGGTGGGAAACTGCAGACCATTGCAGTTAATGTCTTCTTCTGTGGCAGAAAGAAAATTCATGTTTGCTACAGATCTGCCACTTACAAATATCTGTGCACTTCAGCCTGTTCCTAATGTACACTCATTCATTGATTTGGCAGACATAGTTATATTTCATGAACTTAATCACTAGGTCCCCAAGTTGTTCTTCAGCGACACATTAAATGCCCAGATTCTCTTTGTTGTCTGTCTTCCAGCCACGGCTTGCTTGACTCATTAAGACGACTGTCTCCAAAGTCTGCCTTGATGGCAGACTGTATTCAGACAGTGCACTCTGGAAAAATTTTGAATGGTAGAAGTCTTCCGGAATTGCATTTACTCTTTTGGCACAGAAAAACGGGTCATCAGTCACTGATATAAACTGGAACTTATAGGAATTGAAAGAATTTTAACAGATGAATATGCAGTCAGCACACAGTCTTCCCTGGCTTTCAAAAAGAGATCTTACGATCATCCTAGATTTGGAAAGGTTTGTCTGTGTTTTAGGACTCTTGACCACTCCACACCTATAGGAGAATGCTATTTATTTACTTCAGTGAAACACGCCCAGATCTGGTAACAACTTTGTGATACCCCAGAGAATATACTACTGGACCGTTGCAGAGCACGATACCTTTGTACTTGGAGAGTACACACGCATCTGTATTTTGAGCAATGATTATGACTGATTTGTACCCACTATTCATTTCCTGAAGCGTATCTAAAGAACGCTTTTATCTACCGCCCACCTATGAAGTGTTGTGGAGAGTCTGATTTCTCCCACCACCACCTCTTGATGGTCTTCAGTTACCTTGAAGCTGGGGAGCCAAGCAAAGTATTTAGAGCTGTCTTGAAACAGCTCAATTACCTAAGAACAACCCTGCTCAATTAAACAAAAGTCGACCTATTGCCGTGTCTCCTACTGGAATGGCCAAGAGCAAATGACAAATACCAATATGGAATGAGGGCAAGTACTTATCATACAGCTCACATATTCTTTCAGCCCAAGTAATTTGCTCATTCAAAGATAGCCAACTCCTCACCTAGAATGACTCCATTTAACCTCATCTTTAATAATCTTTTAGGAAAATTCAGCAAACCTTTTCAGTAGCCCTTCAAATTGATTTCTCCTGTGTTAACTTTTCCAGCCTCCCTTGGGACCAATATACATTTTCAGCACCCACTGCACCATTTGGAAAGTTTCATAGCTTCTACTTACTACACATCTGTACCTAACTGGCTTGTTTGGAATCCGAATTGTTGGCTTCATTTGATATCCTTTTAGGTTTTGTACTGAAAGAGACTATAAGCTGTTTCTACCCTCTTCATAACAACTATGGTTTTCAAACTAAGAATCACAATGAGCTCTTCTCTACAATGAATTGTCCTGACTCACTTAGTTGTGTCTCATATAGAAAACCTTGCCCCTCTGTTGAATTTCTTTTAGCACAATTACGGGATTTTTGAGCTACAAGGACAAATATACTCAGTATTCAGCAGGCAAATCAACCATGTATTTATGCAATAGCCCCGTTTTATTCTCTGTTCTTCTCCAGATAATGACTAATTTTGATATTCTTTATTGGCCACTACTGAGCATTGAGCTGACATTTTCATTGAACTATCAATCAATCATCCCTCAAAGCTCTTGATACCAAACAGTAACCAGCTCAGACCCATTGCTTTATATTTAAAGTCAGAAATGTTTTCCCACACGTATATCACTTACTATCATTTACACCAAACACTTACTTATCGCAATATTTAACCTGCTGTTTTACTTCTCGGTTTTGCAGCCTCCTAAAGTCCAGCAAACTTGATCACATCACTGCTCACTCTCTTTTCTAGGTTGTTCATGAGTGTGCTGAACAGCAAATGTCCCAGAAATTGGTTGGCTTGCTTTATTTTTTTCCCATTCTGAAGATTGTTTTATCCTCCATTCTTTCAACCAAAGTTTAATGAGGCTTAGTTGAAAAATTTAGTTCATTTTTTTCTCTACATTTTTTGATTTAGAGCTATGTATTTTAGAGCTATATTTCTCTAAATTTTCTTCTAAATTTTTTGATTTAGAGCTATGTCTTTTGATTTAGTGCTTGGATCTTCTTAAATTCTGTACTTCTACCAATACCTTCCTAAAAACATCAAACACTATGAATTCCACATTCTGCAAATCTGCAAGCATTTTGTTAGCACCGATTTGTTCTTTACACCACTCTCATCTATCAATGATATAAACAGCTACACTGGGATGGTTTCAGTATGGCTTACATTTTCTACTCTTTCTCCCCATAAATTTGCAGTGTTTGTTTTTCAGAGGGATCCATCTGATTTTGCTGTTGCTGTTGTTTTTAGTATGCTAGTACTTCAGCAGTGCCCAGATGTCTCCAATGTGCCCTCTGAGCAACAAGTAACTATCTCCAAGCAAGTTATCCTCTTAATTCCCTTTCCTGGGACCTTTTAATCTTCATTCTTTCTGCTGAAGTCAAAATATTTTAGGTTTCTGTTTGGACATGGTGCATGAAATTCCTGTAAGAGATGTTCACTTACAGACCATTTTTTCTTTTAGTATTATATCCTTTTTCCCTACACCATGTGCTTTAGGTAGGTCAGCAGCAGCTTCTGCTGTGGCCCGTGAACAAGAGTTATGCCTTATCAATAAACCTTTATTTTTATCAGGTATTTTGCCATAGATAGTTATATAGCATTTCTGGATGGCTTCTTGTTTGAGGCTAAAACACTACGCTTCGTAGCATTTAATGACTATTTGCTGTATTCTAAATGGCACGATCTATTGCGATTCTTCGAAAAAGACTGAGAGATCCAGTGTAAGTTGCTGGAGGGCTAGCTGGCAAGTGCATGATTTGCACAGTTCACTTTGCAATATGGATGAGTCCAGGGATGGATAACGCAAATGAAATTCAGATGAAGTCATCAGTGCTTTTTCTAAGTACCCATAATAATTTCAGCTTAATGTCCCCCACATCAGTATCAGAAATTTAAATTGCTGCTAGTTTCCAATAACCATCAGCTGTTACATCAGCCACACTGTCAAATAGATACAACTTTTGTAAGATGCAGTCCTTTTACAAATACACGCTAAAATGCAACTGGCAAAAGTGATCAAAAATGATGAGATAGTTAATGGCCCCTTCCACACAGGCAAAATGCTCTAAAATTCAGTAATAATAAAAAAAACTCTAATAAAACTGGTATTCTGGCAACCAAATTTCATTTTGGAAAAGCTACCATACAAATAAAGCCAACTCCAATTTTGCCTGCTGATGGTTTCAGTCACAACCCCAACACTCTGACTGTATGTTTTGCTTCCACTTGTTGACAGCTCTTTGCTGTTCTCAATTCTGTTCACGAACAACAAGTTCCAACCTTGCAAGCTACTACCATTATTTTTGTGTAAGAAAAGACTTATTATCTTATGAAAACTTACTATAATGTTTTCACAATAGCATGTTTATCCAAGTACTGAAGTAATGATATGAGTTTTTAGTCAATTCTTACTTAAGCAAAGTTAAGTTTATTTAATCAGGAACAATTCTGGTTGGCTATAGGTTTCAAAGTGCAGTATGTTGTCTGTATCACAGATTTTTTGCTCATTAAAATTGTATGAAGGGAATTTTTTTCTTAAAAATGTAAATAGTAAAAATTACCTTGCAAATACAGAAATAAAGCAGATGATAAAATTAGTGAGTAAGCAAAAGGAAAGAGCTATAATGGCTATGCAACGTTGCAGTGTTTTATACCATTAGTTGCACTCACTTTTCCCTCGTCTCTTGGGCTGTCACTTAAATGTACAACTGGCCCAGGGTGAGTCTTTGTGGATCTGCAAGATAAAAATAAATTCAAATCTGTAAATATCTTCTGTATGAAGACCTAGATGCTTACCTTAATTTCTAGGTGTGTTAACACATACCTTCAGTGCTTTAGAAGTCATCCTAAAAAGACCAGCAGGGGAAGATAACTATCTGAAAGTTATCAATATATTTTCACGTTCTTCTCTACTTCCTTTTTGCTGTTACAGGCAAAGATTCTCCTTTGTTGATGAATTCTTTCTTTTGTTGTTTTCTAAAAAATTCTCACTATTCCTTCTTCTATTACAGTGATTCTCACCTCACTCCTCATTTCTAAGGCTTTTTTGCCTTTTCTATTCTCCACTCTCTTTGTGCCTGCCCTCCTTGCTTGCTCGATTTCAAGGCTAATGTGCCAAGGACTCGCAAAGTCTTCACTGGAGTCATTTGAAATACTGGTAACAAGACTCATTAAGTTCCAATCTCATTAATGACAGGTCTTCAGTAATCTCACCTGCACTGCTCCATCAGGTAGCTTCTTGGCATCCCTGCAGTGGGGTTTCAGAAGCCGAGCACCTGGCCTTTGCCCATTCTGTAAAGCCCTGAGACATCTTCAGACCAACCAATATAGTCACACCCGCAATGGCTCCTCAGCCGTAACACCCGACCCATGTGCCTTCGTAAGCCTCTATGGAGATGGCTTACTGCTCTACCTGTCCCCTCTTTTTTTGTAACATCCCAGCAACATGGTATGCAACTTGGTACAGGGACTGCTGCTTAAGTCATTGACATCCAGCACCTGACAGCAAATGCAAACCATAGGAAACTGAATGGAAAGATGAAGATTTTTCAACTGTCATCTCTTCTGACCAGACCTTTAGGCCCTGGCAGTCATATAGAACAAGAAAACAAGGAGAAGTCCACAAAGCTTCAGGCTATTTGAATGTCTGCACAAAACAAGACCATTCTTCCATGTAGGTTTTGGGGTCAGAGCACATGTGCCCCTTGGAGTTCAGCTTCAGCTATAGACTTCGATGGCTGGTCTTGGTCTACTAAAGGTCACCAGGAAAAAAAAGTATGTCAGAGATTGGCAGGGCCCATAAATCTAAGAATTTATCTGGAAGCCATACCTAAAACTACCTAAGCTCCAAGTTTTAAAACAATCTGCAAGAGAATTAGAGAAACAAAGCAAAACAAGGCTCTCCAACTGTACTGCTCACAGGATTTTCCTAAATCAACAGCATTCCTCTTTCTTTGGCTCAAATACTGCACTATAGCAAAACCAGCCTCTGCTCTACCAGGTCAGACTACAAACCAAGACTGAGCATGGTATGCAAAAATTCCCAGGCAACCAAAACACTGAAATACTGTGGAGCAATCCATATCCTCATAGACTCCTGCTTCCTAAAACAATATGCTTGCTCCAATGCTCTTGAAAGCATGCACGCTCTCCTCTGGCCTCTAGTTTTTGCATGTAGAATGTTTTATATATTTTGGCTATTTGGTCATGCATGAAGCTAGGCCAAAGCAGAGTGGGAAAGACCTTGTCTGCTATTTACCTCTGAGCTAAAGCCCATGAAAAATTACTCCAGACATCCTTAGACCTTCCAGACTAAGTTTACTCCAGGCCAAAGAGATAGAAAACTTCAAGTCATCTGAAGGCCAGACAACCTCCCAAGACTACACCTTCACATATATTTTAACATTACTGCTAGCTGCATGCACTAAGCTAGTGGCAGTGCAGCAAACCCCTTCCCCAGGGAACCTCTTCCATGGGATGATGCCCCGTCCACATCTTCAGCTTTGGCAGATTATGTTTCCACAGATACCTGCAGCATGTTACTTTTCTACAGGAGGTCTTGGTGAGCAAGGCTTCTGCAAGAGCATTTTGCAAAATACCCCAGCACAGAAGCGAGATCAGCAGGAAAGCAGTGGCCAGCCAGTTTCTACAGCAATGTTCTATACAGGCTGCCTTTAATGGTGCCAGCAAGCGCCCATTTGGCTTGAGTCATGGCACACAGTGATTTTGTGCAGAGAGGCAGTTAGCGGGAGATCTGACTGTCATTCCTACCCAAGCCAGCTCCCCAGAAGGGACCCCTCCGGCTGAGCTTCTGAGTAACCTGTTCTGGAATAAAAATAAATAAATAAATAAAAATTCCCACAACACCAGAGCTTGGAGCAGGAAGGGTAGGTAGGCAGCGATGGGGAACTAAGGGGTGAGATGAGGATATCTGCAAGTAGTGCTCAGACCCACATGTTTATCACATCTGTCCTCAGGGAACGAATATGCCATCTCAGAACATTCTAGGCTGCTTTGAACTTTCTGATATAGGTTCACCTATCTGAACTGGTCAGAATATGGTGATGGAAAGAACTAGCTCTGTTTAGGGTACGTGCTGCCTATGCCATGACCGGCAAAGGAGGAAGGATAAGAGGAAAAACCGTGAAGAGAAAAGGCAGCATAAGAAATTTTGCTTTTTAGGCAGATAAGAACCACTGATGACAGAATCAGGAGCAGAGCCAAGCGAACGTCAGGCATGACTAAGCTGGCAACAGACAAAATGGTGTAAGGAGCACACGCAGGCTGAGGTGGCACACTGCTTTGGTGCTTCCCAGCCCACTGAACCAGCCAGTATGCAGGCTGGGTTGCTTGGCCATACTGGTACCGGACCAGCAATACTGGCAAAACTAGGGCAAATGGAGCAAGAAAGGGAAAGAGCATACTGTCTAAGCTAAAATTTGATCCCTCTGGGCTGTTCTTTGTGCCTACCGATTTTAAAAGTCAAGAACAATTTTGATAAATCTGTGCAACCACTGTTTTCTTTTTAAGATACATGTGTCATTGCTTACCAAAGAAATGTATCCATTTGTCTTTGGATAGAAGCGAAGTCTTAACATGAGCTGTAGTCACTCTGCATTACATCTAACTTTAGGCTAATTATACTTTCATTGTCACACAAACTAGTTGTTCCTCTGTAAATGATATAAAACTGTCTTTTACTATAAGTCTTACTTCTATCTTACATTTTTGCAGGGGTGTAGCATCAGATTTCCATGCTAAGACCTCAACTAAAATGGGTAACCTTCACTAATATGATAAATTTTCGAATCTCCACCATTTCTCTCTTGAATCTATTGTAAATGATAGCTGGAGGATCCTGAGATTTATTACACTGTAATAAAATTTCTTTTTGCTTTTCAGGATATTAGGCACTGTTAGTTTCTTTTAGGAGTATTCTCTTTTTCTTATTAGGTTCCTAGCTATTTCTTTAGTTTTGTTGAGTAAAAGCTTCATATACATTACCAGCAAAGTTGATATCAAACACAGCAGTCTGTGCACTAAATGCATGAGATATTACTTTTCCTCTTTCTCTTTCCTCTGTATTTGATGTAAGTATTCTCTCAATGTTTATATTATAATACTCCTCAGGACTTTAATAGTTTAGTTGTTTTGTACGATATCTGACTTGGCCAGGCTTCTTCCATTTCCTTCCAGTTCTATTATTTCAGTCTGTCAGGTATGACACCACCAAAAGACTTAACAAACCATTGTTCTGCTTTCACGTGTACACCCACCAGCCCCTGGTTCCATTCCTGTTAGCTCTTTGGTGTCGGACATTGGATGTAGGTGTCAAGGTTCTGCATACAGCCAGCTCCACCTAGCTCCAACAGCCCCACCACAGGGCACAGCTGAGCCCCTCAGCCAAGATGGTGGTGACACAGGGAAAATAAACTTAAGGAAGGGCAAAAAATGCTGCACAAGCAGTGAGGAAAAAAGTGAGGAACAGCCCTGCGAGCAGCAAGGTCAGTGAAGGAAGAGGGGAGGAGGTGTTCCAAGCACCACAGCAGAAATTTCCCCGCAGCCTGTGGAGAGGATCCCTTCAGACATGGGAGATGCCACACTGGAGCAGGTGGGTTTTTCCTGAAGGAATCACAGCCTGTGGAGAGCCTACACTGGAGCAGGGTTATCCTGAAGAACTGACCCGTGCTGGAGCAGGGGAAAAGTGTGAGGAGGAAGGAGCAGCAGAGAGGAGCTGTAATGGACCGACCACAACCCCCATTCCCCATCCTCCTGCGCTGCTCAGTAGCGGGATGGAAGTAGAGGAGTTGGGAATGAAGGAGCGAAGTTGAGCCTAGGAAAAACAGGGTTTGGAGGAAAGGTGTTTTAGTTTTTGTCTTTGTTTCTTACCAGTCTACTCTATTTTAACTGGCAATAAATTACATTTTCTCCAAGTCAAGTCTGGTTTGCCTGTTGACAGTAACTGGTAAGTGATCTCCCTGTCTTTATCTGGATCCATGAACTTTTCCATCTTATTTTCTTTCCCTGTCCTGTTGAGGAGGCGGAGTGAGAGAGCAGCTGGGTGGGGATCTCGCTACTAGCCAGGGTTCACCCACCACAAAGACCCGGATTGTTTAACAGCTGCCAGGAAACAGAGTCTATTAAGTTTGGCAATCATAACCCTAACTCTGTCAGGAAATGAGAAAGGATCTTTTTAAAATAGTTGTACATCCGAAAACTTTTTTCGTGTGTGCCACTGCAGATAACATCACACTCAGAGTTTATGAGGTGATGACAACAGATATTCCTGAAGATTTTGGAATTGTAAAACCTACTCCCTGGCAGTCCTCCTGCACTGCTTTTCTGGGGCTCCAAAAAACATGTTGGGTTTTCATACATATCAAGTAAAGTTGTTCCCTCCTCGGGCTAAATAACAAGGAATGTTCAGAAGGTGGAGCACAAAGCTTTTCGTTTGGTTTCAGATGGGACATGCATGGTTCCATCTTGGGGGAGACATTCTGGGGAGGATAGACTGACCTGAAGTAACACCACTTCAGATGGAGCAGGGAAGAAAACCGTGTGTGAAAGGGTTGTAACTTTCTACAGTCTACTTGGTCTTTTGCTTGTTGCTCTGAACCTGTTCTATGGCTGGATACAGAAGGAGAGACATAGTAAAACCACTCTGCAACACATCTTGCTTGCTTTTCCTGAACGATGTTATCTCTTTCCTAGTGCAGGACTGTGGCTAGGAACCCAAAGGAACTAGTCCTTTGCACCACACTAAAACCAGGAATAGTCTACAAAAGGCAGATCAGTGCCTTACTTCTTGCATTTTCTTGTCTCCTCAAGGAAAGCATGTATAAACAGAATAAAAGCAATGTCTCTTGGAGCCCTACAGAAGCGTTGTTTTTAAAAGGAGTGCCTGCCATTAGGCTCTACAGTCAATTTCTGCTAAGGGCAGACATCATGACTGCGCTACAAGCAGGACTGAATGAAGCAATTATTTAGTTAACTGTATTATATCAATAATACTAGTTTACAGAACTCATGAACCTCTCAGAGCTACAGATACAGCAATTACTACTTTCATACAGTAAATTATACTGCATGTGGAAATGTCGACACACAAAAATATTTTGTAACCTTAGTATATATAAAATGTTTTGTTTCCCTTCATTGCTATTACAGCAGAGTTGTCAAGGAGACTGGGAAGTTGTATGCTGTCATTGTGGAACAGCCTACAAAGAAAGAACACGGCTGAATAACATTAAAGCAAAAGCAGAGATCCAGCAGCTCCTAGAAATGATGAAGAGGTGCTGGGAAACCAACCACAGTTGAAGCTATTGTGAATAAAACACACTACTGTTGATGCCAGATACCTGTGTGTAGGCATTTCTTCAAGCTGGCTTTAGAAGACTGGGTGAAAACTAGCTATTCCTTGAGAAAGGAGAAAATAAAGACGAATCAGTAGGTGAAAATAAGGCGTAAGTGAAATAGTTGAGCAGAGAATTCTTCATTCCCAAGTACTAGCTGGGGTACAGCTGAGGATGACTGAGAAAATAAAAGCTCTGAAAAGACATGAAAAGGATAAAAGACAAAGCCAAGTCCATACACAGCAGAAAGAAAAATATATGAAGGCCAAATCCAAAAAATATCAGCAATGATTTGCAGTAAAATATTCCTGAAGCAAAAGCTACCTTCAATTGAGCAAGAAAAAAGTACAAGCTAATGATACAAAGGACTGCAATGTTTTGTAGCCTTCACTGACCTTTAAGCCACAAAAACAGACTGCAGAATTGGAAAATGGAACAAAAGGTTCCCATGACAGCTGTACAGAACTAGAAGTTTGTTAAGAATCTAGTGATACTTGAGCTGTTTTGCAGTTCATCAGAAGTTATTCCTGACAGCTGCAGGTATTAATTTGTTTGGTGCATATGCATTTGGGGAGATGAGGGAGCTGATATGCCATTAAGACTTGGCTCTTACTCAGAAGAACAGGACTGAAATGAAGAAACCATTCACTGTAAAACAGAAGTCTTCAAAAGACTTGTAAGGATGGAATCCTACAAGTATTTAGTTATTTTGTTCTAAAATTAGAAAGCTCAAGGTTCAGCAATATTATAATATGAACCCAGGAAAATGTGGGAAATACAGAGATGATATATGCCTCCATCATTCTGGGAAGTTTTATGCAGTCTAAGAAATGGATTGTCTTGCATACTGTTGTAAGAACTTAAATACCAAGACAATCTTTAAAAGAGATAAAAGTAATGCATGACAAAATAGAATCAAATCAAGAGAAATCCATTTTCCTTTAAAAAAAAAAAAAGTCTGCACAACTGCAGAAGCATTGTAATGATTTTGGAGAAGAATGAAGATCTGGTGGTAGAAAGTGGTAGGAGTTAGGTGAGGGGGGAAAAAAGGGAAAACATCTATATTAGTTGTTGTTACAGAGCTGGAGTTGACTGTATGTGACAGTGCTGAGAAAAGCACATGCACAAGCAGATAATTCTGTTGTGCCAGTAGTCAGACATCTGCCGCAGTTCTGCTTTCCACAAAGGTGCAGCGCACCAGAGATTTTAAGACTTTCTTTTCATTGGTAGAGTCACAGAGAAAAAAATAAAAAGAATGAGTTAGATACATCATTCACATACTGTGGATCAAACCTGGGAACTGAGTAAGTAAGAATCAGTTCAACCTCAATATGCAACTCTGAGTCTTAGACACGATTTCTAAAATGTCTAGAAGGATGCTTTGCAACTTGCACTTTCTTTATACTAGGAATTATTTCCATTTGTATCCATGCACAGAGGTGGCAGCAGTTGCTCCTAGACTGCTACTTCTCTTCCTGTGTGCTGCTTTCCTTCACTGCTGTGGAACTACTGGCTCTGAGACACATCTAGAAAATGAGGATGGGCAAGGAAAGTGCAGACCAAGTTATGGTTCCATAACCGATTTCCAATTTGCCCAATTCTTTGATACTCCAAATTCCATAAATTTTGACGTTTCAGTTATTCATTCATTAGTTAGTAGGGTGTTTAAACAATGGAAAATGCATGTTTGTGAAGGGGGCTTTCAATGCAGATTTCTCATTTCTGGAGTTCAGTGGACTCACATATCAAGATCTTCTTTTCCCAACTCTAGATGACCTTCCAAAATGTATGATCCTGCAGGCTGAGACAATTATTCCCATTGTAGCTGGAGTAAATGGAGACATGCAGGGCTTATTGACTATTTTTCTCTTCTGGACCTGTTTCCAAACATTTTGAAGGAAAAGAGAGAACCTGTTTGCTTATTAAAGAGTAGAAAACCAAACAGTATCAGGAGCCCCAAACATCTCTGTCAAAGGACTAGCTCTGCTACATGATAAGGAAATGACAAATTAGTAAGTTTTGAGTTATTCTTTATTCTTAGCTGAAAAGATGTGTCAGTGTGGTCTGAGATGTGGCATGAGATGATAGAAACAG
Source organism: Falco punctatus (assembly GCF_963210335.1). Classification (NCBI taxonomy): domain Eukaryota; kingdom Metazoa; phylum Chordata; class Aves; order Falconiformes; family Falconidae; genus Falco; species Falco punctatus. Next base: position 2,792,020 of record NC_137585.1, read on the forward strand.
CTGAGACATGAACTGCTAGAGGAAATGTTTCTAAAACTCCATGTATTCTAATGCTCTTTCTCAGCTCTGGAAAAGGCCAGGTCCACTGAAGCTAAAGGATTTTTTCCTGTAACTTCTAGAATCAGTCGTGCCTCAGCACTGAAATTAATCTCAAGTGAAAAAAATTGTGTTTCCTTTGCATTATGGGTCTATTCAGACCTTTATTTCTCATTAATATTAGATACTGTTTAAGCAAGCTAGATGATCTCTCCTGTATGAGAAGACAACAGTTCCTATGATAGAATAGGTATTGCAACCATCTTTTTGACATGTATCTCTACTAGATGCTTCTGAACTGGTCAGAATGAGAAACTCAGCATCACTGCAAAATATAGTGCTCTACAGATCTTTCAGTATATTTTGATACAAAAGTAACCACCAAAATCACAAATGGTAACAAAAACCCTGCTAAAAAAGAACAAACCAAAAGCCAACTTTGTAAGTCAAAGTAGCCATGCAGGAAAAGGTGATAGGGTTTCTTGTGTCATATGCAAAGTCTAAAAATTTTACATCCAAACCGGTCTCTCCTTCAACTCTTTAAAATACTAAGTATCTTCACCTCAGTGTTTCACTGCAACAGAATTACTGTTAGAAAAAAAAATTCCTGCAGTTATTTCATGGGCCTCATTGACCGACAATGTTTGGGTTTTTTTTTCTGAGGATGACAGTTATGTTCAAGAAGTGTGACGAAACTCTTTATGAGGTTGAATCCTTGTTACACCCATGAACAGACTAAAGTGAACTGTTGGAATATGTTTTCTATGTTCCATATGTTTTTCACCGATGCAGTAGCATTTATTATATTATTTACTGAGCAATGTCATCATGACCTTAGAGGGACAAACTCAGCCCATGATGAAAGTCCAGAATGCAACCTGTAGGTGTTTTCCAAAGTGGGAAATGACAACACAGGTATTCTGTTCTGACCTCTTCAGGTTACCTTGGCCATAGTGTTAACAATGTATATAGAGGCTCTCTTCAACAATGTTCTGAAAAACTAGGAGAACTGGAATTTCAGCTGGTGGGGTGGTTTCTGGTTTTGGGGGGGTTTTTTTGTTTTTGTTTTTGTACTCTCACAAAATGGGCTGTAATCTGCCTTTACAGTGGCTTTGGTACAGTAATATATAGTTCAACATTCCCAACTCAAAGCATTTCAGGTTTTTAAAAAAATTAACCAGTTTGATCTCCTATCAGTTTTCACTGTAAAGCCTAGAAATCTTACTGACAGCTGAGTTCAATCCACATTACAAAAATGCATGGAAATTTCATTACAAGTAGGTACTAGCCAGTGAAAAGAATGAGAAGGGATTTTGAAAGAAAGTTGTTATGTTGGTAGACTTAGTCTGCAATTTTAGAAGCTAGATGATCTTTGCACAAAGGGGGAAGAACTCCTTCAGGCTTGTTTGTGCAGACGACACACAAATCTGACACACTTAAAGTTCTATTTATAAAACCTCCATCTAAACAGAGGACTTGAATATAACGGCAGAGCAATTGCTTTTACTGGTCTTTCCTGCCCAGTAAGTTTGACACAAATATGCTTGCACAGAAACTAAACCCTTTCTTTCCAAGCTTTACAGAGAACTGTAGTATCTTCAAACTAACCCCACACTCTGAAATGATATATTCTATCTCAGAATGAAAAACAATGTTATGAGCACTATTAACTCTGCCATATTTGTGGTAAACCTGAAGCTGTTTCTGAAGCTTTACATACATACGTGTCCTGGTTTCAGCTGGGATAGAGTTGATTTTCTTCTCAGTAGCTGGTAAAGTGCTCTGTTTTGGATTTAGTATGAGAATAATGTTGATAACACAGTGATATTTTAGTTGTTGCTAAGTAGCACTTACTCTGAATCAAGGACTTTTCAGTTTCCCATGCTCTGCCAGTGAGCAGGGGCAGAAGAAGCTGGGAGGGACCAGAGCCAGGACAGCTGAGCTGAACTAGCCAAAGGGATATTCCATACCATAGGACATCATGCTCAGTATATAAACTGGGGGGGTTGGCTGGGAGGTGCCAATCGCTGCTCAGGGACTGGCTGGGCATCAGTCAGCTGGTGGTGAGCATCACTTGGTGGTTTTTTTCCCTTGGGTTTTATTTCTCTCTCTCACTGTCATTATTATTATTGTTGTTGGTTTTTTTACTTCATTTCAATTATTAAATGGTTCTTATCTCGACCTTACCTTTTTTCAAGTCTCCTCCCCCCCTCTGTGGAGGGTGAGGGGTGTGGGTGGAAGTGAGTGAGCAGCTGCATGAAACTTAGGTGCTGGATGGGATTAAATCATGACAATACTTTTTCCTATTTTCTTTCATCTTTGAAAGTACCTAACAAAAAAAGGCCCTATGAACTTATAAAGCCCTGAACAACCTGGTTTCATAGCTGATCTTACTGCAAACAGGGAGCTGGTCTAGAAAGTTCCAGAGGGACCTTCCAATATGAATTATTGTATGATTCTATAATACTAAAATGTTGAAAATTACGTGAAGATTGTGTGAAAATAATGTGAAGATTAAAAAATATAAGAACATATCCATGGCCCAAAATAAAATTGTTCTTTCAAAAATACATCTCAGTACTGTTCTATAGGAAAGTCTACTATCATAAGCCCATTTCATAAGCCCGTTCTCATGAAGTACACTTAAGAGTTATAACATTCCCTTTAAAAGCTAATCTAAGTTATGTTTTTCCTGCAAAAAAGCAATAGTACTGGAACAGACATCACGGTTTGTTACCAGAAAGAGTTCAAATTACTGAGAAAAGTCACCTAGCCTCAACTTCAGCAGTGCTATAGCATCTGTTAAAGGCAGCTGCTGTGGCAAACGTCACCGTTATCCCCACCAGCCTCTTACTCTAATACAGAGAAATTACTCTGGAGACACACAGCAGCCCCTGTCCACTTGTGCAATACAGGCAAGGACACCTTCCTCTATCTCATATCAAGATGTACATGATGAGATTGAACAGGGAAGTTACAGCCTTCTCAGACTAGCACACTGCTCACGGGGATCAAGTCATACTTGTAAAATTGGTAGAACTAGAAGCAGTGATGAATGAATACCTGTGCTCAACTGCCACCGAAACAGTTCAGGGCAAACTAGCTTTTCAGAAGAGGAAACTGTTACGGTAACCATGCAGCATCTCCAAGTACTTGAAGTGGTAAGGCCTATCTGTGTCATGTTGTCATTACCTATCACAACCTATGGAAGAAAAATTTCAGAAAAAACTAGATATGCTCTTGCATAAGCAATACAAAGAAGATGTACAAAGCTAGGAGAGGCTGCTTGTTTGCCAAAAGGTTCTAGAGAGGTTCTAGCTTCTTGCACAGCACCTAGCCTATCCAAACAACTCAGTACTGAAGGTTGTTAGTAAGCAGCCCTTATTTCCCACATATTTTTCATTGAAAAGAGGCATCACCCTATTCTGTTCTCATGAAAAAGGTCTGTTGTAGCCATTAAAGAAAAAGATTTATCCAAAAGTTTTTTGAAAGATTGAGGAAGTGAAACTTTGTGGAAGGCTTCCATTTCATAAAAAACTTTCAGATTTATTTCCATACAGAATAGAAACATCCTAATGCCTGGAGGAAAGAAAATTCCAAATGCACACAAAGTGAAAATATGTTCTCAAAACCTCAAAGGTGTTATCTATTCAATACAGTGTATATATACACACACATTTTAAAATACAGGAATCAAAACCCCCTCTAATATGTGAACATCACCAAAGCAAAGATAGAAAGAGAAAACAAGTAAGATAATTCCCACTTGAAGAATTCATAAAAATGAACACATTCGTTCTGGTTTTCATTAAACCACATTTTCTAGCAGTAATTTTTCAGCCAAGACTACTGAGCAGAGCTGAGCAAAGTCTTACAAAGGCAGATCAAACAAACACTCCGAAACTGAGAAACAGACCAAAGATTTACCAGCAGGCTGAATCCTGATTACCATTTCAATCCTTGTTTTGTTTTTATCTCCTCTGAAGACAAAATTAGATTTTTTAACTGTGCCTATGAAGTTTAGTGAGGGCAGAGGAGAGGAAAGAAAACGAGGCATGTTTTGTCAACCTGGGAGACACAGTGATTAGTGAAAGTCAGTAATAACAGCGAGGGAAAAAAGGGGAAAGGGGAGAATTTTGGAGAAAAGAGGTTGCTATCAAAGTGATCTCTGCTTGGGACACAGAATTTTACCCACTAGTGTAGGCCTGTGGCCCTGTTCTTAGATACTGTCCTCATGGTTCACTGAGCTTGGGGAATTTCCTGAGCTTGCGGAATTTCAGTTTACTACCAGAGGTTACAGGTTTCTCATGAACTGAAGCAGATGTCTCAGAAACAGCACAAAATACTGTAAGTTTGCCCACGGCAGTTCCCCTTGCTGGAACTTCACAGAGGAAACAGCAAAGAAAGAATTTTTCCTTTCTAGTGAGGCTTTTAGTTGCAGCAAGCATTTATCCCAGTCAGATTTTTATGTAAGTCCCCATCCGTTTCATACCCATGACACAGGCACCTGTGTTAGCTTGTCAGAGAACTGACACTTAACAGACACTCATTACCTTTCCCATCACTTCATCACGTTTTGATAAGCCTGCTTTAATTTTGAAATTAGCCCTGTGTTGAGCAAGAGGCTTGGCCTAGAGACCTCCAGTCCCTTCTCATCTAAATAATTTTACAGTTCCACTAAGAAAAGTTCTCCATAGAGTCTTAGGGCCAATATATCCCATTATTCTCTTCGTGGGGTGTTTGAAGGAGACAGTGATCAAGCTACCCTCATAAAAAGAGCAAAATCTGAATTTATGAGATCAATGATTACCTGCATTTCATGGAACTTCATCGTTAAACAGATTGCCAAATAAATTTTCCTTTTATATAAAATATAATTACATGGTCTCTATCATAAATCTGAATTCCTACTTCCTGTAACAAAAGAGTTAATACTGCACATTCATTAAGAGAAAAGGTTTTCAAAAGATTTGTTAATATTTGTAAAACCAAATTGTTCTTAAAAATGAATCTTAAGACAGCTATGAAAATGACCACAGACACAAAAGCAAAAACGTCTGCACTTACAGTTCTATTGCCTTGTTCCACATGATAACATATCCAGAAAGAATAAAGGACTCAATATTTACAATGTGTGTGTTTCCCCTCTCTGTTCCAACATAAAGCCATTTACTCTGGAAAGGTAGATGGCAGTAAGTAATCCTGGAAAAGAAAAACAAAAATGTAAATGAATATCGTAGCAACATTTTTTTTTAACACTTTTGCAGATGAAATAATCGTTCTTTCCATTTTATAACTTGAGACAAGACTGCCTAGCATGCACAGCACTCTGAAGAATTCGCAGGTTTTGGGGGTCATCACCAGAATGATCATAAAAGAGCACCTGAAACAAAACAGGGCCATCCTGCCTGCCTGCCTATATTAAGGGCAGGAAAAAAGCTGTATCACTTGAGCACTAAACTAAGTCATGTTATCTCCATGGTTATGTAAATTGCACTATGATAGCATCCAAACTCTCAAGGCAGGCTTTCTTATTTCCTTTCTTAGAATAAGCAATTTTTCCAGTTCAACAAAGAGAAGTTAATGGACGTCAGCAGGATTAATGTTTTGCACAAGAGCAGTGTAACACCATCATTCACACAAGAAAGCCAATAAAGAGAACGTTATCTGGGAGAGCAGGGCACTAGATAAGAGCATTACCAAGTGCCGTTAAGTATTATATCATAGACACACTGAATCCTACGCTCATATTATTTTTACAGGGTGATGAACCAGCGCTTATTAACTTGGAAAGATGTCATGCCAGTTCCCCATGATAATACATCGAAGTTTTCAGAGATGATGAATAAGTGCATTCAAGTTTCTTTGATATTATAGTTATTATATAGATATTATATACATTCAAGCAAAACAAAATCTATATGAGATAAAAAACCCATTTGCTACTAAAATATAATCAAATGCATGCTACCTACAGAGACTGAAAATCTGATCTTACAGTATAGACTCATGAGTTTTGAAAAAAAGCAGGTATTTTGCTTGGTATGCTATATGTTACTATATTTATCATTCAGTTCCACAAGCAGGCTATTTCTAGCTTTTATATATAAACTTTATTTAAAAGCTATGCAATAATTTTAATCCTTAACAGCTTCCTTCCCAACAAATGTATAAACAGTATTTAAGAACATACATACTTGTTTTTTCATTCTTATGGTACAGCAATATTTCCAAATTAATTATAAAGGAATGAGAGGGGTGCTGGCTATCTTTCAGTAATTTGGCCCTCTCAGTCATGTAAAGTCCTCTGAGTACAAGATTTGCCACCCTCTGAATTAAAAGAATAGTTCAATATTTATACAGATTTCACATACTTTCTGTAATTGTTCCCTGTAAGGTATTCTCAACAAGAGCTGAGATTCCAACAGATTCTGCACAGTATTTGGATTGTTCTGCATTTTTCCAAGTAACTAACCATGTGTCAGAACATTTAATGTTGAATTCATTCAAGTGAGCAACATTTTTTATTTTTTTTTGTCCTTATGTATCCCACAGATGAAACATGCAGACTTCACATCCTCATTTACGGGGAAGACTATTACTGAATCATAAATCTAAAATAAAGCTTATCCTTCACAGAAAACTTGTTCCGTTGAGTCAAGTGAGACTTTAGTGTGATAGAGGCTTTGTTCTTTCCCTCTGTACAAGGCTAAACTTTACCATTAGTTGCTTAATTTTGACAACAATTCCAGTGCCTTTAGTCGAAAGAGAACCAAGTTTTTAAAGAGAATTGCTTTGAGAATGGCACTTACAGTTTAATATGCGTAAATCAAACTGCCTTCAAGCAGCAACTTTGTACTTATATTGTGGATGCAGTCAGATCGACAAATAACAGACAGAAAAAAATGCAGGTGCATGCCACCTACGTACTCCTTGCTGGAGTTAAAGCTGTTAGCTTTACTGTTCTGTTCATAACAGATGCAAAGAACAATTTGCCCTTTTCACTTTCCAGTTTCACAAATGTGAAGCTGGTTTTCACATCTTTCCTGATCCTTCTCCTTGAACTAAACAACTCCATTTCTTTTGCCTTCTCTTCAGATGTACCATTTGCTACACTTCTGGTGAGATTCATATTTAGTCCAAAGTTTTATTTCTTGCATTTCTGTACTAGTGCTACTTTTCTTTCTTGCACTCCAAGGCATATGAATGCTCTGTTAGGTCCCAGCCCACGCAAAAAACCTTCCTGGTCCCTGGTTGATAAATTCTCTTAAGCACTCCACACTGATGTTTACCCAAACTGTTATTAGGCATTATCAAATACCACCTTTTACAATATGCAAGCTTACAAGAAAATGCTATTCCCTTAAAGCCAACCCCGATATGTAACAAACCTACTAGAGCACAGGGATTATGAGGCATTTTAATACAACACATTGTTAGGCTTCACCGAACAAAGCCATACGATTTTCATATTCTCAGGAAACTATGCACTGCTCTGAAGTAATTTTCTTTTATATTATGCAAATTAAATGCAAACTGCTTTATGTATTATTGACATTTCACTTTTACAGAAAATATTAACTTGACTTTGAGGCTTGAGAGCTTTGAAGCAAGACGCAGATTTTTAATGAACATCTTCCGTTTCAGTAAGTACTGCAATTACATAATGATTTCTACAAGAGAAAACAATGACGTCTCATACTGTAGTTTTCATTGTGGGTGAAAGGTATCCTTCTATTAGTCATATATCCTACAAGCAAATTAAGATGTCCTTTGATGCCTTTACAAAAACAGTCAATTACCCAGAAAGAAAGAAAGGCTATTTTCCTTCTTGAAAAGGTAGGGGTTGTACTGATTTATGCCAGTATGCGGTGTTTCTGCTAATATTTAATCAGATTGTCAATCTGATTGAGATAACATGGAACTCAGAGACCTGAGAATTTGCTCAACATTGATCACTTAACAGTAAGTCAGCCAGAAATGTGGATATTATACATTCTTAGAGCAAACCACAATATGAAACACATTGATCATTATAAGAAACAGTGAGAAACATGGACTGGTACCAAAAAAGGTGTTCCTGTGCTGCCAAAGTGGTCTGGAACATTGCAGTTTTCCAATGTATTCAAAGCACAAAACAGGATATAAAATGTAATTAAAAAAATACCAATAGATGCCAAATAAGACACATATATCAGAATTTATTAAGCAAAAACTATTTAGCAAAAGTCCTGAAAACATTTCTAAAGTTATGTAAGCAATGTAAGAGAGATAACGGAGTAACTTCAAGAGGCCTTGTCAAGAAACAGAACCTCATTTTAGAAAGGCATATATTCTGAGTAGTAAATCTTGAAAAGGCATATTTTTCAGAAAGTCACAGAACTCTACAGTCTTAACAACTCTGACCAGAAAAAATTCATTGCGTATTAGCAGAATTCTACAATGTTAAAATAATTTAGACTGCTCCATTCTCTGAAATACCAGTAAAAACTCTCAGATGTCTTAAAATCATCTTAATTACACTAATCATATTGCTCTAAGAAATATAAATGATAATTTTGTGAACACTTCCTTCTGCCTCTGCTTTGTAATTTTTGTTTTTCTATTTTTAGTATGAAAAATTTTCCTGGAACACTATTCCTGGTGGAGAGTGGGGAGAGCTGTGGAAGGGGGTATAATAAATCACATTTTTGTCAAAATGATGAACAGTTTTTTCCAATTTAATTACATGATTGCTCATTCCTTGACAACAAAACTGCAACTAAATTTATACTATGCAGTTTCCTCTTATAAAGATGAACTGAAATATGGGCAAGCATAAAATACGTATAGCCCCTACGCCCAGCTTTGGCCAGCAGAAAGGTTCAGTTTTGTTAAGTTCCTACAAAAAACAAACATCAGCTTGAACTCCCTCTCAGAATCCTCAGAATCCTGAAATTAACTACACTGTACAGGCTCTCAGAAAAGACAGAAATCTAACAAATTTACAGAAAAGGAAGACAAAACATGAAGGGGCATTACCTTGGGAACATGCGTAGGTGCCAGGAGGAAGCCCCGTAGCTGCAAGGCATGCCAGCCATGGGCCTGGAGCAGCCACCTTCCCTCAGCTCTCAGTGACCTACACCCAACGCACCGTGCATTGTCCCAGCACGGATGAGTTCAGCTGCTGAGAAAGCTGATCACCTTCTTAAGAAGGTCATGCATATCAGAAGTCTACTTTTTCATTAGCGTGATTACGGCTGTCCTCCTGACTCAAGGAATCTTCCCCAACATCCTCCAGTGCTTTCAGCACTCCCTACTCATTTATGCTACTTACCTCCGCTGGTCATCACAAGTCATTCTCTTGGCACTGCCACCTGGTAGACAGGCCATCCTCCCTGGTACTAGCCAAGGACTGGCTGATGTTCTGTCAGGTCATCTCACAAAGCAGCAATTTTTAGAGAGAAATCTGTGTCCTGTGTAGCCCTCAATGAATATTCACAACAGAGGAAAACCATGAGATAAGCCCTTCCCCTGCTTCTTGACTTTGCAGTACTTCTCCCCAGCAATGAAAACCCCAGCTGCTGAGGGTACCTCACGACGTTGTATACAGTCCCTTCTCCCTCCACCAGCAAGCAGAAATTATTTCCATCCAACTCTTTTCTTCCCTCCTCACTACTCCCTTAATCTTTTGATGTTTTTGAACAAAAGTAATATGAAAAGTCCTCACTGACATACAAAGGAGCCCAGACTCATCTAGTGCCCCTCCTTCTCCAGCGGCTGAAAGCAGATTGGCCTTTCTAAGGGAGCTTCTGGCTCGTCAGTATTCTCAGAAAGTGTAGGATTGCATTTCTGTCACTTCACAAGGGAATGTTACAGCTGAGTTTATTGCTTTGAGTCATGAAATGCACACAAGAAGATTTAGACAGATATTCAAGCAAAGTAATTTGTAGCTGAACTTGAAGTAACTAAACAGAAGCACAGGCTAAACCTACAGACAATGAAGAAAAGGAGCTGCATCCATCAGATCAAGCAAAGGATGTAAATTATGAGCTATCTGACCTCTGGAGGTATTTACTGTTCTCCCTGAACTACATATAAATTGGGAGCTCATCAGCTCTGTAAGACATGTACAAGACGTGGACAATACCAGCAATCCATGAAATCTGCTGTCCACGTCATGTGTTTGCAGCGGACGTCTGTGCAGCTCCCCAGACAGATGTGAGCCCTGGCTGTGCACAGTAATAATGTGTTCCCGCGCAACACGGGCTGTTTGAGCGATATACCACGAAGGCAGAAATCCAGGATGAACTCCATTATTAGTATTTCCAATGTTTAACTTAAACTTTTCATTTCATTTACTTGAAGTGTATGCGTACCTTCTAGGGCTGACCTAAGAGTACAGGAAATACTTTAAATTACTAACTGGCATGACTAAGAGTCAAATTAAATATATAGCAGTTCAATACATCTGGACAGTTTTTCCTTTCAGGGTCTTGGTGATACTGTATCACGACATGAAACCTTCTCCTATTCAAACTAGATCCTCCATGTATCCCACAAGCTCGTTTCAAAAATCTATAGTAGCTCCAGTAGATCCTAGCAGACAGCGGATGAACGAAACATACCTTTGAGAGTGATTCTTGTGGTCCACCTGTTTTTTAAAAGTGTGATTTAGTTTTAATTTCAGTTAAGAAAAGTCACAGAATCATAGGATGTCTTACATGTGGGAGCTGGACCACTGACAATGACAGTGGCATACTCTCCCTGGCTAGATCTTTAGCATTACACAACAGTAATGCAGCGGATTCAACAGGTGTAATGTGCAGACTTGGACACAAGAAATTACAAGGAAAAGAAAAGGAAATTAGATGGAAACTTGGTTCCCTGAATAAAAAAATATGCTGGAAGAAATCAGCATACTTATCATTGGTTTCCAATTTGTTTCTGATGCCAACTCAAGGTCACTAGACAACAAAAATGAGAACAAAAGTTCCACAAAATCAGTGAAGTGAACAAATTAATGAAACAAGGTTGGCAAAAAGACTCTTGCTTTCATTTTTAGGGGAACAACAATGTACGAGATTTTTCTTCTGTCTACTGGCTTGTGAAATCATTATTTCTTACTTGCAGTACTGCACTTGTTCTCCATTAGTTTCTTTGAAGGTTAAGTAAAAATGGAGCTATAATACCAAGCACAGCGACAGTGATGGGCAATACAGACTGGGACAAGAGCCACTGAGTTTCTCATCAATAAAAGAAAGCCAAAAAACAAAGGATGGAAGAGGGAGCTGATGTTCTCAAAAGAAGACATTTTTTATGTATTTCTTCCATTGATTTTGTAGCAGCTGCACTAAAAAACCCAACACCTAAGGGTAGTTTCTCTCATCTTTTCACCCAGCACTGAAGCTGTAAGTCAAAAATGCAGGTTTTGCTTCCCAGTCTCATAGTTTAAAAAAAGTAACCTGGGACTTAGCTCGAAGATGAAAGGTTGAAACTTGTCTTTTGCTAAACAGCTTGACTTTACATAGCTGTTAGAAAAGTAAACTAAAGATATGCTATTATTTCATCCCCAGGTTCCTGCAACATACACAAATCTGTGTTTATCATACATTCTTAATATAATGAGATTAAAACCTATTTCATATCAATGTCAATCAAGATATTTTGAATTACTCTCTACCATCAGGGTAAGACTGAAATACTGGAATTGACTTCAAGTAGAAAGAATTGCATTTTTACATGTGTCTACTTTTTCTATGTATATACACTTTTTTTCTTAACAGCTTCCATCAATTAAAATCATGTAGACTTATTGGAGACCAGCTGTTCTTATTTGCTATGCTTCAGTAGACAGGGACTCTGTGATTAATGGTCCTTGTTTTTCTGCAATCTGTAGTCTCTCTTCCTGCTTATGTACTGTTTAATGAGATAATCTCAACACTGACATTAGGAGCTCTATTTCTGATTTACTGGAATAATGCCCAGAGTTTATAGTGACAGAAGGAAAAGTATCCTAAATCATTGCACTGGATCCTGCTTAAAGCTGACATGTGCCTGGGCACCAAATGGGTAGGGTGGTTTCCAAGAACCAAATGACTTACTGCAAAACGCAAAAAAAGAATGGGTTCATGTTCTTCACTGCTTTAATATATGACTGGACATCCAATGTTACAAAGGATTGATCTGAACAGGACTATGAAAGATATATCAAAACTCAAATTTAAAAAACTTCACAAAATAAAACAACAGAATTCCTGGTACACCACCATAACCATAGCAAACTGAAAATTCCAACAGATAGACTGTTTATGCCATCTGAACTTGTTTAACTTTTAAAAGACACCTTTTTTTTTTTCGCTCTTGTCTAACATGACTATGTGTGATACGAAGTACATGATGTGTTTTCCTATTACAGAATTGGACTTCTCATTTGTTACGACTAAGGCCGCAAAACATGGTTGTTCAACACATGGCTGTGTGCCTATATTTAAATTTTGCTATGTGAAAACAACATACCACGTTACCCTATGTCTACTGACAAACACGGTTTATTTTCTTCAAAGCATCAGAAACAAGCAGTACACTGCTCAGAGTACGATCTAAAGTTTTGCAGCATATAGCAACTTTGTGTCTACTGCTAAAGGCCGAAGGATTTGTTTCTGAGGAAAGCCTAAGTTACTCAGACAATCAGAGGCGTCCAGGTGACAGAAAAATTAAATAATTCAGAGTATGTTTTTCTTCCCTATTGAAGTAAAAACAGAACTTCACAAAGATGTTTTGCAAAATGGACTTCTGAAGAGACAGCTTCTTTCTCATAGAAATAACAGAAGGGACTACAGCCAGAGTAACAGAGAGGAAGAAGTAAATTGGAAAAGACGGTTTGTCAGGCCAGAGGGCCCTCCAGTCCCCGTACTTTTGTTAAGTCCTCAAGTAATTGTGCTAGCTATGCCGCCTTCTCTAGCAGTTCTATGGGTCATGACAATTCCAGGTATGTGTGTGTGCGTGCACACACACACACATGCACACAGATATATATGTGCTTTCACACAAATACATATATGTAGAGCAAATTTATAAAGTTATTTCATTAGCTGTTACAAGTAAATTTCACTTTTCAAACATTTTTAACTGTGCTGTATTTATAGCCACAACATTTGGCCTACCACCAGCTAGAAACTGTGATTTTGGTGTTTCAGAGTTGAGAAAATTCTGGTTTAGAAACCTTCACTTGATACGCTTTCCACAGTCTCAGATTAAATCCCAAGACTATTTTATTTAGTTGCCAAAATATTTTATGTAAAAAGCTCTAAATAAAGTAATGAGTCAAATGAACAGCTCAGGGGTAGACTGGGGGAAATCGAGCCTATCTGGTACAGTTTTAGCAATAGGGGGGAAGCAGAAGTGATCAGCTTTAAGTAATTTTTCAGTTTTTTTGGTCTTTGTGCTATTAAATACAGCTGTTATCCCTAAGAGTAATTTACTTATAGTGTATCAGCCATTGTCTGTTAAACTGCTTTTAATGCACCAGTGTGAGGAAAATGTGAATTGATTTGCAATTGATTGATAACCATGAAACAGAAAAACATTTGCCAAATTATTAATCATACTTTGTCACGTGTTTTCATAAGTCCCGGATACATGCTTTTAAAATGAAAATATATATGTAAATAATGTAACATGGTAACTGTATTTGCTGTTCTGAGACTTTTTCTGAGCAGTTACCAAAAATCAAATTACTATACACCGTGCTAATGTTATTATTGCATATTTTAAAGTCTCGTTATGGAAATGGAACCTTTATGTACAGAGCAGTGTAAAAATAGATGTTACATATCTTAAACAGCTCTACTTGCCTTCAGAGAAGTTGTTTAGCAAATAGCTATAAAAGCAGATACTGTGGCGTAATGCACTTAAGGACACTTTTAGTTGAAATGCAGCTGAAAATAATAGTATGGGCAGAATCCTGGTGGACTAAAAATTACTTTGGGGAAAGCCTGTGAAAGTCACCATTAAAAAAAAAGAACAGAGAATCTCAAATTCAAGGCTGGATCTGGATATAAACAGAGATCTTTTCAATATTCTAGAATGACAAATATGACCAGGGCTTCTGTAATTTTGAGAGTTTATTGCATCATGTACAGATTAGAAAAGAAGCATTGCTAATAATTGTATAGTCTAGGTGTTCCTGGAAACAGCAACAGATTTCTTTAGTAAACAGTCAATGAATCAATAAAAGGGGCTGTTATTTTAAAGTAACATCTACCCTGGTGTAATTTAAGCATAGAGAAACCAAGCTAGTTTTAAACTATCCAGCTTAAGTTGTTGCAGCACTTTTTTTCTGCAGTGGCAGCACATCAGCTTGCATTACAAATCCCACCCAAGAAGCTAAGTGTAAAAAAATTAAAGCTGAAGAAATAAAGTTAAGCCATATTGTCATCTGTAATGTGACCATGATGTTATTACTACTTGCTCAAATATACTTAAAAATTTACACTAACCAAGGTTTAGCATTTCAAAAGGACAAATTTTGAAAAGTTGTAGTGAAATAGGAAAGGTAGGTTTACCAAAGGTAGGCTATTCCAGAATATTCCAATTGTAGGAAAACTAGCATGTCAAAATTAAATACAGCATTTATGAAAACTACTGTTTGTAATGTCTATTTTCCACTTAATTTTACTGAAAAAGAAAGTATTTTACTGGATATTTGAGGGATTCTCAAGTATTAGTTTTACAGCTGATCTTGTAATCACATATGATCTTGGTACTAATACTAATGAAACCTTTGAGGGACACATGATCAGAGAGGAAGGACAATCTGCACAAGTAGAGTACAAGAAATGGAGTGAAATTTAAAATGCAAAGGGCAAGGCCTAAAACTCCAAAGAATAATAAATTCTACTTTAGAGTTGGAACCCATGATACAGAAGCAATGGAAAAAGATAATTTCAATTTCAGTTGTCTCACTCTGCTTCCACTCCTGAAGGGCTGCACTGCAAAGCGGCGCATTCCCTGACAGCCAGCTATTCATCAGTGAAGGAGTGTAATGGGTGTATGAGTCAATCACAGCAAGACCACAAGCACTGATCAGATGAAGCCGCGTAAAAGGAAGATGTCATTATGGTATGCATCAGTAAACATTGCTGGGGAGATTACAAAAGAAAACGGTAACGTCAATGACTGAGCGCAGCACAGATGGGACCCTATCCAGAATATGTTTCCTTGTCTAATAATCAGCTCAGAGAGAACAGATACAAGAAGAAAGCTAGAGAAAAGAAAAGGGAACAAAGACACAAATGTATAAAGGAAAACACAGAATCTTGATTTTTGTACTGGAAAAAATAAAGAAAAAAGCAGGTTGTGAATGGATATGAATGAGTTTTTTAACTGCAAAGGAGAGACAAAATCTTTAAAATACATGATATTGTGGGTACCAGGATATGATAATAAATGGGAATAAAAGAGCCATAAAAATAAAGTTAGTCTTGAAGCTGGAAGGTTTCTTGCCATCAGAAGGACGAAATTAGCATGGAACAATTTTCCCAATTAGGAGGAGGAGTGGGCTTAAGCTTGAATAGTTATGTAAGAGTGCCATGATCCTGACCGGGAGGCTGCCACATGTGGAGGAGCCCGTGACCCACACAGCGGCTAACCCGAGCCGGCACAAGGCCGTGCCTCGTGTGGCTGGGCTGCATGTCCAGTGTGGCCTCCAGGCTGGGCGTGCGGCTGGTGCCACACGATAAACACAGCCAACTTGTGACAGAGGAGCCTGCAGGCAGCTCCCGCTGGGCAATGGCACCACCTCTCTGGCCTTGCCTTTACCTAAATGTCTGGAAGGAAGTTTTAGTGTGAACGGCCTGTTTGATAGCAGAAATAATGAAAAAAGTTGTTTTCTTATAGGAAAATCCTATAGTAACTTCCACGACCAAAATGGGGTAGCCCTATTGATGGATGAGGTCTGCGCAGCCTGATGACGGGGGGTCAGTTTCATGATGCACAACTTGGGGTTCCCAGCATCTACAGGGATGCAAGATTATCTACACTATTCCCTCATTCTTTATAGGGCTAGCTCTAATAAAAAGCATTTGGAACGATAACTTACAGAGTCTGAGTGCCTTTACTACTGGCATCATAAGGGACCAGCATCTCTTGATTCAAAACATAGTCGGCTTGCTCATCATATAAAAGGAGGTATATGAGTTGTCTGGTTTGTCAGGGAACAAGACTGAGGAGGTCCCTTAGCTCCAATCCACCAGAAGGCCCACGGATTTAAGATCTATTGAAAAGAAGATCTCAGGGATCACGTGAATTTTCATTCTACTTTAGTGGAATTGCATAATCTCATAAATCTATCCAATCAAAACTTCTGATTCTTGGTATCAACAAGCTAATTACGTTTTGTATTTTTCCTCTTTTTTTATTATTTAGCTAATGCTTGTTGAAGAAAAAAATGAAAATTATGACCAAGACATTCATCATTTCAACTAGGTTGCATACCACCTTTCCAGGACAAGCTTATGGCTCTCATTGATCCTACAGGTCAAGTGTACTATGAAACTTTCCATAACATGATGTGAGACCTGGAAAAAGAATGTAATAATTTAATTTTTAAATTATTTTTTTTTTAACAGACAAGGCAGAGGTGTGTGGTAACTACATGAATGTGATATGGGTCAGTCCCACCGAAGAAACTTTGTATCCAGTCCTTTGTCTTTCTGAGGATACATTTGACAAAATTCACTTTCCTGCCCTGCAGTACTAAGGCACAGCCCTATAGATCAGAAGTGTTCTTTATAAGCTTCAGGAATCTTTCCAAGCTCAATAACTCCATGTAAACAACATTAATTGTTTATTAAATTTCCTGAGCATCGTTCTTTCAGAAGTGATAAACTCTGATGCAAGACCATGCCACACATACTCAGTATTTATCTTACGTGTTTGAAATCTGTGCTATCTTCACACTTGGCAGTACACACACTTCACAACACACACATAAAAATCCCTCAAAAATACTGCACAAGAAAGTTTTGTTAAAACTTCATCAAGATGTCGACGTGAACACCATTCAACAGCAGGGCTTGTTTTGCTTTCCTCATTCTTTTCCATAACAGTCAACCTGAGAAAATTTAAATCCTTCCCATAAACCATGGCAGGATTGTATGGTGAAATATTGCTTTATATTTGAATTCTGTGGTTCTTTGGAATAGCTAAATGCTGCGCCACACCATTTAATCAGGATCTAGTTTATGGTGTAGCATGGCTGTGCAAGTGCACTGAACCTATCAACTACTTTCATGCTTGATGACAGATCTCTGACTAATTTGAAAGTACATAAACAAAACAGAGTTTGCAGTTATACAACATTAACCAGGAGGCTCATTTATGAGCAGGCAAGCTATCACAGGAATTCAGTTCCCTGAACAGTCAATGAGACAGATAATCTAAATTTAGTAACTCACAAGTCCCTAACACACAAGTAAACAGATGCAGGTACTGCTGAGACTGCACAGCCCGCACCAGTATTCATTCAATAGCCTCTTGGTGCCGTTTTGGTAAGGTGAAGTCTTAACAACACAGACCTGCAAAGATACAGCAAGACAGACAGACAAAGATGCAGCTACTCTCAGGACAGAATATAGACCAACACACAAAAATAAAGTCATCAGATCCAAAAATACCTATTTTTTTTCTCTGCTTGCAAGCATTGCTGTAATACTCTCAGTTATCTTGTCTAAATACTGCAAAATCTCAGATATAAGAGTCAAGGCTCCTCTTCCTCTGTGCCAGCATACCCAACACTGAAGAAAGTGTTACATATCAGAGCCAGTTATACAGATTTTGTCACCTGGTGATGCCCCTGCAGAAGGGCACGTGGTACTGTCGTGGCAGTGGTGCACAGTGCATGCAGGTGGATTTAAAGACTCAACAGAACTTGTACATTGTGTTCACATGTGCCGAGTATGTCAGTTGTAGTGCTGTTGGCTCACTTGTGACATGCCAGTGAGCCTTGGCTGAAAGAAGAGGAGGGCTATGCCCCATGTCACTCAACACAACCAACCTAGCTCACCTTCAGAACGACAGGAGATGAACGTGCTCACACATGAAACTAGTGCACGCAGGGCTAAAGGACCTGGACTCCACACTGTAATCCTTGCTGGTTTTTCCTATCCCAGTTGCATCAATCTTAAATGGGAAAACTATTTAAAATGTTGTATATTTAAAGCTATACTTGCTGAAGTCTGCTCTGACTATATTGAAATAATTAAGGCCTGTAATAGTTTCCAGTAGCTTAGCTTCATCCTAATGTTCTCTGCAGCAGATAAAGACGGTGTCTTGTTCCAGAAGCTGAGTTACTAATTTTGGTAAAACGTCTACTGAAGGTGAATCTGGCATCTCCTATGACATCAAAGAAGGAAAAGCAGGGACTAACATAAGGAATATCACCATAACGTTAATCTTCAATAGTACTGAAGAGACTCTGATGGAGTATTTGCAGAGGTTAAAAAGTTTTACCTGTCCAACCTACTTGTAAATGGAACAGCAAATGATATATTATCAACCATATGCTACTGTTAAACATGTCTTATGAGTAGCTGTGTTACCGTTACAGCTCTTGGTATGGGGCCAAGCACTGAAACACATTGCTTACATTTATATTTATATTTTCTTGAAGGTTCTTACTGCATTGTATTACATTACAATTTTAGCAATAGAAACTTAAGGTGATAACCTTATATTTTATACAAGGCAAACCCATGTAATTTGCTAAAAAGTCCAGAGCATTACACTGTAGAACAAAATATCAGTTTGCCATCATTTCTAATTCCCAGTTTTCCTTCTGCACTTGCTCCAAAGAGACAGTAAAGGAGCACTGCATTATCAGAGTTGATATTGCTAATGTTGCATCATCATTAGTTTAATAACAGGTCAGAAGAAGAAAAGAATAAATCTGGAGAGGTTGCAGACTATGATTTAACAGCTACAAAAGTGCATTTTGTACGTTAATTATTATTCATAAACCATTCAGTGTCTTAATGCTGAATGCTACACGGTGAGTGAAAGATAACCAGTGTGCTGCACTTAAGAGATCTTTGTTCTTTTCAACTATGTTGTTAACAATATCTGAAGAAAAGAACAAACATATTTTTTACTTTTGTGAGAGGGAAAGGGGGAATACATATATGTATACACTTGGGGAAATTTGACTCAAGTAGTTGCACAAGCATACACAGAAACACTGCTAAGGGCAAATTTTAGTCCATTATACTGCAATCTTAAACGTCAAGAAACAGAAGCAAATTCCAAATTAAACAGTTAACAACATGAAGACTGGTGCACAGAGTAACAGCCAAAGACTTAAGTAACACTCATCCATCTAACACAATCTAACAGCTGTAAAGGCTCATGCATCAAATATTTTAAAAACTCACAATAAACTGATTCTACATGAAAGCTAATTAATTGAAGACAAATTAATCAAGAATGTGGACTAATACAATTACCTTCCTCATCACAAGCAGATAAAATATTAAAAATTTAAGTTGCATTATATTGCATCACTTCACGAAGTAAATCTGCCAGGTTGTTGTTTTTAAATAAAAATCTAAACCAAACAGCATATCAAGGAGACAAACATATTGTATGAATAAAATTACAATTTTTATAAATTCTCAAGAGAGACATGCAAACAGGAAAACATGAAGCCACCACATGCTCCATTTTCATAGGTAAAATGCATCTGCATAATTATGTTTTGCTATATAAAAGCTGTTTTTTATAATAATTAAAATGAAGTTTAAATGGTGTTCTTATAAGAACTAGCCTTTGACTATGTAAACACTTCCCTATATGGCCTTTCCCAATACCTTCCTGTTTTCTGAAAGCACACTAAAACCTATTCTCTGTCAACAAACATTTCTCCTCATTTAAGAAACACCAAGGCGAGCTCATTCATTGGGTCAGAAACTTAAAATAAGACAAAAGAATCTTTCTCTCTTCAGTATGAATCTTGCCTTCCCTTAATCTCCCCATGCAAGAGGAGAGGAGAGGACGAAAATAATTTTTTTCAACTGTTCCAACAGTGAAGACGACATTAATTTTTGGAAGACAGACCTTTGAATTTCTTGAAGAAAATCAATTTTGATCTTACTGCTTTATCAGCCTCCCAACTTCCCCCTACATCCATTTCGCCACAAATTTCTTATAGCTAAGGCAACCGTTATTTGCTGTTTCTCTGAACATGATGTAATCGATAACTTTTATGCTTTAATACAATAAATATATTCAGAAAAAAGAAAAGGAAGCAGTCTTCTAGACTTAACTCTGTTAGGCATACATATACAAAAATGTTCCAAATTAATGAGAGGGTTAATTAGGGTTTTAGCCTTACATTTTTGTTAGTTGCCCAGAGGTTTATGTTGAGTTTTACATAATAAATGTGTAATCAAACTTAAAAAATTGAAAGTTAGACGATTTGAAATTAATATGTATTTTAAAAGAAAATACAATAAAAATGAGGAGATTTCATTCTGGAGCCAAGTGCGTGAATACAAAACCCCCAAAACTACAGGCAGTGCTAGAGAATGCTGAGAAGAAAAGAAATGCCTATAAAGTTATTTCTTCGTACTTACTGAAAATTCTTTTTAAATTTAAAACTGGCCTTATTTTTTGGACAATATTATATACCAGTGTTATCAGGATATTTGCCTCATAGCCTTTGATGTGTGAATAAAAAATATTTAAATGGCAGTGATTGTACCAGTTACTTAAAATATATATAAAACAGCTAACAGTTGGGGCTTTTTTATTCCCAACTTACTAGACTTTGATAAAAGGCAGTACAGCTAGCTATGCATTTATTACAAATAATTACAACCTCAGACCCTATTTAAACCTCAGTTCAAAAATTCCATTACACAAAATGCGATTTATGCAGTTTTCCAGTATCCCAAATAACTTGCTTCCAAACATTTTGCCCAATGTTTTAGGCTGGCAGAAACCAAAGAAAATTTAGGTAAAGGTAATGACAATTATTTACTCTTAGGAAAGCCTAAATGTGTGTGAGCTTATTTTATCGAGAAATTCTGATAAAATTCTGACCAAGATGCCACACTAGTGTCTCTGAAGAGAAGTGACAGGCAAACAGGTAAACAGACACTGCACTCTTCTAAGTATTGATTCCTTAGGTTGCGTAGAAGGTTGCTGGCTGGGAGAGCTAGATC
This sequence comes from Falco punctatus, assembly GCF_963210335.1. Taxonomy (NCBI): domain Eukaryota; kingdom Metazoa; phylum Chordata; class Aves; order Falconiformes; family Falconidae; genus Falco; species Falco punctatus. The sequence goes on from NC_137585.1 coordinate 2,813,256, forward strand.
ATGATGTACTGGAATAACACCTACAATATTTAGATTTATCGATGACAAATTGTGGATAAGGTACCTACCTGATAAGAATACCAAGATTCAAATATTTCAACATATGTAAAATGATGATTTTCTGTCCAGAAGCAGTTAGAAAATGCACATATACTTTTTCATTTTATCTCATGCTGTCCCAAACCACTTGATATACTTTTGCTCTGGGGTATAAACTCTTTGGAATCAGGATGTATATTTTCTAAGTTATTATGTAGTACTTCCCACAACAAAACTTGCAACTTGGTGACATTTAAGCACAAACATAATATGTATCTGAATAACAAACAACAAAGAAAAAGTCTATTTCCATAATAATTTTCAGATTTGCTGCAGCTGAAGCTTTGCTGAGCTTGTTTACTTGTTTACTTCACTTTATTGGTAAAGTACTAATACCTTTCACCACTGCACAAGCAAATATATAAATGTCTAAAAGAACTTGCTGCACCTTAATAAACACTGAATATATATATTAAGAGAATTACAGTATTACTTAAATTTCCAGTCAAAACCATACTATGTATTAATTCTATGTTTTAAATTTTTTTAAAGAATCCATCCCAAAGATGACGTACAGAATAACTGTATTGCTCAAGGATTCACAAAAAGCCAACTGCTGCATTTATGCACTTAATCTTGGTCTTCTGACTACCGACCTAATTCCTTACTAGAAACACAGAACTTGTTCTTAATATTAATAAAAACGTAGCATTCAAGCACCATAATATTGCATCAGTTTTTACTTGGGTGACTAAATACAAATTAAGGTGCTCACCTTCTGTTTGAGTTTGAAAATTACAACCACATTTACCACTGTTCCCCAAATTCACAATTCATTTATGCTAAACTTCCAGTATTTTACAAATATAGAATCCTTTCAAGATAAAGAAAATTATTTCCCTGATCCAGCCAGCTGAGGTACTGAACTGGCTGGTACTGAACAACAGATCAGTCAAAAGGATCACAGTGCTTGTGTCTGGTCTGACAAAAACAAACACACAACTGTTCACACCAGTTCATGTAAACAGAAGGTAAAATGAAAAACATTTTGACAAAAAGCAGGCAAAATTTTTCAAGTTCTGAGAAGGCTGCAGAAAGAGAAAGTGAAGGGTTTTTTCAATGGGAACAAGACTTGAGGAGTGGAAGAAAAAAATTCAAGACAAAACTATCCACCTTCAGAAAGGCCAACCAATAAGCATGTATTATTAGAAATCCAGAAAGAACATTTGTGGTTTTAAAAAATGAAATATTTACTGTTATATAGTCTTACCTTTCTCTGTTAAATTTCAGAGAATGTAGGATGGCTGGTCGTTTCTGTCGAAGATTCCACAAATGAAGTGCATCATCTGCACTTGCACTGACCAAAGCACCCTAGAGCAGACAAAAAAGAGCACAGCATATTACTCTTCTGCAGATTCTGTGTTATTCTTAAGTGATCTTCACTGTTAATGTTCTACATGTAGAAAACGATACAATTTATAAAAAATGGTTGCTTTTTTTTCTAGGAAAAAAAATACCGTAGTCAATTTGAATTGATCTGGTAAATGTAAATAGTTTAAATTAGTACAAGATCAGCCAAAGTTAAATTAAAACTCCATCAATTATAAAATGCAAATTAAAAGTTCTGTATTAAGGTCACATGTAAACTTCTATGTATTTCCACATAAACATAGAGATGTATGAAACCGAGAACAGACAACACTTAAAAATGTGAGTGTTAAGGACATAAGTAAAGGAAAAAGGGATCAGTGTATTACTGTGGCAGAGAGGCACTAGATGTTGGCCAAAGAGAAAGCAATCCTTTCTTCTGGGGAAAGGTGAGAACTTAACGGAAAAGATCAGTTCATACCACCTATGACTGATCAATAAACTTCTCTTTTTGCATCTTGGATTTCCTTCCTAATCCTAGCAACTGTTCTTCAATGTTGACATACGCAAATGAAATTAATGAAGGTGAGACTTCTCTAATACAGTATAATCTGTGGTTTAATTTTCATCTCCCAAATAGTTTAAAACAATGACAGAGAGAACGTCCACCTCAGAAATCAATCTAATCCTATGTATTAGGGGTTCTGCTGGTCACCTAATGAAAAGAAAGAACACTGATTCAAACCTTGCCCTCCCTGTTTTCATCCCTGCCTTCCTCTAAAGAATTCTACTGGACTAACTGTTTCTGAGGTTTCAGTTCTCCCTCCTCAGTTTCTGTGGTTTAGGTACTTTCTCCAAACAGGTGTAGAAAGAATAAATATTTCTCAGGTTTAAAACCCCCACAAAACTAAAAAGTCTTTCCTTGAGAAACTCCAAGATCTCCAGGCTTAGAAAGAGGACTTGAAACTGTCTGAAGTGTTCCCTTCTAATAAAATTAAACTATGAGTAGTTTATAATTTGGCCAGGTTATGAGGTTCTGGGAAAAACCCAGATTATAATGCTCCAGGAAGTTTTCTTGCCTATTACCACTCCAGACATCTTCTGCACAGAGCAAGCTATAAACTGTCACTGTTTCTTCATGTCATCTAAACTTGATTTTGACAAACTATTTGCGAAGACTGAGCTTGCTGGTTTGATTGATGATCCCTGCAGTTGCTTTTCCTTGCTTCAAGTAGTAGCATATCCCCAACTATTGACTTTTCAGCCAATAACCATCGCTATATTTCCATAGAAAGTTTTAGCTCATTTATTAATTTCTATTTGACATGGGACTGTGCAACATGTTTAGTAATTTAATGGATTTTACATCTGTCTTCAAACATTAATATATTGACTGCCTTTTATTCAGTACTCTATACTGATGTATATGAAGGTAATACTTTTCCCTGTGTGCAGTCCCATAAATAATTTTCTAAAAGGCTGTAGGGTAAACGTCCTCTGGATGTATGCCACTTACTTGTGGGCACAGTTTGTCAATGTGTAACGTTATATCACTCAATTACAATACATGAATCGACTTATTCAACTAAATCTGTGCAGAAGAATCTGAGTACATATGTCCTTACCTCATTGATTAAGAACTGGAGCTGCAGAACCGCAGCACCACTTTCATGTTGGCAGTAGCAATCAACACCAGGCCTGCCCAATCTGTTGCCATCAAAGTCAAGGATTCTAACATTCCCATTATCACCAGAAGCAAAGAGAAAAAAACCCTCAACAAACTACCAATTAAACTATAATTAACCTTTAATTAACCTCAATTCTTCCTGCTTTCAGTAAAACAAAAGAATTCATGCTGACTTTCCACTGTTCTAATTAAAGTACCCACATCATCAGGCTGAAACACATGCAGTTGGGAGTGATCTGTTCTTGCCTGGTATTTTGCCTGCAAAATAAAGTACATGAATTAACACAAAAAATTCAGCAGTATGCAAGTTAAATTTCTTTTAACACATTATTAGTTCATATAACACATTAATGTATCTTGGTAAGTACAAAATTTAGATTTTTGTACTTATCAAGATATTATAAAATTAATAATTTAGTACCATGGTCTGTAACAGTTCTGTAGCAGACTTTCTTTTTTAAATCTGAGAAAAAGCTTTTTAGAGTGAGTCATTTCACACTTACATAAAAGCTCACATGTAACCATTGCTCTCTGTCTCATCAACACCAGTACAATGCAGTGCCATGCAGAATTACCCAAGTCTAACTACATTCCCTAGTCCAATCCCCAGTCCCAGCAAAACCAGTCAGACTGCTTCTGGCAACCCAGCTAGTTCACTCGGAATCAGCATCGACACTGTTTTGCAGCAATAGCTTGCTGTCCAGATATATCGCGAATGTACCTTTCCACCTGTTCTCCTTGGGTCTTTTTCTCTGCATGCTAAATTGCCATCTCCGTAACTTAGGTGATGGCCTTTCCCATCTGAGCCACAGACTTTAACAAGAAACTGCTGTTCCAGAAAATTACCAAAGATAAAAAGTAAACCAAAAGAAGAGAATAATATGAAATATATTATTAACAACCATGTTGTATGAAACAGGTGAAACACTGTATTCAAATATGTATTCAAAACATCAAGATTACGATCAGAAACAAGATTTTACAACATAAAGCCCTACTGCTTATTATATATGACTATATTAGCACGTTGTAAACTCCTGAAAAAAAATGCCAATTGTCCACAAATACTGCAGGTAAATGTCAGGCTCTTCCCCTTTCACAGGTGACGAGACTTGCAGTAAACAATTCCAAAATAGGCCTCAGGGAAGTAAAGTCCATAGATAGAATATTCGAGGGTTAAAACTTTAAAGACCTTGAACTCAATCTCTACTCCCAATTTTGCCAACTGGTCCACGAAACGACCTTAGGGGGAAAAAAATAGAAGTATCTTTTCCTCCCTGTGCCTTCATTTCCCTATTTTTAAGCTGGAGATAGTGTTTTACAGAAGAATACAGTATCTCCCTTGACAGTAATCTCAGTGTACTGGTATCTACAGATGAAAAGCCATGTTTAAACCACCATGACTACGTTATAGGACAGCAAGGTAGAGAAAAAAAATGGAGTAACACTATCTGCCACTTGTTGCCAGACTGTAGTCCTGACTACTATCACAACTGATAATACAACAAAAAACCTGTGCATCATTTAAACAACCTATTTAAAATAAGCAATAAAGATATATGGTAGGATAATTTTTAAGAGCTGATGATAATCTTTTGGTACATTTTGAATGACTGCTCTCTGGTACTCTTTTTGAATATTGTTCCCCACTGCTTGTTTTAAGGTAAGGGGAAACAAAGTGAGCGCCAAAACCAACCCACCCACCCACTGGGGATTTCAAACTGAGTGGAAGTTTCAACAGATAAGTGCTTTCCCTTTAACTTGAGCTTTATAGTCAGTATAAATCCCTGGCACTAGCTAATGATTGTCCTTAGTGAAAATTACACTAGCATTGCCCTGATTAAGCAGGTGTCACCCTTCAGCATCAATATCATGCTAAGTCAGTTTTCTAGGAAACATCCTAACAAAGTAGATGATTTAATTCAGCATATCCCAAACAAACAAAGCACTCTCCAATAATTCACATTTATCTGCATAAGTGTTCACCCTGAAATACTTCACAAATTACTAAAATAAGAGAGAAATTGTGCCGTCTGCTTCAGTCTGGCCAATTGCCCTGAAGTAAGGACTGATGCTTAAATAGCAGCATTATCACTGACTGATGATGGTTTTCAAACATTCTGGGAGCTGCGGTGAGGTCCTTCCAGCAGAAGGAGCTGGAGAGATATGATGATTTGGCACATGTTCTTGGCACTTTAGCCCATCTTCTGCAAATTCTGTGCTTTGCTGCCAAGCACGGAGGAGTACAACCTTACCTCATCAAATCTTTTCATACCAGTGTACACTACCAGGACATACAGCAGAAGTAGCTATCGTACAGGATTTGGATGGAATTTATTATGTTATTTTGCCTTTTTATAAAATAATGACTCTGCTATCAGGGAGAGTAGAGTACCTCTAGAGATATTAAAAGGGGGGACTAATACTGATCCATCTGAATACCTCAGAGTAGACATCATGAGTTTCAAGGATAAAAGCCACTCACTATCTCTTCTCTTACTAGCATGTTGGATCTCCCACGGGCCTTCACAGACGTGCCAGATTATCCTAATTTATACATAAAAGGGAAAAATGAAAACTAAGTTTGGTTGTCTGTTGGGATCTAGAGTGAAACAAGTAGAATCAGAATTATGTGCATCAAGCTATGAAAGTGTGACAGTAATAACATTTAACAGAAAAACGTTCTTTCTGAAAACAACATTTAATCCTGGTTTTAAAATCTGTATGTGTGAAATAAGATATTTTGTTCTGTATTCACTTGTATGCAACAGGTTTTCATAGAGTATTTCAACATCCTGTTATTCCAAAACTTATCATTATCCTGAAAAACAAAATCAAATAAAATAGATCAGTTGATAAGATGCCCAGTTTTAAGTACTCGAATTCAGGTTCCGAGATGCAGACTTCCATGACAGCATAATACATTATTAACATGGAATTTACATGTCTTGGACTATTCCATCACAGATTGAAGAAAATGTCCATTTTCCAATATTACAACCTGATTCAGATTTTTCCTCTAGGTCCTTTTGGTCACTGGTATAAAGATCAGTTAGTATATATCTGATATTCTCATGTCACACCCATACTCCATCTTGAATGGCTGCTGTCAGAGCACACGTACATGTGGATGTTTTACTGGAAGCCAAAGGTGCCAGTGAATGGTTACACACATAGGAGAGGTGTCACTGGGCAGAACTTCTCATAAGCATGATCCATGACCAAATTTTGCATCTCAACTCACTTATTCCATGAGTCATTTTTACTACATGATACATACACATCTGATGCCTCTCATTCTTCTTCAAGGTTAGTACTAATGGAATCCACAGACTTGAAAGTCTTGTGTGTTCACTGAGAACCAAAAGCGCAGATACATTAGAACTGAGTCCTGGAGTTGAGACCAGTGTTACCTGCAGCAGGTATTTAACTTCTTAGGACCAGAAGGCCCAGAGGTAACACGTTTTTCTTCATTAAGTTGGGTGATTCTTTAGTCATGTCAGATCAAATCTTTTTGCAACGGGAAGGACTACAGTCTGATTTGTTCCTCCTGGCAAGGCAGAAGAACTGAAGAAGTCATATCATAAAGGACCTCCTGCCAAGGCATGCCAAGCAGCTAACAAATTTCCTCTGGCAAGTAAAACTATTAAATAACATATGGCACCTTTTTCAAAACCAAAACTCTTCCATAGAAGAAAATGACAGCAAGCTATGTAAATAAGCAACTCTTAACTTTTTTTTTTTGACCATTTAATTGATTTTTTCCATGACTAAGAGCAATCTATACACAGAAATGAACACTAAAGTAAGGGGTTATACTTATTAAGTAGAACCCATGGTCTCACATCCACCATTTTATTAAGAGACACACATAGAAATGAGCAATCCCCATTTATAGCCTCTCCTTTAAAATGTTTGGGAATTGTGGGGTGCTGCAGAAGTAGCATTGCTGCTTGAAGGAGTCCTGTCATCTGATCTGCACTGACTGGTACATGTTTGAGTAGGAATATGCAGCACCCTAAGAGCAGATGCTTGTGGGCTGGCGTTACTCCATTACATAAACCAACTGTAAAATTGATTTAGCGTGTAACTTGAATATAGGACAGGTTTTCTTGCAGAAGACCTATCCCACTGAGGTGAGTAATTTATCAGTTAAAAAAGCACCCATGTATTTAACAAAATTATTAACTAATAGAATGGTCAAATAAATCAATCACACCACTAACCAATTAAACCAACCAGAAGGTTAGTCAGTTGTATCTGTGTCACAGGATGGATTTTGTCAAAAGATTACAACTATGAAAACATCACCTTTATCTCCTACGTTTACAGTTCTGAACATGCCTACTTTCAGTTCCTGGAATACAGTTTTACAGATCCTTCATGGAATTTCTGGAATTCTCCCATACATTAATTTCCTGTCTGCTAAGGAGAGTGCATATTCTGGTGTAAATAAGTGCCACAGACCTAGGTTCTGTATTTCAAATGGGCTTCAAACTGAGTTTTTCTCTCTTTTCATGAGATAGTCTACCTTCATGATTTCTGAACTACATTCCTCCAGTGTTCAGTTATCCTCACTATTAAGAATGTTATGCTACATGTAGAATCAATACATTCAGTTTCAGTTTAAAGCTGACAGATCTCATTATGCTTTTCTATGCTAAGTACCTTTGTATTAGCAGAAATTTCATGCTTTGAAACTGTGATCAAGCTGTACCTTACCCATCTTCTGCACAGATAAAAACAAAATAGCCTGAGCTTCTTTGTTTTTATGTCATAGAGCAATTTTGTTAGCTCCTGAATAGTTCTTACGGGTTTTTATACATGTTCTAGAATGTGTGCTCAACTTCTTTCAAATATCAAAACCACAGCCACACATCATCTTGATAATGGTTTCTTTAATACAATGTAAAAATATAAACGGCATCTCATTATTCCTTAAATTCAATATAGTTTTTAAATACGTGTGTGTGTGTGACACCTTTTAATTACCTTAATAAATCAGGAAATCATATTGTTTATGATTTTTGAGACTTCTCCATTGCTTTGCAAAGTAAGTGTCCCTCTACCAAGATTCATTCGACATTCAACTACATGTAGTTGAGTTCAATGAATTCCTTAAAAAGGACATGCAACTTAATCCTAGCTTTGTGGCCTTTATTTGCTGTGGATTCACTGGAGACTGCTTCGTTAAACAGTAAGCCTTAGTGGTTTTTGTTTTAAACATAGAAGGATTCACTTTTACAATGAGCTTCACTATGCCTTGAGTTCATTCAGCTGTTTAAATAAAGAGTTGTTTTTTTTCCCCTCCACTATGAAAAGGTGAAATACTGCTGCAATTGGTTGCTCTTTTAGGATGCTAAATTTGATGTGTTCTATAAATACCGACAAACTTTTCTGGCACCAAGAAGCGTGAATTTTCAGTCTACAATGACCTTTGCATTATTTATTTTTCTTGACAGATTTCTCTGCTCATGTATACAGATTATTTAAGGGTTAATCTCAGGAACAGTTAAATATCCATTATGATATATACAGGCTGAAAAATTTGCTTTTGGCAACTTTGATTTCTTCCAGGTTAAAGCATTTATAGATAAGCTTGTATTTAATGACAAGTCTATATATGCATAGGCTACAGTTGGATAGCTGAATGAATGCTGTGAAAAATATGACCATTTATTTAAATAAAATGCAAATTCACATCAGCATTATTCACAATTTTTTGATTCCTATGATTGCCTATTTTATTTCCTAAAATATCTGCAGATACCACAAGTGTTACCAACACTCACAGGGCTATATTTTTTGATCTCTTTATGAGACTTTTTTCTAAGATCTTTGTCATTTTGGGAATCATCTGCTCTGGAAACAGAACGCAAATATAATCACCATGTGATTGAACTCAATCAACCCTAAACCTGAAATAGCAAATTGTGAAGAGCAGATACTCAGGGGTAATGACTCTAGCAATGTTTCGCAAATAACATGTAGGTGAATAATTTCATATTCCATTTGTGCAGTATCAATAATTTTCAATTCCATTTGCATATCCATATATATACACACACATACACATACATAATAATCAACAGAAACCACCTAGCTCTAAATTCACCTCCAAAAAAGGAGCCATTTAGTTACTAGTCTGTAAAAGCTCCACATTGCCAGGCAGCCACTTTGAAAGACCTGTCTTTTGAGGTTGGACTTCTTGTGGTAGTAACAAACAACATTAAGAGTTTGCATTTATAGTGGGCTTCCTCTTTTTTTTCAAGTACTCATAAACCTCAGTGAGCTCACTGACACATACAGATAAGAACAAGAAAGGCAGCGACGAGTGAAATCTGAAATCTGTAGGAGTGAGTGAAAAGCGTATTGACTATATTCGCAAGGGCTATAGTTTCAAAGAAATTTACAAATGCAGACAAAAGTTTAGTCAAAGGTGTGAGAAATATGGGAATGGGAGGAGAATCATACCTGTAAAGCTCATTCATAAACACATCTGGTAGAAAGCTACAGAGAGAGTAAGTTGGGACAGAATAATACTCTTATCTAATGTATACTGAAGGTTACGGAAAAGTAAACTGTGCCACAAATGAGAGGGCTATGTATTCTGGAACATCCTAAAGCCAGAAAGTCACTTTAACATAACCAAGAACCTGCAGAACAACATATCAAGATATAGATTAAAAAATGATAATACAACTGAATTTTATTCAATTTACTGCCTTTTAAGAGGACTATGCAAATTACACCATTTGCTGGCCATCTGTATGCATTAGGTACAGAGAGCAGTCTAACATACTCTTTTACAAAACAAACTGAGCAGGTAGCTTTAACTCTGCCATATTTAATTTCTTTTTCCTCAGCCTGCAGACACTAATATTCAACACAGTATTTGCTCCATGTATAGCTGTGCACCCAGACCACACATAACATGCAGGTTACCACATGTGCAGTCACTGATGGCAAATGCAATCTTCTACAATGGTTTACATGCAGTTGGGTTTAGTATAAAAAGTTATGCACGAACGTTAATATTTGTGTTATCCCTGCTTCTAGACTCTATCACTGAATTTGTTGACAGCAGGTTTAGAGAAGGTTTTAGGAAGTTTTGTTAGTGCTCTTCAAGCAAAAAAAAATGGAAGACTATCTATATAAACTCTACGTAAGATCAAAACTTAAGCCTTCTCATATTTTTCTATAGCAGAGGTTTTTTTCTAAGTTGTTGAATTTTTAGCAATTTGTAACAGCGATCACAAGGTGCTGCTTTTCTTCATAGCTGCCAGTTATGAAGAACAACTGGTGACAACAGAATACAGGATGAAAAGAGATCACATAATAAGTCTTTTTATAAAAGGTCAAAAGACCTGTCAAACTAAAAGTATCTAAAAATAAAAAGACATTTTCCCAAAATTTAGTTCCTCCTGTAGTTGCTATGGAAAAGTTATACAACTAAAATAATACATTAAACCTTGATCCATGTCATGGCAGAGCTTGAGAACACACATTGCGCTTTCTCTTTCAAACACAGACAGCAAGTAGCCACTACTGGGAATCTTGAAAACAAAACTGCATGTTTCCCCAGCTGCTTCCAGCCCCAACCACTGACCTAGGACTAAGGTGATGAAGGTCCTATGGCAAATTCTGTAGTCTGTAGGAGATGAGAACAGATGATTAAATAACGTTCCCTCTTATCTGAAAATGTTTCATTACCTATTTTGGCTCATACAGATAGGGGGTAGAAAAACTCCTTTGTTCAGTGTTGTTAGAATAATTAACAGCTGCCTTGATTACTTCTGGTTAGTTCTCCCTGCCAGGCACTTCACAGCAATGAGTTCCACACAACTCTAGTCCTTTGTTTTATGAGCAATTATGGACTTCTAAGACAAGCTCTGCTATGCGCGCTGTTGGCTGACTTCTGATTTGGTCAAAGCAGAAGCGATCAGCAGCACATATATGAATACTTCACACAAGCCATTCTGCGCTCAGTCATGCAATAAGAATGTCCTGGATACTCTTATCAGGTGCTAAGATCACCCCAAACCTACTGTGCTTAGGCTTATCAACAAATCAACACAGAACTGAAAAAAAGAATTAAAAATTTCTACTGAAATGATAATTCCATACTTTGGAAAAATTATGAGCATTTTAAAGAGGCATTCAACAGCAAATCCTTTAAGCACAAAATTATTTCTATAATCAACCTGGTTTTTTTCAAAGTTAAATTCACCACTGCATGCAGAACCTAATAAATCAATCTGCTAAAACAAAGAAACAAAAAATCCCCAAATTAATTTTAAGAGATTTAGTCCCTGAAAATCTCCAGACCTCTAGCTATCAAGACAGTTAATTGGTTATGAAAGTGAGGTGACCGTCCAATACCAGATCATTAGCAGAGCTTGTATTCTGATTCACATATTTACTAAATTAAATTTACACATAAACTAAATTAAATCATCATCTGTTAACTTTTCTGATTATACTGTAATAAGCAGCAAGGTATATTGTACAAATATAACCCTGAGGCACTGAAGTCAAAGTGGACTGTTTGATGATGCCCACTGATGATACATTTTCAGTCTCATTCAGTAATATGTCAGAAACTTTCCATGTATAACACCACAAAAGACTTGTTTAACTGAGAGAGCTGAGTATCGTTATGTATAACCTTAGAGGGATTTAGTATGCAAGGGCGCTTTAGTCAGAAAAAATTGCATTAATACACAGGTACTAATGCACTGAGAAAGGCAACACCTGATCTTGACTCAGGCTTTGTAAGCAGTAAGTGGTGTAGAGGTTCATTGACTTGATTGTTTGAACATTTCCATTGTTCCAAGTCATATACTTTATAGCATCAATATGCTAAAAAAAATAAAAATGCTTACTTTAAAAGACTTTCATTCAAACATTTCAGAGTTTATCCAACTACAAGATAATACAGATGCTGAGGTCACACACCACATTCTTTTTGAGGCAGATCAATGCTGCCTAAAATATTAAATAATATTATTACTTAACAGGAAACTGCTCACAGCTTGTTAGTTTGTGAGTAATTCCTCAAATTCATCAGCTGCATTAGCTCTACTATCATCTGTTTAGTATTGGATGGTTCCAGGTCTCTGGTACAACACAGAAAATGCTTCACATTCAAAAACTTATTAAAAGAAGGTTCGATATGCTAAATTTGGCAGTAATTTCATTCCTGCCCCAGAAAAATGGATAAATGACATTTCTATAAATTTCTGTTAATACTCAGCACTTTTGTGAATCAATATATTTATTTTTGACAATAAAGATGTTAATCTAGAATTTCATTTGTTAAGCAAGATTAGACATGTAAAACACAGGAACTCACACGCTACCAATAGAATTCAAAACCGGCAATGAAGCTATTCAAGTTTGAATAAATAAAATTCAGAAAAAATTAAGAATCTAATTGAAGAAAATTTAATTTAGAGTTTGACAAAATGTCATTGAACTATCTGGTGGAGTTTTTTTCTTAGGTTTAGTTCAGTATAAACGGTACTATAAATATGCCTATGTTAAAAGGCATTCCAAATATCAGATAGTCGCCCTTAAATAGTTTTGTCTTCTATTATTGTAACACTCATGTTTTTTAAGAAATGTTTTCAGCAACAAATTACATGGAAGAGACATTACTTTTTTCCTAGTGCAAGACAGAGGTTAAATGTTATCTACATTTCATCACTCTTATAATCCTCCTGACACACATCATTATTCTGTCAGATTTTGAAATAAAGTACATTACAGACCACACTTAATCAGCCCTTCTATTCCATCTGCATGAAATGGGTAACAAGCAGCTGGTTAAAATGTATCTCAGGAAGCCCCTTTGGTGTAAATGAGTATGAACGATGATTTTTCCACTTTTAAACAAACACTTGTAGATTGTGTTATACAAATTACATTCATGTTTGATGCCAGCTTTATTAAGCATTTATGTTTTATTTGAATTAAAATTTATAATCACATTAGTTAACATGGGTTAAAACATGAGTAAAGGTTAGAAAGCATAATTGGTGAATACTCAATAACTTCCAAAGAGCATTTACATTTTCAGAAAAGACTGACTACTACTGGGAATAAAACAGGACATAGCAGAAATCTCTCAAGATCCCAGTTTTTCCATGCCAGTTACTGGAAGTCTGCATGTTTCAGTGAAGCGGGACACTATTTCAGAATATACCATACTAATAAGGTATTATATCAGAATAACCTAATTCAGAATCTTGTTGGACAAGAAGCACAGGGGATCAAAACTACTTTTATACTTCCTTGGCAACCCAAATTAAAAAGACCGAGCGCTCTGCCTCCCTCCAAGGGACTATTCCTTGCAGAATTTGAGCGCGCTGAACCAGTGCCATAGCTGAAGCCCAGCTCTCCTGCGGAGCCCTGCCAGGTAACTGACAGCGAGACGGTGCCAGTGGGGGTGGTGGCTCCCAGTAATCAAAATCCCTCTCTAGAGAATGCAGAGAGCCAGCAGAGACTATTGAGGCTGGATGACTATCAATCCCTGTTTTACCACTGCCATAGTCTTTGGCAGGATCTACAGGTTTTGTTACCTACTTCAGGAAGAGGCTCTGCAGTAACAGCTGCAGGTCCAGCACAGCACAATAGGAAACACCACCAGGGCCCTGGTCTCTACTCAAGGCAATGAGAAAAAAGCTTTAAGCCCATCTAATGTCTTTCTGCAGCGTGATGTGAGGGAGGAAGCCTGCAGGGAAACAAACTGGGCAGAGGAAGCAAGACATGGTGCAGGCCATCCATACTGCCTGCTGGAGAACGCTCTGTATTTATTTTAATTACTAAGCTAGGTTTCCTCTAGGAAAAGACAGTTTTAAACTCTAAACAGAATCCTAGGAGCAGCCTGTCATACATGTAGCATAAGCAAAAGAAAAGAGAAACCTGGAGCAAAACTAGGAGAAGCCCAGCTTGACAGCGTACACACACACAAATTCGGTGAGCTTCTCCCCACACCGGTTTTCAGAAGCTGGAGATCTTACTTGTATAGCCATGTTGAAGTTTTAGTGTATAAACTATAGGAAGGATAAGGAAGAGTGACCACTGACTAGTTAAAGCCTTTCACTCTCATTAAATGTGAAAGTCAAACAGAAATCTTTTTGGGGAGGTTAAACATGGAGATGTACTGTTAGCTTTCATTTTGTTAAACCCTAACAAAGATTATCAAACACTGAGGAACATAGAAGCTGTATCTATTCTATTCCACCCCACAAACAATAATCACAAAACCTGCATTTCTTTAGTCCTATATTGTCTGCAAGACTTGAAAAGCAGATTGAAATATAATGAGCACATCTATACAGACACTGTTTCTGAACTTCCACATTCCTGACTTGCTTATTTACTAATGCAAGTTTACTAACTAAATGGGGGAAAATGCTGTATTTTTCTTAGCACTGTTCTTTCAAATTCAGCATAAAAACTAGCATTTAGATTAATTTTAAGGTAGATAAAAGAATATAAATACAAAAGGTTGATACGGAGCAAAGTCTAGGGGAAGAGAGATATTTCTTTCCATTTCACTTCAGTGCACATAATGTCTGTCTAGGAAAACATTGGGGTGACTCTGAATTTAGAAACTGGTCTGCCCACTTTTAATTGTCACTCCCCACCCTGTGGCTTAATTTACCAAAATGAGCAGGAGATTTCCAATACTTGAAGCTCAGGAGTCTATGTACTTTCCAAATGACTATGTATTAATTAGAGAAGCCTCTGTGGGACAGGCCCACAATATATTTGCTAAATTGGTTCAAAAACCTTAATCAGACTGGAAAAGACAAGCACACAAACACACTGGGATAGAGAGAAATGTTTCAAAGGTCTGGGGGTGGGTAGGTGGGTGGGTGGAATATGAAGATAGCAAGAAAAGAAGGATATAGCTGATCAGTGCTTGCAAGAGGCAGAAAAATGAGATCATTCCTACCAGAAAGTCACTGACTTAGCATAGGAATATCAAATCTTTGTAATGCAAAAAGTGTTTAAAAATTAAGGAATGCCGGTGGAACAAAAAGTTACTTTCTGACATGCTCCAGACAAAAAGGGAATAAATAAATAAATAAAAAAAAAAAGAGAAAGAAAAAAAAAAAGAAAAACCGTGAACAAAAATAAACCCCCAGTTCTCTTCAACAGACTTCTCAAGTTGTGATTTTTACACTTTGGAAGGCCTCAGAATCTTCAAAGAGTAGATAAACAGATTCAGGGTTTAGGTTTGCATGAGGAAATGACAGTATCTATATAGATAAAGCCGGAGCAAGAAGGTCTTCTGAGAATACTGATGTATTAGAACAAGCATTGACAAGACGTACTCACAGCTACTGACAATGCTTGGAGGCTTTCTTGTCCAAATTTGCTGATGGATCTTTCTTAAAGATGAGATATACTCACATCCTAATACATGATAGAAATGTAAGCCACAGCTTGGATAAAGTTACATCGTTCACATTTTACATCATAATGCTAATCTGTAGCATGAAAACCTGAACTGGTTAGTAAGTAAATGGAAAGAGAAGAAATGCTTCTGAAAGGGATGATGTCAAAATGACCATGTTTAAAGGCAGATGTTTATTCTTACTGGGTCTCCACGCTCCTCTCTGCCAAAAACAGGCAGAACTTGAAAATTACAGGTGTCAACAAAGCTACTTTCCCACAAGTTACACTATAATTATGCAGAATATGTACGCTCAACATCTATACTGTTTTTTCCACAGAAACATGAAAACTTCACCAAAAGCCTTCTGCTGTTATACCCCACAGTGAAACATGCTTCTCTAGATTCAGATTTGCCAATGAGGTCGGCTCTATACACATAAAAGAGGTTAATTCCTAAATCAGACATTCGCTATCCAACTCAGTGTCCCATTTTCTTGTGGCATGATTTCAATTTTGTTTATTTTAAAACAATCAAGTGTTGAGAAGGAGCCCTAGCTCTAGCCTATAAACAACATTTCCCTGGTTCGGGAACAGGATCCTGTCAAGATCCATGCTGATCCTGTCAAGAATAAGGGAACTGCAAATTCACCACACCACAGCTTTTCCTGGGACTAAGACCTGTGTTACCCTGATTACAAAGAGATGGCATTGGTTGCTCAACATAATTTCCATGATCCCATAACAAAATTATGATTTTTTGTTTTGTTTTGTTTTAATTAAGGAAGGCACACCAAAGCGAATTTCAAATCCAATTCACAGACATTTATAATTCTCGCAGCCTATTCTAATTTTCAGAGTTCGTATTCATTGCACGCTAATCATCTGACACACCTATTTTTAATGGTACTGGAAAACGATACTGGTAGTATCAAAATTAAGTGGTCCCTCTGACATCAAAAAAGAATATTTTCAACAATATTTATCAAATGGCAGTTGATGTCTCTGAATGGTTTATCCGCCTCATAACTTTAATACATACTACAGATCCCACACATTTTTATTTTGCAAATCAGTAAAACATTTAAGTCTCAAAATTTAAAGCTGAGCTTACTGTAGACAATAGAAAAGGTTGTCTACCAACCTTAGGAGGATTAATTTTTGCAATGGTAATCCACAGCATGTTAGAATCAAGGGTTACAAGTCAAGCTGTTCTTTTCCTTTACTACCTCATGACAGTAAATATTTGCACTTTCCTTTCTTCCAAATTACAACTCCGCAATGAGGATACATACAATGCACCTGCTGACTCCAACTACTACAGCAATTTTGTTTCATCTGAAAAGTACAAGCACTTCTTCTGTTTATTGAACATACAAATTGCTCATTATTTCCTGTTTCCCTGCTATATTTGTTAATGAATATGAGACGGAAAAAAATGTGGTAAGAAATTAATTTACAATGCAAAAGTTCGTATTTCTTCTATTATGGCTGTTCTGCCCTATTACTACTATAGTCTACAGTGGCTAAAAGAGTAAATCAGTTTTTGATACTTGAGTTTCATGGGGAAAGGTTTTGTTGTTGTTGTTCCTTGTGGTTTTGGAAACAGATTGTTTCTAAGTAATACAGGTAGGTAATACCCTAAATTTCTGTCAACTTCAAGATATTCATGCTCTTGGATGACTAATGCATTATGCATCCTGCCTTACCTAACAGAGTCAGGACAATTACACCAGCTTTAATGCACTCTACTGCAATGTTTTTAAAATCTTGTTTCCTGTAACAGACATTATCTTTGGATACAGAACACTCAGATGCTGGTCATATTTGTCCCACAATGACATCCCCAGCAATACTGTTCCTCTAGAACAATGCAGGTGCCGCAGCTGAACCTTGGTTTCACTGCTCTGCAGCCTCCTGAAGAGAAGAATTCTTCAAATGAAGGAAACAGTGAAGAGCAAAAGTACTTTAATGGTTCATTAGCAAAGGCCTGGCAGAAATACAAGTGGGAAAACATAGCTCAGGGCAGCTTCTCCTTTGTTTTAAGACTTATCTAAGTCAAATACCACAAATTCCAAGCTCTGCACCAAAGTACTTTGCATATCAAAGTGTCTTTCATTAATTTAGGTATGTTTTGACAATTTTTTTGCAAGACAGATTATGAAACCTGAACCAGAGTCATGCCTAATTTGCTAGGATCCTCTCACTTTTTCTAGCGCTGAATGTATTTGAGATCACTGTGTAACATACCATGTTATTATAAAAGGCACGAGTAGTCCATTCTTGATTGTTTAACCAAAGCTGTTACTGTAACATCCTTTTATCATTAGCTCTCTTCTGTTTCCAGTTCCAATTCTACAACTCATACCAGAATTGCTGGGTTAGCAGTAAAATATCTTTTTACAAATTGTAAGAAGAAAAAACCCCATTAGACAAAGTACTAAAAGGAAGATTACCGTGGCCGATATTAAATTTTTAGAACTAAAACTCTCTGATAGTTAATGGAGAAAAAGCAAAATTTCTTAGCATGAAAATATCTAGTCTGACCTCTCATATTACTTCAATGAATGCAACAGTTTAACAGAAGCCTGAAAAGCAATAAAGTTTAAGTTTTCAAGGAATGAAGACCTTATAACTTTCCTTCGTAATTCATTTCAAAGTGTAACTGCACATATGGCTAAAAATATTAAGGCGATTTGTCAGACTTTAATTTCAAGCCACTAATACATTTCTCTGTTAGCTTTGAAAACCTTTTAAGTTTTATTCCTGTGAAAGGACATGTACGAAGCAGTAAAACCATCATTCGGTCTTCTTTTAAATAAAATAAATCAGACTGAGATCCTCAAGTCTCTCATCATAACGTACTTCTTCCAGCCAAATCATCTTTGTATCTCTCCTGTAAATCTATCAAGTTTCCTACAGTTGTCTTTCACATTCACAAAAACAAACAGAGAAGGCAAGCAAAAGAGAGACAAAACAGTGGAAGCTTCCCGAATAAGCACTGCCTTCTGGTGACAGGGCCCTCATCTAGATTTCACAGGCTGGTAATTTATATCTCCACTACAAGAAATACCTCAAGCACCAGTGCAAAATTAAACTAGTAATGTAACAGTCAACTGTTAAGCTTTAGTACCACTAACAAATGCTCCTGTTGGTAAGGCAATTAACCAGTTCTCTAAGTAACAACCCTTACGTTAAGGTACAGAATCATATATGGAGAGGGATATCATGTATTCACTTCTCAAGAAAATGAGGCATGCATTCTGCTTCTTTATGGGAAATAAATGTATTCATTTTATCTTTACCTAAATTACCAACTGCTTCATGAGAAGATAGCTTTGTCTCTGAAGATGAAGTAATGTACTGGCCTTTTTCTGCAGCCACTGAAGAGAGATCTTCTAATGTTGTCATCATTAAGTCCAGGGGCAAGTGAGTATGCCCCAGGTCAGAAAAAGTAAATACTAACTCTTTCTCTTTGCGCCTTCTTTTTGGGTGAAGATTGGACTGAGCTGTGATGTGGTATGGCAGGTATGAAGTCTTTAGTCTGTAAACCAAAGCTGCGGCTACGCATAAAAGTACAGGAGCTTCTGGGATGGTCTGAGCTACCACCCATCATCAGACTTGGGTGCTTCCTAACCAGGAAGGTTGCCAGAAAAGTAATGGTCTGTAGCTAGTTGGTATAATCAAATTCTCTGCTATTGTGCAGCAGGGAGAGAGAGACTGCCAGATAAATTTTTAGGACACTTTGGGAACATTTCTTTCCAAATAACAGATTTCTCATTGTTAATTATTTTGCTGTCTCTTCCTCCCCTCCCATCCTCTCCCCTCCCCTGGCTTCTAAACCACACGTGATTTAAGAGACAGGTAGATCTTTCTGAATTACAGACTACTCTTGTGTACTCTGTGGCTCAAAACAGCAGTTATGTCAGCTGTCGGACTTCGATCATATTCAAAACTGAACTCCTAACTAGAGAAGAATCCCAGTACCATCTCCAGACTGAAAGTAACAAAAAGCATTTACCCACTTCTAAAGCAGGTTCTCAGAGTACGTTCATTAGCTATTAGCTACATATTTCTACTATATTGTTTGATGGCATCATTCAAAGTATTGTATTCGACCTATACAGCTTGGCTAACCTGAAAACTCATTAATGAACATACTTTTAGCCTTATAGTATAGTTAAGCACCAAAAAGCAGCTGAGGAATGTTTTCCTCAGCTCTGATAGTACCTCTCATTTTGAGGGTTAATCTTTATGCAGTTCATGAATGTGATTGTGATTTAGAAGTTCCTTTTTTTTTCCTTATTACTGAGAAACAGACAAAATTCGCAGTTATCACTGTATCATTAGAGAACTACATAAAATTCCTTTTGTTTCTAAGA
Source organism: Falco punctatus (assembly GCF_963210335.1). Classification (NCBI taxonomy): domain Eukaryota; kingdom Metazoa; phylum Chordata; class Aves; order Falconiformes; family Falconidae; genus Falco; species Falco punctatus. Next base: position 2,833,140 of record NC_137585.1, read on the forward strand.
AAACACCTAAACCTTTAAAAATAAACATTTTGCTATGCACTAAAAAATTAGTATCTTCCAAGCACAACAGCATGATTTTTCAAGAAGTGAGACATTAGTAACCATTAACAAATATGACTGATTTTTCATTAGACACAGAGTTCTCATCTAGTGCTGCTAGTTCCCTGGCTTTCACTAACTAATTAAGATAACATATAAAATAGTGGAGAAATAATTTCTTGGACTTCAGACAAAATGCTTTTGATTCTCTAAGTATATAAACTGCATTATTAAAATAAAATCTGTCTGAGGAACATTTCAAATGGACAAAAAAGTAACACAGTTCACATCAGGTAAGCAACAGCATACAAGATCTGCCTGGCATTTTGAAATGAATGTATCTTTTGCAGTCCTTCTAATTATCATCACCCCTTATATAGCATGAAAGTATGTACATATTCTGCAAGTTAATGTCATTTGATTGTTGACCAGCACAAACAGCATTCAGAAGAGACTGAAAAACTTTCTTCATAGTTTAAATGCCAATTGGCTGCTTGCTTTTTTTTTTTTAAAGGAGCTTGATGATCAAGAAAGATCACTTTTTCAGAGTAAAACACTCTTAACCCAATAAATAGTCCTTGTAATAACTTCTGAAAAAATACATTTGAAATGACATCGGTAGGAAAGCTTGTCACCTCACACTTAAATTAGTTCTCCAAGTTCTGATGTCTGATCCAGAATCTTCCAGGTGTGCATAATAAAAAGGTCACCAAAGCAGAAACTGACACAATCTGTGAAGACTCTGCTTGGTGACAAATGATGCTAGACTAAGAGACTAATTTGTTTTAAAAGTCTGAAACTATAGCGAACTCAGGACAAGCCTGAAGACAACGTGAAAGATAAGGAAGAACAGTTCTTCCGATCCTTCAGGCCACATTTGCCTTAAGCAAGAAGATAAGGGAACAGAAGGAGGTAGCCATGGGTAGGAAAAGAAGTCCTATTACATCGTGCAAAGCTACCCTAAGACTGCAGAAAAGAAAGGCTTACATTTGTGGAAAGCACAGGGCACTGCTTCAGCCATTTCCCCAGAATGGAGGGAGAGAACACAATGTAGCCTTGCCTCTGTTTTTCCTGCAAATTTCCCACCCTGAACACAGGAGAAGCACTGCCCCTTGGTCCCACCATGATCACAGATTGCAGCAGAACCACCTACTCCTCTCCTCCCAAGCAGGCGACCCCCAGAGCTCCCCGAAGGCTCAGAATTACTGACATTAGCTCTTCTCAAGGCACAAACCTATACAAGGGGAAGAAAGCAAGCTCAGGCTTGTCGGGAGTGAGGTAGCTTCAAATACAAGTTAATGAGAAGAAACCTCCATACTGCACACATTAACCCTATACAGTTCCTCTTTGGCACCTACAAAAGATCTTGTCTTCCACAAGAGCCACCTGTGCACCAAGCTCCTGGAAGTGCTGCCTCCCACTCTCTGCTCTTCCCCCCTCTGCAGCTGGGAACCACCCCTGGCTGAGAGGACTCAGCAGCGTCCAAGGGACACAACCTTCCCCCCAGGGATCCAGTTAGCCAGCAAGGAAAGGAGACAGAACCACCACAAAGCAAATGGAAGTTATTTCTTTCAGTTGTCCAATACAACCATTTACCAAACTAAAAGCAACCAAGGACAAGTGATGCTGTCAAAATTACACCTGTTGGCTTAGGAATAAAAAAAAAGATGTCTCTTGGAGATTGCAACAGAACCAAAAAAGCAAGAGAAGTAGAGCATTTATCTGGGGAAGATAAGCTGGCCAACTAAAGGGCTGTGGCATTGTTGCTTTACTCCAAGACGCCTTTGTTGAACTGTGCTCCCACAACGCTCTAAAATTTGAGCTGAATAGTCTGGGCATGGTACAGTTCCAAGTCCTGCAAGTCCACGTGCGCTTTGCCTCCTAATGCAGCTAGATGCACCGCCTTATCATTACGCTTACTGCTGTGCTCTCAGTCAGTACTTTCCCCATGAGGCTACAGAAGAGAAAAAAAAAAAACTGCTCCAAATTCTGACCTGATGATGCAGACCAAGTCTTCAAGAGTCTATTCCTCTTGAACCTGTACGAGGTCTCAGCACACTTTGCACATTGAATAGAAGCTGTCATTAATAGAAGTGTTATGGGGAAAAGAACTCACCTACACTGTTCTCGGCTAATTTGTCAATGATTAATGTGCTCCCACGAGGAGGGAGACCACACTATGCCCACGCTATGCCTGTTGGCTGGATACATTTATCTCATGCATTACATGTGTCTCCACCTATGGGGGACTCCATACTTACTGTTACGCAAAACAAATACGGGACTTGGGGAAGTATACAGGCTATTTTTAGTATTTTCAGTCATGTCATACACTAAGCCTTTCCAACAGTTATTTTTGTTGTCATGTGGTATTTGTATGGTATCACACTGTTCCTGTAATTAATAAGCTATTTTTAAAAATGTCTCAGCTATATAGCAATTTCTAATTTTTGGTTGGCTTTAATAATAAGTGATGCACTAAAGCTCTGCAGACAGCTGTACAGAATTCCATCACTATAATATCTGGGATACATAAATATGTGTAAAAGCACGCTATATACATTTTGAACATACAATTTTGATATCTTTATTTCATAGACACAGAAAGAATCAGATTGACTAAATATACTTATCCTCAAAGAACACCTCAAATAGTTATATATTACTGAAAACTAGGATTTTTTTTACCTCCATATTTAAGGTTTTGTTTTCAACTGGCTGAGTTTTTTCCATAATCTTCTATCCTTCACAAATTATGTATCTGGAGGTAAAACAAGGGATTTCATCAAATTATACAGATAACTATTGAGTTGTCCTTACATACATATAGTTTCAATCTATCAAACCATGTTTTATTCTATATACAGAACACTATTGGTCATTAGAGCACACATGTATATTTATACACACACACATAAATACAATACATATATATAAATAAAATAAGTACATACACTTATGTTTGTATAATGTATACATATGTTAGGACCTCCAAATTTCAGTGAAAAATGATTTGTGGCCAGGTTCCTATGAAAGGTAAACTCTTACTCCCTCTGAGGTATCTGTGAGATACCCAAAATCAGTAGAACGAGGTCTGACACCTGAAAATTATACATATTATGTTACATAAACAAGGTAGCAAAACCAGCAAGATTTTGAAGATTCAAGACTAATTTACTAAAAGATATTTGAATTTATAAAATGAAAATACAGTGGTTGTGTATTGCTACATATCAGTTGTGATCTTTTATATTTTGGTCTACAGTAATAATTTATAAGTCAATTATAAATTTTACATGGTTGCTACTATTGCTGTTTGTACTTTAAAATGTGGGTTATCCTGTAATTTATATAATCACAGAAAATATTCATACGGTTCTGTAACTGAATAAATACTAATTATTAAAATAGCAAAGGCTGTAATTTATCTTTCACTATCAACTTGTAATTCCTTTTTATTTCAGTTGCAGTAAAATAGTTTACTATGCTTATTTCTTCAGAGTGAAAAAGTGATAATTAAACAGAAGTTATTCTTACACTGTGTGAAAACTCCCATGGACCCCTAAATGGGATCCACATGGAAGTGGAAAGACTGCAGTAGACAGAAGAGGATAACAAGAGTATTCAGACATTTGCAGCCCACAACAACATCAGGGAACATAGTGAGATAAGCAACAGAGAACAGTTTCACTTTAGGCCCAGCCTCCCTAAAAACATTAGCCCTTCTAACTATGAAATAGTCTGTATTATCTTTCCACAGCTCTAGGCTAAAGTCTGAGAGGATTCTGCTCATCATGATCCTTTCTTAACCCAGCTTCAAAAATCATGTACTAACGTGTATGAGGAGGTTATCTTTTCAGAAGCATTGAAACAGTGTTACATATAAACATAAACTGATTTTTGACAATATTTAAAATCCATGCACTACAGAGATATTTTTGAGTTGCTAATGAAAAGTATCTTTCACTTCATCCTATTTGAGTACGTTAGTGCCCTGTCTGGACATCAGTCTCCAATCTGAAGTATTGATTAAATATATAATACTTCCTTCCTTCATGAGGACATACCAAACCCCTACATTTAACTGTGCAAGGTAGCACACCCAGACCACCCTTCCTCCCTCCTAGCCACCCTAGTACCGCAGCACCTGCATGCTCCACTCTTCAGCCATATACACTTCTGCCAAAGTTAGAGACCTCACTGCACACTCCCCATATTCTGGTCCTGTTCTGTCTACGTAAGAGGTTCATCCTCTTTTTACCAGACATGCTGCCATGCACCGTGACTCCCTATGAGTCACGTGTAAACAGAGCTAACAAGCTGAGCCTTCATATGCTAACATGCTCCTCCAAAACAGGCAGTGAACACTAGGCCCTGCACCTCCCTATTTCATTTTCTCATTGATTGCTGTTCAGAAGATTTTTCCCCTATCGTTCTAGAAGCCAAAACTAACAGCCACCTGGCCTGGAAAAAAATCTCCAGGTAAGCAAACCAAATTCATCTTGCTCACTGCTGCATTTGGCACATGGTCGATGTCTGCTTGATGAATGAAGACACTGCCTCAGTCACAGTGAAATGTATTCTTTTGTAGAGGACAAATGAAGACCATGGAACATTTAGGGCTTTCAAATAGCTTAAGTGAGGCTGCATGATGTAAAATGCTTGTATAGGTAATCTCCAGAGACACAAAGTTTACTTTGAAAAATGTCAATGTCACTCCCAATGATTGCAAAAACTGTAAAAATCCCTAAAAAGTTAATTCACTGTGTTTCATCTGACTCAAACTACACTAAGTTTTCAGTGCTGGTTCTCCACTCTTCAGATGCAGTAGTCACCGGATTTTTCAGAGGCCTCTTTCAAGGTTCTGGAGACCCTGTATTTAACTAGCAGAATCCATATTACAACACTGAGTCTACAGAGCTGATACAGTCACCTCCCATTATGAACTACAAACTCAGAAACGGGTGGGGAAACCAACAATGCAAATTCTGGTAAAAGCTGGACTGCACAAAATACTGAGATAAATGCAAGAAACTTTGTTTAAAAAGGAAGTAAAAAAATCAGAAATATTAGCGATAACATGAAAGTAGACTGCAGCACTCTATATAGTCAGTGTGCATGCATCTGCCCGAACCACTTAAAAGCAGAGTGGCCAGAATGCTGACCAAAGAACCTAGAAAAGATGAAAGGAATATGCTTCAACCTGGAGTACAGTCAGGGACAAACAATACCTGGTTTATGAAACCCTATTTCTGATCTGCTGAACCTCCATGTCAGGCTGATACAGACATAGAAGTTGCTAGCATGGAGAAGAATTTTACAGTGAATGTCCTTCCATTTACATCCTTGACACCTCGGAAACCAGATGGAAGTACAAAGAGAAGACACTAGAAAATCCTAAAGGAGGACAAAGAATGTCAAAAGACTTCTAAGGTATCCATGGATGCATAATAGGTCATTTACTAGAGTCTAGTAAACATTGTCTATTCATCTTTTTTTTTAACCTCCTGCAACATGCGGAGATAGAAACTAACCTGAGGCAATGACCATAAAAACTAAGCCCTGTAGCCAGCCTGGAGGAAACAACATTGCCCTGGTTCTGGTTTTCAGGTCCCACCCCATCATCTAACACAAACTTTGAGGAAGGTGATCTCACTTTGCATTTCCTTGACCCCTTTTCAGTTGCTGCCAAATCCTTGGAATGAAAAAAACAACCTTGGGATTACATATCTGTATCTATACATACACAAATATACATATACACACTTTGATATATGCACACATAAACACATACATAAACATATATAAAAATAATTTAAATAAATGTATATATAAATTCAACTGACAGAATGTGACTACTATACTGGAAATCTGTACTTTTCCTAAACATTATATTATTCATATAATTTGTTCAGCAGTCTGAATTAGCCTCTTGAACTCAGTGAAATAAAACAGAAGCAACAATTTCTGCAGAAATCCCAGCTCAGCTTTGCAGCTGAAAGGACAATGTTTACTGAGCTCCCTCTAATAACAACCTTGCTCCAAGTCAGTGGCCTTTTGCTCAACTATTTTCTCTTTTAGCAGTCAGCATGACCTTTGGTCACAAGAGGAAACAGATCAATAACATCAACATGAACTAATCCTTGCTGAAGTATTTATTTCTTTTCTGTCCTTTGCTAAGCCAAGAAAGTAAGAATTGTCCCAACTCTCAAATTATGAGCCTGACATGATACACCTCAAGTTATGTGCCTAGGCAATTTAAAACATAATCTGATTTTTTAGAGCTAAGAAAACTCAGTTTCCTTTGTCTACTGATCTAAGAATTTATGTAGTCAGAAACTATGTGTACTCAGTTTTTGCAGCAATAATTGTTTACAGATCAAATCATCTCTAAATGACACACTGTTACACCTTTTACAGTTTGTAAAATTAAAAACCTGAGTGTATGTATGGTAAGAGGAATCCAAATTTCCTGAATTTAATCCTAATCCACATTTATTATTTGGTCATCCTACTTTTGCACTTAGCAAAAATGTGTCAAATTCTTATTCAAGTAAAATGCCCAAATGTTAGCAGAATAGACAGATTTTGTTTGTTTTTTAACTTGGAAAGCAAAGTTATTATAAACAACATTGACTATATTGATGCTATACATAAGTTTCTAATGTCTTATTGCATATGCCATGCATATAGGAGAGAAAAATGCATTGAAGTATGTATCAATTAATGAATCTATTAAAGCAGTAAAACCACACACATGGATAAATTTTTATTATAAAAAGCTACACAGAATAGAAAAGTAGTACATATTTATATGCAAGGCTGTAGGAGAATATATTTTATGTAATTTTTCAAATTGTATACAGCCAAGATATTCTTTGGAACCTAGAAAAAATGTAGAACTCTGAGAAAACAGATCAAAAGACTTAAAGTAATATAGTCCATGCTTTTATCCTGCACTGGTCTAAGTGATGTCCAAAAATCATTAATTGGATTTTTTTTACTTCCTTACAAGACCTTCAAAAATCATTTTAAAAAGGAAATTCCTTCCACTTACTTTCTTTGGAGAGTTGTCTGCTTTCCATTTTTTCTCCATTTGAAGTAGTAAAGAAATAAAAGGAACTATTCAAAAGTGACAGTTTAATTTTCTAGGTTGTCAAGGCTCTGGAAACTTACCAAGGACCTTCCTTTTCCACATTACCATGTCTTTTTCTCCAACAGTAGTGGTTACTTGTTTTGTCCCGCTAATACCGCAGCATCCCACTTGTGTGGCGTACAACGTTAGCATTGGTGAGAGTATGTGCTCTGTACTCACCGTGGTGATGTGAATATCTGAATATAAGTGGAAATATTGTTTATAGACCTATTTCTGTTGCTGGTGTGCTAAAGGATTCAACATTACAACACTACTGTAGGCAGACGTTTTAAACCCCAACAATCCTACCTTTGTGACAGGGTAATTAAATTTGGTCAACAAAGATAAGGACTGTGAAGCATAAGGAAATGATAAGAACAAATCAAAGGAAGAAAGCAGATGAGAATTTGGGCCTTCTTGATTTCTAGTTTATTAAGGAAAGCAGCAGAGGGCAGACTGATCTACAGATTTTGGGATTCCTGAAATGTTGTGCGAGCTCATTCTAATAATATCAATGAGTTAACCTAAGTACTTGAAACAAACTAATAAATTCTATTTTCCCCTAGAAAGAACAGCAATTAAGGAAAAGGCAAACTCTGCATGGGCTTTTTGAGAAGCCAGCCAAAATTCTGCTCATTGTCATTCCTCAGCTATTTAATAATTCAGGCAGTATATTGCAGTCAAATTGCCCATTTGCCATTTCTGCATTTGTATAAAGCATTAGTCAGTGTTTTTTAATCATGTTGCCTATCTTTGGAACTGTCATTGCCCTTTCTCATTTTGCTACTTTGAAGAGAAACACGACCGATAACAATTTCATGCCTTGAAAAGAAACATGCAATACCACCTTTAATGTTTTAAAAATGTGAGACTATCCATTTTACGTTTCATAATTTACCACACACCCTTCCAAAATGATTTATCCTCACACTCCAGTGAGGTGAAGCTACTTCTATATAGTTCTGCTAGTTCTGTTCTGCTATTGTTTCCATTTGAATGTTTTTGGGTTTTTCCCCCCTCTCTTATTCTTTTAGGATATCAATTCAAATAAATGGGTATCTAAATGTTAAGGTCATCATCACATAATATTGTAACAGGTTGTCTTTTGCACATGGAACAGTACATTTTGAAATGAAAAATGCAGAAGTTTGAATTTATGGTGGTTTTGCATGGAATAGGTTGGAGAATACACAGGCACGTGATGCCATATATCATATCCTTACAAACTTTAACATTTAAGGATGCTTGAATCAGGAATATTCATTTATATACAAGTTTTGATAATGTCTTCCCCTTAGTTCCTGGACAAGGTGGTCCATGCAGGAGCTGTGCTACCAGGCCATCTTGGAATATGCCTCGAAGTATACAAAATCTCACTGGATCAGTAATTTTTTCTTCTATTTTCTCCCAGGGGTTGAAAAAGAAGAGATACAGTAACTGGATTATACAAAGACAGCATACTTACTTAACTGGCAATATTAGAGGTCTGAAGATCTCATAAGAGTTCTTCATAAACCCACTGAAATTACATTAATGCAACCTCCTGGCCAGGAATTTCAGGAACTGTTTGTGAGGGGGGAGCAATACTTACCCCTTACTGGGGGTGGCGGGGTGGGGAAATGGTGATCAAAGATAAGCAAACAAATGTCTATTGAATTAAAAAGACAAATAGAACAGGACAAGAATTCAGGGACAGCTGAGCAATTAAGATTATTGCCACTCTCTCAAAATAATGCTGTCAAAAGTCTGACTCAAGAGTTTCTTCTACAGCTGCAGCTGGCTACTCATTGAAGTTACTGCTGTGCCGTTTCTCTGCATAAACCCCCACCTCATTCCCTCTGCTGGCTTCACAGAATGTAGCTGCTGGGGAGATCACACTGGCTCATGATGGGTAGATAAATGAAACTAGGCAGATTCCCTTGATCCCTAGTGGGTAGGAGGTTACTGTCCAGATGCTGGTCTGAATGTGAGCCAATTGCTTCACTCTGTATTATTTAAGAGATGTCACCAATGCCCTTCTTGTCTCCTCTTTTAAGATGTCCAGACATCAGCCAGAAGTTACTGCTAGTTAAGTCTACACAGATATAAAATGGCAGTAACTCATCCAAGGTCTTTTTGGGCTGCAAGCTGACCAAAAGCATGCCACATCCATGCCTTGGAAGCCACATAGTAGCATTACGGTAGCAGCAAGCTTGTGCTAACAGCAAGGAGTACTCTACAAAGAAACGCAGGAAGGAAGCCCACCAGTGTATTCTTTGCAACATTTGAACACAGAGGAGTAACTATGACAGAGGCAAGCGTCCAAATAATGTTCATAAAACTACTGAATTTGAATGGTGTTAAGGATCTTGTGGAAAAAATACTGTGTATTCAGATAATTTTAAACCTCCTATACAGTACTTCCAAGAGAAGGAATTCAAATTGTAATGGCAGCTATAAGCATGACAATCTTTTATTCTAAACACATGGCTTTCTGAGTTATAATCTGTCCTTATCATAAAAAAAATTATTTTTCCACTCAAATACATTACTGGATATAATATCGCCATCAGGTAACTGATATACGAACAATGGCCAGTTCATTGTACATAAACCCATTGAGAGAAACTTTAAATGTTCCCTTGAGTCAGGATAATTCTGAGTGATGTGCTGATTTACTGCAGCTTGCTTACAAGTTTGCATTCAGCAGCTGTGCGATAGATTTCACTCTTAAATTCTAGGAACCTCAAGGAATGATGCTAGTTTTAAACTCTGAACTTTCTGGGCTATAGAAAAAGAAAAGGTCTAAACAGAATCTCAAAAAGCCATTCTGGAAATAGGAGTAAAAATAAGCCAGATTCATTTTGGACAGTGGCAATTTATAAATATCAAGTTATGGAGCATATTTTTGGTGCCATTAAATTTGATAATATCTTGCTCGGAAACAGCAAAGGAAATAGTTTCACCTAATTAAATTATTTGCTAGCAGGATCTTTGGAATATCTTCAAAAGGCATATGAACAAATTATTGGAAAATGGAATAGCCTTCCTGATTTCATGTGTGATGATTTGTTAATGATCACATTAAAAAGAAAGTGATTCATAACGAGCTTTTAAGGCAAAAGGGAAGGAGATAATTTTATCTTTCACATAATACAGGTCACACGTTTTTGGTTTGTGGTTCTTGCATTATCCTGATTCTGTTTCAACAGGCATATGTAAGTTAGAAAGAGACAATACTGCTTTAAAGATGTCAACACTAAGCAGCGTTCAGGAGTGCAGATTGTACATTCTCCCTTCTTACACCGAGCCACAGAACTGTCTTACAAAGTCACATTTAGATGAGAGCCTTGCATGAAGGTGGCATTGTTCTCTTACTTGATACAGAGAAATACACGTTTCCAGCTGTCTCTTTCCTCTTCCCAAACCACTGACCCTGTGGTCATAAAAGCCTTTGACACAGAAGGTGGATAGCTATGTAAATATGAAGTCACTTCCTTAACAGAAAACACCTATAATCGAATTACTTGTTTCTTTTTAGAGGTTTCTTGGCATTTTTGCTTATGGAAAACTAGCCAACAGTATTTCATCAAGTATTTGAGGGGTGTGGGGGGGGGGGCTAGATTACAGTTAAAAGTGAACGAGATGACTACTGGATGAACCTTCCAAGCCAAGAAGTGGAACACACTGCAAAATTTATACAATCCTTTGGAGTGGACGTATAGCATACCACCACTGTGTATCGAGAAACATACCTAAACCATAACACACTAACACAGCAAATCTTTTAACCAGCGAGGAGGACCTTCCTAAAGAGATATAAACCAAGGCTGCCAAAGTCCATTCCTCAGATCATTGGGTGGTCCCCAAATGCCTTTATTAATAGGCATTGCTAACCTGCCAGAAACAAAGGTATCTGCTAATTCCATGAGGTCCTTTCTGTCATCATAGAGATGATGCTTCTAGTGTGGCTCCACAGAGTTTCTGCGTAGGTCAAGATTAGTCATACATTTCACCAGTGACTTCAAAGTTAAACCACTGCTGGTAAAATCTGCAAGTAACACAAAGGCTATTCTTTAAGAAAAACTAAAAAAATAAAAAGGAAGAAAGTCAGCCCTGCTGAACTCCTGAGCCTGTGGCCCAAGCAAATAAAATGGAGCACCGAAGCCTGAAAAGTACTAAGTAGGATTCAGGAATCGTAACACACAAGCAACTTATTATGAACTACTTCTAAAAAACAAAAGCTACCATGGCTTTTGGGTATGTGACAATGAAATTAGAGACAATATGAAAAGAGTTAATGGAATAAGTGTTATTCACAGACAAAAAGGGAAAATACAGAGAAAAGATTCAAGGAATAAGAGTTTATATGCTATCAGTACAGTTTATAAAAACGAAGACTGAGATTATTTGCTTGTTGTCTATAAATCTGCTTCAAGAAGAAAAAAATCACTACTAAAGAGCTCTTCAATCTGAGAAAGCCATAATAAGAAGCAATTCCTGAAAGATTAATTTGAAAAAGAAGCAAACTGGAAATATGGAACAAAGTTTTGATGTTTTTTTTAAATAATGAGGGTAATACAGGAAACCTGTGAAAAAGGGTGAATTATGCATTTTGTATCTTCACATCGTCCTATGTCTTACTGGTAAGGTAATAATAAACAAATAATAAACTATTATATGTTCTTTTACTAATATGATACTTCATTGACAACATGAGAAGATAGGAAGTGTACCAATAACTATGAAATGCATGCATAACAGATCTTGTGTAATATGTAAAATGAATGTATCTGTGCTTTTAGTAATTCAGTGACTATAAAATAAAAAATTCATGCTGGACAACAGCAGCTGGCTGAGAAGCCAGAGGAAAACAGTCTTTAATTAAGGTGCCTGGTCTCAGGAAAAGACCTCAGTGACTGCCATAGTTGATGTAACTCCTGGTTAATTACATAGGTATCTTTAAGTAGCCAGACTGCCTGATTCTGACAACTGCCATCAAATGCATTTGGCATCTAGTGTTTAAATCCAAGGGAATATAAATCCAATAGATGAATGTGGAAGTAGTTCAAAATGCAAGGAGCACTTGGAAGGCAGACTACTGCATCTGCTCTGCTAAGTAAAATAATACCCAGGAGGCAAGCTAGGAGCAGATCCCCTGATTGTCCATGTGACGTAATTGTTACTTAGCTCCCAGGCTCTGTTTTGACGAGATGCATTTCGCTCACTCTGTAACCAGGGAGTGGTTCAGAGGGAGGAATATTCCAAGGAGCACTCTCCGTAGACACTGTGAAAATGCTTTTGACTTCTTCTGCCCTACACAGTCTCTCAGCTCTATCCCCAAAGATTTTTCACCCTCATATACCACTGCATGCATTCCTACCACATTCTGGAGTTTGTGAGACACATCCTTTGTCTCCTGTTATAAAAACACTGTGCTGTAGGGCTGAAACACAGCCCTCACATTATTTCTGAGGCTTTGAAGTGAAAAGAGAAAACAGAAGAAAAAGATCTTAGGCCCACAGTGGACCCCAGGCAAGTGTTATGCTGGGTGACACCTCAGGAAACAAAGTCCTGAGTAGTTTTGAAGCAAGATACTGCACTCCATTCCTTGGAGTTCAACAAGGATTCCCTCAGATGGCCACATTTCTGTACTGCTCATATGTCGTCTGAGTCACCACTACTCACAACTAAGAGAAAAAAAGTGAAATAATTTAGGTGGAGAAAAATTTGAAACAGGCGAAGAGATTCTGTCATAAACAGTGACTGAGAAAAAAGGCAACAAATAATCAGGTGCAAAATCCTGAACTAAAGTCCAGCTAAGTAAAATCTTTGCTCTACTATTAATGCTTATAGACTGATGAGAAGCAAGATGAACCATGGTTAAAAAATGGCAAGCTATGAATGCTCTGCCTCTAGAGGTTCAAAGAAAATTAATCGTGGAGGATTAATTGCTTCTATGAATGTTAAAAGAATTCTTTAAGAACCTAAGGACTACGGGATCATTTTCCAAGACTGCAAAAGGTCACTGGGGGAACAATGTAGCTTTCACAAGCTTTTTGAAAATAAGTATAAATGGCAAAACCTTTCCCTTGCTCCAGGAAAACCCTGAAGTATGACAGATGTCTACCCAGAATGTGTTCTGACTGACCTCCGTATCTCACCTCTGTCTTTACAGTCTAGAGGGCAACATCCATCGTACAAACTGGCTGAGGTCTTTTCTGCTTGTGCAACAGGAAACCGCTGCCTTACCTACACACATCCTACATTCTGGGGATGCAAGGGCATGTACTCAGCAAGCTCCCTGGCATGGTCACTTGAGGGATCAAATATAAGCATAATATAGGTATTTTACTACCTTTTGACCATTTGAGTTCAGCTTTCAGTGCTTAAGAAACAAGACCTGAATACTGTTTCAACATACAGCTTTTTCGAATTTAAGCAAATGTGAAGTTAAAGGTCTCATAGTATTTGCTCCATTCCACCTGTATTTTTCCATGTATATTGTTTTGTATAATGTACATGTATATTGTACAACTGTTATGCATATATCGTTCAATTTCTAATCTTTTTTAAACTGTAAAATCATGCCTGACTGATGCAACACACCTGCTTTTGTATCAACTAAAAAATATTTTTATTAAGAACTCAATATATGTTTTTAAAGATTTCCATCAGCAATAATGAAACTGCAACATGGAAATAAAAAGATCAGAAGCTCAAAAAATAATCTCTGTGTGTTATAAGACATTTTAAAACTTAGCCACTCAATGAAGAACAGATTGTAATGCATAAAACCATGCTCACAAGAAGAAAGCGTTCACTTGGAGACAGAGAACGTGGAAGAAAAGAAAAAGGGACAGAGCAAAGAGAGTCATAACACTCTTCACTATTCCATGACAAGGTATCAGTTAGTAATACAATAAGATCTGACAAGATCAGCTAAATAAAATAAGATAAGGAATAGGCTGACATGTGAAAAAACATTATGACTATGTGAATGCCACATATTATTACATTTCAGTTTAAAGAGCATCTGCCTCAGCCACTGACAATGATTTTTTAAAAAGAACTACACTTTTTATTTCTAGCCTCCGTGAAGATCACGCAGCAGCCAATACAACAGCCAATACACCGTCAAAATTAAAGAGCAAACCTCTGCATGGCTTACTTGCCAGGACCTTTTCCCTACTATTATTATCATCACCGACCACACAGAAGCTGTAAACAATTTGTACACATGCAGTATTTGCCCTGTGGGAATCTGCTTTTAACTGATTCGGGAATGATGCTAACAGTAGTTCACTTCTGGTAGCAGACTGCAAAATGTTGATGGTTCAATGTCCATGACAACTCCTCAAAGTACTAGAAAATAAAAGGGTAGAGGGAGAGGAGGGTGGAAATTACAGACTGAAGCAAATATTAGAACTGTGGATTAAGAGTTATGTTGGTGTTTTGGGATGACCCAAATTATCTGATGGGATTAAAACAATATAAAGCAAAAATGTGATTAAAAATATTTGTATAAATAACTGCCAAAGCTAGGAAAGGCACAGTTACATTCTCCCATAATGTCTGAACGGAAAGTTAAAGCTTATGGCTATGGTATAATTTAAAACTAATTAACTAGGTAACTCATGCAGACATCACTCTTTTGAAGATGTTGGCAAAAAGCTATTTGGACTACTTCTATAGATATCCTTCTGAAATGACAAAAAAAAAAAAAAAATGTGTTGAGACAAGGCCTTACATGTGGAAATCATGACTGAAAGATAGCCATCATGCATCCCAAAGAAGCTGCTGAAAACAGAGATGTTCCTCGTTCAATTTTGCAGTTTTCAGTGACAAACAGAGATATTAATAAAATATAGACTGTTAGTTAAATAATTGCACTCAATCATAGAATCATTTAGGTTGGAAAAGACCTTTAAGATCAGTCCAACCATAAACCCAAGACTGCCAAGCCCACCACTAAACCATGTCCCCAAGTGTCTACATGTCTTTTGAATACCTCCAGGGATGGTGACAAAATTAAATATTACATTCCAAATTTTTTCATCTTTTAGTCCTGAACTCCTCAAATACAAAAATAGAAAAAAAAAAAAAAAAAGGAAGAGATAAAATGTTTCATTCTTCTGGATATTCATTATTAAAAAAATCTCATTAAATCACCTTGGATTTGTTGGCTTGTTACTTCAGAAAAAGATCAACCCATTCATATCTGCTTAAACAGACTGGAAACCTAACATAAGGCATCCAGGTTCTAAAACGTTGTTACAGCCTACAGTACTTTGTGGGTTTTCCCACTATCTTCAGTATATTTAACTTTTCTTGGCATTTTTGTTTCTGGAGATTTTGGAACTAGAGTAGTATTAAATTACTAAGTGACAATCAAAAGTGTAACCGTCATACTTAATATCAGTGTATATTAAAAAGCAAAAAGTCAGCAAGTAAAAGCAACGAGCAAACAATTCTATATTCTTATTTCCTAGTTCCAATGGTATTTTACAAAGGAAAAGACTGTAAATTAACTTGTCTAAAGGGAAAGTATGCAAACAGAAAAACAACCTTTTATTTTTTCTTATTCCTTGCACCATTTGCATCAGCACCAAAAATTTTTTTTGGTGAACAGTTTCAACAAAGAGGTTTCTAGTCATTGACCCTACCAACAGAATAAAACTAATAATGTGATTAGAACTTCAAGCAAAGCTTTCACTGAGCTCATGGATGATGGAGAGAGATCTGAATCTTTAGGCAAACATATAACCAGTCCTACAAATTTTCATGGCTGAAGAATCTTAAACAAGAAAGAAATATTTTTGAATGTTTAACTCAAAAGTGACTTCATTTAAAGTGGGAGTTGGCTCTGAACACATTAAAGCAGCAATGAGGAGAACACATTTTTTTGCCACAAGGTTTTATTTTCCTCTGCAACTTTCAGTTTAGGTTAATCCACACAACTGGAATTCCAATTTTTTATCAGGTGTATCATGTAGGTATCTCAGAAAACATTTTTAAATTTGAATATTCACTGTGACATAGTATCCTCTGGATTACATTTCAAAATTGCTTATCTGAAGTTATTTTGATCCTGAATTCTGCAACAGGCATTGTAAGAGAAATCCAACCACAACACAAAAGAACTGGATCTGCATATTCTTAGGAACTTATTAAAGTGAAACAATGTCATTATTTCAGTGCTTTTTTCTCACCTTCCCTGTGGAGGTGCTAGAAAGAGACCCCTCTTAAGCTTCCCCCCAACACACTGGGGAGCGGTGGTGTGTGGGAATGATAAAAAGAGGCACATGGAGAAGATCTAATGGGACAAAGCAGTGGTAGAACGGACAGTCCCAGGAATTGAAGCACCACTCTTCCTAGAATTTCCTTATCCAGTTCATGTATGCAGCACAGATCGTTTCCAACTACCCAAGTGGCTCCTACCCTTGGCAGGTGACCTTCTCAAGGAAGGTCAAATAATCCACCTCAGCTACAACCCAAGAACTCACTAAGGCATGAATCCTCAAAATTTCCAGGAAGTATATCAAGTACCTACGATCACATTCTGAGAGGAGAATAACTACAGGTAAACAAGATGATGTATTTTCCAACTTGTTCTGAAAAAATGTTTGCCCATGATCACAAGTCAAGAAATTATTGTCTTAAACGGCTTTTTGATGTGTATTTTTAAAAATAAATCTACATTAGAATTCTTCTAGCGCTGCTCCTAGTATTTTATCTTGGCATTGTTTTTCCTCTCCACAAGCCACTTCAGTCTGATAGGTCATGCACAAGGGATGAGTAAGAAATACACAATGGCTACATATTTGAAGGAAAAAAACCCAGCCCACTTGTAGAAAAAGATTTCTAGCCCAACAGATTTTTTTCACATTTTAACAGTTTAAAGGGTTATTTCTCTTTAAGCATTACAAAACAAGCAGCATTCAAGTGTAAAGTCACTTCATAAATAGGAAGCACCAGTGTGGGGACGCAGTGAGCCGCTAACCAAGGTAACTCACGTGTAAAGTACTTCTTATGATGCATTAGATGTGTCAGCGTATTTCCAGGCTAAGAATAGAGTGGAATAAGCCATTTGTTATCATCTTCATGAAAATAGATTGGAATTCATATTGCACATTATTCATGCAACTAGAAAACTGCAGTCTTACATGTTTTCATTTTTACTGCTTTTCTTTGCCAAACTGACTGAAATCAATTAAGGTGACACATTATGAAAATCATTGCACATAACAAATTCATAACTTCTAGAGCAGAAGCAACACTAATTGCTCAAAAGCTGTCTTAAACATTTATGAGTTACTGTAAAGTATGAAAAAAGTACAGCCTCTAGTTACAAACCCACAATCATACAGCCAGCAAAGATGTGACTAGAGATCAGGCAGGTAATTCACGACGAACTCACAAACCACAGGTATTGTAATCGTGCTACCTGCAGCAGCACCACGATCAGTATGGGCTGACCTTGCAACATGTACTCACATTCCCAGGGAGATTTTGAGTTCATTCACTGAGGTTTTTTCCTACCACAGCTGTACTCCAGGCACCCAGCTTAGGTATGCCCACGGCTGGTGGAACCTGTAGTGGTGCTACACCCCCAAGAAGTGTCAAGGTTTTTATAAAGACTGGAAAGAAACATACTTCAAAATGCAAGAGTATTCAGTCTCCGGAGACTTGCTGATGAATTCACAGAACTGTCCAAGTCAGATGATATTTATTCTCCTCTTCCTTTTAACTGATCCAATTGCATTAAAAGAAGTGAAGAACCACTTTTTTTCTTTGATGTTTCATTGTTAGCAACAGTTACAGCTACCACTGGAATATTACTCAATTGCAAGTAGAAGAAATTGTCCCCTTAACTTTATGATCACCAAACCATCAAGTTCTATATTTAACATGAATTGTTATTTTGTATACTTGCAAATATTCTGCATTCAGCTACAAATATCAGTGTATATAGTCAATATATCCTGCTACAAACAGTAGCAAAAGGTCACAGTCCTGCAAAACCTGGAAGCTCTTACAGATGAACAAATGGGGTAAGTCTCGCTGGGTGTACTGAGAAGTTCTGAGACACTGTAGAATGAAAGACAATTGCCAGACCTGAGAAACTGCAGAGGCATAGTGACACGCAGAGGAGTACTAGGCAGGTAGGAGTAAAGGACTCCTGGGTTCGCTAAGACAGCTTTAATGTGGGCATCTGCTAATACTGAGATGATGAAGGAAAGTGGCTACAGATCTGTGAAATAGCAGAAATACCACATTATATAGTGAATAAGTAGCCTGAAGATGCTGGAACTGAATATTAGATTTTCCTGCCAATAGCAAGACTGTATTCTACAGCACAAGACTTTGAGAAGAGTATGTCCTCACCCTGGGATGATGTTTCAGCTTCTCTCTCTCCCAGTTATCTTCTCTTGTTAGATCTCAGGCAAAACAGCCAGACAGACAGTACCAGGCTTCCAGTCCAGGTGGTACAACAAACATCACACGTACAGAGCTACAGAAAAGCACCTGCTGGTTCCCTAAAGTCTTGCAGAACATGAGAGTGCAGAAGAAGCATTTCAGGGTTGTAAGATGTGGAGTACCTGGTAGCTTTATGTGATTTAGTGGAAGGGGAGGTTGCCCAAGTGATTAAAACTAGTAACAAACTACAGCTGGAGAAAAAGAAAGAGCAAGAGGACTTGCCTGTAAAAGTTTTTCCTTTAAAATGTGATTCACGCTGAGTAGCTTGAGGGCTCTATACTGTCTATGGTAGTAGTAGCAATGTGCTGATGAAGGCTGAGGTCTTCATATATGTCTTCATCATTTCAGTATTATGTTCAATGGTTAACCCTGCCTCAGTGAGAAAAGACAGGGAACAAGTGATAAGGAAGAACCTGGAAATCTCATTCCCTGTTTGGGAGAAAGCTAGTAAGAGAAACCAGCATCTACAGTATGAATGATAAAGTTGGTGGTTGCTTGAACTCATAAGCAATAGTGATTAAAATTTGCCACTGTGACTGAAATGAAATGAGTGTTAGTGAGATAAAAGAGAAATTTAAACAGAGATTTTAATATGTAGGCTACAGAACCTAAAAACTAACATAACATAGGTTTCAAGAGCCAATTCTGTCTGCCTGAGACTTTGATATTCTGATACACAGTACAAACAAATTATTCAGCCTTTTATTACCTGCATAATAAATAGTTTGTAACCCTATTAAAAAAGATCAATGCATCAACTGTTTTCACTTACAGGGATATCACTATTTTTCTCTTCTGTTAATGTTCTGAACAACTCAGATTGAGACTGGAGACAGGTGGTAATTTTCCTGACAGGTGGCCACATTACACAGCATTTTCCCAGATTCCCCCCACCCACCCCCACCCCCCAATGCAAGTGCAATCTGGAAGTATACAACTGCCAAGAGTACTTTCTTTTCTTTTCTCTTTGTGTGTATACTGTTTCCCTTTTCCTCACTTCAGATAGGAACTAAAATAACACAGTGATGCACATTTGGGCAATGAAATTTTTACAACCTCTTTTTACATTTGAGGAATGTGCACACTGAATCTGTTTATCCCAGGAATTTATATAGCATTTCTGTATGTAGTGGAACATTAAACAAACGCCTGTGTATGCCATCAGAGGGCCCAAAACCTGACTCTGAGAACAATTTCCATGTATGCTACACATGCCATTCAACAACTGTAATACATAATCCAAAACCTATGCATCAAGCCTCAACAACAGTGAAGTATATGATGTACGTGACTTAACCATAACACGTTACCCTGTTAGGTTGCTATTACAGCAGCACAATGCAAAAGAGTAAGGGAATCAGTCCTGAATTCCTTATGGTCTGGAAGACAACATGTAAGAGTATCATCAGAAACATACGCACAAGCTTTCAGGTTAAATGCCATTGAATTAAACAGCTTGTGGACAAAGTGCTAGCTTGGAAATCAAAGAATCTATGCTCTTTAACCATCACTCATTAAAGACTGGGTCAAATCACTTTACCACTCAGTGCTTCTGTTTCCTCAGCAGTAAAACTGGGATAGCTCTACCAATATCCATTTTAATAATTTTGACACTTGGTGATTAATGGTTTCCCTAAGAGACACTGCTTTTTTCCCCATTTTATAGTGTTGCTTTTTGAGGTTTATCAGTATAGATTATAGAATACTGATTTAGAACTATTCTATTTAAAAGTCAGTGCAAACCTGTAAATGCAAAATGGAAACATTAAAAACTAATGAATGCTGTCTTACTTTACATCCAGTGCTTCTCAAGAGTGTTTAAACTTTCCTTTTAAAAAAACTCAGATGCAACAGAACTACATGATTCCCTGCAATTTGCTTGGTGTTACTCCCATAGATACTGGTTAATAAGAGAGATTTTCTTAGTTTCACAAGTCCCTGGAAGCCCAAATTCACTTCAGGTAAAGCCTATGCTACCTATTATACATGATGGAATCAATATGAATGCCATTTTACCTGAAAAAGCTAGAAAAAAATACTTACAATGGTGCTTTTACGATTATAAGAACAGTAGTTGGGCTAACAGTCCAACCTTCTTTATGCAAAACCATTTTTTAATACAATTCTTTGCTCATTATCATAAAAAGCAAATATATGCTCTTTTTCAAACATTTTATTTTATTTTATTTTAATGAGGAATAAAACCTGGGGGGAAATGCAGTCAGGCTGTGTGGAGGTGGAAAGTACAACATCCATCTGGATAACCACATTCAACTCAGAAGAGCTGCTCTAGATTTACACTAGTGTCCAGAGTATTAAGAGAGGTAAAGGACAAAAAAAAAAAAAAAAAAAGTGCGATATGTTTTGATCACATTGGAAGTGGCAAGCATACAAAACAAGAATAGCTACAGCAAAACCTGATGAATCTCCTGGGTTACCCAGGGTAAAGGAAGCGAGCAAGCAAGAACATTAAAACCTTAAATGTTTCTTTGATTCAGCTTTTGATCCTATTAAAGATGAGGATATCCGAAACAGGTTCAGAAACCAGTAGCTAATGTCCTAATTACTAGTAGATTTAGATGACATTACGTCATGTTTTGGAAGAAGCCATAGGAATGAAGCAGAATGAGTAACCCCCCCCCAAAAAAAAACCAAACCACCCTGCATGGACAATAACACATACTTTTAAAAGCCACTTGAGATATTCTGGGAAATTACAACCCAGTAAATCTTACACTGGCACCCTGCAAACTTCTTTAAATTAAAATAAGAAATATAATAATAACAAATTTACTCTAATCATTGTTCCCTAAAAAATAACAGTCATTCCTCCCAATAACTTCATGTGATACTGATCTCCTGGTACTGCTTGGCCTTCTAAAACGTCATGAGACTACAATTTCCACGGTTGTCAAAAGGCTGCAGATAGTTTCCTTAACCATAAAACAATGCAGAAACTGAAGTAACACAGAATAAAATACCTCCATTAATTAAAAATTATAGTAGGAAAAGAAAAGGGTATGATTAACTGTCAACAAACTGAAAAATAGAATTCTAACAGACTTCAAAAACTCCCAGTAGGACCTTCAAGAAATTGAAAAGCATTTTAAAAATGAATGAGAGAGAGAGGAGCAGTCCCGTTTCAACAGTGATTTTGACATTCTGAAGACAGTGACACCAAAAGCAATGGCACTTAGGCTGAGGTCACAATACTCAAGTGTACGTCTGATAAAGTTTGCTATATTTCATAATCTGTTGAAGATCTAGAGTTACACATGTGACAAAGTCTTTGGTTTAGCAAGTTTAGTGAGGAACTTGAAACAGACCTAATAAACTTGGTCAAAGAGCAAGATGACGGTCACATGCAAAGTTGAAAAATTCAACATGATTTCCACTAGAAGAAAAAATAAGTATAGTTGCTTACGTACATCGGGAAAATCTAAACTTAGAATTCTAGGAAGAGCTCTGTGAACCCCTGTAACTAACTGTATACAGATTGTTGATGAATGCAACTGTTGCAATAAAAAAGCCCCATGAGAGATCTTATATGCTTAAGAGCTTGAATCTGACATGAAGTTTCACAGCTCAATTTCTCTTTAAAAGATAACTTTACAAGATTCTGTTGATAAAAATACCCTGCCTAACTTTCCAGAATCATGTCTGAATAATAACTGCAGTAAGCAGTGACAACAAAGCTCCAAGGCATACACACTGTGATTATATAACCATACATTGACTAGAGCTAAAAAAAAAAAAAAAAAAAAAAAAAAAAGACAGCATTGTTTCCATGGACAGTATAAACACATTCACTTAAACAACACTTGGTAGTGTTGTAGCTGGTTGACAAATAAGTAATTTTCTAAATATGCATTTAAGAAAATTTGTAAGTGAGAACTGAAAGGTTTTCCTTTTTTTTTTTTTTTTTTTAAATGAAAGATCCTTGCATGAGTCTGCTCCTCCCAAAAGGTTCTGCTGATTCTTCAAACAGCTTGAAAATACTTAGTATCAAATTCTCAAACTATCTAGTTCAGGTAGGCTTTTATTGGTATCATCCAAGATACTTAATTATTTCACAAGCAGCAATATGGGCAGATTAAACTTGATCTTCTATGTCTTTGATACCGGGCTTAACTTCATTCATAATAGCCATTCATAGCTCCACGACATACTGACAGACTTTGCCTCTCTCCCTTACAATTATTGCTGGAACTACAGACAATATTAGTTCTTTCTACTCCCTACCAAGAAAGAAGCGAAAGAAAAAATATTTAATTGAAACTTGGACTCTAAAGATATCTCTAGCAAGCAGGATGATAACTAATTATAGCTTTAATTAGAAACATAAAGCTGCTAATTAAAAGGCAAATGAACTAATGGTTTTAATAGGTTTGGCTGTTTCTTATCCAGGTTTTATTTGAAAGATACTTTATATAATCTATTTTTTCTGAAATTTAGCTGATTTTACATAAAAATTCAGTATTTGCACACGTTTTAAAATACGTTTAAATACATTTAGATCAATAAGTTACGATTCCTACTTTAGTGCAAAATCAACTCTAGTTCTTACAGAATTTACTATATGATCACACTGAAGTGTTAAAGGAATGTTAAAGTCTGCACATTAAAGCCAAGAATTCAAAAAGACTATCAACTGCAAGAGTTAAATTTGCATGTACAACCTTGATTCCCTGTTCCATTGTGTATTAATTACAGTCATGATGCCAACATCATACCAGAGTCCAGAAGTGCAATATATTCACCCTGGGCTGGAGCTCTAAACCACAAGGTAATGGCCTTTCATTGCCTGTCCTCTGTCGAAGCACAGACCTGGTAAAACTAAGAGCTGATGATAACACAGATAAAGTTTTAAATATGGGGAATATCAGAAGCAAGGACAGATAACATATCCTTACTTAAGTACTGATAATTTACCATTGCACACTTGGACATCTGTTTATAGACTTCAATATCATGAACCTCATCTAGTTGTGCTTGAAGACAAAGCAGCAACCATTAGGCACCAGTGGAAGTCTTGTTTCTGGATAGCAAAGCTGACACCAAGCACATAGATTGTGAACATGCTTTCTGACAGTCTCCATCATTCACAAGTTTCACCTATCCTGTTAGAAACTGCATGACATTATCAGAACTGCTGGAAGAGGGAGGGCTTTTATGATTTCTCAGTTGCCAACTTTCAGGATCCTATTCTAAACTAGGGAAGTAGAAGGCATCTTTAAACTATTCAGTAGCAATGGAATCAGTGGCAGCAGTTTTGGTAGCTTTTCCCCTCATGAATAAATTTAGCTGTACCTGATACCCGTCTAGGAACAGCAGAAAAACCTTCAGTGTCCCTCCTAAGTTTCAAACCTGCTAGGGAAATCAGGGCAGACACTTCGATTCCTCTGCTTTGGGAGCAGGCAACTGACTAGACTGTTTCAGGAAACCACCAAATTTTTCTCTTTTTCTCCTCATGATGTAACATCAGTCTCACAGGACAGAAGATGGGAAACAAAAAAAGATTCAACAGTTCAAAGAGGCTGCATTTCATTCTTTCACCCTCATTTCATCTAAGTGGAATGTCTGTGCTTCTTCCTTTTTCTACAGCACACAGCATGGCAAAGTAGACAAGGACCCTGAAACAGGTCTTGCTCATAAGGACCAGAAGCACAAGGTTGGTGAAGAATCCCGACAGTAGCAGAAGCAAAGCTGGAGAGGTGTGGGGACAGAAGTGATACAGAACTAATTGAAAATGAATGCTTTGAACATGCAGATCTACATGTACCATACTTTTATTAACTCTGTTTCAGAGTTTCATTGGTTAGGGTAGGAACTTAGAAGAAAAATATTTACTTTTAATATAATGTCTCTTAGTATCTTTCTGCGAAGCCCTAAAATGGCTACGACTAGCTAAAATAGGCAAGGTACAACATTCTACCTGCCCACTCAGAATTAAATTAACTAATGGATTTGAATTCAGGAGATAATTGTTCCTCTAAACAAAACTAGTAAGGATTCTTAGTGTTCTTCTGTCCTCTTTTGTAGCATAGGTTGTAGCTTACTTCTAGAAATATGTAGCATATAGTGTTACTTATATGCCTTTAAAAATAATTTAAATGTTTTTTAAACAACTGAAAAATGTCTGAAGTCCTTAAGTTGTTCAGCAGCCCTGAAAATTACACTGTTTTCTTATTGCAGATACTGATTTCCCCGTGATTTAATTTACTCCTAAAGGAAACTGATAAAGCTTTTCTGTAGTAAAAAATATCAGCCTAATGAAGTGATTCTTCTACTTTCAAGTACAAAAGAATTATTTCTCAATTAAAACTGAAGGAACCTATAAAATGAATCAGTTTTTTGTTGAAATTCCCTTTCATTTGACAGTTGCAATGCTAGGAACTCTAACCTACAAACTTGAGGAGCACAGGTGAAGACATTCTTAGGGATGATCCTCACAGGAGAATTCCCTTCTCTATTTCAGGAAAGGCTGGAGTTTGTTTTCTTTTTAGCTGGGACATCCTACTTGAGGAACTTGGCAGCTTGAAAAGCTTTTGGTCCTGATGATGGTTTTCATTTAGGTGAGCTACCTTTAAAATAATTTTACGTCCATTTTTATATGAAATTTTATTTTAGTTGACATATGTGTGTTCAGGAATGGCTATTAATTCACTTTATACAAGCCACACACATCAAAATGCACAGAATAATTCACAGATGTTTGTAACGGTGCTCATCACTGTTGTGAATGTATTTAAGGATTTCCCTTTTCTATAGATTTGGAAAATACAATTCTGGTGTTCTTAATCTTAAAAGAATTTTACAACTTTGCATTACATTTTATAAGATTTCTGGTAGATGCTTTTCCATTTTACAGATATGAGCAGCAGGAACCAGGTTGAAAGCTCTGTTTATTAAAGGCCAAAGGACTTGAAAAGGCAAGTCTCAGGCTTTGCTAAAGATGAAAACTTTTATCTTCAAAAACTCTGTTTAGCCAATTCTATGTCCGCAGGTGTCTGTCTCTATCCATGAGACACCTTCTTGTATGAATGAAAAGTTGTACTTACAAAGCATGCAAAAACTGCCCCATCAGTTCAGTTTTTCTGGCATCTAAAGATAATGAGGAAACAAAAATGAGCAGTTACTCTGCTTAAAAAAAAAAATGCTATGAACAGAATGTCCTGACCAGACCCTTCTTGGAACTACAGTAACTCAATTCTTTCAGTTCAGAAGGGCAGGACCTGGAGGCTTGGAGGAGAAGGTAAGACTCATTAATTAAGAGAAATGGAACAAGAAATCACGGCTAGCAAGTTTTCACCTGGGATGGAGAGGTCTTAGGTTCCAGCCCCTACTATAATCTGTGTATTCTCTCTAGTGATCTCGTAATACAAAATAAATATATTCACTAACGACAAAAGCTATGGGCCCATACAGGCAGCTCTAAATTTAAAAGCTACTTTGAAATTACCAAATAGATCAGATACCATTTGATCTTCTAGTATAAACTGGTTTATGAAAACTCCTGTGAAACAAACACATGAAGCTATTACTAATTAGATATTCAATCTGTCTTGCCAAGTTAACATGATCTACAAAAATGAGAATAACTTTAGATGTTAGAATTATTGCACCTAATCACTGTTCAAAATAAAATTTATAAACACTCCTTGAGCACAGACTGGAGTGCAAGACTCCTACCATGGTTGGGCTTGCTTTTCCTGCAAAGCAGAGCACTATAAGCTAAAAAATAGCTTACAAGCATAGATGGTCTGGAGGTTTAACCCTGGCTGGAGCAAGGCACCCACCAAAGTTGCTCTATCACTCCCTTCCTCAGATGGGCAGGAGAGAGAAAATGTGATAAAAAGTCATGTGTCAACATAGGACGAGGGATCACTCACCAATTACTGTCATGGGCAAAACAGACTTGACTTGGGGAAATTAGTTTACTACCATTCAGATCAGAGTAGGATAATGAGAAATAAAATCAAAACTTAAAAACATCCCCCCCCCCCCCCTCCCCTCCCTTCTTCCTGGGCTCAAAGTCACTCCCAAATTCTCTACCTCCTCCCCCTCAGCAGCACAGGGGGACAGGGAATGGGGGTTGTGGTCAGTTCATCACATGTTGTCTCTGCTGCTCCTTCCTCCTCAGAGGAAGGACTCCTCACACTCTTCCCCTGCTCCAGCGTGGGTCCCCTGCGGGGCCACAAGACCTGCCAGCAAACCTGCTCCAGCCTGGGATCACCTCTCCATGGGGCCACAGGTCGTGCTTATGCCCTATTTACGTACTGGTGGTTAGGGTACTCTCCACAGTGGAATAAGACACAGGTAAACTCTCTGTCTTCTTATCTACCAGAAGCCTCTTGTGAATATACTACTGGGAAATAAATATTACTTTGCTTGCTTGATTTCATGAATGGCACCTAAACCCTTTTCATTCTAGCACTTACTTTAAAAATGGCCACATTCAAAGTTAAGTTTTAATTGAATTTTTATCTAAGAGACTACATTCTTGGGTTTCAAAATGATGCCCCTCTCATGAATTTGGCTAGTAAGAAAAAATGAATTGGCATTAAAAGTATGTAAATCTACCGATTGGAGCATATAACATCTGTGGAAGGAACATAGGACATTTCCCCTAACCAAATCACATGTTTTAAATCAAGTTCCTCAACAGTCTAATACTAATGTATTGTTAGCCAGCCCTTAGCAATAAGAATTTAACATCAAGTGAAATCTCTCAAACTCTACAAATTAAGATTAATAAAACTGCTGTGAAAAAACACTCTTGTTATAATGTAATGGGAACCGGGGCAAACATCTACCCACATCTGAAATCAAGAAATTATTTGAACCTGTGAACTTACATGGTGCAAATAATAATAAAGAAAAAAAATTAAATATAATTATTTTTAAAAACTACGTTAAGTTCTAATCATAGGCTTCCAAGAGACTATATAGTTGAGTAAAGTTATTCATGTGCATGCCTAATACATTAAATTACTAAAATGTTAGTATACATCTGCCACACAGTGATTCATCTCATAATAAAAGCACAATGCATTTGAAATTGATGTCTCAGATAAGACCACATAATTTAGCCAATCCTTATTTACTGAAGCAATTGAAATATGTAAATATAATGTCATAGCGCTATCAATTTTGCATTGTAGAAAATAAAGCTAAATAACAAAACAGAAACTCAAACTCCTCTAAAAATCTTAGCATTTAAAATGCACCTGCTATAGTGCTTGAAAGCCTGCAGCGTACTAGGTGATCTGGGCTTTAGTTTTCTTGCAGCAATCACAAAAAAGTCCCAGAAATCAACCATAGTACAAACGAATCAAATTCCGGTATTTCCTTCTTATGTTATCTGTGAGCATTTTTAGGGCTAATGTTGAATAGCAACACAAATATACACAGATACTTGCTAATAGTTATTTAGTAAAATGAAAATATCCCACATACTGTTTATCAGGAAGCGCAATTATTATCAATAATTAGAGAGAAGTTTGTGAAATACTTTTTCTGCCCAAGACAGCAGTTTTACAATGAAAGCACATTAAGACCACTAGATTTCCAGTCATCATTGTTTGAAAACTGTTCAAACAAACAGTACTGCAGAATTTTTGAGAAGTGTACTGAGCCTGGCTGGGATGGAGCTGATTTTCTCCATAGCAGCCTGTATGGTGGGGTGTTTTAGATATGACTAAAACAGTCTTAATAAAAACCCAAGAGTTTATTTTGCCCACCCTGCCACAGTGAGTGGGCTGGGGTATGCAAGAGTTTGGGAGGGGGACGCGGCCAGGACAGCCGACTCAAAGTGACCAAAGGGATATTCCCTACCATATAACAGCATGCTCAGTCTGATGCTCAGGGAAACCAGGAGGAAGCAGAGACATTTGCGGCTACAGCATTTGCCTTCTCAAGTGACTAACCGTGCAACATGCTGAGGCCTTGCTTTCCAGGAAGTGGGTGGACATCTGCATGCTGATGGGAATCGGTGAGTAAATTCCTTATTTTGCTTTGCTTACAGGCACAGCTTTCCTTCGCTTATTAAACTGTCGCCATCTGAACTCACGAGTTTTCTCACTTTTGCTTTTCCAGTTCTTTCCTCTGTCCTGCTGGGGGGAGCAAGTGAATGGCTATGTGCTGCTTAGCTGCTGGCTAGGTCAACCCACCACAAGAAACAATCAAGGAAAGACATCATAATTGCAAAATCTGGGATGTAATACCTAATGCAGCATGCCTATAAAGAAAACATTCATAGAGTAAGAAGGACATAACATAAAAGAAGGGACCTCCTCTTTTATCAAAACCCAGCATCACTGAGAGCTGACTTGCCAAGTCCGCCTTGGCTTACAGTATTTTAGTACAATGTTAGCACAATGGCAGACAGGCAATTCTTTAAATGATGTGTACTTTGTTTATTATAGTTAGTCTTTAAAGTAGTTACTATGGATGGCTTTATTGTTGTAATCTTTGCATATCAATGCAAAATCAGCAGAGGCACCCAGGACGTTATTGTAACAACACAGAGCATAATTCAGAAGCCTGGCACAGACATAATTTGCATTCCTTTACACTGTGGGGCTAGAGCAAAAATATGAAATAAATTCTTCAGCATTAGAGCATGTGTCTTTTGCCATATGATTCCAGCTGCTGTGGCTATACACTCGCATCACCTTCTGCTGGTTAAGTCTTAGTCAGTGCTAACCACAAAGGGATGACGTAGTTGTCAAGCCACTCTCCATGATATTTTAAAAGTCATGGCAGTCAGGTGAGGTCCCTGGTGACTGGAAAAAGTGAAACATCGCACCCATTTTTGAAAAGGGTAGAAAGGAGGACCATGGGAACTACCGACCTGTCAGCCTCACCTCTATGCATGGGAAGGTCCTGGAACAGATCCTCCTACAAGCTATGCTAAGGCACATGGAGGACAGGGAGGTGTTTCGAGACAGCCGGCATGGCTTCCCTGAGGGAAAGTCCTGCCTGACCAACCTAGTGGCCTTCTATGATGAAGTGACTACATCAATGGACAAGGGAAGAGCACGGATGTCATCTATTTGGACTTCTGTAAGGCCTCTGACATGGTCCCCCACCACATCCTTCTCTTCAAATTGGAGAGAGATGGATTCGACGGGTGGACGGTTTGGTGGATGAGGAATTGGTTGCAGGGTAGTGGTCAATGGCTCCATGTCCAGATGGAACCTGGTGATAAGTGGTGTCCCTCAGGGGTCCGTATTGGGACCAGTATTGTTTAATATCTTCATCAGTGACATAGACAGCGGGATCAAGTGCACCCTCCCTGACACACCTGAGGGGTGGGATGCCATCCAAAGGAACCTGGACAAGCTCAAGAAGTGGGCATCTGTGAACCTCATGAGGTTCAATAAGGCCAAAGACAAGGCCCTGCACCTGGGTCGGAGCAACCCTCAGAATCAGTACTGGCTGGGGGATGAAGGAATTGAGAGCAGCCCTGCAGAGGAGGATTTGGGGGTACTAGTGGGTGAAAAGCCGGACGCAAGCTGACAATGTGTGTGTGCAGCCCAGAAGGCCAACTACATCCTGGGCTGCATCAAAAGAAGTGTGGCCAGCAGGTCAAGGAAGGTGATTCCGCCTCTCGACTCCACTCTGGTGAGACCCCACCTGTAGCACTGCTTCCAGCTCTGGACCCCTGAGCACAGGAGAGAGATGGAGCTGTTGGAGTGGGTCCAGAGGAGGCCATGAACATTCTCAGAGGGCTGGAGCCCCTCTCCTATGGGGACAGGCTGGGAGATTTGGGGTTGTTCAGCCTGGAGAAGAGAAGGCTCCAGGGCGACCTTATTGTGGCCTTTCAATACGTAAAGGAGGCTTATAAAAAAAAAAAAAGAGGGGAACAAACTTCTTAGCAGGGCCTGTTACAATAGGACAAGGGGAAATGGTTTTACACTAAAAGAGGGTGGATTTAGACTAGATATAAAAAAAATATTTTTTACAATGAGGGTGGTGAAACAGTGGAACAGGTTGCGCAGAGAGGTGGTAGATGTCCCATCCGTGGAAACACTGAAGGTCAGGTTGGATGGGGCTCTAAGCAACCTTACCTAGATGAAGATGTCCTTGCTCAATGCAGGGGGGTTAGATTCCATGGCCTTTAAAGGTCCTTTCCAACATAAATTTTTCTATGATTCACTTTGCCGAGAGAAAACTAGTAACTTTCTGCAAACTGCTGTTGGTTATCTTCCTATTTTTAATTATTTCTCCTCTGTCATAGTATCACTTCTGAGGCACCTAACCCATACAAAAAGACACTGAAGTTCCCAAAAACATCCAAAAAAAGATACAACTACCCACGTGCTTCTCAAATGAAGTCACTCTCCCAAGCTACTGAAGCTGACTTTCTGGTATTTCACACTGCAGGCATGCTTCCTGTCTGATTTTGTTTCAGAGTTTCTTCCATCACTTTAAGAGGTGACTGATACATCTGGCACTTGTATATGACCCTGTGAAATATGATGACAATATCAGTTGTTTCCTATGTGGCCAGAGGATCATTCAAGCTGGTACAGTGGATCTTAATTGAAAATAGGTAGATAAAACTCACCATCTTGCATTATTCATGGCTCTTTCCAGAAGAAATCTCCAGAAGCATTGGTTATGTCTACATTATAACGGGAGCAGAAGTCTGTGCTGAGACTTGTCACATTTTCATTTTACCTGTTTCAGGTGGTTTCATTCAAATTTGATATCTGGTTTGAACATTTGTTCAAGAGGGACTTACCCACAAACATTTGCTTACTTAGTTTCAGACTATCTAGGGAGCCCTATGCTGGCCTTCAGCGCCTCTCTCAGAGATGACATTAGCACTTCACTACCCATGCCACCACTGCTCAGTAAGGTCATTCTTATTTTTAATTTTCTTGTTCCTGCTTGTACCATTTCTGAGTGGCACAATGGTACCTGCTTCCTGGCCTACCTCCCCAGTACAAGTCTGGACAATACACTCTGTGAGGTGCTTCAGAAGAAGAATGCAATTTAATCTTGCACCTGCAGATGCTATGCTGGAAGTATATTTTAATGTGACCATCCTCCTGGACCTCCTTTTTTTGTGGAAAAAGATGGGAAGAACGATTTTTTGGGAGTACTTGCCACCATGATTGCTTTATGTATGATTAATGGGAGGTTCTGGTCCCAGAAAACAAGTTTGGATTTGTGGGACAGCATTATCCTCTAGATGCGAAATGATCAGCTGCTGATGCAAAACTTTCAGACGTGGAGCCCAGTTGCAAAGCCCCTGTGCTGTGAGCTAGTACCATGACTTCATCAGCCTTTCACGTAGCTTTAGAAGTCTATGCCTGTTTTCAAGAGCGTCAATCACCCTGTGGAGCCTGGCAGCTCCAACTCTTACTTTTTAGTCGTTATCTAGTTTGCAAAGAGTAAGTCCACCAGTGGCGACTGATTGCCTCAGATACCATTCTTCAAACTATCTTTCTTCAAATAGTAATAGCGAAGGACACCAAGAAGATCTTCCAAGCCTTTGATCTCTGTGGATTCTTGAACTATGAAGGGGAAAGCAAGTTCATGGAATCCATGTTTCCATCTGGTGCACAACCCAGGGTTGCTGTAACTACCTAAACCTCATGAACTATGACCTCACGCTATGCAAGCCTTGGAGGCCCACCAGTGTTAGACTTATAAGCACCTTAACAGGCTGCACCAGAAGGCACAATGTCTGTGCCTTACGTAACTGGCCTAAGAGCTGATGAAGACTAGTGCTCTATTTACCATCAGGTACAGGATTTTTTAACACTGTTTGGGTGCTTGTCTACACCAGAATGATGTTGCGCAATCTCTGTGCTCCTGGATCCTGAGAATATGCCTTGACAATGGCAGAGCCCATTTCTGCGTTGACCGGCCCTGAGGCTACACAGGCATGGAGTCAAAAGTGCTTGTCTGAGCGCAAGGGGCTATGTAACAGACTGGGAGTTGATGTTCCCAGTTCTCTCCCAGTCACAGGTGCCTCTGACCCTTGTAAAACCTCTGCAAGGACTCAGGGCAGCCTTTCCATTCAGACAGGAACAGAAAGGGCTGGTTCTTTTTGAAGGACTACCTCCCACATTTTCCAAATTATCCAAGCACTAAGGATTGTACTCACGTACATGATTAAGGAGGGCAACAAACTTTCTGTGTGTCCAGAAGGGGATTGGATGGGTTCACAGAAATGTGCTTAAGCAGTGATGACTTCTACATATAACTACATTTGCTCTCCCTTCACAACAACATTAAAAAGGAACAGGATCCCCACATTTCCAGGTCATTTCCCCCTCCCTGTGCTCCTTCTGGATAAGGAGATTGATGCTATGCTTTCATTTTTTTTGATGCCCCCTAAGACTCAGCTGTTTCAGCTATTCACTTTCTGGCAGCTCTTGATCCACAATCTCTTTCAGGCAAGCTTTCTCCCATGATGCTCTTTTTTTTTTATTCTTTCTTCTGTAGTCATGTGTGGCTTTGAATGCTGTATCTGAAGCACTTGGGAAACATCTTGTATCCTAACTTGAACACTTTCCTTAGAAAAATATGTCATTCAGAAGCTGCTTTGCACAGATCAGGAGAAAGGTGGAGACTGAACGAATATTGCTTATTTGCTGCCACTAAGAAAAGACAAGTCAGGGCTGAGGAACAGAAATCTAAGAACCATAAGAACTGGAGTGAAACTAGGTCACAGTTAAGGAAAGAGGGACTGAGCTGGCCATGGATAAGGGAAAATAACCTCTTCAAGGAAATCTTTCCATCCCCCTCTCCTGAATGAGATCCTAGTTTCTGTTTTGTCTCTATCCCTATTTTCCAGACCTCAGGAAAAAAACTATGCATTTGTCCTACACCTGTACCTAAGTTTTTGGTTGAAATAGTGTGCAACTATGTCTGTCCTAGCTCATACTGAACCACCAACATGTGGTTCATGTTCCTTGCTTCAGAAGATCCTCACAGCCAGATCTCTTTGGTTCCAGAAATTTCCTAAGACCTTCTACACGGGTATTCCCAATACAGAGACATTCAGAGGCACTGTAGCTTTTCTACCTTACGATGGGCATCCAACTCTCCACAGCTCCCTTTTGTCCATGGCCTCCCTCCATAAACAACGTATGTGCAAAAAGGCACCTAACTTTGAGAAGTTGTCAATAATTTAAATGGAATAAATGCTTATAGCTAGACAGAAGTAGGTCTCTCTTCACAACACTGAAAGACTCCCAGTGTACGTAGGTACCTATGTACTCTGGGTTTGCCTTTTTAATAGATAGGAATTTTCCTAAGTTGTTTGGAGAAATACCAATTCTCTCTCTCATCAAGAGTATTTTGCCAGATAAAAGCAAAATAAGAAAGAGTCAAAATAAATAACTAAGTGCATAGTATGACTACAAATTTCTGTGTTTTAAGGATGCTTGCAAATTTAGGTCATGGATAGCTGTCTAAAAAAGATAATTAGCAGACTGGAAAGGAGGGCATGTTGATATGCATTCCTTCCTATGCATGACAACACTTCTGCTGATGACAAAGTTTTGAACAAAAAACGTAGGGAAAGCTCTGAAGCTCACACAAAGTCTAATTAAGACACATCACTTCTTTGAAATGGTTGACTATCACCACTAGTCATCATTTCAATATCACGGAAGTTGTTTTTCTAATTAAACTCAATAAAATTCTTGCAACAAACATTCAGAAAGCATTTTCAGATAGTGATCATAAATGCAGTCATTCAGCTCCACTTAAAATGCTGCCAGATCCATCCACCTGTATACCACTTTTATGCACTCCTCCAGATATAGGAAAATCTATTTTTTTCTTAGTAGATTTGTTTCCAGATGTCAGATTCCATTTTTACCTCCTGGATAAATAGCAACCGAACATGACGGAAGCCCAGTACATTTAGATGTAACTGTATATTTAAACTGCATACTCAAAAAGCATGAAAGAGGCTTGGGAGACCAATGGACTTAAATTTATGCACATATGCAGAGACCTAATATGTATACATACATGAGTGTACACATAACCACATGCATCGTAATCTTGGTATAGATTTAAAATTCCCTAAATGCTGGTTCAGACAGATTTAATCATACAGGTAAATTTGATTATTGTTATACCTTTTATAACATTTTTTATTCTTGCAGATTGACAAATTAATTTCATAATAACTTATTTAGGTTTCTATGCATATGAAAATACATAGACGTATTTGTTGGTTTACAGATATTTCATAGTATTTTTTTATTCTTGTAGAGTGACAATAAACTTATTTCTGCACTAACTGATTTATTTATCTATGCAAATGAAAATACATATATGTATGTGTTGATTCCCAGAGGGATTTTTAAAAGAACTTATCTTAGGAATACTGACTCTCAGAGAGGTTTGTGTTCCTGAATCACTCAAATGCTCTGGAAAAATTCCAAATATATTCCACAATGAGATAAAGATGAAACGCATCAATGATTCTTCCAAGTCAAACAACAGAACTTTGGGTTTATGATCTTGCCTGTGCTTCCCCCATTCCATCTGCCCAATAAATCTCATAGAGTAAACAGCATGGAACACAGTTGGCTTATTTTAAGGATAAAGATCTACCAAAACCTTGCTTAGATTAAGAGACAGCAGTTCCAGGGAGAGTAAATCTGTCACACTTTATATTTAGATGTTATGCCATCCTTCTCACAGACCTCAACTCAAGTTATATTCTCTTCTTTTCAAGTACATCCAGCCTGATATCAAACATTCTTTACCACACTTTCTTTAACTACTGTAAAATTCCATGCCTCCTCAGAACTCTGCAGGTGATGATTTCATTAGTGGTACTTGTTTTCTTTGCCTGATTTTTTTCTAGTGTGCACAAACACCCTCAAGTTTTACCTCCTGGTAATGAAGTCTCTCTGTGTACATCAGCTGCTGCTGTACATCCATGCTGTTCAACAGAGCTGTATCAGGTTTAGATTTCACCTTCCCCTGTACTTGGGATAGTAACTCTGGAATCAAATATATGATTATTGGCTGTTTCATAGAAAGAACTGGGATAATCTTATAGAACCATAGAACCATTTTAGGATGGAAAAGACCCTAAGATCATTGACTACAACCGTTAACCCAGCACTACCAAGTCTGCCACTAAACCATGTCCCTAAGCACCATATCTACACATTTTTTTAAATACATCCAGGGATGGTGACTCAACCACATCCCTGGGCAGCCTGTTCCAATGCTTGACAACTCCTTCAGTAAAGAAATTTTTCCTAATATCCAATCTAAACCTCCCCCAGCACAACTCGAGGCTGTTTCCTCTTGTCTTATTGCTTGTCACTTGGGAGAAGAGACTGATACTCACCTCGCTACAACCTCCCTTCAGGTAGTTGTAGAGAGCGGTAAGGTCTCCCCCAAGCCTCCTTGTCTCCAGGCTGAGCACCCCCAGTTCCCTCAGCTGGTCCTCGTTAGACTTTTTCTCTAGACCCTTCCTCAGCTTTGATGCCCTTTAGACATGCACCAGCACTTCAATGTCTTTCTTGTAGCGAGGGGCCCAAAACTGAACACAGGTAATTTGAGGTGCAGCCTGAGCAGTGCCGAATACGGGGGGATGGATCACTTCGGGAGTCCTGCTGGCCACAACATTTCTGATACAGGCCAGGGTGCTATTGGCCTTCTCGGCCATACTGAAGCCACCTTTTGTTTTTCACAAAAAGTACCTATTAAAGTAAGTATTGCTGTACTGTATTTGACATTTAAAAATCACCCTTGCTATCAAAGTATTGGAAGAAACACATAAAACAGGCCAGAAAAATTATTCCAAATATAATCCTAAAGCAGAAACTCTCTTGAGCAGAGCCTGTAGAATTGTTGTGATTTGCAAATGGCTTTACATGAAGAAGATTTTTAAAAATATAAGCAAAGATAGGCTACCTTCCATACC
Organism: Falco punctatus; assembly: GCF_963210335.1. Taxonomy (NCBI): domain Eukaryota; kingdom Metazoa; phylum Chordata; class Aves; order Falconiformes; family Falconidae; genus Falco; species Falco punctatus. The sequence goes on from NC_137585.1 coordinate 2,869,700, forward strand.
ACTCAAAATTGAAAGGTTATTTCTACATTTTGTAGCAAATTTCATAGACAACTGCATTCTGCCATAGCTGGATTTCTGGGATTCATTTTCACATAGTAAGACAAGTCAATCTAATAACCTGCTCTCTACTGTCAAAATTTCTATTTTTCGTCTGTCTCCCTCTGTTCAGTCCCAACTATGCACTCCTACTACCAGTGTCCTTATGCATCTTCCTGACAAGCACCAGAGGTAAGCACCAGATAATTCAGTTCATTCATCTGGCAAAAAAAGTAACACAGCAAAGACGTAGTATTTTACCAGGCTAATGAATTGGATTGCTTACAGAAATATGTGATGAGCATCAGAGCCAGAGCAAAGGAAGTCTCAGGACCATGCAGCTAAGCTTAGGTATAAAAAGGCTACTATATTGTCGGGTAAGATTGGAATACAGCACGCTGTTATGTCTATTAGAAAAGCCTTGCATGCGTTGTGGATGGTTTGCTTTTTTACTCAAGCGGGAAACAGTGAAAATGAAGATTTGCATGCCCCATAACCTGCATCCATGACAACATGAAGCCCGTAAGTCTAAAAAATATGTATTAATGACAACAACAGACAACACTAAATATGTCCAAAGACATATTACTAATTTAAACCTGTTTGATAATGGATAAGCTTTCATTGGTGTGGAGGCCATTCGGGACCCAGTAAGTTGTTTTCTTTGCACTAGATTTAAGACAAACTTTCTCCCATTTCTTAGTAAGCAAAAATGGTAATAGCTATAGAAGAGTCTCTTTCAGAATTTCTTACTGCAGCTGACCACCAAATAATCAGCAGCTCAATAAAAAAATATTTAGATGTTTTATTCTGTATGTTTGAAGTAGGTGACTGTACTGGCTAAGTAAATATTTGATGTGATAGAAGAAGTCCAAAGGAGTAGCTATAATGAATTTTAACAACATAGAAATATGCATCTGGAAATCTGAGAGAAAGATGCCACTTCTTCAGATCAGATACTGGAATAATCAGTGCTAACCACACTGATTTTAATCTGTCTATTCAGACTGAGAATGTGACAAACCCCTAGATGACTTCTTTTCCTCTAAAATGAGGAAGAGACTTAAGTCTGACCAAGTATCTTAATTTCTCACCCCCCTGTACGATGGTACAGAACCTTCTCTGATAGTAACCAGACTGCACACTTTATCGTGTGCAATGTCAGAAGATTCTCCAGACTGGGACTAGAGAAGGATACGGAGATGATAAGAAAAGGAATTCAGTTTCATAGCTCCTCTTCATCTGAATGTGTTTGCCTGAAGCAAGGATAGTCCAGGTAGAGTGGTATCAAGCAATGATCTGAGCAATGATCAAAGGTATGGGAGGAGAGAACAGGCTTCAAATAGGAAAAAAGTCCTCAGAAGGGAAATAAAATTTGCTGTGTTTAGGGCAAAAGAAAAGAACAACCAGATGGCATAGCAATTGTTTCAAGAGTGGGTTTTTTGCCCTTTATTTGCAGGTTTTGTTAGCTTGTGTTGGTAATAGGAAGATACTCTTTCGTTGGTGATTTGCAGCACATTCTGTGGGCCGGAGCATAGCTGCCCCTGTGAGGATCTGGTACCCAGCAGTCATCAGTGCAGGTAAAACCTACATGGCTGTTTGAAGTTCCTTAAGAATCCCACAGAGACTGCTAGGATCAGTGGAGCACAGCAACAGCAATTCCCATTGCTATAGAAGCTATAGCAGTTGCATCTAAAGCAGCTTGAAAAGAAATCTAGGAGACAAATTGACTGTCATACCAAAATGAATTTTCATTTATCTCTGTATTCTAATGGTGACTTATGAATAATATACTCTATTCCAGGCCAATTTAGCATAGTGAATTTCAGTACTGCTACTGGATCATTTGAAATGATCACCTGAAGGTGTGATGTTAAACATTAATTCACAACACAGAGGTACACATTTCATTTTCTTTGGTCCTTTGAGACATGTTAACTTGTGACCAATAGAAATACCAATACTTTGTGAATCTTCTAGAAAAACAGGGAAGCAACAGTACCATTATATGGCATACTAGTCACAGGAAAACTTGTTCTACATCATCACATAAATACTAAACATAAATCCGGTCTTGCTATGCCTTTGTGTTGGCCAGTGCAACAGAGTCTGATCCAAACCAGGCCCTTTTGGTGCTTCCAATAAACAAACAGCTAACTACTTAGGTGCATTTCTCTGATGGTAGCCCAATAGTGTGTCCTTTCACTCCATCCACAGTACTGTTTAGAAGCACCAGCCAAACACAACGTATGCGTGGAATGAATTATTTCTGTTACCCAACAGATTCACAGCAGAATGAAACTGTGTGGCTCTGTTAACAAGTATTTTTACAGAATACTTGGAAGACTCAGAGCCATTCAAATCAATACTTTCTCAGTTTGCTTTAAAAATTCCATTATGAATTGTATTTTCAGATGTAATACTAAACCCGTTACATCTTGACTTGAATATTATTGCCCTATTTCAACAATTACAAATGGTTGCCCCAAGACTGGATTAAATGAGTAGTGTTCTGTGTTCTGTGCATGGTCCCAGGCCTTGTTTCATTGATAACTGTTCAGCCTTGTGTACAAATGCAAAGTTATTAGTCCACAACTAGGCTTTTTACATAATATGTTCTGTGAACCTTTGACAGCCAAGTGGAGAAGCCTTAGTTAAAATGGGTAAATAAGTAATTCTTTTTATGGCACCCTCTGTCTTCAAAGCACAGCTTCCATTAACTCAGTTCTCAATTAAGCAAACCAGGTGCTGTGTGCCTAAGCTGAGACGCACTTATGTTATGAAATGACATCTCTTAAAAAAAAATAAATAAGCAAATTCCCTGGTAATCTTGTGTTCTTATTTGATTCAGACACTAGAACTGGTAGAAAATTTTCTGGGAATGATGTAGGGGATTGCTAGCAAAACTGGAGAAGAGATAGCAAAGGGAAGGGTGCTTTGAAAAACATTCTTCTCCCTTCTTCCTCTCACCCTTTGGAATTCATTTCCATAGAAGATTATAGAGAGTTTTACAGAAGGTTAGGAATATAGCTAATTGTCCACTGCTTGTTCCATTCCTGTGCAGAGGAGATGCAGGTTTAACTTAATTCTACATGAACCTGTATTAATTCAGGCTCTGTACCTGCATTTTTCTCAAAGGAGGGATTTATAAAGGTATAGGATACCTAGCCAGAAACAGCACTGCTCCTACAAAAGCCAGGTTGCTGAGATGGAAAGAAGAGGTGGGCTCAGGAGTCAGCCTTCTGCAAGGTCGTCTTCTTACACCTACATTACCCATGGAATTCCCAATAGCCCCACTCACAGAAGAAACCAATGAAGTTTCCAAAGACAAGGATTTGGCCCTCTAACCTTGCCTACCTCCCAAAAGAAAAAAGCATGACTACTAGACTTGCACTTTTCCAGAAGTGCACAAATTCAAGAGGATTTTCCTCTTCAGAACTGAATAGAATTTATTCAATCTGCTTCATACAAGTAGATATTAAGAGCAGAACTACCAAAGCAAAGCTTGTTGCATAACTAGAGGTTTAGTTGAGTCTTGTGAGAAATACCGGATCAGATAGAAAATGAGGTTTATACAAATGTGACTATTCAGAACAAGAGTGCCCCAAAATAGAGGAAACAAAATTTTAGTCATGCTACATGAAGCACAGAGTGATTCTCCAGGAGGAGACTTTTCTTTTCTTTGTAACCTGCCTTTGGGTTCATTAGGTTTGTAGTTACCTTGGGAACAATGGTAGTAAAAGAACCAGAAAAGATTAGGCTGGTATTTTATACAGCACTGTCCCCTACTTGAAACCCAGAATTTATTTGTCTACAAAAAGGTTGTAAAAAATACTGGTTTATTCCTTTCATATCACATAACTTTTAAACCTTCCTGTAATATTCTTTCTTCTTTTTTTCCTTACTTTATAGGTATTTTCACTGAAATGGAATACACTGGAATTATGACAAACTAAGAAAATTAGGCAGAGAAACATTTTGAATTATGTAACATTTAAATATTCTCAGACATTTGTTTTTAAATCAAGGTTTTCAAATTTTTATTACATTCATATTGAATTTATTCCACGTAGACTTCTAACTTGAAATTCCTACTGTATAAAAAAAGAGCTGGCACTGATATACATTTATAATTAATGAAGAGAAACAGACACTTTCAGAGTGTTTACATTCTCCTCTAGGAGGAGATGAATTCTACCCTAAAATCACTTATTTCCCACCATTCACTTGGAAGAGTCTAAACAGTATCTCATATATCGGTATCTAGTGTGAAGATGTCTACATTTGGCTAACTGCATTGCAGTAATGAATTTATTTACTGCTAGCACAACATGCACAACTTGCTCATTACCACTTTGTAGTCTACCTTTGCATACTGAAAAGCATCTACTTCTCATGCTGGCAAACAACAATTAATACAGCTTTATATTAACCAATGTATGCCAAAACCATATGCCAAAAACTCAGTCAAATAATTTTCTCTGGACATCTGAAGGACCTAATGGTAATTCCTCAACAGCACACCCTTTCCTAGTCCATCTAGTAAAGCAAAATAAAGTAGAATATAACAACATGAAGCCTTACCTGAGTGCTTGCAGAAGATGATTCATACCAATGTATTACAAATACACAGAAATAGTGTAAGCTCTGAATGAGAAAGGATACATTCGTATGGCTCCTGTTCTTGTTCCAATCGCCAGAATTTTCTGAACTGGGTCAAAAGCTAAGGCAGTGGGTAGATAAGGAAAACCATGGCGAACCGTCTGAAACAGAACAAATGAGCAAAGTGACTGAACTGTAACCACAGGTAGCAGCATGTATGTCTTTATGTTACGTGTACAGGAAGAGAATCTGTATTTTGCTATATGTTGTAGTATTTGCAATACATTTCAAGAAATGTATTTTAAAAGATAAGAGTATTTTGAACATGAAGGTGAATTTCACTCGTCAATTTCTAGATGTGCTCTTTACTCTGTAATATTTTAAATGGTTTTGTTGCAACAAAGTAGATTTCCATAATATATGCCATATACTGCCGGTATATATTGCTTATATGGTATACTGAAAGATAATCTCAATATGTAAGACAGCTGAACTGTAAATTAAAAAAGACACATAATATGCTTTTAAAACACTGTCACAAATAACCTCAGCCTCAACAGAACAGCTTCAGCGGAAAGAAATGGAACACGTCCAGGGGAAAAGATCCAATAAACCAATAAGCTGAATTGAGTCTACGTGGTAAAAATCCTTAATATCAATTTGAAAAACAAAGGTGCCAGAGAAGACGTTCTCAAAATGAGCAACTGAACCACTCACCCTTTCTTAATCTTTATTTATAATACTATGCTTTTAATTCTAATTTTTGTGGAGATACCTTGGGGAAAAAAATGAACTGAGCATGACATAACACATCCCTGAGTTTGAAGACTGCTTCAAATAATACTTTGTTACCTTAACCTGATGGTTATGACCAATATGACCTGTCTGATTCTTATGAGGAAGAATTTGATGAGGGAGAACACTAATATAAGAAAAACATTGAAAACAACTAGACTATACAAAAACACACAAAAATGAACTGTCATTCATTTTGTGTGTGTGACTGCTTACAGAAAATTGGGTAACAAATAATTTCATTTAAATAAATGAGTTATTATATTATTACCATTATTATAATTAGTAATAATATTTAATACAATATTTAACTCTAAGATTCACTCTTTTTTTTAGAGTATGGTTGGGATTGGAGAGGAAGTACTTTGAACAAAATTTAGTTTTTAAGAAATTTTCTCGTTCCTTGAAATTATCTTGTTCATGAACTGTCTGCTGAAGCATTCAGCAGTACCTAGGGAACATGATTCCTTAATTGCAGACCTGTTGAGTAAAAGGCAGCTGATGATCTACACAGCCGTATTACTCCAACTCTTCCATTACAGCTGGAAACACTTGAACTGATACAAGTAGTTTGGGAACAACCAAACATAGATTTTTTTTCAGCAAATAACCACTCCCTTAAAAGAAATCTTACTTATATCTTAATTATTGCTGATAAGGAATGTCATCTAAAGAAATACCCAGTTATTAGTTTCTAGACAGCAAAAACCTCAGGAACACATGCTACTTCAGTAAGCTGTAGAAAGTAACTCACTTTTTATGTTAATGTAGACATTTATCAAAGATCTCCCCAACTCTGTTTCCACTTTGATTTGCTTTGTGGGGTTTTTTTTAACCTTCTGATCTTCTTAAGTGGTAGGACTACTCAAATGTTTGGTTTTTTTTTGTATTCTGACATCTAAGCTGGAACTAGACTTAACATACTATAAAAATGGGTCTAACTCATGTCACAAAAACGTCAGGAATTATGAATTGTAGTATTTTCTAGTGTGTTGAATGTTTGGCCTGACTGCATTACTAATTTTCTATTATATTTGAAATTACTTTACTCTTGTGACTACATGTTCCTCCTTATCTGAGAAAACATGTATTTCACAAATGATCTTTCTTCATTAATATTTTTTAGAAATCTTCTTTGTAATAAAATTTTAATTTCTAACAATTTAGTCACGGTAAGTTTTCCTGATATTTAGCTATGACGAGCTTTCAGTACTATTTTTTAGATCTAAGAATGCAAATATCAGTATTTTTAAAAACTTATTTGCATTCTTGCCTTTGTATTTAGCATCTCCTTTGTATTTTCAGTATTTCCACAATCTACAGTCAGACTTTTCATTTGGACATTTTAATTGGTCCTGTTATTGAGACAGAACTATGTTTTAGAAGCACAGTAATACACACCTTTTCAGAATCATAGTTCAGTAATAATTCTTGAACTCTAGGATTAACTCAAAGGTATTACTTCTACTTTGCAGCAGTTTTCCAAATTTGTATGTTTACACTAATTCCAATTGGGAAGTTCTTCTGTATGCAAAATTCTGCCATTTGTAGAATAAATAAAAATAAAATAAAAATTGAAGTCTATTGAACATTCAAGTAAATAAAAATTTTCAAGCAAAATATTTATATTTATTAGGACTCTAAATAAAAGACAAGAACAGTTTGGAAGGTGAGCCAAGCTACACTGTATGCAGTTAAGACAGAAAAAGATACCTTTATAATTGAGATTTTGGCACAAATTAGAGTAGCCTCAGAAGTGATTCTGAAGATCAAGCCTATTCAACAGAAGAACAGGGACAAGCTCTAACACTTCAGACCTCCAGACTCTTCTCAGGCTTGGTCCAACCACCCTCCTATTTCCAAGGACTGTGAGAAAAATTGACATAAAAAGCTAGCACTTGAAGTAGATTTTTCAATTACATGTTGAAAATGCTAGTGTGAGCATACGTTTAAGAATGAGCAGTGATTCTAGAACTGTGCCTGGGCTTCCTTACAGCATTTACTAATACAGATGAAGAGGGGAAGGTCACAAAATTACCTTGATTCTAGGGTGACAAAAAAAGAGTATGTTCTTACTTAATCTGAGTTGTGTCTAGTAAGAACAACATAGACCAAAACTATCAATGGTGAGCAGAAAACATAAAAGAAAGATCTTTTTTCCAAAATTAAACTAATCTCAATAGCAGGCAAAAGTAGAAAAAAGTATCCTAAAACATTGCCTGTGTTTGAAGAGATATAGGACCTACCTACTCTGAATGTGCTAAAAAAGGTGCCAAAAAAAAAGAAAAGGAGAGAAAAAGCAGACAGCAGATGGAGCCAGGACTGCTTTTCTCCACATTATCCAGCTTTCTTTTATGTCTCCTTTTTTTGGCATGTTGTCTCTAGAGGCAGTCTGTGCTCCCTAGGACATACACTTTATGTGTAATATGTGAAATAGTTTATTTGAAACAAGAAATTTACAAATACAGCTACAATTGCAGCATAAATCCTTGTTGAGGTTTGTTATTCTCTTTTAAAATTTCTTTTAAATTTTTTAAGCAAATATTCTTATGGTGAATTGCACATATATCATTAAAGTAATCTTTACACAACCAATTTACCTAAACGAATATAGGAAGTTGATTATTTGGGCTCACTAGGATTCTACCAATGAACATTTTAATATGCTTTACAGAACATAACAACAATCTCTTTTTGTCTAAGATACAGTGATATATTTCATTAGCTGAAAAAAAAAAAAAAAAATTGCACTAGTAATAATATGCAATATCCAGTATAATTGTTCATATGTTGCATAATGAAAATTTCCAGTCTAAGAGTTTTTCTTAACTTTTGTTCTATGGTAGTTCGTATTAAGACTGCAAAGACACCATTTTTTAAAAGTGATTTTTATATTCTCTAAATAAGTCCAGAAAATACAGGACTAAACTTCAAACTGTATCAATTAAGTGATAGGGTTTAAAGTCAAAACTGTTCCTGGTAATTTGCATAAACTTAAAATTTGTAACTTTTCTACTAATATTTTAGATACCCTGTTTTATGTAACATCTGACAGCAGAACTAATTTATGTAGGTAAATAATTTTTGAGAAGGTGTCTATTCGTTAAAATCAAACTCCGTAGGCCCAAGCCTGTGACTCAGGATGTAGAAACTACTTCCAAATTGCAACCAACGTGCCACATGCAAAAGCCTCACTGAAGCAAGTAATTGATTCGTTTATGGAACAGAGGATGAAGTGTTGACTGAAACCTATAAAGCCTTTTACTCAGCTATGTAGGAAATCAAGAAATACCAATGATTACAGCTTTCACCAAGGTAGTGGTGAAAATGGGTGCTTATAAAGATGCATTATATCCCTATAAGACCATGACATCCCTCATTTTTAGGCTTCCCTGCCTGGAATCTTTGATTAGTAAGACTACTTTCTGCTCATGTAAGATGGAAAGAGCACAAGATATCAGTAGGCTTCCAACCTAAGAAAATGATGCAGAACAGATACATTTTTTTATTAGTTAAATTTCCATTTTTCAAAGGAATATATTTTGACAAATCCCCAACTTTTCTAAAACTTTCCAAAATTTCAAACTCAAGCCATGGATTCCATTTAGCTCTCAACCTACATTAGGAACTAGGGCTTCTGAGCATGTCCACAGGATAGTCTAAAAACTATCTTTTTTTTTTTTTTCTTAAAGATACCCATATATAGTTCTTTTACTCTGTGTAAAGCTAGAAACAGTCACGTGGGAAAAACCATCTACAAAAGGCACTCTGGAGCTATAGACTAGGAAGGCTGATTGCTGTCCCTAGCAAGATGGTAAAATAAAGATGAACTAAGCACTCGGGTGAAGATCACTGCAGAAGCCAGCAGAGTTTCTACAATGGGAAATCCCATCTGACAAGTTTCCTCTAATCCTATGAAACAGTCAGCATGCATGGAAATAAAGGGGATATGAATATATGTATGTTTTCCAAGAGCCTTCCAATAACAGTCCACAGCAATGTCACTAAAGAAGCAAAGTTTTCATGGGAGTGAAGAAAAGGAGTTTTTTATGGACTGAAAGCTGGTCAGATAACATAAAACAAAGGATCAGGCTTAACAGATTTCTACCATGAAGAAAACTCAAAAGTAGAGTACTCCATGGATGACTGCTTGGACCAATTTTATTCATAATCTTTAATGATGTATAAAAGGTAGCGATCACTGAAATCTCCAAGTTCATAGGTGCTAGTAAGCTCCTTTGGACAGTGAAATTCAGTACCTATGGTGACCAACTCCCAAAAGACCTCATTAGTCTTAGTAAGTGGGCAAGAAGGTGATAAATGAGCTTCCGTGTGGATAGGCTAAGGCATCTAGAGGGGAAAAAATGAACCATCTTAACTAGGCTTACACAATGCTGAATTTGGAATTAGCATTTATGATGCAGGAAAGTGATTTTGTGGGCATGGTTGGCATTCCTCTGAAGTCTTTGGTTTAATGTGCAGCAGCAACCCAAAAAACCAAGTAATGTTGGACGTTATCAGGCAGAGTATAAAGAATAACACAGAAGGCATAACTTTGCTGCTTTATAAAATCTCTGTGAGCCCATTACTTGAGTACTGTATGCAGCTCTAGTCTCCACATCTGAAGAAGTAGTCAAGCCAGAACTGATCAAGGGAAGGCAGTTAATGCTCAGGGTGAGGGACACAAGCTTTGTCAGGAAAGACTAAAAGCGCTGCAACCTCAGTTTGGAGTGGAGAAGGTTGTGGGGGGATAGACTGAGATTTACATCATCCAGAGAGTGGGTAAGCTATACGTGGAACTGTTATTCAGCAAAAACATGGAGCCTTTTCAAAACAAATGAAAGATCAGCTTAAAACAGAAGAAAATACTTCTTTACCCAACAGGTAATGAACTTCTGAAACTTGCCACCATAGGAGGTTGTGAAGGCTGACAGTATCAGCAGGTTCAAAACGGCATTAGAAAAACTCATGGAAATTATTGATAACTGGATTCTAAAAGGACTGGACACTCTGTCATCTCCAATCCAGTGATGGTGGATGATGGGAGATTAGAAAGGGAATGGACTGCAGAAAGTGATCTAACTTATTACTCTCCCTAAATGACATATTCTATTGCCACTGTCAAGAGACTGACTGCTGGGTGATATGGACCATTGGTTTGTCTCAGCAGGGTATTTCTTATGAGCTTATTATCTTCACCAGCAGCAGTGTATCTAAGAGGGAGAAAATGGAAATTGGTATGGGCAGAGAAAAACACAGGAGAGAAAAAACATGGATAATGTGGATACACAAGGGAAAAAGAGAAGTGTTACTGAAATAGGGAATACAGGGGCAAGAAGGAAAGATATGCACAAGGAACAACCAGATTAGTAATAAAGTTTCATAACATTTACATACATAACTTTTGGCACTGAAGAATACTTTCAGCAATAGGCAAATTTGTTTTGTCTTTTAATTTTTAAATTACAAAACTTTTTCTTATAAAAGGTCACTTAAGCTATGGTAGAGTTTTGAGAAAATCTCTCTCCTGGACATAAAGTAGACTTCAAACAGAATTTGAATTTTAACAGTTTAGTTTCACAAGTACTATACACTGGTAATTATATTTAAAAGTGAGAGTGATATACTAGAGTATTCAAAATGAACTGATTAGTTTATTACACATTTTTGTACTATGAATCATAGAATGGGCTGGGTTGGAAGGGACCTTAAGGATCCTCCAGCTCCAACCCCCCTGCCCTGGGCAGGGACACCTTCCACTAGAGCAGGTTGCTCCAAGCCCCGTCCAGCCTGGCCTTGAGCACTGCCAGGGATGGGGCATCCACAGCTGCTCTGGGCAACCTGTGCCAGCACCTCACCACCCTCACAGTAAAGAATGTCTTCCTGACATCTAATCTAAATCTACCTTCTAGTTTAAAACCATTACCCCTTGTCCTACTGCTACCAGCCCTATCAAAAAGTCTGTCCCCATCTTTCCTATAAGCCCCCTTTAAGTACTGAAAGGCTGCTGGAACGTCTCACCAGAGCCTTCTCTTCCCTCAGCTGAACAACCCCAACTCTCTCAGCCTGCATATGAACATAATGAAATCTTTTTTTTTCCTTTGGAAGCAGCTTAATATATTTTTAAAAATTAAAACATAAGGTTTCAAAAATTAGTATCAAGTCTGTAATTTTTGATATGTATTTTTTTCACTCTACTATTTTTGAGAAGTCTGTATGCAGACCATATGACTGTTTTTTAAACAGGCAAGTTCTACCACACATTACATAATTTTTCAATTTCCCGAATACTGCTTGGCCCTGAAAAAGAGAGTACATCCAAAGGCATCATCCAGACAATTAGTCTTAAAAAAAACCGCAAACTAAAACGAAGAAGCAATCTTGGAGTCTTCACTGAAGTTCCTCTTTTCATGACAAAAAGAGAAACTTCAGAGATGTGGTTATCCACTGTCATTTTCAGTTCTGCAAGCTGGATGTTAAGGACCATCAAATAAGGATGGTCCTATCTGTATCAATAAGAATCATAATGCGAATAGCCAAGTTAAGTGAACCACAGGGGAAAAGTAAGGCCTTCTGAATTTCAAAAGCATTCTCCTCATGCTTGTTCTTTGAAATATACTGTAGTGTATCAAAAATAAAAAATTAGTATATTCAGACAGAAAAATCCAGAAAAATAAAATGACATTGATCCTTGAACTGCATTATTCCCAGTTCACAGCACAGGTGAGGTCTGAAGGGAACGCTGCAGACTGTCTAGTCCAACCCTGCCCTGCTCAAAGCAGAGTGGTTGGGTTTTAATCTTAATTGTTTGATCTACTTAAATCAGTGTTGCTGTGGCCAAGCAACTACTTGACAACAAAACCATCTTGCCACATCTACCACAGCACTGAGTTACAGCATAGTAAGTTAATAAAATAAGTTACAGGGTAATACATGAATATAATCATCCCAAGGTAGGTATTACCCCTTTTGGAGAAATTCTATGTTCAAGAGAAGACATTGTATGTAAAATGTTTTCACTTCTTCCCTTCCCATTCTTTCCAAAAGAACTCTACCAAGTTAAAAAAAAAATACAAAAATGGAATGAAGGAATTGCATCCACTGTTCAGTAAATATACCCTAACAGACTTCCCCATTTTGTCACTTACACTGGAAAAAAGTAGGGCATCAACCTATAGAAAAATGCCACAGGCTTTAAAAAAACCTATATTTGGCCTTAGCTTTAATGTAAAATAATAGTAAAAAAAATCCTAAACCACTGATTTCAAAGATCAGTTTGGCCTACCTACTTAAGCAAGACTTCTGTCCAAATGGGGAACCATCATAGTCAAAGTAATTCAAATATTAGCTCATATTGATTTTGTTGTTGTTGTTGCATCATTTAAGCATATTAGTCTAGAATTTGAAATAGCTTGGTTCAGAATATCATCTGTCTGATGGAGATCTGTTTTATGGAGACTTACATGAATTATAAAATCATTCAACATATCTGATAGCGCTGAAAGGAAAATACTTCTGTCTTCACTACGACTGTGGATGCAGAGAATAACAATTTCATAACTTTAATGAGAAATAATAAAAACCACATCTGTGTTTATTAAAGTCACACCAGAGCAACATAGAAATAACTCTAATTTATTTTGCATGTCTTCCCATTTTTGGATTTTCTGGAACTTTACTACTATAGGCTCATTATGTCCTGTTCTATTACGGCTGACTGGTTACTGTTCTGAAGCAGAAGTTTTGTTTGCTGCCTTCAGAATGTTTAAAAAAAAAAAAAATCATTGGGAAATTAAAAAAAAATTTTGCAAGAAAATGTCATTCTACTATAATAGAAGAAAATGTTGCTACTATGATAAAGTTCTTGAAGGTTTGGGGGTTTTTGTTTGCTTGGGGTTTGTTTGTTTTGTTTTGGGGTTTTTTTTGGAAAAGCTATAGAAACACCATGTTAAAACCCATTTTTTAATGGGTTTTAAGGTTTTTATGGGGAATTTTTTATTTTGCAACATGATTTGGCATTCCCATATACAAATGCTATTACCAGATTTCATTACTAGCATTTACAACCTTGTTCACTATATATTGCTAATTCATAATTAATCCTCTCCTATCTTCTTTCTGTATGCATGCTGTATGCAATTCAAGGAGTTTTTTCTGATGTTGAATTGAGAATTTAATCCAGAGCTATTGGCTAGCATCTCACCACACATATGGTGAAGATATATTCCAAATGAAACAGAGATATTTTGTGGCAGGTTTTTGCCCTAACAGCAGGGAAATCCAGCAGATCTTGGACATTGCTACCCGCACTGCGCTCCTCATAATGCTACTGAGGGCATAGCTCACAGACACAAATGAAGACACTATATTCAACGGTCCTAAGAATCTCATCTCTGCTTACATAACCACATGGCAGTTGTCCTGCCTTTGCCTCATTCAGTGAACACTTGAAAATATATGCAGGGACAACCGATGAATAAACTAGGGTTCTTTGGACCCACAACAATTAACTTTTATCCACAGCTACAATGGAATGTAACACAACTGCTGCCAGACAGGTGTAACTGAAAGCACATATCCATCCTTAAGGGATACAATAGACGGAATGGGATGAACAAAGCCAAGATGGGCGTTCATAATTTATTTAGCATGGTGTTTTGTGATGTCCAGTAGATAATGCAGAGATTTTCTCACAGGAACCATTGCAAAGAACACACACAGGATTGCATCCATCCTTCCCATCTATTGTGTACAGTTCAAATGTGATGGAGGACAGGAACAAAATATAAGCAGATACTTCAAGAAAATCAAAATATGCAATAAAGACTAATTTCCAAGCATACAGTCATAACTGAATACTAGCCGAATAAGGGACCTGACTTTTGAGTGTATGACCACACAGCATTCTTATATAGAATTTTTTAAAATTAAATTAAACAATCATTTTTAATTGATTGGATCCAAATTTTGCAAAAAGATGGGCTGCTATATACATCTGTATCTGCACATATAATACTGAGTTCAGTAAGGCTACTTTTGAGTATGTGCACTCATCAACTCAAAGCCTTTAAATATTAAGGTTGGGGTTTTTTTCCCAGTACTGTATATAAATTCAAAGGAACCATAAAAAGCGTACCTCATCAGACTTTGACCCTAGCTACCAGCGACAGATTGTCTCCAGTATTTTTTACTATTCATAGTCTTTGCTGGTGATCTGTTAGGAATGGACACAGCACTGCACAAAGATAACATCTTATTACATTTAAGCGTGTTTACCAGCCATCTGTACCTAACAATACTGCCTTCTCTCCTCTCCACAGATCCACATTATTTATACCTCTCATCATATAATCTTCTAACTTTCCCCTATAATGATTTCAACATATATTGTAACAAATTAATATAGGCCTATAAGCTGCTTTTATAAACACTTTTTCTTAGAATAGCCAATAGACCAGTACATTCATGTAGCTTAGGGTGTATTAATTCAGTTCTCTACTACTTCCTTTTCTCTGTTTATGAAGTGAATGTACTAATACCAACTTCTCACAGTATTTTCACACAGACCTCAGAAAGGTATTTGGGCATATACCATACACCAGGGAGTATCAGATGTCTCAGAATAAGAGTCAGATATGAATGGAGATTTATCTAAATTAACCAAGTGAGATTTGGTTCTGTCTTGGATTTATGAAGTCCACATCCACTGAGGACAGCTGCATGTTTTACACAGTATATGTATTTCTACTTGGAAAAAAATAATCTCCCACTAATTCATACTTTTATTCATGAACCTCTAAGTAATTTTTTAGTCATTTCTTTAGAAGATGAAGTCTAAGTCTTTTTTATTTCCAAAACAAGTAGAAAAAAAAAAAAGCTGCCTATATAAGCGGTTTTAGACAACAGCTCTATGATCAGAACACTCCCTCAGATATGGGCTAACCAGGCTGAATTCCCTCCATCCTCCCAGAAGAGGTTCAAAATCACTTTTCCCACTTCAATAGTTAGAAAACTCCTCATTAACTCGCTGGTGATCCACAGGTGAGGTGACAGTGTGTCCAGTTCCCACTAGCAGGGAATAACAGTTAAGAGGATAAAAACGATGGAACACAAAATGAAGGAGAGACAACAAGAGAAAACTTGGGGACTGGAATTAACTTTGAGAGAAGAGCCCTGTTTCCCAGGGATAAACTCAGTACAGTTCTCACAAGATGAGAGATGGCATCACCACACCGGATTGTAGGGGTCAGGCCTGTGCTATGTAAATCTGAAGACACTGCATTCCTCAATATGTTCCACTTTTACTTTTTTTTCACCATTTCTAGGATATCCAGGGATTTACCAGTCCCATCATCAGCTCAGGAAAGGAAGACTGGAGTTCTGTTACGATGGTCTGATCTCTGAACAAGTGCTTGTGAAAAAGTGACCCCTGAGCAGAGAGAATATTAGCCTATCCTTAAAATACACTTTCAGTGAGGAGGGACATTCTCTCTTTCTTGTGAGGAAAAAGTATATCCTGAATTTCAATTCCTTATCTAAGGACACCATGTGATTGAAATTCCTGAATGCTTGGATTAAAAAACAGAACAACTCCCCCTCAAAACCCACTTGAAATGGCACACAAAATTACAGCAAACAGTTTAATTTTAGGTTGCCATGCGTGGAGTCAGGAGTTGAACTCTGTGATCCTCATGGGTCCCTTGCAACTCAGGATATTCTATGATTTTTATATTGCTAAAAATGCAAGGTCAACCATAAAAAGCAGGAAAGTTAGAACATATGCAAACTAAGATGAGCTATGCAACAGGAATTTGTTCCCCTTTTGTAGGGATTAATTGAATTACCTTCTTCTGCCATAGACATTTTGCCTCACTCCATGCATAGTACAGTCTGGTCTGTCCTATAGACAAACCCAATGTAAACAATTAAAGAGCTGTTGTCTGCCAAACTTGCCTATTTGGTATAAAATAGGAAGGTGCAAGGTACAATTCAGATAGAAAATTGCAGAAAGGAAATTCTATCAGTGCCATTATTACTTAGTTTTATAAATGATCAAGCCAAGGACCATGAATTAAGCTTTTCACATGGGACTGCTGATTATGTTTTCATTTTGTGATTGACCAGTTTGAGATAATGGTGGATGATGATACTCTTGCATCTTGGGTACAATTCACAGGTCCAGTGTAAAGCCAGAATTCCATCTGTTGTCATTTGAGACAGGAAGGACATTCAGTGCTGTTTTGATTATGTAAAGTGGACATATAAATTGACAGTATGAATAACTTGCCTAAAAACTACTCTGTAGGAGTGCAAAATACTTGCCACAGAATGTGAAAACAGAGGGAGATACAATGGGAAGTCGAAAGTGGTACAAAAATGTTAAATATGTCAAAAGCTGGAAACTCAAAACAGTGGACACTAAACAACCTGTCTTTTGGGATTTTCTGTGCCTTGGATCCTCATCTATACAGCAGGAATAATAATACTGTCATTCCACAGATATTGTGAACGTTAATTCATTAGCGTTTATGAAGCTTTCAAAAATACAGTGGTGAGCACTTCTGTTGCGAAAGTCCATGGGGAACGTAATATTCAGGTATGCTCCAAGTTCTAAGTATGCAAAGAAATATTGAAGTGCTTTCCATTTAGCAAACACTATTTTACTAAATTATACCTGTAGATTTTATAGAAGAAATACGGGATCATGTAATTAAAGGCTGTATGTGCAAGCAAACTTAAGAAATTTGGAACTTTGTTTTGCAAACTTAAGAGTCTTAAAATGGTTTTGAAACTATAATTGCATGTGTTGGCCATAAAGGGTCTGAAGTAATGCATTCAGGATTAATATTTGATTAACAATCAAACTGTGATGCAAAAGGATAGGTATTTGCAAAAAAAAGCCAAACAAACCCACCAAGACAGTCCTAAGTTATACTACTACAGGTAGCCTTAAATCTCCAAAGTTCTTAAAAAAGCAACTTCTAACATGCTATGCTCTTTACCACTGATGAGTCCTATTTCTAATACAAACATTTAAAAAAAGAGAAATGCATTATGCTCATCACACATTTCATAAAATTACCATCACCCAACTACAGAAGTGTCATTTATGACTCCCTAGTTTTAAACAGAACAGGGTTTTGCACCTAGCATTAGATACAAACTGTGGTATATAGGAAAAATCCTTCCCAATATTATCTTACCATTTAAGTACTGAATGAACGCTGAACACTTACAAGTAAGGGTTAATACTTATTTTAAAATGTGTTTTCTCCGAAATGTAGCACTTCACACACATTTTTATTTTTTTTCCCCCAAATGACCTCACTAAGGAAACAATACATTAACCAAATAGCTCAAGCTAACTAAGACACTATGGATACCTTATAACAAAGATTTTTTTCATTATTATTAGTATTCATAACCAAAAATAGAACTATGTCTACTACAGAATTGTCCTTAACCTGCCGTTCCAAAATTCACCTTCTATCTATTATCACTGAACTGTAGCATCATGTTGCATTTGCAGTTAAAGTACCTACTTGACTGCTGTCAGAGGGACTAAAAGTTCAGTTTCATAGGGTGACAAAATAAAGCATTACCATCCATGAACCCTAGACATTAAATTTTTAGACCACCTTATAGGAAGTCCAAAAAATTAAGGTATTTAAATTGGCTATTGATTGGATGCAACTTGAAGGCCTGTTTTTGTCAAAGATAAGTAGGGTTAGAAAGGCACAATTGTAATTGGCCATCCATATCAGTTTCAACAAAACCCGAACACTATTCTGGTCTCTATGGGTTTTTTATAAAGATTGGGTAATGCACGTACTGAAACTATGACTATACTGTTAATAATACAGCAAGATTCAAAGGGATGTTAATTAGATAGCAAGACTACTCAGTAATTAATACTGAAGACCAGTTTTGGAGAGAATAACGAATGTCATGCTCCGGGGTTTTAAGGCAGTTCATAACCATCAGCATTTGGAGAATAATTCTGTGAGAAGACAATTAATTCTGTGGTTCTTGAACCTTTTCTAGAGTACCCAGATGCTGCCTACAGCTAAAGAAAACACACTGGGCTAGATCAATTGTACATCTAGTAGAGTGCAACTGTTACCATGCTCTTAACTGAGGTCTTGATTTCAAACGTTTTCTGCACAACCCTACTAACACCATGCTCTACAAATTCAACCCTATTACTGTTCTTCAAGAAAAGCTGCAGTTCTCCATGGGAGACTTATTTTCATGAAGAAAATGCACTCTGTTCAAAAAATTCTCATTCAGCGTTTCCCAACTGCGTCATCCCTAGACAGTAAGCCTTCTGCAAAAGTATTAAAATCACTGTTTTCTCCTTCTGTGTTCCTTCTGCTCAAAGTTCTACTCAAATGATTTACAGCACCCTAACTGTGATCTTCTCACTTCCTATATTAATAGGAGATCTCTCCCCAGTGCTGTACTTCAGTTTCTATATGCTATGGACAAACACAGGCAAGCCTAAAAAAGAATCTTTGCCAGAAAAAAAAGCATATATAGAGAGGGAAAATAAAAAGGAGCAAACCCAAGGAAACATGGTCTATCCCCATTAAAATTAATATGGACTTCACTAACATATTCCACTGCACCATGACTTGTTTTTGGCATGATGCTACCATCTCACACATTCAACTCAATTAATGTGAACTATAATTGGTATTTTCATGATTTCCACTTGGATAGCCAAATCCCAAGAGCAGCCCTAGATGTAACAAAGTATACTTCAGCTTCCTGATGTCACAAAATACAGTTCTGACAAAATGTATGTTACATGAAGACTTTGAAAAGGGTGCCACTGGTTCACTAGTACAGCTACCAACATATAAACTTCCCATGCTTAGAAAAGGGCACAGCTATTTCATAAGTAAGTTTCAAGAATACTTCATTTTTAGTCTTTCAATACAGAAAATTACCTTAATGATTTAAATATAAATGCCAAAAGTAACTCACTGTGAACATCTCAGTGTGAAATGCAAAATTCAATTTACTTCTATTAAGTTGTAATCTATATCTCAAAAAGATACTGTGGTAATAAGCATCCTAGAAATGTCACAAAATGGAGAGACAGCTTTCAGGTGTGCTACTAATTAAATCAGGTGTGCTACCAATAAAACCAGCATTCTGGTAGAGGACTGGATCTGTGTTTTTAGTCAAGCAGACCTCCCACAAACTTCAGAAAGAAAAAAAATTATTTAAATAAAAACTGCAGGGTAATGCCCTTTAATTCTTAACTATGAGTCAGCTTTTATGTGCTATATCTAAATGAAGATTTTATAATCAGCAAAGAAAGGAAAACCAGTTTGAAGTGCTACTTAGACTGCAAGTCCATTTGCCTTGATTCTGCAGATCATAACAAACCAAAACTGCCGTTAGCTTTACCTAATTCAGTGTGCAGCAAGATCATAGATCATGGATCCTTAAATATGCAGCCTATATAACTTATGTAACCTAACATAAAATACACAACCTAAATACCTGAAGTTCTACACAACAAAAGCTCAGGGTAGACAAAGCTTGGATTATATGTGCCCTGCTGTATTTTTAATGTAATTCAAATTGATTGAGGTACAAATTATGGCTCGGATCCTGCACCCTGAAGCATGCAGGATGAAAGCTGCGCCTGCGTCGAGTCCCACTGGCTTTGGTAGACTTGCATAGTACATAACGCAGGATAGCGGCCTGTGGGGGTTTGGTTCACTCAAACATGCTTGTAATGTTACTAAACTGTAATAGAGCTGATTAAGTAGAGCCTGTTGAATAAACACTGCAGTATTTTATGAACACACAATCACCGAGTATTTTGGAAGTTTGCTTAGCACACTTTTGTATCTTGAAAAAAGGAAGCTGGTATTTTGTATACTACAGAGTAGACTTCTGCAGTACCATGCATTCATAAGCAAGTACTGCTGCAAGCAACTAAAAGCCTTCCTATACAAATATTTACTTTGTTGAGAACATTTTAA
Organism: Falco punctatus; assembly: GCF_963210335.1. Classification (NCBI taxonomy): domain Eukaryota; kingdom Metazoa; phylum Chordata; class Aves; order Falconiformes; family Falconidae; genus Falco; species Falco punctatus. The sequence goes on from NC_137585.1 coordinate 2,890,135, forward strand.
CCTGAGAGCTGAGACAGGCAAATATTGCCTTCTGAAATCTTCTCAAAATGACATATTCCTATACACTAAGTAGATCTATTTCCAAGTAGATCTATCATATATATTTCCAAGTAGATCTATCCGAACATAACATCGTCTTCAAGTAATATCAAGCCAGAGAAGGGAAATAATGGAGATTAGGCAGAAAATTAATTTCTTTTCATCTAATGTTGTCTATTTTTGCAAAAATATACCTGACAAAATAAAAACGTATCATGCTAAATACACATCTTTGTCCCTATCAAATTACTTTAACATGAAGAACCATGTTGAGTTTTAGTCTTTCTTAGAAGTCTCGGGATGTCAGACTTTCCTAATGATATTTTAATGTATCTTCATTATTTGCATTACATTTTTACTGAAGTGACAAAAATGGGAAATTGCTGTACTGAATACCTGGTGTTTCACAAAATTACTGTGTAAATATGCAAAAGGAGTCAAATTCAACCTTGAGAAACAGGTATGATTCTAACGCACTGATCACCAGCACTCTGTATTACAGAGTAATTTGACTCAAAAGGTCTGAATGTGTTTTGGTTCAGGATGGCAAAGACCTGTAAAGCCTACAGAAATTAGTATTATGTGGAACCTATTCCAAAGGTCTCTGACTCTTTAAGTCATGGGAGTGCACCCTTCTTCCCCTGAACTCTGTAAGAGTTTTGACACTAGCTGTAGCTGAAAACCAAATAGAATTAGAATCATGGTATCTGACATCAGGAAAGCTGTGTGCAGACCTGGTCCTTGTGAAGCACACAAACTGTCTCACAGGCTTGTCGTGTTCGTTTATATTTCTTCCTAAATCACAAAAAGAAATGAGAATGTGCTGGATTTGGCCGTGACCTAAATTACAAACCATTGATATCTGGCTAATAAAATTAAAGTATACTTAAGAGGTGAAGTTCATCTACTCTTAATAATGTAAATTGCACTAATTAAAAATTCTGGGTTTGAAGCTTCTAAGCAAAACAAATAATGAAATAAAACTTATAGTAAAGCCAACATAATTAATGTTGAAGTTAAAGGTAACAGCAGAGGAGCATAATATTATCTCTCCTTTTGTTTTTGGTCTTCATTACAAAGCATGATTTTCATATTCCAGGGTTGGTCAGAAGTACCAAACAATTTGTACTGATTTTTGCTTGTGCATTTAAGAACACCACTGAAAGCTTTGTTGCAAAAAACAGACATAAAACATAAGAGACACAGGGATATCTTACGCTTTGTACTCGGAGAAAATTCCCACTCAGGGACCTAACCAACACATAAAAACCAATGCCAAACAAATTTGGCAACTTTTGATATCTATGCGGTACCACTAAGTTTACTGACATATAATCATAATCTTCAGTACTAATGCTAAAAGAACACCCTGAATCTACATCCAGTCCCTGACAAATAATTGAAGTGCTAGGTTCTGTAATCCCTGTGCTTTCTCTTATTTCTAGCTTGTGCCTTTTTCTTAAAAAAGGGAAGGAAAGGAAGAGAGGATGAGAAGAGTGGAGAGGGGAAGTAGATGTATACAATTTTGAATTTCTAATTACTTGTAAATGTTATCTGTATTAGCACCGACTGATTTGCTTTCCTGCCCACAATCTTAACAGTCTGGGGTCCAAGCGTGAAGTTAGGATTCGGCCCTGACTGCTGAAATAAAAATTTTTATGAATCTACTGGCCACCCCAACTCTGCAGCAGGAAGAAAAAAGCACCAAGATCTGTCTTTTCATACCAAAGTCCTTATACAACCACTGCAGTTCTCAAGTAAAAGGCTTACTGGTATCATATTACTGCCCCCATGCACAAGACAGCTTTTGTTATTTCCATAGTAAAAAAAAACAAAAAACAACCAACAACCAAAAAACCCAAACAAACCCCAACAAAATATTACAGCCCTTACCTTACAAATTTGAAAATAATCTGAAGTGAGCGTCTCCTGGATCTCATCTCTGGGTGTCCCCGCAGCTCCTGCAGTCCCTCCGGGGTGCACGGAGCCACCGCCAGCCCCACTTCCACCACCACCGCCACCACCGCTGCTTCCACCAGGGGACGAGGCGGTTAAACCATCCAAAACTTTGCGAAAATTAAATTTCTTCATTTTGGAAAAATCTTTCGGCAGATTTGGGAGGGGAGAAAGGATGTGCCGTGACACATCCAGCTACATGTAGCGAAAGAGAAAGTCTTTAATGGTCCTCTGAGTGAGGCAGCACTTTAAGTCTCTCGTACCGGAGTGTCAATATTAGGTATAATTGATTGAAAAATAGAAAGGCTTCATTTTGTCAGAGGTAAAAGCTACCTGGAAAGGTCCTTTTAAAAAATAAATAATGACAAAAAAAAATCCACAAGCAGCAAAACTAAGATTTACGTTCAAACACAGAACAATGGAACAACCGCCATCGGGTCCTCTCACAAAATCCACATTTAGCAGTGATTAAAACCGAAAAGTAAACAAAAAATTCAAGCCGGCATCCAAACCAGCAGCTCCATCTCTCTACCTTTTCTGCCTAAGCTCTGCCTTCGGTACTTGGTTATTTTAACAAAACTACAACAATCCGGCTACGTTCAGCTTCCCGCTCCCCTCCAGCCCTGCCAGCCAGGGGCAGCGCTGCCGCCAGCGCCCGGGGACGCGGGCTCCGCTCCTCTTCCCGCCGCCGCCGCCGCGGCTCCCGCTCTCGGGCCGCCTGCCCGCCCCTGCAAGTGCCGGCAGCTGCGGCTGCCACCGACTCTCCCCTCCCCGCCCCGGGCTCCCGTACGGGAGGGTGCCCGCCCGCCCCACGGCGGGGTGGGAGCCCCTCACCTCCCGCGCCTCCCCCCCGCGCCGCCCCGGTCGCCGTTCCGTGAGTAGCGCGCGACCCGCGCCGCCTCAGCCAGCCCGGTCGTCCCGCGCTGACCACCTGTGCCGTCCCTGAGGTAACGGACCCCACTTCAGCCCCCCTGCCCGTCGCGGTCACCGAGCCTGTGCCGTCACCGTCCCCCCGGGGCCGCTCCAGGGGGGACCGGGCTCTCTCGGAGGGGGTAACCGCGCGTCCGCTCGCTCTGAGGCGACGGTTCCCAACGGCCCCCAGGCGCCTCTGTGCCTGGCAGGGTGGGGGGAGGGCAGGAGAGGAGCGGGGCAGGTGCAAGGAGGGCGGCAGTACCGTTCTCCGAGGTACTGAAACCTCCGCCGGCGGCGGCGGCAGTCGCAGCTCCTCCTCCTCCGCCACCACCACCACCGCCACCGCCACCACCTCCTCCGCCCCCTCCTCCTCCTCCTCCTCCTCCCCCCCTCAGCTCACCCTCCACGCCCCGCCCTGCCCACCGCACCAGCGCGCAACCGGGCGCCTGCCCCCAGCCCCAGCCCCACTGCGGGGGCGGGGCAAAGGTTGGTGATTGACAGCAGCAGCAGGTTCCGATTGGTTGCTGAGGGCAAGTTGTGTGGATGTGAATGGCCGGAGCGGGGAGGCGGGCGGGGACTACTTTCACCGGCAGGCGGAGCCATGAGGCCGATACTTTTGCTACGCACGGCTGAACCGCCGCTACAATCCGCGGCTTCTTATTGGGACGCTGCATAAATGGACACGCGCTCCCGCCAATGGAAAAAGGCTGCACCGGCAAGTTGCAAGCCGTGTGTGCGGAGCCCGGGGGCGGGGCCAGGCGCGTGGCGGAGCACCTGCGGGGCCCCGCCCCACTGCGGCGGGAGCTGAAGCGGCAGCGGCGCCCAGCGCTGCGGCCGGGCCGGGGCGGGAGCGCTCCCCGTGGTGGAGGCCTGGGGGCCGGGAAGGGGTGGGAGGAGCGGGCTGGCAGGATGGACGCAGCCCGTCTTAGTTCGTATCCGTGGAGAGCGCTGAAGCCGGTTTCTCAGCCCCCGCGGAAGGCCAGGCACCCCCCCTGTGTCGGCGGTGCTGGCGGTGTGACGGAGCGAGGCCCTGAGGGAGCCGGAGCCTCCATTTCCCGCCGGGGCGAGAGTGCGGGGGGGTCCGGCCCATCGGCTGGCACGTTCCGCCCGGCACCTCAGATACGCGCCCCCTTTTCCTTCCCCAGAGGAATATCGTAACCCAGGGCTGCCCCTCCGGGCTTGCTCCCAGTCGGGGAACTTGGCGTGGGACGGCTCTCGGGCTTCCAAGTGCGGGGCCGCTAGCTGTGCGGGGGGCTCGGCGGGAAGGTTAGGCAGTGAGGAGCAAGCGAGGCAGCTGCCAACAGTGACTCATGGCACAGCGCTGCTAACATGGTTGGAAGCTTGGAACCGACAGAAATGGTGTAAGAAGCAAACTTGTTCTCTACGGTACTAAATACACAGCATCTTGTATAATAAAACCATTGAAGTGATGCACATTGGTCACCTCATTTTGCAAATTCTTCAGGAGTGCTTAGTATAGTTCTCATACCCACTCTAATACCTAATCTGTTTTTTTGTAGGTCACAGTTCTGTGAAGCACGGCAAGAGTGTTTATTTTATGCTGAGCTCCATACATACATTTTTTCCCCCCACTTGAGCTCATCCCTGTGTGCTCACAGGTACTCCCCATCTGAACGATAAAAAGATCGCAGCAAAGTTCAAAGCATAACTGTAGCTTTGCTTACGTCCTCATGAAAAATAAAGGGTACATTGCTGATGAAACTGGAAAGGTTGATAGGTTTCTGTAGTTGGAAAAAAGAGGAACAGATCTTTGTATGAGACACAAGAGATGAGGACTGTGGCTAGGAGGCAGAAATGAAAAAGGATGGAACTGAGTAAGCAAATCTGTGAAGATGTAAGTGCAGGGTTTTGGAGAATAAGGAGAAGTCAAAACCCAATTGAAGCTGTTTGAAAAATGTCATGTCCTACTGATACTACATTCACCACAGGCAGTGCAAGTGGGAGAAAACAAAAAGCTAACAAAGGCCAAAAGAAAGATAACAACATGAATTGTAAAAAGGAAAGGGAAAGATAAGGTTAAAAATGAAAAAATGTCACGGACAGACTTGCAAAACAGAATAGACTGGGAGTTGGGGGTGCTAGAGGAAGTAAATCTGATAACATAATGGTCTCACAGTTCTAGGGAGGACAGAGATAAGAGGGTTAGTTTTAAATGAAGAAAAGGAAGGACCAAAATTAGAAAAATTATAAAAGCCTTTGGAAGTAGAATAAGATGCAGACATTTTTGGAATATCAATAACATTTGTCTTTCAGAGAATCAGTATGAAGAGCTGGGTATTGATGATTTAGATAGTACCTCAGAGTATCCAAAAGGGCAAGGATCCTCACACTGCCAATGTGCTGTTAGGAAAACAAACGTGGGGGAAAAAAGCAAAACCAGATACTGCCTACTAAACATTGAGCAGTCCTGTTTAAAAACACCACCTGAGAGAAATACATTGGTTCACTACTTATGCATGTAAGGTATGTAGGTCCCTTTTGAAAATTTTCCTCTAGGCTGAACACAAATCCAGAAGCAGAGACAGTGGTGTAAATAGGAGTTGTGGGATGGTACAAAGGGAGACGGGACAGTGCAGGACATAGGAATACTCAGTAATAGTGATGATGTGCACAGGAAGGAGTCCCATTGAATGACATAGCTGGTGAGGAGTTTTGTTGTTTAAAAAAATAAAAGAAGAAAGAAAAGAAAAAGGAAAAATGTGATTTTGACACAGAAAAAGACATTTGATTTTTGTTTAGTGAAGAAAGGCATAAACAGGTGAGGCATTCAGTTGCTGGTTTGCACTGTGTTTAGATGGTACTGATGTTTAGTAGGACACTTCTGAGGCTGCATAGTTTTGACACCAAGAGTTTTAACAGTAGGTTTGTAAAATGATGACAGTGTGGAAAGATTTTAGGTGTTAAATTGATACATAACAAATTAAAGAAGACATCCCAGTGCATTGTGGGATATATGTATCTGAGTCTCTATTTTAGATAGTAAGGGGAGAATATATTCTTGAGTGTTTTCTTCTGGATAGTATCTTTTAAATTGATCAGTCGTCTTGTTCTGCAAGGTCAAACAGAAACCAAATGTTAAAAGGGTAACAGTTTGCTAGCCAGATTTTGCTGAGAAAGAAAGCATCTTTAACAGTTTACACCATCAAAATTAGGATGAACTCTCATTTTGATTTTTGCTTAGGTAAGCTTGTGACGACTTGTCACCTAAAAAGATTGGTCAGAATCAAACCTAGCAAAGGAGACTAATATTAATTCAGCATTATCTAATCTCAGACCTATTCAAGAGTTGACCAAGAACATGGAGAATCAAGAAAGGTACTTATATCAGCTGACCAGAAAGTGATAGTAGTGGAGATTGTATATACTTTGTGTATGACTGATCATTAATGTTCTGGTCAGTTCTCTTATGGGTATTTTTGCTTACCTCATCTGGCTTTCTCGTTTTAATTTTCAATAGCAAATTCTGCTGCAGCCAATGGGCTAGAATTTCCTGACTTTGTAAAGCTGCGAATGTATTTTCATTTCAGGCTTGTATTGTTGGCAGTTTAAATAAAGACATGTAGAAGTGTGTAATAAGTGGTAGTTTCACAGTTTACACTTTTTACATGATTCGTACTACTCTTTTCAATAATACATGAATCAGTAGTTTAGATCGATGACCCTTGAGAGAAATAATTGTATGCTCCTCAGCAACTGGCTAGACCACAGCCTTGCACCTATACCCTGCAAGAACCCCTGTGCTTCTGCAGAACTGAAGAGAAAGGATGTAATCAAATACCAGAAATACGTTTATGCCAATGCAGGCAAAAATGTGACTTTCCATAGCTGCCCATTCCTCATTAGACTTCGGGACATTTGCCAACATTATCCATGTTTCTATGTAATTCCAGAACATCAAATGGCAGCAAGCATAGTGTTCCTGCCTGCAGAGCCCCACTAAAAATATCCCCAGTCAGTGCTGAGTATCTGGTTAGAACAGCTTGCTGAACTCTATCAATTAGCCAGATCTTAATCTATTTAATGTGTTTTATTAAGGCTATATAATGCTAATGTTTTAATCAAAATGTCAAGCAGTACTAAATCAAATTCATTAGGAAGGTCCAAGTCTATCACATCCATGTGGTTACCTTGATCAAACGAACCTGTAATCTCATCAAAAAGTGAAGTCAGGCCTGCTTGTCAAGACTTGTTTCCATAAAGCCATGTGGACTTGCTTTCATTATATTCCTACCCTTTAACTCCTTATTGATTGAATCACACATAACATGACTGCTTTAATTCACACAACATCACTGTTCTGTCTAGGATTACTTAGGATGCCAGGTCTATTATTACCTTGGTCATTCTGCTTGATTCTTGGAATAACATGAGATTTCCTTTGGCCCTTTGAATTTGGAGCTGTATTCAGAGCTGTTAAAAATTATCATCAGAGGGCTGGAAGTCTCCTACTATTTTAGGATCTTTGGATACTCAGGTGCCACACAGACTGCTGACTGAAAAACAGCTGTGCCATTTTCATCCTCCATAGGTGTTAATGGATAGAAAAATAATTCATCATCCTCATGTAATATTAATACATTATCCTTTTTTTTTTCTGATCTGCACAAGTGCAGAATATAAATATTTACCATAACAATTAGATGTTTTATGCATGCTTGGAGACCAGATTTCTTAATGAAGAAGCTGTGACAAGGTGGGATGCATCTGTACAAAACTGAGAATGTGATTTTGTAGTAAGAACTCCATTTTGCACAAGTACAGGTGTACATTAGCCCACGGATAGATTTACCTGTTACAGCCTGAGGTCATGCATTCCCATTGCTGTTAAAAAAAAGGTCCTGCATCTACTTGAGCCCTTGGGGTTTTGCCCTTTCAGCAATAAATTAATTTGATAGGACAGTCAATAGTTTTCTTTTGGTTGAATGAGCTGGATTAGCTCTACACAGGGTCAGACGAGCACCAGAGCCAGTGCAAAGAAAGGCAGAGCTATAGGCCTGGACAGAAAGATGAGGGTAGCCTCCCTTCTGCTAAACTTCGTTCATCTCCAAAATACCACATAACTTCATCACCACGGTGGCCTATTGAGCTATATTCTAAATATATGCCCTACCCAGGAAGGGCTGCGTATGTCAGTGAAGAACTATCACAAGCTACCTAAACAGCAGTTGGGAGCATAACATTTTGACTAGTTTTTACAGACCGACCTGTTGCAGCAGAGCTGTGTATTTCTTGCAGAAGGTTCTCCCAAGGCTAAGGTAGGATTCAACCTAGATTTGGTTGCTCTGGAAGCAGGGATCTTTTTCTAACAGATTGTGGGATACAGGCTGTAACAGAAGCCACAGAAGATTTAAAGCCTCCGTGATTATTATCTGCACAGCAGCTATTTGCTGTATCTTTACTAGAGCAAATATGCAAAAATCTGGAACGTCTAATCAAGATAACTTGAGTTCTAGTCATGACAATGTGGGGCCTTTCCTGGGACACAAAACTGGTCTAAGAGGCTGGGTAAATACTAGGGTAATTAATATATGCCACATACCATGTTGCCACAGATTTCTTATCAGCCTTTATTGTAGTTCTCAGGTTGACTTTTTGGTCTTCTCTCTGCAGCCAGCTTGTCGTGTATTCCATGCACGGTTTTCCAGTTCTTCCTCTTAAGCCCTTTTCTGAATACTTCATTTTATAGATCACTGTCTGTCACATAGCTTAGCTACCTCTTTCCCCTCTTACCCCTTCAGTAAGAATTAGACAAAACTGTCTGCCTTTCCCAGGTCCTGCTATGAGCCAGGCTATTTGAACTCCTAACGACCCAGGTTTACAATCCAGCCTGTGCATATCTGATGCATCTAGAGGTGTAATGGTTCATTAACATATTTTTAGTAACTGGCACAGATTGTCAGAAAGCAGAGTTGTTATTTTCTTACTCTGAAGTTTTAATTTCCACCAAGCGTATGTCTGACTTTTGATCAACATGTACCTGCCTTTTCTGAATTTTTTGCAAAGTATTTTCATTGATGACTTTTCCATTCTGAACATTTTCATCTTCTCTAGTAGCTGCAGAACAGCAGGAACTGATGCCTTTTCCGGGTCAGTTGTTACTGTTTTCCAGAACAGCTTTCCAAAATAAGGCAGCGATGAAAATGGGATAGCCACTAGCCTTCCAGTAGAAAGAAAGGTTAGTGGTCCTTGACCACATGTGTACCTGTCCAGGTGATACATAGCCAGATCACCAAACTGACTAATCACACTCCCAAACACGTTAGCAAGAGATCACAGATTTCCAAGTCATCAAAGATAAGCTTTCAGGTAAGCAACTTAAAGCATTAGTTGAGCATGTTAGATAATCTACTGTATTTAAATCCCTTGAGAGAAGATCTTTTATTAAAGCAGAACCAGTAAGAGCTTTGGCAAATCAGGGAGACTGTAATTCACAGTGAATATTCTTTTTGTTGTCAGCTTCACTACAAATTTGACGTTTTATGCCTTTTCCCATTATTGCTGTGAGTGTTTTGCAAATTATCACTGGCATTTGAAGTGACAGCTAATGTATTCCAAATTGTTAGTTCATTTTACTAGATTCTGCACTAACAAAGGTCTCAATTAGGACTGGGCTACTTGTCTTGGTTGCTTTCAAACCCACACAGTCTTGCAAGTTTGAAACATAATCTTTGAATTCATATTCCACTTGCAGGAGGCTATAAAATAGCATGAGGAGTTAGAAAGAAAAAAAAAATTAATGAGCCTACACTTGCTCTATAGAAAAGCCATCAGCACAGTTTGCATTTTTGGGGAGTTTCTTCCAATACTTACAGAAAAGAGACTTCTTTTTAGCTGGGGAAAATTTCAGCTGCCCTTCAATATCCTTCAGTTTAAATTATAGGGTAAAAAGGTCCATTCACTCAAACTGATGTGATGAATCATAGGAACCATAAATATAATGTGTCAGTTCACAAAACATCAGATACCACATCCTTGGTCTCTGTGCAAAGATGTCTTCACAGAAAAGCCTAGACCTGCTATAACCTTGGTCCAGAAGCAGGTGACTGGCCTTTCATATAGATGGCCTTAAATTTAATGTAGATACTTGCATAAAAGAAGAGTTGAAAATAAGAAGACACAGAGAGAAAAGAAGAGCAAAAGGAAAATGGAGCCCACATTCCAGTATTTCAATCCTTCTGTCATTGAAAGCATTCAGTTTTATGTCTGCATCTTTCATTTTTAACAATTTAGATGTTCTCTAAATACATTACTATTGACCCGCAAGACCAATACACTTGTCTCTTCCAGGCTAAGCAATACTTCATAATAAACAGCCTCATCAGAAGACTCCAGGGAAGAAATGCTACCTGCTGTCTGACTTTCAACACTTTTTTGAAGTCTGTGAAGAAAAGCTAGCTAATGCTCTACAGCATCACCCCCATCCCCCAAACCAGGACCACATCCTGACCACAGCCAGGTCCTTCCTTGCAGAAGGATGCAAACCACCTGATCAGCTGTCTAAGGGTTATGTCAGGCTGAGCTAGTCTGTGGGTGAATTTGATCACTGCGATGGCTCTTATGCCTTCCTTTCCCCCTCCCTGCATCATGCCTTTTTCCCCCTTTAATCTTAATTTAAGAATAAATTGAAGGCAGATTGGACCATTCTGTCTCCTCTCAAGTATCCTACGAAATATTCCATCCTACTCTCAATGCTTCATTGAAAGAAAGCCTGGCAGAAACGTTAGCAAATGAAAATCCAATCAGTCTTAGAAGTTAGAAAAAATGTTTCTTCATGCCGGGAATGACAGCTGTATTATTCCTCAGCCCTTGTTCTGTCTCTCAGTCAGGGATTTTCTTTAGGCCATCGTGATACATCAAATAGGAATTTGGTATGTATCGCCTGGATTGGATTGAGCTGTCTTTAGGGGCTTTGAATCCTTGCTGTCCCATCCTCATCCATCAGGTAGTGGACATCTGCAGAGTGCTTTTCCAGCTAAGAAGTTAGTGCAGTGCCACATAATGCTGAACATAAAGCCTGTCCCTCTGCAATTTGTGTGCTGTGCGTAATCCTATAAATGACTACTTTTTCAAGCACTGAACAAAACGAGAATGCCCACTACCCGCCTCAGGCCCAGATTTGAGCTTAACTCTTCAGCGTGTAATCAGTGTATTTTATTTATGGTGACAGGAATAATTTGTTCTCCAGTTCAGAAGCTCAAAACAGTGTTCAAGTATTTGTAAAGATATGGTAATAAATGTCTAAATGTAAGTTAAAATAGGAAATGTTTGCTTTGAAAATATCAAAATTATTTTTTTCAAAATGTTGCTTGCCTTTTGTTTGTACTAAAACCATCACTAAACCTGACATATTCATTCAGCCTTCCCATTGACTCAAACTAGTCCAAAATAACTGTCACTGACCTCCACTGCTGTCCTGTATAAAGGATTTGCCAGTGACTCAGGTCTGTTCAACTCCAGCTTCACTTCTTTCATTTAAAAAACACCAGAGAACTCGGGTTTATGACATTTTGAGGGACAGTCTGCAGCTGGGTCGTGCCGGGCTCCCTGTTCCACTGCACTCCACAGGAAGGCATCTCAAGCAAAAGATGGCCAAAGAATATTCTCATCTAAGGAAAAACAAAGTAGGAGCCAGGATGCCCTGATTGCTTATCTCATCACTCGGGTAGCTGTTTCAATTTCTTCATACTAACCAAGGTTTCATTTCTGCTATATAGGAGAGGATATCTGTTCTCCTCACCTCACCTGCTCACGGTGGTCATGTAGTTTCTCTTCCCCTAACGTCTGACCAGACGATCTTACATACCGTGGATCTCTAGACCACACAACTGAGTGAAGGAAACATTGGTGGTCCATTAGTTCTGCTGCAGGACTGAATCTGGACATGAGGAAGGACCTGTCTGAACTGATGTTTAGGGAGGAGCATGAGGGCTTCTCCATCTGAGGGACAAAAAGAAGCAGCAAAGCCCAGAAAGCAGAAGCAGGGGGCTGCTGCACAGGTCTGGGGGCTGCTGCACAGGTCTGGGGGCTGCTGCACAGGTCTGGGGGATGCAGCTGCCCTGCAGAACTGAAGCACAGGGCAAGTCTCATGCTCTTGGCCAGAAAGGGACAATGTGTCCACCAGGCTTCACCTCTGAACCTGATGGGAACGAGGTTCTCAAGCTCAGGCAGTAGCTATGGCCACTTGGTTGGGTGGGGGAGTTACAGTTAGTGGGTGAGCAAGTCTGAGAGGGAGAGCTTAGTACTGGCCAGACCGTCAGTGAAAGTCTATCCTAACTCTGGCCAGTTTGATGCCTGTGTCAGTGGAGAATTACACACAGCTGTCCTATATCTCAAGCTTTGTGTGATGGCCATTGAACCAAATGAGTTTCCCAAGAAATTGCAGGAGGAATTTACTGAAATACCTGGTAGAGACCATGCTCCCACATTGCAAATTCAAGTCTCTCTCAGGCAGACCCACTGTCTTCTAAGAGGGAGATACCAGACTGATGTGCTTGCTTAACCCATCTGTGTCATAAAGCTGTGTTTTATTGCCCAAATCCAGGAAAAAGAATTCAAAAGTCTTTCTACTGTTCTACTAAAGTGACTAGCAAATAATTGCATAGCCCACTCATGTACATCACATCAAGCTCATCTCTATCCACAAGGAAAATCACATTTAATCTTTGGCTCCAGTCTTAGGAAAGTGTTCTAACTGATAAATCATATGGAGCATTTTGATCGTTTCTTCCTAATAGAATTCAGCTTTCTGTATTTCTGGAAAATATTTTCTTATTTCTGTAAAGTAAATCACACTATAAAACCTGGCCTAAAGGAATATCTGGTAGTTATTAAATGACATGCACCTAAACCTAAGTATGCTGCTTTTCACCCATTTGTCATGTATTTTAGCCATTTGTTTCACCTGTTGGCAAGTTTGAAGGTGAATAGGTGTAACAGAGACAAATACTAATTTATTTGGTATTTAAGTTTGCATAGTGGTGCCTGGACTGTAGGAGCTGGGGTGATTTCATCAAAGGCTTCTTACTGTTGTCCCCCAGACAGTACAGATTGTGACCGTTGCCTTATGAGCCCAGAATTTCTTGAAAAATCAGGGTTAGGCATGTCTAAATGTTTGATTCTTGGTTAACACAAAAACATCTCAGCCCCTGCTTTGCATCTATCATGTGCTTACAGACAGGCTGTGAAGCCAGTTTCTCATTCATTTTGAACATTAAGATCCCCAGACGTTTTATAGATTGTGTGCCTTCCTAAATGCTCAGTTTTGATCAGGAGCACGTACACTTCCTATTCATTGCTCAGCAATGTAACCTATGGAGGATGACTGGCATTCATACTAGAAATGCATTATGCTTTCCTACCAGTATGAATTATTGCTTTCATCTCTAAATTTACATACATTGATGCTTGTGCAGATTCTAGACACATTTGGAAGGAAATGCATTTCGAGTGACTGATAGAACAAAGGTTTCTAGTTCTCACCAGTCTATTCTTTAAACTCTATCACATAACTGACTTAGTATTTGATCACTCCATTTAGTTTAGGCTCACCCAAACTGATTCTATCAAGGGGAGTTTGCCTTTTCTTTCCAGGAATTTGTGCTAAAATTCAATATCTGAGATGCCACCTTAGGACAAAACCTTCAACATTTTAAGTTTTTTCTACTGTCATGCTACTGATGCCACTACATTTATTTAGAGGGAAAAGGCTTGAGTTCCTCACAATTCCCTTTTTGCTCACACAGCTGGGATTTGACTCCTCCACTCAAGAAATGGTTTGGTTTCAGTGTTAGCTTGCACATTTTTCTGTCTCTGTGGTTTGTTCTACCTGTTACCAAAGGACACTGCAGATGTGGACAGTTGCTGTGATGTCCACCCATGACAGTCAGCATTTACCTATTCACAAGTGCGGGACTCTTGGAAGCTGAAAGAAGTATTGTACCTCTTCACCAGCTCATACTCTTCATCTGCCCTTTATGATTCGAGTAGGTCTTCCCCTTCCCTTTATTTTACAATTTCTGGTGTAGATACATAAAAGCTTGAACTCTGGATACATGTTGTATTTGATAGGCTAATTGACCCATTTTAATTAACTGTCTTTGGCTCACACATAAGAGATCACCTCTCCCATAAGTAGCTTTTAAGGAATCCCGTCATTAATCTTAAGCAGCTATTCTGTTCTAGCTTCCTTTAAGGCATTTGCTCACACAGCCTCCACACCAGACTCATCCACAAAGGAAATCCCCTAAGACTGTTCGCTGAGCTCTGTCAGAATCCTACCTCACAAAATTGTTCCTGGAGGAGAAGAGTCATTATATTTTGTTCAGATGCTCTTTTACCTCAGGTGAGGTAACTGAATTAAGCTGACCTCTACTTGCTTTTGAAGTTTTTCCAACTTCTAGGAACAATTACACACAAAATACTGGGAGATACACAAGGCCTTATATCACAAACTTTCTGATACTACATTAAAATCACTTCTGAGTACAAAATACCATATTAACAACCCCTCGCTATCATGCTGATTTAAAAATATTACTTGTATTAATTTTAAATAATCTTTGACAACACAAAGGATAAAACCATACGGAGTCTCAGTTTTTCTCTGGCATAACTCACTGCTACAGAATTCTTGAAGCAAGATGCTCTTGTGCTTTTCTCTGGCTGCATCACAAATGTTTCTTGAAACATCTTGTTTGGCCCTCACTTTCTTCTTTTTCCATGCAACCTGCTCTGGCTGCTAAGTAGAAAGTTACTGGTGTGGTAATAATGTAGTAAAATCTCTGTTCTCACTGCCTTATTAGAAGCAGGAGCTGATAAACCGGTAGCATGAGAGATGTAGTTGGGTCAACGAACAGGACAGGCTGGATTTCAGAATAGTATATCATGGGAGCCAGCAGGGCTTAAACAGAACGGGGTGAGCAGCTTGGGAGAAAGCTGGTTCAGAGTAGATACTGCTGTTAGGAGGGGGGAATATGTTTTCAGTGTTTTTGGGAAGAGGGAGTAACAGAGGAGGAGGGGAAAAACCAGAAGGGGGTAAAAAAGGAGGGGGGGTGTAGGGATCAGCTTTCTGTTTTGACCATACTGAATTTAAGTTGACAGCTGGCTAGCCCCAAAATTCTGTCGGACAAAAGCTGAAATGTTACTTTGGACCAGAGACTGACACCAGTCCGTGCTGTGTTTGTCACCTGTGGATGAAATTACCCCCAGGGAAGCCTGCAGAGGGAAAAAAGTTTTAGGGCCAAGGCTATTGGAACCACCTCAAAACATTTCAGCTGTAAAAGCCACATCGGAGGGGTTGGAAAGTCTGTGTCATCCTAACCCGACACGGCTGATGCAGAAGCACAGAAACTAGGGTGCCGTGCCATCCCTGGCGGCAGCATACGCCGTGCTGTGTTTGAGGATCTGCAGTGGACAGCTGGTGGGATGAGTGGCTCTCTGTCCTTCCCAACGGTGAGTGCAGGGCTGTCCTCAGCACATCTGTGGGCCAGCGGACTTAGCACAGGGCCATGAGTGACACCAGGCCAACCACCTGAGTTGTCAATCAATCTTCCCATTACATTTTAGAAAGGGAGTGAAAAATCCCAACCCAAGGCTACCGCTCTGAGCCAGTCTCTAAGTGGAGTCATGTATGGCCACTCAGCTGGGCATCGTGTTGGTGACGATGGGGCAGCCCTGGCCTGACTTGATCTGACATTACACCAGCCACCTCTCCCTTGCCTTGAGCTCCATCCCTTGTATCAGATCTTGTGAGGTCACAAGTATAAGTCAGATCAACATGCTGAAACTGTTTGCTTTTTGGCTGTGTCA
The DNA here is from genome assembly GCF_963210335.1 of Falco punctatus. Classification (NCBI taxonomy): domain Eukaryota; kingdom Metazoa; phylum Chordata; class Aves; order Falconiformes; family Falconidae; genus Falco; species Falco punctatus. Next base: position 2,905,870 of record NC_137585.1, read on the forward strand.
GTTGTTCACTCGGCTCACCCCGCCGTTACACAACCTCTAGAGCTTAAAAGCTAATGCAAGGGAAGTCGCAGGAACGCACAGCTGGGACAGTGGAGATAACTAACCCCTTTCAGCAGCCACTGTGCAACAAAAAGCAGCACTGGAGCTGGTCTCCCTCTCGTTAGGGTAGAGTGAAACCAGTCCTGTGAAGCTGAAGCAGGCTGTGCTTTAAATGCAAGTTACTAGGGTGCAAAGCTCCAGTTTTCTATTGCATTTACATGTATTAACAGTAAAACTACTAATTGCCCTGTCTTTGATGTATCTTTTCTTTTTTGCAAATTCCTCTCCATCTTGTACTAAGCAAACACTGTTTAGATTCCCTTACATAGGCACTGTTTACATAGAGGTCTGCTTGTAGACAGTTTTTGGACGCAAAATGTGAGCAATCACTTTTAACCTCTGACATGAACAGATCTACTCAGTGGTACTTCTTCTCCATCTTTAGCTCAGTTTTTACAATAAATAAATCAAAAGAGCCAAGTGCTCAGAGCAGGGCGTAGTTCTCAACTTTATGACCAGTCAGTAGGTGGGAGGTGGGAAGGATCTGCCAGTGTGACCTGGGGGATAATAAATGAGAGTATTTTGACACTGCATGTTTCGCTCATGTACTGTGCCTGCCTCCTCTCACCTTGATTATAAAGTTTAAAAAAATCCAATTCTTCACCACCTACACACATGCTATTAAAATCATGATGTGTATTAACAAAAAGTCTTTCCCAGCTGGATGGGAATTTGCTGATAGTATTGCTAACAACAGAAGCCAGCTCTTCATTGTGCAGCCATCCACCATGATGCCATAAAACCAAAGCCTACAGGTTTTACAGTTTTAGAAATTGTTAGTTCCACATCTACTCCTCCAGCTTTCCTTCTGTTTTTTTTGTTCATTTGTTTGTTTCACCTCCTCTCCCCCTGGATAAATATAAACTGTCAAGATCATGGGTAGCGGTGACGAAGCATGATGGAGAGATGACCAAATACCCTGTGACATGTTCCATCGTCTTTGGGGACGAGGTGGGAAGGAGCAAGGACAGCGCAGGCAGACCTGCCTTCTGGGTCCCAGCTCAAGAGGGCAATTACTGATGCTCCCTCCCGACCCTCCCTCCCTGCAGGCAGGTATAGATGTGGATGATTCTTCAGGGTAAGCTATTTTTAAGATAGTGACAAACTCCTATTAACAAGGAACAGTTCTGAAACAACTCCCTAGGCCCACCATATCTTTCAAATTTCAAGAAACTCAGACACAAGTTCAAACGCCAGTGCTGTCTTGCTCTGATAAGGCACCACCTGGTAGCTCTGGTCATGCCTTTTGTCTGGGGTCAGGAGCGGGTATCACGGGTTAGGGCCCCTTGCCGGTTTAAAGTTAGCTATGCTTTATCTGTGAAAGAGATACTGGTTTACTTTACTACTTCTTAGTAATTTAGTCCCTCACTAATTTCTGTTATTATCCTCTTGAGATTTCTTCAAGATTTGCAACAGAAAATACTGGGCAAGTGAAACAGAATGACAAAGCTGGTCTCTAGGAGAAGAGATTTTCTCTGGAATTCAGGCCAACAACAGCTACTGCTCCTTCAGTGTGGTTTTTTGAGTAGAATTAAAATGCTGAATATCACGTACCTACTTGCACTGGCATTTAACAGCTGCAGCCCTGAATGGCTCAGCCTGTGCTGGAAGGGTTGCGCTGTTCTTAGCAGTCCTTGTTTCTGCTGCTGTCTTCGAGACACTAGGAAAGAAGAATGATTGACACGTGGGTCGAAGTACAGGCTCTAGGTAAATTGTATGCAATTAATTCCCACACCAAAAAGAAACGTGTCAAACCCCATTAAGATATAAATAGAGAACACGTATCTCAGTCAAACAAAACCCGCAGCTGCAAACAGAAGTAATGCTATTGCTGCTGTCTTCTGAGCCCAAAGGGGACTCAAGAAAGTAATTAATGAAATACCTCCTTGGTCCGGGTGTTGTAGGTCCTTTTTGGCAGTTACTGAATATCTCCTCTGCTTTCATTTATGTTCTCCCAGCACTTTAACACCAAATAACAATTTGCGCTTAGCAATTATGACCTGTCTTGCAAGCCTAACGGCCTCTCATCTTCGGCACAGCTGTGGGACCTGTATCACACCTCCTCTCCTCCAAAGCAGCTGGTCTGCACCATGTGAGGTGAGTCACTATCTAGGCCAACAGAGGTGGGACTGGAGAATGACAGACCTGCACCCACCTTACGGCAGGCACCCACCTGAAAACAGGTGGGGCTGCAGCCCAGGTCCTTTGGTTTAACCTATGCTGAACTGAGAAAGAAGGAGAAGCACCAGGAAGGGTTGTGCCTCAGGGCCACAGGAGCTCCGTGGGGAAGAATTCAGAGGATGCCCAGGGCAAGCACGAGGCAGAGCATGGGCCGTTCTCTAGAGGGAAATAATCCCAACCAGGGGATCGCTCCGCTTCATGACTGGGCTTGGAAATCAAGGCAAGGGCTCTCTTAGGGTGCATAGACCAGCTGTGGTAACGGTGGTAGCTACATACCGACGGAAACTGGGTATTTCTCCAGTAACTACCATCAGTGAAAGAGTTAACAGCCTCCCAAGAGCTGAAGTTAACCAGAGCCTGGTTATAATTTTTCCAGAGTCAGCTTTGCTTTGGGTTGTTGCTATTAGATCTGTTTCAGAAGGAGAAACCAGCGGTTTGTGTTTAGCTTGTGTTCAGAAGATTTTTCTGCAATGACCAATGTAAGAAGCTAATTTAAAAATAATAAAAAGATGAACACTTCACCATCGTGTTTACAGCATCTATCCTTATCTGTAAGGTATCCTGGTTATGTTTTAACTTTAAACTTATTTAACTGATTTTTCCCTTGGGATTTTTTCTTTCCTCTGCTGTCCCATTCTGTTTCTTGGCAAGGTGGTAGCCCGTGCTCCCCTCCACCTTAATCTAAAACTGTAGTGGGTATCTTGCCATCGTATAGCAGCTACTGCTGTATAAATGGAAGGACAGAGACAGTTGTTGCTGCTGACTCGCAGTTACGGGTACCAGAGGCACAGACTTTCCTCTGTCTTCTCCAATTCAGATAAATCTGTGCCTTCTGGTGTGGCTCATCACTTTTGCTTTGGTGTGCCCTCCTTCTGAGTTTGGCATCACCTGTCTAAAAAGGTGAACTGGGATCACTGGTGCTGGTTCGGTCAGGGATCACACATGTCACCTGTGCACCTTTGCCGGTGGTCTGACTTGGTCTTTGCTGTGAAGTCACCTTCGCATCACCAGGCCAGCCTGGGGAGGTGCAAGGATCGTCCCAGGACCTGGTCTGAGCCTGGGAAGTGTGGGCTTCCTGGCAGTGATTTAGAGGCTCGTCAGCAGAGCTCTCTTCCCTTTCTTAATACTTTTGCATCCCTGCTCCCTGTCCAGAAAGTTACGGCATAGCTATGCTTCACTCCATGAGCACCGCCACAGTCGTGACACATTATTAGTCAGGGGTTGTTCCGTTCCTAAGTAAAGCAGAAGAACACAGCATGTGAAGCCAGAAGTAAATGAAACTGCAATTCCTGCAAATGTGGCTGGTTAGAAATGGTTGATTCCTTTTTTCCTCATGGAGGGAACTGAGGTCCTCTTCCTCTAAGCTTCATAGTAAGGAGACTTACTCATCTCAGCATTAAGAAAACACTGAGTGTAGGGTTGGGTGTTTTTTTTTCACAAACAAGATGGGCCCAGATTCGCTGAATCTTGCATTCTTTTGTCTGTTTTCTGTTCATTTGGCTTATGTATTCTTTTAATTGTGCTGACCGAAACATGCTTTGATACTCTCCAGCTACATTACTTGTTTAAAGTCATGACACTTATTAATCCCAATATCCATTTGGTATAACATTTTGTGCGTTTCTGCCAGCCACATATAGCAATTCCCCCTTGACTATGTTCTCATTAACCCTGTGACTCTTCTCTGTGATCTCTCCGTTTCTCCATACTCATGTTTATTCATCCCTTCCTTTATATTTATTGGGGTCGAACTTCAATTTATTGATTTCAGCTTATTCCTCTGCCTCGCACTTTGTGTATTCTCACCCTCCAGAGTTATGTACATGCTTCTGTCTTTCTGCCCGGCAGGTATGGCTGGGCTCTGCGCAGTCTGTTCTCAAGTTGAGAGGGGTCGCTTGGGCGTGACAGGAGACCTCCTTGCTTAATCCTCCACCGTTTACACTTACCCTGGGTGTCTGGCTGTTTTTCACGAGGCTTTGTACAAGGCAGACATATCATCAGTTTTGCACCCCACTTGACATTCCTATAGTGGCCACTCTGTTTTCATCTCCCAAAGAAATATGCTTTTCTTGTTTCCTTGTCATTCAATGTAAAGGTAAGAGAGGACTCATGGAGTACAAAGTCACATAGGGTGCAACTGAGAAGCAGAAACCTGTAGGAAAGAGAGTTCAAATACTTGCTCTGCACCTTCTCAGGAGAAATGGACCAAGCTGTGATCTTGTGTGACCCCTCCTGAGAAGGTGGCTTTTTGTCCTCCTCCAGCAGCAAGACCACAGTGAGGTGCGTCAACTTTCTGGTACCTCTACCTTAGCTGATCTGATCCATGCCATCCGTGCTACACCTGGCTCGTGTTTTTAGCTCGTAGCAGTGATACTAACATAGTACTAGCTATGCAGTTTTTAACCGCTGGATCCCATGGTGTTTACAGACCCAAAGGCAGGACACAGGGAACAAATACCTTTTACTCTAGTAATGCCAAAGTGCTGACCCTGGCTAGTATAGCAAGCAGAGCTCCATAGCCTCTTCAGAGAGCATCTGACATGGCGTGGTATTGCTTAGATTTGCACCGCCCTACACCTCTCCTAGTCCCCTCGCTAGGTGGCTGAAAGTGTATTACAGAGGTCAGGGAAAGAACTCCTGCCACACTGGCTGAACTGGGTAAGGGTGCAGGAACAGTGCCACCTCCCAGCACGAGGGATCAGGCAGCAGGTGGTGTCGGGGCAGCCAAGGGGAGGGAAGTTATGTGCCTTTGGGCAACAGCCTTCTCGATGAATTTGGAAGAGGGTGTCCGTTCGCAGCTCCAACAATTTTTCCACCTCCAACAAACCGCTGGCTACCATCTGACGGCAAAATAAACCAAGGTTATGTGCATCACCTCTACTGGCTGCTCTAACAGCAAAACGCCTGCATAGCTGTGGTTTTGAGCCCCTCTGGAATACTGAAGTTTAAGACTCAAATCCTTCTTATGAAAAAGGATATGGTGTAATCCACTTTTCATTCAGTGGTTTTCATAGATTTGTAGGTTGAGAAAACATCCTTAGCACAGCCGTGTAGTTTAAAATGACCGTGTTGGCTGCAAAAACACTGCATTGCGTGGCACACTTCCCTGCGTTGGCACACACTGGGAGAGCTGGAGTTTGAGGAGTGCCATTCAGATTTCAGTAACCTGCATAAAGGACATCCCAGGGAACTATACAAAAAGCTACCATGGAGTATTTTTTGCCCACTAAGCTTGTTATCCTGTCAAAGAACATAATTAAGTTGGTTTGCCAGGTACATTATAAACCCCAGTTGCCTGCTATTTATCACCTTATTTTGCCGTAGTTGCTTACACAACAACTACTTTATGAATTCCTCTAGCTATTTGTTAGCTATTGATGCAGTGTTCTTCATGTTCTAGTGTACCTGCTGTCCACTACCTGTACAGAGAGGAAGACATCTGTTTTCTTGAAAGGAATTTATACTCTTTCCCAACAGATAACGTTTAGGATCACGCTCCCCTTCAGGAATGCTCGTAAGTAATTGTCAGCAGTTGTGATTAATCAGCTGGTCACCCAGCTTACATTTTGTTGTGCTACACTGAGTAGTAGCCTGTATTCAAGTTTTCTGCGTTTTCATGTTCAAATGGTTGTTTCATAGATTTGTTTTGTGATTTGTCTCGTTGCTTCCTACCTGCTATTAGGATTTCTAAAAGTATTATCCTTTTCAGTGGATAAAACAAAATACTCTGCATGTCTCTACTGTAGTAATGAAGGTAGTAAAGTAGTAACTAGTAGTAAAGGGTATACAACTGCTTTATTGATGTGAACTAATATGTTCTCAACAGCCCTTCTGTAACAGGAGAATATAATTATTCTTAGAAATAAGAATGCTCTTGGAAGAGGCAAACTGGGACACAGAAAGGGTGTAGGATTGCTCCAAGTTCACAGAGAGCTGCAAGCTGCGACTGGAAGCTGTAACGCCCACCGTAGAGTGGCCACACTGGCGTAGGTAATGCAAAAGGCCCTGGGATCCAGCTTTGTGAGCTCTGTAAGACACTGACAACTGGTGGGATCCTGCGGAGTGCTAAAATCCCTCCAACCCAGGTCGCAGGCCAGTATCACGCGTTTGGTGGAGCTACACAGCAGCAGCGGCTATATGGCCTTATGTCCATTAAGGTGGGAAACTTTCGTTGTTCTGGTCTGACTCCATCAGTTGTTTCAATGTAGCTGAGAATGGTCTGCAGATCTGTTGGTCATTGTCACCGACTCTTCCTTCTGACACGTCTTGTGAATAATAGCTATTAACCTGCTGCTGGGCAGAGAATTCATCACAGTTACAAGCTCCTACCTGGAGTTTTCGTTTGTCCCTACTTAAGACCACCTGAGTGGTGGCACTTCTGTCTATTGTCTCTGTCTGTGCCTAGTGGTCTGTTTTGCACAACGGTGTATGAATATGAGGATCTGCCCTCCAGCTTGAGGAACACGAAGGAGTTTTTGAAACACCTTTCTTTCCCAATCTTCTGGCTTGTGATCCCACTCAGTGGAGCTCTCACGTTCCTGAGATACCTTCTCTTCTTGTGGTAGCCAGATACACAGTGTGGGCAAAATACTCCCCAAATCCTCCTGGTTGTTTTTGCCACTCCTAGGAAAAAAAGGTGGGTCTGGCAGCCTCCCCCACCTTACGGATGCACCCCGTAGCCTGACCTTTAAAATCCTTTTCCAGAGAGACTTCTGCCAGGAGATAAGATGGAGCAGTAGGGGCAGAGAAGACATTGTCACCTAGGACAATGGACTGTTAGGGGTAGCAAAATCTTGTATTTTTTCAGCCTGCTTTGCCTAAGCTGTGGAAAGCCAAGTTACATGGTGCTGCTGAAAGAAGAGCCTGAGTCTTTGGAACTGGTGGGGGACAGCAAGTCTTGGAGGCAGAAGTAGCCACCCCTCTTCTCAGCAGCAACAAACTTGTTTCATCAGGGGTTTCTCCTTCTGCTTCCATCCAGGCCTATCCTTTTTTCTCTCTGCTTTTCCCCAGACCCTAAACTCTGGAACAGTAATATTCAGTTTTGCCAAAGTCACTGAAGCATCGAGCCATTCCTGAGCTATAGACTCTCCAGGCAGTTCATGTTTTCCCCGCTCCAGCATGAGTTAAAAGCTTCCTTTCTTAAAGAAAAAGGAAAGTTCTATTAAATATGCTTCCAGGCCAAGAATGCGGAGGGTGAATAAACATTCAAAATTTATATTCTTAATTGTCATGAATTTTAAAGACAATCGTGTGTTTTGAGACCTGATGCCTGCTTTTTATCATTTGGAATTGGCAAAAATGTAAGTGTATGGGGAAGACGTAAGGCTTGTTTACATTACACACAGAGTACATCGCTCCGGTTCCCCCCGCCCCAGAGCAGCCGTAGCGGGTCTTTTAAAAATGCCCATCAGAAATGAGCTTCCCTCCTTCTGCCAAGGGGGTAGCAGGAGCTTCTCTAAAATTATCCCACGTACCCTATAGAAAATACAGCTTTGCGGGTGAAATCAGGCCCTGACAGAAGGGGATACTGGCGTGGAGGCACGGCAAGAGGGATAAACACCCCAAAGCTGCCCTGATTCATGCAGTGGTCCGGGTGGTCCGGTGTGAGACCCTTGGGCCATGCGATGGGAGAGGCAGCCGGCTCTCCGCCCGCACGTAGCGGCAGCTGAGATGTTAATCCCGCGCTGCTGCAAGCACTGAGCAATCTCGGAATGAAAATCAGGCGGTTGTAAAGGGCAGTGGAGACGCAGGGTTAACTGTGATATCCTGCAGGAGAAGATAATATTGAAGTGCCGGCAGAGGCTTTCACACACCCCAGTCATTTCATCTTTGTGTTCCACACAATGGCCAGGAAGGGAGCACAGCACTTAAGGCTCAGAAGGGAGAGAAAGCAGGGGCAGAGGTGGCTAAAAGGCTTGGAAGTCAGAGAAGAGAAGGAAAAACATTTCCATGTTTCTTACAGAAACTTGAGCAATAACCCTGGAACATGGACACAGCTGCAGCCAGCAAAAAAGATGCAAAACCAACAAGATCCCCCTGGGTTTTGGAAACAGTGAGGAACTAGACTAAAAACCAGACACATTTCAGAATAAATTCCGTATTTCAAAAGCAATGATGTGAAAGGCACGTGAGCCACAGTAATAAAATGTGATATGAGCTGTTACCGTAAACAAGGAGGAATAATTGACAGGGAACTAAACCAGATCCACAGAGCACGCATAGCCCAAGGCTCTGCAAACCTATGGCTGCACGACAGGGAGAGGAGTGGCATGGGAAGAAGTCAGAGAAAGACCAAGAAATCACTGGCAAAAAATAAATCACACAACAGCCCTTGATCCCTGAGCCTGAAAATTTAGCTGGAGTCACTAAATAGTCCCATGATGGATCAGCAGAAAGCATGGTCAGCGCGTGGAAATAACAGAGGCAGTATCCCCCCAAAATGAAGAAAAACAAATGTCTTTTGAGCTGAAGGAGAGAGTCAGTGCTTGTGAAATGGTTAGCCAGCTTGTTTCACCCTTTGGACATGCAAACCTGTAGCTTAATCCCAGGAGAAAGTGAGCAGTTTGGAGGGGAGAAGAGCCGTGGCTGGGATCTGGGACACAGCGCTACAGACAAAAGTTTTTTTGGGAACAGCCTGGTGTGCCAGTGGGGCAGCCAAGGCGGCACGGCAAACAGCACGGCGTGCAGAAACCTGCGGCTGAGCAGGGGCTCTGCAGATGATCTGGCAGGTTGTGGTGTCCTCCTGACACATACCATAGGCACATGGAACTATATGCATAGACACATGTGTATGCATGTATGTATATGTTTATGGACTTCAAAACCACCTGAGAATGACTAGAGGTGGTGGTTCTAAACCTGTGAACAGTTTGGCAGTAGAAAGCTGTTCCGACGGGGAAGGGAGGCACCCCTGGTGTTGCTGTTTCACAGCTCAGCACAATGATGCTGCACAGCCTCTTGCATGGGGACCACATCCCCAAAATTCTCAGTGAGTTAAATAATACAGGCACTGCTCCAAATAAGAAAAAGTAGCGTAAAAACCCTCAAACAACAAAACAAAACAAAAAAAGGATGTTAAGACACCGCAGGAAAGGAAAACCAGTGACATTTTCAGCTGAGATTAGAAAAAGATGGAGGGAGAGATGGGCACTTTTGACTGACCCACTAGAAGAGAAAGTCCATGAAGGTGCTGGCTGATGTTAGGTAAGGAAAAAACCTTCTAGTGGGAAGAGGGATCCAATTTTTGCTTTGTACCCCACACCAAGTGGGGAGCCAGCTACAGCAAGGGGACATGGTCATGCTACCCGGTGTGCACACAAATGGTTAGCAGCAATCCGTGCTCACAGGCATCAGAAAATCTAGGAGCTTTTTGCTGCTGCCACCCCTGCAGCCACAGACCAGCTCACACAGATGGGCGATGATCTTATCACTTATTCCCATTCATATTTGTGATGTTTTCTCCCTCTGCTACTGTTACAGCACCCATTGCTGGCATTTCTCAAGCAGTCTCTGCTGAGGGGACTTGCAACCGTTTCCTGCATCTTGCCAGCCACACAGTTTACACCTTAATTGGGATGTAGATTTTTCAGTGCTGCTTTTGAATAACTAAAATGTCTTTTCTTACATGTGAAGAGAAGCGTGTCATCCTTTGATCATCACTAATTTGCCAGCCACCATCCCCTACCAAATATATCAATGGCTATTGCAATGTCATTTCCTTGCATCCAGTGAATATCAGAAGAGACGGGCGGATAAAGAAGAAAAATTGAAATGAAATTCTGAAGACAAATACAAACTCCTGCCATTACAGCATATTCATGCTGTGTCATAAGCCAATTGAAAATGTCTGGGCACGCATACTTCAGTCATTCTCCTTCCCTGCCTGCAATACCCTGCTCTGAAAAACAGAATAGAGACAAGCAAAACAAAGCCATTGATGTCCAGAGGAAAAAGAGTAGAAAAAAAGGCTTCCCACCTCACTAAACCTTGGGATTTGACACTTACAGTGCTTGATTCTCCAAAGAGGTCACTGAGAGGTAAGAGCTTTCATCACCTCAAAGAGTGCTTAGAGCTTTGTAGACTCAACCCTGTATGTCTTGACAGATGTTCTGATTTGTTTTGCTGAAATATGTAGGACAGGTGGGTAGATCTCTCCTGCATGCTGTCGGTCTCTCACTCTGCATGCCTTAATTTTGTGGACATTTCAGAAAAACCTACTATCACGGTACATCTAAGTCAGTCTGCTTCACGCTGTGGGAAACAGCTCCGTGAGTCTGTTCAGAGCCCTGTCAAAGATAAAAGAAGTTTCCACAGACTTCAACAAGCTTTGGATCAGATTCTGCAGAATATGCCCAACACTGATTTTGCATTAAAAGCAGACACTTCTATATGCTAAGATTCAGCATTTTCAGAGAGGGTCAGCTATACAATAAAGAATGTACTCGTGGCATTTATATTTCCTTCCAATGACATATGAAGACACCATACAGTATATATATGCGTTTTGTTCAAGCTACCCATTTAAGTGAGGAAAAAAGAGAATAGCAAGGTTGTCCTTCTGATGTCATTATCAGCCATGGTGTGATTAGGAACAGAAGTTCCATCACTTTAACAGCAGACGTGAGAGTCTGGCACCCTTACAATGTCGGATGACCGTCTGTGATGACTGGAAGGAAAAAAAAAAGCTTTCACTGCTAGGCAACTTCCCCGTAAGAAGAAGATGTGCCAATGGTAGAAATTTTTATCACAGTTTGATAACCCTAAATAATCATCTCCTTTAGCCTCCTGCATACTGCAGTGTGAGCATCTGTAGGCGTCTCAGCATCAGCATTTTAGTTTGGATTAAGTGAGCACTTTTGATGAGACTTTCCTGGTTGCCCCCCATCTCCTGCTTTGGCTTGCAGAGTGCAGCAGCCTTGGAGCACACTGGCAGATTCCTTTCATGTGAAATAGAAGCCGAAGACACGCTCCAGAAACACTCCTGACACCTTCCAGCCAGGAATGGTGATTCAGTCCACGGGTCCACACCAGAGCTGGTGGGAACGAGCCTCCTCCCCCCAAACACCAGCAGTTCCACTCCACAGCTCTGCTCCGATGCTGCTTCACCACTGGCTTATGGAAAAGTGCCTGAGATACCACGAACTACCCCAGGTTTGCCCTTTCTGCATCTTTTTGTTTTAGAAGCGGAGACCCACTTACCCACTAAGCAGCAACCATGGGGCGCAGCGAGACCCCGGATGGCGTTGGGGTCTTGGTGGGGCCAAGATGATCTTCCTACCAGGAAGGCATTTGTTCTCCTTCAGGAGTCCTGTGGGCATTGCTGGTCAGCCAAGTCCATCTGTTAGTTTATTCCCCTTGACCCATCATTTTGTGCTTTTCAGACTGCCCCAGAAGAGGTCTTTCATTGAGATCAGATGCTTAGGGAGCTGCTCCTGCAGATTCCTCCCTTCTCAAGGTAACTTCACAGAAATTGTAGTGCCAGAAAAAGAAATCCAGGTGTCTATCCACAATGTTTGCAAGAAGCTGCTTGAAAACAGCCCAGGTGGCTGTTTGAACAGAGCACGTGCAGACAACGATGGGGTGATGGCCATCGCAAGAGGCATCGCAAATATGTGTTGTTGTATCTGCCCCGGGTTTGGTGGCTGCCCCGCACACCACGATGGAGAGACGAAGCTTGGAGGCAGTGATGGGCGCTCTGAAACACACCCGCAGTGCGATGCTTTTGCTGGGGCTCTGGTCCTCTGGGCACCGAAGGGCTCGTGAGCTGGGGAGCTCACAACGATGCATGACCTGTGGCGTGAGCTGGCACCACTCCTGTGCACTGCGGAATTAAACTGAAGGAATTAAGATGGAAAGGCACCCATGCCCATTTCCAAAACGGAGTTCCCCTGAGTTGGACTTGCTGCCTGGTGCTGGCCACCAGCAACCACCGGGGCTGCCTGCACCGACTTTGTCTGGGCAAACAGTAGTTGGAGGCTTCAAACGGTGGTGGATCCACTCCTCACCTAACGAGCTGGTCTAATGGTCACCTGCTCCCTGTCCAAAATCTCTTCTTCTTCCTACCTGGAACTTGTGTAGCCTTGGTCTTAGCTATGCTCTTTTACAAATCTAGCTTAGCTAGGTGGTAGAGCTATCTACTGCCAGAAAATTTCGCCCTTGTGTGTATTTATAGATCACAACCAAAGTCAGTTCTTGATCTTCTTTGGACTGAACTTGAGGCTCTCATGAAAATCACTTACTGAGCAATTTCTCTTTGACAATTACTTGGACATCTATGAACCGGTCTTTAATCTCACCAGTGTAGTACAGGCTACACTCCTTTTTTTATTGCTTTTTTTTTTTTTTTAGATCAGAAGGACACACAAAACTGTCAAATAGACATCTCTGATTTCCAGCAATCTATAAAGATAATTTTAATCAGATAAATATGAAATCTCATTTTTATAAGAGGTTTCGTTGATTGCTTTTAAGAAAATACATTTTGGCATTGGCTGGCATTGACTGTGCTACTATTCATTAATGTTTTATTCGCCTCCCGTATCTACTTAGTCACAATTTTGTGTGGGACTAGTGTCAGACTAATTGGGCTTGGGAAGTCCAGGTCATCACAATACCATTTTAAAGTATGGACTTGACGTGCTGCTGGCTAGTGTGTGATCAGCATGACACCTGGCAGGCTGTACCAGCGTAACTTCAGCGCTTTCCTGGTCCTTTGTAGCTTCCCTGATCTTTCAGCATTTTTTACAAATCATGTCAGTGATGCAGGAAGCTCCTCGGACACTTCTTGTAATATCCTTTGTTGCAAATTTTCTGGTGCTGCTACTGTATGTTGCTATAATGGTTGCTATTTGACAGCCTCCATTGCTACTGATGAGACAGAAAGTATTTATTCCTTCCTGTGAAATAAGCACATCCCATTTCTTTCCAAACACAGAATATAAATATTCAATGAATATTTCTTCTTTTTGTGTATCACAATTAACAACTGGACCTACAGGGACTAACAGAGGGAGGAGACATTACTGAACTCAATGTTTTTGTCAGAGAAAATGGGTGTGAAACAGATTTAAATATGAAATCACAAGGAGGTTATAACCAACCGAATTATCAGGTTCTAAAATGCTTCTTTCTACACTCCCCTCCAGCCCTTGGGGTCTGGGGACAAAAAGAACCACTTTAAGATTAATATAATTCTTTCCATGAAGAGGGTTATTTCGTATGGCACTACAGATAGCATGGGGATTTAATGATCCACGAGGTCCCTTTGAATCCTATTCTCCTGTATGATAGCAAGGATTTCATTAGGTCTTAGTATACTTAAATAATGCCGCCTTGCCCTTAATCTTTAAACCCAGGATTTTTTCATTAATGTTTTATCTTCACCATCAGCTGTCTCTTTCCTAGCTGGTGACTTGTTTGCACAGCTATCAGACTTTCTGCTAATTCACATTTGTGATATATAATAAGGTTTGTAATGATTGTTATTGGTTGCCGCTTTCACTTCTTGTCTTTACCAAGATGGATTTGAGACCAAAAAGCCTCCCGTAGAATGACAGGTTGTGGGTTTGGGGGAATCTAATTAGGCTTGTTCAAAACCAATATTCTTTTTATGCTAACGTTTTTCCTTGTAACAATTATTTCACTGTAGCTGACCTCTGGGAATTGTCTTTGGAAGGAACCAAAGACAAGGTTGCAGGCTTGGAAGTCGTCTGCCTGCACACGGCCGAGCATGTCAGCGTTTCCACGGAGGGAGCCACTGGTTTCCAGCTCTCCTATTGACTCGTTTTTACCCTTTCTAAAAGAAATCCTACCTATCATCCCCAGTGAGCACAAGATTGTTCCACTCGTGCGGGCTCCACACCTGCAGCACCCAGCTTCTCTCTTGGGGCTGTGGCGTCCGCCCCAGCCCCAGCTCGGGAGTGGGCTGCCAGCTCCCACAGCCCCACCTCACCCGGCACCCAGCAGCCCCCCCAGCCTGGAAGTGCCGCTGGAGGGCTGGGAGGTGAGGCCAGGCACGCTGTGGGTCATTTCTCACCGGGGAGCAGCTCCCAGGGGCCTCCCCAGCAGTTTTAGGTAGAGCAGCACGAGGGTCCTCGCTGTACGGGGGGGTCGGTACGTGGCTGGCAGGGCGAGGGAGCCTGGGCACCCCCGATGAAGAACAGGCGGGGTCTGATTGAATCCCTTTGGGTTTATAGCCTGCTGGCAGCTTAGCTTTAGGAGCGTCGGGAAAAGTCCCCTGTGCACCGAAGAAATACAACAACGTTTTTCATACGTGACCGACGGTGAATTGCTACTTCATGTTCAAACCAGTTCTTCAGCAGCAGCGGGGTCGCTGGCTGTTCCTCCCTACGCACACCACGCCGGCAGCACCGAGCACTCAAGTTGAAGAGGAGTAAGCACTTCTCAATTAGTGCTGGACTTGATGAAATGGGAGGCTGTGGCAGCGGCGCGCACGCTCGCGTGAAGCCCGGCTGTCCCTGCGCTCGGCGGTGGGCAGCAGCTCGGCATGGGCAGTGATGGGCACCGCGGGGGTCTCGGTGCCTCCATTCCTTCATCAGGCTTGCTGCTCTTTTACAGCCATAAATGAAACATGTGGCTGCGGCAGTTTAATTAACAGGTGACATTTTAACAATGCTGGCAGCACAGTGCGGGAAGACATTGAACATTAATGAATTATGTGAGGCCGGTGTCAGTTCTGTGGGGTTCATTCATCCTCCTCTTTTGAGGCAATCACCTATTCGCTTCTGAAAACAAATGTTCAAATAAACCCCACTCATATGCATTGAAAACAGCTTCTCAGGAGGATTCCTGATGTGGCAAAATGGCAGAGGTCCTGTCAATGCAGACAGGACGCAGTCGGTGTTTTGGGATCCATAACTGAGCAGATGACTACTGGAGGACCAGAGATAGCTGTGAAGAGAAGCAGCCTACATGCATGTGTCATGAGCACTGGATGAGAATTTTCCCCAATAATTCAGCCTTCTAGACATGAAGACTTGGTTTTAACAACAGGTTTTGTTGTTAGAATGCGTTTTCAGTGTTGGCACCTGCCTCTAGGTCACCTGGGCTTCTCCTGGAACAGTGCGTTAGAAGAAAATGGGATGTGTATACACACATGCATAATATAGCAAACCCTCCTCTCTCTGCCAGCTCCTTGCTATTTGCTAAATGGCACAATAATTAGGGTCAGTGATTTATCACAGAAATACAGAGAAAGTCACAAGCCTGATAACAGAGGGGAAAAAACCCTCAGTTGCTAAAATAAATAGTAACCAAGTACTGAGAGTCTGTACTTGAATTGAAATCACCTTGAGAATTTTAAACCATTTAACGATATTTAACCGGCTGTTTCAAGCCACATGAAGACAACACCCCGCTGCCTGCTGGCAAGAGCAGCGAGGCGGGTGGGAAGGAGGGCTCCACAGTTCCTCGCTTCTCCTTCAGCGCTGCTTTCTGCCCCAGGCTGGCACACACAGCCAATGCTTCTTGAACCCCACCACATCCCTTCCCTGCCGCCCACCCACTTGGCACCAGAGAAAGGATCTCCTGAACTTCCATAACCACAGAGCAAATGTCCAGCCCAGAGAAAACCTTGATCTCCCATGGCTCCCAGCCCCCTGGGGGCATCCATCCCCCTGCCTTCCTCCTCCGCCTGCAAGAGCCATGGAGCATCAAAAGTTGTACATTTATAGTCTCTAAGCTCTTATTTGATGTCGTTTCTCCACATAGCGTTACCTCAACAATCTTCTCCTGCCTTGAGTGCTGTTGCAGAGTCCCATACCCACTTTTCCTCCCACCCCATGATCTGCCACCGCTGCCATCATCCTGCAGAAGGAAAACGGGCTGTCCTGCACTGTCAGGACTGCTTGAAACTGGGGTGCACCCCAACTTCAGCCCCAGTTGCAGCCTTTGCTGTGGTGTGCAGACACACCTGCATTTTGAAGGATATTCAGAGCTTGGACCAGTGGAGGTTTGGGCTCATGGCTGATCTGGCACCTACGCCTATTTTTATTTTTAATTATCTGCTGAAACACTTGGGTTTTTTCTTACAGCATCCCTGCCGCACTCTGTGCGAAATCCCCAGCCTGGTTACAGGCATGTGTTGCCAGCAAGGGAGGTGGAATCTTCTTACCCTGAGACCAAGGGTCTGACCTGCTGACACTAAATCTGGGATTTCCAGTTGCAGCACCAGTTTGTTTCACCCACCCTACATCGCATCCAGTCTGGGGCTCCCCAGTGAAGAATGATATTAACACGGAACTCAGCAGCAGGTCACTGGGGTGGTCAGGGAACAGCAGCTCATAACATGCAGGGAGACACCGGGAGAAGTGGGGTTGTTCAGCTGTCGGATGAGAAGGTATGGATGCTGCCTGCGGTGGGAAGGCACAGGGAAGAGGGAGCCAGACTTTCCTTGGAGATGCGCTGTAGCAGAAGGGGCAACAGGCACAAGGTGGGACGTGAGCAATTCGGATGTGGTATGGGAAAAGCTTCTTTATCCTAAGGGTCATCAAAGGTAGAAACGGTGCCCAGAGAAGTTACGAAATCCCCCTTCTTGGAGCTGTTCAGGACTCGGCTGGACAAAGCCCTAAGTAACCTGCGTTATGGGCCGGCTCTGAGCGGGGCCTCTGGAGCATCTTCCCCACTTCTGTTAGTTTGTGAATTCATTTTGTGAATTTCATTTTTTGAGTTATGCTTTTTCTTCCCTTGCATGGCTTCTGTCAGTCAAGCCCAGCCCCGTTTCTGTTGACCATCGTTTGGGAAGATGCAGGTTTGTCACCACAGAACAGGGGTCGAGAATTGTTCTCATCCCATTGTCCTGAGCAGACCTGTGCACCGCGCTGCAGCTTTGCTCTGGGGTGGCATATGGCACCCTACACAGCATGCCTCTGCTGGGCTGTCACCAGCTGAACCTCGTTCTCACTGGTTGTATAGGAGATCCAGTGACCCTTCCCAAAGCCCTGAAGGCTGAGAGATTTTATCTGGGAATATACTGAGCCTTGAAGCCTGGAGGTGACTGACAAGACGTAACCAAAGCCCAGCAAGGTCATGCTTTGCATGGTTTCTGATCAGGGAAAACACCCTCAATATTCCCACCAGGAGTCTTCCACACGAGGACAAGAATTTGGGATTAATCTCAGCAAATACATCTCCCCGAAGTGTTTTCCTAAACATCCAGGGCAATAAACATCTGTCCATTTCCAAAGATTTCTTTTGCCCAGTAGCCACCCTTGCTGCTAATTATGGCTTGTGCAAAGCTTGACCTTTCCGTGACCGTGAACTCCCTCTAAAATGAAAAAAATACCTCTTTGATGTGAAGATAATATACTTGTTATAAACCCTATCCCCTAGCATCTCTCAGAACTGGAGAACTGAGGCACTAAGTACATGCATGACCACTCAGAGCTGGTATTATATTGCCAGCACTTCAGAGTTAATTACTTTTTGCTTTCAAAGGAGGAAAAAAAAATTTGAATTGGTTTAATATCAGTCTCACACCAAAGGTGTTTCTTACTACATTTCTTCCATAAAGCCATCAGTAGCATGAATTAAAATTCTCGCCGCCACCCCACCCCCCCACCCAGCTCCTTCTTTCACTGCAAAGACCAGATTTTTAAGTGAAATAAGCAAATAGTTATGACCTCACTAGTGGGTCCTTCCAGAGTCAGGGCTGGAATTTGTAGGATGTGATCCACATCTTGGCTCTTGAGGAGAGGAGCACGGTGGTGCCCGAGTTACAAAAGCTCTGTAACCAACAGGGGAAAATCCCCCACTTGATGTTGGGGAAAATCAGACCTTGCTGTAAGTCATGGTGCACAGCTCCAGGAGCACTCCAGCGCTCAGGGCTACCTCACCAAGGATCTCACTAGCTCCCAAGGCAACAAGGCTGGAAAAGACAGTATCTCATCTCTCCTCATTTTAAACTTAAAAATAATTAAACTTAAAAATTAAAAAATACTGTGTAAGAGCAAAAGGCCACTGGGGCCAGCCAGCTACTCAGTGGAAGAAGCTTCAGAAGGACTGAAAAACCAGGGCCATGGGGAAGGAGACATTCCTAAATAGCCAGTTGTTTTATCAGAAATTGCATCTTGTCTCACACCAAACTTCATCCGCTGATTTTTTTCAAGTCTTTTTGAACATGTTTATGGTTTCTGCCCTCACAACACCTGACAGTGGCAAGTTCCACCGTGCATGGGGTACATCATGGGAAAAGCCCTTCCCTGTGGTCGCACAAATGCTGCCCAGTAACGCAAGAACTGGAGCCATCCAGAGAAACCACATAAGCGAATAATGCTCCCTCTGGGGGCTTCATCATCTTAGTTTTCTGGTGACAGTCTTCATCTGCTTAGTCTCTGCTCTTAGAGGAACCGTCCCCTGTCTTCCCCTGGTCTAACTGTAGGGCCTGGCAGTGCCGCTGGGCTCCCAGGTCTGGGTGCTCCCAACTCGGCACGGCTCCTCAGCAGGGAAGGAGGATGCTCTCAGCCCATACCACTGCCCTCCAGTGTCCTGGGCTTGCAGGCTGGAAACAGGCTGGAGAGGTCTGTGTGTGAGAATCAGGGGAAGAAGACGCCAAAGTGACAGTAGTCTTGTGGGTTTTATCACCCTGGAGTGCCAATACATCCCTTCGAGGATGATACGGCTTGGAGGATGGCAGCCCATATTCCAAGATACAGGCACACCCAGCTATTCCAGGGTGCTGCTCGGCACCTTGCTCCTCTCCAGCTATTTACCAGACTTCTGTCTCCCTTTATGATCGCTTCTGAATTTTGTTCAGTCCCTGGGGCAGCATCAGGCTCAGCAGTGATTCTTCCAGAGCATCCTCTCTCCAGTAGGAGAGCTGAATTCCACCTTTGCTTCCAATCTCATCCTTCATTCATTTGTGAGCATTTGGTGTAGATGGCTGGAGGAAGTGTGGGATACCAGCGGGATCTCCCTTCTTTGCACACTTGGTGGCTCCTTTAAGAGCATTTAGCATGGAAAAGTGCAGCTTCTGCCTAAGAACTTCTACTGACACTGTCTGCAATGGTCCCAAGAGCTCATTAATTCCATGTATTCCAGTTTCCACTATCTGGTGAGCATGGAAATCATACCCTGTAAAAAAATTGGACGCGCTTACCTGCTGCTGCTGCTCTAGTACCCAGGCTGTGTCTGTGCTACAGTGCCAAGAGCATGATCGCAGGCTCACTTCTGCTCACCACCTTCAGACGTTGCGGGCTGAGAGCTGCACCAAACAGAATTGCTCTGACCACCTTCCCAGGATGCCTATTGATCAAGCAATAAGGACAAGAAATTAAAATGTGCATATTTCAACACAGAATAGATTCTTCTGCCAGCAAGTACTAGCAACACCACACATTTTAGCATCAAATCCCACTAAAATTACTTAGGACTCAAGACGGCACATAGATTCCAGTGCTGTCCAGTCACAGAGCTGTAGTATCATGCCTGTCAGCTGTGTACGAGGTTTGAAGGCAGGTGAGCCTTGAGTTAATGGTACATAACTATGGGGGCTAAGTCAGCCTCGTGTAAGGAGGATGTATTCCACACCTTGCCTCTCATGCAGAGGAGAACATCTTAGAGGCAAACCGTGCAATTCCTTCTGGTACAAGGAATTTAATAGCCTCTCTCTATAAATGCATATATACACAATCACAGGCACCCCTACTTCCAGCCTCACCTTCCACTCGGGAGTGTTTTTCCAAGGATTTGCCATTCAGTGCTGTGGGAGTGCAAACAAAGTGAGACGTGGTATTTTCAGTTTGGTCTGCTCAAAGGTACCCTCTGTGTGTAGGATATACAGAAAAAGTTACTCTTTAAGCTTTCAAGGCTGCGAGGGTTGCTGTCATTATGTAGCTTTTCCCAGCAGGAAGGTCTGTGTGGCAAGTCCTCTACAAAGCTGACTTGGAAGAAGAACCCGTCAGCAGCAGTGACGGACATCCTGCAGGCCAGGCGGGGCAAGGCAACGAGATTTAGTCTTACGTGCACCAGAAAAGAAATCAGGTTGCATTTTTTAGGTTGTCTGATGTTGCAGTGCCTTGCAACATGCGAAGTGAAGGGACTGGGTTTGCAAGGCTTATGTCATCCTTCCTAAGCCATCCTGCCAGTGACCGGGTTCAGAGGCATCTCATGCATGTTTTAGCGGCCGTTATTTCTCCTGCTCCTTTAGTACACGACTATTTGTTCATCTTCAAATGAGGTTTGACATCTCACTGTAAATAGTCTGGGTTATAAACATCTCAGGTGTCAAAGTCTGAGCGTGTTTGCCTGCCATTCTGGTTTGCATCTCTTTCTCATTCTGCCTGTTCAGCAGCTGTGTCCTTGGTGACGACTGTGTTTGAACTTGGAATCTGATTTAGGCACAGGCTGGGTATTAACTGGTTGGTAGAGCTGGCTGGAAGATGAATATTCAGCTCCAGACCAGGAAAAATTACTCCAGAAGGGCTGGCAAGGAGCAAGGGACCAGGAAGCCACAAGCACGTGGCCGCTGGAGGGACACAGGGCTGGGAGTGGGGCTCAGTCCCACAGCAGATGAAGCCACTTGGTGAACCAGGTACATCTGTGTTCCTGTCCGCTGCTGGCAGGATCTCAGAACGGCCACATTCCTGCAAAACATCTCCTACCACTGCGGGTCAGAAGTGCCACCTAATCCAGGCAGGCGAGGGCCACCCTGCGCCGGGGGGAGCTTTACCAGCCCATCTCAGCCTGACCTTGCAGAGCCAGGCAACCTGCAATAGGCTGAACACTGGCCAAGAGCATCTGATCCAGCAATAATTTAGGGGCCAAAATTCTCCAAAGCACATCAACTTACCTCATTATTTTATAGGATTTAAATGAAAACAGTAATTCATCAGAAATACGTAAGGAAGCGGCTGTCTGATGGACATTCTTCCCATATTAAAAGAGACACAGAAGCAATTATCTTCATATGCCTTTTCCTATGTGAGTGAATTAGTATCGTGCCTCCATCTCAGAGGATATTCAAATGTGACTTGGGATTAATTAAATTGTAAGTCACCTGGAGGGGAAGTCAGAAGCATGTACATTTTCTGCTGCAGACATTTTAAGGTGAGGAAAGAGGAATATTTTACCAGCAAGACCTTTCGGTCTTGATGGGGAAGAAGAACTGAAGAGCAGCTTGGGAATTTCAGGACAAAGAGCACAGAACAACCCAAACCATGAAAATGCAGATGCTGGTAACTGTAGCCACCACCTCGTGCAGCTCATGGTCTCCAGCATCCGGCAGCAGTGGAAGAGCTAGCGGGAGGTTCCTGGAGGGGCTGCACATCGTGCATGTGGCCCTTTCCATTCAGATTCCCTATAAACCCACAGCAGACCCCTTTTAGTGACGAGCCTGGTGATGGCAGCAGTTACGGTGACCCTGCTTTCAGGCACTTCCAATTCATCACAGGCACAGAGGCTGCAGCTTCCCAGCCCCTGGCACCGCAGCGAGGGGTGAGGCATCACGGCAGCAAGGACAGCCAGGACTGGAGAAGCACAGGCAGGCTGAGGAAGATGATGGAATGAACTTGAAAAGACATAAAGAAATAGATGCTGGGCAACCAGCAAGAGGGGAATAAATACCTGGTTGTGTGACGGAGGTTGGGAGCAGGTGAAAGATGGATAGAGCACAGGGCTGCAGTAGCATGTCCGTGGATCAATGCTGTAGGAGTTGTGAGCCACAGACATTGCTTGGGGGTGTTACGGCCGGGCCCCGGGCTCCTTCCAGCCCCAGCCCTTTGCTGCAGGAGGCCATACGGGAGGCGTCCAGGCCCAGCAGCACATCCTTCCCTGCAGAGCCCCCACAGCGTTTCCCCAGTGCTGGTGTGTACTGAAGCCTCCCCCCTTGCCAGGTCAACTGTCTCTAATGAGCAGCCACCACCCTTCCTCCAGCATCTCCCAGAGAGCTGAGGATGGACCAGTAGCCGCTGCTCTTTGAAACCTTTCTTTGGTTGGATTGTGCTGGGCAGCCGTGGCCCCATGTGGAGCTACCCAAACCACAGCATCACTGTAACTCTTTCTCACCTGGCTGCAGGAGGAGATGATGCCCTTGCAGCAGCCAGCTGCAGGACCCCCCCCCTCGCCCCAGACACCACGTCCAGAGAAGAGGAAAGGCCACAGAGGCACTGTAGAAGTAAAAAGCAGAGAGTACTTCTACTTCTCCTTGCAAGGCAAGATGGAAAAGCACCTACAGCCATGGCACGAGGCTCTGGATGACGGCCAGGCCAGCACTGAGTGGAAGGAGGCTTTGGCACTCAGTGCCAGGCCGGCAGCGTTACGGCAGACCACCAGCACTTGTCCTCCATCCTTCATGGCTCACAGCAAGGTGGGCTGGTCCCGTCTGTCCCTGTGGGATTTCCTGTAGTTGACCAGGACTCCTGCTGTGTTCTCCAGCCGTGTCACCTGCCTGTGCTCCACTTCCAGGGCATCATTGCTGAATGCAGAGCTGAGGCTCCATCCCACCTTCTGCAGAGAGGCTCAAAGTTGCCCCACTCTCCTCCCTCATCTTGTTCCAGCCATTTGGGCAAGGAGAGCTGTGTGGTGTCCTTCACCACCATGCAGGGAGCCACTGATCTCTCCATCATGTAGGAACTCCCACATGTCAGAGCCTCTGAGAACAAATTCACCTGAGATCGAGGTGGAAATGAAGCTTCAGTGTCCCTCGACTCCAGCTCAACACCTTTCTCGAGCTTTCCCACCACACCAGCTAGTAGCTTCCCTGTAAAACATCACTTTAATTTAATTTCCCACTTGTTAGTGGCTCCCTGAAGGATTAGAAACGGGAGAAAGTTTTAGTGGAATGCAAAGAAAAGGAAGAAATGAGCCAACGCAGCCTTCAAAGAAAAGCTCAAGGTAAAATGAGATTGCAAACACGTTACCATGCATCCACCGCAGCAGAGGAGCCGTCCATCTGCCCGCTCCGCCCCTGTGCAGGGAAGTGGGGATCCCAGCAAAGCCACAGGCTCTGGAAAAAATTGTACCTTAATCTGCATTGCTGTGAGTGTGCCTGGGGGAAGCGCAGTCACAGGGGTATCGGTGCAGGGGTATCAGTGCAGGGCTCCTGCAAGGTGCCTCCCTACCCAGGCAGCTGCTCTGTGCACCTGCGCCTCTCCTGCTTGTACGTGGAGCTCCAGGGCCGGTTCATAACTTGCATCAGCTGCAGCAACTCTGGCTGCTGCCCTGCTCTGGTACCCAGCTTGTCTCTGCAGGAAACGCTCCCCACACCGATCTCTCCGCTCCTCATCTCTCCTCCCCCCACCCCCCCCAGATCCCCCTCGCTGGAGACAGGACGGGATCCAGCGGTGCTCTGCCAAGTTACAGGGGCTGCCTGACAGCTACAATGAGGGAGCAGTTTATATTTCAGAGCTCTGTGCAATGATTGCCTAATTAATCCCCATCCCCCACCCCTACATCCAGTAACAGTGAGGACATCTCGATTATTCCCCTTCTCCCGATGCGGGGAAGCTGCAGCACAGCAAACTTCCACGATCCGCTCCCGGCCAGCACGAGAAGGGACCTGGAGATAAGAAGCTAATGCTGAGCCCCCCCGCTGAATACAGGGGATGAAGAAGGCGCCTGCCGAGCAGGAGCCCTCCTCACCAGCATCCCTCCCCACCTGGCTGTGCTCAGAGGACAATTCGATTACACGGCCGCTTCCCTTTCATTGTGATCCAATTTACGGGGGAATTAATGGGGGCAGAGGAAGAGGCCCAAGGGATGAAAAAGCCAGGGCAACTGGCAGCTCCCAGCCTTCCTGAAAAACGCAACGCTTGCCAGGATGGCTGTGTTGGAGTGGAGGGGGCTGCTGCAGCGGGGGGAGGCAGGTGCAGACGCCAGCCTTGTTTACAGCGGGGATTTTGCAGGGGTGCAGCTGAAGTCTGCCGTTCAGTGTCCCCCCCGGGCGGCTGCCACCAGCACAGGCTGGGGAAAAATCACAGCTGAAGCTTCTTGGTGGCTGCACGGGGAAGGCAGTCTGCGATAGCAGCGGGGTGTCTGGCTCGCTTGCCTGTGCAGCTCCAGGGCTCACGCAACACCTTTGCCGATTTCCCGTTCTTCCCTGAGGACCCACGGCTCCCCTGGGCTTACAGCATCACCGTCCCCACGGAGCAGCCGGCAGCAGCCCACTCCCCCACTGGCGGTGCCACCCTGACGGGTGACCGAGCGTACCGCGGTGCCCGTCACCCCGGTGGGACAGCGGGTTGGCAGGCACTGTCATGAGACACTCATACTTGGAAATACAGTAAAATCCCGGCCTCATTTGTCCGGGCTGTGGGTTTGCTGTGCTGCAGGTAGAGACGTGGGAGCTGGCTCCTGCAGTGCTGTCGAAAGCCCAGGCTGGTGTTACGCCGAGTGCCCTGCTCTGCAAGGCCAGCCCAAGCTGCCAGTACCAGCTGCAGTCCAGAAGCGCTCCGGAAACTTTGCTCAGCATGGAGCCACAGCGATTGAACCGACCGAACCGTGGGGCCAGGGAGCTCTGCACAGGACACACCTGAGGACCCTTTGGGAGACGATGACCTGTGCAAAGCCAGATGGACTCCAGAGGCATCTGGTCTGGTGGCATTCCTGCTGCTCCAGAGCATCCCCCAGGTATCTCTGTGCCACGCTGCCTCACGCCCTGGGAGCAGTGCTGGGTGGTGGCACTGGGACAGGCCTGTGCTAACAGGGAACTGGGGGATGCAGGGGCCAGTGGGAACAAGAGGAACAGGGAATAATTATTCCCAGGTCCACACTGCCCCTCTGCAGAGCCCCCGTGGCACCTTTGTGCTTTGCTCTGTTATGTTCCATGTTATTGAAGGTTTTCTGCTCACCTGAGTAGCTGAGCCCTTGGATGATCTCCAGGATCTTGGAGAGCAGAGAGTTGATTGCACATATCCATCTTCCAGTGTGCAGACTGAGGAAGGATGGAGGAGACATGGTGTCCCAGGGAAGCTGTAGCTCAGGTAGGTGCATTGGTTACATCATTAAATTTACAACTCCGGTGCCTTGGGTGCTGGCATGGCACGGTGGTATTTTTTGCAGCTAAATCCTCTTTGAAAGTTCACATCTATTCAAACTGTTGAGATGTGCTTGAATCCCTCAGCTCATGTCAGCTCCCTTCTGTGTGGGGGATAATCTCTCCAGATGGCGGATCACACGACAGATGAGCAACTTCATTGTCATTTCTCTCCAGAACTGGAGAAGACTCAGATCAATGGAGAGGTTCTGAAGAAGCTTCCTTCATAAGGACTTGTCCTGGGCACCAGGGCAGTGATGGCACAGCCAAGGACCAAAGGAAAGGGCTAATTCCCTCCTGGGGCTCTGGGGGTAGAAAACAGAGTCTAGTACAGAGCAAAAAAAATGGGGCAAAAACATTTCTGGAGTTTAGAGGGGCAGGAAGAAGATGATTCCATAAGTCAAAGCAGCTAGGTCACCAACCCACGAAACTGAGATGGTTAGAAAAGCCCAAATGGTAGCCTGGATGAGGAAGAAAATGACACTAAGCACCTGCCTGAATTACGTACCTTTCACATGCTGACTATCATAGCTGCACAAAGGTGTAACTGCTTCTCGGAGGAGTAGTAGTGAGCTAAAAGTCACTTGCACTGGGAAGAAGCCAAGGACCTACAATTGTGAGTGCAGTGGTGGGACTCTGTGTGTTACAATCTAATGAGACGCCCAAGCCTGCCTGTATCTGATGAATGAATTAGCTGTTACTTCTTAATTTCCGTGCCTGTCGCCTTCCACCCCGCTTTCACCTGGGGCCGCCTCCTGAGCATGCACGGTGCGGATCCAGCCTTGCCAGTGGGGCCCGTGGGCTGTTAGCTCAGGGGTCTGAGAACAGACGCTCTTTTGAAGCAGGTCCAAAAAATACCCTGCTGCTTTGTTTTAATTACTGTTGCTTGAATTATGACAGGAGGGCTCCCGGATGGGGTCAGCTTTACTGTGCCGTCGCTGTCTCTCACGGTCCCACAACAGCTACCCAGCGCGGCTCCTTGCAGACCTGACCTTGACCTTGACCTTGGCTGTACGTCCTCGGCCCAGCCTTCCCCCACTGATGATGTGGTAGCCACAGCGAGCACAACGTGGTTTTATCTAAAATGCAGGGGGTGTCTGTACTCCCAGTAACGCTCAAGCAACCTCTGATGACAATTTGGCACCTAGTGCTGGTGTAGCACAACCAGGAGGTGTTAATGGTGTGTGTTAACGAAGCATGGCTTCTGCGGAGGTTTTATTTAGGTGGTGATGGCACGAGGACGGTGACCCACTGAAAGGAAGGGGAAGTGCGCTAGGAAAGGGAGAAGGAGCTGGAGAAACGAAATGTCACTGACTTCAAAGATGAAGGATTCTCTTTATAGTCTGAAAGAGGCTGAATAAAGTGACTGGCATTGTTTAGCTACATAGGATTTTCTGCTTGTGTCAGATTATTTTAAACGTCAGTTTGATTAGCCTGATTGCTCTTGATTTGTCCCTAAGAAATGCATTACATTAGTTTAGCTTTATATTGAGAAGATACTTTGAATTATACGCTTACATAGACATTTATTGATGTGATTTCCTTTCTCCCAACAGATGTGTTAGCTTTGCCCACAGCGCTTGAAGTTTAGTTTTAGGCGTAGAGCTCCCAGCTGGTTCCAGCTGTGGCAAAGCTGCCCTCTCCACAAACACCTGGAGCACCTGCTCACGAGGAGGCTCCAGCCATCCCCTCCACTTGGTGCAAGAGAAAGCCGGTAACACTGCACCCAGCTGTGCCGCAGGCACCTGAGGGGCAGGGCCAATTCGCACGTCAGGATAAACCCCTGAAAACAGGAAAAGCACCCCTTTTGCTAATGTTTTTAAGGAGAAGGAGTTACCAGGAGAGGAAGGAGGAGGAAGGCTTGGTGCACCCTCGTTGAAAGCACCACCAAAGGTGAGATTCTACGGCCCAGGAATGTAGCCAGCGTTAAACCCCATTGCACTAAGGTGTATGATTAACAACACGTTGTTCCACCTCCACTTCGCAGTTGTGAAAAGTGGATTTACTCACTGAAGCCTTGCTGGTGAGCTCCCCCACCCATGGCACCAGGACAGAGATCACTCCTCATCCTCAGCCATACATTCTGGAACATTCCTTCTGATAAAAGGGACCTGGGGACTCAAACAAGCATTTTAAGGATACCCTTGCCAGATTTTGTGCATGTCGTATCAGTGACCGATCAAGGCATCTCTTAGGATGCTGCTGGGGTCTGGCTGCGAAAGAGCTGCAGCTCTTTGCTCCTGTGCCTCGTGCATGGGGCCCAGCCCTGGAGAGGGACAAGCACACAGCAAATCCCCACCATGAAATAACCCACAGACCGACCTCCTCCTCAGGCGGAAAGCAGCTCGGGAAGGAGCACCCTGTTGGGTCCCCCCGGCATCGCTGAAGGACAAGGTCAGGAAGTTTCAGGGTTGGCCTTGGCACCAACAGGGCAAAGCCAGGTTATTAAATCCCACGGCCAGAAATGAGCAACCTCTGGCCACCTCCTACAGCCCAGCCGTGCTGGGAGCGCTCCCTTGCATCATCAGCTTCTCGGTCCTGCCAGGTGAGGGAAACATTTCCAAGATTTCATTTAATACCTGTATTTAATCCATTAGTTCTCCCTGCAGACTGCCTGAAGGCTGGGCTGTGATTAAGGACGAGATAAGTGCCCTGCTTATTGCTCTCCTGATACTTCACTTTCCTCTCCACTTCCACGGGCAGTTTTCACCCCGCAGTCATGCAGTGCCTTGGTAGGGCGCGTGGGCCCCGCTGCCCTGTCCTCTCGCCATGGGTTGATGAGGAGAGATTCCCCCCAGCTCCAGCAATGCAGTTCCCACCCTCCCGTGCCTGCAGCAGGGTAAGATGCTCCACTCACAGAGAGGGAACTCTGTGCACTGCTGGGCAGGAATGGGAGGAGAGCCAGGAGTAAACCCCTTGCTCCAAGCATCCATACCTCCGAGCAGACATCTGTACCATCAGGAGTGGCCAGGATGGATTCACCAAGGGGAAGTCAGGCTGCACCAACTCGATAACCTTCTGTGAAGATGGGACTGGCCTGGCAAATGAGGGTTGAACTGTGGAGATTGTCTACCTGGACCTCACGAAAGGCTTTGATGTTGCCTCCTGTAAGATCCTCATATGGAAGCTGATGGAGTACAGGCCGGATGAGCAGGGAGTGAAGTGGACTGAAAAGCGGCTGAAGGGCTGGGCCCAGAGGGTGGTTATCATCTAGGTCTAGCAGGAGGCCAGTAACTAGTGGTGCACCCCAGGGGTCAGTTCTGGGTCCAGTCCTGTTGAACATCTTCATTAATGATCTGGATGATGGGGCAGAGTGGGCCCTCAGCACATTTGCTGATGATGCCAAAGCGGGAGGAGTGGCTGATACACCAGAGGGTCCAGAGGGACCTCAACAAGTTGGAGAAGTGGGCTGAAGGAACCTCATGCAGTTCAACAAGGGCAAGGGCAAAGTCCGGCACCTGGGGGCGGAACAACCCCATGCACCGATATACGCTGGGGGCCACCCAGCTGGAAAGCAGCTTTGCAGAAAAGGACCTGAGGGGTCCCTGTGGACACCAGGTTGAACATGAGCCAGCAACGTGCCCTTGCCACAAGGAAGACTGATGGTATCCTGGGCTCGTTAGGTAAAGTATTGCCAGCAGGTCAAGGGAGGTGGTCTTCCAAGCCACACTTGGAGTCCTGTGGCTGGTTCTGGGCTGCCCTGTGCAAGAGAGAGATGGACATACTGGACAGAGTCCAACAAAGGGCTACAAAGGTGAGGCAGGGACTGGAGCACCTCTCCTAGGAGGAAAGGCTGAAAGCTGGGGCTGTTCAGCCTGGAGCAGAGAAGGCTCAGTGGGGGAACTTATTAATGTATATGAACACCTGCAGGAAAGGTGTGAAGAGGATGGAGCCAGGCTGCTCTCCAGGGACAGGAACTGAGGCAACAGGCACAACACGGAACACAAAAGGCTCCAGCTGAACATCGGGAAATGCTTTTTTATTCTGAGGGTGACCAAGCCCTGGCACAGGGTACCCAGGGAGGCTGGGCAGTCTCCATCCTTGGAGATATTCCAAAGGCATCTGGACATGGCCCAGGTGCAGCTTGCTCAAGGTGGCCCTACTTGAGCAGGGGGTTGAACCAGATGACTCGCACAGTTCCCTTCCAACCTCAGCTATTCTGTGATTTTGTGTAGTTACAGCCCTTGATGTCAGGAAAAGTTATCAGCAAGATGGACAAAGAGTCACCTGCAACCATCTGTTCTCCTTGATTCCTTGCCATTAAGCTATAGGTTTGGGTATCATCTGTTTCATTCTCCCAGTTTAAAGGGAAAATTTGGGGTTTTTTTTATTATTTTCTCTCTTCAAAATACAAGGGGAGGGCTGGGGGAAGTGGCCAGGCCAGGAAGGAATGGGAGTAACCACCTCCCGCAGACCGTGCCCCGTGTACAGCTCTTCCCACTGATGCGCTGCGTGAATCCTGCAGCGCAGCCGCGGCTCCTGGGAAGACCCGAGTGGACAAACAGCACCAGCATCTGCGGCCCACCAGCTCCCTGAGCTGCTGCAGCTGTCGCTGCTACAGCACAGAGTGCACCAGTCCCACTGAACGTTTGGCTCCCAGGGCTAAAAAAGGCTGGATTTCCCATTCAGAGTGATCCATCAGTGGCCGTGAGGCCAGAGCAGTTCCCGTTTCTGCTTCCTTGTTACATCCCCAGGTGCCAAAGGGTGTTTCATATGGGACAGGGAAAGGTTCTGGTTCACCTCCCCTTTCTAGTCAACAAACACGATAACTAACACTTCGGTAATGCTGTTCACCTCCTGTTCGCTGGTTTTGACCACCTGAACAAATGTGCTTCCCCGCACAGTGTTCACCGGGCTTGGGTTTGGTATTTCTGATGGTTCGGCTCACACCTTTCCCGGGGCAGGCTCCATTAGCATGGGGATTGGCACTCCCGCAAGGGACTCATTAGTACAGTGCCAGGCCAGAGCCCTTTAGTTCATGGCAGCACCTGGTCCATCAATGCACCAAAGATGCTGGTGCCCACTGCATGAGGAGCAAAAAAATGCAGGTAAAAAACCCCAAACCCAACATGGAAAGGGCTGAACACATGGCGTCCTGACACCCGTCCGACTGGAAGAGCCCATGTCTGCAGCCGATGGAGATAAGCTCTTTTATTCCAAACTCTAGGCAGGCTGCAGCGTGACTGTCCCGATAACAAAACCTGCCACTATTTGTTGCTCTTGGCAATAGTTCCTACCTAAACCGTACAACATCCCTTACCTGTTAGCATTCCCAATGGGAGATGCTTTGGGGGGCTGGGCAGCACCCTGCATGACTTTATGTGCTTGTTTCTCATACACAGACACAACACGCGCTCAGATGAAACGTTCAGAGACAGCGGCACTTCTGAATGCAGCACCAAACACATTTTTGCAACTCACTGCTGCGAGGCGTTCTTGCACCAAGAGGTAGGAGTCAGATCATTCCAATGGACCCGCAGGCTCCTGCTGGCGCTGGTTGCTAACGTGGGACCTTCCTGATGCCTTTGTGTAACTTCCAAGGGGTTGGCACACTCGGAGAGTATTACCCTTCCTGACGGGCTCTGCGGCAGGGGAATACACCAGGATAAAGGCACTGCAAGCCAAGTCCCTTTGCAGCACGTTGTATGTGTCTTTGCTTGGATATGGCACCCGTGTGGTCCGGGAGAGTATGCGGAAGGGACATTTCTCTCAAGATGTGTCATTTCCTAAAGGCCATATTTCCTTCTAACCCCACTTCCCTCTACTCTTCCCTGTTGTAATGGGGATAGTTTTCGTCTCCTGACATCACCAGAAGGGCTGGGAGATGCTGAAAGCTCTTCTTGGAAGGAAGCATTGTAAGGCAAAGGGAGAGCAATTGTGGCGACAGCACAGGGAGAGCAGATACACATCCCTAAAAAGATTTCACAGCCTCATCTGCATTAAAAAAAAGGTTTTGTTTTTGGTTTTTTTTTCTAGAAGCAGCAGGAAAACATGACAAACTCAGCAACTCAAAATATTCTCATGGGATAAAAAGAAAAAGGGTTAAAAAAAGAAAAAGATCAAATCCAGTCCTACCAAATCACATCTGGTTCAAGCAGCAAAGATCACGTGTAAGAAAGTGACCAGCCTGGGGCTGGTGCCAGTTCCCTCCCCGCTGCAGGGAATTAGGGATCCTGGGAGGCATTGCCCGGAGCCCAGACAAGGCTTCATTTCTGGAGAAGGCACAAACGTGCCGTTCGTGAAACCTCTGCCAGGACATGGTGTGGCCTGAGGCAGCCATGACCCAGACCAGCATGGTGGAACTCAGCACCACAGTGCCACCAGCCCCAGGAGTGGACGGGGTGGTGGTGGTGGTGGTAGTGATGGTGGTGATGGCAGTGGTGGTGGTGGTTAAAGGACTAAAACTTCATTTTAAATTGACACCTGTGTGCAGTCACAGAGGGGTTGAGTTTATGAGTGCCCATCAGCACTGACTGGGAGAAGAATCACCAGCACCTTCGCAAAGAGCCGGTACGGACAACCTGACCACAATGACCCAACCTACCATTCCCCTCAGGGCTGGTTCAGACGCTGCGACCTAAGGGTACGCAGGTCAGCTGGCAGCAGCCACTCAGTGGGGTTTGGCAGGACCGTACCCCCATGATCTACGTTAACAGGGCACAGGAAAAGCACACACTCTGCTAAGAGAGCCCGGCAAATTTGGCATTGGATCAGGCAGTTTCCATTGTCAGAAGTGCAGAACAGAAGTGTTCAAGGCTCGGAGGATCCCTTTACCGGGTGGAACCGAGCCAGGCTTCTCAGCTCTATGCACAATTTTAGCTCACTGCAAAACTACCACTGCTCACTCTCCTTTCAGCAAGGAACAGGATGGCAGAGGCTGGTGATATGGGTTCCAGGTGAAAAATAAGCAGGAGCAATATGTCAGGGCTTTAATCACATCTATCCGAGATGTGATTTTTCCTCCTTGCCAGACGTACCTCTTTTTGTACACAGACGTTAATGCTCATGGAACAGTATTTGATCAGCTCTAATTTCCAGCCTGGATCCCTGCCTGTTCCTGTGGCTGAGCAGCCCCAGGTCTCCTCCCGCCGCCGTGGCAGGATTTGCGCATTCATCGCTGCATGCAGCCGGGGCGATGCACGCAGGGTCTGTAACGCACTGCAGTGGAGCCGAGTGGCTGCTCATGCGGCTGGCGCTGCCTCCTCTCTGCCATCCCTGGCTGGTTCATTAGCATCAAACTGTTCAAAGGGATGGAAATTAAATTATATTTAGGTCACATATTTTAAGCAAAAATACCTATTATATTTAAAGCATCTTGTTCAGAGACTCTCTGTCTGCTGCTTCCAGGATGGTTGCACAAATACTCACTGTCCTTAATGTTTTTTAATGATACAGCAGGTGCTTCCAGAATCTGATTTTTGTTTAAATACAAATTAAGTTCATTCTCTCTCAATCTGATTAATGCTGGTAAATAAGAAACCACCTTCTGGCAGCTCATTTAGGTATCCCAAACAGTCAAAAGCCCAGATTTCCCTGGATAACTTTGAAAAAGGGAGAAAATGGCTCTGCCATAGTGATGGGGTTGTAGTCCTAGACAGCCTGGCGCTCTGCTCTGGGCTCCCTGCTAGGAGAGTGCAGGCAGGCGGGTGGGCGGGGGGACACAGAGGCAAGCGGGCAGACAGGGGGACATGGAGGCAGGCAGGCAGGCAGGGGGGCAGGCAGGCAGGTGGACAGGGAGAAAGGGAAACAGGCAGGGGGGCATGGAAGCAGGCGGGCAGGCAGGGGGACAGGGAGGCAAGCAGGCAGCAAGTGGGCAGGCAGGCAGGCAGGCGGGGGGGGCAGGCAGGAAGCTTTCCAGGAGCACCAGCAGCCAGACATTGCTCCCCATGCTTTGGGCTGCTGCTCCTTTTCTCCATGACTCTGTGCAATCACATCTTAAATGGGTTCAAGCATCTGGCTACGCCTCCTATCAAGACTGGATGAGTGATGATCTCCTTGGACTTTATAAATATCGATCATTGTTCTGGAAGCAGCTCAGCAGACAGGAGCTACTCTTCAGCCCCAGCTCCTGTGCTCCTGGAGAAGAGGCTGTGGTGACTCACAGTCCATACACTTTAAACTGGAGTGTGTGGTGGTGCTTAGGGATCCTTGGCTGGCCATGCTCACTGCTCCAAAGCCTCCTGTGAACAAGCCAGGAACATGGTTACTTTGCCCACAGCTTCCAGTGGGATAAGGCACCACCGGCCCTAGCACAGTCCAGTGCAATTTCCTGCAGCGCTGCGTGACACCCCCCCTCCAAGGGACCAAGCCCACAGCCTCGCTTGTTTATGCCAACACATGCCAGCGCAGCGGAATGGGGCTGCTGCTGCATCTCTGCAGCCTGTCTGGTGGAGCAGCCTGGACAACCTGCTGGCTTGCCCTGCTCCTGAAACGCCCTTCCACCTGCTCATAAACTTTCCATTTCCATGAAGGCTTTGTCTTGCATTTGATCCCTGAGACAATTTCTTCCTATGGGGGCACAGCAGGAGAGAGAGCCAAGCACAGCTGGCTGCTCCCCCCCGGCTGTCGGACGTGCCCGCAGCATGCGCTGGCACGGCAGGCATCACCCAGGCAGGGCTCCTTAGATGTCTCAGGGAGGAGGTGATACGATTTTCCTGCCCTTCCTCCAGGGGATCTTCAAATCCCTCAACTCTCACAGAGCAACACTGTTTCATCTGTTGAAGGAGGCAGCAACCCAGGAAGAGTTGGATGGAGGAAGCAAAGTCTGGGGAGCTCAGTAGAAAAGATTAAAACATCCTGTTTTCCAGCGTTGATAGCTATCTTCCCCTCCATCAGCAGCTCTGCTGATCTGCTCTGTGCATCACTACCATGGCGTCCCTGACCCGCGATGGGCGCAGGGACAGAGGCACCCCTGACCTCCAGGAAGAGGAACATGAGCAGCTTGAGAAATGTGTTTTTCTTTCCAGCCTGAGCTGCAGAGCCCTGGCCTCAAGCGCACTTGCCAGCTGAAACGCACTTCAGGCTGAAAGCAGACGCAGAAACTGCTCTGAGTGGGGTTAGCGGATCATTCACCCAGGAAGGCTCCAGCATGAGGCCAGGCTCGCGGTGTCACTGGGTTGCCATCAGTGCCACACGTACGGCCCAGCAGCCAGAGGGAACAGCCAGGCCCTTCCTCAGAATTCCCGGCTTTCTCCCGTGCATTAGCACCAACCTGCTGGCGGTGGGTGGCTTTGCTCACAGCAGCGGCCGCTCCTCATCTTCTGGCACACAGAGCCCTGCCTCAGCTGCAGGGGAAAAAAGGCCCTATCGATTGTACGTGCTGCTGTTCATTCAAGCAGCGCTTGTCGTGACAGGGCAGCAGCAGCTATAGCTGTCCTTCCCCTGGAACAGCGCAGAGCAGCCGTCCTTCCCGAGAGCCAGGAGCTGTTGGAGAGGGCAGGACACACGGATGGCGTCTGCTCGTGTACTCTGACCGCCCCAGTCCCGAGGGCCGCAAGCGGTGGGCGAGGAGGGGAGGCATGCCCTAAAATCTGCCATCCCTGGTGCGCAGAACGTACCTTGCTGAAATGACAAAAATCACAACCGCGGTACAAACCACAGTTAAATGCGCTTACTAAGTAAAACCACTATTCATACGTGATTATACTGGACATAGATGCAGTATCAGCGCTCTTAAAGGAAACGCCAGTATTTCTTCACTTAAGCTTTAACAAACCTCCAGTTTGATTATGCAGACTTAAAACTCAGTATATACTGGTGAGTTACGAGCATGAGGAGCTGTGCGGTGTTCAGGGTTAATCCTCAGGTTCTGTCTTCAGCTCTTTGTAAATCTACCTGCTTTTCTCCAGTGTTAACCTTGAATTCAACCAGATTAAATCTAGGCGCAATTGGTCCCCTGCTTCTTTTCCATTAGCTGATCATTGAATCTGACTTATCAGCTCCATGGCTTGACCTCTAGAAGACTGACACCAGATCTCGGAAGCCTGTCTACACAAGAGTACGATTTTCAGTAGCAATAGGATGTCTGAGAGCGCTCCACCACCAGCCTATGCTTCCCTCAAGGAAGGAGGAAAGGAATGGAAGTGCTGATCAAAAAGGGCCTCCCCACAGTGCCAGGGTAATGGAACATCCTTCCTGGAAGTGCGGAGAGTCCAGGAGGCATTCAGGGAGGCTCTGGTGAGAAGAAACAACGAGCAGTGGGATTTCAAATAGTCCTTCCCTCAAAGGAAAGCCGCAAATTGTTTTTTTTCTTGAATGGAGTAAATCAATATGATAAGCAAACAATCTCCAAAGTAGGCACATGACAAATTGGAAAATGACAAAGGGCAGAAGTTTCTGTTTATTTATTCCTCTTTAAAATTACTTAAAAGGAAATGTAAAACACTATTTAAAAAAAAGAGGGGATTCAAAATATCGAGAAGCTGAAAATAAAACCACAAAGGAGGCATTACAAGGTTAGCAGAGCATAGAAAGCATAGTTAGTATAAAACAGATTTACAGTCTCAGTGAAGAGCAAATTCATGGTGCCCATGTAAATGGAACAGCATGTGATCTGCCCCTACCCTCTGTCATGAAAAATTATTTTATCATTTTGTTTTATTGTAGTACGGGATAGGAAAACACAACAATTTTAAAAAGCAACATTTTCAACTGGAAGAGAGAAACATTAAAAATATGATATTGCTCTGTAGGCACTGATAAATATTTTTCTATGGTGAAAGAGCGTGCCAAAGCAGAATTCAAAATTGCATAATTCCTTAAAATGATACGACCCTGGTGTGACTGCAAAGAACAACTAGCTATGCCATTTCTCTGGCACTGCCTGACCGCAGCCCTGCCCACTATGAAGCATCTGCAACGCTGGAGTTCGGACAGGGCTAGGCAGACACAACAGGCAGCAAGCAATACTGGAGATCGAGAGCATCCCCTGACAAGTCAGAGCGCTCTGACAGCTCAGAACCACGAACAAAGAGCAGCTGTGTGTGCCTGCCAAGGCTTTCATTCGGCATCTTTCTAGTTACTTGAGGTGCTGAGACCTAGTAAGGAGCGAACAGGAGCATGAAAAGGTGGCTGCCCACAGGTCTGCTTAG
Source organism: Falco punctatus (assembly GCF_963210335.1). Lineage (NCBI taxonomy): Eukaryota > Metazoa > Chordata > Aves > Falconiformes > Falconidae > Falco > Falco punctatus. The sequence goes on from NC_137585.1 coordinate 2,942,227, forward strand.
AAATAGCCGCTCTGGTGGGCAGCGGTGCTGGCAGGGCAGCTGCAAGTGCTGCCCAAGCTCGCCATCGGCAGATGAGTGCTTCCCTCTCCCCTCGCTGAGCACAGGCAGCTGTAATGTGACTTAAGCCCTCCTCTGCAGAGCACTCTCACCAGACTACGGAGCCCTTCTGTCCTCTGAGGGCAGGGATGTGGATTTCACTAGGATCTGCAAAAAAATCAGCTCCAAGCAATTGGGGGGAGGCAGCTGCCGGGGTCCTGGAGAAGGTTAAAGCAGTGCCTGCGCAGGGCACCCCAAAGCAGATTTTTACCTTGCAAGCATCCTCACTGCTGAGGCTTGTCCTCCCCTACCTGTTTCGGCACACGCAGCCGCCCGGCTCCCCCGCACTGGTGAGCACGATGCCTGAGATTAGCAGTCCCAAGCCCCAGGGTCCCTGCGCACAGGGGATGAAAGGTGCGTGTCAGTCTTCTGTTCTACTAGGGACACTCTGGCTTGAAAAAGTCAGTTTTTAAAAGACGCCACGGCAGGAAGCAGTTAATCAAACATGTCCTCAAACATGCGCTGCCCCATGGCTATGTAAACCTCTTTTTCCTCTGGCGTCATCTGGGCCACCAGCTCAGGGCGCTGGCTCACTTGGCTGTATGAGTGTGGACGTCCAGCCACTGTGACAGTGGGGTCTTCTGCCACCACCTCAAACTCTTCATCTTCATCCTCATCCTCCAGCCCATATGTTGTGGTGGCCGTGGTGGGAGGGCGGGGAGGGGATTCCTCCTCTGACTCACTTGTCTCACTCTCGGAGTCACTAGCGTTGGCACCAGAGAGAGGAGCAGCACCTCCGACGGTGACTGTTGAAGCAGAAGGCGTCTTCTTCTCGTGGATAAGCAGGGCACGCATCACCTCCTCGTTATCATCCAGAGCTGCCCGGCCCTCCTCACGCTCCTGGAAGGCACCCAGATCCCGGCTCCCTGCAAACAGACAAAGGGAATGATTGCTTCCTCACAGAGATCTGCCTAATGGCCCTGAAGGCTTTCTGCACCCATATGAATTCCTGCCACAGAGCACGCCTGGCCAAGTCACACCCGCTCTCGATACCTCCTCTCCCTTAAAAGCCAGAGGTAGTCACGTTTCTTCTCATAACAGCAGAGCAAGTATTGACATGTCCTGGGAGTTGGGAGGTCTGGAGTCAGTGCAGCTCCCAGCTGGGAGCCTCAGCCAGGAGCACATCACAAGAGAAGACAAAAAACGTATGGGGAGCAGGCACCTGGAAATTAGCCCCTCGCGGGAGATGTCCAGCCCAGGTGCCCCCCAGCCGGGCTGATGCGCTTCCCTGGCTGTGGAGCAGACAGCAGCCCTGGGGACCTGCGTCTGCCCTTCCAGGCACCCACAGCCCATACTGCCACTTGCCAGAGAGACAGCGAGTACCTCGGTGCTGTTCCACAGGTGACTGAGCACAGGCTGTTTCCTTTGTGTCCCTTTGCTTCCTCAGCCTGGAGGACTTGCGGTCAAGACCAAGACAACTGTGTTGTTGGTGGCTGTTGCCTGTGTGTTGCCAGCACAGACCGTAAGTGCAGCCCCCAAACCAGGCTGAGCTCCCCACGTAAGGATTAAAATGGAGCAGCAGATGAATCCAGGCGGACGGGGAGTACATGGAAACTGTGTGTTACAGAACAACGTTCCAAGCAGGTGTCTCTGATAAGCTCAGAGGTGCACCTACCAGGCAGGAAGGGAAAAAGCTCATTACAGGAGGAACGTGGCTGTGCTGTCGAGCAGGACCTACCTCATCAGGCGGATGCAGCGTACAGCTTGCAGCCAAGCTGCACAGCAGCTTAAACCAGCTCCGGCTCTCCGAGCTGAAACAGCCCAGCCAGCCACCCTGGCTCCCTACCCGACTTCTTATCTGCAGGGGACCGCGGGCTCCCTGCTGACGGACACGTGAAGCTTGGCAGCACAGTAGCTGGGAGGGTTTGACATCTGCAGTTCATGGATTCAAAAGGTAAAATTCTGTTGAAAAAGGGGGCATTCTGCAGAAAACCTCTCCTAATCCTACATTGGATGAGAGGGCTGTGAGTCCACCCAGGACCAATAAAACCTCCAGCAGTATGGAAAAAAAGAAAAAAAACAAACCAAAACAAATAAAAAATAGAGAACCTTATGTAAAAACACAGCCTAAAAAGTACGATAGATTCCTTGTGGCAAACTTTCCATCTTGCACCAAAAGACGTTGCCTATGAACAACTGCTGGAGCTGAGGTGACGGCATTCTGCCTTCATACATTAATGCCACTTCTCCAAGGCACGGACCCTCGTGGTTTCAGCACCCCATCCAGGCACCTGGCACCCAAGCCTATCCTCCCGGGGTCAAAAATGCACTGGTTATTTTTTTCAACCCGAGATGAAAAAATGCTATGAAACAGGTAAACTAGGGAAGTAAGTTATGAGTTTAGCAGTAAAAGCCAAGGGAGTTTGTGGTCACTCCTTTCCTGTGGTAAAATAAAGGCCAAAAGACCCACCCTTAATGTCACTGGACTTGTGTTTTCCTTGTAAATAAAACTGTAGTAACGGGTGATGGCTACAACTACTAATATTAGCACACTGGCAAAATTCTTGAAAGGAAGAACAAAGGTGTTGTGTTGGCAGCCTTGTGCTCAGCTCGTTGCTTGTGCCTGTCGAGCCTCAGAGGCTACTGGAGAGCATCTCTGTGAAATAACATCGTAGCTCATTGCATGGAGAGCTGTGAAGTGACCACAGCCTGAGGGAGCTCCGCAAGGTCTGGCTTTGTGGCTCAGGAACGGGGCTGTGTCTTGCTTGCAAGCACTGTTCCTGCCACATCCAAGCAATGAATCTTTTCTGCCAACATTCACAAGTTTCTGTCCTCCCCGTTTATGTCCCCCAAGAACTACCGAAATGTGTGGCAGCAGCAATTTCAGGCTATTTCCACAAGTCCCCTCTTTGACCTTCAGTAGCGGCAGAGGTTAAGCAGCGATGCCATGGTGCTGTAATGAGATACACTCCCCCTCCATGTCCTTTAGTGGCATTTGAGGAACATTTATCTGTGTAGACTGAAAGCCATGCTGAGGAGCCAATATAAAACTACAGGTGAACTGAATGTCTAGCAGAAAAATGGGGTGAGAACTCACCATGGCTGGTGAGTAACAACATCTGCTACAGACCGCAGAGGAGGCTGTTTCAGTCACCTCACTTTCCTATTTGGAAAATGCTTTGGGATCTGTATGCTTGAAAGATGCTGCAGGTGAACAAGATCATTAGATATATTCTGACCGTGATTTCACATCTGTTTCTTCACTTCCACTCTACCTACATACTCCACTCCTCTCCTGATCACTGCACTGGTTCCAGGGTCTCACACACGTGCGGTTGGTTCCCTTTGCCATCTGCTCTTCCGAGGGCATCAACAGTTTCAGTCTATAATCTTTAAATGACTTGGAAGGTGGCATCTATTTATTCACTCTTCTAACAATCATAAAAGGTCTCTATTTTCTATTTGTAGTGTGTAAGCTTAAATAGCACATTTACCAAAGCAGAATATTTCTACTAGTGGTTACAAGATCTTGACTATGGTCTACAGACAGTCTGATACCAACACAAATGAAAATAAAAGCCAAGATAATGAGAAACGAACAGAAGACTCACCTGCCACAGTGACAGTCCTTCCTTCCTACTCTACTTCCAGAAGCTTTATTTCTGACGCAGTCTTCATATAAAACACATTTTGAAAAACAATTGGCAAGAAAAAGGCTGAGAGCAGAAAACCACTGCTGGTAAATCTGGTGGGCTTCAGTCACTGAATGATAATAGAAGTTATTTTTCATCAGTGACCTATCAGAGAGCCAGTTTTCTAGATAAAGCTGAAAGACCTTCACCTAGAAGCAATAAACTCTCAAGGTAGAAGATGTAACAGATAATTAACATTTTAGAAGCCCAGAAACGATTTTGCGGACAGCTCGGCTTTACTGACCTAGATTTTAATCCTGGATCTAATAAATCAGATTTTTTTATGTCTGCCTACACACAGGTGCTTTGCACAGCAGAGGGGAGCAGAGAAAATCTGGAGTGTTGGGAGCAGCAGCTGTACACACACAGGGGAACATGTTTTTGACCGCACTCTATAAGCACCACATAAGCAGAGCAGTACTTCTGCCCTGTGCGTTTTCTTACCATCTTTGATTTCATCAGGGTCATACGCTCCCTGCACCGTGCTCTCCCGTAGCCAAATTGGCCTCTCTCTGGCTGGCTTTCCTTCACCTGCAGACCGGTTAAGATCTTCCTGGTCTTCCATGTTGATGACAACGTTCTGGGTATACAAGTCCTCGTATGATGGTCCCTTTGTAGACCATGCTTCCCGATGGTGTCCACCTGCAAGGCCAGCTGCTGTCCCCGAGCCAGTTCCAGCTGCACGCTCCTTGCTACATAAAAATTCAAAAAGAGAAAAACAGAGTGCTCAGAACCCTTCCTTGGCCAGCCCTGCAACACTTCAGCTACGATTACTTATCTCCCATGATCTGCACCGAGAACTTGCACTCTCATTTCTAACATGTGGTGCCAGGAATTTCTCTTCACCAGCTCGCTGGTTTGGAGAATGTGGGGATCTCTAATGGCAAACCCCGCACGACTCCGTGGCAACATCCACAACAGACACTGAAAAGAAGAGGCAGCCCTAAAGCTGCTGGCGCACTCGTGTAAAAACAAACATAAAACCCCAGAATACCCTGAAATAAAAGCCACAGTAGCAAAACATAGTCGGGCAGTGATCTGGTATTTGGAAAAGCCTCTTATTTGGCCTTCACACAGCAACCATGTACCACTGGAAGAAAGCACTGAAGTTTAAACAAGTCTGATGGCAGGTCCAGAGACCCAGCATGCTCAGATCTGTGAACCACGATGAATCACAGGACTCGTGAAGGAGTTAACGCACCATGAAAAACACAGTTCAAACCTCTGCTTGAATCGTGAGTGACGATGGACACGATAAGCCACGTCTCCTGCGTTACACAGGAGATATGTACTGCCCACAGACACAGCCCTGGGAGGACTGGGGAGGCCAGGCAGAGGAGAAAGATGGGAGGGCACCTTCAAATCAGAGACCTGGGCAAAGGGCTTTGTGCGGTGATGGTGTGGGGGAGGAGGCAAGACAGAACTGCTGTTACTCTGGAAAAGCTGGAGAAAGAAAGGCGATGACTGTCACCAAGTCACCAAGCCCTCCTTTGTTTCCTGAGAGGAGCTGCCACCAGCACATTCTCCAGGGCTCAGGGGACTGATGAAGAAAAGAAACATCCCTGCTTGGATCTGATGGAAAGAGGACATCAGGTGGAGTATTTTCTGCACAGTGAAGGCAATGAGCCTAAAATACTCTGGTCTGTGCTGCTACATATGCATCGATCAGGGAAAGCAGCTGAACGGAAACTCACTACGTTCTGGGTGGGGAAAGCCAAATGTGACCATTCCTCTACTTCAGGATCACGTTTAATCTTCCCAGAGAGATGGATCCGCTGCAGCCTGCCCACCCTTAGCCACATCACTTCAGTCATCCGACAGCCAGTGGTACCTACGGTTTTTCACAGCTAACAGTCCTCCCTGGACTCCTCTCGTCCAGAGCAAATCCATCAAGGATACTCGAAGTGTCCCTGTTCTGCTGCCAGCTGAGCCAGCAGGAGCTGCCAGCAAGCATGGCTCGGTCACCGCTTTCTGCCCAACAGCCCCTCCTCCAACGGAGCAGCTCAAAATCAGATTGCCATTGGAGAAGACCTGAGTAATGTGCAACTTTTTTAATCAGCAAGGACTTAACCACTACTTGATGAGCTAATTCTGCTGGATTTTTAGGGGCAAACAGTGAGGGGAAAATACATAGGGAGATGATCATCGCTTTTCCCCAGATCAAAAATATTGGTGTGTTCAGCTGCAGATCGAATTGAGGGCTACTCACAGCCTCCCAGCAGTGGGTTTGCTGGGGTCTGTTCGCAAAACACGTGACAGCATCCATGTTAGCACGTGTCCACACACTAACTGGTTCTCTCCTGCAGCCAGCCCTGCCAGGAGAGCTTCACAGCAGCCTTGAATTTTGGGGCAGAAGACGCATGCACACGTATTGCTTATACAACCTAAGGAACCACACAGAGACCTTCTTCCCAGTGTGTTATTTCAAGTGCTGGTACCTTTCAGCTCTCCAAGACAGGCGTGTGTTCTGTGAAAAGCACCACTCTGCTTCCCACACAATAGAATTCTCTAACTAGCGTTTCCCTGACGATTTTATGTAATCCACTTTCCTCACACGATACACAATGCAGCTCTCCCTCCCCACGACTGCAGCGTGACAGCTAAACCCTCAGCAGCGCCAGGGACTGCCTAATAACGCTTTTGCACACAGGTCCCTGTAAGCATGCTTGAAATGGACTTTTTTTCCTACATAGTATCATTTAGCAGCAAAACACTTATTCCATGATGGCAGGAACATTTCAAAAACAAAAGTAACAAGTCTTAAGAGACACTACAGTACCCATGACTTTAAGCCATCTACTGCAATGTCCTACACTTAGGTGGAACCATCTAGATGCTTTCTGACTACTTTCAGACCCCAGTGAGCTTTGCCAACGTGCATCAATTTCCTTCCTTGTTTGTGGAACTGCATCTTCAGCGACACTGTTGGTAGGAGCGAGCAACCCCTTGAGACTACGTGACTGGGGGAATACTCCTCAGGGCGAGAAGAGACCTTACTGCTCAGCGACCCCGTTCCAAAGTACAGGATTGACCACCACAGATCTGGCGCTGGCAACAAACCAGTTGTGCGAGCTGCCTTACAAGCAGCACGGAGTACGTGAAGGGAATGCACTCTTAAATCCTCCCTCTCTTAGATCCAGGATCTGCTTTCTCTCCCCTCGGTCCAGACTCCGCATGGCCATCCTGCAGTCAGGAGCTGCGGCAGGTCAGTGGCCCAGGTGTGGCATGTGGCTACATTTGCTCAGTTACCCGTCGGCTGGTTTACCTTGATGGAAATCCCTTAACGAGCAGTTAGCTGCCTTTAGAGGCAACATAAATAATCCTTGCCATAGGTGAGGTATGGACCACAGAAACCACACTGTGCAATGGGGAAACAGCTTGAAATTTTCATCTCAATCCTGCTCAGACTATTAAGAAAAGGTCTCGCGTAATGGGGATAAGTCTTTTTGTGCCATGTTTGAAATAAAGCATTTTTTCACTTTGCTGCTCTTAAGAGCTTCAACTTCACAGCAGACAACCCATGGTCCTTGATAGCATGACCACAGAAAATTAATTCTGTGAAGATTTTTCTTCTATAAAATCATGCTATTTTGACATAAGAAAATGGAGGGGTTATTAAGGTCCATCTGTTTTAGAAAACCACAGAGAAGGGCTTAGGTAAAGCAGGTTTTTTTCAAAACCTGTGGGGCTAATTCATGTTCTGCCAAGATTAAGAAAATTAATGACCTCCTAGAAAGATATAAATGAAGATCAGCCCAGTTTCCCACAGCAGGTGAATGACAGTTATGCAATGTCAGTGTGGTCGCTTCATGCTGTAAGTCTCCTGAAAACACACGAAGCCACCTGTGTTGGCGCCAAGACCAGACGCAGGCACTTCGTGACCTTTTCTGTTTGTTTCAGAATCACCAAATGTCAGTTTTTTCAATGCTTTCAGACACTCAAGAGTCCATAAAAATAGACAGAATAAATAATCCAGGGTTTGGCACTTTCAAAAAAAATCTCACAGCGGTGCTTTCATGCAATTAGCTGCTTTGCATTAATAAGTGTTAATAAATAATTAAATCATTGTATGTGCTGAAGCAAGTTGTGTTCAAGTAACCATTTAAAAAGCCGCCTATTTATTTTGTCATTCCTTGCACAGAGTAATTAATCATTTACAATGTTTTTAAGTATTTAAGAGTCAAGTAAGTGGGTGCTGGTTTTAATCATGGGACTGCACTGAACTTCTGCTGTGATAATTTCCCGGGCACAGAAGGGGAAGACTGAGAAATTACCCTCTTTTTTGTGGGGTTATCCCAGTTCTACTACTCAAACTACAGAAAAGGGTTTTTAAAGCAAAGTCTAGCGATTCAACTTGGGCATAAAGGCTTCAAAGAATTCCTGTATCACCAAAGACATGTTGAGCGACCTTCGAAAAATCTCTTCCCCTCTCTATATTGCTTCTGTTTTTCCATCAGAACGATGAGGAAAATTAGCTACCTTCTTGGCTAGAAAAAGATTATAAATAGATGAAGAAATTTTAATTATATTAATTAGAAACTGTCTAGCATGAATATATGAGAAATATTCTCTCCCAAGGTTAGCCTGAGAGAGAAAAAAAAAAAAAAAAAAAAAAAGGGGTATCTTGCTTGCTCTGCCATTAAGTAAAGCCAGGCACCCCAAGGCTCTGTGGGAATGCTTCCCCTCATGGTACATCCCCCCCTCCATGCGTTTAATTTATTTATTTTAAACACAGAGAAGTGCATCACATTTCACCACAGCTGACAAAACTGACAGCTCCCCACATCTTTCTGCATTATTTAAACATCATCTGTTTTTGTACAGCTAGGAATGTTCTGAAAGAAAGTGTCATTTCCCATGGGTAGGAACATTTTAAAGAGTTTTTGACTATAATATGGTCTCCTCCCAAAAAGAAGAGGTGTGTAACAAGTAGGAGAAAATCAGAAGAAAAAGGCACCCTTATTATAAGTAATGCCTTCAGACTAGAATGATGTTACATGTGGATTTGAAACGCAAGGTATAGAACGCAGATAGCTTAGTTTCAAAAGCTGGGTAGAAGCAAAAGGAATAGATGAAAGAAAGATAAGGGTCTGAGAGAAAGAAGACAGTGTAGATGGCACCTTCATGAGAGCCTTGCCGAACGACTGCACTTTGCATTTCTTAAATACTGCGGCAAGGGCTTGGTATACCTACCCGCTGCAGCACAGCCAGCAGCAGGTAATCCGCGTACCCCACCCCATGGAAAACTACAGGCAGGAGGCTGACCAGAAGCATAGTAATCTGCCTTGTTTAGCAGAAACTGGTTATGGCCCTTTGTATCCTTCTAAACATACATTCCTTGGGGAATCTGTCAGTTGCTTGCATAGCTGGTGCTGGACAAGGAAGTCCTCAAGGCAGCCAGAGGCTGCACCAGGTCTGGGAAAGCCTCACAGAGCAGAGGGACCGACTGCAAGGAAGCAGCGCAGCGAGAGAAGAGCAGGCGCGTTCCCACCTCTGCTTCAGGGCAGGAATCTCTGTGGGTTCTGGCTCCAGGATCTCATAGGCTAGGTTAACGTCTTCTGTCTCACGAAGCAGCGCATAGATGGGCTCGATCTGCTCATTAAATCTTGCCACGAGTGTCCTTGCATCCTTTTTGGGCATGGCCGACTCATCTTCTTCCACTTCAGTCTCACAGAAAGTACAGCGGAAAGTTCCTAGAACGAGAAAAAGTTGCTAAGCACTGGAAGGAGAGCAGCAGGCCCGGCTCTTACACAGCCTTTCAAGAGCAGTGCTTTGCTCTCTCCTTAGCTCGATGCTAAAGAGCTTTTCTCCCCCTGACGATCCCTTCCCACACGCAGTGTACCTGGTTATTATTTAAGCAGACAACAAAGCAAGCATTTTGATGCCATCCAGTGATACCCAGGTGGGTACAGTTCCTCGCTCTGAAAAGCCCAGATGGGTTGCAGTACCTCTACTGAGACATCTCCTAATCTCACTCCCTCTTTCATGCTGCACATTTTAAATGTCAGCTACGACTGGGCTGTGATAAAAGGCTATACAATATACTCTTAGGAATTCACATATCGTCTGTTTTTCAGGTGCTTGTGCTGGCATCTCCCAGGCCACCTGAACAGGCTAATTTCACAATGAAACAGGGTATAGTTTTACACTGCACCAACCAGCCTGCAGTAACTGCTGCTGGTATAACCATTTTTATTCTGCAACTACTGGAGAGAAAAAAAAAAAAAAAAAAAAGGAGGCTTCTCATCATGTTTCAGGGCCCAAACATGCAAAACAGTCATTGCTGCAGAGCAGCAAATGCAAAAACTTATCCCACCTAACCTCCAACTTGACTTTTCCAAATTAAGAATGGCAAGATAAGAATTGTATGAATGGCAATTAAGAATAAGCTCATTTTACAGACTTCACCAGGATCTATAAAAACAGGTCAAACAGAAAGGCAACTGAAATGGTTGCATGGCAATGCAGTTACAAAAAACCTACTGAACTCCTCCACAGCAGGCTTATTCAGTCTCACCGCTCCATCTGCGAGTAGGACCCTTGGGGCAGCGCACGCACAGTAGGACCTTACCATATGGTCCACTACGAGGGGAGCAACACGGTGTAATGACTTATCCTTGCAAGTGCTGGACTGAGAACTACCAGTGCCGCCTCAGAACGCTTACATCCAGAGTGATGCTCACAGGCTTCTCGACTTCCCTGCTCCCTGTGGGATTGTTTAATTTAACCGTTCTGTGACACCTCTACACATCTAGCATCATCTCTCAATACCCCAGCGTAGAAAGGAAAAGATCTTTTTACCAATGGGGAGCCTGAGAACAGGTCGTATCAGGGAAACAATAAGCTTACGTATAAAAATCGGAATTAGAATCAGTAATGAAGCCTACTGTATCACCGATGCTATGTACAAACACAGTCGAAAGAATGGGGTTTGCCCAGGGCACACGGGCACAATGTAATTAAGGCTTCTGGTATCTTGTTTTGCTGCTTACACAGACTTGCTAGTCTTGTCACTTCATTTTTCAGTGTATCTCCTTCTCTGCCTGTAATACAGTGATAAAACCAGACCTAACTTCTTCACTGATTGCTGTGAGGGCTAGACAATGCTTGCATGCTTCTTGGACAGCCCTCAAAAGCACTGTTTATGGCAGAAATCAGATCTGTTGCCTCTCATCACAGCCTGTAAAGATGCAGTCCTCTACCCTGGCAAAAGTAGCTCTTGCTCATCGTTACTCATTAATTAATGTGTGTTGTATACGTGACCTGTAATACATACACACTTCGTGCAATAGACTCTCTTTAGGAAATCCGCCTTATCTACATGTAAAAGCCAGAGCACCCAACAACAGCAGTATGTAAAGGAAAGGATAAGTGGATAAAGTCTTCTTTTCTCCCATCCAAGCATGAAACAGTCTGCTTATTTTTTTTCAGGCTATAAAGATTGCCCCTACTGATTCAAAACCTGTACATTATATAAGCTGTCAGCCCAGCAAAATCTGAAGCCAAAGTTTGATCTCCTTATCCCACATCTGAGGCTATTGGCATGACATACTGGCAAACAAGTTGAATCCATTTAAAATAATTAGCACATCTCAGTTCCCATAATGGACTAAGTGAACAGACGCAGATTAATGAGGAAAACTCCCCTCTTTTTACACCCCCCAAAAGTCCTGTAACATGTTCCTGAGACAGCTCAGACTTTTCACACTTCGGTCTGTGAACCCCATGAGTATTTGCAAAAGATTAAGATCGCAGGGAGAATGGTTCCAATTCAGAGCACCAAAAAATCAGAAAGTAAATACAGCTCTAATGAAACGGAACTCCTAAAGCTATCATGGATTTGCTGCAAATTCCACCCCTCAGGGTTCTTAATAAGAAAAAAAAAAGTTAATAGATGAATTATGTAAAGAACCTGGGAATGACTGAAATGACAAGCTTCCTCCATTAATATGCTGGGTTTTTTTGAAGTGATGCAGCATTTCACAAGAGGCATATGTGATTAGAGAACCAGGAAGTTGCTTTGCCACAGCAGATGGCATTTATATGTTGCAAACCTCTTTCGTTAGACTGTAAGAGGTCACAAAATGTCACCAGAGCTTTTATGACATGGCACATCACATCAGCAGTGACACATGTTCCTTAAGGATATGGACTCCATGTGACAAATGTGAAGTGGAGGCCATCCAAAGGCTCAGAATGGCAATGTTCCCACTGCACCGATGTATTTCCTCCTTCAGCCCTTACACAACTAATAGTTTTCCTTCAAATATGCTGCATAAACCAGGACAAGTGGACATCCTGGAGCAAACAGACACGAGGCTTGCCTGCATCTTGGAAATGCTAATGGAAAGTGCATCCATCCCCTCTTTCCACACATGCTCAGGCCCTCAGCAGACATCTCTGGGTACACGTTAAAAACCAGCCATCTGAAAGAGATCTCCTCATCTGCTCCCAGACTCTCCAGGGCAGATACGCTGGTAATCTGGCTCCCCAGGGCACACTAAGATTAAAGCAGCTCAAGCTTTGAAGTATAGGGCCAGAATATTTCGAGATAATTCCTAATGACTTGATTTCACTTGAGAGAAGGATAAGGTCAACCACCCACACGCACTGCATGCATGATGTCCAAGCGTGCCTGCTGCATCTGGTACAATTAACACATTTAGCTGGCTACAGCCTCCTGAGTCCGAGCCCAGGTCCTGCTCACACCTTTTGCCAAGGGTTCAAGCTTCACCTCCAGCCCAACAAGGTGTCTTCCACTGTGCCCTCTGCGATACTGCCCCACACTCTCACTACTCTGATGCTTACAAACTCTTTTTCAACCTAAACTTACTCTCATTAATTTCAAACCATGCCCAAAAAATGCCCAAAACCGCACCTCAGCACTGCTAGCTGCCATCTTGCTGTTAATCCTTCAGGTCTGTTTACAAACTGCTGTTATGCATCCCCCCCATCTTCATTTTGTAAGTCTCAATAAGCCCCACATTCTTCTTTGCCTTTTCAAACCAGCCACCCATTCCCCCGCCCATGCTAGCAGCCTCACTGGGCACTCTCTCCAGTTCGATCCCATCTTTCTGCTGTAAGGCTGGAAGTATACACAAGCGTCCAGACGAGTTCTCCCCAAAGCCCAACAGCATTAGTGCTTCTCTGATAGCCTTTGAGACCTTTTAAGATTGCAGGGTAACATCATGAAAGTGCTGCCTCAATTATCACAAAATCTCACAACACCCCCAGATCTTTTTTGCTCCTTCGTAGTTTCCAGTTAATGAACTCCAGGTTTATAGGAGACATTTGCATTAGATGCTAGGTGCATGACACTAACTTCATACTATAACCTTTCGGCACCTTTTTATTCCTCCAGCCTTCATCCTCATCATATACTTGATTCTTGACTGTTGTGGCACAAAACATTAAGCTAATTTATTTTCAAAATCTCCCACAACCTTCTTTTAGAAGTAGCATTATTGCCATTACGTGGAGAATGAGCTAAGGCACAGATGGCAATATTTCAGCAGGATCTGCTGATTTGAGCAGTACTTGATTTGAGATGCCTAAGAAATGCTTTTCTGAAACTTCTGTCTCAGAAAAGAACGTGCAGTATTTTTATCATTCTTCTTCCAGGCTCTAGAATCAGGCATCTCAACTGAGTTAGGTACAACTGCTCATGATAGCCTTTGCAAAGTTTTACTCAAAATTACTAGTCCAATGCCACACAGAAACCAGACCAGATCTGGAGGACCAGATCATGTTCCTGTGGCTACTACAGTAATTTTAAGTAATTCCCTGAGTCTCCCACTGCACCTTTTTCCTTCTTCTGCAGCAAGCCAGACAAAAAGTGCACTGTATGTGCACAGCTCTTCTCTCTCACTAAGCAAAGCACATGTTTTCTGGGGGGAAAAACCCCATTATATCACAGAGAAAAAGTTACAGGATGAATAAGCAACTTGAATTTCAGCATCCCTAACTGTGAGTGCTTCATTTGCTGTTGGAAAGAGAGTATTAAGACCCTGAGGAAAGGATAGCAGTTGCCGACAGGAATCCGGACAAACGCCTCCTGCCACGTGCTGTTGTGCCAACAGCCACATGGTTCATCTGCAGCCACGATGCCCTCGGTTCTGCGGAGACCTCTGCCACTGGGCTCAACAAAGACGAGATGACAAACTGCTGTGCCGCAGGGGCAGCAGGACACCTTGCCTGCTTGCTTCCTGGCAACGGAGGGAGGATGAGAAGGAAACACCGTGGGTCCTGCTCCAGCTTCTTGAAAGCAATGTGCTTTGTGGGAACCTGCTACCCTACCTGCCAGCCCCAAGCCTGAGGTTTCCTACTCAGTGCTTCCCATCTGGTCCCACCCCAGTTCCAGGCTTCTCCCCACTCCGATGGTCCTAGTCTCCTTGCTAGCGAGTCCTGCTTTCTCAGCCCGGGTTTCTATCACTTCTCCATCCACCCTTCTTTTCCTGGGCTGCTTTTTCCAGCCTCAGCCTCTCCCCACTCCCATGCCTCTCTGCCCCACGCTCTTTGATCAGCTAATCCTGCTTCTTAATTTGAGCCTTCGTCATCAGATTAATTTCCTGTTTCAAGCCAGAGAGGCAGAAGATCTTTTCACAGCACAGGCCGTCATTCGGAACAATATAACACAGGCTAAGGAACAGACATTTGTCCAGTCTCCTCTTCCATTTTCTCATCAGCCCATTCTTCAATACAGCCAAACGGGGTTTTGATTAGATTTTCCTAAGCAATTTAAACTTAGTCAGATGCACAGAATGGGAAAAAGTCAGCATAAGTGTCTGACAACGACGTGAACAGAAGAAAAAACACAGAGCAATTCCTACGCCCGCCCTCCATGAATGATCCAAGCTCATGGAATGGAAATACTTAGTAACCTAAGTAATAGGCACTGCTGTCAATACAAATTATAATTAACTGCCTGTCATTTCTCATCGATTTTCAAGATTTACAGGACTGTTTACAACAGCACCTAAAGGCATTTCTCTCCTGAATCATTAAAGACACAAATAGTAGGCCGAGTGGCTACAACAGACTTGGATCATTAGTTACTGCAACATACTCCACATCAGGATATAAGGATACTCACCTACTAGAAGTACCAACCTGAGGGGTTAAAGTGAAGCAAAAAGAGTTGTAATGACCTTAATGGATTGAGCTCGTTACAGCTAATTGTTAAAACTGTTGATTGTTAACTGGATTAATGATAATGCAGATTAGATTGTAAGAGCTGTTGATCTTTAGTGATTCCCAGACTCAGACAGACTTCTTAGCCCTCATTAAACTGTCCCTGTTAGCAGCCCAGCGTCTCCAGTGGCAAATGTGCTCCTGCCCCACCAAAAAGTCTCCTGTTGATTTTATCCAGTAGTTTTCCCTGGCCCCATCTCTCTTTTCTCCCAATATTGGAGACCTATAGTCCCAAGTACATTTATATTCACATTCAGTTTCCAAAACCCCAGTTGCTTTAGGGAGAAAATGGAGAAAGCCACCAATAAAATCTCTCCTGAACACTGCAGCAATACCATTCTCTCTTGCAAGTAATTCAACGTTGCTACACATGCATTACGACAGCACAGTGTTACATAAAATGTAATGCCACAGCTCATCTTCCTAAGACAGGTTTCATGGTCCACTGGATCTCTATCTCTTGAGGACACTCCACAGCCCAGGGCTGACTGCAGATACTCTATCTTGAAATGTGACACAGAAAGTGTGTGGTTTTATATTAGTCCTGTTTGGGATGGACCAGAGCAGACACTGTTGTCACAGCTTCTCACAGTCAAAACCAAACACTGGACCATGTGTAGGAAATGTCAGCATTTTGGGAAGATTTGCTAACCCCACTTCTGGAATAAAACATCCAGCTTTGCCATTGAAACCTCACATGCATCAGGTTTCATCCCAGCAGCCTGAAAAGGCTCGCTTCGACATTTCTGACTATAGGGAAGATAAGGTGTATTGCAACTGAGATGAGTAACCTCGGTCAGGGATGGTGCCAGAGCAAAGCCAGAACACGTGGGTGATACCTGGAAGCAGGGAACTGAAAAGTATGTGGGATGGTGCTGCCCCGAGGAGCTGGGCAGCGCAGTGGCTGCGGTTTGGGGCGCAGGACGCAGCACCCCTACGAATGGCGCTGCAACCAAGTGGTGACACTCACCAGGTGAGGTCTGTGCAGACAGGAACGTGGACTGCTAAATGCAGCATCCTGCCCCCAAAACTGACAGCTCTCTTCATAGCAGGCTGAGAAAGTACAGCATCTCCTCTGTCCCTTCGCATGCTTTCCTGAAGAGGTACCACCAGGCGCACACAATTAGGATTATGGGCAGGAAGGACACCAACAACCAAGGAAGGCTGCCATATGCATCCCATTATCAGATCCTAGACTGACATTTGCTAAAAGATCTTTTATATCACAGTTCTGCCTCAGATGAGCGAGGAAGCTTGTGGAGTGCACATTTATAAAATGTCAGGCACAGCAGTTCAACTTAAAATGGGGCTAGGAACAAATACTGTAACTAATACTGTTATCTGAAGAAAGACTTTAATCTCCATGAATTCTTCTGCAGTATCTGAATTCCTAAGAAAGTTCTGTTATCTACTGTTTACAAATGGGATCAAGACCCCAAAATGGAGGGGGGAGGGGGGGGGATGTCTTTTAAATTTTATATGCCCCAAATCTAGATCCAGTTTCTCCCAGGTCTGTATGTACTCTAGCTTAAATCCTACTGAGTCAACAGCTATGAGATCAATACTTCTCAGTACCAGACCATAAGGTTTTAAGACAGGTTTCTGTGAATTAGAGAATGAGCAAGGACCATTCACCTGCAAACTGCTTGTTTTCACGGACCTATTCAATAAGAAACAGGACTGTACAGTAGAGGCAGCAGGATAAAATCCAGGTCCTTGGGACAGCACTCAGCTGTGTAGCCCACGTGTAACAGGTTTGGGAAGGAGTCTTACATACTTCTGCCCTCCAAATCAGCCTTCAAAAAAGGTTTATTCTATGAATTCATTAAGTGCAAAACCCAGTATTTGATCATACAATTCAACACCATTTCATAACCCATGCACATCAAGATATAGCTCTGGCTTTTGAGTACCTGATTTTGAGCCTTAATAACGCTTATTAAATATTTTTCTTGTTTAATGCAGATTCAGAGTATTCAACTGCCCACCAGGTATTAAACAGAGTAAACATTTCATTTGGGATTAATGTCAATCAGTTTCTTTTTAAAGGTTCTATTATTGTAATATAGACATAGCAGACACAGCATTTAAGGGCACTTATGCAGTAGCACTATTTCTGATTCAGATGAGGTAATTCTGCCAGAAAAGTGTTCAAGAAGGTTCAAAACTGCAACTCACCAACATATGAAAAATGATCAAAACAATTTGTTTAAAAAATAAAAACAAGATGGCAACTTACAACAGCAACAACAAAAAGATAAAGGCGTACTCTTAAACACACAGCAGGATTAGCAAGAGATGAAAGAAAGGTATTTTATAATTGCCATTAACCAGTGTCTCACTGTAATCAGAAGGAAATTTCACTTAGCCAGTGCATATGTTCATGTATTATTTATTCTCCTTGACAGCAGTGTGTAAATGTATAAAAATTGAGGGACTGGCAGTCCTGGAAACAGAAGGTCTCTCTGTTAAGCTGAAGAGCGGATTTTACTCAGGCAGTTACATTATCTTAGGCATAATTTGGAAAAATGGTGGTGCTGGAATGTTATTACAGATGGCCAAGAAGAGTGTCCAGCACTTGTTCTGGACTCTCTTGGCACAAAATGAACCCTGCTGGCAACAATAAAAGTAGGAATTGCTGAGATAAGACACCCTTCAACACCTTTGAATACATATGGACAGCATTTTTCTTCCCTGAAAATCTCCAGCATTTAGGGACAGGGAAACAGAAGGTTTCAGAGGCTCGTTCCAGCCTCTCCTCCTGTTTCAGGCAATAGCAAACATAAAATCCTTCCCATGCCTGAGATCCATTTCTTAAACTACACCAGCACTTCTGATTTTCTGGAAGAGATCTCTTCTTCCATGCTTGCTGCCACTGCCCAATCCCTTCAGTAACAGATTCCCTGAGGAGAGAGATGTACCACTCTGGCACACCTACTATGCTACTTGTAGTCAAAAAGGCATCCCAATTCAATAGATGGAGGCTCAGAAATGCCAACAGCTGAAACCCTTGCTTTTCAAATTCTCCTCAGAGTTAACATGTAGCAAGAAAAAATCCCTACTGCATGAGATTCCTCCACGAAGCTACTAGGGCCGCCAACAGAGAACAATACAGATTAATAAAAAGATTTAAAAATATCATTTTCTCTCCATTATAATAAACTCCAGTTAAAAAGAAGGGTACCCAAGGGAATATGCCATGGATGCCAAGATTTTGCATTTCACACAAATCTGCTCATGTACATACAAGAGATCTATTAAAAAACAAAGAGAAAGAAAGAAATCCTTAAGCCACAGTCCCGAGGCAGTATCTGAAAGGCTGACAGGGCCAGTGTCAGAGGCACGTGTTTCCATACCGGCGCCTCAAGCAGTGGCCAGCCTCGGGATGGCAACAGCTGACAACGGCACGAAGGAAGAAGCAAGGCAGCGAGCTCCAAGCCAGTGCGTTGTTCCCAGCTTTATTTTCAATGGCACCACACAATGGGCCAACACCAAGAGGACAAGCTGCTCTTCGGTACACTTTTTCCTTTTTGTTTTCCAAGAGGCTTTGAAAGCCTTTCACAACGAACAGAGCAGGTTTTTCAGATGCTTAAAAAAAAAAACAACAAACCTTAAAAACAAGGACAGACTACAACCAGCACAGACATCATGTCAACCTCCTTGCTGAAGGTCTGGAATAGCTCATGGGCAATACTCGCCAGCTGTTTAGTGGCGTACGAGATGATGCTCCTAGCCTGCAGGTTTTGAAAGATGCCCCAGCAATGCAAAAATATGCAATAATATGTGATAAGCACAAGTATTGATCTTCAGCTGACTTTTTCCAATTCACTTGTTGCTGGACATACAAAGAATACATGTTAGCATTTTCTACTCGGCTAACCTGTGTTCGCAGCTACACAAAAAACATAATAGATCCCCTCCTGAAACTTATGCGTGTACGCTTTGCCTGGACGTGGCACCTTTAAACTGCTGCCTTACGTAGTATTCTAATAAATCTATTGATTCTTTTCATATTTCTCACATTTTATCACATGAAGCCTCGCTTGTTAACTGCCATCAAGAAAACTGGAATATCCACGTATTCTTTTTTGTACCGCCCTTCTACCCTCTCCATCCATGCAAAGCTATTAGAGCAATGGGAGCAGCACAGAAAGCTGGGGCATCACTTTGCAGCTGAGGCCACGGCTGGCAAGACAGACCCCGTTTTCTCATTAAATAGAAGAGAAAGCAAATGGAAACAGCAGCTCCTCAGGACCAAGCTGAGCTCCAAACGGCAGGATGGTGCCAGAATTGCCATGGAGAGAAACAAGCTGGCGGTTTCTAAGTCAGAAGTGCACAGATGCCAGCAGGTAACCTGGAGCACAAAGGGAATTTAACACAGGCTAGGCCTACAACAATGTTGGGAAAAGAAATTGGGGCAGGGAATAACAGGGCAGCAGGCAAAATGTGCGGGAGAAATTGCTGAGGCTGCTCAAATGCTGGCCCACAACACTGAGCAGGGTCTCTTGTGAAGCCAGGAACGAGGTCTGGGTAGCTCTGTCCCAGCTGCCTCAGATTAAAAAAAGCAACTGGGGAGATTTATTTTTTACCTTACCAGAGAATGACCTTATCTATCCCTTTTCTTCTGACTTGTGCAATGGGAACCACATAGGCCTAATAGGCGAGAGGGACTAAAACGACAGCATGGCCTAGTGGGACCCTCACAAGTGCCATGGGCAAATGTTAAAAACCAGAATTTCTGCCAACAACCCTTCAGCGACTGAATTCCCGGCACTCACCTCTACTGCCTGCTTGGAAAGGAGGTGTTGTTTTCAATTTTAGATTACTCTTTTTAGAGGAAAAACGTCTTCTACAGCTAAGGGCAATTTTTGCCTTGAGTACTGCAGTCTCCCATCACAGGTTTCATGGTAAAACTGAGTAATGCTCACCGATGGAGCCAGGCACCTCCGCACTGCAGGGTTTGCACAGAACCTTGTCTTAGCAGCATCAAACCACTTACAAAGATTTAAAGAGCAAGCCATCCCATGTGCACGTAACTTTCTTTAAACTGTGCTTTCACTCCAGCAACTTGCATGCCAAAAGAAGCAGTTTGGAAGGGCAAGGGCAATGCAATAAACCGGATCCTGAGATTCTTTCTATATTAAAAAACCAAGTAAGACAGGGTAATTCAGGTCATAGAGATACAAAATACCAAGAGTCTGTTCTTCCTGTAGGGCCACAAAGGAGAACTGGTCAGAAACAAAGCCAGCAAGACTAGCTTTCCAGTTCAGCCTGACCTATACATAACAAGAAATAAGCCAGTAATTTATTTCCACGCTCATCATTTGCAACACCAGCAATACAAAAGGACTTGTTCATATCTGGTGTATTTTAACAGTGTTCCTGACCTGAAGAATACTGCTGTTGCAGATAACCTACCAGTGATTTGCCTTCTTACTCAAGGAACTGTTAAGGAGGGACACTGATGAAGCTTATAGTAATGACAGACAAAAGCAATAAAAAGCCTCCTTGACATCTGCAAATTTTGAGAGTCCAGAGAGACCACCTCTCTTTATGTCACTCTACCTTATTTCTGCATTAATTTCTTCTTACTCCTAACGTCTCAAATTAGATCACCTGAAAAATAAGAGTTGAAGCTTAATTCAGCCTTGCCTTGTCTCCCACTCACTGCTACATACAGAGCCCTCAGATTATTTTGCATAGCAAATATCTCTTTAACACCCTAAAACAGCACTACCATTTAAAAAAGTAAGTATAAAAGACAAGAAGAGCTGTTAAAAAACGTGAAGAAATATCCAACTTCATCCCACCTTTTGTATTTTACATTGTATGTTTGTGGAGAACACGCTATTTAGGTTAGACTGTATGAACCTGACATAAAAAAGTATTTAATGTATCACCTGAAACATCTTTCAAAACAAAAACCACAATTATGACATAAATTACACCATCGCAAAACAAAATGTATCTTCGGACATCAGACTGGACATACACTGAGATGCCATGACAGCCTGGACAACAGAAGCTGAAGACACAAAATAAGAAATTCAGTTTAACAAATGTTACTAGGTTAACAAAATAACTGACAGGTTACCTAAGAGGACTTAGCGATTGAAATTTACTGTTGATTTTCATTACAAAACAATAATGAAAAAGGTACTCCCTATTTTATTTCTTAATATGATCAAACAAAACACCTACTAATTATTACACCATTTCGTTAACCTCTCAAGTCAAACAGGGAAAAAAAAAAAAAGCAAAGGTAATATGGATAAACTACCCTTCAGGCTGCTAAACATCAAAACTCTGGAGCTGTACCTCTGGTACTGCCTTTCACCTTAATGTGATGAGTCAGTTTTTGCCTCATCTGTTTTGTGAGTGTATAGAGAGTGGTTGTGAAGTGTTTTGAGCACAGCAAGTATCAAGCCCTTTCCTCTGACACACACCACAAATCCAAACCAGGCACATCCACGGATAACGTTTTATGCTATCCATACAGATAGTGCTCGTAAAGCTCCTATAAACCTCTTAAATGTTTTTATTTCTGATCATCTACAATTCCACCAAGCAAAATCAAGAAGAAAGTGACCGAGTTTTTCCCAGTTGTTTTGTAGGAGCTAGGCATACCTGCAGACACAGAAAAGAGCATGAATACATTAAAAAAACCCCACAAAACCAAAGCCTAAAAACATTCATGTTTTTCTCTTTATATAGTCTTTTTTCCATCAGAAACTTCTCGTATCTTCAAAAGCAAGCGCTCCTCCGATACCTCACTTTACAGAGCTGCTTCTCTGCTCTTCCTTCCCTTTTCCCAGGGGGAACAGTGGCTTCACTGATCATGTGCCACAACAGCTCCTGATTAATTCTGATAGACAACCAGCAGTTAGCTGGCACATCATCATCATCGCCCTAGGATGAACAATAATCTGCCTCGCCATCTGCTCCCAAATTTATTTTTAACCTGTCATCGCTCCCTCCAGTGCAGTGAGCGTGGCAGGAACGGCACACGGTCCCCTGGAAGTGCTGTGCTGTAAGGCGGTGGCGGGGGGCAAGGGGAGAATGTCCAGTTGTGTGCCCCTGAGCATCAAGGTGGATAGGAAACAGATGGATAAATGCAGGATCAGAGGAAAGAAAAATTGCTTCTTCACCATAGGGGTAGGCAACTGCCTGCTCTCCTCCAGCAGACAGAGCATGCCTGCCGTTTTTTCAGTTCTTTGGGCAAGTTTGGTAACATTAAATGGTCAAAGTTAGTAGGAGAAGTAGGGTGAAGTGATGTATACTGACCATTTACAGAGGCCCATGCAAAATTTCAACGTAAAAGCTTTTTTGATCACTTTGGTTCACCTCTGAAAGTTAGAACTATACAGCGTTCACAGACAGACACTGCCCCGAGCAAGCTGTGCTGTTGTGCCGGTTAGTCTCAGCCTATGTCATCCCTTGCGTTGTGTGGACTTGACTCAATTTCCTTCGAAGAGGTGCACCAAGATGTTCTAGCAGCACGAGAAGCCAGCTGGAAGCCCCGGGAAGGACATAAACACAGGCTTAATAAAGTGGTAAGGCAGTAAGGAGGTTCATTTTGTAACCACATGGCCATGCTCACTGCCTTCGTGCTCACTTTCAGGTACAGCAGTACAGTCCAGGAGGTGACAATTACAGTGTCACTGCAGCTATGCCACTGCTGGGCATGACGTACGTGGAAACTGATGTCGTGTTGTAATAGAGACTTAGAATGAAATCAGGTGGAGCCTAAAGCTTTGCACGGCTGGTAAGATGAGCTACGTATCTTTGATATACTGTCACAGGATCTGACGGTGATTACCCCACAGAAAGTGGAACCGTTGAAAGCAATCTCCAGGATATGAAGAACTGTCAAGATCTCAGAATGACGAACAACACAAAGGGCAAAAAGAGAAGCTCTGAGTGATCTGAGAAAGAGCAGAAACACAGAGGGACCTTAACAGGTCTCCAGTCCAGCCTCCTCCTCAAACCAGGGCAATCAGACCTGCCTGCTCCTGACTTTATCCAGCCATGTCTTGAAACCTTCCAAGGGTGGAGACTGTACAACTTCCCTGGGCGACCTGCTGCACTTGCCTGACCATCCTCGTGGTGAAAAGGTCTTACATTAGGTTGGAGCCTCTCATTTCAATTTATACCTGTCAACTCTTTTCCTCCCACCGGGCACCGCTGTGAAGATCCTGGCTTCCTGGTAATCTCTTGTAAGGGCTGAAGGACAGCTATTGGATGTGATGCAGCCTGACGCTGGGCTGTCCTGCAAAACATCCTCACAAGCAAACCAGAGAGAGAGGCTAAAGGTGAACTGACAATAAGGAGGATGCACGACTGAAAAATCTGCTCGGTGAGTAGGTCTGTATCAGCTGGGATAGCCCTGTGAAGTGAGGCCCTGATAACAGGTAATATTTTCCAGTGACTGGCAGATAACCAAGTTCTGTGAATTTAGTTCACAGTTTAGAGGGCAGGAGGAGTTACAAACACTTGGGGAGGCAGGACTGCAAATCCAAATGGAGAAATGATTGGAATAAGTATCACGAAATTCAGTAGACAAAGGTAGAAAATAATGCACTTGAGTTAAACAAACAAACAAGGGGTGGGTGAGCGGCCAAAAGAGGATAACTGTTCCAGCAGCACACTGCAAGCAACTCAGGTTTGTAATAGAGGAAAAAAACAGGAACCAACAGCGTTGTACCACAAAAAAAGTAAAAGAAAATCCAGCTGCAACATATATTAATAACTATGCTGTGCAAAGCCTGAGACAATAGTACGTTAACCTGCTTTATTCTGCCCTATGAATATCTCTGCTGATAAACTGGGTGCAGCTTCAGATCCCATACTTGAAGATACAGACTAACTGTAATAATTCCAAAGAAACAAAATGACACAACTTAACACGTTTCATTAGAGAAAAATAGGAAGACAGACTTGTTTGGTTTTAAGAAAGTGGTGGTAGGGAACAGCAAATTTTGGTTACTTAGTATGTTACAGTAATGAAAATGGTGACAAACTGTTCTTCAATTTCACACATACACACAAAAGATTACTCACAGCTGTAACTTGGGGTAGAAAAAAAAGCTTTAGGTTAAGGTATTAAAAAAAACCAAGGATGAGAAGCCTGGAATATACTAGCCACGGAGGTTAAATTTATCCTGCTTCAGAACAGGATGATGGGCTATCTCTTCTAGCCCTGCACTGTATCTGAAAATAGCCTTCAGCATATTCTGAAATGCAGGTGTCTTAAATTGCATACTCATTCCCTGCTTCGAACCTACTTTTCAAAGCAGAAACAAACATAACATTTTTAAAGCTGCAAACATAAAATTGTGAATTGAGTATGACAAATTCAAACAGAACTTCCCTTCCACCACTGATGACTGTTTAGTAAGTGATTGCTAACACCAGTTTTCCTTGGAAAATTTGATTCTGCATCATCGCTCTCGTTCTCAAACCCTTCCTCTCTTGTTTCTCTTGTACCTTTTAACCAACAGAATGCCAATTTTAGAATATAATTTCCCACTATGCTTGTGCTGAAAGCCAGTAAACCAGGGGGACAGTAATTTAAGGGTACCAAGCTGCACACCACTTCTGGAGCCCTGTACTCCCCACTGAAACTAACCCATCAGCGGTACAAAAGCAGTGTCCAGAAAGAACTGGTTCAATACGCAAACTCCGTGCAACAGCGTGCATACAGACAGAAACTACGGCTCTTTTAGAAGACACTGGAATCACTGCAAATGATCAGCTCACTGCCTTTTTGCAAGCAGAGCAGTGATTTACGAGCTGTGAGGTACACTTGTCCCTTGCTGCAGTAAGGAACACCGCAGGCTGCCCAGTCTGAGTGGTTGCGTACTGTCGGGATCCTAACCAGGAGGCTACTGCCTGGAGTCAGCGACCCACGCAGCGGCCGGCCTGGGCAGCAGCAGCTCTGTGATGTGCTGCCCTGTGCTGCACACACACCCTGGCAGCAGGATAAACCTGAAAATCAGGTGTCAAAGTTAATCATATCAGAGGACCTTAAGGCAGCTCTCGCACTGGCAATTACACCACCATGTCTTTATCTTAAAGTGAAGCAGCATACTGTCATGCAAACTTTCTGTTGCTCAGCAGTAGAAGTCAGTAAAATTTTCATCAAAGAAGCTCCTGTAAGAACGCTGAAGACCATCATGCTGGCAAACCTCTCCATGCATGGGGTTCTGAATATTGTCCTGCGCCCAACTGGAGGTGTGTCCCATGCTGCACAACATGGGATTCCCAGCATCAGAAGGGTTGTAAGATCATCCATTCCCCCTTTCTTTCTTGTTAGTTCCAATAAATGATACTTTAATCAATATCTCACAGAGTCTGAATGCTTTTCTTACTTGGATCATAGCAAACACTTGTACCAGTGCCTTACACATATGGCTGACACAGACCATCTGCTAACCTGTTTAAGTGAAAGTCACAGCAGTGTTTTTTACTTTAACACAATATTTCACGTCTGACTTGGCACTGAACATCTCATGATGCTCTTGTCCTGTTTTCCCCATCTTCAACAGACACAGGCTGAAGAGTGTAAAATTGCAGATCGATTTTTACAAGAAATCCTTGAACCTCACATTCTTTCCTATTGCTCCTAGCATGCTCACTTCCAAGGTATGCTGTCAGGTGCACACTCACCCTTCTAGCTAGCATGAACTTGCTGATCTGAAAGTGGGTGGAAGACAGCTTAATCCAGCTTGAATTCATTTAAGTGACTGCCACTAAAAAAACCCCAAACCAGTAACATTCTTGGTCCTTTGCACTTCTAAGCAATTTCGGGAGTGAAGACAAAAATTTACAGATGAGGAATGTTACTAAAAGCTACCTTCACACTTAGGACACTGACCAGAATCCGAGACATTTGTCATGTCAGTTTGCTATAGGTGGTTTTAACAAATCAAAATAAAGCATAGTAGAATAATAATGATTACCATAAAACCCATTTTAAGATCAAATATTTGTTTTTATAAATAAAAATGTTTTTTAAAGACTAGTTTTACTAATGAAAACTAAAACTTAGTAATTTTTTTTTTTATGATAGTTCAATGTTTCTCCTGGATTGGCCTGTTCTACACAAAAGAGTTTACCATATACCAGACAATATGTGAGCAAAATTTTAACATGTGCCAGTCTTCCAGAGTCACAGAATGAAACTGGCATTTGTATGGTGCACACGACAGGTAGAGAGGGCTCTTCCCACTGGACTTCAGACACTTAACTCAGACAAGAACAGAGGGGCTACTAGTCCAAACACAGGGGTTCCCTTGACTGGCAGCACAGAGAGCAGCTCTGTTACAGACCACTTCTGCCTCAGTGTCCATGTCTGGTCTATAAATGCTTTAAGTTAGAAAAGATGAATACCCTGTCCAGTGTCAAGGCCCACTTGAGAGGAATCCCTCGCTCCCCTTCATCAAATTGTATTATTGCAATACTTTTTAAGGTCCTGCAAACACACTTTTAAACAAAACCAACAGTGAGGCTAATTTTGGCTTCCTTACAAAGTCTTCAAAAGAGTAGAGAAGTTAGCCGCATCAGTTTCCAGAACTGTATTTTATTTTAGCAATAATAACTAATGAAGAGTGCCACCCTACATTTGGCATTTTGCAACACAGGCAGATGAAATGTTTTACAGTTTCAAACTATGACTTGAGAAGGAAAATAACATCGCAGCCTTTCAGGTTTTCTGAGGAGATTTTGGAAGTCTGAACTCAGAGTCTCTTCATGGGTTTGTCACCAAGTTATTTCCAATTAGGAACACATCATATACATATCCATGCAACTTAGGTTTACATATTTATCTAACTTTGCCAGACCTCGCTGTAACATTGTCAGTTATTGCCATTAGAGAAGAACATTGACAAAATTATTAGTTCTTTTTAATAAATTAATTTTGCTGCCTCTAAGTGCCAGCATATTTTAACATTATACATGAAAATACAGTCTAGTGCAAGCGTACACTGTCTGATACCGCATACAAGGCAGTCAACTTTTGCAGAGAAACAACATATCGCATTTCTTCTGAGAAGAAAGGGCATTTGTATGTTGTGTCAGATGCATACATACAGAAGAAATAAAGCTGTCAATCTACCTTAACATTGCTAATTTACTGGTGTTTGAGTATCGGTTATTCACTCTGTTTCAATCAAAGCCAGAAAGCTCCAGTACTGTTCTGTTCAGATCTTTCATGTCCATCACTGCAGTAACTTCTAGATTCTGATGTCAATAAATTTTCTTCTCTGCTATTCCTTGCCTCCTGGAATATATGCATTTTTGAAAAATCTAACAGAAACAGTAATCCCAGAATTTATCTATTCTTGTATTTAACATACTTTTTTTTTACAAAGCAAGTTTCCATCACAAATTTCTCTTCCCACTCAGATCAAAGGTCTTTCCTTATTTACACAATCCAGGATACTCTCTATGACTTTTTTATCAGCTTTCCTTTTTACAAAAAAAAACCCTTCCCTACATATTTTCAAATTCATTTTGCCTCATTCACAACAATCTAGGCAATGAAGCAATTTGTTCTGGTTCCCTTTGAACACACAGAGACCAAGGGGTATTTTGCCTTACAGCTAGAACTAAAGGCGGTGAACAGAATAAAAACAAAAGCAAAACCCCAAAGCGCATAACCTCACTCTGCTGGCATCTGCAAAAAGATGAGCTTTTAACGGGAAGTAGACACAAAAGCAATCACCCCAATCCCAAACAAGAGTATTCTCAATTCTCCTTGGGCACAAGATGAAGAACAACACTACAAAGTTAGTGGTACCTTCCCTGTGCTCCAAGGACTACCTTTCAGCTAGTGCGCCATGTAGAAGTCACAGCCATCTCCATTTAATCTGTTCATTGTCTGCCCAATGCACATCCAAATAGATTCACAAAAACACGGTGATACAGGTCAAAGATGCAAGAGAAACCTCTCTCCACAACACAGTATTCGATGTTTAAAGGATTTACTTCAGGGTCAAGGAAAGCCAAACAAAAGATTTTAGAGGAAGCAAGAAGAAACATTCGGACTTTTGACAAAAGCAGTCAGGAAGAGATCAAGGTACTTTATTAAAATCCACCCAAGTCTTCTAAAGAGCACAAAACAGTGCTTATCAAATCTATAAACAAATCCAGAGTCTGATTTAACCCTTAAGTAACAAAATTATAATATTCTGGATTAAAAAAAAAGGGAAAAATTCCAAGACAAAGATCCTGACACTGGACAAGGGACTGGCAAGTTATCTTTGGAAGGGAGGAACTTTGAAGGTCCAGATCACTGGTCTCAAAACTTTTCTGATTGCACACCCCATCAGTAAAAAATTTTGAGCACACACCCCCACTATGATGATATTTACTTATAAATTACATACATGTACTACTGTAATAGTATGTTATGTGCATTATAAAACATACAGAAATAGGATGAGACAAAGATGAAAAAATTATTTATGAGTTTTTTACTAATGGTACAAAACATGTTTTCTTCATACACACCCCCAACAATGGTTTGTTTTTCACGCACCCCACCTGGGAGACTGCTGCAGATGTACGGCCACCTCTCCTTCCCATTCCCAAGGACATCATCTGCTCCCTTGCAGCACAGTAAGGAACAAAGGAACAGCATTCAACTGGAGCTAACATGAGAAAAACAACTATGGCGGCAGCGAGCCCTGTGACAGGCATTCAGGATCTGGGGAAGAGTGGAGGAGGATGGAGACTCATGGCTTATTTTGTTAGGGATTACACTTCATAACACACTCAAGGAAAACTGGGTGCTGGTGGAGGCACGAAAAGAATTTACTTGTATCGAGCAAACTGAGCAGGAATGTCAGTCATTACAGAATGAAAAAAAAAAAAGTGAGTGTAATCCTAAGCTTTGGAGAAGCTAAAGGATAACGGGAGAAATGGGAAGCAATCTATTTGGATTGAAGGAAGGAAGTTCAATTGTTTCGTATGCTCTGTCAGCAAACTAAAGAAACACAGTCTTGATAAATTCATCAGAAAATGATTGCATAACTGGTGGAGAACAACACTTTAGATACAAGTAATGGTTCACTGTCGGCCTTAGAAGGCATTTCCAGGTCTATTCTGGTTCACTTCTATGTCATACTCTCCACTAAAGACTTTGATTGTACAACTATATGCATATGCAATGCACTAATGAAACAAAATTGGAAAAGGTGGCAAATCCTTGGTAGAAGACACAATTGGAATGAAAAACTGTCTATATAAACTACAGAAATTGTCAGCAGTCAACAAGACTGACTTAAGTCAAAAGACTTACTAAGCTTACTAAGTCCAAAGCATCATGCTTTTTATACTATTCACCCATAGTAGCATTTTACTTTCTACACTGCCTACAGAAGACCGTTGTGAGCCTTATAAAAGCACCTTCGGATCTGCAGAATAGGTATGAAAACAGTATGTCATATCACTGTTCAGACATTGCAATATTGGGGCACTTACAAGGACCTACACAGGCAAGATCAAAGTGAGTGCCTATGCTTGAGACTGTACCACTAGGGATATTCTCAAACAAGGTAACTTCTGAGTAAGATACCAATTCCAAAGCTTTAACTGCCATAACCTGAAAAGAAAAAGCATATCACAAAATATATTAAAGGATTTTGCATCACAGCTGACAGCAGTTCTTAAATGAAGAGTCATCACAAGTTGAGGAATCAATGTTTTGACACTGAGAAATTGTATAGCATACCTGTAGTAAGCAAACACTGCCACTACATTAAAGAAAATGACTTTATATAGCCTTAAGAAAAAAATCCCAGCAAAAGCATCTTGGAAATTCTTTGTCACACAAATTCTGATGCAGGCAGTGATCTGAGAAGAAAAAAAAAAAACCCAAACCACATAAGTGAATTCACAGACACAGACTTCCAAAACCGATTTCCTGTCTCTCAGCATTCAGAAGCTTACAGGGTCTTAATGCTCCTTTCAAAACTGATTATAAACAAACATACAGACATTAATTGCAAATCTCTCAGCTCTCACAGAGAGTTTCAAATAGAAGGCCCGCTGTGCTGTTTACTTGCTTTTCCTTTCTCTCTCCTTAAGTACGCATTCATGCTTGGTGCCGCAAATGCTTGTACTGGAGCAAGCAGAATTGGCGTGACTCCAAGGTAAATTGCCGTTTTGCTGTTACAAATGCATTGTGCACAGATTTAACTTGTATTTTACCAGATTTGATTTAAGCGAGCTAATAAATTAAAATTCAAATAAAAAGGGGTTAAGAGAAACAAACCCTTACTTCCTTTCCTTCACAGGTGGAAGAGCAGCAGTGCAGCAAGGAACTTGAATTTCTGATGTAATTCATCACCTTTACTCTGAAGAGGAAGAAGCATGAAAGATTCATTTTTGCCAGAGATCATAAAGTCGCTTCAAATCCAAGAGAAGAGAGAAAAACAGAAGAACCTCAGAAATTTGTAAACACTTGTTTGTAATTTTGCCTTCTAGTTAAACATAATACAAAGATGGAATTTTGGAACAGTGCTGAAGACTAGCAGAGACTCACTGGTACTTCTGAGGCATCAGTCCTACTCACATGGGACACAGAGGCCCAGAGTTGCACAGAACTGGAGACCTGCAAAAAATACTTGGTAAGAAAACTTCTGTTTCTAAAGCCGTCAGTCTAACCAGACAAATCAAGCAAGTGCAAAGGTGTTATACATTTTCCATTTTGAAGATGGAGAACCCAAGTATCAAGTCATAAAGTGAGTCATAAGTCATAAATATGGGTATGTGGTACAAGGGGCATCTCTGGAGCTCCTGCCCAGTATGTCCACCTGCAGATTTCTGCTGTAGTATCTAAATGAGTCATCCAAGGAATATTAGGAGAATCCAAAAGGTGCATGCTGATGTGAGCATGGGTCAAGCTGAGGCTTAGCC
This sequence comes from Falco punctatus, assembly GCF_963210335.1. Lineage (NCBI taxonomy): Eukaryota > Metazoa > Chordata > Aves > Falconiformes > Falconidae > Falco > Falco punctatus. The sequence goes on from NC_137585.1 coordinate 2,973,069, forward strand.
ACATCTTCCCTGGTTACACAACTGAAGCTGTTCGTCCCCACGTTACACTATCCACTGCGGTCTTGACAACACACAAGGCGGCAAATCCTCAGTGCTGGAATTCCTGAATATATACTACAGATTCAGATGATGATTAGGATTACATTTTGGAAGCAAGTACTAATGGCTGAGGAGCGCAGCAGCCTTCATTGCTTGAAAGCAGCACGTTTCTGTCTGCTTTACAATTTACTGATTTTGTGGGCCATTAACCTTCAGCTCCAGGCAGGTTAAGATGAAACACCAAAGCACTTACAGTGGCAAGACTCTTGGCCGAGAGGAAGGACTACAGGCAGGACTGAGGAACTCATTCCTCAGCAAAAACATTCCAGTCTGGACACCCAATGTTCAGTTATCACATAAAAATATTTGGGGATAGCAAGCAGGTTGACTGTATTGAGCACACACAAATCTGCTCAAGTTAAATACTTTAAAATCCCCCAAAGAGCCAAGTCAAGCACAGAACCAGCCCAAAGTTTTAGCTGATACAACATCACATACAGGAAGCGGAGACGATTTCCTCTTTTCTGACAATTTTAAGATTTTACATCAATATTTTTATATGCACACACAGATCAGCCAATTTAATTATGACTGTTACTACCTTCTCATATGAAAAAAAACATGTTGGGTTTTTTTTTTGTTTTTAAAAATGATGTGGTCTGTTCCCAACAATAATCACATATTCCTGTGATCTTGTTCACAAAGCAAGAAGAACCACTGAGACTGCCATCTCTCCATTTCAGCTCGAGTGAGGCATCACAAATCACCTAATCCTTTGTCTTTCATGGTCAAGTTACATCCTTGTCCTCCACTCACTGCAAGATCCTACATGTACTTCTTTTCAGGTTTGAGGGTAGAAAGCAAACCCTTTTTTCATCAGTTTCACCAGCTCAGTGCAATTATTATGGAAATTAAAAAGCAGGCCTCTCTTCTCTCAAATCCAGTGAATTACATACAGAAGTTACTAATCTCTTTGCAACTTAGAACTACAGTATTCAGGCATTCCCATAATCACAGACATTAGAGTTTATATACTCAAGTTGTGCAGTTTAACTACTAAATGCATTTATCTACTTGTCAACAAGACTGTTTTCAGGAGCAGAGTCGTTTAGCCCTTTTTCTCAGCCTGAACTCAGTAAACTGGATCATACTGTTTCAGACTAACAGCAAAGGTAATCCAGAAAAGACAGCCTGCCTTAGCTCCACTTGTAAGCACAACCAAAGAACTCATATTAGCGACAGTTAAGTCCCCAGGAACAAGCAGGAAAGTAAGAATAAAACTATTAAACATCCCAGGAGAAAGAAAATTTTTGACTGCAAAGAGGGAAAATTCTTCCATGATGCAATTTTAGACTGGCATTCGCAGAGCGGTTTTGTGTTATTGAGCTTTCTCCTGTTCTGCCAAAGCAGCTGCCTATTTCCTTTCTACACCCAAATTTCCTTTAATCATCGAAGACAGGATGCTGTGTTCTGACGAAATGCCTTTCCTGGCCATCCCTGGTGGAGGGAATTAAAAGCCTTGCCAATCTTTTGAAATGCAAATCTTCACCAAGTAGGTTTCATGCCTCTTGCTATTCTTGCCTCTCCCTGAAGGGCACCTTAGGTGGAACAGTGAACAGTGGACTGTTTGCTTATCTTCTAAAATTATTATTGTCTTGCACTTGCAATCTGCTAATCCCTCCATTTTCCTCTTCCTCTTTCCTCCTCCCCAAATCTCACATTTTTCAAGCAAAAAGCTTTTTACCTCTAGATGGCAAAAAAGCTTGATACTCCAGCAGCAAAATCATTAATTCTCTTATCTGCATAGCCACTAGGGCTCACTAGAATTTCTTTCTTCAAGTACTATTTCTGGTACCTTTTGAACCTTAACAGAATAAACATTCAGCCCAAATGGTTTTTTTTCGTGTTAACAACAGAAAAATTCTTTCTCTGTCCCTTTTTTGGAGAGCATGGGCAGGGGAATAGCATTTTAATTAAAAAGGAGGAGTACAATTAGAACGAGTAAGAAGCACACAGACCATAATCTAATGTATGGCGGGAGAAAAGAAGGTACTGAACCTCCCTTCAAGGGAGCAAGAAACTGTCAATTTAAAGACTCCTAGCATAGTTTTGGGGGTTTTAGTTCAATTTCAGCCCATGGCTGTGGGGGATGATGCAGAGAGAGACATAATCACCTCTAAAAGTGAAAGATAAAAGTTTTGTGCACCAGGACAAAGTTATCCAGATAAAATCTTTTATGCTGCAAAATATTCTCTTGAAGTCAGTTATGAGGACTGTATTGAATCACTAGAATGGTTGAAGCAAGACTGAAAAATACAGTGAAAACACATATTTAGGAACAACTCTATACTGATGGATGTGGAGTTGAGAGGTTTTTTCCTTTCTCTTTTAGGAACAAAAATTAAGAATTTTACACTATTCAACAACGATAGGTTAGTATCATTAAGAATTTACAGATTCTAACATCAAACTTTCAAATTCAGACAGAAATTTTAATTTTCATAGCTGATAATTGATTAGCAGCACTCTTAACAATACAAACCTTATTTTTTGCTTTATTTTGTAATGGAACTCTGGAACAAAAAAGCAAGCAACGAATGAATTACCTACATGCATTCCGCATTGCGCCCATTCCTCAGAAAACACAGTGAGAAACACAACAAACTTGCTTGTGGAACATTTTTGTCCCTTCAAATATTTTAAATACAAATCTGTTCAGCACTGGTGTATACAGTGGGTTCTCCATTTCAGTTGTGCAAGTTCTAGATGTACACCAGGCTGTCTGCACTTCTGATTAAAGAAAGCAATGCCAACCAATATACAGTCTGTGGGCAAGGAAGGACACTCCAGGAGAATCTGCACTTGTGTTATTCCTGCTGTCTTTTTTCAAGAGTCTCTTTGCTGCAAACGTGTATCGGGACACATTTAAGTAGAACCATCCAAGTATAGACCCCTTGTGTTGGCTGCCTTGTAGGCCATGTGCCCAGGTTCAGAAAAAGCGTTTCTGAGACAATATTCCAAATCATACACCAAAGCTTTTTGAAATGTGCAATGGCTTCAGACACAGCAGAAGATCAAGCTCTCTTGCAGCCCAACAGAAGGCTAACAGAAGCAAAGAACATTTGCTTCTCTTTATAATCCACTCAAATCCTTGGACAAGCCTCCCAAATGCTGTGCCTCCATTTCTCCATACAGTCCTCACCTTTGGTCTGTATTACAGTCTCCTTACAGTCTCCATACTGACATTACCTTTACCTACAACTCTGACATGCACACAGCTTCCTAGCAGTTGGTCACTCTTTGGAAAACCAGCTGTGGAATTTCTTGCCCCAAAATGTCACACAAGATGGAAGGAACCAGCAACCTTTTATCAAGATGAACTTCACTATTGCTTTGAATTTAAGATTGCTGTTGGTACCCTCAAACCCACCCACCACGTTTAAGAACCAGACTGAATCTGGCAAGGACACAAATAGTTCTTATTCTTGGAAATGAAGAAAAAAAAAGAAAAAAAAAAAAAGGCAGATTTTGTGCACTGGCAGGGCACATGTGGATGGCAACAGCAAAAGGTATGTTTGGCATGTAGGAGGATAGCATTACTGCCAGCTGTCGAGCATTTCCATTAGGGAGCCTGCTGCAGTTTCACTTGGCATGCTCCTGCAAGCAACTTCATCCTCACAATACTCAGCTATTGTGAAAGCTGGCTAGCAGAAGCCATCCTTGCTGGAGCCCCTGCAGCACAATTGAGCAGCCGACTACAGAAACCCCACGTTTCTCACTCATTCATACAATTGATATTTCTTGGTAAGCTGGGAAACCAGTCTGAACTGACATGGTATCAGAAAGAACAGCTTGAACGTTGCCAGAGGGGAAGCTGTTAACTTTTCAGACAATGTAACAGATTAGTCGAAAGGATATTTGTCCAAACTCACAGATCAAGGTTCAAATGTATACCTTTTGTGTACAGAATTAAGTGGCAATAGGAACCAACTTTGAGCTTTTCAACATGTGATAATGCACATCATATGTGGAAAGCTAAATGCAAAAAAATATCCCTCCCTCCCCCCAAAAAAAGAAAAGCCAAGAAAAAAACCCACTCCACAAAACCAACCCACAAAAAAAAAAAATCCTGAAACAAAAATGCACACCCCACCTGCAAGAATGACCCACACCAACCTACAAGCACTTTACCAGACTGGCAAGAGAAAGACTCTTCCCTTGTTTTCCCACCCCTCAGAAGGAAGAGATTTCACTCTTCTGCCACAATCACTTTTCATCAGGTTATTCTCAAATTAAAAAAAAAAAAGATCAAAGAATAGAAAATCACTTCACTAGACATAGTGAAAGTTAGGCCCACCTGAGAAGGCACCTTCCTTTAACAAGAAGCAGCTGAACTTGGAACACTTTTACCTTGCAAGGTATAATAGAACATCTTAGCTTGCAAGTTGTTACAATTTCTACTATGTCTGTACAGGACCTACTTTTCACCCTCAAAAAAATACTATAAATCTCCAAACACTCAAACCGAGTTAAGTCAGAACTCCTCTAACCATGTAACTGCTTCAGCAAATCACTCTGGGCACCTTCCATTTGCTCTAGAGCTTGTGTACACGTTAGTAACGTTCTCTAGACTCCTACCATCTACTTGTTTAAATTACATGTTGGTCAGGGCTCCCAAAAAACTCCTTCAGATGGGCAGGAAGTTTCTGCTGTGTGCCTCCACACAGCAGACAGACACATGCATCGCTGGTGCAGAAAAAAATTTGATAAAATAATAATCCTTAAGTAAAATACTTCCTCTTGAAGAAATACCTGATGGCCACAGATACTCTGCCTTTCCACTTCATCCTCTAGAGCTTATAAAAAGTTGCAGTAAAGCTGACCAAATCTGCCTAATGAAGCATTTCATGGTAAAGCCCCTGTTACCACCAATTGTCGTTGGTAATTGTGTTGTTGCCTAACACATTTCACTGTTACCTCATCATGACTTACCACGTTTGACCATCGTAATGATAGTATTACTATGCCATCTCACCACTCGTCAGACAACACCGACAATACATCAATGCCAGGCCTGACCCGCAGCATGTGCTGGAAGACGTATTTCAGTACAGGATGGACATGCTTGGGCCTCTAACTTCTGACTTCACACCATGCTGTTATTACTCTGATCTTAATTTGGAAAACAAAAATACACTAGCTTTTTCTGGCCAAGGATCAAGTACATCTACACAAAGACAGTCCAGGGGCCTAGTCAGCAGTTTAAAATACATTTCTCTAGAGCCCTGTATGGGATACAAGCTAGTAACCTGCTGTGGCCCCTGGCAGAGCTCGTCAGTGGACAGTGGGGCACGCAAGGTGCTCAAGGGCACAGCAGTGCTGTAACTCTTGTTAATAGCTGTATTATATATAGTTGTGGAATAGCCACTTGATCACAGCCTGCAATCTATATGTAGAACTGCCTACATATTTATTTCTTGGGCATTGTTTAGGTAGCAAGCTCCAGCAAATTCAAAAGGTATCAACCAAATTTGCTTCTGCATTTCGCAACAACAACATTAATCTACATTTTATGGTACAGTCTCCCATTCCTGCTGACCTGGGTTTGCAATTAGAGAAGGGGAGCAATTTAACATTTGATGTCTTAAAAAGAAGAAAAAAAAAGTACCACCACCTTCAGAACCACTTTGTATTATCTAGAGGAACACAGAGTTGCTCATTCATCTCAGTGTGCTGACCATTTTTAGCCTATCTAAATTAAAAATACTCTAACAGACTATTTGAGCGTTCAAAGACATTTCTCTGGGAAAGGTAAATTAAACATTCAAAAAATGGACTGCATGAGACACATCAAATTATTGATCGTCCAAAAGTGCCAGATGATTTAATACATACTCAACATAAAATTGGAAAAAGAAGAGAGGAATCCTTCCCTCTTCCCAGTAAGAGCTATTTCTGTTCCAGCTCATATGCACAACTCCAAGCTCAGAGTTCTTTCTTCTGTCCTGCTGTGGATAGATTAAGCCAGACAGTAAGCAGAGAAAGAGGGAATATCCAAAAGAAGCTCATTAGAAATTATAGAAACTTTTTTTTTAAACTTTAACCAAGACGACTATGCCAAAATACCAACTGAGTCAACACACTCCACCCTCGAATTGCATCCAACAGCAGAGAGACTACAACACAGGGTTCTCCAGGAGCTCCTGATCTGACTTACAGATACCCGTGCCTCAAAGGATGACACACTTTGCAGATGGTATTACTAAGGATGCAGTTTCAAAAGAACAGCAAGTTAGCGGAGTGAGATACGAATGCTGCAGTCCAGCGTTCATCACGGCAAATGGCTTGGCGATATTCACAGATTTTACAGAGATGTTCTTGCTGTTATCTATTTCAATTTGCAAAGCCAAGAGAAAACTTAGTGATAACCTTTACTTGAAGGGCAATTATTTCCTGCATTTCTACTAATAAAGTGTCCTTTGCAGATAAAAGATGTATCAATACTGTAAGTCAAGGCATGCACTTATCAGATTATTTTTTTTTTTAATCTAAGAGACACAGCACACCAGCCAGAGGTCAATGTGGAATACACGGAAGTGACCAGCCAGCACTCTACAGGCAACAGCTTTTCTGAGTTATTCCAGTGACTCATGATCCTCCGCTCTGATGTTCTACATGGTACAAGCTCTAACACTACTTTCACCTATTTCTCCACCAAGCTGAGAGATCTGTGGTTATTAGACTAGACTGTTACCTTTCAGACAGGGTGTCCAACCTGCACGGAATGAGTTCAAGTTACAGATTTAACCTACACATCCCCTTTTAAGTAATTTTAAAGAGTATCCTTACTTTTAGAAAAACATGCATTAATTCTGATGGGTTTTTCTCAGTTTTCCCTTCTCTGTGGCTCCAGGCCTTATCAAGCTGAGGCAGAGTAAAGCTGACAGGAATACTCTTGGAGCTTTTGCCAGAAATTTGAATAGAAACAGAGAAACTAAGCAGAGCATGGGCAGTTTCCTTCTGTTGGTGTTTGCCAAAAGCTCTCAGTGGCAGCACAGACAAACAAAATGGGCCTGTGAAGTCAAGAAAAAACACACTGATGGGTTTACATACACTTGGAAAGCTAACAACAATTAAAAAGAAAAAAAATCTTCACAGAACTTGAAGCTGTTCAAACCAGAACTGCTCTGAATCCCTTCTTTTTCAAGGGATGTCTCTGGTATGCCAATTTACAAAAAGACTTTTTAAGTCCTGATTTTGGCTGGTAAAAAGCTGTAAATTGTTGTAGAAGCGATATCATACAGCACATGCATGGCAGTACATGGTAGACAAAGCTATCCAGAATGTCTGTTCTGACAATCATTGAATCTGATAAAGGATAAGAATAAGCAGCATAAAGATCAACTAGGATTGACTACATAGTGTGAATATATAGAATAAATAGCTCTAAGGGATTTATTTTTTCTAATGGCTGGAAGGGATAGATCACAAAAAGAGGTGTACCAGAAACAGAGGTAAGACCTCCACAAGAAAAGGCAAGGCAAAAAAACAAGGAGAAGGGGAACCATAAGAAAAAAAAAAAGAAAAAAAAGAAAATAGACAGGACAGGCTCAAAAGTCATTTGAATCAGATGAGGAAGATTTTAAGCTAGTGTAGAACTTGCCTGAGGAAGTAGAAGTTCAAAACATGAGGACAGATGTGTTCCGAATAGCTCACTTGGGATGAAGTGAGAAACCAGGCAGTCAGAAGAAAAAGGCAGTAGCTCTAGAAGTCAACACATAAGACCAAAGCAAAAAAATCAAAGAGTAGTCAAATTTCTAATCTCAGTAACAGGGCCCAAACCATACAAACACCCAGCCGCATCCAGGCTGCCTGAATGTGATATAAGGTGCCTTGTGACAGGCACAGAAAACCAGCCTCTGAACACATTATGTGCAATTCTGTTATGAAGTACACAAATTACTTGTGAGAGGCTGACAGTAAACCAAACCGGGTTAAAATGAAATTCAACATCTTCCCTTCCCTTCTATAAAACCGATATTGCCACCTTCAATCTCTTTCCAAATTACATTTCATATCAGCACACAGAATAAGAAAGGGATCCAGATAGGCAGTATGTCACTATTACAGTGCATCTTCAGGAACAGTATGATAGCCATATCCGAAGTCATTCAACAAACCAAGAGCAAACTGTGGGAGGGCAAAGAGTAGACAAGTAATTAGCTGCTATGATTTCGAATAACAACAAAAGACTCTAGTGATTACAACTGCAATTAAGAACATCCCAACATCATCTTCCTGATTCATGTCACCCACTTATCTTCCATCCTTTTCTTTCCACTATTATTCTCCTCTTATCTAACTGAATGTTATGGTGAAGACACTTAATGTACATAAGACAGACCAACTGTAATTTACCAAAAACATCAAGATTTTTCTTCACAGCAGCAAAAATGGAAGAAACACAAGACTGGATAAAAATTATCTTGCATAGGTAGAAGAGAACAGAGGAAAAACTACTTCACCTAGCCTTATATTTTCATCCTAACATTGAATTCACCTGCTACGCTGCCGAGTAACCTGATAGAGTTTGGTATTGGGAATACCTAAGGAAATCTAGGGCTGAATAAGTGTGATGTGCTGCAGGATGTTATTTCTGTCACTCCTGCTCTTCAACCCCACTCTCCCTTTTGCAGTTTCTAGTCACATACTTTCTTTCAAATTGACCTTGAATTTGACAGTCAACTCCAACTCTACACTAGATTTACAAATATGATTAGGGTATGAGAACAGGATACATCAGAGAGACCTTCCCCAACCAGATCCAATTAATCAGGCTACAGAACACATATCCATGTGCATAATTTCCAGTTTTGTGACATTCAATAAATTAATCAACTCAAGCCCGTATGCACAAAGAAAAGAAGGCAGCTCCCTCTACTGGGTGAGACAACGCAGCTCCTCCCGTGCTTTCCCCACATGCCACAGAACAGACTTGTGTGTATTTAATTCTCCAAGATTATTTTTTTTTTTTTAAGTCCAATCCACAAGATGGCATAGAGTAATTTATATTGCTCTGCAATTTCAGGAATTGGCCTACGGAAACCATATTTCTGTAGTTTCTACATTTAAAAGCACAGAGAAGAAAATTCTTTCCACAGGTCTACGTAAGAGCCGAAACACTTGAAAACCGGTGTCCCTTATGTCAGTGTCCACTGCCAGCCTAGGTCTGGGAATAGGCAGAGTTCAGCAGTGTTATTCACAGTATGCATTTAACATCTCGCTTTTTTTTACTGCTGCTCAATTAAACTCTTGTACATCACTGCCCCAAGAGATAGCCCTTACCTTGTTTAAGGCTGCAGCTTTCCATCTGCATGTGGCTTCATCACAACGGCAGCTGCAATGCAATTGCTAGCATGCAGAACAGAGTACGAAATATCAGAGCGCGGGTACAAGCGAAAGGCGATGATGTGCATTTCAAGAAATGTCTGCTCAGCCCACAACAACCCAGCCTGTGCTAAACCCCACCAAAGGCACCGCCAGGTCAATAGCACACTGCAAATCTGCAACCTTTTCAATCAGAAAGTTTGTCTTTGCTACGCTACAAGCTTCCATAGCAAACTTTCACAAAATAAAAGCAGGCTGGGTCCAGGCTGCATGCCTCTAAAAGCAGAAGTTACTTACACTGTTTCTTTGGAGACAACAGTAAAAACTGCCACTGAGGAGAAAGTGTGGTATCTGGAGATCTGTTCAACCTCTTCATTCAGGACAGATCGGGGTAAGATTCACAACCCAGGCACACCGCGCTAAGAGGGAGCAGGCACCCACTGGTCATACAGCCAAGAGACTCCTCCAACAGCACACATGTTTCTTTTCACTTTTCAAAAGATCCCTTTGCGATTTGGAGCCGCAGCAAAACTCTGGGGTTTTTTGTCACCTTTTCACCATCTGACAGTTTCTTCAGTATTACATGATTCCTGTCCTTGAACTTCCTACAAGTACCAGACAATACTTGTTCAACCTCTGACAGCACAGCAAGTTTCTGGAGCTTTTTTCGGTTGAGATGTTTAATGGCAGAAAAAGGGACAGAGAAAAATCATACAATACTTCTAAAAACAGAGAGATCGCACTCTCAAACTAACATTTATGCCATTTAAAATCACCTTAGTGGCAAACTTGCTACTCTGTTCAAAAATATTTTTCCAAATTAACTGGATGAACAGCAACCAAAGCACATCTATTACACACCCTTCTTACTATCAATTATTTTCTCTCAGTAGATACATTTCCACCTTACAAAAACACCAACAATCACATCTCCTGAGGAAAAAACGAACATGGAAGTTTATTTCAGAATTATTCACAAATCAAGCAAATCGCTAAAAAACCCTCCATTTTACAGCTGGTAACCTGTACGAAACAGACCTCTGCTAAAGCCGAGAGACAGACACAGGTGCTGTGCTAAAAATGAAAGAGCACTACAGATTGAACTTACGGACAGCTCTTCACAAGCACTCTTAATTCACAATAGAATGCAACAGAGTGGCTACAGTCATAGAGAGATTCTGGAAACCTCCTAACCATCACTAATAAGGAAGTGCAAGAGCAATAACCTCCTCTTCTAGCCCTTTTGTTCTACAACATTTGCTCAGTTCGCATTTAAGTGGTAACTAGGGAAGAGGAAAATGAAGCAGAAGAAAACACAGGACATCTAAAGCATCCCCATCTCCCAGTGACAAGGACAAAAAGCAGACAGTGAAACCGGATGTCTTTTAACAACAAATTGCCAATTTAAGTGCAGCTTGGTCTAGACTAGTGCAGAGGATGTCTTCCATGCTCTACCTGCTCCATGGACTACAACTGTGGCCCTGCAGGCCCTTTAACTCACAAAACTTTATCAATTTGAGCTGCTCCTAGACTGCAGCCGGGTCAACCATGACGCAAATCCATGTGGCTTTCAGCTACCCTTCAGCAGTGGTACTGCCAGAAGTTTCAAAGAGTGGGAGAGGTTTACATATAGCACTGATAGGGGCTAAAGACATCCTTGGAAAAGGGATGCTACTGGCTGTCTAATAAACCTTGTTCTTCTGTGTGCCTTGTCCTCACAAGCTCCCTCTGTGAGAGGCCCAAAGGAGTCTCCATTCTTTTCCAATACAGAATTGTGCAGACAACACAATCCACTGTAACATAAAGCAGTCATTCTCACTAAAAAAGCAAACAAAATTGCCCACGTATTTACTCAGAATGGAAACAAGCAGCTATCTCATGATTTGGAGACAGTGTGAGACCATCTTATACAGTAACTGGAGAGCCCTATCCAAACTGGTATTCCTTGTAAAAGCTCTTGAGAAACTACTGTATCATCATGCATTGTTGAGAGGAAGCTATCATTGACTTAGAAGTCATATAAGGAGAAACAGAATATACACAAATTCTAGACAGGTATGTTCTTACTGAAAGTAAGTGAAGGTAAACTGGCTGTCTTGTTCTTTGCCTTTACACTGACAGAAACCAACTGCTGGGAATTGCTGGGGAAACAGCAGTCAACCTTTCCTTCCATCAGCAAAGCTGCAAAACACACTGTGTGCCAGCGAGTGATTTTGCACTGTGGAGACAGCCAGTGCCTGTACTGCACACAAACATTTGGTTGACCTCGTCAGTTCCTGGAGCACAGGCCTTGCTGTTCAGAGCTGAATCCCAGCACTATTGTCTCCTGCACCTCCTCAACAGCCACATCTTTGCTCTTGGAACTTAACACCCACACAGGCTGCGAGGATTCACCTGCAAAGTGGTACAGGTCCCTCTGGGATGAGTTTCTCACACTCCCCACTGCATTTGTTCTCTGTGCTGGTTCCCCACTCTCTCCTTACTGAAGGAAACTGCAAAAGCACTAATTCCCATTGAGCCCAACACCCACGACTGCAGCTGCCACAGATGATCATTACTGTAGAGACTACGTATAGTTTCCACACACAGCGGTGAGTATAGAAGATCTGTGCTGGTTTTGGTGCTCCATCAGGGAGCAACTTTTACTCAGAGAGCTGTGCTGGATTACAGCAACGACTGTTACTTGACCTAGTAGAATCTGCTTCTCTAGTACTCAATACAATTGTCACAGTTGTTCAAATAAAAGGAGTTTCACAGCTTTTGATCTTTGGAGGCAGGAAAGAGGGCAAATGATAGGTTGAACATTTGTTGGGTGTTTGCCCTTCTCCAAAGCAGATCAGGTACCAGTACCCTAGATGGATACCACTAAATAGTGGTACCAATACCACTAAACAGTGAATTTTTAGTTTCTTATTATAACTGACACAAAGCAACAATACCTCTAAGAGCTCTTCTTACTTTTCCATGAAAATAAAAAAGGAAAGGTCAGATCAGGACAAAGAATTCAAAAGGAAAAATTTAAAAGTAAAGAAACTAATTCAGAAGGTGGAACCCTAACACCCAACCCCTGCTCCTTGCCTTCCCCCCAAAATAATCCCAGATTAGACTATCAAAATGGGTTCTCATCAGGTGCAGATGTTCTTCCTTTTGTTCCCTAGCACAAGAGCACAAAGTACTCGGGCTGCCCCTGTAGGCAATGACACCCAGAAAAAAATCTTGTTTCATATGCACGAGACAGACATGCACCTCAACTGAGACACACACTTCAAAAAGAACCTTGTTTACTCCAACCACAGACAAGCCTGTAATTAATTTCCTCTAACTTTTGTGAGACTGCCTTACACTGGGGAGACAAGGGTGTGCAGTATAATGAACTGGCTAGGAGAAAATTAAATAGTAACAACTCACTCCTTGCATGACCATGTCTAAATTAAAAAATTTTTGCATACCAAAGTCAACTACACATATGCCCTCTCTGCAAACTACCGGTAAGTCATACAGCTTACAGGCAAGAAAAGGTTATACTGAAAAAACATCAGCTTCCAACAAGGACAGACTGCCATATTCACCCTTGAATTTATTGCAGTAAGACCTCCACCTCTCTACTGCTTGTCACTCAAGCATTTTACCAACATTGCTGTTTGTCTGTACAGACTTTATAAGTCTGTATACATTATTTTTGTATCTTGCTCAAACATTTACCACCCACAGAAACAGAGTGCCCTCTAGCTCTGGCTGAACTCAAGAGAATTTTGTAAGATGCTGTTTTAAAGTCCAGCACTTACAGACAAAGGAGACAGCAAGAGCATTCCGTTATCTGTACTCTTACCTGTCCTGGGGTCAAAGAGCTGGTTGGCCTCCAAGTCTGTGAAAGTGCTGAAGCAAATGGGACATTTAAAAGAGGCACGATTGGTCGAGTCTCTTTCATCCGTCTCAATCCTCCTCCTCATGTGGTCCAGCTTGTACTTCACCACATTAACCAGAAGGCGGTAGTTAATGAAGTAGTAGTTATGACGGGTGGTTTTCCCATCTGGAGCTGTCTCTACCCTCATCCTGCATTTGATGAACTTGTCACCCTTGAGGGTATTGAGGACAGCCCGCAACTGCTTCCTATCAAACTTCAGGAGCTCTAACATGTCCTCTTCCTTCACGCAGGGGTTCCTGATGAGAATGTCCAGAGCCAAAGCATGTTCAATGCCATAAAAGCCACGCACCACATATTTGGCAAGGCGTTTGAGAGCTGCTGGGACCTCAGTGAGGACGTCTGGGTCAGTCATAGCAGATTCAGATCTCAAGCTTCATGTACACTGCAATGAAAGAAGACAGATGGACTCTTAGCTAGTCTTCTAACTCCAGAAGCTTTAATTTATCTCATTTAGAGCTAAAAGAAAAAAAGGAAGGGGTGTTTTCCATTTCTCTTTTCCAAGCCTTGTACTGTCTCCTTAGGTGTTAATAATGCCAATGCTACAGAAATAGAATTAGAAGACTGTACCTCCCATTCAAAACAAAATGGTGGAAAACTTAAAAAGGCACACAAGAAATTGGTACCATAATATACAGATTTCATTTCTACTCAGTCACAGCCAACAGAGCTGGAATAAGAAAACTATCTTGAAGCTGAGCTCCAGTAGACAGCTTCATGATCAGCTGAGACTTGTAACTTGGGAGAAGCAGAAAGAGGCTAAGGCAAGAAAGGTCCTGAGACAGCCCATGAGTGGAGTTGTCTTACGGCCCCAGCTGGTGTCACCTGACCACTGTAAGTAGCCCTGCCTGCTTCTACTCCTCAGATCTGGGGGTATCGCTGGGCAGAGATACCATGCGAGGACAGCTTGCTAGTACAGACTGATGTGCATTCAAGCAAAAGCTCCCAGCTGCACAACGTTCTGATGCGTTCTGATAAACAGACCTTAGACAACAGTCTGCAGCATGAAAACTGTTAGCACTACCAACTCCTACAACACAGGCTGCTTCAGCCTGGATCTTAGATGAGCAAATAGGTCTTTCCAAAGGATGGATACTTCATTTAAAGTGTCTCACATTCAGGCCTTAGAAGCCCATGGATATTATAGCACAATAAAGGAAGTAAAAATCAGGACTTGGTGAGCATTAAGAGACAATATGTTTAAAAAGAAAAAGAATATTGCATGAAGCATCCTTTGAGTTACTTATCACAATGTACCGTGCTGTCTGACCAGACAATAATTTCTACAGAAATACTGTATTTTCACTTTATTTTTCTTCACCTTAACATCAAATGGCACAAATGCTCATAACAATTACCAACCATCATGAAATCACACAACGCTTCTGTGACATACATGGGACATATAGGATGATACCATGCAAGGAATTCCTCATGTTGTCACCCCCACCACAGACACAGCCAGAAATCAAACCCCAGCAGACAACTAACAGCACTGACTCTTCTGAAGCAGCTGGTTTTGTTCAGTGGAGAGAAAAAGGGAAGTGACTCTGTAAGACACAGAGCAAACCCTTACTGTCATTTCACAGGGTGGTTTTGAGCATTTTCTCTCCACACTTTCAAGTCTATACATCTGCTGGCAGTAACAAAATTCCCTTCCACTCATAATGCACTGGGATTTCCATGTATGAAAGGTTCAAGATAATCATGGCGTATTATAGGTGCTTTTGAAATACCTATTCAGGGGGTTATACTTCCAGTTAACTTCAAATAAAACTCTGAATAGTCTTTTTCAATATGAGACTTCTATGCTAGTTTAAGATATGAATAACCATTTATTAAGAAAAAGGTTCCTTCAATTGAAGAAAAAGTGCACACCTTAATTTGTTTGTCACTGCTAAGCAATTTTATCTGTGAATGAATATCATAAATAGTAAAACTCTGCCAATTTCAATTTTCTCTTCCATTAGATGTTTCACATACTGTATATGTACCTCCTCAGCATTCAAGTCTCAAATAAAGGATAGAGAAGAGTGACAGCAGAAGAAAGGATCTGGATGGGTATCCTATTTTCTTCATTGCTATCATAAAACCTGTAATATCCTTTCTGACAAAACACCATTACAGAACTTTTCTATACCCCCCACCCCAAACACCCCACTGAAATCACGAAGCTCTACATTAAACGAAGCAGCTGATGACTCACTTCCATCAGCTAAGACTACTCAAAAATCCGTGATCATTTATCGCAGTAGACTGCTTGGAAATCTATTTTATTTTATTTTTTTTGGTATGAGAAACACTGCCCTCTCAATAAGTAACACTACTCACTGAAGCTTTGGTTCCCTCCAACCCCTACCCTCCTCTGCAACTGAGGTATGTTCCTCTCAAGGGTTACAGCCAGTGCAACTGCAAAGCAATTAGGCTGTGGACAGTGGAGCTTAACAGGAGGTAAATTAAGATTGTCCTGTCTTTTCTGCCTATGGGTAAGAAAAAACCCCACCTTAACTCTTTCCTTTTAAAACACTTCCTTGGTTGAGCTTTTCTTTTTCTCGTAGGGCTCGATGGTATTCACAGTGCTCAAACTGAAATGAACTGAGCCACATCTGTTGACTGCTGCTGTGCAGGCTCAGGATAGCTTACAGAAAACAGTGCCTGGATGTCCAGCCTTAGCTTCCCTTCAAGGAAATTTAATAGAATATGTTTATCACAGCATGAATTAGCCATGAAACAAGTACTTCTCGAGTTAGTCAGCTTTCTTTTATATGGCAGATGCATTATGATTTATCTCACACAAAGGACAGTTTTAGAGAGCTTTGCGTTACAGGTAAAAGCATTAGCAATAAAGGATGCCCCGTTGTGAGTTAGAGATTCAAATATACTGTATGGCTAAGTCAGACCCAACCTGAATACTGTCACAGGACATTGTCCTTGAAAATCCATTTAATTCTGTTGGTGTTTTTACAGTCTTTCACTTACTTAAAGATAAATCTTGCTTTTGACTGGATCTGTCGGCAACATACTGATGCTATAAAACAATGTCAATGCAGAAGCAAGCCAGAAGCTTTCATTTATTCAAATTGATTAAATCTCATTCAGAGTTTAAGCACAGTATATAATGTAAAGATCAATTTTAAATAAAACCTGGCACCACAGAAGAGATTTAAAAAGTCAGATTTTGAAAGGCAAAAGGTTTTTAAGTGCTGATCTAAAAAAAAACCCCAACTAACGAAGCAAAAAAACCCTTCTCTCCACACCAGTTCACTGTCCCCTGAAAATTCCTTCCAGAAAAGCTTGGTGATGCAACTAATCCACGGATTAAATTCTAAATCCTGCAGAAGACAGCCTTTGTGTGAGCCAGCGGACTGACTTGTGTCAGTTTTTAAAGAAATAAAGGAATAAATAAAGCCAACAAAGAACACCCTCATCAAGCTTTGCTACAAGTTAACAATGCTGAACACAAGGAATTTGCCTCTAAAAACAAACATGGAGACACATTCAGCAAACACCAGTTTTTGTATTACATTGAGGCCTAATGCCAAACTGCTCAAAAGCTTGAACAAGATCGGTATGGTTGGATGAAGAACATATTCTACATCATTCTGGATAACCACGTTCTCATGTAAGCTACGACAGAGAGCAATGGCACAAGAGTGAGCACATACCGAACTCACCAGGCCAGGGTCTAACAAACTGCTTCTCTGGGACAAGCTGACACCCAGCCCACAAAGAATCTCAGCCTACAGCATATGAGCTGCAAATCCTTGCTACCTGTCACCGTACCACCAGGCAAGACCAACAGTGACCCAGCTCACAAGCTGCAATCCAGTGCCACGAGTATCAGTTTAAAATCCAAAAGCAAGGAACCTTACCATTGCATCCTTGAACAGTGATTTCACCTTTCCTCCAAGCAGTAAGTCAAGCCTGAATTAATTACATGTGCAAAGAAATATGATAACATCTCCTAACAAGGTTTTAATGAACGTGAATCTGTTTCATAATCACGTCTGTACTGACCTAAATAATGTATGAACACCATGGACATGGTCGGGGGGAAAAAAATCAGCCAGAAACAAAAAAGGAAGCAGACTGCTCTTCAGACTCATTTGGGTAGAGAAACCCTTTTTATAACACCCCAGATCTCTTCTGGGGGAAAACTTGGGAGTTGTAGGGTTGGCTGGGAACCTACACCTATCAGACATACTTGGAAAGGTGCTTCCCATTTTTCCCCACATCTAACTTAAATTGTTAGCATTCTTTTTCATTAAATCTTTGAGACCAGATTTTGCCGATTTGTTTGGAAAACGTTTCTGCGGGTTCTGCCATCAGATTTAAAAAGACAAAAAAAATTATTTGCTTATACCACTGACATTTTCTTCAGAAAAATCAAAATCAGATTTTGAGTCCCTCACCTGTAAACACTGCAAGTACAACAAGCTTCTGGGAGCCAGTGTGTACCATATCCCACTCCAGCAGTCACTTGCGAGCAGCAGATCCTTCGCTCTAATTAAATTAAAATTATTTCAGAAGATTATGAGGTTAAGCTGAGAGGGGCAATTTTGAATCTTCCTGAGTACAGGCAGGGAAGGCACAAATTTCAGAACTACAGTGTGAAAACATGCCATCAAGATTTTACACGTCTGTATGAAGTAACCTCAGACACTACTCTATCTTTCCAAAAAATGGCAAAGAACCTTCCATTTTCCAGTCTGCTTTTTGTCACTGTTCTCTGTAGTAAGTGGATAATCTGTGCAACACATCGCTACTATCCAGAACTGCCTTTATCCCACATCACTTGCAAACCCAAAGTCTTCTGGTATTTTATCAGAAGCTTGTTGAATTCCATTCCCTAGAGACTTCAGGAGCATTGCTGCTCAGCCTTCCTCCTCCACTACATCTTGATGAGAAATCATGTATCTTAATTTCAAGACCTACCCTGAAGCATTAAAGGAGAAGAGAAGAATCTGCTTTCACTCAAATCCTACCTTCTTGTTGGCATTCCATAAACTGAAACCAAGAATTCACAGGTATCAAAGGGGTTTCTTCACTAAAGATGAAAATTTGTGCTACAGCTGCACACAAAAAGGCTGAACGGCCTGCCTGAAATTAGGACATTTTCACCTAATTTCTTTCACAAGTAAAATATATGGAACCCCACATGATAAGGATGCAAGGTCTGACCATGCAAGGCAGAAATTGGAACAATACAGGCTTGGAATGTAATTCTCAATCACATTCATAATCTAAATCCAACATAACAGCAAGATGTCAGTAAATTAAAGGACTACCTACGTGCATGTACACAAACAGATGTAATATTGAGAAGTACTTCAAATGCACATCAGCATTAACAAACTATTAACAGTTATAGCTGCAGGGGAAAAAACTTGGAGTGCACTATTTATGGAAGGCCAAATGTAGCAACTAGAATAGTGCAGGTACAGTTTCCTGTCACAAATTATACCCTCCATCCCACAGAGAAGTCTTTTTCCTTCTCAGTCTTCAGCCACAGCCCCTGCCATCATGTGCTAATTCTGACAGTTGCCTATTCATTTAGCAAGGTAAATCAAGTTGATAAAAGTGAAAAACAAACATGTCAAAAAAAAAGTAGCATATTTTAGAGGGAAGCAAGAGGGAAAACTTCCAAGAACCGAATCATTTCTGTTACTAGACTAGAGCCTACACAAAACAAAGATAAGAAAGAATGGCTAGGGATACGGAAACATGAGCTTTCCCCACGTGGTGGCAAAGATACTATTGAGATGACTCAATTGTAATGTGAAGCCACTAGCACATTTTAACCACGGACATCAGAAACTCTTAAAATTTATACTTAAATCTGAACATATACCAGCAGAAGAACATCATTTTGGAGACATCTCAGCATTGGCTCTCATGTAACGAAGTGGTAAGGTTTTGGGGCTTTCTTAAAGGACAAAAAGAGCATTCCTGATGAATATCAAGCCTAAGAAGTCATGACTACACTGAAGTACAGGGGGCTTAGCCCCAGCATCCCTTTTAAGTTTCTGATGGGAAGAAAGCAGAAATTGTTTTCCATACCCTGGATTCAATGAGACTAGAACACCACACTTATGTGAGTGGTATTGTCTGACTGTGAAGAATTTCAGAAAGACAAAAGTTTATGAAAGTATTAGGTTCAGAAAAGTTTTAGTGCATCAGGGTGTAGCAAACTAGTCTATATACTAAGGATGTAAGCAATAAAGAAGCAGAGAAACTAAGTAACAAGATACCAGGCTAGCTTTAATTCATGTAGTTTCTTGTTCAGAAGAATTCCCTAAAGCATCCTGTGTGAAAGCAAGCTATAAATCTTAAAGGAAGCAGAAGGTAGGAATGAGACTCGCACATCATCCCTTACGGCTGCCAGAAGGGTATTTGCTCCTCTCCCAAGGACATGGCTTTGCCCTCTCCCATGCCAGCTCTCGCACTCACAAGACCTTCCTGTGCACCAATTTGCATGACTAAAAGGTAGAAAAATACCCTTTCTCCCCCCCTCCCTCCTTCTACTAGTTTTTTTTGACAGTTTAATCAGCTAGTAGGAAAGTGTGATGAGCAACAGAATCAGCAGATCTAAGAGGATGCCAGTGCAGAAGAGATGAAAGAAGAGCCTCCTCCTTTCATGGCTGAAAAACATTAAGCCAGCTGTATTTCATGAAAATGCACCTTAATGTGCACTGCTGAACACTCTCTGCAAAATGCCCTTCTTCCTTATTCATTCTGAGCCACTTGTAAAAATACAAGTTTGGCAGCTGTACTCATTTAACAGCTTGGTGCCATTAGATGTGATGTTCATCTGCCCTGCAGGGAACCAGCAAGCTCATGAAGCCAGAAGAAAACTAATGCACAAAAGAAAAATAATAAAGATCTTCCTGAGCTAGAGAACTGAATGGTCGTGCCATGTGGGCTTGACCAACGGTCAAACCTGGCAAAAAGCAACGAGCTAGGTTTGTTATACTGTTAGTTACTCCTCAGATTCTTGCATCTTCCCTCAAATTACAAGTCGCACAGCCTCCCTAGGGTACAGCAGCAGACTACGTTATGGCCAAGTGAAGGAGGGAACCCCTCCTGCTACCTGCACAGCTCCCTATTCCCTGCCCACGTTTATGTGTTGAGTCTGAAACATCCGAATGTGTAGGCTCCTGTAGGACACGAGACTTGAGGGCTCAGCAGGTCCTCCTAAAAAAACGCCAACAAAAACACAAAGAACCCCCCCCAAACCACGCAAGAGGGGAGGCAGGCGGTGGGAGGGAGCTGAAAGTGGTGCGAGGGCCCGGGGCAGAGGCCCACCCGGACAACGTGCGGGGAGCACCGACCCCGTGCCGGCGTGCTCAGCCCCTCAGAGGCGCCCAAAACAAGGGGGGGGCGGAGCGCCGGAGCGGGGGCTCTGAGGGCCTCGGGCACCCCCGGCGGCGGGACCCCCCCAGGCGGAAGGGGGGAGGGGGGCCTCCCGGCCAGCTTCCTCTGGCGGCACCGCGTCTGAGTCCCCCGCCAGGGACGGCTATGGGACCCCGGGGGGACCCTGGCGCCTGGCGCGGCCCGCTCGGTGCCTCAGGGCGGGCCGGGCCGCCGCCGCCGCCGCCCGCCAGGGCCGGCACTGACCTGCCGCCGCTTCCAGCTCTCCCCGCTCCGGGCAGCGCTTCCGGCGGCTCCGCGTGGGCACGTCACGGCCGCGCGCCCTGGTGGCGTCACCGGCGCGCCCTGCGCCTTGCCCAATGGCTCCCCGCGTGCCGCGCATGCGCGATACCGCCCCCACGGCCTGCCCGGCACGCGTTGCCCTCTGCGGCTGAGCGGTGAGCGACAGGAAAGCAGCCAATCAGCTCCTTCATAGACCTCTTAGCGTTCCCGCCCTCATGCGAATGAAGCCAGTCAGAAGTGACAGTGGCGCCGGCTACTCGGGCAGGCAACCAATAGGCTGAGTGCAGCGGAAGGAACGAGCGCTGCGATTGGCGGCTCCGGGACGGGGTGTGTGTGTGTCTGGTGTTGTTGCTAGGTAGAGTAAGATGGCGGCTTTGGACAGGGTCAAGGTGCTGGTGTTGGGCGACTCTGGTGAGTGTATGCCCGCTGCGCCGCGGAGCCGGGCGGGGACCCACTCACCCGGCCCCTCCGCCTAGGCGGGAGCCGCGGGGCCTGTCTGCCGCCGGGCCCTGGCCCCGCCGTTAGCTGCCGCCCGCCGGCTGCCGGCCTTGCGGCCTGCCTGGCGGGGGCCCAGGGCTCCTTCTGTCTGTGCGCTTGCAGGTGTCGGCAAGTCTTCGCTTGTGCATCTCCTGTGCCAGAACCAGGTGCTGGGAAACCCGTCCTGGACCGTGGGCTGCTCGGTGGACGTTCGAGTAGGTGATGTGCCCGACGGCAGGGTACCCTAGCCTGAAGTGTAAGGGAAGGCAAGGGCCTTGACTTCATTTTTTTTTTTTTCATTCCATTACTTACTGTCCCAGATAAAGCTGTTTTTCAGTGTTTTGGTTTGCTGAGGGCTTCATCTTTCGAGGCAAATGTTATTAAGAGCCAAGTGCTTGCCTGAGCAAATTTTGACCATCCAAGGCTGTGGGAATCAGACGTGTTTGTCATTTGTAGCACATCTCCTCGCTGCGGTGGCCAGCGCTGTGTTCCAGGGCCCGAAGCAGCCAGGTTCAGTCAGAAGGCACGCCACTGAAACCACGCTGCCCTGAGAAACACCTCATGCACAGCTAAATTGTCAGCCAAACGTGGCGGGGAAAAACAATTTGCTTGTTTAGTTTGAGGGTGCTGGCCGTGACTGTAGGGTTGCTGCTCCTCCTGCCTGCTCGTTGCAGGACCTACTGTCAGCGAAATGAGGAATTTCATCTAGCAGGTTTTTTTGGCCCAAGCTACAGTCCTCATGGGATAGTTATAAACGCTTTTTTCCTTTATCACTCTTTGCTATATTCTGCGTGAAATGCATTGTCATAGGTTAGGAATATACTTCCAAAATTTGGGGAAAGAAACATCGTTTTCTGTTTGACTGTGGAGCAAAACTCTAGCAGATCCAGGGGCAAAACTTGTTGATCAATTAATTCAGTCAAGATGTCTATGAGAATTTGGAGAGGAAAAAGGTGTAGTCAAAATCTGATGTGGTCACCTGTGTTAATATTCTTGTAGTACTACCGTGTGGGTTTTAATAACTGTAAGAAGTCACAACCTTATTTTTTCATCTTGCTTTAGCAACATGCTTCTTCTAAACATGTCATGAGGCATTAGGTTTGTTAATACTGAGGTGGAAAGGATACTTACTCTCGGCTGACTCACCAAGCTCCATCTCACATGTAAGAGCTGTGGTATCCCGTGGCCACTGCTTGACTCATTCCATCTCTTCTACTTGAGAGATTTGAAATGGTGTCAGCATGAGAATTTACAGATTTCTGTCCAAGTATAATAATCCTTTCAGTTGAATGTCTTAAGTGTTGTGTAGATTAACTCCTGTGAGCTAGTGATGTGTTTACATATGATGCGAATTTTTCATCAGATACATGACTACAAAGAAGGGACTCCAGAAGAGAAGACCTACTACATTGAGCTGTGGGATGTTGGAGGTTCAGTGGGTAGTGCCACTAGTGTGAAAAGCACACGAGCAGTATTTTATAACTTGCTGAATGGTAAGTTTGATTGCTGTAAATCTGGTTTTATCAGTTTCAGTTATGAGCTGTCTCTTGGTTCTGGGGCCAGATCCCTTTAGGTCTGGCTGAGGGCTATATGGTTTGCTTTTCTGATTCCGGTACATTTACACAGGAAAAAAACCTGATAGCATTCATAGGCAGTATTTTATGATTTCAGTTTTGAACTGGAAAGCTCTTTTAGGCAAACCTGTGCAGATTAGCTTGATCAGCCTTTCATTTCAGTCTTGTGCAGCTGGCACAACAGGGAGTCTTTGAAGTTGCAGTGTTGTCCCTTCCAGCTACACTGACAGACATAAATGTTGCCTTCACCTTTCCAGGCCTGATATACATGCAGAAATATGAGTTATATTTTCTTATCTATTCAGTTCCAAAACCTACAGCAGGAAAATATTTATTTGAATTTATATGAAGTTTGATAGTTATGTTTTACCCTGGCAAATTTAAAGCTCCCATAAAATTGCAATGTGTTGATAACCATCTTGCCTCTGCTCATTTAATTTGCCAAATTATTTTTAAGAATTGAATCTTGCAACTTGCTGTATATAGAAAGTAGTATTATGCCTTCTGTTGAGGTACTGAGTTAAAGGCCTAGCAGTTCATCTGTACCACTAATAAGAGCAAATAAGAGATTACAAACTAAACAATGCGGAATTTCCGTTGTTACTTTTTGGCACCCGAGGATAGTTCACTAAAAACTGATGTATAGCAGATTAACAACTGCTTCAGAAAATCTGTCTCAAATGTTCTGTTGGATTCTTTTTTCTTGTTCCAAGTCATTTGAGGGCCTTTCAATAATATGTTAAGCCATACAATAAACATTTTTGCTCTGTGATTATTTAAATAGTGATTTCTTTCTCCTTTCCCAGGAGGAAAACTGTGTAGATACCTCTTGCTTATATTGTTAATGTAAATAAGGTTTGAGTTGTGTTGTGTCCTCAAAGCAAGCCTCTTTGGTGTATGAAAAACATTGATCTCTTTTTGACACTACATCCACAGTATGCCAGTGAGTGTGGGTCAGACTTGGAAATATCCTAGGACAGCCCATTAGGAGATGAGATCTTGAACTTATGTGTCTGAATTATAATTGATGATGTTATTAGAGTTATTTATCTCCACTGCCCAAAAGGTATTATTAGGCAGCTCACATATGAAGACTGTTGACTTTGGTAGTTAGCCTTGGCTCTGGTTTCTTTCATTAGATTAATTCCTTCATTAGAGCTTGTCTTGCAAATTGCCTCTGTTTGACCTGATTTAAGAAGAGAAGATGAATGAAGAATTAAGAAGAGAAGAATAATTCTTTCTGTCTGACTGCTTGTGCTTTCTGGGCTTGCCATGGTCTGAAAAGCTGAGATCAAAGGGCAGTTAGTGTTTGGTGGTGGCAGCATCTGTGCAGGCTGTCAGGGACACCTGGTTGTTGACAAGGTTGGGTACGGTTTGCTTTTGGTTTGGCCACAGATCTGCTTTCGTGAGCCTGCATCTGGTGTGTGGACTGTGAGAGTCTGGGACAGTGACTAGGCAGCAGGGCCATGGCTCGCAGACCTTAATGTGGGAGGAACATTTCCTTGAGTAGTCACAGGTCCTGCCTGCTCTTTTTTGATGTCGACAGAGTCTTTTTCTGCTGGTGCAACTAACTGTGTAGGTTTTCGGTGAAGCAGATAAGCGAACTGACCAATCAAAGACATAACTGAGGATGAGTGTCTGGAGGTGGAGAGTGTTTCTCGCAGATTATGCAGCAGTGCCTCTGAACGTGTTGCTATAGGCCAAGTTATGTTGCAGCAGGCTTTTTCTCCCTACTCCGGGGGTGGACTCGCAGTTGAGTTACCTTTTTATGCTGTTACTGCGATAAATGCTTTGAAATAGGGCTATGGTTGTGATATGCTGGGATTTCTCATAGGAGAGACTGTGCACAGTCCTGTGAGGTAGTGGAAAATGTTTGTGGAAATGTGTTTTTTTCATAGCGTATACAGTGGGTGGCACCTCTGGGAGTTAAGGTGAGAGGATATAAATTAATAATTTCCTCCACCTATAGGCTGTGCAGCATGTTGAGAATGAATGCTGATGAAGATAAGCGGTATCATTACATTTTGTCCTTGAATTAGTGATGTTTTGAGGTCTGGAGGAGGTGGGAATGTCCCACAGGCTGCAGGAGGTGTGAATAAATAGAAGGAATTAGCTAGGAGGAGCTGGTAATTGAATTAGGAACTGTGGGTATCAGAAGTGGGCGTCTGTTAATAGTACAGCTAAGAAGTTTGGCTGGCTATTTTTCTATCTCGGAATTTACATTTTCAAGGATCATGGTAATGAAAAATGCTAGAAGCTTAATCTTAAATACATGAAACCTTGTTAATTCACGTTTCTACCAGACACTTGAACTGTGAAAATTTGTATCAGTCTGTTTTCCGTTTGGATACCTCCCCAAGTATGTAGCATTAGTTGTTGAAAATGGAGGAAAGCTACAGCGCTCTCTAAACTCTCTGAAACAAAGAAACAGCCTTTAGACTCTTAGGTGGTGTGACAAAAAGAGCGTTAAGTTTACCAATTAGGTAAAACAGAGGAAGGCTACATTCTCTGCTGCAGGAATAGAGAGTTTCAGTATCTGAGGCCTAGACAGAGCAGAATCAGGGAATGCCTGCAAGCCGCTTGCGGATTAAACCCTGAGGTGGCTGTTCGTTTCCTCCTTTCATGAGATTTTTCTCTTAGCTCTTATCCTATTCCTGATAAGCAGCTTTAAAAAACCTGTTACCTCCTGATATTTTCAGCTTTACTCATTCACTGTAACTGAACTGGTTATACATCCCTTTCTTCGTTCTCAGATATCTGGGAACTTGCAGATGTCGTTTTGGTAAGATAAGGGGAAAAAATGTGTATCATTAAATAGCATCTTGCTGTCTTCTCTTTCACTTTAGGGATAATTTTAGTGCATGACTTAACTAACAAGAAATCATCCCAGAATTTGTATCGCTGGTCTTTGGAAGCACTCAACAGAGATGTTGCTCCAACAGGAGTTCTCGTGACAAATGGGTGAGAGAAAAAACACACATGCAGGGTTAAGATACAGTAAATCCAAGCTGTTATGGAAGTCTTTGTTCATCCCTTAGGCTACTTGAAATCCACATGAAATTAGATGTGGCTAGACTTTTAAGAAAGAAAGAAAAAAAGCGCAGGATATCAAAGGAAATCACTGCTGTTCTTGTTTTACACTGCAAATCAGGCCATTCTGCCAGTAGATTCCCAAACTGTATGGCAGAGACCTTGCTTTAAGGGAAAAGATGTTTACTGCATCCTTCATTTGTGTGAGGCCTCTGTGAGAGTGGGTCCAGTCCCTGATACCTGAAGACTTGTGTGTCTGTATTGGGATGTGCAAAGCCCTTGCACAAGAAGTGTCATGGGATGGCATGTCTCTGTTCCAAAAGGCTTTCCCTCCATGCACCAAGGCTGAGGAAGTTCACTTAATTTTTTTTTTTTTTTTGGGGGGTGGGATGGCTGATGGAGGAATTATTTCAGGAGTGTGGCTAAAAAAAAGCGCAGAAAACTCTGCTTAAACAGCATGTTCAGAATTGTCTTTCCAACATGGTGTCAAGTATTTCCTCCTATACCTCCATGCTCCTGTTATACATGTAGTCAAGGAGGTTTTAAGATCATTGATAAAACCTCACACATGAGCAGGGAAGCAATCATAAAGGGTAGCTTTTTGTGGGAAGAATATCAGTTGTTTCCCTACCTATGCTGGTATGCAGGTCTTTCTACAGAAACTTGGGAGAAGAGAAAGAGGATTTGCATTATATAACTGCAAATTTCTCCAGTTTTTCCAGGTGCAGGGTCTTCATAATTGTTTTAATCTTCAAAAGCTTAGCTTCTGTCAGGGACAGATGCTCAGCCACCAACAATTGCTTGGTTGAGTTGTTGCTTTGGTTGTAAAATTACTTTCTAGAAAGCTTCTTTTAGGTAAAAATGAAAGACAAGTGATTATCCTAGCTGAGGAGAACGATTGGAGCTTGGATTTGTGATGACATTTAATTTTATTGTTTATTTTATAAAGGCTGTCTTTGATGATTATTCATATCTGAATCAAAGCTTGTCGGAATTCAGCTTATGGTGGCTGCCTTTATTTGAATGTAGAAGAATTAATAACTTGACACCACACAACTGTTATTGCAGCCCTCTTTGATCTAACGTGGAAAGGGGTAGTGTTTCAGTGTTGCAACTTATTTCGTTGTCCCTCCTTTAACAGTCTATGTATGTAGAAACTTAGATGTTCAGCAATGCCAGCTGCCTGATATGTCTCTGGTGGCTGCATATGCTTGGTACAATACTGGTATTCCTATTTCTTTCCTGCTTGTGTTAGCATTTTTTCTGCAGTTCATTTATGCTGAGAAGAAATCCAAATCGTGGTTTCTTTTCTCTTTCCTTTCAATTCCTGTGTAGTGACTTAGATGCAGAAGCCCTGCCTTAATTGATAGATGCAGCGCATCCTTTCTTAGATAAATAATGACCCATAAATAAATTACCATTATTTGAAAAAGGGGGAGCTGTTGGCATCCCTGTGCCCACTTACATGACCATGGCTGTACTCAAGACTGTATTTGTTTCCCTCACCAGTGACTATGACCGTGAACAGTTTGCTGATAACCAAATTCCACTGCTGGTAATAGGAACTAAGCTGGATCAGATCCCAGAAACTAAGCGGAATGAAGTTTTGACCAGAACAGCTTTCTTGGCTGAGGACTTCAATGCTGAAGAGATAAATTTGGTTAGTATCCTTGTCACCGCTGTTGTTTTTATTTTGTATGGGAGTGAGTCCAAATTTTAGTAAGTAAAGATGTGACAAAAACTGGGCTTTTGGAGATTTTCTCAATAATGCTGGAGTCATCGCATTTTGGTTGGCTGTCCCCCTTGCTTGATGAAATGACCGTCCTTGTTTCACTACAGAGAGGTGTATGGGGTGTTAGATAAGGTCACTGCAGCTTGGAATTGATGGTTGGGAATTCAGTTTTCCTTGTCCTTAGTTCTGACACTATTCTTGAATGAAACATCAGGATCACTTTATTTTTATTTATATATATATACAATGTGTATATATATGTATAAAAATATACCTGTGCTGCGTAAGTGTTTGTATGTGTGTGTGTATGCATGTGTGTGTGTAATCTCATGTGTAGCCTGTACAAATTATTAGTTGACTGTATAGCTGGTAGCAGAAGGAAGATGTGGAGCACACAGGGGGTTACTTAGAATTTTCTGGTGAATTCACAGAACAAAAGTTGGCCTTTTCTCTTGAAGGACTGTGAGGCAGAAAGCAGCAGATAGACTGTGTTTTCCCTAGCTGATTGCAGGTCCATGTGTCAGGGGAAAGGGTAGGTTGATTTCCATGTTTACAGCTTCCTTGCATTGATTTCCTTGTGCTTGGTTTGTTGTTGTTTGTGTCTTCTAGGATTGTACCAATCCTCGTTACCTGGCTGCAGGTTCATCCAACGCTGTCAAACTAAGCAGGTTTTTTGATAAAGTAAGTCAAGTCAAGGAAATTATGTTTTATTGTTCTGTGTATTGAATGCTGTCTGTGATTTGAACATGGAACAACAGTTAGCTGCCTCTTTCACGTTCTGCTTTTTGAGTTGGTTGAAGCCAGGCGTGGAGGTGCCAAAGACTGGTCTGCTTCTGGAAACTCCAGAAAATAGCTGATCTGCTTGAAGAGTTGATTCTTGATCTGCATAGAGCAATGAAAAAGAGCTCAGAAATGTCCAGAGACACTGCATATATTTTTGGAGCCTTCTGACAGGCCAGAAGGTTTGCAGCGTGCTGAGGTAGTAATGCGGGAAGTTACAAGGCTGTGGTTAGCTCTGTTGATCGTGGTTAAAGAAAACTTTAGGACTTAAGAGATTTGGTATGTACTCTCCCTCCCTGCAAAAGACATCTTGTGCAAAACCATCAAGTCCTACTGTGAAAATGATAGAAGGAATGCTCTGGTTTAAGCACCCCCTGGATAAAGATACCATAGCAGAGCAGATCACCTCCTGTAACATGTCATGCTTTAGAGGAAGCTTGACCTGAATTTTCTTTGGAGGAGAGTTTAGATTGTACAAATGATACAAATCACTTTTTATTTTTTAGATTGACAGTACTGCCTCCATAGGTACCCCTCAGCACAGACAGTGTTGTGCATCACTCTCAGAGCACGAGTCAGGCTACCTCTTCTCAAGCATCACCTGTGCCCAGGGGCTACTCAGAACCACTGGAGGTGTTATGCACCTGCAGAATGAGATTTTTTCTAGTGCTCAGAACCACTGCATCTGCAGAAAGAGATGGGAATAACTGATGAGTAAGGAGACACCCAAACCATCACCTCCATTACTAAAGAGGGCTAACTAAATGAGGTGTGTCTAAGTTCAGAATAACACAGCTTTACTAAGAATGGCTGGAGGTGGCAACTCCTTCTATGTGTACTAGAGCATTGCACTTAAAGCAATAGGCCTGGAGCAGGGAACGTGACTTCAGACCTTGCCCCGGTTAGCCATGAGTTTCAGTGCTCACATGTGAAGTTTTGATTGGAATCTGAGGTTATGCTTATGTTGTGCCAGCTAAGATCATTCTCTGTTTTTCCCAGGTCATAGAGAAGAGATACTTCTTAAGAGATGGCAATCAGGTTTGTAATTTTTCCTCCTTTTTTGTTTTCTTTCTCCCTTTGTAATGTGAACTGCTGACAGGGTCCTCTTTAGGACATGGGTTTCATGTGACTTAAATGGTAATCTATGCTGGTAATTGGGTTTTGAAATCTGTGGGAGCACAGCTGTTTTGGATAGACAGAAAAATGGCTGACTTTTCTCAGCTAAAGTATTTGTAATGTGATTGGCAGTGAAATAATTAAGTATGCTAACATAGCAGAAGTTGCAAGAGTGAGATAAAATGGGCAGATATGATCTCTGTCAGATCTGTCAGCTTCAGGCTGCTTGGTTGCAGATTTAGGCCAGAGATGCTGTCCTGAAGGTCAATGGAAAGGCTTTTTTTTCCACAGCTGGAACTAGCATTTTATGTTTGGTACAGGTAACTTTCATAGAACCAGTGGAGCCACAAGGAGAACATCAGTAAGATACCATTCCTAATGGCTGAGTTAACTGTTTTCAGTACAGGTGGTGAAGAAGTAGTGAAATGACTCTTCTGGTTTGGGCAGGCCACTTCAGCTCTTTGTGCCCCCCACCCCGCCATGCACAGTCTGCCATGTGGGGAGCAGTGAGTTTCCATTTACCGTACCTGTGAGGTGCTTGCAAATTACCATGAACAGCACCACCAAAATACAATCAAATGTATCGTTAGATGTAGCTGTGCTGAAAGCCCCTTAGGGATAGGGGGCGGGGGGGGGGGGGGGGCGGGAATAGTCGCAAATTACAAAATGCTTTCTTTCTTTGAGCATTTTTCTATGCCTTTTAAAAACAAAAATTGCTTTTTCCTCTTTCAGTTCTGCATGCTTCCTTTTTTCCTCCCCTCTCCCCTTCTCCCCACATTCTCTAGTGAAAGGGAGTCTCCCTTTCATGGGGATAACAGCCTAATGCAGAAATCTGCTTGTGTGCTGGTTGTCTTTGAGTGATGTAAGATTTTTATTTTTCTGATTTGATCATTTTTAGTGGCTAGCCAGGGATTAACTTTATGTTGCTTATGGCCACGTGCCAAAGATTACAGCCTGCTGATGACTATTTTCATTTGCCTCACTGACGATAGCTGAGAAGCTTAAAACAAATCTTAAGTAGTGGACAGTCATTTTTAAAGAGACAAAATCCACATTGGAACTGGAGATTTCAATATGACCTCTTAAAGTTGTTAGTTGAAATGATCTACCAAATGTAAATCTTATGAATGTGTTTGTGGGTTTTCTACAATAGGTCACTTCGATCATTCGTGTTTTGAGGTATTTCTGTTATAGACTTCTTCAGGATGAAAAGAATGATAAGTTTCAAATTGTTTGTAGCCATGATTTCAATAAGATCTCTGATAAATAATTATTACTTTTAATTAGTGACTTTGATATAAAAAAATACAGAAACAGATAACATTTTATCTATGGTGTCCTGCTACTTTTTAGGTCTAATGATTGCATTTTTCCCTTTTGAATTCCCAAAGCAGTTTTCATGAGATGAACCTTTGTGCAAAATCTGCCTGATTTTTCCCTTAGAAATGATTGCTTCTCAGAGATGAATAAAACAATTCCTGAATGAATACCTTGCATATCTGTTTGAGTTTTGGGCCTGAAAACCCTAACTAAATCTAAATTGTGGGGGTTTTAGTGGACTTTTATTTTGAGTAATAGCTTTTTCAGTTTACCAATGAAGCAGTCTGCTCTGTATTGTAAATTACATTTTCCTCCCATCCCATCCTTACATGCCCATGTTCTCCTGGCATGATTTGTAGTGCTCGTTTGACACCTTCCACCGTGTATTTCCTATGAGAGTGTGAAATTGTTTTGGGAGCATGTGCTCACTGGGTCTGCTGTTTCTGCTTGTGTGTAGTTAGGTACCTAAAAGTTACTCTGGACTGAAATCGGAGAGTTTCATGATGCCAATAGGACAAACATGGTACACAGTATTAGAAAGCAGTGCATCCCTTTCTTTTAAGGGATTCAAGGGTGCATTGGATTGCAAATCTGTTTGAAATACTGTTAAGCCAGAGAAGCTTCCAACGGTTTCAAGTAGATTTTCTTTGTAAGCACTCCTTGTCACGGTGTGAGCAGTATCTACAGATTGGCTACAAAAGCAGGAGTGCTAATCCTTTGCATTGTTGCAGCCATTTCTATTCTGATGGTTTTCTTAGTTTTCAGCAGTTGATAAAACTGTGCTTTCAACTACCAGTGAATTGCTGTTGTCTCAGGTTAGAAGGCATAAAGTCCTAAAAGCTCTTTAATAGGACTTGTTAATACTATTTTGTAGTTTTAAAAATGAATGGAGGAGAAATTCTGGTATGCATTTGAATCTGGGGGGAAATATGGACTTTGAAATCTGCAATTAACTGGTTTAGGGTTTGCCCAAGAAATTAAGGCTTTCATTGTAACCCTTGCCAAAAAGCCTTAAGGAGCTCCATAGAACAAATGAGCCATACTCAAGTTTTGCAGCTTGTTTAATTAATGGTGCTGCTCCTCTAGCAGTAAGCTTGAAGCATTTTAGTCCTGATTTTGGCGACGGCGTGGAAGAGGAAGGCATTGTTGCAGCTGGTTTGGTAACAGGCTCTCAAATGTGGGCTAAAGGGAGCTCCTGCTGATTCTGACACTACAACTTACCTTTTCTGTCTCTAGATTCCTGGCTTCTCTGAAAGGAAAAGGTTTGGAGGAGGGACACTGAAGAGCCTTCATTATGACTGAACGCTGAATAAGTGGAAGATGACTTCTCCAAGTTCCTAACAACATTTCCATTCCAACTGGTTGCTTGAAGATAATAATGCTTATGTCAAGCAGAGTAAAATGGTATTACGGCTCGGTAGACTGCTGAGGTTACTTCTGCTGGAAAAGACTTGGGGAAGAATTTCCAAAAATCTAATCTGAAGCCTGGTGCTTCTTAGGGTTGCAGGCCGTCTGGATACATGGGGGCATCTGGGGAAAGTGTACAAGAAGTTGAATTCCGCTCACGCTGCTGTGGGAACCTTTATCATACACAGCAAGCATATGTGACATCTGTGTCTCCATTTTGGAAAACTTATGGACAGTCTTTGTAATGAATTACATTTATCTTACCTCTAAAGGAAAGATGACACTGAGTGGGATTCTCATTTACAGTAAAGTGAACAAACCAAGTGAGTGAAATGTAAGGATGGGTGAGGAATGGTCTGGAAAATAATAAATGTCTTCATTAAATGAATGGTGGTGTCTCACCTGAAACACACTGCTCAGCCTGATTCAAAAGGGATAAAAGAAATAAACAAGAGATGAAAAAGGATTTGAAGTCTTAAAAAGAAAATTGTGAGTAGAAAACAAGTGGTATTCTACTGCTTAAATTAAAATTGTTTACTCTGGAGAGGACAAAGTGAATCAGGTACTCCTGTCTATTTTTTCGTAATTGAGTGTGGTCTTGTTCTTAATACTGAATTAAAAGGCAGTGCATTGAAAGCTGGTAGAAAAAGTGCATTTTTATACAGTGCTTATTCAGAACAAATATGACATGGTCTTACTGAGCCTGAGGGCTTAGTGGGTTCAGAAAACATGAAATGTGAGAACATCCTCTGAATTAGAATAGGCAGAAATTTAAAAGGGTTTTAAAGCACTGTAGAAAGTAGGAACTGAGCATGATTAGAAGGAAAGTTCTGTGATAGGGATGTTTCCTTTTCATATTTAGTACTAAGGATAAAAGGAGACTTGACCTGATCCACTGTGCAAGCTGTTGTCTTCCTAAATAGCCACAGCTTTGCATAGTTTCTCACCTCCCTGGAGTTGTATGGAGTGGTAAAAGCCTGATTTATGGCAGCTTCTTCTTTCCCCTCCTTCCTCACAGTCACCTCTAATGGTTAAGCCTCTGGCAAAGGCTAACTAAGAGCTGCAGTTAGATATAAATACAGATTAATAATAAATGGGGGTAGAAGAAAGTAAAATGCTGGTGTGAAACTGACAGCAAGCAGAGTTTCACAGTCTCCAGGTTACGCCTGCCTGCAGCTCTCCTTTAGCAGCTGCTTGGAAATAAATGCAAAACTGCCTCTTGCCACTAATCAGGCACAAAAATGACAGTGAGAGGTGCACCAGTCAAAGGTATTATTTTCCTTAGGCCATTTCCAGAAAGGTCTTGGAGCATTTGCAAAGGTGAGTGCAGTAAGTTTTTAGATGCCTGTGTGAAATAGGTTATTACTTAACATTCAGTTTACAACCAGGGAAAATAAGGTACCAAAACATTCATAGCAGCATGACAGTGACAGCACCAGTGTCTCTCTCTGCTCCTGTGACGGTGAAAGCTGGAATTACTTTCTCCAGGTCAGGTGCCGCCTTAGGGTAACCAGACCTGGGCTCCTTCGGGTTACTAAGGAACTGCAGAGCAGAACACACAAGCTAGGGCTATTTCTTCTTCACCTGATGGCTTCTTTAGGAGAATTGGAAGTGTTCCAGAATAAGGAAGGCCATTTAGTTTAAGATGCTGCCTTAAGAACGGTTGCACAGATCTTTGGTTTGGAGGAAGCAACTTTCCAAAGTAGCCCTCTTCAAATAATCCAAAAAAAAAAAAAAAAAAGGAACGTTGCTCAGCATGCTGTAGGGTGGCCTGAGCCCTGATTGCAGCACACCTGTGTTCGTGTGTTTCACCTCAGGCTCCACAAACAGCAAAGCCTTTGTGTGAGAAACCCAGTTCATGCTCCAGGAAGAGGAGGGAATGCACGAGTCCTGGGCATCAGTGGTACTGAAGGTTGACAATCGGGATTTGGGAGCAAATTAGAGCTATTGTTGTGGTAGGAGGGGAGAAGATAGAGAATAGTACTGAGGAAATGTAGAGCTTGTGGGCAAGTGGTGGGTTAGCAGATTGAAAGAGAAGTGTGGTTGAGGCTGCAGCTCCTGTTTGAGGCTCAGCTAAGTCTGCCTGGGCTCACTCATCCAGCTGGGAGCCGTAAAACTCCTCCCTGGACACCTCCATCCACTCTTGAACAGACCTGTGTGGTCTGACAAGTGACTTCATGGTCAGTCTCACTGTCCAATTTGCAAAATGAAGGGGGCTCCGCTGGTAGCATGGCTTTAATGTATCTGTTTATCAAATTGTGGTTTTTTCAGTACACAGGGTTTTAAAGAGTAAAGTCTGGATGTTTAACTTGAAGAAAATGAGGATCAGGGTTGTTCCAAGATGTTTGTGTCATCACAATATTTATTCTGATATCACCACCCTTAACTCTGTCCTGCCAATCTTAACTTCAACAGTTAGTTTTAATTCACTGAAATCCTTTAGATACCTGTCATTTGGTTATCATTGTAAAGGGTAAAGGCTAAATTTCTATGCTGTCTCCATCAATAGCCCTGAAAAATTATTGCAGACCCATCTCGCCATGATTGCAGTGTTTTAGCCTTCGTGGTCACAGATTAGAATAAATTACTGTGTAAAACACGTGGTTTTTTCCATGTATTTTTACCCACTTTTCTTCTCTTATTTCATCAGGGCCAAGTTAAGGATAGTAGCATATTCCAGTTATTTTTAAATACAGTCCTGAAGTTTTGTGGGTTTCCCATGCTTAGGATTTGGATAATTACACTATCCCTGTTTCGTGGTTTTTACATTTAGGTGACAGACACACACTGCAGCTCTCTTGAAATAGCTCCATATGATTTTTGTTTGGAGTGGTAGCTTCTGTTTTCCTGAATGTAATGCAGAGCCAGAATGGACTGATAATTATGTATTAGACAAACCATGGAAATTTGTAGAAGTTGTTGCAGGCACCGTTAGCCTACTGACTGGGTGTAGTGTGGGATTAGGTGCGTCTTTATTTTAATGGGAGGTAGTGGCTCGGTACGCAAGTGCCACCAGTTTAGCACTGTACCTTGGTGGTACCCATATTGTTTCTGTTTATAGAGCAAGAATGTCTCTCACCTGCTGTTTCCATATATCAAATGTCAGAATCCAGTGGGCGCTGCAGAATGACCACCCCAGTTCTTTTTGTTATTGACTTTACGCTTACTCGCTACCCTACCCCTTCCGTGCTTCTGCTTTACTTCTGTCTTAAAGTGTCTAAAGATCAGTCTTTAAATTGTCACTTTAAAAAAAAAAAAAAAAGCTGTGTTGATCTTTCTCCCAAATATTCATTGTCCAGCCAAACCCTTTTTGGTTTTTTTGATCACAGGTTTAAGTGTAGTGGTTGTTTTACACCTGTGTTAATGTTGTGTCATGAATCCAACATCTTCGCTATTTTAATACAGATAGGTCTCCAGCCCAGATTAAGTATCTTATTTGTTTAGATCTCAGCAGGTAACCGCCATTAGGTATAGTTTTTCCTTTTAGGACAAGGTGATGTGTAATGAAGTCGTGTATGTTGATGGCATTACATTTCATTTCAAAGGAGGTGCCAGCTTCTTGTCGGACCCAGGAGTATGTCAGCAGCTGGAGTCAGTGGTGTTGCTGTTTGCACCTTGGAGAAGGTGCTTGGGGCTGTGACGCCAGACGACTCTGTGTCACACTTCGTTCCTCCTTCTATGTGTTTCACCTTTCCCTTCCCTGTGTCCCCCGTCCCCCCATGCCCTTTATGGCCCTTCTGTCTGTGTTGCCTCTGTCCACCCACACCCCATTCTCTGTTCCTCCAGCGCCCTTTCTCCCAATTTCTATTCCTCTTTCTCTCCCCACTTTCCATGCCCTACCTGTCTGATCGCTCTGTCTCCGGGGGTCACAAAGACCCCTCTCATTGTTCCCCCTTTCTTCCCCTGTTTCTCTCTGTTTCTCTCCACCATGCTTTGTCTCTCTGGCTGTACCACTCGAGTTCTCCCTGCTCCTCTCTCTGCCTGTCGCTGCCTCTCTGTTTCCCTACATCTCTCCTTCCGTCTGTCTCTCTGGTGCCTGTCACAGGCACACAGATCTCACATCCAAGCACTTTTATGCAGTTCCTTTAAACTCAATCTCTCCGTTGACTTCTCAGGCAGAACTGTATGCCTGGGTGCTGCGTACCACAAGGGCCAGTGAGGAGGGCTCACGCGGCTACCTTTGAGATGTGTTGGGCTACCCATGTGTGCACGGGTGAAATGTATAGCTAATAAACAATGAGCCTCTCCTCTTCCCAAGGGACTCGGCAGAGCTTTCTTGTTGATTTATGACCCGTTTGATGACTGAGGGGAATAGTCAGAAGCTTGAATATGTCCTAAATGTGGAAAAAAACCCAAATCTGCCCCTCTTGATTTCCATGCAGAAAAGTAGGAGACCCATGTGTACAATAACCTTAAATTCTCGAGTATACGTTTTTGTTTTCCTAGCAACAGGATCGCCTGCTCCTTGCAGCAATCTTTAGCAAAGGTGATGCTGGCTTTAAGCATGTGAAACCTATCCAGTAACGGGGTTTCGGTACAACCTTCATACAAACTTGCATTATTGATAATAGTATTTGCAGAAGCAGCTGCAATATGCTCCGTTTATCACAGATGAGGTACAAACTGCTGCATTGTAGCCTGCAGCCAATGGATTTTTTGGTGAGGTGTAGAGAAGTTGGGGCTTGAATTCTCATTCCTCAGCTGATAAGGAGGCGACAGACTTTGACTGGTCGAAAACCTGCCTCTGCTTTTCAGCAAAGGGAGCTTAGTCCTTTTATTTCTTCTGTTAGTCAGCTCTTCCCGTTAGAAGTCATGTTCCTGTCTCCCTTTCCTTACGAGGACACCATTTACTTTGATTCCTTTACAGGGCTGAGCAAGTCTGTGGCTTAGTGCACTAGTTCTCTTTGACAAAAAGCCGTTATCGTTATCGATGAACCTGTCACTGGCTGGCGACATGCCAGAAAGTGCTTGGAGGAAAGCTCTGCTGAAGCTGTGCCTTACTGCAGGACTGGCATTAGGTCCTCAGGCCGACACTGGGTTTGGAAAAAGCATCACATAGGTGTCAGGTAGAAGAGGGGATGGAGAATAAAATCGGTCCCAATCCTCTTTTTATTTCACATGTGCAATCAATGGCAGAGCTGCCCTGCCTAGCGAGGGCCTGACAGGAGGCCAGAAGTATTGTCCTCAGTGTCACCCACTTGGGCTGCTGTGGGGTTATTCTCACATCTGATCAGTAAATGGGGAACACATGTTTCTTTATGGAACATGAGAACCTAATGAAGAAGTTCAGATTCTTCTTTTGCTATCCATGGGTGTACGAGCAGCGTAAGGGTTTCCAGCTGTGCAGGCAAAGCTGCAATAAAACATGGTTTCTCGGGACCCGAGTCTAAAAGGATCTTGAAATTAGATGTAGTTACCTAATAGTGAGAGTGATGATGCCCGAAACAGTTATTGCAAAAAAAAGCAGATTTGTCATTGTTTGGGGTTTTTCAGGGTAGAATTAGTAGCTTTCTGAAAGACGAGCTTTAGCACAGCTTGAGGAAAAGTCCTCCAGCGTGTTTGTAAGGAATTTGGTTTAGATGATCAGCTATCTGTGGCCACAAAGAGACTGTGAAGTCTGGCTTTGGCAGTTCAGCTGCTTAGCCAGCCCTGCTGCAAATACTATTAAGTACAGAGATGTGTTTTCTTCTTCCTGCTTTGGCATTACATCGCTGAGATACAGCTTGTTGTGCCCCTTGGGCTTATCAATGCGCAGAAACTCTGGTTCCGTACCTACTGGAATTGCACAGGGATGTTCCTTCTTGGCATACCACCACGGGCTTCTCTCACAAAGACATCGAATACAAGACAAGCTCATAAACGAAAACACACTTTTTCTTGACTAGATCAACCGAATAAAAGTCTGGGCTGTGCGGGCAATCCAACTGTGAAAGTTCAGTCATTTCTTTAAACTAGGAGGACCATGAAGTGAAATAGCGTACGATTGACTCATGCACAGCCACCTTCCCTTTGACCCGAAAGTTAACGTTTACAAAGTGGAAATGTACTGCTGCCTTTGGGTTAAAGATTTATCAAAGGACAAGGAGGCCCAGTAGCTTGGAAAGCTAGGACTGTGTTCACAGTTTGTATCTTGCTGTCTGATGCCATCTTCTCTTCCCCAGGCTTGTTCTGCCGTGGCTTACATGGGCCTGATGAATGTCCTACCCTTGATGAATAAAAGTTCAGACCACAAAATTCAGTGACTGTCCAAAATTAGCACCCTCTTTGGCCGTTACACCAGAGTGGGAAGGACAGAACAGGGCAAGGTGACTAAATTTTCTACTGATTCCTAGGAGTGCTTCTTCTAGCCTGAAGACAGAAGCATCACAGCAAGGTGAGCAGGTGGCATCTCCAGCCTCTGTTCATGCAGCATCTGCTTTTTGGTGACAAGGAGTGTGTGTTCTCCACTGCAGACAGTTTCTATGATCTTTCCTGCACAAATAAATGGTAATAATTAACTTGTCTGGCATCTGCTGCTGAATGATCCCAGAAAAATGACAAGGACATATTTCATAAGAGTCACTCTACAAAAAAGTACGTGTTATTAAAAAGAGCCTTTTTTGCCACAAAGCTGTTGGCAGTGATAAAGAAGTATATTATCGCTTTATTTTCTCATATTATGATGAAAAGTTCAAAAAAGAGATTAAATCCTCTGGTAGCATGTACACGGTACACCAGCAGGTAAACAGAGGCAGCTGCTCTAGAGAGCTCCTGTCCCATTTGGCAGCATGCGAAGGGTTAACACCCAGAAGAAATGCAAGTTGGGGAAGCTGAGATTACAGAGACAGGAGTGAATGGATATATTAATAAATATGTACACCGATAAATACATTTAAGCTGGATGAAGAGAGGCTGGAGAAGAGGTTGGTACTTTGAGAAACAAGATACGTCACTGTGAAAAGCAACGGGCCATTGCAACAGCAGGTCCGTGGCCACATCAGAAAGGATCTATCCCTCTCTGTTAGCTCTTAAATATGTTGTGCGTGGGACGGAGGAGCTTTACTGTTGGGACTGGCCAACCACCTGCTACAAGAAGTGGTGGTGAGCCATGATCCAGTAATTATACTCATCATAGCAGCACTGGGAGACTGCAATATCCATGCTAGAAAGCGCTGCGCTAAGCATGGAGGGGTTTGTGAAGGTATCGGCCCCGCTTGAAAGTGTATACCCTGATAGACAAGTATTAAGGTAAAGGGACAGGGAAGAATAGGAAGAATATATAGCTTTGCCTTTGCCACGTGGCATGAAATACACATTGCAAAAGAAAATGCTGGTGGGGAGCATCAGGACGCAAAGGGATCGCTGTCCCATGTCTCTCACGTTTCTCGCAGAGACCTGGGTCACTCACCCACGCAGTGCCCCGCTACCTGAACCCGCAAGTGATCCAGCAGGAAACAAGAAGCCTTTCAATGCCCACGCTATGAATTTCAGCTGAGTCCCCTTTGTCTATCGGGTCAAATATTGCTGCCTCATCTTCTGTTGGAAAGGCTTTTTCCATTCTGCTCCTCATCTTCCGTTCACCACTGAGATAGATGTTGAGCACCAGCTGTTGACTTTTCTAGCAAGTCCCTTGGCACGGTCTCTTACCCTGACTCTGAGATGAGCTCCTTGTGCATCTCCATCTCACCCTGACGCTGAGATGAGCTCCTTGCACATCTCCATCGTGATGCCTGTGAGAAGAGTTCATATCTAAAAAGCTGCTGGTGCGCAGCTTATACAGTTGCATATACATCATGTGGCAGCAAACAGTTGCATTGACATCCTATGCTTTTGTACATATCTCTTTTAGGTCATTACGCATTTCAGCTGGGATCTCCTTGGAGTAAAGGCCATGTAAAGCTATGTGCTGGCCAGATGTCATAAACCCAGAAAGATCATTGAGAAGACACCAAACGCTTTCAATGCTCGCTCTTCCATGCTTAATTCATTGTGTTTATGAATGATGTTTATGTGGTAACAATTCACTGTTTTTCTGAATCGTATTTACATGATAATGAAGACAGTTGCTAAATTATTAATGAAGTACATCTATACTTAATGTTTCCTAAGATCTATAGTTAAGAGCTGCTGCAACTAACTAAAGGGGTTGTTTAAGCTGAATCACTGAGGCTGGGAAGCTCTGGAGATCTACTCCAACCCCCTGCTCAAGCAGGGTCAGCTGGAGCAGGTTGCCCAGGACAACGTCCAGTTGTGTTTTGAGTACCTCCACAGCTGGAGAACACACAGCCTCTCTGGGCAACCTGTTCCAGTGTTTGACCACTTACTATTCACATTTAAGGGCAAAAAGGAAAGTCCACCAAACTACAGGCCAGTCGGCCTCGCCCTCCATCCCCAAGGAGGGGTGCTCCATCACTCCAAGGCAACTAATCCTGGAAACTGCTTCCAGATGCGTGAAGGACAGTAAGATGATTGGGAGTAGTCGACATGGATTTATGATTTCTCTCTGAAATGGGATGGGCTAGGTCAGAAACACCACAGGAGCGTTAAGAAATCTTTTCTGTATTCCACAGAATTTGGAGGTCAATAAATCAAGTGTCACTTCCAACAGTATCTCATTAAATGATGTTTGTCCCTGCACAGAATGGAAAAGCAAGGGTCAGCACCCTAGTAAGCTCTAAAACATTTACACAGCCATCAAGTGAGTAAAGTGATAATACCTCGTACTTTCTCAGGAAACAGGAGCAAGCAAGAAGCAGGTCTCCCCATAATTAAAAAGCAAACCCTTTATTTTTACCTGTCCCACAAGAAGAAAACAAGAGAAGAGAGCCTGTGAAGAACTGTGAACAAGGTGAAATGCAGGTTCTCAAAGGGGAATATCCGCTAAAATGTAATATTATCGCTCCGGCTGCGTGGCTCAGCAGAAGGAGATTTTGGAAACCCCTGAAACTTTGCAACTTCGGCTTGCAAACCTGTAGCCAAATGTGTAATTCTTCACTGTCAGAAAATAAGTGAGATGAACTCTTTACTGTTAAATATTGTCTGGTAGGAAAGGATTCTCAAGGGTAGGTGGCAGGTGCCAGGTACTTTATTTCTTTGGCAGTGATGAATCACTGCTCGGGGTGAGAACACCTTCACGGGCTCTGCCTGGAGCTGGAGAATTCCTTGCAGCTGATGCGGGTTTTTATGGCAAAGCTGGAAGAGGCCAGGATACGGAGAGAGCCTTCCTGGGCGAGTGAGAAGATGGCAAGCGGTAACGGAGACCTGAAGATGACTCACAGCTTGGAGATCACTCAGTCTGTTCTTCTGGAGCCTAACGCAAGGGGGTCCAGGTCTACGGTTCAAGACTTTCGGGTACCGCTGTAAGAAAATGATGGAAGTTCCCACTTGTACCCATCCTCACCCCACCCACATCATACCGGGGCTGAATTTTGATCTGTTTTAGAGAAAATACTACCTGATGCTGTACAGCCAGGTTAGCCGAGTCTGTTCCTGGTGACCATGTGATAAAACCATCGGTGTCATGAAACCAGGGGAGCCCAGCTCAGCCCCCGGACTGGCCCTGTGCTAGGGGAGCTGGAGGCAGTGGGTCAGGGTGGCTCTCAAGCAAGTCCCTGTGGAGTTCAGGAAAGGATAAGATGCTTTCTTAGGCCATCTCTTCACAACACACGTGCTTGTGGGTTGTGAGGCATCAGCTGCAGCCCGTGCTGCCCATAAATATAAGCCTTGCTGCTTTCCAGACAAGCCTTCAACCACAGCCCTCTGCGTCCATTCCCCAGTAATTCCCCCGCACACCATGTCTCCAGCGCTCTGCCTGGGCTTGCTGTCTTGCTGTTTTCTCAGGACAAAACCATATGCAGCAGCGATGACAGAAGTGGCTCAGAACATCTTGGACATGTGGACAAGCAAAGGAAGAAACAGCAGCAGCAGGCAAGGTGCCGCCGGGCTGTGGTGCTCCTGCTCCAGGGAGCAAGTGGTGCAGGAGAAGATCCCGTGCCCGGCTTTGGGGCTACCAAACCAGCTCCCCCTGCCAACCACAGGGGCCAGCCAGGCTGGCTGGGGGCTGCAGCCCACACGGGGAGGGACCAGGGCAGAGATGGCTCCGGGGAACCAGCCAGCAGCTCCCAATACCTGCTGGGAGGTTACCAGGAAGACGGAGCCTGGCTCTTCACAGTGGTGCGTGGTGGGAGGAGGCGATACAGCTGGCATCGGCTGACACAAGGGAGGTTCAAGCTTTTTGGTGGAGAGGGCAATCGAGCAGTGGAACAAACTGCCCAGCGAGGCTGTGCGGTCTCCATCCCTGGAAGTCTTCAAGACAAGGCTGGATAAGGTCCTGCGCGGCCCAGCCAGACCTCAGAGCTGACCCTGCTTTGAGCTGGGAGTTGGACTAGTGACCTTCTAAAGTCCTTTCCAACCTCAAATATCTTCTGATCCTGTGATGCTAAGACCAGAAGGGACAGCTGAGGAACACTAGCTCTGTGTCCCCCACCCGTAACCACATCCTGGTCATACACCCCACCTCCTCCCTCGTAGCCACCCACCTGTCTTGCCAGACCTTGAAAGGTGGCAGCTCCCGGTGGCCCTGATGCTGCTCAGGTGGTGTGAGGAGGTGCTGGTTTTTAGAGGCAAACCCATGAACTGTCCCTCCTGCAGCCCGAGCTCTCGCTCGGTAACTGCTTTCAGGAGGGAAGGCTCCAGGATGCTCCAGGATGCTCCAGGATCCTCTAGGAGTGGGGAGACGTTAACTTCACTGGACTCCATTTGTGTTTGAATTCCAGTGTGTGCCTCCTAGAGCGTTCCTCCTGGCAGGACTTGATAGTAGAGCAGGTCATGGAAAGGGAAAAAAAAATATTGCTTGCAAATTATTTTTTTTCTTTTGAGGACAGATGAAAATTCAAAGGAAAACAAAATCAAATAAAAAAATTGATTTTTTTTTCCTTGCAACTTCGGGAAATGCAGAGCTACCTTCATTAGTATTCTGTAGCTAAATGCTTGCTGCTGCTCCTTCTTCAGCAACAGCTTTCTTGTAAAATACTAATATTTCAGAATTTATAAGTTCCCCTCACTAGTTCTAATCACAGGAATACAAAACCCTCCCCTACTTTTGGCCCCCAAATGCTGCGTAACGTTGCCACATGGTGTTTCACAAATACTACTACCCTCACCAGGACGGTGATTTGATCCTTTCCACCCCCACCATAACACAGCATAACTAACAACTTCTGGTACAGGTTTAGAGGACGGTATGTAAAAATTTCTAGAGGTTTAACTTTTGAAAGATGCTTATAAAACCGTTGCAAAAGTGGTTTTTCTTTGTTCTTTAACACCTTGTTCTTTTTTTGCCACGCCATGGGTGGGGAATACAGCCCCATTTTTAAGATCTAAAGAGGAACAGTGGCAGTGAGGGAACCCAGTCCCCCTCACCCCCTGCTTATCATCTTCAAACGGATCCCGGGCTGGTCCTGCGCCGAAGGGCTGGTGCTTGGTTAAACACAGACTGGGCTGAGCAAACAGGTTGAAAACTCCTGTGGACTTTCTCACTTGCAGCATTGTCACCCTGCCACCAGCCCAGCTCGGCCAGCCAGCTAGCAGGCTTCGCTCGCAGGCTGCTTCGGCCAGGGACCGGCCAGGGCTCTGTGGCTGCTCCAAGAGGAGGAAGACCAGGAGGAAGATGAACGGCCTTCAGGTAAGGAGTCGGGTGTCTGCGACCCCCGGTGCTGGCTGCAGACACCCCTTCCCTGCTGACACTGGGTTTGGTGTCAGTGCGTGTGCACCTCTTGGTGTTCCAAGGTGTGTTTTTTTAAAGCTCTCTTGGGGTAAAGGATTTTGCCGCTTTTCATCTATGAACAGGCTTTTCTCTCCCTCTTCTCCTTCTTTGG
Organism: Falco punctatus; assembly: GCF_963210335.1. Taxonomy (NCBI): domain Eukaryota; kingdom Metazoa; phylum Chordata; class Aves; order Falconiformes; family Falconidae; genus Falco; species Falco punctatus. Next base: position 3,017,361 of record NC_137585.1, read on the forward strand.
AAACTATTCTTGGTCAGGCTGTCCCAGCACAGGACCTCTTCATCGCATGATTTGTCCTTCCCCCACCCTCCGCAAGCACCCCTCCTCCTGCCCCCGCTGCCAGGGGGTGTTTCCCCCTCAGCCTATGAAATCTGGCTGGCAACATCAGCCCAGATGTTGCAACCCTGGCCACCATCTTCTGTGGCAGCCCAGGGGAGCAGCGGCTCCATTCCAGGGCAGTTTCTCAGCACCCCTCACATGGCACTCTGGCACATCGGGGTCCAGCCGTGCCCCCCTCTCCGAGCCCCAGAGGGGCAGCCAGCAGGAGCTTCCCCTGCCGCCGTTCCCCTGAGCACGGGGGAGCCTGGGGAGAAGGGTGGGATGCGGTGGGGTTGGCGTTCATGTGTAGGAACACGAGACTTACAATCCTGGATCTCATCAGCATCTCGTCATTGCTGGGGGGCTGTCCCGGGGCCGTCAGGGTGCGTGAGTGGCAAGGGCTGGCCCCAGGACGTGGTGGGTCTCAAGGGTTTGTGCAGGACCATCATGTTTCTCCCCAGACTCTGGGGCTGTCACTAAGCCTTTTCCTGGCTCTGGATATACCCGAAAGACACATGGATGTGCTCCTTCACCACCTCCCGCCATGTTCGTTATTTTACACCACGGTGTTACAGGTCTGCTGATCCATCTCTGACGAGTCCTGTCTCATACAGTAAAATGTCACTGTGCCTCTTCCTTGCCTGTCCCCGACACCCCTAGCTCTCACCATCCTCTTTCAGCAGTGGGGCAGCCTTGCCCCTGCACCACTCTGGGTGGGTGGGCACTGGTTTCTGCCACGGCTGTGACAGCATCTGCCATGTACAGCTGCAGCTCCGCTTTATGTAGTGAGGATATATCAAGCTGTAGCCCTATATATAGTACCAAAGACAGGGTCTTCCATGTCCAGCTTCAACTCACTCCTAGCAGACCCTAACACCTTGTTGGCTGGTGTGACCGTGGCTGCAGGCTGAGCACGGCTCTGCCCAGAGCTGGCCAGAGGCACGAGCTGCTGTGCCAGCACCTCCTCTGAGGCATCATATACATCCACACCCCACTGTCACCTCTCCCCAGCCAACTTCCCTCGGCATCTTTCCCCCAAAACCATTGCTTTGCCCTTTCTCTCCGCTCCTCCTGGCATCCACCCTTCTCTTCCCTCCTCCACCAAGTTCCCCCATGCTGGAGCTGGGCAGGTCTCTTCAGGAAGGGTCTGGGTCCTGGACCACCCCCAGCACTTTTGGAGCAGAAGGTCGGCAAGACGCCGGGGAGACGGCAGCTCCTACCAGGGATATTGGCCCCATGGCACCGTGGTGGCACCGGGGCAGAGCTCCAGTTTGGGTGCTTTGGTTTTACCCCTCAGGGAGACTGTGGAGCCCCATGCGGGGGGTGAGACCTGCTGTGCTCACTGCCCAAGTGCTCGTGTCCCTGTTCCTGCGGGTTTGTGTTAGACGCTGTGGTGCGGGCTGGACAGAGCCAGTACAAAGTGCCGTGCCTTTTGTGGGGTGATGAATATTGTTTTCCCGTGTCCTGCAGCACAAGCTGATAGAGAAATGTATTATGCAGTGTTTGAAGAAGGACCTTAATTATTTTGCAGTCTGTGTGTTCAGACTTCAAATGCGTTTTCCCCATGCCTGCTGTCTAATCCGGTGAACAAAAGGTTATAGTTTATAGGTCAGAGCACGACACCCATTGCGAGCACTCTGCTTTGCATCCCAGTTATTCCAATCAATGAGCTTTGCTGAATTTTTTATGCTGTGCTGAGCTTTTATCTCTCCCATTTTATTGAAAAACTACAAAACGAAAAACAAAGAGGAGTCAGATGAATTCCTAAGATCCTGTTTGCATATAAAGCTACAGGATCTCGAACAAAATAACAACAACAGTAATTAAAAGGAAAAGCGAAAACAAGGACCACAGAGAACTTTTTGTTCTACAAAGAAATCACTTGCCCAATTACCAGAATAGTGCCCATTAACCCACCCAGCCTGGAGATGCCCAGAACATGGCTGGGGACTGTGGAGGCCAGGCAGAGACCTGGGGGGAGGTTGCGTGGGACTGAAAACGCTGTGCCACTTCATGGAGAAGGGCTGGCTTCCATCCTGCCGGGTCTCTGCCACCCAGGAAGGATGCTCTGGTGGGGGTGCTGGGTGGGCAGAAAGGGGTCATTTCCCCTGTCTTGGGGGCACCCTGTGCAATGCCAATGGAGAGGCAGGAGGTGGGCTCAGGGGGCTGGCAGGGAGAAGGGCTGTGATGTGCCTGGCACTTGCACCGCTGCTCCCAACAGGTCTGCGCCGGCAGGGTCCCAGTGCGGTGCCCCAGAGCCCTGGCGCGTGATGCCTCCACACACACGGTGAGCCGGGTGACCCAGCTCTTTGTGGCAGCCCAAGTGGTGTTTGACACCGACCCCTAAGGGTGTGCGGGGGAGAGAATCCTCACTCAGGTCTGCTACAGGGAAAGACAAAATAAACCAAGCGAATGAGAAAAGCCACTCTGAACATCCAGGCAAAACCCTGGAGCCACACGCGGGGTGATAAATCACCGGGAGGATGACGTCTCCCCTCCCGTGGCTGCAGTCCTGCCAATGTCTTTGGTTTGGCCCTCGATGCAGTTACCTGAGGATTAATTGGGGTTTTTTTTCTTGGCAAGGAAGAATCAATTGACCAAACAATGATGCAGCAGCTTCTGCCCCCCCTCTCAGGGCAGCAGGGTGATGGCACCCTCTCCCGAGCGCCACCTCTTCCCTGCCTCGGCTCCCCTGCCCCAGAGCACCCAGCCTCCTGCATCACTGGGTGGTGGCAGCAGCTCCGCAGCCCTCAGTGGTGCACAGCCCCCGGTGGTGCACAGCCCCCGATGGTGCACAGCCCATGATTGTGCACAGCCCCGGTGGTGCACAGCCCATGATTGTGCACAGCCCATGATTGTGCACAGCCCCGGTGGTGCACAGCCCATGATTGTGCACAGCCCCCGATGGTGCACAGCCCATGATTGTGCACAGCCCCGGTGGTGCACAGCCCATGATTGTGCACAGCCCCCGATGGTGCACAGCCCATGATTGTGCACAGCCCCGGTGGTGCACAGCCCATGATTGTGCACAGCCCCCGGTGGTGCACAGCCCCCGGTGGTGCACAGCCAAGGAGGGCAGCAGACGCCGCCTGCACCGCTGCCCGGTGGTGAGCACTGCGCAGTGGCTGGCACCAGGTCCTCGCTGCTGAGCCGGGTTCCCTTCCGTCCCCTGGCCCAGCAGGCAGGAGCAAAGGGGCTTTTGGCGATGGGAACGGGCAGGCCAGCTATGCGGCTCACCAGCTTTTTCAGCCTGAAGGATGGACGATGGATTTCTCACAGCGAAAGTGTCCGTGCCACCTTCCCCCTGGCCCCAGCAGCGTGGCAGGGGGCTGCTGGGCAGCACATGCTGGTTACCACCAGACAAACCCACCCGAGGACCACGGACTGTCCCCTCCCAGTCCCCCACCAGCTTCAAGTCGAGCATCTTGCAGGTGACGCTCAGCAAAGCAGCCTGCACGTTGCGTTAACCCTCTCCTTGCTGTGCTAATAATGGCAGAACCTGCTGGGCCTTGCTGGCTGTGCCTCTAGAAAACGAGCCTGCCTCTCTCCTCCTCCTCTTCCTCCCTTCTTCACCTTTTCATCTAGGCTGCCCCGCAGGCAAATGCTCCCACCACCTGTATGTGGCTGGTAGAGGAGGATGCAGTGCGGAAGGTCTCAGTTAATTCTGGAACTGCTGCAGTCCCATCAGATATTGCTGCATTTCCGTTTAAAAGAGGGGAGGGAAAAAAAAAAAAAAGGGCAGGGAAAAAAAAAAAAAAGAAATGCTCCAGTACAATACATTTGCCAAGGCTGCTTAGGTGACCTGCTGCTTTGCATATCAATATGCTTCTTGCAGGGGAAAGCAGAGTCCTGGTGATGCACTTTCGTTTGTAAGGAGAGAAATATCCTCCCGAACTGATGGAAAGCGAGATGTTTTCAGGGCCAGGCTAAGCAGGGCTTCCAGCCAGCCTGGCTGCAACTGGGAAAGGAGTTTTCTTACAGATCCCTGGAAGGTGCCTGAGGAAACCACTGGGTTTTGCAGGCAGTTTTCGGTTTGCTCTGTGTGCTACGCTTGGAAATTTCTGGGAGGGGGGCTGCAAATTGCACAAGGCTGAGAACGCCTGGGGGAAATAATCCAGGCACTCTAATAGTAAAATAAAGCAGGTATAGGGGCTTTGTCCCCCTGGCTTTGTGCCAGACCTCTGCCTCCCAGGTGCCGCACCGAGGGGGGTCCCTGCCACTTGCCGGGGTGTCTCGGCACTGGAGCCCCCCGGCAGCTGTTGGGGTGCAGCCGCATGGCAGTGCCGCAGCCACCCCGGCGCAGGCAGTGTGTGTGTCAGCCAGGCGCTGGCAATCCTGGGCTCTGCCATCCCAGCGCTGCTGGGCGAAGGCAGTTGACAGAGGGGAGCATTAATATTTAACTCTCTCCCCAGGCCACGGAGCTGAACCACTGATCGCTGCCAAAACACCTCCGTGTTCACGCAGAGTTCAACAGGGTGGCTTCGTGCCTTTCTATAGGATCTGAAGGGACTGTATTTACATTTCTGTCAGTGCAAAGCAAAGGTTTCTGTTACACCGGCTTCCCTTGTGTGCCTCAGGGTTACCGTGGGGCTTTTCTCAGTGCCGCAAAGCCGGGAGCCACGTCCCCTGGGATCCCGTGGCTTTTAGCCACGCGCAGAGCATCGCAGCTCCAGGCAGGGCAGGCACGGGAGGGCAAGCAGCTCTGTTCCAGCCATGGGTCTCTCCAGTATACATCGCCCTAGAAAATCAGATTATTGACATCGCCCTAGAAAATCAGATTATTGTCCGGGAACGGATTAATTCTCACTTACTGTCAGGGTGGACAGTTCACGCCTCACTGGGCGACGCTTATTTAGGGCAAATCAGTGACACAGTTTAAGTCCCAGGTGAGTTTCCCTTCCTCCCTCATCCCGCCTACATCCTGACCTTTTTCTTGATGGTCATGGGGTTGTATCACAAGAACGTGACAACCAAATGGCTCCCACTTTCAGCCCCTGAGCATGTGAGTGCATAAATTTGCAAGGCAGTCTGCAGATCTTGCAACATCCCTTATTCAAGTGAAGTCAGGTCCAATGTGGATGGTGCTAGCATGCCTCCGGAACGCTGGTGCTCACCTCTTCCTGTACATCACCCTGTTGTTCTTGATACAGTCTGACTGGACATGTGATATTTTGCTTATTTCTCAAGTGCCTTCATGCTGCAGAGTGTGGTCAGAATAGATGTGCGGACTTGGCAGGAGAGCAGATCCCATCCGTGCTTCCCAGGCCACAAGTTAGCTACTGAAGTGAACCTAGAAACTGTGGAAATGGCCTGTGGCAATATGCAAGTAGATGACTTGAGAAATTCTTAATGCACACAAAGAGCCTGGAAAAACACACGGGGAAGTGATGACTGTGTGGTTTGGAGAGGTTTAGCTTGTGTTTTCAAATCGCTGATGAGCTGTGTGGTTTATTTTACAGTACATGTCAGGATTTGGAAATGAACATGTTTCTGAGGATCCACGCTGCCCAGGAGCTTTACCAGAGGGACAGGTACCGAGTTTTTTTAAAGTGATTTATTAAAATTACATGCAATGGAGTGAATATCTGTTCCTGGGGCTTCTTTTCATCTTAATGTGTTTCCTTCCTCTCTGCCACCACGAAAGTCTCCAGGATCCTTCTTCATGCAGGACTGGAATAATAAGACATTGGCAAAAATCAGAATTAAAGATTTCTGTTCATACGTTCTATTTTTAAGTTACTTGCGAGCTTCCAAGTTTCACCTTGAGGTTAAGACTTGCTTAAATGACCTCTGCTCAACAGCAAGGTTTTTTTCCAAAAGGAGTCTGTGATACAAGTGGCACGGAAAAGGAAGCCACCGGCTCTGGAATAAACCAGAGCAGAAGTTTGAAGCTTGGCAGAGAGATGTGCTCGTGCAGAAGAAGCAGCTTTGGGAATTTCTGTAGGAATTGGGTTTGTCAAAGCTGGTTTATAAGCCTTGGGCAGGAGAGCAGCTTCTTTGCAGGGAGGGGACGTGAATGCCTGTAGTGTATAAACAAACAGATCCATTCTTAAACGTTTTATGAACATGTTTTATGAAAATAAATCATGTTGTGTCGTTCTGTTTGAAAGAAAGGAATGGTGACCCATGTGACACTAGCCACTTGGTCTGCAAAGGCAAGAACTGAAGGGTTCAATTGTTCTTATCTCTCCTGCCCTGGTCTCCGGTACACCAGCGCACATTTCGAGGCTGACTGTGCTCTCTGTTGGATCTCTGGAAATCCCTCGTGCTCGGATGGCAGCATCTGATGCTCAGTCAATGACATCTCTTGGAGCAACTCATCATCCTCTGTGCAAAGAGCCCAGTAGAATTAAAGTCAAACTGGGAGCTCTACACTTTGCTTTTCCTGAGTTCTCTGGATCTCCCCAGCTCTGATGTTTTACACATTGTGTGCTGGTGTAGCTGGTAACACACAACACAAGGGCGCGTTAAATGCATATAAATGTCCCCCAGGTCTGCATTGCAGCCTACGGTGTGCCCACAAAAAAGACAGAGTGCTGTGCTGGGTCAGACTGGTGGCTCAGCTGGTGCAGTGCCTTGTTTCTGAGACTGGCTATAGCAGATGCTTGGAGAAAAAATGTAAGAAAGAGGCACCTGAAAACTGGGAGATTGGTAGTGGTGGCTGCTGGTCTGAACAGGCGGTGAGCTGTGCTCCTCGTGATGTCCCAGGGCAGCACTGCTTTCCAGAGGAGGAGGAGGAGGAGGACCCCTCCAGCTCCTGACTGGGGTGCCCTCATCTGCACAGACGTCGGCCTCGGTGTCCAAAGGGTTAACAGAAAAATCCGAAAACGAGTTAGACACAAAAAAATCTCCAGTCCCAGAGGTGGATCCTTTCTCCTCTGCAGTATTTATAAGACTGGCATCTGCAGTAGTGCTGGCTAAGATAAAAATGACAAGGGCTATTGATCCCCCCGCTTCACTGCATACTCATACGGACACGATGGAGTTTCAAGGCTGGAAGCTACGTGGGTTGTGAGAGCTTTACCTCTTCCCTCTGCCCACCTGTCAGGGCAGCCTTTGATGCCGTATGGATGGCTGAGCGGCTCGGCCGCAGCAGGGTAACAGGATGCTAAACTAGACCTTGCAGGAGGGAGATGGGATAGCAAATGGCGTATGACTGTCCCACCGGGATATTTCCTGCAGTTCTTGGATGCCTTTGCTTCTTGCTGATCTCAAACAAATAGACACTGGCCTACTTAGATCAAAATGTTTCATTTCTGTTCTCTGAAAAGGAGGAATCTGTCCTTCAGTCGTGAACTCACAAGGGCTGCTAAACCTGCGCTAGTGGTACCCACGGCTCTGCGAAGGGGAAGGTGTCCCCTCTGTGCTCCGCAGGAGGACTGGCACTGCGCAGAAACCCTGAGACACAGCAAAGGCTCCCACACAGGTCACCCTGCTCTCAGGCAGCAAACAGCACGGGCAGGAGGAAGGAGCAAGCCACCCAAATGCCTGCTCCATCACCCCTCCCCTGGGCAGAGGGCAGGAGGAGAAGGGGGCCCTTAGTGCGCAGGAGCGGAGAAGTAAAGGTGCAGCTGCTGGGAGTCTGTCCTCTGGAAAGCCAGCTAGACACGAGGCTCTAGGGCAACCCCTCCGAATGCTTGCTCCTCAAAAAAATCTGGGCATGATAACAGTCTGCTTTGCAATCTGTAAGCACTGGGAATAACCCCCTTTTCCCTGACGCTCCCGTTGCTGGTGCTATGAGCACTGCCCTCTTGCAGCTTGTTCCATGGCTGTGCCGATTCCTCAGGGCACTCGTGTGGGAAAGGGGCTGGGGGGCTGGCTGGTACCCGTGGGGCACCCAGCATCATGGGAGCAAGAAGCTACAGCTTCCAGGGCTGATGCACAGCCTCAGGAGCAGAGTCCACCCCATGGCATCGGGGCGCTGGGCGCCCAGCACTGTGCTCTGTCAGGGGCTCCACAGTTAAATCCCATGCTGCCACTCCTCACTCCTTATTTTTCCTTCTCCTCCCATTCAGAACAACCCTCAGGTTTGCCCGTACGGCCTGTACGCTGAGCAGCTCTCGGGCTCTGCCTTCACCTGTCCCCGGCCCACCAACAAGCGAAGGTACCGTGACCCCCAGCAGCGGGTGGGTGATGGGGGGCGCTTGGGGCATGCAGCAGAGAACGATGGAGGAGCTGCCTCTGGGCCACCAGTGCCTTCTGCCAGCTGAAAAAGCTCCCGGGAGAGAGGCAAGGGCAGAAAACCACGGGAGAGGGAAGGCTTCAGTGGGGTGAGTGGGTTACAAAAATGCTGAGAAAGGAGGTGTTGGGGTGGGAAAGAAAGTGGTTTTCTGAGCAAGGCGAGGAAGGGGAGGTGATATTCATGGGTGCCAGATGGTCCTGAGTGGGCTGTGTGTGCTGTGCAAAACAATCTCAGGGTCTCAGCCCTGATGCTACTGCAAAAACATCGCTGCTGCGACTGGCACTGGTAAGCACCTGATGGACAGTGTCAAAACCAAGCCTCTGAGCAGGAGCCCTTCCTCTTCCTCAGGATGCTCCTGCGCATGGGCTCGGGCTGGTGAGGCGCTAGCTTGGGCTGTACCAGTCCTGGGACTGGCCAGGGGCTCAGAGCAGAGCCAGGCACCCAGCACCCTGCCTACCACCCCGTGCTGCCAGCACTGCTGGGGACGGCTCGTTCCAGCCAGCAGCAAGCGTCCTGGAGCTCTGTCCCAGGCGTCATGCTCCATCCATGACCAGACTGCAGAAGATGCATTTCTCATTTCACTTCTCCCACGGTGGCTTTTCTGTCCCTTCTGTTGTTCGTTCAAATGAAAGGCAAATGCATCATCCAAGCTGCCTAGCAGAGCTCTGCTCTCGGGGCTGGTGCCAGCTCGCGGTGTGCGTGGGAAAGGGATGAATCATTGTTTGCTGCACAAAGACGTCCTTGATGGAAATTTTCCAGCTCTCAAGGGAGAGCTCCCTCCTCCCCTCTCCCACCTACCCAAACTGCAACCACCCCTGTTAACACATCAAAGGCACTGGCAGCCCTGCCTGTCTCAGGCTTTCCCCGTCACCTCTGCTCACCTGCCTGATTAAAAGCCCAGTTTCAGGCTTGGCTGCACCTGTGCACGGTGTGCGGATGCTGTTTGCAGCTGCTGGAGCAGCAGGGGCTGCAACCAGGGACACGGCAGGCAGCCAGGAAGGAGAGTGACAGTCCCAGGTGGCAATGGAGGCATGGAAGGCCTCCTACAGCATCCCACATAAAACTCTGGCCTTCGCTGCATGGGCTTGCTGGTGGTCCTATGGGCATGGCCAGCCAGGCATAGGATGCTTCTTTCAGTAGCACATCCAAATTCAGATACTGGATGGGACCTTCTGGCTCCTGAAGGTTCCTCTGTACGTACAGTTAGATACCGCTCTCATCCCGTGTCCGGCCGGCTTTGTAGCTGTGGTTATAAATAGGTTTTTATTTCACTTCAGAGGTTTCTGTATTGCAGTGACAGATAAAGCTGTATCTTTATTTTTTATATACATATATATAGGTGTGTGTGAGAATGTAAATGTATGTATAGGTAAACACACATATAGGCATTTACCTATATAGAACAGCATATATTTGTAATTAGAGCCGATAACAAAAAGCCATCTCTCTGGCAGTCTCTGCCTATGAGCTAGTGTTTGGTATTTAATACTTTTGGCCCAGTTGCCACCATCATAAATGTTATTAATGCCTTCAGGAGCTCAGTCAGCCAGCAGCCACCCAGAGGGTTTAACCTCTTCTCCAGGCTAATCCAGGACTTTTCTTTCTTTGTAGCTGGCTGTATCGGATCCTACCTTCAGTCTGCCACAAACCCTTCAAGCCTCTTGAGGAAGGCCACTTGACACACAACTGGGATGAAGTTGAGCCTGACCCCAACCAGGTAACCATGCTGGAAAGAGCTCTGGTCCTGCCAGGACGACAGCCCAGCGATTAAGCTAACAGGGGTGCAAAGGCGCTGAGCTGTAAGAGGTCTGAGAAGAGCCGTAGGGAGCTGGGGGGCTGGCCAACACAGGGGCTGGGGTCCTGGGTGCCACCCATTGCTCCTCACCTTTGGTTCACCCAAGGAAAGACAGACCTTGAGGTGATGCTTGTTGCTTCCCACCCTGATGGATGCTTGTGCTGCTTCCTGGTGTCATAGGGTTTGACTTGTGCTTTCTATCATCTCCCCTGGAGGCTCCTGTTGGCCACCCCTCAGGCCGCTTTCTCTTCTTCTCCAGTGTCCCCCATCAAAGGCTCATCATGCCCGGGCCCGGCAGGCAGAGCAGCAGCATGTCTCTGCCATCCATCCCCTCCTTCCCTGCGCTTCTGGAGAGGCTGCTGGCTGCCAGCCCATTTCTCTGCAGCCCTTGTGGGAAATCAGGCTTCATTCTGGAGAGTCATGCAGAGACATGGCATTTGTCTTCCTCTGTTACAGCCTTGCCATCATCTTTAATCATGATTTCTTCCCTGCCAGCCCCAGAACATTTGGCTTTGCTAAGCTGACTATCTCCTCCCGCCATTCTCCTCTCAACATCATCTCATGGCCATCAGTTTTCACTCTGCTCAGGTTCTGTCCTTTGATGCATCATCACTAGCTAATTTCCAGCCTCCCAGCGGCCTCACCATTTGTCTAAATACTTTCCCAGTTCTGCTGGAATATGTTTTCCAGCCACTGACCAAGGAGTGGTGACCGGCTCATATTTACGTGCCTTTGGTGCTCCTTCTCAGATGAAGATCCGTTGACTTCTGTGACCACTTCATCCCTCTCTGATGCCCTTTTGCAGCCAACATCTACTGTTGTGGTTATTTACGGTCACAGTAATTCCACGATGCCTGGCTTTCCAGCATCTCAAGCCATTTACATGCTGCACATCTTTTACTCAAGGGAACAGCCACAAAGCTCCTGCCCACTCTCTCTCACCGCTCTCCATGGCAATCACCAAACCCAGAGGGATCATTTCCTAGAAGTAAGTGGGACCCATCTTCCTGCTTTCCCTCTCATCCTCTCTGAAGCAGAGCCAGGGACCAGGTTCAGTTTGTTGGAAAAGACCGACACTTCCCTGCGGCGCTTTGCGTTTCGCCCAGCTCACTTAGGGAGCTTTCCCAATCATCATCCATCTAAAAGGATGGCCATATGGAGGCACCTTATGCAAAGCCCTTTGAAGTCAATGGGAAAAAATATCCTTTAACCTTGCCCAAAGACAACGACAGAATTATAAAAGGCATAGGGGACAAAACAGAAAAGGGGACAAAGGTGATGAAAAAATATGGGTAGCATCTGTGCAAGAAATGCAGGAACAAAGGAAAGCTCTCCAGCCTGGAACAGAGATGACCAAAGGAAGCTATGATTAAAAGGCAGGGAGAAAACAAATACCAATTATCAAACGTCACATTAAATTAAAAATAAAAAGCGTCAGCGGTGGAGCTTCTTGCAAAAGGATGCAGGTGGATTCAAAAAGGGATCGGACAAACCTTGGGAAGATAAAACCCCATAAAATAATAGTAAGCACAGAGGTGCCATATCTCAGGAGGCTTACGGATGCTGCAGCAAGGAAACAACACTAAAAGCCCCCCCCCATTTTAAGCACCTGGTGCTGGCTGCCACTGGCTGTCTTGGAATTCTGGCTCAGGGCGCTCGTTCTCTTCTTGCGCTGGTGACACCCAAGTGCAGCAGAGACACGGTGGACAAACGGCGCAGAGCCAGGCAGTGGCTTTGCAGTTTGCAAACATTTCAGAGGAGAGGGGCCAGACACCATTTTCAGTTGCAACCAACAGGCTGGATGACAAACGCACTTACTGCTCCCCTTGTCCCACGGGAATGACAACTGTGGAGGTGTCCACAGGGACCAAAGTGAAAATGGAGCCGTTCTGCAGGGACTGCACTATACTTAGTACTTCGTCTGTAGACTTACTGTCATCTTCTGTATTCCTCAGCCAGAAAAATTGCTTCTATTTAGACCATCTTTATACCTGACATTATTCCTTTTGTTTCCCCTGTTCTCCCTCCCCACTGCCTCTCTCCCCCTCGTTTTCAGGGTCTTCTCTCTTTGTCCCTCTGCGTGTCCTTTTTGTCCGTATTTCCCAACGGTTTCTACCCACTGGGTCCCAATTCCCCACCCCAAAGGCTTAAAACAGTTCTTGGAGGAACAGGTCACTCTGAGCCACCACCGCTGGCCCTCACAGATGCCCCGAAATGAACGGGACCTGGGGGAGGTCCTGCTGCTGGGGGTGGCAGCAGGCTCTGCAGCACCTTCTGACCATGCTTTGCTTTGGCTCTGGTTCACGTCTGGAAGGCTGTCTTGGAAGCCAAAGGGGAAAAAAAGCTTTAAAGAGGGCTGAAAGCAAACCCTGAGGTTCAGCACTGGCTCACTGGCTCATCTGTGAGGTGTCGATGTCTCGCAAGGGTCACAGCTGATCTGCTGGCGGGTACATTTGGTGTCTCCATCCAGAACACACAGGTTCTCCAGCAGCCTCCTCCCCTCCACCCAGCAGTGTGACCCTCAGCAGGCACTGGCACAGAGCTGCCCGGGTCTCCCAGGGAGGAAAACATGCCTCTGCCAGGCAGCGAGCGGGATGGGGGGCGGAAGGGAGGAGGGATGGATCCAACCCCGGTGACCCAGGGCTGCCACGAGGCTGTGGTGGTGGGATGCCCTGGGGGAGCAGATGGCTTTGGAGAGCAGAGCAGAGGGGGCCAAGCTGCGGGGCCAAGCCTGGGGTGCAGCCGATTAATTAGCGACGAGCCCCTCCTTCGTTCAGCACTGCTGGCGATGCACTGGCTGGGTGCAGCCGCCCGCTTTCTCCCAAGGCCGGCTCTCTGGAGAGCCTGACAAGTTGCCTGGGCACCCACATTTTGATTTGGTGTTGGAAAACTGCAACACGGCTTGGGGGAATTGAATAACTTTGTATCCCTTTCCAATTTAGCCAAAATTTCACATAGTTCACAATTTTGGGGAGCAGCAGGCACAGACACAGAGTCCCATAAACTTTGTTTTCTCAGGGCACCAGCCTAAAAACATGTTGAGAACCCACAGGTCAGGTAGCTAAAAGCCAGAAAAAGTTTTTGTGGGTGCCCAGAGTCACAGCGCTTTCTTCTGGGGTCAAGCGCATCGATGCAGGGGATACATCTGGCAGCTGCCGTGTCAGCATCCTCCTGATCTGGGGGGGTTGGGCTGGCCTGCACTGAACCCCCCCAGCGAGGAGCTCTCAGCTGCAGCACCTTGTTCCCAAGAGCTGCAAAGACCCTTAACACAATATTAGCGGTAATAAATACTTTGGACATTTCTAGCACCTTCTGCCTGAGGATCTCCACAGGCTTTTTAAGAAGTAATTAGCGCTGCTCGCAGCTCCCACTCACACAGGTAGAGATTTTTCTGCTTCAGATGTGGAGAAAATGAGGTGGAGCAAACAGAAGCGTTAAGCTCAGGTCATGGAGGGAGTGAATCATCCAGCACGGAGCGGAGCACAGGGCTGTGACGATTTGGCTGTGCAAAGACAGCTGATCTGAACTTCTTTGCTGTCAGTAGTGTTGTTAGTAATAGAGAGAGAGACAGCTTTTAAATAGGATTATTTTTTTTTAACCTTTGCACCACACAGACCTGCCAATTATTTTACAAAATTATGATTAAAAAGGAAAAGAAGTGCCATAAATCAAAAGAAACCTGTAAACCAAATTAAGCAAGGCAAGGAGGAAAGAGAAAGCTACCTCAGCTAGCAGAGGGCAGGGAAGCCGGCGGGGGGACACACGGGGGTCTGCTTTCTTTGGAATTGCAACCTTTTGTGTTATAACCACTGGCATCCCTTTCTTGCTTTTTGTTTGCTGGAATCTAGCTGCGATGGAAACCTTTTGAGATCCCCAAAGCCCCTCAGAATAAGCTGGACTTTGTGAGCGTAAGTCAGGGGCCAGGGCACCCTCCACCGCTGCTGCCCCTGGGTGGTGGTGGGGCACGTGGGATGCTCAGCGTCCGGCTAACAGCAGCAGTTTTGCCACTGCTGGGCTTGCAGAGCGTCTGTGGGAGGGGGGAGAGGCTCCCAGATATCCACCAACTGACAGTGGACTTGATTTTCTTCATTGCCTTTGAAGGAACTCTTAAAAAAAAAAACAAAACAAAACCAAACACACAAACCCCAACCTGCAGCTCTCCCCAGTTCCCAGGCTGGAAAACACCAGCTTACATGGATTTTTAAGAAATCCTTCATCTATTAAAGGAAAGTCAAGATGTTTGGCAAAAAGCCATACATGGGAAGGCTGGTAGCGGTGTGGGAAGCAAGGAGAGAGGGTGAGCCCCGCACGGGGGTGGGATGAGGGGAGAAAAGGGGGCTGCCCCCTGCCCCGTGCCCACCACTCACTCCTGATGCGTTGGCTTTCCCGCAGGGATTGCATACCTTGTGCGGTGCCGGCGAGCCCAGAGCACGCAACGGCATTGCCGTGCATGTCTTCGTCTGCAATACCTCCATGCTCAACAGGTCAGTGACTGCTGCTCCGCAGGCGCGGGCTGCCCATGGCTGGCTGCCCACACGTGTACAGTGTCACTGTCTCTATGTCCCTGTGTCCATATGCTGGGTGGTGTTCATGGTGTCCATGGCAGGCTGTGCTCCATGGCCAAGCACGGGGGGAGTGGGGATGCAGCCTCCAAGAGGAAGGAGCTGGACATGGGGGTGCAACAAGAGGGGATGTGTTGGATCCAGGTGCTCTTGGCGCAGGGACCAGAGCTGCTCCTTGGAGGTCACCACGCACACAGCCTCTGACAGGCATTGCTACCCCTGCAGCGGCTCATGGGGGAAGCCAGCCCTGCTCCCTAGTTTACAACGTCTGATGCAACCATGGCCACAACAGCAGAGACCTGGCAGAGGTCAGAGGATGTCCTGCTTCCCGGCCGGGCATATTGAACCTCCCTCTGCACCAGCCAGTATATTGCATTCACTGACCTGCAAATAGCATTTCTGGTGCTAAAGGGGAGACCTCTGCCACGTCATTCTCCAGCTCAAAACCCCCAGCCGTGGTCGTGGCATGTGTAAGTGCCTGGGGCTTACAGCATCTTGACCTTCCAGTTCTCCTTTTTCTTTAGATGTCTTTATAATTCAGATGGCGACTTCCTGATTGGTGAGTTGATGCTTTGGCTTGTCCTTTCCCCCACAAGGGTCTACCTGGGTTGCCACCTGCTGCCTCTTTGTTCTTCCAAAGCCTTGGGCCCAACAGCCAAGATTTGGAGGAGAGGGTGGGCTTCACCCTCGTGCCATCCCGATGTGGTGGTCTGGCACCAGCTGGGCTGCTGGGTGGGTTGCACTGCTCCTGTGCAGCTCAGGGAGCGCCCCTCTGAGCCAGACCTCAGCTTTGGTTTGAGCAGTGACAGCTCCCTTGGTGCGGTGCTCAGCGATCGCTTCCCCGTGCTCCCCTGACCGGTATGAGGCACACCACAGGCGGAGGTTTTCTGGAAAACATAAGCCTCAAGATTTCTGAACAGCTTACAGCTAGATGCCTTCGTAGCTTCAGTCCAAGAGTATTTGGGATGGAAGCTTAACTCCCGTGCTCCACCAGCCTCAGGCAACCAGGCTGCCACACTGAGCATTGAGGTTGGCACATAAAGTACATATATGCCAAAAAATATTCTGAGCGATATCGTAAGTCTGATATTTGCTTGTTTCTTGGTTGACCGAGGGACAGAAATGCCTTCAGGTCACCAACAGAAACATTTTCCCCATCAAATAGCTATTAAATTGTTCTCACTCACCTCCCTCACTACCGTGAAGTAAAAGTGCTAGGGCAGGTGTTGTAAATCTGCTAGGTTTTTAAGTCAAAATGTGAGCTCCCCTGCGCCAGGACAGTCATGGAAAACTGCAGATGTTATTGAAGCATTGCTCCCACCCTCAGCAGTAGGGAGAATTAGTTATTCCCAGCCATCTCATGCCACCACAGTTATGACAAGGATGGGCATGTGCACCATTTTAGCGTGAAGGTCATGAGACAGACACGTATGGCCAAAACCACAGCAAGTCCCATTTATTTGGGCTGTGGCACAAATGCTCCATCAAGGGACCACGAGGTGATGGATGGCCAAGCCTCAAGCAGGTACCTGTGTGACGTGGAGGCCACGGGGCTGGTCTGGAAACTCTGCATCCAGCATGGGCATCTCTGCCACAGGCTCCACACAGGCGAGGGAGCCCGGTCCCGCTGTGAAGCAGGGTCAGAACAGGCCCGATGCTCTGCCTTGGAGCCTGGGTGCTCTGGGGGGACAGAGAAGGTGGCAATCACCACGTTACTTCAGCTCCTCTGCCTGTATTTTGTTTCCACAGTGCCCCAGCAAGGGAAACTGCTCATCACAACTGAGTTTGGGAAAATGCTAGTGGAGCCCAACGAAATCTGTGTCATCCAGGTAAGCTGACTGCGCCTTGCCTGTGGCTCAGAGCCCGATGTTGAAGCAAGCCAGCTTCTGCATTCAGCTGTTCAAGGTCTGTCAGCAAACCTCCGATCCTGGGAGGATCCTAGTATCTTCCTTTATTTTCCAGCAAGGAATGCGTTTCAGCGTGGAGGTGTTTGGAGAGACCCGAGGTTACATCCTGGAGGTGTACGGGGCACACTTCGAGCTGCCTGACCTGGGACCCATCGGTAACAATCTCCCATCAGACTTACAGTGAAATTCATAGGGACAGGCAAGAACTGCAAGTCCCAACCCATCTTTTGATACCCTATGTAATACATCCTCCCACGCACACCCTCCTTCACGAAGATGCTTTCTATCCCAGCACTGTTACTCCCCAGCAGAGCAAGCATCCCCCCCAAAAAATGTGACAACCCAGTCGTTCTGAGATCCCCCTGGCACTGGAGACCGTTTCTCTCCCATCCTCTTTCCCACTTTCTCTCTACCCTTCTGGTCTGGGAGTCCCCGTCTGCTGGCTCTGAACATGTTCCTGCCAAAAGAAACTCAAAAGGCAGTTGTCGCTGAGGCCTCTTACAAACAGACATGGCATACGCTGGAGCGATAGGAGGGAATTCACCCAGTGAAGGGAAAGGCAGATTTCAGAGGCAGCAGATACTCTTGGAGCCCAATTTTAGATTTAGTCAGGTGTGTTTCTTCCCCCCACCTCTGTTGACAGAGGCACCTAGAGCTCTAGAATACAGAGTGCCTTAGTGTCAGAAGCTATTCCCCTCGGAGAATTAGAAATCAAGAAAATAAGCAGCAGAGGCACAGGACTCAGACCAGCACCACATTTGCACCTCTGTGTTGTGCCCCAGATCCACTTTCGGCCAGCACAGGTGTAGCTCTTGTGACACACAGACCCTCTGCCAGCTGCCCCTGGGCTGGGCAATGACGGGTAGCAAAGGCACAGCCTCTGGCTGCCGCAGCAAAGGTACGGCAAGGGTGCATGGCACCTGAAGCCCCACCATCCTCGCTGTGATTTCCCAGGTAGCTTTCTGGAGGTTCTCAGCTCCAGTTATTTCATCTTCCTTACCCCTGGAATGCTGGCCTCCAAACTTTTCTTGCTGCACCCCCACCCCCCCCACCCCCCCGCCACCCCGCCCAGTCCAGAAGGCAGGAATCTATTATAAGGTTTATTTTCTGGAGAAAAGAAAATGAGTGCACTTGCCTGTAAACTTTTTCAGGAGGTGGCAATTATAAGAGCTCCTCTTCTCACCACCTACCTGCCTTCCCCTCAGAGACCAAGATCCTTTGTATTTCGGTCTTACTTTATTCTGACTTCACTTTTCCCTTGAAAAATGACAGCTGGAGGAAAGCACTGACTGTTAAACCTTCGCAGCAGGTAGTAATGTCTGCATTTTTATCTAAGAAATTCAAACCCACTTTGTAACAATAATACTAATGAGAAGAAGAAGAATGCTTTGGCACCCATATGGTGCTTTGCACTTTGAAAACGCACTCCTCACACTAACCAACTGCTCAGTGTGCCCAGAGTCTGTAGGTACCACTATCTCTTATTTTATTACTCTTTTTGCAAGCATTCAGAAGTTTATCTGGACCCCTCATTACATGCCTCTAACTTCTGCATGGCTAAGTGTCCAACCAGCAGGGTGTCTGGGAACAGAGAGCCACTCACCCTCCATTTTTTGATTAATTCCTAGTTGTTGCATGACTTTAATCGAGGATGACATGCTAATCATGTTCAGCAGGCAACGAGGGGAGACCTGTCTTAGTCACATAAGGGGAGCATGGACTTAAACTCTAGGATGTACTACAATTACCTACTTATAGGAGCACGAGAAGTACATGACCATGTCAGGTTTCGCTGTGGGCCAAGAAGCAGTGAGGTCATTCAAACTGCAGAAAGGCACCCACAAAGCCAGAAAGTTGCAGCAGCCTCTCGCTGTGCTAGCAGGTGGCCCAAGAGCTCAGGCATTTCTCTTTTTTTTTTTTTTTTCCACAGGAGCCAATGGCCTGGCCAACCCACGGGACTTCTTGGTGCCCGTTGCATGGTTTGAGGACCGCCAAGTGCCGGGGGGCTACACGGTGATCAGCAAGTACCAGGGCAAGCTGTTTTCAGCCCAGCAGGTGAGGATGCTCCGGGAGAAGAGGGAACACTGGAGCACAGTGACTGCCAGTAAATGACCTGGGATGTGCAACTCAGTCACATGCACGTAGTCTTGGGAGGTCCTGCTGGGTTAAGCGGAGCAGGACTGAGCCCCTGCTTTCTTGCTTCCTTCATCTTAAAAAAAAATGTTTGTGAAGACTTGGTTGCCCAAAGACTCAACCATGGTCTTTGCCTCAGTGTTTCCGTGTGTTTGTAGTGGCAGAGTAGAAAAGAGGAGCTGGGGCTGCTGTGGAAAGCCAGTGTTTCCTCACCGAGAGCCCACGTGGCAGCCAGCTGGCCTGGTTCAGGTGCTGCCTGGACACTCAGAAGCCCTTAGAGACCAAGCCCCAGGGGAGGGCTGAGGCTCACGAATGGAAACGCTGAGGAAAATCACATCCTTGCGATGTCGGGCTGTGCCTGAAGGCTTCGTACTCCAGGCTGCCACCACAACTCTCCCCGCCACTAACCCATTTTGAATTTGGGAAAAAGCATCGCCCTGCATATGTGCAGCAAGTTGGCAGGCCGTGTACAGTAACCCTCCACCTCTCTGCTTTGGTAGGATTTCTCCCCCTTCAACGTTGTAGCCTGGCATGGGAACTACACACCGTACAAGTACCATCTGGAAAAATTCATGGTCATTAATTCTGTTGCTTTTGACCACGCGGTAAGTTCTGAAGCTGGGTAAAGCAAAGCGATGCTTTGTGGATAAATCACCTCGAGCTCCAAGGGCTCAGCACTCGTTAAAAAACACGTTGTGCTCTAAGAAACAGTCTGAAATCTCTTGCACTGCTTTCCCTGGACCCAAACCAAGCCCTTGTAGAGAAAGACCACCTCTTTTGTGGTAGAAAGACGTAACTGGAGGTTGATCGGCTTCTTAAACAGCTTTAAGCAGCTTAGCATAGAATTTCTGCACCCTGGAGAAGGGCTGAATGCTGAAGCCAACACACAACATGCAACTCAGCAAAAAGACTTCTGCTTCAAATTCTTGCCTCAGTTTCTTTCTTGCAGTTGCACAGCCTCCTTCCCCTGCTGCCTCCGAGCCCAGCACTGAAATTCATTTCAAGAGCTGGCAGCTTTCATTGCAATAATTTCTAGATCTCACAGAAAATAAATAAAGCCCAAACTAATGTGAGCAGCTCTTCTAAAAAGGAAACCAGCCCCGTGGGAGAGGCGCCCACAGCGATGCCATCTCTCAGTGCTGCTTCTGTAAGTGGGTGTGCAAGGAGACTGGAGCATTTCTAGTGAGAAAACCAACAGAAAGCATTGTTTAAACTCCAGAAAAACCTGCCAGGAGAAGGATGGTTTTGAGATCAAAGCCCAGAAATCACTTTAGTGGACCAGAGGCTTCAAAAATCCTTGCAGCAAGCCACGATTTATCTGAAATTTGTTCTCCCTGTTTGTAAACTAACAGGGCGGTGAGGCTAAATGGCTCCAGCAGGATGTTCCTGTCCTCTGTAACCAGCTAAGGAAGAGCTATGGTCTTGTGGTGGGAGGAGTGCTGGAGACTGCTTCTGGAATTACAGCACCCTGCCTTGCAGGACTGCCCCCACCCGTGCCTCCAGCACTGAGGGTGTTGTGCTTGGGGCAGCGAGGGCTCTCCAAAGCTGCTCGTAGGAAGAGCCACACGTTCCCATGTCTTCCCCCCATGTTCAGCATGGGATCGAGATGCTGGGTGCTGTCATACAGGGTCACAAATCTCATCCGCACCACGCGGTGCAGGTGGTAGAAGTGTTTAGGCAAGGGAGAGGCTGTGTCGGTCAGGTTTACCGGCTGGCTGACCGGAGCGGACAGCTCTGAGCCCTGCTCTCCTTCATGCTTTTTGCTTTTCTTTTTTCAGGATCCTTCTATCTTCACCGTCCTGACAGCCAAGTCGACCCGTCCTGGAGTGGCACTCGCTGACTTTGTCATATTCCCCCCGCGATGGGGGGTGGCTAACAACACCTTCCGGCCACCATACTACCACCGTATGTCTGCTCCTCCTTGGTTCTTCCTGAGTACAAGGCTGCAGAAAGAAAACAAGCCCTGTTTCTTTGAGAGCAGGCGCAGGGAAGAAGCAGTCTGACAGGCTGCCTTTGGCACAGTTGCAGTCAGCTGCTCGGAGCCAGTCAGTCCTCCCTGGAAAATGAACAAATCCAAAGATGTTCCTATTTAGAGCATCTCAGAAAAACTTAGGGGTGAGGACTGGCTGCGTCTGCATAGATGGATGTGCCTGTACTCAAGGGGCTCCCACAGAGACGGGGTGGGAATGAACTTGGCATTGCACAAGTGTGTCAGAAATTGTCCTGTCATCCATGAATTCCTTAATAGCTCACTAGAGTATATAGACAAAGAACAGGAGAAAGGAAGACACGATACCACAAGTGGTGAGAAGCGCAGAGGTGTGTCAAGCTGCCCAAGGCCACTCGTAGGGCAAGATCAGAGTTACAGCAAAGGAGAGCTGGCTCTCCTGAGCCCTCCTTCATCTCCCACACAGTGATGGAAGTACCCCTGGGATGTAAGGAGCCAGAGATCAGGAACTGGGCTCCTTCTCAGGCAGAGAGTTGGTTGAGGGTTTGGGGATTTGGCTGCCATCACCAGAGCTAATTTCTTTTGGGTAGTTTTTGGTTTCATCTTGGCAGAGCATGGCCATGTGTTGAAATGAATGGCTGCTAGAAATCCAATTCCCCAGATGGGACCGTCCTTCAGGGTGGGGATGGGGCACCCTGCCCTGCGAGACCGAGGGGGGACTCTCGCCCATCCTGCACCCCTTTTGGCAACAGCTAAAAGGCCCCATCTCAGAAGCTATTGAGGTTGCACTGTGGTCACTTTGAATTGCTGAGAGGCTTTCTGCACACTTACTAACCACAGTTTAATAGCCAGCTCCTCCTGTTACTCAGACATATCTCCAAGCATCTTGGGGGCTGGCAGAATTAGTGGCACTTGCAAGCACAGCAGGCAGCTATGCAGCCACCTGGCTAAATCCCACCAGCAAAGTCCTGGCCTGTCCTCCTGCTTTCATTTGCAATAATGAATCCCACATGGAAACAGGTCTCCTGACTGGCTGGGATAGTGTCAAGTCACTTTTTTTAGACCCTAAAAGGTGAGACACAGTCCTAGTTAACCACAATTACTTTGCTGCCCATCAGCAGAGCTGTGCTAATGTCCCATGGATGCGTCGTGAGCCCTAACGAACATGAAGCTGTTCAACCTTGCTTGGTTCGTGGTAGCAGACAGCTGAAATAACTCTCATTCTCTTGTCCATGCTGTGATTCTAAGCGCACCCATACAGCTACCCCAGCTACTCACCCCACCACAGTACCTCGGCCATAGGCTTGAACACTGGGTTCATGATGAGCCACTTGGTTGTCTGCTCGTCCCAGGCACGGAGGGCAGAGCCTGAGTGGGTAAGGCAGGCACCGCAATGGCCAGTTATCAAGGCACTGGGGACATCGGTTCCCTCTGAAATTAGTGCCATGATGAGAATCTTGTTCTGGGGCAGTAGCACAGGTTCAGTGCTCTGAACTCTTCTCTCTCCAAATATTTCACAAGAGGCCCATTTTTTTTGCCAGCAACCCCCTGTTGCCTCCTCTTCTCAGGTGCAGTGGAAAGCCTGTGTTCAGAGAATTTTGTGCACTCAGAGCCACGGTTTTCATCTTGCACTAACTTTGCCCCATGTATAAATATAATAACGGTGGCCCAAAAATATTTGCCTTAGATACCACAACAATTTTACACACAAAGGTGGCTGTGCAGCTCATAAATACCAACTTCTCTTGGTCACCTTTCTACATCCTTGGAGGCTCTGAATTACTCCTAGAGTCTTTGGACCACAGGTTGGAAAATGTCTGATGCAGTTTTTATACTGTGGGCATATATTGCCCCATGTCTGAGACAGTACTTGTATGCTTCTTACCGTGCTGGGACTGGGTATCTAACGGCCACTCAGGGATTTTAACTTCACAACATCCTGCCTGTAGAAGACAACGCTATTGCACCGACAGGGAATGGAGGCACACCTAAGTCGCTGAGGGTCACACAGGCCATCTGTGAGCAAGTAAGAAACCGGTCTCAGCTCAGGTCTTAAGTCCCAGCTTGGTTTCCTACTCACCCGCCCACTCTCCCTCTGTGCTGCTGTGAGCCCTGCTGCGGCAGCGCTGGCCACCCAGCCCTTCGGGTCTGCACAGTCCAAATGAGCCAAGCGGGGTCAATGAAAAGCCCATAACAATCCAGTCTTACACGAGACACTGGCAGCCTGGGATGAAAATTAATGGAAGTTTGCATACGTATATAGGCCAACCCTGCTTTGAGCTAAATTAGTATTGTTGTTAAACATTTCAGACCCTGGATTGTACTTAACGAAGACTGAACTAGTGGTTTAAAAGGGCTATATATAACAGCCACAGAAGCCTGTCCTGGTTTTGCAAAAACTGACCACTAAGCAGAAAGTTGTCGTGTTATTTAGATGAATCACATCAGGTGTCCTAAAAAAAGCTGAGCGATTGGGCTGGCAGTTGTTACAGTACTTACAGGGAGCATAACTCAGTAAGCAGTGAGTGATTAGACACAGCCATCCTTAATTAAGTTAGTGGTGTATTACTCCGTTGGTTTCAAAGGGTCTACTTGAAGTATTCTTCCTCAGGGAAGGACAGGATTTGGCTCCTTGTCTTTGGGCACACAGTGGCTCTTGAGAAATAGGTGGATAACAGGTGAAACAAAAGCATAAGCACCTGACTGCACTGGAGGTGACAGAAGAATATCGAACAAAATGATTTGATGCGTATAACCTGAGACAGCAGACCAGGCTCTCCCACCAGACTGTTGGCCAGGCATTTTGTGCCTGTACCGTGGAGATGATGATGGAAAACTCCCTTTCCAGTGCTTTAAGATCTCTGATCCAAGTCTGTAAATATCAGGTTCCACCACGCAGCCCGTAGGCAGGTGTAGCACTTAAGCAGCTCGAGGCAGTAGGAAAAGCACAGGTCTGCCAGCATCGATGCACCATCGGTAGGGAGCTCTGTTTCTGAATCCAGATAATTAAGAGTGGAATAAAACCTGTACAGCTTTCCAAGCCACACCTGCAGGATCCCCAGCATCCTCTCACGATACCTGGCTTAGAAACCTCTGCTCCACTGTCTGGCCCAGCTTAGCTTGTGGGTTTCAAGGAGCTCACGGCCCAGCTGCGATGCCTCCAGGCCACTCTGCCTTGCAACCTCTTCTCTATGCCTCCTGCAGGGAACTGCATGAGCGAGTTCATGGGGCTCATCAAAGGCCACTATGAAGCAAAGGAGGAAGGTTTCCAGCCCGGAGGGGCCAGCTTGCACAGCATGATGACTCCGCACGGGCCAGATGCCGACTGTTTTGAGAAGGCGAGCAAAGCCAAGCTGGAGCCTGAGAGGGTTGCGGAAGGGACCATGGTAAGGAGCCAAGGGAGCTAGAGGATTTTGAATACAGCATGGCACAGTGCCGCCTTCAAAGCACAGCCTGGCTTCTTGCTGGCAACCTGGAAAAGTACTCGGACCAAACTGCTGCAGCACTCACCTCCCGCACTGCTCAGCTCCCAGGAGCTGCCTTGGAGACATGTGATGCCAGGCAGCTTTGATCATCTGCCCACATAAACTGTTGCCTGAGCAGGAAGCTGGGAATTTTCATGCTGATTAATTTAATTTTGGTCTTAGCCTATGGACAAAGAAGAAAAACCCCTGAGTGTCCTCCTTTCTCCACCCCCTAAAATCTAATGATGATCACCAACAGAACCTTGAACTAGAGCTTTTGGAACAACTTGGCTTTCCTGGGGCTGCAGGGAGCACAGAGTCACTCTTGAGACCTGGTTAATACCAGCGTCGCGATGCCAGCTCTGAAGAGCTTTCTGCCCCTGGGTTAATCAGCCAGGAGGCAGAATTTGGCAGTGCTGGACCACACGTACAAAATCCTGTTGCGGTGGAGCAGGGCCACCTTGCCTGGATTTAAACCTTTTCTCCTTTGCCCTAACCTATCTTCCCTCTTCCCAACAGGCATTCATGTTCGAATCGTCCCTCAGCCTCGCCGTCACCAAATGGGGCCTCCAGACCTCCAACCGCCTAGATAAAAACTACTACAAGTGCTGGGAACCTCTGAAAAGCCATTTCAATCCTAAGTGCAAGTAAAGAGAAGTATTTGTTGTTTGCAATACGTGAGTGAAGGCAGGGAAATCCAGCGTACCGACTTGTGGTGCCGCACTCGGCTCCGGCAATGCGGAGTGCTCGAGCACAGAACGGCATTTCCAGCAGCCACCAAGCCACGAAAATCCCCAATGCATTTGGCAATGCCGTTTAAAACCACCATTATTCTTACCAATTAAAGCTTTCCTGGTGACACACTGAAGCTGAAGTGCTTGCGCGGCTCTCACCACATGTAGGTGGTGTGAATGCTGTACCTGGTGTGGACATGAGGTGACAGCCAGCCCCCCGCTCACAGCGCCTCCTGAAAATACCACCCCAAATGTGTCTGCCAGAGGGAGAAGACAGGGATCCCCAAAGCATTTTGTGCTCTCTGTAGGGGGAGAGCTTTACAAACAGAGCCGAAGGATCTACCAGACCTAAGCCTCCTATTCGAGCAGGCCGCTCCAGCCTGCTGTTCTGTGGAGGATTGCCAAGGAAAGACTTGGTGGTCAGGAAAGTAGACCGTAAATTAGAAAAGGTTGGAGAATCCACAGTGCTTCACTGCTAAGTGATGGAAAGGTTCCTTTCCAACCCCATGCTCTGGCTATCCTTCAACATCGACTCCTCACGTCAGCACTTGACAAATTCCCTCCCTAGTTCAGCGCTAATTCGCAGCACAGCAAATGTGGAAGGGCTTATCTAGCCGGTCCAGGCATTTGCTCCTGGGAAGGTACCTGGAAGAAAGCTCAAATGCAGACAATGTCATGGAGGACATCAAAATGCACTGGAGTCTGCAAACCTCACCCCCAGGCAGTGAGTTCCATAGGGTAGAGGCAGAAAGCGAGGATCCAGGTTGGGTGGGAACCAGGAGCACAGCCCAGGCCCCCCGGCCCTCAGGCCTGACTTCAGCACACACCCATGTGAAAGATACTAAGCTTGGTGCCATCGGGATCTGTGCTTCTCCCTTCCCAAGAGAAACAATCCCTATTATTCCAAAAGAGAAGGAAATGGAGAGCTGCAACACCTAACTTCAGTCTGTTACATCCATCATCAGTTTTGGATCTGTACCAGATCCTTGTGGAGAGGGGGTGGGGGTGGGGGTGGGGTGGGGTGGGGTGGGGTGGGGGGGTGTTGGAAACCATGAGCTTTGAGCAAAGTGTTACATTATCACATCTGCAGGGAGATGTTTACTATAAAATAGCCAGCTTAGAAAAGGATGTTCCAGAGAATCAATTTGCCAGAGAAGCTGATTTAAACAGACTGATCTGGGGATAAATGAGGTCTAAACATTTCACAGGCAGAGGGGAAAAGCTTGTTTTCTGTTTGGGACCAAATTTATCATCCAGTGACCTGCAGGCTTGAGTTTCTCTTGCTATAGTCTCATCACTGAAGGCACACACGGCTGGTAACACATCAGTCAAGGGTAAAATTCCACGAGGCACATTCATGCTCCTGTCTTCACCCTACATTTCCTGAAGGGAAACTCCCCATTCCTTCCTCTACGCACCCAGCACCACCCCCCCACGCCACCAACCCCACCTCCAGCAGCACAGCACGCTCGTTCCTTCCAAGAAAACAGCAAGGAGAGTTCTGCAAAATATCAAGAGAAAGTAGGGCAGCCTTTCCCTGAGCACCACGCTCAAATCTGCAGGGACGCAGCATCAGACACTCATCTGCAAAGGGCTGTGGCAGGTACCACAAGCATCGGTCCGAGGCTGGCTTAAGAAACCAGAGGCACCGCACTCGTCTGCAGCCCATCCCCAACCGCTGGCTCAGCTGGCCTGAAACAAATACAGCTGTGAGGCAGAATTTACGTGTGTGGCAACCCAAGTTCCAATTAGCTGAGGAAATGGGTCCTGGGAGATCAAATTATTTTGTGGCAGCAGGAAGATAGTTAATTTAGCATGCTCAGACAAGCAATTATTTCTTTCCCTAAATACCACTTTCCCCATGCATTGATGCCTCTCTGCACTGACCCACAGCCGTATCTTGTAATATCATTTGTGACAGCCTTTTAGAAGCTGTTCTGCAGAGAGAATGATCTGGGTTTGCTTTAGTTCAGCTAGCAGAACAAGCTGCAGCGGCAGGTGCAGGAGCGTTCCTAGGAGCACATACAGGATTGCAAAAGCAGGCCATGGCTTTGCACAGCTGCTGCACGCAGCGCTGGTACCCAGCTCCCCACAGCCTGAACATTTCATGACCCAGGCAGGAAGGAGAAGAGCTACAAAAATAAACTTTAAAATAAATAAATAAAAAATGTATCAGGAAACACATTTTTACTGTGAGGGTTACCAAAGAGGTTGTGGAGTCTTGATCGTTGGAGATACTCAAAAGGCCCTGGGGACATCATCCTGGACAACGTGCTCCAGGTAGCCCTGCTTGAGCAGTTGGACCAGATGACCCCCCCAAGGTCGCTTTCAACCTCAGCCATTCTGTGATGATGTGAAAAAGCTCATTGACTCACTGATGGAGAGGGACTTCACATGGACTGTATTATTGCCCTTATATGGGGCAGTGCTGCTTTTGCTGACTTCGCACAGGCCGCTTTACCAGCGGGCAGAGGGAAGTTTTCCGATTTTACATCAAACTGAGGTTTCAGCATTGACCTCAACATTTGGGAAGAAACCGCTCCCATACAATGTCTGAAGAATGAGGGGGTTTGGATCATGAAGGCACTTACAGGCCATGTGAAAATTCAAGCCCATATTAAAAATCTTTTCCTTGCACTCCCATTTCAGCACTTTGACAGTAACAGATCCAGAGCTCTCTATACCAGTTAACCTGGGCAGAAAAGACTTGTTTCTTATAAGCATAAGCAGAGAAGGCACCTTTGCAGAGACAAGGTTGTTAGGCTTGGCGGGGTTTTTTTGTGTTTGTTTTTTTTTTTTTAAATCACAGCCCATTTGCAAGGATGAAATGGAATTCTCCTATACTGTAAAGGAAGCAGCATCAAAAATAATCATCCTTATCTTTTTACTTCTTGTCTCCCACTCACAAGAATCACAGAATGAGTGGAAAGGCTAGTCACCTATAGCATGACAATGTTAGGCTCACTATTTCCAGGTGTGGTATAATTTTATCCAGAATTTTGTTGTAATAAACACATGGTTCAGGCTTCTATTTTATTAGGGAAAATAAAAATTAACTCAACTTACTGAGAACAGGCAAGCAGACTTCTAAAGTTATTAAAAACGTATCACAGAACTTGCTTATATCCAATTAGGGCAAACTACATAGTCAAACCAACAACAGGAAGAAATACCTAGTAAGCAATTAATAGTTCTTTAGGAAACTGTTTGGGCTTGCTTAACATTTTAGGCTGCTACTAATTTTAACTTTCAGCCTGTGTTGCTCTGACAGCAGCAACTTCCATGCTTTAAAAGGAGCCTCTGTGTGTAGACCAAAGGAGTACACTGGTTGAGTTCAGAACATTCTCTCTGTATCAATCTGCATTAGATACAAAGATCCTGCATTTTTGCACTTTCTATAATTGTTAAAGACACAAGACAACCAATAAGCAATTAAGATTTATTCTAATCAAGGAGAAATGTCAGCATACAATATATCTTATTTATATCCCATGAACAGCACTGCAGTTCCAGGAGCTTAAAATACACTGAACGGTCGCTCGTATTTACCCTCTCGGATAAGCTTCTCTTTACGATCCTGTGGAAGAAAGAGAACATTCATCATTATCCTATTAGAGAAGTTTCAATCAGCCTGGGATAAGAGAAAACCCATTTAGTATTATAGCATGGACTACAGGAAGACAGCACCACATATGATCTTAAGGGTCTTTTCCTACCTAAATGTTTCCATAAGCAAACTCTGGTAACACCTGTTATGGTTAACAAAAGAACAAGGCATTTAGATTCACCTACCAGCCACAGAAAATGTGCTCAGATTGACCTCTGCACACCTAGCCACTCTCACAGGCCAACAGAGACCAATTCCTGTGATGCGTTTTTCACTACATTAGTTGTGTCGCAGTTAATTTATACATTTAGTTTCTGCTTCCTCCTTCTGGCTGAATAATCCAGCTTAGAGATCCAATTATGGAGAAATACCTCGCCTTAATGTGCCTGTGTTCACTTTCAGCCCATTTGTATCTCACTCTGCAGTCATGTACCTTTCTGACAAGTACTGTTACGGTACAGAGACTGAGACATTGCAGATATTGCCCCAATTCCTTCTGCTGGATAAAACCACATTTGCTTAAGACTCAGCAATTTGTCTCTTGCTTTCCCAGAACACAGCAAACACCCCTCAGGAAAAAAGAAAAAAAAAAAGTATAATAGCTATTGAGCTTCATATACTACCAGAAAACCAAGAAAAATCCCCCAAACATCAGTAAGGGAACTAGAATAAAAGGAAAACAAGTTGTTCTGGAGACTACATTAAAGACTTCAGCTTAAATATTCCCAGGCAAGGATGTCTAGGTTCCACTCACGCAGGTTTATTTTCAAGAACTCACATGCTAAGCCACACTTCATGGTTTCACATGTAAAACAAAACCAGTATGACAAAATACTGCTGAGATGCCGAAGTGTCAAAAACATTTATATCAACATGCTCAGCATGTTTCCTAAAACCTGTATTTTCAATTCATCCCAGCAAGCGTTCCCTACAACTACTCTTCATTTTAATTGATGTTTGTGCTTCTCAGTTTATGACTTGATCTAAAAATGCTACTTTTGTGCATAAGAGGGAAATAAGTGTTTTACAATAGCCACAAATTCACTAGTAAAAGCAACCACTGTCTGCCAGTAACCTAGCATGTTCTTATCTATGTATATAGCTGAGGTTTTTCAGAATGATCTATCATTAGTCAGGTTCTGACACCCACATTTCAGGAGTTAGAACAGAAGCAAGATAAACCTTCCAGAATCTCTGAGATCAGACACTGCAATTGGCACGAAGTACTCCTCCCCTTTTGCTTCATGAGATTAGGGAAACGGTCAAGCAATTCACAGAGATGTTGCTAGCTCTGTCATCCATAAGCTCCCTATTTATTTATTTTAGAAAGCTTAGTTACTGCACGTCAACAACTGAAAATAAGTCTGTTATGACTGATTTACACTGCCAGTGCTACAGAGAGCTTTATTACAGTAAAATACACTGATCAGAGAAACTGCGACTGGCCATACCCAAGGGCGCAATACAGGGCTCTTCACGCAACTGGACTTTGCAACCAGTTAATGAGGCTTTTGAGACAGCAGGCTCAGTATCAGCCTTCCCTCCTTACTTTAACGGTATAAACATTCTTAGGTGCAAAAGGGTCCCACCAATTAAGCCTCCAGGCCAACGGACATTTCACAATCTGGCGGTCGCTGACGTTCAGTCTCGGCAGCTGACTTACCCTGTCATATTTGAAGACGGCAGACCAGAAGAGGACGGGGCCTATCGCCCAAACAACTCCTAGAAAGGATGTCTTGGGGGTCGGGCGGAAAGTCGGGTAGATGTTGTATGTCCTGGCATAGGACCACCGGAGCAAGGCAGGATTTTCCTGGGTTGGAAAGAAAACGGCTGTGAGGGGCCAGGGGCGCAGCGCCGCTCACGCTTTGCCCCCGCCGCCGTGCTGGGGCCTACAGAGCCCGCCGCTGCCTCCCGGCCAAGGTCACGGGCAGGCCAGCGCCTTCCCCGCCCGGACCTACGCCCGGGCCCGGCTGCGGGACGCCGGGTAAGGCGGCCAAGCCCCCCGCCCCCCGCCCCACTCACGATAATGGCCGGGGGGTTAGGGTTGTTCAGCTGCAGCTGGTACTGCCGCTTGAGCCTGGCGCGGATAGCCAAGCGCTCGGCCTCGGCACGGCGTTTCTCCGGAGACACGTCGTAGGTGGCGTGATCGAGCTCGGCTGGCAGCGAGACGTAGCGGCTGGGCCGGTACGGCTCAGCGGCCGGGGGGTCCTGTCCCGCCGCCATCTTAGCGCCCCGTCCGCCGCAGGAGGCGGGAGGCGGGACTGGCCGCGCGCCGCCGGAAGAAGCCCCGCCCCCGCTTGCCCGCGCGCCGCCGCCGCGCCCCCTGCCGGCCCGCCGGCAGCACGAGCCCCCTCCCGCCCGGCGGCAGCTCGGCTGAGGAGAGGGCGTGCAGGCGCGGCCGCGGGGGGTTCGCTGCTGGGGGCGGCTGCTCCCTGCCTGGCCAGAGCTCCAGAGGGTGACATGGCCCGTCCCCTGCCCCCTCCAGGGGGGACCGGGACCTCCAGGGCAGAGCTGAGGGGGCAGGGACGCGGGGCGGGTGAAGGGGCTGCCCGCCTAGGGGAGAACGGGGCGGCCATGGCTTCCCGGCCCTTCCCCAGCCCTGCATCACGCACATTTAGGCAAGACACTCAGTCTTACAGAAGTGGTTCATCGCAGGTGGGCTAGAAGCTGCCAAATCCTGCCGTTACTGGCTTTCAGCTGCAAGTCCTCTCTGAGATTCCCTAAGCAAGGCCCGGGTGGGTTGGGTAAGCTGCCAGGTAACCTTCAGGATTATTGTGCTGTGACTCGCTGCCCTGATAACCTTTATTGACAAGTTCACAAATCACCCTTGCTGATGAACAGGGGGCAAAGAAAGCAAGCCCTGGCCTGAAGGTTTTGGCTTTAGGAAGTTTCTGTCTCGTCGATATGAACAGCTCTGTTGTCCAGAGATGCAAAAAATACATGCAAGTTGCCTTTCCGGAAACAAACCTACCAGTACACAAGTTTTCTGCTGTTTTTTTTTCTTCTTTAGCGTATGCAAAGCAATGATAGTTTTGCTGGTTGAGCTAAGTGAGTTAATGGCTGTGTATCTGTAATTATGGCCTCATTTACACTGGGGTAACTACAGACTCGGGTAATGTTGGATGAGGGATTACAGTTTACTCCTAAACACACACGGAATAATATTGCTGACTTTATTTAAGATGCTGTGCTTTGGCACTGCAATAATAAAGCAGAAGCTTGGCTTCACATCTTTATGATTTCATTCTTATACCTAAGCACTTGGAAAACAAATAGTCTCCTTTTGGTCTGAGCAGCTAATTAGGAGCTGAGGCTTTGTGACTTGCTTCCAGCAGGATGAAATACAAGTTGGATATTCCGGCAATTTGTGCACCTTGAGCACACCCCCACAGCAGGAGGTACTTGCCCTCTCTCCAGTACAAGCCTGCAGTCCTCTCAGAAACTTTCTCCCAGCATTTCTCCAGCTTTTCCACCCTCGTTTTCTTCACAAACATGTGGCTGCAAATCCAAGTGAAAGCCAAGCTGTTTCTTTCACAGTCAGCTCCCAAAGAAGTACTTACATGCCCTGTTTCTTTGTTTCCCAGGGCTTTCAGCTTGGGACAGTGGCTCCTCTTGCATGGAACAATTTAATCCCTTTACTTTCCCATTTCATGACCATCAGATTTCGTGAGCTCTCTCTCCAGCCCCACGATTGTCTTCCTCCATAGCTGGCTTGTGGAGAGCTACCTGAGCAGCACGCTACATATACCAGCAGCACTGCCATGTGGCACTCCTGTGGTACTTTCATCTCCGAGGGTTCTCAAAGACTTGGCAGCCTGTGTTTCCCTGCCTGTGCACAGCCTGCTTCTTTAAAAGCTGTTCCTCCCTGCTCTCTCTTATTTCTTAATAAATGAGACACGCAGCCTTGAAACAGAGCAGGAACAGGGGTGCAAGGTTGGATTAGCGTTCTGGGAAAAGAGGGCACACTGTGGGAAATGGTGGGTCTTTTTCCCCTCTCTGCTGCGTCACCGAGTGGAATGGAAAAATCCTGTCCCTGCAGATCTCCCAAAGGACTTTTAAAACAGCCACATGCTTTTCCCCCAATCTGCTGGCTCCTGAGATCTGTCTGTAATGGTGTGGGACAGCTGCTGTGGGCAGGAGCAAAGATGGTCTTGTGGTGAAGTCACTTGGCAAAGGCAGCGGGTTCAGCTTCAGCTCCCAGCCCTGTTGCTGACTCTTTGTGATCTTATCTGTGCAGGTCCAAGCTGTGCCTTCTCCCTCTACCCGGAGTTCACAGTTGTGAGTGTGCATGCTTGGCATGCAAACAGTGCCAAAATTAATTCTACTGGGAGAAAAACAGAAGGTGCAAAGCTGCATTTCCATTAACAATATAATGTATTAGAATGTAATGTATTAGAAAATTGAGAAGCCAGCCGCTATGCTGAAAACACCTTTGCATTTCATCTCTAATCACTAACTCATCCTCCGTCCCAAAGGATCGAGTTCCCCACCAGGGAGTCTTTTCTGAGAGATAGCACTTGTTTCATGGGGTAAGAAAATAACTAAATCCCTGCCAGAGAAGTGTATTCTCTGACACTCAAGCCTGTGCATTGCAGTTTGTGGTTTAGCACTCCTCTGGAGGTGATTTTGTGCATTTGCTTCATTTCATAACAGCCATGTCTCTAACTTTAAAACACCATCCTTTAGCAAAAGCCCGAGACACCAATAGCAAGTGTCTAAACCTTGCATAAAGCAATGCAGGACAAAGACAGAAATACTGCAGTCAAAGCACTTGACTGAAATCAGTGATTGTTGGGTTTTTTCCTACTGACAGGAACTGCTGCACACAGTGAGAAATGCTGCGGTGACAAACTGGACTCCTGTGAAGACCTCTTACACCATCTACTCCTTCTGGGCCACCCTATGGCAGACTCCGAACACAACCAGGCTGCTACTGCAAACCACCTTTGAAACAAAAGATTTTGCAAGAACAAATGAGACCCTTCTTCCCTTGTTTTTGCCAACCAGATCATGAAGCTCATTTCATTCACCTCCTGACTGCTATTGTTGACCTAAGACAAGCAGCAGGAATATGAAACAGGCACTAATGAGAGTGGGGCCACTCTCAGTAGGATAACACAGGCTTAAACTAGAATATTGCTGGTCGTAAAACCACGTCCTTGTGGGCTCAGACACCAAGACCTGAAAGGTAAGACCCCAAGTGTTTTTCTTCTTTTTAATCAGAACTGATGATTATTGAAGTTTGAGGTTGGCAGTATTGAATTAAATTGACAATTCTCATATGAAAATGCCTTTGAAGTTTACATCATCTGTTTTCTTTGTGAGTAGCAGTAACCAAAATGGAAAGAACCAGTCAAGAAAATTAATCTTTGTCCAGAACCCTGTGGAGGGTTGACCTTGACTGGCTGCCAGACACCCACCCAGCTGCCCTCTTGCTCCTCTTCCTCAAAAAGACTGAGGGAGAAAATGACATGGAAAAGCCCATGAGTTGAGATGAGTACAATTATTAAGAGAAGCAAAAGCTGCATACAGAAACAATGCAAAAAGAGGAATTCATTCACTACATCCCATCAGCAGGCAGATGTCCAGCTACTTTTGGGGAAGCAGGGCCTCAGTATACATAGCGGTTGCTTGGAAAGACATATGACATCACTACAAATGTCCTGCCATCCTCCTCCTTCCCCTCAGCTGTTATTTCTGAACATGACATCATATGGTATGGGTTAACCCTTTGGTTGGTTGGGTCAGCTGTCCCAGTTATTTTCCCTCCCAAACTCTTGCCCATCTCCAGCCTACAGACCTTTAAAGTTGGTGGCGGGGCGCTGGAGAGAGAACCTAGATGCTGTGCAAGCATTGCTCAGCAATAGCCAAAACACTGATATGTTACCAATGCAATAGCCACAGAGCCACTGAGGCAAGGCACAGCTCCATATGGGCTGCTGTGAAGAAGGTTAACTCCAGCCCATCCAGACCCAGTACAAAGTCATCTTGAATATTGTCCTACACACTGCTGAATTTCTGAGAGCATTCTCATCCAAATTAGTCTGAAATCAGTATGACAGTCTGAAAACTGTATGACAGACTCTTTGGTTGAAGCTGCAAGTAACATCCACCTTGAATTTAAAGTAACCCAAGGTACTGACCTTCAGTTTAGACCTGTGAGAATTTGTTGGTGACTTTTCAGTCATGCTCCAAAATACACACAGACTGGATTTGTTCAACAGTATACGCAAAGTCACATCTTTTCAGAGTGACCAGACTAAAAGACTCTGTGCTTCAAGTGAATGAAAGAAAAATTAACTTGATTCACAGATCTGTCTGTCTATTTCTGAGGTGATCGTGCATGACACTTTCAGAAGATACAGGTTAAATGTGCTGTCATCTCAAAAAATACTTGTGTCTGTCAAACTTGTTCTGAGTACTTGCGGTTGCCCTGTTTGCATCAGCTGTCAGGCTGGGCCAACATGTTACTGGGCTCTGTTTTGAATTCTCACTGACCTTTTGCAAAGAAAGCAAACTGCAAAACAGGGGAGAAGCTGACAAGATCACTCATATCACAAGAAGGTTCCTGAACAGAGGTCCTTTACTTCTAATTTCCACCTGTAATCAGCAAGAAGGGTCATTTGGCTCCTGCTCCCGTTCCATACAAGTGAATGAATACTGCTGTGTGTGCCACTGACCTTATTCTGAGGGGAACTGGTATCAGACATCCATCTGCATGGGTACATCCATGGTAAAAAACATAGTAAATACAGAACGGGAGCAGTGCAGAAATTATTAGTACACAGCATAGTTTATCTGGGCTCAGAACAAGTGTGTCTAATTGCAGTATGTAGCTGTGTTAATAAATTGTCCAGATAAATGTAATTCATTCTGCGTTAAGAACTGAAGTCCCCAGTATGTTTATCTTACAGTTGTTTAAAGGAAGCCTGGCATGCAAAAGAAGGAGTTAACATGGTTAGGGGAATTATGAATAGTTCAATCGTTATTACAACCAACAGGCCACCCATAAATGTGTATCAAATGTTGAGCTCAGCAGGAGTTAGTTGCAAAACTAGGACACTTAATGAGTCATAAAGTGCCAGGAATAATGAGAGACGGCATTAAACAAACCATTTCTGCCTCTCCTGGGCTTGTCCAGAGATGGTGACAAGAAGCCCTCTGCTGTTTCAGCTTTTCCTGCCAAAATAAAATTTTTGACTCACGCTGAATTATAGCTGCGGCTGAGCTGCCCAAGCCAGGGAGCTGATGCCGCCTGGAAGGGTCTGGTAGGAGAGAGAGAAGCTGGCAGCAGGCATCTCTTCTCCACTCCTTTGCAGGTCATTGATTGTAGTGTAAGCTCTCCCTCTGCTTCCAGCTCCTCACAGGAGAGGCTATTAATAGTCACATAATGTTGAAGAGCGGGAGAGGAAGAGGGCTTAGAATAACGTATGGTGGCAATTAGAAAGCTGAATGTCTGAGGGCAACCCTGTTATT
The DNA here is from genome assembly GCF_963210335.1 of Falco punctatus. NCBI lineage: Eukaryota > Metazoa > Chordata > Aves > Falconiformes > Falconidae > Falco > Falco punctatus. The sequence continues at coordinate 3,053,247 of NC_137585.1, forward strand.
GGCTAACTGTTGGAACTGCTTCACCAGCCAAGGGCTAACACTATTCGTAGGCTTCCCCTCATGATGGCTGTCAGGAACTGGAGTACCCCAGCAAGCTGTCATTGCCCCAGCCAGCCTCCACGGGACCCTCCATTACCCACTGGCGAGCAGCACTGATGCTCAGTCCCTTGGCCTTAGCTCTTGCCTGAGCTGGGTCAAGTGTGCGTTGTGGCTAGCCTTGAAGAGCAGTGGCTCAAGTGCCTGGTTTGTCCTCAGACCTTTCTTGTCACTTTGGCCTTGCCTGGACATCATTGGACTGTGGCTGATCATGGTTATTGCCACCGGACCTGCCCTGATCAAGTTGTTTGGCTCCCAGCTTGCCTTCTCCATGGAGCAGCCCAGTCTTGCTGTCCCTGGACTGCACCGTCACTCATGGAGCAGTGCTCAGCCTCATGACCGTAGGGAGTGTGTGTGGCACCAAGGGTGGACTCAAACTGACACCAGTAAGAACTGAAAAAGCAGTTGCTAACAAGAGTCAGTGAGAGGAAATAAGTGTTGCAGGAAATGTTTCACCCAGGGTAAGGGAAGACGTCTTTTCTGGCCTACTGCTCCTGACACAGATCACCACCAGCAGCTGACGTTTGCTTTCTCCCTATTTCTCCCTGGGTGTTTTGTTCTGCCCATGAAAGAAAGGACAGATCTGCCTCGTTCAGCTGGAGTATTGGAGAAATAGCGGAGCCCACTGTGAACTCTGCCTGCATGTCTCTGATACCACGGAGGGAGTTTTGGATGGTGAGTTCTCCTACCCTAAAACACGTCTGAGAGGCTGTGAGCCATCCCCTGGAGATCCTGTCTTTCCCTGTGGGCTGTGGAACGAGTCTAGTTTAGCCCAGATACTTCCCAGCCCGTGGACTGTCCAATGTGTGACAAAGTGCTGTCGCTTATGTAGCTGGAGGCCAAATGTTACACAGCCTTTATTGTACCTGGAGGATGCTCCTGTAAGTTCTGCCCAGGCCCACAGGTGAAACCCTGGACTTGCTGACAGCAAAGGAAAACCCCCCAAAAAATGGCTCTGGCCCACAAAAGCATCAGATTCCCTGTCACACCTTACTTGAAGTTACCTCATGGGTTTAGCTGAATTTCCCTTCACAAACAAAATCAGAGTGTGCGGTAAAGGCTACTGTGCAAAGATCCAACCAAAAAAGGCCAGTGAGACTTTAACCTCCAACATATGTGGCTATTTCTGCTCCTCAAGACAGAAATACAGTGCCTCAAGGGTTGGTTTCCTGTCAGGGATTTCCATGTCCTGGTGGGGACCACTCATAAACATGATCTTGCAGAAAGCCTCACTTTGTGGGATTATCTGTTCCAAAACTTCTTCACAGCCTGAAATAATTTTTTAACTGGAAAAGGAGCAGGACTTTATAGACAATAACTCTTTAAGCCACAGATTTCTCCTTTGTACAGGAAGACACTGAAGCCCTGTGTGGGCTAAAAAACCTAGCCTGAAATCTGTGATAGATCAGCCTTGAAGGAGAGGCAGCTCCATTTTACAGCTACGTAGAAAAAGATACTGACTTTATTTTGCTTTATATATTTTGTTAGAAGTTTGGAGCTTAAATTTTAAAAGCAAGTCTTTGGGAACACACTGTGAAGCAGACCATCAGTATGAATAAAATATGTTAGTGGGGACATGTTGAATTTAGTGTGACTGCTTGGCAATCTCTGTATCGCAACGGGGAAGTACTTAGTTGTGGCAATGCAGAGTGGGGTTTTTTTTGCTCAAGTAAAAGACAGAATACAAATGAGGCTGTTGCTGCAGAATGCCAGCTAGTGGAAAAGATACAGTGTCCAGCCTTGGTATTTCAATGTTTAAAAAAAAAATGATGGCAATACTAAAACCTTTAACGTCTGACCTATACAGATATAATGGCAGAGCAGTGCTTTCCTTGGACTCTTGTATCATTGTATAAATCAGGAACATTATCTGAATTAGAAATACCCCTTAGCATTGTAGAACCCTGTATCCATCAGGTTTCATCTGCCTTGTTGGGGAGACTGCATAAGGCAGCTGCCAGGGTTGAAAATTGCCTCCTAAATGAATGTCTCCATACTCCTCTAGATGAACTCTTAGCAGAGAGGTTTGCTCCTTGGATAAACAACTTCTGTTTAGAGTGGCGTCCCACTAGTCAGCTGGTGTAATTGTGATTTGTAACCCCTGAAGGAAGGATTTCTGCCTCTGGTGTGATCCTTGCACGACCTTTTAGACACTGGTTTCCTTGCTCTCCTACTGCCCCTCACTCCATCCTGTTGCACATATCTGCTTCCCCGCTACTTACCTGCAGATGTTTTCTGCCCTACCCAGCCCTCTCCACCCACACTCCACCACTGCTGAAGGGCTCTTTATTCCTTAAACCTACTTTGACTTCCCTTGACTTCCTCTGCCTCCTACACTTGCTGCTCAGTCTTCTCCTTGCTCTCTCCTGGCCATATCTCACTCTCTTCAAAGCACCTTCACAAGAAGTTCCAGTCGTGGTGGAAGCCACTTGCAAAATGCTTAGCAGATGGCAACTGCCAGCCTTGTGGTGCTCTGTGCCCTGTTTCCTCTCATCCTCTCTGTGTCAAGCAACCTGTACGCAGCACATTGGGAGCAGGGGCGTTCGTGTTCTTCTGACTTTGCTTTCACTTACTTTAGAGCCCTACTTGGCCTGAAGCCAAGCAAAGTGCAAGCAGCCATCATACTTCTTGCTGGTTCTCCTCACCACACGAGGGCTGATCAAACTCGGTTTCTGCAACAAGCCTTTTAATTTTATAGACCAGTGCCATGGCAAAGGCTATGGAGAAGGACCCATCCACCTCTGTACAAATGCCTTGCATGGTTTGTCCTTCCTTATTTTGTGTGTCGTGGTACCCTCAGGAGTGAGTTTGTCTTTGCTCGGGCACAGGCATGGTATCACCACCTTCTGTTGTTGTGTTGGGTCTTGCTGCAAGCTGCTCCAGGGAGGCAGCTCCCTCTTGTTCATGACATGGTCCACCAGTCACTACTGTGACCAGAGCTGCCCATGGCATATGGTCACAGACCGAACAAGTCCAAGGGGAATTGCAAAGCGTAGTGCTGTTACGTCTGTATCAGGCTTTCACAGCTGGCTGGGATGCCTTTTCTGCTGGACCCATTAATAGGGAGGTTGCATTTCTCCATAATTTCCCTGGGGACTGAACACATCCCATCAGCTGAAGGAATAAGGGCAGTGAGTCACCTCTCAGCCTGCCTAATTTATTCCAAGGTAGTCCTTCCCAGTAGGGACTGAAAATGCCTGGGATATACCCATGGGAGAAGCTAATATGCCAAAATCTGTTTGTCTCAAATCCAAATGAAAATTTGAAATATGATAAATCACCCACTCTGCACAACAGTCACCAAAGTCAAAAGTGCTTTTTCTTTACAGTTGTACAACTCCTCCCCAGCACAGAGCAAGATCTCATTTCCCATCCCTTTGTTTTGCCCTGTGGGACTACCTCATTTCCTTGGTCCATCCTTGTTTTACTTCACCATAGCTTGGACAAAGCAGGAAAACTGAGCCCCTACTCTTAAAAATCTACTGTGTGTTTCTTAAGATCAGTGGAATTATGAAGCTTTGGTTTCCTTGTTCTTAGACATACATTTTGCAGATGGGTCACAGGGGCAAGATCTGTTCCTGACAGCAACGCTGCCCTCTTGTCAGGCAATGATGGAAAAGGTCTTTCTGGCCTGCAGAGCAGTCTCAGAGCAGAGTTACCTCTGGCGGTACCCTCCCACCTCTGATAGCAGTCAAGCAAATCACTTCAGTTGACAGCTTATGGGCTTTTATCATATTTTCTCACAGCACAACCTCTTCCAAATACCAGCATCTCTATCTGTCTTGTCTGAGTGGATGTGTATTGCACCTGGCACCAGCTCTAGCAAACAATGGGTGAACCTGTCCAGTGGCTACATCTAGATTTGTGAAAAGATTTGGGACAAGTTCTTCTGACTTGCTGATCGTGCAGCGTACCGCTCATACATACTTCTTGATGCTTTGTGCGTGATGCACAGGTGTGCAACTGCAAGATGCGATACTGTGGTGAGAGGTGTCTTCCCTGGGACCTTTTGGAGGGAGGAGCTGTCACTCAGTGCCTTATCTTGACCTTGTTCAGAAGCAAAGTGCAAAAGTATTTCTTAGGCCTAGAGTCTAGACAGCTACAGCTTTGACCAGTATTGAGTTTAAGCAGTTTCCCACAGAGGGTATTGGCCTTTGCCTATGGCCCTAAGGAGACCTTGGCGCACAGCATGCAGCCCAGCTTCCTGCAGGGAGATGTTCCTAGCAGTTTAGAGCTGATAATGTTGTTTGCATTGGCTTGTCCTTGCCTGATACCTTGTTCATGGAGGAAAGGAACAGTCAGGGATTGGGTGAGATCTCCCTTGGACAGAATATTAGTTGATCAGAGCATAGATATGCTGAGGTGACTTCTAGCAAAGGCTTGCTTTCTTGCTTAAGAGTTGCTTGTTGTTTGTGCTCTGTGGCAGTGAGAGACCAGGATGTGACATGGAAAAGGTGATCATTAGTCCAGGCACAGGAGAAGTGACTCACCAGCTCCACAGCTGGAATTGCCTTTATGATACTGCTTGTCACTCTCCTGCTTTTATGGCCTGACCCTGTCTCAGGAATTGAGGTCTTTCGATCTACTCCAGCACTTCTGTAGAAATCATCAGTCTTTCCTAGCAGTAAGAGGTAGCACTGAAAGCATAGTGGGTTAATGATGATGGTGATAAATATACCAAGAAAAACAGTCTGACAAAATTTCCCTCAGCAACCACTTTCACAGATTTTCTGTTTTGATGTAACATTTCTGTTTGGTTTAGCAGAAACAGAAGCACCCTCCCTCCATTCTATTAAAAAAAAAATCTGTTTGTTTATTCTTCACCTCCTTTCCTCTTCCTTATACCAGTTGCTAAGGAAAACAGAGGAGAAAACAAGAGGGGAAAGTGAGGGGGATAAAGGAGAAGATGACAATTCAGGTTGTGTGTTTTTGAATTTTTTTTTTCAACCAAACCCAGAAATACCATCATGATAAAAATATGAGAAAAATCCTTTCAGCAAAATCTGTCAGTTCTCCATGCTTCCTCAAATCAATTTCTGCTGCATTGTGTGTCGTGAGTGTAGCAAAGGCAGACTAGCATAAGGAACCCAGAAAATGTTGGCTTCTGACAACATCCCTGGTTCAGTTTTAGAACTGCAGAAAAGCAATGGTAAACAGCAAATCCTATTTATTTTCTTGAAAATTATCCATAACTGGTGCTTTACTTGACAAAGTAACTTCAGGTTGCTCCTTTCTGCACTTTTGACCAAAGCCTCCTGAGACTCTACGTACACTGGTCTGGTAGGTGTGCTGCAGTCTGGCCACGTTTGCTGGAGCGTGCTTGAGTCCAGCTCCGAGAGGATTATTATTGATGTGAAACTTCAGCTGCCTTTCCTGAGATTAAATCAGTGAAGCTCTGCAGAAAGCAGGAGGTGAATAGCAGTGATGCAGCAAAACTGTTTCCTAGAAAAGGAGATCTTTTCTACAGAGCTTCACACTGCCCTGCAGAGACCATAAGAGAGTCAAAACAAGCTCTGTACTCCTATAGGTGTTATCAAACATCTTGTAGGAAAACTGTTCTTCTTTATTAAACTCTAGAATACTTTTCCATTGGGTAGTCAACAATTATGCACAGCTGGATGGGGAAGGAGGTTTGAGTAATGCAGTCCCAAACTAATAAAATAGTAGAGGGGTTCAAAAAGGAAAGGATCTTTGATGTAATTCAAAACTTAATACATATTTTCAAGATGTGTCTCGGCTGCGGCAGTAAAAGTAATAAAAATCAATACTAATTCCGACCAGTAAGCTGGATTTCAGCCCAAAATAAAATTCCTAGAGGGAAAAAAAAAAGGTTTATAATAGTAGCACTGACCAGACTGGAGCTGTCAAAATACCTTGCCAGCTGATGAAGGGATCAAAATTAATTCTTAGGGCTGCTTTGAGAGGCTCATGCACAATATGCCATGCTATGAAAGGGTGAGTAGGAGCTCTGTGCCATTTCTTTGAGGCAGAAGAGCTGTTGATGGGGCAGGGCTGTGCAGCCCTGCTGCCTGCTGGAGAATGCCAAGAGGCTTTGTACACGATGAGGGATTTACCATTAACCTGTGTGATGGGCTTTGCCCGTGATGTGCAGCCCAGCCCATGTGCCCCATTGCCGTTATCAGTGGGACAGTCAGGTTCAGTGATGTCTGTCATTCTTACTCATTAAGCCAATGTGACTGGTGAGCATTTACAGTGATGACTATACATCTCCTTTGTGGGGAGTGCTCGTTTATCCTTTACCACCACCAGCTGCAGCCTAGTGGGTTGTGTCTAACAGCAAGCAGTGGAAGACCTGATTTTGTTCTTTGCATTCTTGCTGACCTTGGGAAATCTCTCCCCCTGCCTACTTCAATTTCCTTGCTTGTACAGTGATAATAATATTTTTTAACCATTTTTGTCGATGGCTTGGGGAATTATAAGCTGACCACATCCCATATGCTGATTTCTTACTGGAGATCGCATGTTTGGTTTTCCAAGGAACCCAGGAGTATGGCTGGAGCATCACGGTTGCTACATAACCATCTTGAGGTTTGAGCCTACTGTCACAAGGGAGGTGTAGCCCAGTGTCTAAGAGCTGAATCAAAAATCTATCCATGGGAAGCTCGGTAAAGAATCCCCTCTGGTCATCGCAAAAGAACGATTAGAGCAGATCCTCCCAGGCTAAAACTCTGGGTAGAAAGAGAATTTGACATCTGAGTTATCTACATCTTTAATGCACGAGATCAGGAGACAGTCCAGCTTTTTCTGAGTTCCTAATTCAGAAGTTTTGCCCAGGGACATTTCAGATTACTCATGTTGCCTAATATTTGAAAATACATATAGAGGCGTTTATAGCACCAGTCACTTTCATCCAAGATCAATGCAGTGGGACTGCAGTGCTGCCAGAACAAAGTCTCTCAGTACCATCTATATTGTGCCATTGGCAGAGAAGACTAAAAGCCATTTGGCAAGTGGAGGATATAGGTTTAAAAGGGGACAGAGCAAATGGGTTTAGTTGCCTCATGTTGGGCAGGAGATACCAAAAGAAATGACAGGTCACATCACAGGGGGTTTACCATGATGATGACAGGTTCTCATTGCTACTGTTTCTGGTGATGGGACTGCAGCTCACAGGCTGGAGATGAACATGGAGGAGCAGTAGTGGCTGTATCACACTGTGGACATCTGCCCACCGTGTCCTCAGGGCCCTGCTTTGGGCTTTTGCAGTGCTTTTGCAGCCCACAGTTTTAGTGACGAAATCTTGTGCATTCTTTGGGAGCAACTCCACTAATCTCCTGGGAAAGCACCCCTCAGTCATGTTAAGCTCCTCTTCTCTGGTGATAATTGCCTTTCCCTTTCTGAGTCTCCAGGGCTGGCTGCTTGGCAGCTCCACAGCCTCGGAGCCATCTGGTGCATGTAGAGAGATAACTTGTCAAGGAGAGAGGACAAAACCAGATGTTTAAGATACCCATAAAAAGCCTGCTGATGCCTGATGGTGAGCCTTCATGAAATGCTGACTTGTGTACATTTCTGCTTACAAAAAGCAGAGCCTTTCAATTGCCTGGTATTTTTGGAATCCTGATCATTTGCATGGGAATACAATCTTGGTTGCTTGGGAAAATTGTATGTCCTAAGTCACTGCTTGCAGACTCCTAACCTTCTCCAGCACAACAGGCTCTGGTACCTGGCACTTGGACACAGCAATATTTTAGAGTGTCTTTTATTTTTGCTTTTACCATTGGATTGCTGAATTCCAGTTCATATCCATATTATCTGCAAAAATGAAAACAGTGTTTACTATTGTTCTTCCTTATTATTGACTGCTTTGGTAAGATCATGTTTGCCTATTTTGCATGGACTTTTGTTCATATGGACGGAAAATTACAGTTATTTATAACTCCATACATATTTGTATCTAAACAATTGTATTTATCATGATGAAAATTAGTAGTAACTAAGGATAAACAAAATCTTATTTCATCAAACTAAACCAAAAAGTTTCACTAATTCAGTTTTTTTTGTTTCTTCTGACTTACAATATTTAAAAACAAAGTTTTGTTATTCTAATCACCAAGCCAAAAACCTGACAATGCCAGTGTTGGAAACCAGGCATATGTGCTTTATCAGGAACAGCAAACAATTTGCCAGCACCTCACAACCTGAAATACATTTGCATAAACTCTTGGATGAACACTCGTCAGTGAGAAATACATCTGGGAAATTAGTTCTGAGTCCTCATACAGCATCAAAAAGCCCATGCTGGTTTGGAAATACATTTGTTAGAGAAAAGGTGGCTAGTTTTGCTGCAAGGTAAAATTTTTTGTTTCCCAATGACTGTTGGAAAGCCTCACTGTAAACAGAGCAGGACTGAGCCTCAGGCTAGTGCAAGTTACCATGCACACAGTGTTTCTTCTTTGTTTCACTGTCAGTGTTCCTGAATTCACCTTACTGTGACTTCCCAACGGCATCCCTAACATCCTATATTTTACCCTGTATTTTATTTATAGTAAAAAAAGGGGGTAAGATGAAAATGGTTCAGATCCATGGTTGCTCTGGTTGGATTTCTATGTCACCTCAAAGCAGAGGATGTGCTGGTTGTCACACTGTGCTGGCAGTGGCTGCTGAAGAAGACAGAAAATAAAACATGCTGTTTACTAGATGGTCTTTGCAGAAAAAGGTCACTGTCCTATTACTCTTCTGCCCTGCATGCTGCAGCTCTGAGATGGCTGTGAAAAGGTGAGCATCCAGTTCAGTACCCTGCTTGCTTCCTCCAGGTAACAAGCTGCAGCAAGCCTCGCCTGCCCGTGCCCCAGCCGCTGCCTGGTGCCCGGCTGTTTGTCCTGGGGGACGAGGCAGAGGGTTATGACTTCAAGCAGAAAATCAGCTGCAAGGTGCCCAGTGCTGTCTTCTAAATACAAGCCCATTTCCAAGAGCTCTAGGGGGCAAAGAGGGGGGATCCATTGCCTAGGACTCTCTTTATTATTCATCCTGCTATGACAAGGCTTTTCAGACATAGGGTGGCACGCCTTCTTTGCCTGAGAAAGGGACAGTCCCTGATGCTGAAAACAGGGGAGTACAGGCTTGCACAGCTTGTCCTGTAGCACCAGGAAACATCAGTGGCTCCGAGGCAGGGCTCTGGTCGCTGCACAAACCTGTGGCACGGTGCACACGGGGCAGAGCTGAAGCAGGAGACACGGCGTGTTGGGGAAGCTGCCCCTAACCAGGGTCCACGTGGCATCGGGATGCTCTCCCAAGCCATGCAAAGCAACAGCTGGCTGCCTTCCTTTTCACCTCGGCAAAAATTCTCAGGTACTTTCTTCTTCTCAGGCAGGTCTTGAGGTCCAGCCAAAAGGCTGAAAAGCAGGTATAGGGGGAGGGGGGAGGAAAAGGACATCAAACTCCTCCAGCGGGCTATACACGCCCCCCGCCGCCCTTGCTGACTGATGCTTCCCCTGGCAGGGCGGGGAGCCCTGCCCTCTGGTGGCAGAACACGGGAGAAAGAAGTTTAGAAGTTCCAAATCTCCAGTCCAAGGGCACCAAGGCAGGATATGTGTACCCTGAGCCCTGCCAAAACATTTGGCCGCCAGTTAATCTTGTACTGCCCTTGAAATTCAAGCGTCTCCCCTGTGAGGTGAGTTCCCCCACTGTGGTCAGGGTTTCCTTGCTGCAGCCAGAGGCTCGCCTGTCCTGGGTGCGCTGTCATCAAGCCAGGACAGTGGATTTTGGAGAAGTCCTCCAGTGACTCACTGAGAGCATGCCCTGCTGCCCAGTGCAGCTGTGCAGCTCCTAAGTATGCAGCCATTTGAGTGCTTCGATACCAGCTCGTTGCATGGCACAGTTAGGAAGCTTTTAATAGTTCATGCTGAAAGATGAAGTTGATAGGGATTCAGATACGGGCGAAAAGCAAGCAGCAGAGTTTTGCTGCTTGCAGAAAGAGCCCAGAACAAATGGATTTTGGTAACACCTGTGATTAGGTGAGTGAGCTGTTTATCAGATGGTGAAGCTTTCATTTCCTATGCATGGTGTCTTTATGCTTCCGGAACAATCTTCTTCTGCACAGTGGCCATGTTGCTCTTGGCATTGGTGGTACCTGTCCCACATGGGACTGTGGCTTCATACCTTCCTGGGACCTTTCCCTTCATCCTCACTTTCTTCTTTGTGTATGAACTGCAGGTCCCCGGAGAATGAGTTTTAATGGTTGTTTTTCACCTAAAGTAATGTGGCAAAACCATTATATGTGAGCTACCTCAGCACAGCATCTGAATGGTGCTTGAGCAACTGACCATCCCCTTCCATCATGCTACAGATGCAGCATGGCACATCACAGGCAGGAGCCACTGCTGTTGCATCCACTCCTGCTGAGGTGATCTTGCCACCCAAGTCTGGGGATCTTCAGTTTGCAGACTGTTTGAATCCTGGATGAAACAATATAGCTCCTAGGCACACAAAGCCTCCAAAAAAATCTGATCAATCCTGGTTCCTGTTAATTTTGCCACTAGAGGAGATCAGCAGCAACCTTTCTGCTGCAAAACCTTAACTGCTAAATGCTCCCCTCCCGCATCTTTCTTTGCACAGACAGTTGGGTGCAGACCACACAGGACCATGTCAGGAACCAGTGCATGTAGTAAAGAAGGGATAGAGGAACGTGATTTCTGAGCATCAGGTCCCTGGATCTGTTTCCTCATCAGTACAGTGGTACGTTATCACTAGCTGCAGTTGAATACACTAGATCTGCTGACTTTGAAAGGACTTTCCAAGTAAAAACTCCACCCAATTTCCCCCTTTCTGCCTCATCCTCAGCATTTCAGCAGTATGGAGCAAAAGAGCAAGGACAGCTTTCATCACAAAGGACCTCTGTATCTTGGTTTTGATTTTCTACTCCAGCAAGCCCACGGCTTGGTTCTTGGCATAACCCTTGCTGATGCTGGAGGGACGTGGAACATGTCCATAAATATCTTTAAAGGTCTGCATATCACTGTGGTTGCAAAGATATCTCACCTAGTAGAGCTGTCTGTGCTTGGATATTATATTTTGGTGGTTATTAGGATGTTCTGTTGTGGAGAGCACAGGAGAGCTTAGGTATGTGTGTAGCAATCTTTGAAATAATTAAAACAGCTCGTGTGAGAAGACTATATGGTCAGTCACACCTAAAATTAATTGCCAGGGAAGGATGGTGCCATAAGTCTGTTAGCTGAGAAATTATTTCTCTAGCCTCATGCATAGCGGGTTGCTCAGTTCACTAAACCCAGTGGACCTGGAAAGACTGGTTTCAAATAGTAAAATAATATATTGAGATTTATTTTATAGGTATCCCACAAATGGGAACAGAGTGCACAGTCACGGGCTCTTTATTTCTTCACGAAATGTGTTGAGAGCCTAAAAGTGGTGGCTTGTTTTAATATTTTTAATGCTTAATTTTTGCTTTCAAGTGGGAATGCAAAGCCTGAAGTTTCATTAATTTTGTAGAGGTTTTGCCAAACCTTCAGCAGTGAAATAGGGATGTTGTCAGATCTAAGCTGAAAGGCTAGAAAACTTATCTATTCCCACAATTGTTTCTTTGCCATTTGAATTAAACTTTTTTAACATAAAGCAAACAAAAATAATTTTAACATATTAATAGCAATATAAATGACTTTTCAATTTAAATTTTGCTCATTATTGTATTATCTTTGTGATAATACTGCTATTTTTTCTGTTGCCCATAGAAAGTTCAAGAAAACGAAAAGTAGATTATACAGAATTAATCATGTAAACAGACAGTAGGACAAAAGAAAAAAAATTACTGTTTGGAGGAGGACTTTCAACTTCTCTTTTTGCACGAGGAGCAAAAGGTATTCTTGCCATTTGGAAGCAATTTTTAAGGATTCTGAATTACTAGAAAGGAGTACTTTCCGTTTCCATTCTATACTTGAGTGTTGCATAAATTGTTCTTGTTTGGGGACTGTATTTTTGTCATATGGATTCAGTATGTTAATCCCTTCAATTATTTATATATTTTGTGATAGATTTAGAACCTTTTCCACCCAAATACACATCTGGCCTATGTATTTCCAACTTGCAAAGTTGGAAATGTCTGTAACTAGATGTTAAAATACTGTCTCCGTTCACTGGTCCCTGTAGAATCAGAGCAATGATGCAGTAGCAAAATATACAGAAACTCCGTATCTCCTTGCAGCTGGTGGGGAAATATGATTTTGTAGAAGGTACTCTTTTTTTTTATGCAGTGGAGCACTGCAGGCAATGGCCTGCTGTTGGGCATTTTTTTCTGTCTGCGAGGTAACATGGAGGATGGTTCTGATACCTTTTAATTAATTTACTTGTAATGCCTGCTTCAGCCACACTAAACAACCCTTCTAGTGCCAGACTAGTCACTCATGAGCAGTCTGTTGTATATGAGGCATTAAGAAGTGGCTTGGTAAACAATATCAGTTCTTCAGGGAAGATTCCTGTATTTCCTATAGTCTCCTACAGACTATAGGCTCCTACAAGCTCCTATATTTTACTGTGTCCACATTATCTATGCTGAGATGGCAAGAACAAAATGGGGAAGTCCTCATCTCAGGCAGGTTTAAATCTATGTTATTTAGCTGATGTCGCAATGTTGTCATCTTCTCCCTCTAGAATAACACCTTCAACTTTTGAAAGAAACTTCACATTTCTTTTTGGCCATTTTCACCTGCCTTAGCTGCGAAAAGGCAAAGATTGGAAACATCAGGCTCAGTCCCTTGCCCTACTGTAAATTCCCTCTATGGTCCTTGGGAAACTGCTCTTGCTGTGGCTTGGTCACTGGTTTGTAGTACAGCATATTGCTAACCAGTCTCCTGGTGCGTGGGGAGCAAAACTGCGTGGGTCAGTTACTGTAGCAAAACCTGAAATTGGGTGTGTATTTTCACAGGCACAGTGCTAGACATCCAGAGCGGTCCTTGGTGACCCGCAAAGCCCTGTGCAGCCTCTTCTGCTGCCTTTCAAACCTCCCCGGGCCTCATCTCACCTCTCTGCAGATGTGTGTGCAGAGTGGACAGCTGCGTTTGAAGCCCATCATGTCCCGCAAGGGCAAGGTGGTCAGTGTACGGCCAAGTGCTTGCTGCCCAGTATGTGCAGAACAGGATGGGACAGGGGAGAGGAGACAGCATGAAATTACTTTGGTCTGTGGGAGAAAAAGAAGGGGGTTCTCAGTTTATTCTGGTTTTTAGCAAAAAGCTAGAAGAGAGAGAACAGGAGGAGGAGGAGGGGTAGAGGGCGAGAAGGTAACAAAGAAATGTACTAAAGTGTTATTTCGAAAGCAAATCCAGGCCACCCTACACACCCAGGCATTGAATCCCATTACACCTAAGGCTGTGGTGGGGGTGCCCCCAGGCTCCTGCAAATGGGGCTGGCAGCATAAAGTCCCCACCAGGCTTGAATGTGAGTTTAGTATTACCACACCGGGGAGGGGAACTATCCTGGCTGCTCTGCTACCTGCATCCTGAACGTTATTTCCCTTCACCTCACGCTGGCTCTGGCACAGGGACCTTGGGGAGCTGGCAGCCATCAGGCTGGACTGCCCTGTCCCCAAAGACAGCCAGGCTTCTCTAAGGGTGAAGTAACTCTTCTTCCAAGGCTTCCTTTTGCGGTGTAACAGGATGATGAGGAGAGGCATGCAATGCCTAGGGAGTCCCACCTGCAAGCACCTCCATCTCCCAGACTGTTTGGTGGCTGGAGGAAAAGTAAACAATGCGGCTACTCTGCTGGCGTGAGTCTCAGCAGTACCAGTGTGCTACCACCTTGCATCGGCCTCTGCACTGGAGGGGTGGGCTTTAGTAGGGGTGAGGGATGAAGTGCATCAGCAGAGGTTGGTGAACGAGTCTGCAAGAGGTCTGTCTGTCCCATGCCTCTGCGTGAGCAGCCATTCCCTGCCCTGAGAGGAGCGGTGCTTCCCAGGATGGCAGAAGTGCTTCTTTGGTTTCAACAGTCTGCACTGACTGGGAGGGAAAAGATAAAATTTGAAAGAAAAAGAAATGTTTTTGTAGCTGTTCCTTGTTTCAAACATGCCAGCCTGCTTCCAGTCTGGAACAATCCCTTTGTTCACAAGGCTGGGACATTTCCCTTGGCCAAGAGGGAGCTGAGACACTTCAATTTGCAGCTAGTGCTTGGCATAGGGTTTTGCTGCTGCACACAGAAGAATGAATAAAATGAGCTTTGGGCTTCCAGGAGATCTCATGGCATCACAGCCAGGGATATTTATTATGCCTTCCCTGCAATAAGTGATCCTGGCTGGCACACACACAGCCCTGTGTTTTAGGTTTTAAGACAAGTTAGTTTTCTTTTAAATATGTTGCAAGAAAAAAAAATCTGTTTATTGTTACAGCCTGCTTTCAGGGGTATGGTTTGCCCTTGGCTGATTGTACTGAGCTACTTCTCTGTCAGAGCCCCTGCAGAAGTGTGCCAGGTTTGGCCAGCTGTGTTAGCAGAGGATTCGTCTATACTATTAAATCTAAACATCTGTGCAGCTTAAAGATTAGCGTGCTCCCTGGCCATGTTTTGGCTTGTGTCAACAGGCTCCAGCCTAGAAAAGGCCTGGACACTGTTAAGTAAGAGCTCATGAAGGGACAGTTCCCATTTATTTATTTATTAATCAATTAACACTGAGTCTCATCTCAGTTTCTGTTCACATCAGAGCCCCCTGGACAGGTCTGGGATAAAGCCAGCATTTACTTTCAAGGCTCTGAAGAACATACTGCATGAATATAGGTAACACCTTGCCTGGTGTTTGACAGCATCTCTAGGTTGATGGACATATCAGCAGGCAAGAGAAGTTTGGATACAGCCATCCCCTTTTAGTGGAGAATTTTGGTGGCTGGACATGACTCATACCATGCCCCTCAGCTCTGAGATCTCTCCTCCTGTTTCATTTCATGACTTAGATGCAACCAAGACAAGGAGCGGGCAATCGCTTGGCTGGAGCAGCAGTGAGGACAACAGCTCCCAGGTAGTCCTGCTGCTGCCAGAGGCACAACCCTCCCACGCATGGAGGGGTGATGATGGCCTTTGTTCACCAACATGGGGCAATGCTGGGACCAGTGCAGGACACTTGGTTGCCTGCCATGCAGCAGCTTTCAGCAAGTCTGATCTCACTCTGCAGGGCCAGGCTGACAACTTTGTGATGGTTTTTTGAAGATACTTCTTCATTGCCTATTTGGCCTCCCCAGTGCAGATTGAACCGGACTCTGCATGGCCTGAACAGAGATGAGTTTACAGAGGTGACATTTCAACACAAACAAAATCTGCAGGAGATTATAGGATTGACATTCATTGACATGAAGGCAACAGGGGCTGCTGAGCCTCTCAATGAGAAAAAGGAAAAAAAAAAAAGG
Organism: Falco punctatus; assembly: GCF_963210335.1. Taxonomy (NCBI): domain Eukaryota; kingdom Metazoa; phylum Chordata; class Aves; order Falconiformes; family Falconidae; genus Falco; species Falco punctatus. Next base: position 3,068,696 of record NC_137585.1, read on the forward strand.
GAAAATGGAGAAGATCAGGTTAAGAAAACCAACTCTGCTTTGCTCAACTTGAAAAATGAAGCTGGGCAAGCCTGCGAGGATGGAAGAGGGCTTGAGCATAACAAATGTTCTTGCTATTGCCTGGCCCCAGCTCACTTATACCTTTAATAAATAGCACAACCTGGTGACAAGGAGCAGAAGCAGATGCCATAGTCAGTAGTGTGCCAGCTCCAGAACCGAAGTCAGATGTCTCTGGCTGCAGTAGGAAGGCAAGCAGAAGGAGAGCTGGGGTTGAGCTGCTGCTTTAAGAGGGCTTGCTTTTTCTCCTGCCGCTGTGTTTTTCAAGACTCACTGTTGGTTGAGCAGAGCTGATGTTTATTCTGGTCCCATCTGCTCTTCGCAGAGCTTTCAGTAGCAAATTCAGCTATGGCAGCCTGATATTGCTTCACAAAATTAGCCCTCAAAAGTCTCTGGGACAGCTGCTGAAGGGAGAGTCCCACATTAAAGAGCAGAGCAAAGCTGCCAAGAAATGGCATGGCGTTGCCACATGCCCACAACATATGGACACATTGGCCATAGGCTTCCTTGACACAGTTGGGCCTCTGCTCCCTGCAGAAGCCCATAGCAGTGGTTGGGTTCTCATGGCAGGATCCAGCCCAACAGGATCCTGGTTCTCAATTGGGTTTCTGAGATATTGGTGATGTATAACCAGAGTTTCCTTTATCTCTGTCTTCTATGGAATGAAGTGTTTCAAAGACTCCTTGCCGCCTACACCAGGCATTACTGGCTGCTCACACCCTGCACATGGCATGGCCAAGTGGTCTGATCTCCACCTGCACAACAGAAACACAGATGCATGTAGCTTTGTCATGAGTTTCAAGTTTGTAGCTACAACCACAATGTTATCTCCCTTGCCTACAGCTGTTGCAGCCGGTGAGGATCAGATGTGGTGTCCTCCATAGGAGTGTGGCACTCTGCCCATTCATACCTCCAGGTGCCTCCTCAGTCGAGCTAAGTATTGTCTTAAAACCTGGGTGCCCCAAGACAGCCATTATCTGCCTGTTATTTCAGCAGGCTCTTGAAGAGTTGTTTTGTTTTCATTTTACAAGGGTACCTATATCAATCTGCTCCTGGTATGAGCCTTTGGGGATTTTGGTGCACAACCAAAATTCCTCCCGGATGCCTTTAGAGATAAAGAATGTCTCCTTTCTTAGTCATATTTTGTGTTAGTTTTATTTTGTAATAGTGGATGTTGGTTCACCTTCCTTTTTTGTTGAAATCTTACTTATATTGAAAATGCTTTATTCTACCTAATGCCCACGCTGCTTCCAACACACCTCCTAAAGTCTTACAGTTTCTCTGAGAGTGACATCCATTGCAGATATGCCTTCAGATGAGAGACAAACACTCCTCTGTTACTTACTCAACACAGAATAGGTGCAGCAAATTCCCCACGTGCTGCTGTTTCCTTTGTGGAGACAAGGGCAGACGCGAGAGAGTATCTCTTTGGGGATGAACAGATGCTTCCCAGCAGATCAGGGTGGTAGCTAGGCTGTGCAATACCTGTATGATCCCAGCCCATATTCCAGAAGCCACCTCCTGGAGTTCCTGCTCTGAAAGATAAGGAAGGGGTCTCTGCCTGTCTCCTCATGTAGACCTGCTGTCAACCCCTCTCCATGCTCTTGTACTCAGCCCTAGGTCAGAGGTACTTTCTGCAGCCCCAGCCAGTCTCTGCAGTGCAGGATCTGTGGAGCAACAGTTCACCTGTCCCTCCGTAGCTGCTCCAGCCCCTGTGTCTTTTGGCAGTGCCTATGGGATGGATGCCATGTGCCGCCAGCCATCCTGCTTCCACTCTATAGACGGTTTTCGTATAACAGGAGACTTCTACTCTTCTGCTCTACCTGCATGGAGGATCGGGAAATGTATTTGTTGGTAAACCAGCCTGTTTTCCTAGCTAGGACTAAGTAACTACCATTCCCAGAGTTACTGATGGGCGGACATTTTATTCTTTAACATAAACCTAGACAAAATAGTTCATCAAAGATTTGCTATGCCTCTGCCACAACCTACTGTGAGAACAGCCCACCTCCACCTACTAGATCTTCTGTAAACATCTTTTATAAGTACTCCTCCAGTTCGGCCAAGCTAGGGTTGAGGGCTGAATTTAAGCAAGCAGACCATGTCACCTCACAAAAAGAGTCTTTGCTCTTGAACTGGTTTGGATGTACAGCAAGATGGCCAACCTTCATAGCCTGGATACTTTTCAGATAGCTATTTATCTTCCATTGGCTATCAAATGAATGTATTGAAGCAGATGAGATTGTCCCAGATTTACACAGGTAGGAATGAAAACATCTTGCCTGGGATTTTCAGATGACTAAAGTGACTTTGTGTTTTCAGATCAATCTGCCACAAAGTGACAGGTGCAGTGGAGAGAAGGCAAATTTTATACTGGGATGTCACTACACAAATCAACCAAACTCAGATTAGAAAGGCAAAGCAATAGAAAGGAGTTTCAGAGGGGGGAGAAAGGTTAAGTCATATCTTCAGTCTGTGTAGACTTTTATTAATGTGGTATTCAAGAGAAGTGCTATTGTCCTCCTCCCTTTGCAGTGTCCTTTGCACAAAACCTTAAAGGAAAAATTGCTTTTGCTCTGTCAACATGGACATTGCTGCCACTTTTGCTCAGCATCAGCTCTAGTGGCACTGGGGACTCCAGTTTTTTCTGCCCCATGTCTGTCCAGTCCCACTGCAAATACTGGCTATCTAGGCCCTCGATTCCCTGTCGAGACCCAAAGGGAGACCTGAGCAGGTACCCACAATGATACAGAGATGTAGGTGATAGCAGATGAGCCTCCTGCTATTGTGGCCCCACTACGGAAAAAGCTACTCAGTGGAAGAACAGGAGGCTACGAGCTGGTGGCAGAAGCATAGTAGCCCTTGTCTGCTGCACCAGGCCTCTGAGTGCTGGTAACTTTTCTCACTGCAGCCTTTGAATGCCACCTCCATCTAGCTGTGCCAGCCTTGCTCCCTCAGGGGTGCAATTTGGTCAACAGGAGTGCCTTGGCCCATACAGGTTATGCTGTTTCCCCAAAGAGAGCACAGAACTCTGGCTGAAAGGATTTTCTGGCCAGCATAATCACATTTACATGAAGGCTTTTACCAGCTTTGCTATATCGGTCAAAGGTAGGGAGTGGGCTGAGGGTAAGTGATACTCATAGAGATAGAGCTTTGCCAGAAAAACTTTTAGTGTGGCTTAGTCTAAACCGTTGCCATTCTGGTGCTGTATCTCCGATATATTTAGTTTGCCTTTGCAATGGACAGACCTGTACCTTTCTCATGAATAATATGAAATTTGCCAAGTTCAGAGTGCAAATTTTAATTAACTCAGTGTTTGCTCAAAAGAAAATGACACTACTGCACTTTCATTTGATAATTCAAGTAATACTCGCTGAGTGTTCACTCCTGACCTGCAAGCCCTCATATTTAAAACAAGCCAAGGGGTGGTGTGGGAAGAAAGGCATTTTTTGGCAAGGAAACTGCTGCCCTCAGGCTATTAATGCATCTTAATCCTGAAGAGAAAATGAAATCACTCTGGGCAGGTGCCAAGCAATACAATAACTTTCCTCTGATTTCAGGGAGTTCTTGAACAGCCTTTCCCGCATGAAGTTAAGAGCCATAGTCCTATGGCTTCATTCTGCTTTTATACCCATTTTATACCCCTGCCAAGGCAGTGTCCCAGCAGAGTTTCCCCAGGTTAACAAAAGAAAAGCAGACCTCATTGGTACTGTTGTTTATTATTTGTATTATGGCTCAGGGCCCATATTTACTGTTGCTGACACTGGACTTCATGCCTGCAGAGCCAGAGGGCACATTTTTTTTCCTGATTGTGCTTTTGAGCATAATTACCTCTAAGCTGCATCATTTGCTGGTCCCCTGAGAGTGTTACTCAGAAAGAAAGATGTCTGAACATCTCCCTGCAAGGCAGACCTGTGACAGTCATCAGGCTGCTCAAAGAAACCAAATAGTATCCCCTTGTCACTGATGGTGCTGGGGTGTGGGGTGTGGTCCTCTTTAGCTACTCTGATGCTGCAGTGCTGACAAAAGGGGCTGTCCCACTTCACTTCTGCTCCCTTGGGGGCTTCTGAACACCTCTTATCCTTCCACGTGGAACTGGCATGAGAGGAAATGTCCACAGGGTGAGTGTCCTGTTCTGAGTGGCTGCCCAGCCATGCAATGATGGGGAGAGGTGCAGGAGCAGGATGGCTTTGGCTGCTGGCAACCCACACGTAAATATCCTCTGAGTAATAGGCGGTAAGATGCTGGCTCCCTGCTTGAAGTGGGCAGAAATGCAGGCACAAGAGGGGAGCAGGAGATAAGTGGAAGGCACAGAGGGTAGCAGAGCAGGGGAACGGGGGATTTCTGGAAAGACAGCAAAAGAGGTGGGCTGGAGCTGAACGCTTTGTGGGCTGAGAACTGGTAAGAAACTTAGGGCAAATGGACAGGAGACAAAGCAAGCTCAGAGGGAAATGACTGGAAGGGAGCAAAGCACAGATGGGAGGAGCTGGTAGGGAAAAAGTGCAAAATAAGGTGTCCAGAGCATAACAAAGTGTGGACAGAGGGATGTGATGGGGAATGGATGCTACTGCCCCCAGACCTGATCTGGACCCCAACTTGCTGACTCCCCTCCCCAGCTGTCCCCACGGCTCCTTGCCATGGAGTGAAGAAGACTGGAGCAGAGGAGAGCTTGGATGGGTGCTCCTGAAGAGGGGGAAGCACAAACAGGGGATGTCTGCAAGGGCAGAGGGTGAGAGCAGGGTCCTGGGAGGAGGAGAGTGTGACCAGGGGTCTGGAGGGGAATGGCGCATGTAGGGAAGCTCTCCAAAAGAAAACATTTCTGCCCAAACACATATTATCCAGGAGAAAAAACCAAACTGGCAGGATAAGCCTGGTGGTGAGTGGGTTGCTGAGGCTATAAGGAAAACTGCTGTGACAGGCAGCAATGGTGTGCTGAAGGAGAAGGTCTTAACAGGGTCAAACCAGAAAGGGGCACAGAGAAAATTAGTGACGGAAGAGCTATTTAGCACTTGAACAGAAGGGGGTCAGAGAGCACAGGCATCTAGAAGAATGTGGAGTGGTGGTACCCCATAAAACAGAGAGCCAAGGACAGCAGAGTGCCATGGGCATTGCTGAGAGAGGAGGGAGGAAGCGGAGGGCCCGAGCTACATCCAGCAATTAAAGCGAAGTGTGCAGCAGAGAGATGTCAGCAGGATGTCGGTGAGACGCATTGCACTGCACAAAGCAACCAGCAGGCCTGGCTCTTTGGAGTCCAGGCGAGAGCTTGTCATTGGAGCAGGTGGAGGGGTACCTGGCCCTACCCACACGTGTGACTGCAGAGCACCTCTGAGGACACCAATTCAGCAGCAGTGACACTGCACTCCTGACATGGCGCAGAGCAGGAGAAAAGCGGTGAGGCATCTCGAATTCTGGTAACAGGGCTTAGAAGACACGCTGTTGACACTGTATCTTCCCGTGGGGGCACAGGCCAGCCACCACCCTGGGACAGAGTAAAGGAGAAGCACAGCCCAAGCCACCCTGTGAACAGCTCTGTGAGACTGGCAGGATGCAGAGACTCGCATTTGGCACAGCAGGGAAATGCAGTGTTTCATGCAGGTGTACGTCAACATGTCAAATGTCTCCAGTTCTGTGCTATAGAAATGCCAACAAACCTAATCCTGGTACCAAAAGCCTTCACTCCCTGAAATCTGACAAAAAATCTTAAAGCTTGCCTCACAGTAGAGAGAAACAAATGTTTTCCTGGATTTTGAAGGCAGGGGATGGAGTGGAAAACACATACCTCATGAACAGTTTGTCAGGGCCCTGAGTGCACTCTCTACCTTCTAGCATTTTGGCTGGCAGCTCCAGACCAGCTAGCTGGTCAGAGCTGGTGAGGAAAAAGAATTGGAAGAAGTTTTTGTGGAGGATCCCCTGCATAGCTCTGCTGAGACGCTTTTCTGGGCAGTCCCTGCTCCTTAGCCCAGGAACCACTTGTAAGTCACAGCTCTCTCACGCTTGGCCCCCGCCTGAGCTGTGCCATGGCTGTGTTCATGCCAGGGGTACCCTGCTGATGGGAGCCCTGAGCCTGCCTCGGGGTCTCGACTCCCCAGCTGAGCCTCGGGCTTGCCTCATCACTTTGGGCACTGCTGCTTCCTGCCATGGTTTCATTGAGGCTGCCAGGCTGGGGCAGGGGCACTTGTCCAGCAATGGAGCTGTGCTGTGGTGGGGGATGATGGATTATTTCCCCTCTGCTGCAGGGGAACTGAATCAGCAGGAATCATTGGGGATGACACCCCAGGCTCCCTTGGGATTCCCTGGCCAGTACAACCCCTCCCTGCAAGAAAGCAGTGGCTGCCTAAAATTATGAAGCCAGAAGAACATGCACCATGTCACCCACCACTGGCAAGACTCAGAAAAGACTGAGGGGCAGAGCCTGTGCCGCAGCTGAAGACAGCTAAGTGGGTGGAAGAAATATTGGAATGATTTTGCTCGATAACCACAGGGAAAGAGAGATTATATCATATTATAATCTATAGCTGCATAGACTATTGAGAGACAAAGAAAGCAGTAAGAGAAAAAATTGCTCTTCACGCACCCAGGATGAGATCACCTATCTGCTCTCTACAGCAAATATACTTCATGTACTAACTGCTCCATCTGGGCACTAGCAGCTCAGGCTGGGCCAAAAAAGCAGGGTGTTAATGACTTTGGGAAGACAGCATTTCAAGTGGCTGCCTCTTAAAATGCTGCCTATCCTGGAGATAACCCCCAAAAGATTCATGAAATAACACAAAGCCAGTGAAGAGTGGGAGTCGCTCTTGATGACATTCTTACGCATGACAGACCCAATGAAAAACATGACAAACCCCCCCCTAATAGCATTACCTACAGGCAGCAGAGAGTGCAGCCCGAAACTGAGTCACAGCAAAATGCAAATCCACCAGAGAAACTGAATTATTTTGTCCACGCTGCAGAAAGAGGAGACTTCAGATTTAATTCAAAATAAAGAAAGCAGCTAATGAACAGCACTTCCCCCGAGAAGTCAGCAGCTGCACAAGTAATATTGACATACCTATCAATATTTATACCATGAGCAGCATAAATGCACGCCTTATGAATTGGGAAAGGGTATAAATGAGGAAAACTAAGAAGGGGTAGTGGCAAGGAAACCTTGAACAAGACCTCCAAAGCAATTGCTTGGAAATCAGGCTAAATCAGCAAAAGCCAAGAAAATACCATGTCAGAAAGTTAAAGTAGTAGGAGGGAGCTCTGGTAGCGTATGGATGAACTGAAGCCAGTGCTGCGAAACTGTGTTCCTAGACAAGCACCTGTTTGCCATTGTCTGGATGTCAGAGTTTTCTCTGGCACGTCCTGGACCCCAGGCTAACGTGGCAAGTGATCCACAGTCCCCCAGGAGATGTTCTTCACAAGCCTCATGCTCCTGTACCACCAAGTCATTAGCACATCATTCTAAAACTAGAAAGATTCAATCTGAAAGTGAAATTGTAACAAGGGAAGACAAGTTCTTCTAGCATATCTTCCCTCTTGAAATTTCTTACAGAATAGGAAAAAAAAAGGAGGAAGAGTTTGAGGAAGGAATCCGTAGTGATAGTCCAACACTTAACAATGTCTACAAATAAGTTATTAAAAATAGCAAGAGAAGCAGAGTGTGGGATGTGCTGGATTTTAAAAAGAAGCAAAGAGAGCAGAGTGACCTGCACAAGAATAACAAGCTTCCTTGGCTATCACAGACTTTTGGAATGAAAAAAACATTGTCTGCAGAGAAAAGACTAAGGCCGAAAGGTAAGGAGAAACAGTGATTCCTAGCAAAATGGATACAGAGGACCTGAAAAAAGATGGGTAGAGAGCATTTTGCTATAGCACTTTATAAAAAGAAAGCAAACCAAAATGTAATTTTTTGGCATGGTGTGAAAGCCCAGGGAGAAAGGAGGAAATACTGGGCGTTCGTGAGCAAACAGAAACAAGATGGCAAGAGAACCGTTGTTTGTGTTGTTGGCAGCAGCTGACAATTGATGCACTCCATAGAAGAGATGCCACAGCCTTCTTACCATGAATTATTGTTAAAAGGTAGCTTTTGCTTGGCTATGCCATTACCTAACAACTTTTCTGGCACTGCGTTGAACACCACGAAGGCGGTATTCACTTGGTATCCAACGATGCCTGCAGTTCTTCAGATAAAGACAGTGGGATGAGATGTTTCAGGAGAAGCCCCTGGGATGTCATGTGCTGTCTGTGTGATTACTGTGTTGTGTGTGGGGACCATGAGGAGCTGGGAGCCAGCTATCATCAGAGACATGCACAGAATTGTTGTACCGTTAATACTTGTTATCATCTACAATTTCTGAGGTGGCCTGAGAAATGTGGTCACTAGCAGGGAGGCCATTTATACCACATGGGCTGTTCTCACTAAATGACACACTAGAGTTCAAATGCAATGGCAAGCTCTTCCTCTTCTGTCCACTACCTTCTCCAGCTGCCCCTTATTTGAATCGAATGGCAGCATACATCGTGCTCTGAGCTTTTTTCCATTTGTAGATGGGATGTAAACGTGGGGAGGTGAATTCTAAGAGAGACTCGGCAAGTGATTCTGGGATCCTGTTTCCTTTTGTTTGCATACGTGTGTGTGAGTGGAGATGAACTGAGCCGTGAGGTGGGAGGAAGGCTTGAAATGTTGGCTTAATTCAAACAGCTGATCACTGTTTGCTGAGGGCAATTGCAGCTAAGACAGTGCAAGACTGCGGGCGTTTGATGCGGTATCAAAACTGTCAGACTGACTCCTGCAATTTAGGGACATGGTTTAGTGGGACTTGGCAGTGTAAGGTTTACAGTTGGACTCAATTATCTTAAAGGTCTTTTCCAACCTAAATGATTCTATGATTCTATGAATTTTGACATTGGTTAATTCAAAGAAACCTGTGGTTTCAGACCAAAAGATGGAAAATGTCACCCAGCTAGAACCAAAGACTGAAAGACAGAAGAAAAACTTTGCCAACTCCTATGTTTTTCTGAAAGGCCAACATGAAGCCCTCAAATTTCCCACACCTCCACAAGGGAACAAACAAACACTGAAGCAAGGATGGCTCTTCAGCTAGAACAGGTGTCAGAAGAAAGAGGTAAGGGTTTTATCTTCCCTTTGACCACCAAACAATATTTTGCATTGGTCCCAGCTGTGTTCCAATTTTCAGCACACCCTAACAGAAATACTTCAATTTTGCAAGGGGAGGGAGATGGCCAGCAGGACTGTGCAATCTCAGTCTCCAACCTGAGCATGCAGGGAGGAGAAAAGAGAGCTTTATTTAAGATTGGGCTAAGCAGCATCACATTTGCACATTTTGCATTTGCAAAAGACAAGCTGGTCCTGGCCCATCCTAAAGTGCCAGGCTCACCAAAAATATCAGTGCCTCATGGGGCTTTTGTGGTTTCCAAAGGTCTGTGGTGTGAACATTTTAGGACATTAAGGAATGTAAGCTGTTTTGTGAGATTAAGGAATTCCCCTGTGAAACTTCTTCTGTTTTCATCCTGCTGCACTGTCTTTGAAGGGTTTAGCCAACAGGTATCTACAGGCTGAGGTCCCAGAGATTGGGGTTACTTATCTGAGGGGGCTCAGATGTCTCAGGTACTGGTTTTAGGGGACAAAGTTGGTGGGAAAGGGGGTCCACATCCCCAGAATGGTTGCCACACAAGGGGAATGAGTCTGGGAATATGCATTAACCACTCCAGGTTATAACCCCTGAGGTGACTTTGTTCAGCCCACTCTGGCAAGAATGGTTGTGAGACCCAGTGACCAGATTACTCACAGCAGACAGGTGACCATGCAGCACTGGCCGAGGATGCAGCACAAACTAGCAGCGGGAGGGATGAATGCTCCATATTTACTTTCTGAAAATCAAGGCTTTCATCAAGTACAAGTTGAATGCTGGAGACAGCAGGAGCTGTGTGAAGTTTTGTGCCTTTGAGTTATGGGTTACCCAGCTGTAGCCATGTGCTTGTCTCCTACCCTAGGCAAACCACAACTATAAAACCCCGGCTGTTTAAGCAAATCTCAGTCCTGTTGTTTGTGAGGTCCTACAGTTGCACATATTCACAGAATCAGAGAGCAGCGTGGGTGGGAAGAAACCTCTGGAGGTCTCTAATCCACCCCTCACTCCCAGCAGGGCTAATTCTAATGTTAGAGAGAGCTGCTCAGGGCCAGATGAGTCCTAAAATCTCCAAGGGAGGAGATTCCCCAGTCTCTCTAGGCATCAATACCAATGCTGAACCCCTTCACACTGCCAAAAAAATCCGTCAACATTTTTTTTGTTGTTAAATCTAGTTGGAATTTCCTTTGCTGAGAACTACATCCATTGCCTCTCATCCTTTCAGCTTGGATCTCTGTGAAGAGTCTGACATTCTCATAACCCTCTCTTTAGTCAAAGACAGCAAGCAGGTCCCCCACAACCTTATCTTCTCCAGTATAAACAAACCCAGGTCCCTCAGCTTCTCCTTGTACATTAAGCGCTCCAGATCCCTGATCTTCTTGGTGGACCGCATTCAGCACATCAATATCACTCATGCTCTGGGTAGACCAGAACTGGAAACAAGGGCCCAGATGCAGCCTCATGATTGTTGAATAAAGGGAAATAAACCCTTCCCTTGGCTTGCTCTCTTGCTTCTGCAGTCCAGTGTGCATGTGGCCTAAATTGCTGCTGAGGTGCACTTCTGAGCCTTGTTCAACTACTAGTCTCCTGGGAGCCTAAGGTCTTTTTCTGCAAAGGTGTTTTCTAGACACCAGCAGCTTCTGCTGGGAATGGGAGCTTTGCAAGCAGTGCAAGTGCATTTGTCATTGTTGAACTTCATGTGGTTTCTGCCAGCCCGCTCCCCCAGCCTACATAGGCCCTGAACGGCAGCACTGCCCTCCAGCATGGCCACCACTTCGCCGAGTTCAATATCATCTGTGAACTCGTTAAGGAGTTCTCTGCCTCTTTTTCCTCCTGTAGGTGAGGATGTTAAATGGTATGGGTCCCGGTATTGACCCCCTGAGGAATGTTACTCATAACTGCCTTCCTGTTACACTTTGGAGTGTTGACTTCTACGCTTTAAACTCACCTGTCCAGCCTGTTTTTCACTCACTCTGCAGTCCACTCATCCAGTCCATACCAGCCCCTGCTGGGTACATGGATACTGTGGGCCAATGTTCTAGTAATCCAACACCTCGTTTTGGTTGGGAGAGAAATACACACACACCTAGACATGAGCCATCAAAGAGTTTCCCTGTATCACATTTGGCCCCATCTTCTCTGCTGGCAATAGATCAGCTGGACTGAAGCTCTCTGGAAAGTGATGGAGCAGGACACAGGGCCAGAACTTGCACATGGCAGTAAAACTGTCAGGGAGTTATGGCAAGTGGCCAGAACCACAAGCTGTGCTGTGCCAGTCACAGATGGGAAATGGAAATTTGTGACATTTTGTACTTCAACCCAAAATCTGAACAGATTTTCATGAGACCACATTAAAAAAAAAAAAAAAAAAAGTAACTTATCTCTGTCTCCCTGACTTAAGTAGCCTGCCAGACTTCATAGTCTTGCCTCAGCACGGCAAGTATCACAAGAAAGTCACAAAAGGGTCGGGGAGGAGCTTTTTTATTTTATCCAAAGGAATGTGCCAGGCTGTCAAGACTTAGGAGCGTGAACTTCTCTGTAAAATCAAAGGAATCAGGATCCAGTTTTCAGCCAGGGTCCACTGGTTATTTCTACCGGTTGGCCACAGCAACCAGTTAGCTGTAGCCCAGAAAGACTGGTATTTGGGCTGATAAATCCAAACACATTTTCCTGAGGGGTCTGATACGGTCAGCTGAGGATCTTGAAAGAAAAAAAATGAAGGGGATGACTTGTCTCTCATCTAAAGTTCTTGCTTCAGCTCCCTGAATTCTTACTCCTTTCTGGAATGGTTGGAAAAACAAGTCTGTGCTGTTAAAACTATTCTTTTCCCAAGACCATTTTCAGAAAGCAAAGATGCTATTTCTGTAAGAACTTAAAAGGAAATACATGTCTGAGACGGAGGGTAAGAATGGAAAATTTCAGTACAAACAAACGGTGAATGTTTGGCAGCTGGGAGCTGACAGGGTTTTGTAATACGCTGTAAGTGAGGGGTTGTCTTGTTGGCTCTACCAACAGTCAGATTTCTAAGGAAAGAAAAAACTGTGCCTATTGGAATGTTTTTTCTTTTGCAGAAAATGCTCCAAAAGGCTGTTATGGGGGAGAAGTAGCAGTTATTTTTCCAGATGGAGTCTGGTATGTTCCCAAAAAATGTCTGTCCCCTCCTCCTCTTCCTTTCCTTTGTCCCAGCCTTGGCCGAACTCTTTAGCCACAACTTTTTTCTCTCTCCTGCTGTACTCAGCCTTCCCAGCTCCAACCCACTTCCTTCTGCCTTTATTTTACTGAGATCAGCCTTGCCAGCAGTGTGGAAGGGGAAACAAATGGCTTTAACTTGTGTTTTCTACACTCCACAGGGCTGTAAAATGATGGGAAGCTTTGGTGCAACCTTACCTGTCTGTCAGGAAGGTCAGTTGATGTTAAGTACCTTCATTAGAAACACAAGACTTCAGCCACCAGGTTTCACAGCCTTTCCCATGTCCCATCAGGAGATGACCTGAGGATGTACATTTCTGCATAGATCATCTATTGCTTTTCCCAGGGATACAAGGCTTGTTGTCTTGAGAGGGCTTTGCTTTGTTATGTTTCCATGCACAAACACTAAAATGAGGCATTTCCACTACAGAGCAATATTTTGTTTGAGCAACCAAGGATAAGAAGGTACAATGGAGCTGTGTCTGAGAAGGAACTACAATGTCCGTATCTCCATGTCATCACACCAGGTGAAGGCCACTGAGATGGCCTTCACTATTCCAGCACGCTGGGCGGGTACGTGGGTACCAGCTCTGAGCTTCTTTGCTTTGGGTGAGGACAGCAGCATGAGTTTCTTCACAGGGTGGATGAGTTTGCCAGTTTGATTCCCAGCTAGAGGCAGGGAGCCTGTTATTTCTATGCTCTTCGGATGCCTTTGCCAGCTGCTCAAGAAGCTTGGAGAAGGAAAGGCATTTAGCTGCACTGCAGAACACCGTGGCAAGGACCAGAAGGGATTGTATTGGGGACAAGCCTCCTGGGCCCAAAATAGGGAGGAGGCAGGGACTGGGGGTGGCAAAGGGTGACCAGGGATGTGTAGGACAGGAACAGTAGGATATGAGCTACTGGGGGAGATCAGACTGGGGGTGGGGAGACACAGCCAGAAGCAGCTGAGGTGGAGGGGCTGTGGAAAGCCTGAAGAAAGAGACTGGGAAGGTTGGGTGACTGGACAAGGAGCTGCAGGACGGAGCCAGGGGCGGGAGATGGATGTTTGGGGGAATACCAGGGAGAAGAGGAAGGAGACTGAGCCTCAAAGCTGGAAGTAGGCAGGTGCGTTAGGGTTAGGTGGAGAAAGGAAGCAGGGGGCAGTTCTGAGGATTGGAGGCAGTGACCAGAGAGAAAATGGGACTGCGATGAGAAACCAGCCCTGGGTACAGGAAGGACCAGGGCAAGGCAGCAATGAAGGAATCAGACTGGGAAGCTAGGGCTGGGCCATGCTGTCACTGGGAATGCTGGGCAGCAGCCACCCATCTGCTGCCCACCAGCCTTGGTGGGACATGCTGTCAGCACACGGGCAGCATTCTCTCCTCCTGCTGCTCTGCGTACAGAGGCTGTCACTCCCTGTTGGTGAAGGCTCCAACCCCACTGCTGTTCTTAGTGGGTACCCATCTGGTACCACGGCTTGTGGGTTTGTTGTTTGTGCTGGTTTGGGGATTTTCTTATTGTTTTAGAAGACAGGACAGATGAGAATCTTGCCAAGTTGAAATGCTTTGAACCATCAGGACACGGAAGGTTATTTCAGATTGTCTGTTGCATTGCAGTGAAACCCCAAGTGACCCCCTCACATCCATTGCTCCTCAAGACCTCCACACATGGCCTCTACCAGCCTGTGTGCTGTCACCTCAGCTAGGACACCCTTGCTCCCCACGTGCTTTTCTCTTCCCTCTCCTTTTCTGTGGGCTGATGTCTGTCTCCTCTGGGTGACACACTCACCTTCTTCCCTGAGCAGGTACATCAGGAGACATCTGTGTGCGCTTGCTGTATGGTCTAACCACAGGCTGCTCCGGAGCCAACCAGTACCTGCAGTGATTGCAGTGTGCCCTCTGCTGTCTTGCTATCTGCCTAGTCCAGTGTTTCTGAGATTTACAGAAGCTGAGCCTCTGCCCAGGATCAAAAACATCTGTGAATACCCCCCGCTCTTGTTCCGCCTCACCAATGTGTTATCAGAGGTGTCCTCCCGAACTGAGGGAGCCATGGAAGGTGTTCTGCAAACGGCTTTGCCAGGGCTGTACCTCCAGGCTACGCCTGACAGAGCTCCCTGGATATCAGCGTGGCTCTCTTGCATGTGCGCTGTGCACCCCGAAAGGACAGCAAGACCCCAGCCTCAAACTTTTGTCCACAGAGTAGTGATTAAGACGTTGAAATGTAAGAAAACACTATTTCTATGAAAGAAAAAGATCCCGTGCAGGTAGGTCATGTGTGATCTCATTCTGTTAACTATCCTCGTACTTCACCAGGTATCACTCTCTCCCTGAAGGACAGATAAAACTTAATTCTTTCCTTTCCATGGATTTTACCAACTGTCCTATCTTCACACTCTCTGATGCATCCCTCCAGATCCGAATTCTCCCAGTTTACGTGCCTCAGTTCTGTCACCTTTTTTTACAAACATCAGTATTTCCTTCTGGTTTTCCCCCCTTTTCCCTATTCCCTCTTCTTGCTTCTAGATTGCAATAGCTGGTGTCTCTCCTTGGGCGTCTTGTATCTCTCCTCAAACATGTATGAACTGACAAATGATCTATCACCTTCTTACCAGAGTGTCTCATCTGTTCAGAACAGATTTCACTCGGGCAGTGTTTCTTGGCAGCCAAAGAAAAATCACCATTGCTTTGGGGAAAATGTCTGATCTTTGCAATGACCGAACAATGTAACTAGGTTGTTTTTAATTTTGTTTACCTTACCATTGCAGTACAATGTTTGCAAGAAATGAACAAGATATGATCCCCGAAGGGGAGAGAAAATCAGCTAGATGAAGCAGTATACCATTAGTCTTAGCTAAATTTGCCATTTCCTATCTTTGCTGTATCTGTGCTCAAAAAACAAAACCAAAACCAACCCCCCCAAAAAACAGAGGTCTTGAACTAACCTTATGCCTGGTCAGTGCAGGAGAATGGGAGCAGGAGGTGGCTTTGTGCAGCCAAATGCCTATTTATCCACTATTAACGAAAGAAATGCAAGTGAAGGGATTTGTAGAAAAGAATTAATGTAGTTAGTTATGCATTTTCAGTCAGCATTTTAGATTGTTTTTAGGTTTGCAGCAAGTTTACACTATTAATGCCTGAATACAAAAGTATATAATGACCATGGCTCCTAATTTGGAGCCATAGCCTAAATTCAAGCTAATTCTCAATGTCGAGTAGACTGTAGCACCAGAGTCTTTGGCAGTGACTTAGGTCATCTATGGCCAAGATCTATGCGGTTCCAGGAGGTTTCTCAGAGCAGACAACAGCTCCATTTTAGATCACTGATCTCCTACACATGGAGATCCCCACAGACACCAAAGAACCCCATGTCTGGGGACACAGGAAGGGGTAAGGGTAAGTTTAGGGATGGTGGGTGAACACTAAAGGCTTCACTGGGGCAGTGGTGTGACACTGCAACAGGTGCCCAGGGAGGTAATGAACTCCCCATCTGCAGAGACTGTCAAGACTTGGCTAGGCAGAGGCATGGTCAGCCAAACGCATGTTGGCGGTAGCCCTGCTTTAGGTCCAGGAGGCTGAACTACACGGCCACCAAGATCACTCCCGAGACAGCATTCCTGTGACTCTGCAGGACCACCCAAATACCCATGGAGCAGAGTGCTCAGACCACATCCCTTTCACTTTAAGTCAGTTCAGCTCTGCAAACAGCTGCCAAGGAAGTAGTTGCTCTCCATCTTTCACCATCTAACCAGGTGCATGGAGCATTTGTCTGGAGTTGGTGAGACTTTTGCTGAAATCACGGGGCTTGCAAGTGAGAATAAATCAAACTCATCAAGCCAGATGAAATGAGGTCTGGTCCAAAAGGTAGGGGTCATGAGCTCTGATCCTGGAAACCAGGCCTGCCTATGCCTTTTTCTTCCCAGAATAGCCTGATAAAATGCAAAATACAGCCCTGGGAATAGTATATCTCTGCCCAGAGTTCCCTTGTCCTAGGGCAGCCCTTGCTCATGGATCAACAGAACCCCAGTCCTTCCTGGTTAGGGTGCTGACAGAGGAGTCCTGGCAAATCTTCCTGCAGCAATATAAGATGTGGTTGTATGTTTTACATCTCTGCTGTAGCTTTATTTCAGTTCCTAGAGTTACGTTGGCTGGAAGGGGCCCTAAGTGTATGCTGTAGGGAACTTAAATTCATTTCTGGATAGTTCTCATCTAGCGGATTCTTAACTTTCTCACAAACACAAAATAAGGCATTGCAAACTTTCCTTCTCAGGGCAGAGATGAGATCATGTTTGAAGAAGCTTCAGCAGAAGACCCCAAGGATGTCAAAGTTATGTGAGGATGCAGAAAGGGGCTTCATGGGTTCTTCAGATGGGCCCTTCCAGCCGGATGACCTCCTCTGCAGCTGAGCTTGATGGGCTAGGGCGTGTGCAGAGCAGAGCCTGATGCCATTCCAGTGGCTGGTTTGTGTTTGCAGGAAGGGAGCTGCTCGGGTCTGTGCAGTAAGTGGGTGGTCCAGCTCCACATATGTGGTTCCCCCCCCCCCCCCCCCAGCAGAGGATGATGGTTTGAGAGGGAAGAAGAAGAATCCAAACAGAAAGCCTTACTTGAGTTTTCCTTCCTTTCCTCCACCCCCCCCTTTGGTAGTTTTCTACAGCAAGGGCAATTTGACCCCCAGACAGGGGTGTCTCACAAAATCTGAGTAGGTCTCAAGGGCACAACACAAAGGCCCTTTGTGCTGTACACTGCAGAGTTAATCATCAGTTGCAGTTGTCTACGACCACTCTCGACAGCCAATTCCACCCAGTGTGATTATACGTCATCGAAGTTAATTTACCAAGCTGTTCAAACGGCTGTACAGTACAGTGAGCATCCTCCCACCACTAGCATCTTTTTCAGCTGCTCCCCTGCTGAGGATGCTTCAGGCTGGGTGGTCCCACCAACACCCTGCAGCATTTTTCAGTCTTGTCAGCAGCCTGGAATAGGGTCCTTTCTTCTGAGCTCTTGGCTTCATTTCCCAGCCTAAGTTACAGGAGTCCTGTGGAAAACGATGTGGAGGACAAGAGGCAGCTCTGATAATGGGAAACGTCTGTGAGGGATTGGAACATTGGCTTGTAATCCCTGGACAAAACTGCCTCATTCAGAAAAAGGCGGGGAAAAAAGCGTGCAGAACAAAGATCTTATTTCACTTCATGAAATGAACACGTGATGTTTTCTCTGGAATGCCTCACTGACAAATGGGCCCAAATTTTTCCAGGGACCATGGCTTTTATTTAGGCGCAGACAAGGCCATAAATGGCTGAAAAGTATGTAAATTCACAGCTTATGTTAATTTGTCATTTCCAGGCTTGACACAAACTCAGAGCCAGGCCAATGCCAGGTTTGCATTTCCTGGGGAGTGGGATGGCGGGAGAGGCCTCTAACACCCCTGCCCCAGAGCTTCTGGCCAGATCTTGGTACATCATGCACAGCTTTGCATGGGGGCAGAGCTACAAGACACGGCTCCATCCAGACCTGCCTGTGTCACCTGCCTGCCGAGCTTCTCCCACCAAACTGGCACCCACAGGAGCCAGAACTGCCGAGCCAGATGTTTTGTGTGGAGCAGATCACCTCGTACCTTGCTACATGGAGATAGATGCAAGCTTGTGAAAGATACTGGAGGTTTGGGTTCAGTGGAGAGGTTTTATTCAACATTTTGGACTCTACCAGAGCTATGGCTAAATGGCTGCACCTCTTGCTGTGGGAACTCACGGGCACAGACATTTAAACACAGTCAAAGGTTCAGATCCAGCAGACTCCATTTCTAAAGGTGGGAGTGCCCTAGTTTTAAAGTCAATGTACTTGCGAGTGTTGGTTGCCCAGCTGGGATTTGAGGAGGAGGTGCCACACTTCCATCATGAATCTGTCCCCTCCCTCAGCCTCTCAGTGCCAGGCAGGCCCCTCCAAATCAGTGCTGTCCAGCTGGAACCTACCTGTCCCCCTTTCCAAGCCCTCTGATGGTGCTTTCATCCTTTCCTTTTGCTCATGGCTTGCTTTGCTCATCTCTTCCAGTCTGTTGTTCCGGCAGAGAGGTATCTCTCATCTCCTTCGCCTCACCATCTCATGTCATTCAGTGGTCTCTGCAGCACTGCACTGGCCCAGAGATAGTGAGTACTTGCCCACCCTGCCCTTCCAGTTTCCATTCTCCAGGGACAACTTGTCCAGTTTGCAATCACAGATTCTTATGCACTTTGTCACTAACATTTCCAATCCTAAATCTTTCTTCTCCCACACAGGTTGAAAGCGATTACTTTTTCCTTTGGATTGGCTTTGTTTACAGCTCTTTATCCTCTTCTCACATGTCAAAGGTCTGGCATAAATCCTGACCCACGGGGGCAGCTTGGCTGCAGCAATTAAACGCCAAAATACTCAAATATGAGTGTCTTAAGGACAGACACTTTCTCCACACTTACAACCTAATGGGACAGCCTGATTTGCAGGTGCTCGGCACCTGCGCTTGCTAGCCTCTGCGGTGGAGCTGAGGGTGCTTAGCACCTCCTACACAATGATAGCTCTGGTTGAAGACAAGCATTGCACCTCTGCATGGACGAAAACTAAACCCCCTTGATTTCCACTGCCTAGCCCAGGGCTGGGAGGGGAATAATGATTTCATAGCATTGCTAAGCAATGACAAGAGCTAGTCTCTAGGGTGAGCTGTGTTTACTAACACATTGCACATTTTCTTGCTTAACAGAGCAGTTTCTCATTTTACAAGAGTTCCTGAGTTAAAGTTTGTGTCCTAGATCAGCTGTCCAAACTTACATTGCCAACTCCCGAGATTTCTCATATAGGCCACCAGAACAGCTATCCCAAATTTGTGTACTGAACATTGCAACAGTCTACAGTTAAAGAAGGCTGTGTGGACCTCTCCTTCTGGTCTCACAGACTTCTGGTGACTCACAGAGCTGCTGTTCCACACCCAGCCCCCATTGATCCAGGCACTACTCACACAGCTCAAATAAATTTTGAGCAGCAAAATTCCTGAACGCCTTCTAGCAAGCATCCCAGGCTCTGCCAAGGGCTGGGACAAATAGCTAAGTGTGTTTGAGCACATTCCATGCTAGTGGGTTGCCCATCCTTGGAGGATGAGAAATAGCTAGCAAAATTATTCAGTGTGAGTAGGAGAAGCCAGGAACTTGTGTCCTCTGAACCGTACACCTGACCTGCACAGTCCATGAGAGGTTTTTGTATATGTACAATGTAAGGGTAAGGAGTAGGTGGCTACAGAGTGCAAGTTCGAGATGCATTCTGACAGTCCTGTAACAGTACTGAGAGCCAGGATCTGCTGGGGGGTTCAAATGCTGCAAGGAGGGGAGAAGGGCATTGCTGAGAGAGCGTGGGAAGGGGGATAATCAACACATCCCCTCCAAATGCCCTCTGGCTCTTCTGGCATTTGGCTCTCTGACTTGGTAGTAAAAGCTGTGGGTCCTACAGCCAAGCCACAAGTGATGACCCTTGGTTGGTGAAGAGAGAGTGCCTGCTTCTTTACAGCAGGATGGCAGGTGTTAACATGCCTCTGGAAAATTTTGCTGGGTGTTTCATTCGAACGTTAACCTTGCCCCTGTGTGACGGCAGCGACTGAGGTAAGACAAGTGAGTGGCATGTGGAACACTTGTGTTTTGTTGCGATGTAATTCATAGGTTATAATGGCCTGTGCCTGAGCTCAAGACATCCTGGGTTGATTTCCTGCTACATTCAGGAGCACAAACCCCCTACTGTTTCAGCTGATGGAGAAAGTGCTCATAATTGTGTGAATCAGGATTTGTTGGTGGGGCATAACTGCCTGTTCCACAGCAACAGCCTGTTGGGGTGCTCGGGCTTATTGCATGGAACATGGCAGAGCCAAGCAGACCTTTGTAGCTCAGCGATGCAGAAAGACAAAGCAGATGAAATTTCATGTAGCCACAGAAGAGTCCTGGGTTTGACTCTGTGCTCCGCCAAAAACGACCTTAGCAACTTCTCAGTGAATGTGTCTGCAAAATAAGGGAGATAATGGGCAAGGAAGTGGAAAGCAGTGATGATTGTTTCCTCACTTCTGGAGAATAATGTCATATTTAACAGTCTGCACTGTGAAGTGCATGTGACGTTAGCAGGTGTGGAGGCAAGCTGGGGCTCTGCCTTGAAGTGTATCTCCATGGCAGTATGGACCTGCAAGCTGGTTTGTGATGTAGCTTTACACAGTAGGAAATCCATCTTATGAATTGTACAGGCCCATTCATCTGCCTGTATGATGGACATCAAACCTTACCTTGATGCCAGTCCTAAGGCTTATTTTGCTTGACTCCTGCAGTCGCCTGCTGCATTACCAGACCTCTCTGAGGGGCTTTCTGGGGTCAGACTCCAATCCAAGAAGTTGTGGCAGCAACACGTAGGCTAGGACCCCACAAAATAACTGTGGGTACAGATGTCTTGCTAATGAAATTTGGAATAAGGTTCTTGCTTTTCTAAGCAGATAAGCCACATCTCCTCTACACCAGAGTGGATGGGCTGGGCAGTCTCTATGATCCAATCTCTGTGACCAACGAGCATCTACGGAATGGTGGAGGCACACATCTGGCAGCTGGGGCAGCTCTTATTCCACCTGGGGGTGAAGGGTGGCTTCCAGGGGCCATGGGTCTGCCTGGGAACTCTGTTTCCTTCATGCCAGCTACTGCTCCAGCTGTGTGAGCCACGTTCATGGTGGGTAAGGAATCACAGCAATGCTGACAGGACCTTGTCTCCAGAGGACAGCCAATGGATTTGTCAGCTCCGACCTTTTGGCCATGGGCTAGTAGCATCCTAAGGGGTCAGTACCAGTCTGCTGGCTGGGCAAGAGTTCTTTTGTGAGAGTGCTTGTAGTTTGAAGGCAGCAGCAAACTTATAGGACAGAACAAGTTCATTGGATAATCCAGGTTTGGAAGGGATCTCAGAAGTCTCTAGTCTATCCTCCTGCTCCAAACAGGGTCATTTCTCCAGGCTGAACAAGCCCTGTGCCCTCAGCCTCTTTACAAAGGGCACATGCAATAGCAGAGTCAAAATCAGGAGTATTTCACTTACCTGTGCCGCATCACGGCCTGGCGGTGGCTGGAGTGAACTCACACAAGGAACATGCTGAGGCAGAAGCATGTTATGCTGTTCAGGATGGAGGGAGTGTTTCCACACTGAGGTTTTGAGACAGATTTTCCTTTCTCGCACTATGACTTGGACGAAGCGTAGTTTGAGTCTATGAGTCACAGTGAATGTCGAGTTACCCTTGGCCAGGCTGTGGCAAATGCAGAGTGGATATGGTTACACAGGCTGGACGTGGGTGCAGTTCTGGGCCCATTCCTGGTGGGCACGGCTTGCCTGGGCTATTGCACCTGGCTGCTGGGGCTGGATGAAGTCTGTGAGGAAAAGACACCTTGGGAGCTTGTCTTAGGTTAGAAAACCTCACCTTGAATAAAGGATACCGGGGGTAAAGTTTAAGGGCCAGGCTGTCAAAGGTATTTAGACATTTTACTGCTGTAGCTAATGGAATATTCAAAAGCCCATCAAATGCATTAACCATTAAAGAATGCATTTTACACAAATCACATAGCCTGCTAGTGCCAGTGCCAGACTTGTGTGCCCTTTGGTTAGCAATATCCTCAGTAAAACCTGCAAAATAAAGACTTTGGATGGAGGTGGGGGGGTAGGGGTGGGGGTGGGCATGGGGAGGGGGAAGGTGCAGCACTTTACTACATTGGGTCTGAAACAGACCTTTAAGCCATCACGATTAGTGTGGGGCAGGAGCAAGGAATGGGGAAACCACAGTGAGAAAGAAAATTAAAAAATCTGAGAAAACAAAGCAAAAAGCAGAGCTAGAAGAACAGAAAAAACCAGCAGTATTTAACAAAGTGCAGGCTGGAAGGTGACCAAACTACAGGAGAGTAAAATGGACGTAAGAAATAACTGCACTGTAAAAAAAGGAGATTTAACATATCTGTGTGTCATGTATATCCTCACATCATGGTTAACCACACTTACTTCTTACCTGAGTTTGAATTTTGGCCGGAAAAGTATCTTCCTGAGTCACGCTCCCTGAACCAGAGAAGGCTTAGACCTGAGTTAGCTCACCCAGCTGTGCACAGACGCTAGAGGCCCATCCTATTTCAACTTAAAGAGTTTGGGTGGTGTGCTGCAGCTCAGAAGCTGGGATAACGAGAGTCATCCAGCAGTTTCCCAGAATTCAGGAATTCTGGGAATTAGGAAGCTGCCTCCTTAATTCTGCACCGTTCCGTCCTGCTGACCCACTGCTCCCCGCTCACAGGCTGAGAGCAAGGTGCTGGTAAAGCTCCTCGGGGGGGGTCAGGACACGGCACCCTCTTGGGGGTGCTGTAAGTCAGCACTGCCACGGCAGGGGATGCCTGGAGAAGGCTGCTACAGGCCTGAGTTCTCACCCAAGGTGGTGAGATGTCCACATGATCCATGTGTGACAGCCTGGGGGACTGTCACGCCAACCTTGTGGTCACCCTCACATTCATTCGGGTCTGACGCCCGCACCTTTGTGGGTGTAACCCCACTCTAGGCTTCCCTCTCATGTCTTGCAGTCCTGGCCTGTTCCTGCTGGGAAAGCCCAGGTGTCCCTCAGCCTTTCCTCTGGTGCTGGTGCAGACCTCTACTCTGGTCCGTGAGGAGTCACTGCTCACGTAGCTCAAGATGATGTAGAAGTCTCCTGTCTCACACAAGCTAAGCCTTCTTAGCTACAACCTTAAGGCATTTCCTATTCAAAAAATAACACCCAGCTTCCTAATTCCACCAAATAATGTCGCTGCAAATTTCCTGTTCTTCAGTGGGATGGATTATTGCCCCATCATGAAGGCCACTTGCCAAACAACTTGGTTTCTTGAATTGTCACCTAAAATGCAGCGCAGGCAGGGCAGTCACTGGCTTCGGCACAATGCTGCAAGCACAACGCCATCCCTTAGGGTTGATGTTTCGTATGGCAGGGGTGAAGGAGGAGACGTGAGGGATGTGGGACGTGGAGATGTGGGAGTGAGGTAATGTGGAGAGGGTGATATCATGGTGTAGCCACAAGGGCTGGGTGAGAGCTTTAGAAGTAATGTATTGACACGTGTTTAGCCTCGTTTCCCTGGGAAATGAGGCTTACACAATCACCTTGGGTGTATATGTGTGCACATGCTGTAATAAGGGGGAGGCTGCGGCTTCAGAGTAAACCTCATGAGACACCAGAGTCCAGGGGAGGGATGCTGACAGCGTCCCAAGAATGGAGAAAGCTTCAGCTGCAGCCTGCACTTTATTAAATACAGGAGAATGTATCCACCCATGAGATACACACTTGCATGAGTCCAGACTTCTGCTTCTCAGGCAACAGCTTGTTACTGAATTTCAGTTGCATGGCCACTTGGGCGTATGTGTATGTTATCTCAAAATTTGCGATCCTGTATGTACAACAAAATGTTTGTTATAGAAGTACCAGTGACTGGAAAGTAAGTGTCAGCAGAAATGAAATACTGATGCATGTAATAGAATAACATCTCCTCTGTACAGCAATGATTCCCAATTTCTTTGGCCCACCAGAGCATTGCAACCTTCAAAATTCCAAGCAGGCGTCGTTCACCATTATAATGAAGCTTTTAGCTGAAAGCTTTTTTATGATACTACGTTGGTTGTGTAGCCAGCAATGATAAATTACCACATCCATTATAGCCACAGCTTGAAGCCACAACTGTAAATGCGCTTGTTTCCCCTTGTTCTAGTGCTTCTGATTCAAGCTCCCTGTTATAGGTCCATCACGAAAGAGCAAAGATTCCCGGCAGATTTACTTCTTATGCATTCAGGCAGTATAAACTGCTCCTTTGCAGTTTACAGTTTTAAATGGTGAAGGTTTGGAATACAAGTGAATGGTTTGTCAGGTGTTGTGTATTTGGTTATAAAATGTGTGCCTTTGTACACAGCGTTAAGGCTCTGGTGTCTGTGCCAAGATTGTTTTGCGCTGCCTGTGACGGAAGAGAGAAGACACCTTTTCCCTGCCTCAGTACATTTCCTGACATGGCAGACACCCACGCTCCACAAACAACTCTGGCTCTATCACTGTCATCTTTCCAGCAAAGGGCTAAGGACTGTTCTCAGGCCTCATCTCGCACAAAAGTTTTATCTGATTTAAGGGGGCGGCTGTACAAACGCCTCTCTCCCCTCACGGGTGCCTGTCCTCCTGTGGTAACGCTCTCTGATGCTTGCATGAGATGCTTTTTGGTTTTCACCTCTAACCATTTCCACATGATAAAAACTAACTTGAAGAAAAAAGCTTGTGTACCTAAACGCCAACGCAGAATGGATGATTTAATCCTTTACCTTGTGTTTCGAATTCAGTCCTTTGAGTACACAGAAACAAAAACCCGTGCTCCTGGTGTCCTATATAAGCCAGTGCCGTAGGTAATCACACTTATATGAGGTGACTGCCCATGGTACCAGGGAGGGAACGCAGGAGCTGGGAGACCCCTACTAGTGCTCAGTTCCCGAGTGGTATGAGTCACTTTTACCCTCTGGAAATAGAGAGCCTCCTGTGCAGCATCACTTGCACAGAGCCAGGTGTCAAGAGGCGAGAAATCGATGAATCTTTTAAAACGTATTTATCATTTGCCACTTGTTAGTTTCTTATCGTGGCACTAGCATCGGGGTGACTCAGGGTGAACCTGATCCTACCGTGCTTCTGCAAACTAGAGGCCAGCTGAGTTCAGCCATAGCTCTGCCTGTGCTGTGTCATGAGGCAAGGCAATCAATGACTCCAAAACAAAGAGGTGCACTGTGAAAGGTGAGTTTAAAAAAAAAAAAAAGACAATGAAAACCACATCGGTTGGCATCAGCAGTGAAATAATTAGACTTCTTTTCAGGATAGATTTATAGGCTAGTACCACGTACAGACAGCAGCAGAACTTGCTGGGGAGGATGCTTTATAAATGCAAAATTAGTAACAGTAGTCCTAAAAAGAGAGTGAGGAAGTGAAGCCTGAGGAAGCACAGGAAAGTGGCACAGCTGCCACAGACAGACCAGATGTGGGCTGATCTAGGGTAACCCTTCCCCAGAGTTTCCTCCTTCCAGCGGGATGCTGGAATGATCTTTGGTCTCGGTGAACGATGAGGGGACACACGCCAGCATCTCCCATGGTGCCTGCCTGTGTTGTGGGCATAGAATAAAGCAGGGCAAGAAGATAAAGACGGCTTATGGGCATGCTTGGTTACGGGGCAAGATGGGATTTCAAAGCCAGCGGTGTCATTTTTAGTTACAACCAACCTCAAAACTTGAGCACAAGCCCTTGACAAGTGGTGCCATGGCGTTGCTTGCTGTAACAAAGATTTCTGTACGTGCCCAGAGCAATCAGCCCCTCTTGCGCTGTCGGGTCCTGCCTTCCAGCTGGCGGAGGCTTCCGAAATTCGGAGATGAAGAGATTTTTATACACAAATGAGCACCACCAGGCATGTTGGGCAGGATTTTGTCCCTCTGTGCCTCGCACGACACCCCAGTGGGGTGCTGGGCTCAGCCAGTGCCATCCAGGCCCTAACACCCGTGGCCTTCAGCCCTCCTTTCCAAACCTCCCTCCACCTGTCAGCAACGGCACCTGCAGCCGCGGGCGGGACCTCAGCGCGGCCTCAGGGCTGGCGCAGGGGCACGGTTTGTACGGCTCCTCCCGCACGGAGAAGCCACCCCGTGCCTCAGTTTCCCCCGTTTTGCGACAGCGCGGGGGGCGGCTGCGACCCCCCTGAGGGGCGCGCTGTGGCTGCGCCTGGCCAGGCTGTCCCCGCCGCTCAGGGCCCCCCACGGGCAGCGAAGCTGCGAGGCCGGGCGCTGCGGGCCGGCACCCCCCTCCCCAGCCCCACGCTGGGCCGGGGTCCCGAGCCCCTCGGCAGCCCCCTGGCCGCCCCTCGCCCTCCGGAGCCGGGGCGCTGCCCCGCGGGGCGCTGACGGGCCCGGCCGCGGGAGCGGCCGCGGGGCGGGGGCCGCCCCCTCACGGCGGGCCGGGGCGGAGCCGGCCCCGAGGCGGGGGTCGGGCCGGGGGTGGAGCCGTGGGCTGGCGGGCCGGGGTGCGGGGGAGCCCTCCCCTTCCCTTCCCGAGCGAGCCGGAGCCGGGGAAGGAGCCTCCTCCTCACCTCCTGCCCCGCCGGTGCCGCCAGCCGCCCGCAGCATGGTGAGCAGCGGGGCCGCCCGGCGGGAAGTTTGGCGGCGCTGGCCCCGCGCTCACCGCCCCCCTCTCTTGCAGATCTGGAAAACTCTGCCGCTGCTCTGCGCCCTCATGGCCGTCGCCCGCCTGCGAGCTGAGGTAAGCGCGGGGCCCCTCGCGGCGGGCCGGGGAGGGGGGCGGCGGGGGGGGGACCCGGGGGGGTTGGGGGGGTCTCCGGGGTTTTTTCGCCGCGGGCCGGGGGGGGCTGCTGGGGCCGCGGAAGGTGGCACCGGGGCGAGGAGGGAAGTTGCGGGGCCGCCGGGCCCCCCCGGGGGTGAGGGGGCTGCGGCCGGGCCGGGCCCCCCAGCCTGCCGCAGGCGGGGCCCCCCGGGAGCCCCCTTCCCTCCCTCCCATCTTTCCTCCTCTCCCCCTTTTCTTTCCTTCCTTTCTTTTATTGCAATGACATTGAAAACCACCAAAAGCCCCCAACTCGCAACCCCCCAGCTCTGTTGACAGAAAACAAACGGTGCCTGAATTCCCGGGTTGCGGCGGCCTCCGTAAAAGTGAGGTCAGAAACAAAATATTTGATAATTACGGCAGGGGAAATGTGGAAGTGATTTGAGGAAAATGAACTCAAGCTGGGCTGGGGAGGGAGGCCGAGCCGCTTTTGGAGGGAAGCGGGTCCCGCTCGGGGGGCAGCTCGTCCTCCCCGCCTGCGTTTTTTCTCCCCACATATTTCTCCCAGATGGAGAGACCCACCCTAGAGCATCACAGTTTGGCTCTGCACAAAAAAAAAAAAAAAGAAAAAAAGAAAAAAAAAAGCATAAACACACCAGACTTCCTACACATGTTCCCTCTTTCTGCCTCCCACCCGTGGATGGTGCTGCCCGCGTTATGGCACGAGGGGACGGGGTGAAGCCCAACACTGGGGCTCCGGCCCCCTCAGCAAAGCTCTTCGGCGAGGGACGAGCGGTGCGAACGCTGGGGCACGTGAGGAGCAGAGGGGAGACAGGGCAGTTGCAAGCAGACACTGTCAAGCTGTATCTCTGGTCGCGGCTCTTGTGAAAACCCAGGGGAGCAGGACTGAGCTGTAGCACGGGCTAACATTTCACATCTGCCCGTACATGATAATATTGTAATACACTTTCTTCCCGAGGCGTGACATACTCATGTAGTCAGCACTTCCACGCATCCTCTCCAGCGCTGTCCTGAAAAAGCCGGATTGGTTTTATTCACTTTCTTAGGAACCCTAAATAAACCTTTACTGGTTCTGGTCAATCTACAGCAAAACCTCTGTGGGAAGGAAGTGCACAGCAGCGCATCCAGAAGATGAATGATAGTAACAGCTAAATAGCGGTGGCATTGGTCTGAGAAAAGCCTCTTGGAGTCAGTAGACCGGAGAAATATAGCCAAGATGTGTTTGGTCCTTGATTTCCGATTTCACTGGCGCTGCTAGCGTTATGGTAATGGTCACAGTGCTAAATCCTGCTTTTTGCCTAATGTACCCTCATCAGAGTACCTGGATGGCTTCCCAAGTCTAAGTACTGTCGTGTCTCTGTGCCTCATCTGCAAACTGAAAGAAAAATGTGCAGCTATGATGTTCAAAAATTGCTTTTAAAGACCGGTTCATGCTTGAATGGATAAATGAATGATTTGACTCTTTTCAGGTATAATGGTCCAGGTGTCAAACCAGTGAATGTTTTGGTTCAGTTCCAGTCTAAGTTCAGCAAAACTTGAGAGTGATGACTGAGGTTTCAGTCTGGTTTCAGGGAAAATTGACACCTCGGACAACTCTTGTTTTGGGGTTCAGTTTGATTCCTTATTGCTGGTAGCTGCCGAGTGGTGAACATCAGTTCGTCACAGGTAGTGTCCCACCCTCTGGGGTATCTAGACCTCCTTGTTTTCTGGGGAGTGGACTGTGCCTGAAGGCAAGCTGCTTGCAATTCGGAGACGGCTTTGATGTTGTTTCCTTCTAAATGTTTCTTATTACCACTCTGCGGCATCACTGCCATTTAGTAAGATCAGCATGGCATTTTCCCGTGCACTTTCCCCTCTTCCAGATTTTGGAAGTGATAACCTCTCATATTTCTTCTGTTTCTGCTGCAGTTTGCACTCTGTGCCTTTCAGTATGTTCAGAATATTAACACTGAGCCTTAAGCTTCTAATCCTTTTGTCGGCAAAACTGTATCTGAACTGTACTAGGTTTTTTGTACAACACTCGTTTCTACGACATTGTTAGGTGCATAATTAGAGTCTTTAAAGAAAGAAAGAAAGAAATTGCTTCAGTAAATGTTCCTGGCATGACTTTGTGCAGACTGGAAAATCTGAGACGTGCCAAAACTTGGGAGCTTTTCTTGGCCCGGTTCAGTAATAGTCACAAGAGCAATAGACGGTGAACTGTACTCCTCGGATGGAAGCCAGCCACCAGCTTCAGACAGCCCTTTTTATCTCTTTCTTCCTGGGTCAGACTCTCGGTGAGACGGCCGTTCACTCGTATTACCAGGGATGCAACAGAGCTGAAGTTGCTTGTGTTCTCAGCTGGGGCTTTCCAAAGCAGATGGAGTGATTTTTGGGAAGCATCCATCGTGATAGAGGAAAAGGGAGAGGCTCAAAATGTCTGATGAATGTATTAAAAGTTAATCAGTTGTTCACATCCTGCTGGAGTAAGTCACCTAGTTAACACTGGAGAGGAGTCCAGTCGCTGTTTGACTGTGTCTGTGAGGTCTGAGGGGTGGCGTGTGGGAGCACTTCCACTGGTGTTACTGCTGTAATCACCACTACATGTCCCACCAGGATGCTAACTTCAAAATAAGAGTAAAGGTTTTTCTTTTTTCATTTTGGGTTTAAACCTGATTCAGAATCATTAGGAAAGTTGTTTTCACCGGAAATTTTAGATGTGAGCAAAGAGGCTTATACCAGCGTGAATGTATTGGTGTGGGCTGTGGACAGAAGCCCTTTCCTGAATCCAGACTTGCCAAGAGGCGAGGTCGCTGCCCTGGCCCACCCTCTGCTCCTTGCCAGTTTTCTGGCTGTTCAGGTTAATCTCTGGGACCTGTAGCTGTTCTCCTGAACTATCCTTAACCCATTTCTGGCCAAATGACCCAGCCTTTGGAAAGAGCTATGTAAACAGTTTAATCTGACTTTGTCTCGTTTGGGCTAAAAAGGGCTAGAGGAGGAGGACTAGAGGCTCTCCTCTTGCAAAGAAATCTACTGACGGATCTGAGGGGGCTATAACCCCCAGGGCAACACAGCGATGACAAGCAACTGGAGGCAGATTTATAACCTTTTCTAATAGCACAGCATCTGCTGTAACCCTGGGATTAATTTTTTTCACCCCACCTCCTTTTCCCTCAGTTTAGTGTTTCTGTGTGAAAAGCCGAAAAGAATGTTACGGGGAAAAGACAAAGGTTTTGGCTAAGGTCTTGTTTGCTTAACTCACCTGAGCGCTTCCTCGCAATCAGATTTGACTGCTTTTGCATGTAGGGAGGGCAACACTTGATGCTACCAAGACCTGTGTCTTTTTTTGCCAGCGGAGTGCTTTTGCGACCCGGGGGAGCTGGAGCTGGGAGTTCAGCTGGGCTTCCTAAAGCCTGGTGTACTTCCTCCCATCGGCCTGTTCACAGTCTGGCCAGCATCATCAGCTTGCTTTGCTTAAACTTTTCCCACATTTTTGCAATGGTGAAAACTAAAGACTGCTGTCTTATTAAATGAAACTGAATAAGTTAAAGTTGAAATCCTGATGTAATTACATGGCTGTATTTGGCCCTGAAGCCATCATTTGAAGAAGGCTCCATTTGCCTTTGAAATTTAGTGATAAAGACTTTGTGGATAGTTCAGTCCTTCCCTCGCTGATATTTCATCCGTGGCAGTTCAAGGAAAGACGCTGTGGTGCCAATCATGTGGGTAACTCAGGCTGGTTTTAATATGCACTGGCTTTGTGCAATAAAACCCAGTGGTTGTGTGTAACCCACTAACGTAATAAAACTGGCTTCCCAGTTCTAGCAGGCACATCTTCAGTGGAAGGAAAAATTGCATCCATTTTTCTCCTTGAGCTGGTTTTGGAGTGATAGGCATCTTCCTCCTTGAAATCCTGCCCTTGAGTGCTAGACCAGGCATTGTTGGAGTCGCATCTCAAGGTGATAAGCGTGTTTTAAATGGGGAGGCAGTGAAAAAGTGATGCTACCCTGGGCGCACAGCCTATTTTTTAAGGTGCATGCTGTGTTGTCGAGCAGCTGCTGTGCTGCAGATTGTCCCAGGGATCAGTCTGAGAGTCCAACCGAGTCGTTCTGTTTGAGGCACCTCGTGTTGTGCCGAAGCTGCTCGCCAAATGCTCCGTGTATGAGTGTTTAAACAACCTCCCCGGCTGTTTTGAAGGGACTGTAACCTCCAAGCAGCAGCACGCATGGCACAAGCTCGGAAGCAGCAGCAGTGTCGTGTAGCACATACATGTGCGTGGCACCCTGATGCTGCTTCTCAGATGGAGCTGCTGTCAGATCCGAGCTGCTTTGTGCAAACGCGCTGTAGCTGTGTGAATGGCTTTATCTGCCAGAGTGCAAATTGCTTGCTGGTAATTAACAGGGGGCTGCTGCTGGGGACTGCCTGGGAGGCAGCTCTGCTCCCAGTGCAGGGGGAAGGGACTGCCTGAGTCTCCTGTTGGATTTTCCAGCTGCTGTTATTGGTACAGCTGCTTACCCATCAGGAGGCACCGGGGCATCTTTGATCTTTCTTGTGTGGTGTTACATGAGCTGGGGAATGTTTCTCTTTGTACAGAAGAGAGTTTGTCACAAATCTCAGCCAGATGTGTCTTTCTGGGTTTATGAGACTCCCATTACCCAGGCTGTTTCTGCCACATATCCTGTGAGCTAGATGAGATTGGTTCCCAGAAATACTTTATTTAGCTGGGTTGCGTCTATCTTTGCAGGGGGGCTGGCTTCTGCTGTACTAAGTTATCTAAGCTAATCTGTGAGTAACCAGCACTACTTCAGAGAGATTTATCCTTCATAGCATTGTCTCCAAGTTTAGCAAAAGAAAAGAGCAGACTGCTGCTAGGCTGTGAAGCATGCTTCCTTCCAGAGCTGCGTCTGGGTGGCAGGCATGGGATTATACACATCTCGCCTTTCCCAGAGGTTGTAGGTTTTGCCACAGCTAGTGTACAAAGTTAGATGAGAGCTAGTTAGAGCAGAGACTTCCTTGCCTTTGGCTGTGGGGCTCTGATTTGAATTCCTAGGCATTGCAGCAGTAAATAAACAAATGGCAGATAAGCAGGCCTGGAGGCTTTGGTGGCGTTCTGTAGCTGTAGCACTAGTAATGACTGCGTGGCATTTTCATGCATGCTTTCAAGTGTGCTCCAAGTGTGACCATGTTCTTCCTCTGCTGTATGAACCAGCTACCCAGAAGTGAAGTTCATGTAAGTTCCTGTGAGATCTTACTACCTGCTCTATGCCTCGGCTCTCTCACTTACTACACTGTGTACCTCTTGGTTTTGACGTTGGACCTGTGGCTGCTTGGGGCAGCAGATTAGATGTAGGCTGCCTGTGGGAGGTGATGAAGAAGATCAAGCTCATGCTCCAGTCTGCATATGTGGAATTTCTTGAGACATCCACACCTAGTTTGGAGTGCCTCAAGGGGTTCATAACCTGGAAACAGTTTGAAGGCTCCTCTTGGACCAATTTGGAAAGAACAAGGAGCTTGGGGTGGATGATTGGGGAGGGATTTGGTATCTCATTAGCTCAGCTGTAGGTGGATCCCACATTTCCACTGTTTGACAGCTAAGCAAATATTTTGGCAGAAGAAACTAAACACTGCTTGAAGACTGGAATCTGGTTTTTGTCTCACTGGGTGGAGGGTGCCAGTTCTCCTGTGCTTCTGAGGAAAATACCCAACGCACCAGGAAAACAGGAGGCTGAGAGGAAAGACTTGTTGGAACCCATCCCATTCACCTCTGTGTGGGCATTGCAGGATGGCTCTTTATATGGCGTTTCCCTTGGCTGTACCCTGTCAACTGCTGTTCCAGAGAGGAACATCTAACTACTTTCTCTAAATACTGTAACGCTAGGTAATGGACCCCATAGTAATCAGCTCTTCTTGTTCGTTCTTTATCCTTCTCTCATTTCATTCTGCAGCTCTGTTACAAAGGAGTAAAGCTGTAAGCTTTAGAATTTGGGTTTTGTTTTTTTTCTCTTGATTGTATCTCTAGAGGGTTTTGCAATGCAAAGAGCAACAAACCAGCTTGAAGGAACAATGGAGTGAAACAGATAAAAACACCAAGGCAAAGCAGCTGGCTTTCATTGGTAGGAGGAGAGGGTTTGCACCCCTTATGCTCCAAGCATGGAAGGACCAGTTGGACTGCTATTTGTCACCCACTGCTGGTTGTCCCTAGCCAGTACGTGTTCTTCCTGATCCCATCCCAGCTCCTTGCTCAGAGTCCTGAGATGGGATCCAGGGGGCTTTGGGAATACGGATGCTGGTGGAGCTTTCTATGCTTACCTTTTTCCCCCACAATGAAAGTTTTCAAGAAATAGTAATAGCTTCAAAGATAATCTATAGCCAGAAACAACTTCTTTGTTTCTTTATCTGTGAGGAGAGCTAGGGAGGTAGTGGAATTACGTGCTGCAGCAGTACCTGTGGCAGGAGCAATACTCAAGCCTGAAACAGTCTTCTGAAGTCTTCCAGGTTGGGAGAGGGGAGAAGAGGATGTTAAAATCTTGAGTAAGAGGGAAGCAAACGTGGAGTGACAGGGGTGGGCTGGCAAATGTACCTGCCTCTGATGGAGAGATTTATTGGTGAACCCTGTCCTAACGCAGGAGCCCGTGGGTTGGGTGCGCCTCCTGCCATCAGAAACACTGCCCTGGGCCACTCTTTCCTCGTCACCCGGCTGCCACGGCAAAGCACTTCAGGGCCTGCATGTCAGAGGGGCAGAACAAGGAGTTTCTGTCCGTCCACCCGGACGGAGGAAGAGGGAGCGTTTGGCAGGCGCTGGCCGGTTGCCAGGTTGGCCTCCAGCGCCATGCTGTCCAGGGATGGTTCTGACAGCAGTGTCTGTTGCCGGTTTCCCGACAATGAATCAATTTGGAAGATGGTGCCTGGATAGGGGGGGGGCTCTGTGCTGGAGCAGCCCCTGCCATTTAAGTGCTGGTAATTGTAGCCTGAAGCCAAGAGCTTTCCTTCTACATGACGTAACTCTTTGCATATGTACTCCTTGCTGCTCTGGGACTTTCTTTCCCCTCCTGTGTTTTGGCCACTTTTTTGTGTTTATGTTTGAGGAAGCTTAAGTATGAGGGATTGGAATTGTTGTCTCGTTTCCTATATGTAAGAGGAAGCTATTTCCTCAGGGAATTTTTGCTATGTCTGGATCGTTTTGTTGTCTGGGTGAGCAAAATTCCTCAGGGATAACCAAAAAGGTTGTGACCCAGCTCTGGTCTGCAGCTTGCATATTCAAACCCAGAGCTCTGGAAGATTAAGGTGGCAGGGGACCAAGTGTTCACGTTACAGGCGTCGCCTTCAGCTTGGCAGAAAATCTGCGGTATTCCTGTCTGAGGACAGCGGGTTTGCTCTGTGTGATGCAAGCTCTGGGGTATTCCAGCCCCAAGATGATGAATGCCGCATGAGTACTATCAGCATAATCTTCAGGCAGCGCTCCCCTTCTCCTTGCCCTGCAGATGGGCGGTGGAGAAGTCAGGTTGCAACAGAGGCTCCATTTCTCATGGACCTGCATTTCTCACGTCCCCAGGACTGGGGCCTGGACCCACCGGTAGTGGGTGACATGTAAAGGTAAGGAGTAGGGTAAAGAGGGAGTACTTTTTTTATTTTTTATTTTAACTGCCTGATTTGTACCCAGTCTGCAGTTGAAGAGCGAGCCTCGGTGCCTGAGCTTGCTCAAGCACCAGCAAGCGGCAGGCTGCCCTTCGCATGAGCAGGGCTGGCAGGTGGCCCACGCTGTCCCTGGCAAGGAGCGTTCCCATGCTTGGCCTGCTGCAGGGCTGGGGCCGCAGTGTGGCTGGTGGCACACAGCGGTGGTTGCTCTCAGTGCCTGCTTGGTCACAGTCAGATGGGGTGGTGTGGCCAGCCCTGCCTAGCTGAAAGGAGCACTTCCAGGAGGGCAAGAGGCATGCCCTCGGGCCGTTATTCACCTGAGACATGTGTGCAGGAAGACTGTGTGCACTTGCAGCATGATTCCCTGCGGCCCGTGTGTTTTGCCAGGCTTTTCAGAGGGGCTAGTGACAAACGTGATAATGCTTTTTGAGATCATTCAAAGCAGGATGCTTTGGAAAAATTGATTATTTTTTCTACAAGGTATCATTGTGTGCCCTGGGCTTAGTAGTTGCTTGTACAAATGTAGCCATTAGCGTCTTGTCAGATCCAGTTTTACGCATCCCCAATAAGTGATGTCCCCTTCCTGTTCTGTGAAAAATGATACCATGCTCTGGAGTATCTCAAAGTCAGTAAGTTTATTTTCATGGTCCTGTTCTGTGAGCAAGTAGACCATTAATCTTTTTATTCTGTCCCAACAGTCCTAATTATGCCTCTGCGTTCAATGATAATCAGCGCCTCCCCCGTGCAGTTATCTCCACCTTGTATGTGTAGCTGGTTTATGGGGTCCCTCAGCTCTCTGCTTAACCTACCTCTTTTAACCTCCCTGTGGCTCCCTTCCTCCTGTCAGAGCAGAACATTTTTCCCTGGCTGCTTAAAGAAACAGAGCTTTATGTGATCTTACTCTTTGTTGGTACCTTTGAACCTCCTCGAATAATCTTTAAAACCAACAGCCAGTTTCAGCCATGTTTAGCGAAGGATATTAATTTCCTACGAGATACTGCATTCTTCTAAGTTTTGTAAAAATAGACACAGGTACTGTACCAGCACCAGTTAGTGCCCTACCTGTGGGAAAAGGTCCAGCTTGACATCAGCTTTTACTACAGGCCAGAGAAGCGTTTGATGAGTATTCCCCTTTATCGGAGTTTGTACCTTCACAGCCACCAGACGCAACCAGCCTGGAGACAGGAATTTGTGGGAAGCAGCCTGCAGAACAGCTTGTTGCTGCTCAGCTTTGGTTTGTCCTCCCCTCTGTGGCACTCAGAGCTGTGTGCAGGCCCCCAGGAGGGTGTCATGGAGGAGCCAAAGATTAATCATGGGGCACAGAACATGGTTTGTTACACCTTGTGTGCACACACACACGCATACAGAGATACCTTAGTCAGTCCTCTTACGGAGTAACTTGCCAATAACTCCTGCAACCAGATCTGGGATGGGGGAGTGGAGGAGAATGCAGCAAAATTCACAATCAATGTGGATTATTTGGGAATTTTGGATGCTATTGGGTGAGCATTGAATCTCACTGTGGTATATGAATAGCCTGAAACCGCAGAGTCAGTGTAGTGCAGGGGCCGCTTTTAACTTTGTGCACGTGAAAACTAAAAGAGACAGGAGAACAGCTGGGCATTGATGCCTCCTCACAAATCACTGCCAAGCTCTTCTGCAGTGCAGCAGCACACATCCAGACACTGGGGTGAGCTGGGCCCTCCTGGCTGCAGGTGCAAGGTCAACAGTAAACCAGCATTAAACAGAGACAGCTGTTGGTGTTTTGGTTGGTTTAGGTTTTTTGATGGTTGGGTTTTTTTTTTTTCTCCTAGGTTTGTATTTATTTGCTGTGGGATTTTGGCACAGTGGTGGAGGGACTAAAGGGGTCTCAGAGCATATGTGGTTCAAACACCCTCAGAGCCTGTAGGCGTCAAGAAAATGCAAACAAACTCTTCTCTCCAGACCTATTTGTTCTCACTCTTAGCATAACGCCATGGTTTGTATGTAGGCTTTGTGCAAGGCACCTAATTCCTCTAAGCTGCAGTGTTCACATCTGTAAAATAAGGATAATGATGGTGCTGTGCCTCTCAGAAGGGTTTATGAAGCTGAATGCATTCCTGTTAAAAGTTTAAAAGCTCTCATGTAGAAGGTACAGCAGGCATTGCAGAGGGTCATTATCCTTATCAACAGCGATAACAGTAGTAAGGAAAGTGGAGATGAAATGTGGGCCACAATTACTGTGTGATACAGCAATTTCTTGCCAGACAGTAAAAATGTGCAAAAGGGGCTTGTATGTGCCACATACAAGTTGTGAGCCGATGGCCCGCGGGTGGGAGGGAAGAGGTGGTTGAGTGTTTTTATGGAGCCAGAGAGGAAGAGCATAAGGTGGGAGAGCTGAGGGGTCTCGCAGTGGGGATTGCATTTCTGGAGTGTGTTTGCTCTCGGAGGGGAGCAGCAAGTATCTCTCTGGATGTTTGTATCTGAGAGGAGACAAACTGGAGATGTGTTGTAAGGGGAGTACTTGGCATTACAGCGATGTAGATTTCCCTGTGAGCTGTATGTTCTAGTTAAGTAGAGAATCTTAACACTGGGCATGGTCGCTTGCTTTCCCTGACAGGTCTGCCAAAGATTGACAAGGGAGAGAAGATGGGTTAGTGATTTCCATTGGTTGTCATGGTAACTAATGGAAATTACTCTTTTTTTGCTTTTTTTTTTGTCTCCTTTGGTCTGTCTGTTGTATATGAAGATATTTGTTAAAACAACTAAGAAGCATTTTCTCTCTCCCCCCTTTTTTTTTTCTTTACATTTCTAACTGCTGACTTCTGTTCTTAAAAAGTACATAGTTACCAGATTTTTCTAGGGAGGTTATATAAAGTTTTTGAGTGCTGTAAAGTATGTACTGGGGATGAGCATCTGGAGAAGGCAGTTCTGTATGCTTTGTCGCTTCCCACCCTGAGACCTTCTGCAAAGTGCCTGCATGAAGGTTTTCTCATCTAAAAGACCTAAAAGTGCCCAAGATGACAGGAGCCTGTGTACTGTTTCCCATGTAAATGGCAAGCACATGATTAGCTACTCTGAAAAAGTTTAAGCTGGATGAAAGGGGGATGATAATGCCAATTTACCAGCCAGTGAGTTGTCAGGCTTGCTAACACAGTGACAGTAAGAACTTGGAGAATTTCAGATTAGAAGTGTGAGTGAAATGCAACATATTATTACTGTTTCATGTAAACGTCAGCATACCTTGTCACTGAAAATATGGCTGTCTGCCAACTCTGCTGACAGTAAAAGGGGCCATTTTCCCCATAGATTGGTAGATGGTGAGGCCAGAAGAAGCTATTGTGCTTTACTTCTGCCCTCTTGCATAATCCAGCCCATATATCCAGCTTTTTTTATTAATTCCATTTGCTCTGACTCTTAAGCGTGTCTTAAAAAACATCTAGTCTTGATTAAATAATTACCACAAATGGAAAATACCACTGCGTTTGGTAGGTTGCTGCAGTGGTTAATTACCCACATGCTGTTACACCTCATTTCTGGCTTGCATTTGTCTGGTTTTGATCTCCAGATACTGAATCTTCTGTTTAATCTGCTAAACAGAAGAGGCCTTTAGTACCATGTGTGTTCCCCACCATTGTAACTGTGGCCTGCAAGAAGGACCGCTCCCAGTCCTGTCTTTGGCAAACTAAACAGTCTGAGCTCCTCAAGCCCTCCCCTGGTAAGGTAGGTCTCCTAGTCCCTCCATCGGTACTGGGTTTCCACACATTGCATCCCCCTTCCCAGTCTGTTAATGCTTTCTCACCACGTGGTGACAGGGCATCTCCATGGGCTGGGAATCCATACAGCCTTGGGCAATATAAGTTGTAAAAAGAAAACAGACAAGACCAGTATGAGCCCTAATTTAATATTAAGGCATTCATATACATTAATGCACGCACCATCAGGAAGCATAGCTGCCAAGGTTGTCATGACAGGAGCCTTCCACACGCAGACGTGCTGCTGTCATTACCAGCTCAAGTCTTGGGTTTGAGGTTCCTATAATACACGCTTAAGTTAAAACTCAATTATTTAGAGGCTTCTTGACCCCACGGGGGAGGTTTGACTGGGCTGCGGGGGGTGCACGCTCAGTGCTGCTCGTGCCCCGTAGTAGGCAAAGGGCCATATAGCAGCACTTGGGCCAGCTGGAGCCTGGCCGCTGGCAGGCAGCTTCAGCTGGGACCTGCTGGGGCTCGTACGCTCCCCAGGCAGTGCCCCGAGTGCTGTGTCCCTGCCAGAGCGCTGTGTCCCTGCCCGTGCAGGGCCCTGTGCACCAGCCCACCTGGCAGGTGGCCTCCTGGGCCGGTTTGAGTGCACAGGCAAGAGCAGCTGACAGCCTGCGATGCAGCGGCGAGGAAATGCGTGGCCTCTTGCATGCCTACACTTAACGTACCTAAACTGAGCAGTGATGGTTTGCAGACCTGGGGCCCGAGAGCTGTCAAAGGCTGCGCTGCTGACATGGGTGAGCACGTCTCTGTGCACTGTGAAGTCACATGTGAGTGCCAGCACGTATTGCTGCTGCTCTGATTTCTATTACTTTTCTCACAGCAGAGACTGGTCGATGAACTAGGCTTTGACAGGACAGAGCGCGGTCTCTAATAGCAGAGGCTGAGTCTATTTCTAGGTGTGACTTGGCTTGTTTTACATGCAGGTGTCCATCCTGGGACTGAGCGAGGCACAAAGAGCGTGCAGGCTACACACCCCAGACAGCTCAAGCCAACACTTGCGAGTCTGACCCTCATTGCATACAGTTAAAGAGCTGCAGGCAGAGCCAGATTTCTTGCTGTTCACCCCACCCTTCTCAAACGATCCATTTCTAACCAAGTAACAATGCAGGAATTTATTCCAAGAGCAAATCTAGCTTGCTTGCTTGCTATCCCAGGGGCATGGACTCTTCTGGGATGGCTCTGTACAGGGTTTGTCACAGACTTGGCTGGATCTTGACTTGGGCAGCTTCTACACTAAAAATGCATAATAAAGATTCAGAAGCTATTAAAATACCCCTTTTTTGTTTCTCTTTCCATTTCCAGCTTTGTCTTTCAGTATGGATATCTGGGTTTTTTTCCTCCTCTCAGAGAAAGTAGAAGGCTCTCTGCATTTCGTGTTCCCAGGTCCCTTCCAGTTCACACCTCTGGATTGGGCTAGGCTGAAGGTTTGTACTTTCAGAGCTTTAAGGCATCTTCCTGCAAGGCAGCCTTAACTGGGTGGCAGAGGCATTGAATTAAAGAAGGCTCATGCACTTTTTCTGTGGGCAAGCTAATTAAAGTCTTTTTTTTTTTTTTTTTTTCCCCTGTTCAGTGATGAGAGGTGAAAGGAGGTGGTTTCTTTTCCTCCTTTCAGCAATATTTTCATCCTGTGTTCTGCCATGAGCTTGAAACCCACATTTTCATAAAAGTGTTGCAAGAGGCAATAAAGCCCTGTGTTCCTCATAGCTGTGATTTTTAAACTTTTAGCCAAACTTCCTTGCCACATACATCTAAAGGACCAGTTTCAGAGTGGGTGTGAGCTGTTCTGCCCATGAGCTGCCGTGGAGAAACATTAGCACCTCCCATGCTGCTTTCTCTTTGTGCTCCCTCTTCTTCCTCCTCTGCCTCTTTGCCGCTGCAAGCTGGACTCTGCCCCCAAAAAACTCCAGTTGTCAAGTTGTCAAGTGCTCATTTATTGCAGAGACAGAATCCAGAGGGCATTAGGTGATGTGGTCAAGGACACAGGGTACCATGACTGAAGGATGGATGCTTCTGCATCCATCAGCTTAATTCTTCCTGAGGGGGGCTTTGTGTCCTTGCTCATACTCATGCAGCACGTGGGCAGGGTAGTGTCATGGACCGAGTGCAGTTGCTGGCAGAGGGGTAGGGATGGGCTTACCTGGCAGGACTTGCAAGGCCCAGTTTTGCTTCCCAAAGACTTCCGATGTAGTACCGGATAAGCCACTGAAACCCAGGGTGCTGAGGAAGACTGATATATCTAATGTTCACAGAGAACAGGGGAGTGAGTTTCCTAAACTTGGGATCTGGGGCCAAGTACTTCAAGCGGGGTGTTTTGGTGGAACCTAAGGATTTTCCTGGTCCTACATCAGTACATGAGATTCCTAAAGGAGAGCTTTCCACCCAGTGACCGCATTTAGGCGATAACGTGGAGCAGTTCATGCCTGCCCTCAGGAAGAAGCTGTCTTACACAGTGGTGGAGAACGTGCATGCAGCTGTCTCAGCTTTCAGACCTAGGGCAGTTTGTTTAGCCAGCAGGTGTTCACACAGTAAGTACCAGGAGTCCCAAATTTGTTCCTTTTGGCCTCTGTCCCATCCACCAGCATTATGTGTTCCTGAGAGGTTGTTAAAAGCATTAGAATGTCTCAGGGAGGAGTGCCCGTATTTGCATCATTATTTTTGATAGGATTTAGCTGTTAGAAGCCAGGCACACTGTGTACTGCTGTCTGCTGTCCCAGTGTTGGTGTAGTCTGATCTCTCTGCAGTTGTATGGTTTCTGATGGGGAAGTGGGGAGGGGGGAATTTACAGTGCATTGGCTCAGATGAAGATACAAAACTGGGGTAAGATGAAGAAACACAGTGAAGTCCATGCATGGAGCATGCAGAAGTAAAGCGTGTGTCTCGTGGACTGTTGTTTAGTGTGTGTGATGACACATGAGAAGGGGAAGAAACGACAAGATTTAATGGAACATTGATGTGACTGAAGGAACAGGGTCCCTATGACAGGCCTGTGCTGATATCCTGGTGTTTTGGAGGATGCGAGGCTCGTGAAAGTCAGTTTTGTTTTGCTATAACAAAGAATTTGGAGGATTAAACTTGGGCAGCTGAAGTGCTTCATGACCAGGGACATCTGCTCCACCCTTTGGCTGAAATTGCCATCACGCAGCAGGGATAACTGGACAGGTCACAAAGTCTGTCCTGAACTGCTTATGGCATGGCATGCATGGACAGCTGAACTTGGGTCAGCTTTCCTGGGGTGGATGAAGCAGTAAACTGCAACACGTCAGGAGTGCTTCACAACCAGTCAGGTCCCTTTGCTGTAGAGTATTTCATCCCTAGAGGGGAGAAGGAAGCAGCCACAAGCAGTGTAGACACTTGATTTTCACCTGGGCTTGATGTTGCTGACTGCAACATTAAAGGCTTCTTGTAGAAATGATCGCTGCTGGGACGAGGCTGTGTTTATGTACAGGTTTCACAGAGTCAAGGGTACCAAGTGCAAGAGCAGGTAATACTTGCGTGGGTAAGGGGTTTTGTGGTTCACACGGCAAGTGGGAACTGGTGTCAGGGGCCCATGAGTGGCAAGCCCTTACAGATCAGCACAGACATGGTAGGTGTTCGTGTTCACTGTAAGATACTTAGTCTCTCTTTGGTCAGGGCTGTTTTCCTCTTGAGTTAGCACACTGAAGTGACTCAGATTGTGCTAGAGCACTTACAAGGCAAGGAGGGACATACAGCCAGCAGCTGGGTTTGTGTAGGCTCTGATAAAGATGTTAGCTGTTGAGATTCCCGTAAATCTTTCATTGCAGGCTAAGATTATTTACCTTATCTTGCTTTTGCCATAGGCTAGAGGAGCACATGCATACCATTCCTTCAGCTCGGTAAGATAACTTTCTAGAGCTGGTACTTACATGTGTATCTGACCTGAAGTGTCTACACCCTCAGAGGGTCTGGGTGTTTGGCAGGGAAGGACTGGGGTAAGCTTTGCGTTTTATCCTAGGAGAGCTGTTAGACCTGTAACAAGGAGCTTTTGGGGCTGCTTTGGGTAGTGGGGGTTTTGTGGGGTTTTTATTTGTTTGGTTTTGTGTTTCCTTTTTTAATTTATTTCAAACTGAGCTAACCCAAATTTCTGGGGAGCTGAAAAGTAAGGTTTACTGTCTTTGAAAAACAAATCAAGAGGTTTCACTCAAACTGAAGTTTAGTGTTGTGTTACCGAACCTTTCATTGCACTCTGTATTAGACTTTCAATAATTGCAAAACCTGAAGGTGGCCTGCAGCACCCTACTTCTGTTTGTTGTGACTCAATACATGGTTGTAGTATCACTTGCTACTTCCAAAATCATGTGGAGTGAAACAGATCATGTTATATTTATTTCCTACAGCCTGCACGTTTGTACAGGTAGCATGTAATATAGCCTTGTTCAGCAAGGCAAGTGTGACGTCCAGTACATGAGAATAATGTCTGTGCATACACAATGATTAAGTACTTAAGCAATTTGTTCTCAGTATTCAAAAGGCTACCACTGATTTCCTGGTGTGCTTAAGTCAAAGCCAGCTCTAGGGATAAGTTTTTAATAAATGCTTTGGGTGTGTGAATTTCCTGGGGTTTCTTAAGTCTTTTTTGAAAAAGAAAACCTATTGTCCCTTCTGAGTTTCCCATCTTAATTTCTTTTGACACATGCCATTTTACCACTGAAATCTCCTCTGCATAGGAGAACAGGGTCTGGTTACATTAGGAACTGTAAAACTAGACTGCCTTACACATTCAGGCAATGTCATTCCTGGAGCCAAGCCCTGGAGAGGGGAGGGCAGTGTCACAAGTGCAGGCCTTAGGGTCAGGACAGCTCTTGGCTTGGTTTTAGCTGGTTCTAGCTGCAGGCGATGGAGGATGCTCCCCCACTCTTGCAGTGGGCTCTGGGCCAGCGTGGCCATGAGCAGTGGTGATAACTCCTGCAAGACCTGGCTTTATGTTTTTGCACCTACAGTTGCCTTCACCTGGGGTGAGCAGTGGGTAGCCAAACCAGCCTTTCCAACAGCAGAAGAGAGGCGCTGCAGCTATTTCTGTAGAGAAAACATTTAGCCCCTTTATTTGCTCATTTTCTTTCAAGTCTCTTCTAAGCCTTTCACAGCAAGGGAGACATTTTGTTCTGTTCTTGTCTGCTCTTCCCCTCCTTGGGTATAGAGTCTGAGATCTTACTGAAAAGCAATGATTGTCGGCAGTTCAGTCTAATACACTGGGCTGCGAACTGTAGTGGCTGAGGCACAAGCATGTATTTCTTTCTGCTGACTTTATTAGAGGAGCAATAAATTCTGGCTGGCCGACAAGGTGGACAGCCAAGGCTGGCAGACAGCTGTGCAAGCTAATGTCTTAAACTGCTGCGGCTGGATTTGCTAGAGGCTGCCTTCTGAAACCCTTAGTCTGCCTCGGTTTTATGTCTATTGGAGTTCATTTTTTCCCCTCTGAAAGTAATGGCAAAAATCTGCTTGTCTTCCCTGGGTGCTGCAAGAGAACCTACCGTTCGGCAGGAGTATCTCCTCTCACCTCCCCAGTGCAGCCCCATAACTTTGCACATGGACTTGGCTTAATGGTGCAGCAGAAACTGGGGCTGTCCCATGCTTAATTGGAACTGCAAAAACAGTGTGACTTTATTTTCAGTTGCTTGCGACATTCATTAAATGGGAAATTTTGTGTCAAATACCAAAATTGTTTATACTGCATTAAGTGAGGGAAATTTGCCAAATATTTTATGCTTGTTTAACTTAAAATATGTCCAAACTCAGTGTGCTCCCCATGTCTTTGATTTGATTTTGACATAAAGCATGTAAAACGCCAAGTTTCAGCCTGCCGCAGATGCCTCTGTGGCATCTATACAGTTGCACAAACAAGGGGATTTGTAGAGAAACATTAACTCGGCCATTTCTACGTCATTGCTAACAAAGGGGGAGCATGGCCACTGCCCTCGCTTTGTGGAGCTGAGTGCCCCAGATCAGAGAGGGTATTTTCAGGCAGCGTTAGGCTGGTGTTAGACTTCTGCCCTGGCAGAGGAACCAAAGCAGGTCGGATGATTTTCTGTTAGAGGGAGGAGGTTAGAGGGAGGCATGCGGGGATGTATACAAAAGGTAAATAGGAGACGTCAGTCTTTTGTAGCATGGTTCCCAGGAGGATGCAAAGCCAGCCTCAGGTGATCAGCGGGGTCACCTCCGATTCAAGTAGGAGTGGCAGATGGGAACCCCAGTGGTTGAAAGCATTGGCAGGGGTTTGTTTGCAAGTTGCATCACAGATACTCCCTCTGATTAGGGAGGCCTAGCAAAAATTCCTGATGTCTGGCTTCTTGCTGTTATATGGGAAAACACATACACACAAAAAATGTAATCATTAAATGAGCAAGCAAAAAAAACCCCATGGAAATAACCTGTCCCTAAGCCAACTGAGCTGGCTTTGGTAATTGGAAATCTGTTGTCTGTGCAGAGATCTTGGCTTCCACTGCCGGTATAAACTTTCAGGTTTCTGGTACATTTCCCAGGGTCTGGCACAGTCACCTTCACTGCTTGGGGAGGAATGGCTGCTGTGCAGGTACTGTTTACTTCTGCATGAGCCACTGCCTTGTCATTTATCTTGCTCCACCACCTTTGTTTCGCCTTGGATGCCCCCCATCCTGTGTTGCTGAGCTGCAGCTCCAGCTGCCATGAAAAATTCATTTCTGTTGGGAGATATGTGCTGCTTGGGTGGCTGCTACTTGTGTGATCAGGGTAAGTGGCACTCGGAGGCAGTGCCTTGTGTTGGCAAGACCTG
Source organism: Falco punctatus (assembly GCF_963210335.1). Lineage (NCBI taxonomy): Eukaryota > Metazoa > Chordata > Aves > Falconiformes > Falconidae > Falco > Falco punctatus. The sequence continues at coordinate 3,113,527 of NC_137585.1, forward strand.
GCTGCCCAGAAGGACCCTGGCCCTTCTAGGAGTGAGTGCTGTTCTCCTCTTGGCGAGGAAGAGACCTGGGACCTGTAGTGCCGCTCTCACTGCGCTTGGTTTGGCATTCCTCAACAGTGTTTGCCTCTGTGATGCAGATCATTTGTAATTATGTTTTGCCGTCTGCTGCATCATCTATCTCAGCCCATTAGAGCATTTGCTGGTTAATTACTTAAGCTGCCATCAAAGCTCTGTGAGGTAGGCTGTTAGGACTCTCTTACTGCAGGCAAAAACAAGCAAATGAAGCCATCGCCTCAGGTGGTCTTCATGCTCTATCTAGAGATATGGTGGTGACCGTTGACTCTGTGCTGCTAAGAGCACAGGGCTATGCTTTTATTTCAGGAAAATATAAAGAAAAAAACAGTTGAATGTCAGAGGTGAGGTGTGAGCTGCCCGTGTGCTTGGCTCTTGGATCCACAGCACTTGCTTACTGAGTGACCGAGAGGGACAGCGGTTTCAGCAGTGGAGCAGCAGTAGCTCAGCCACCTTCACAGGCAAAGGGTTTGTAGCGCCTGTGCATCCAGAGTGGTGCTGGTACTCATTCTGGCTCTGAGCTGGATCCCACCCTGTGACTGGCTCGATGAGGTAAAATGTGCTGGAAGCTGCTGTCACAGGGTCCAGGTCCCACGTTGGGCCCTGGCTTCAGGGGATGGTCATGTCCTACTGCCCTGCCCTCTTCCCCTTAGTCCCAGTCATGTCCTGAGCCTGCCTCTTCTATGCAGAACATCTGCCGATACAAGGGTGGAGAACTGAACTGTTTGTCCTCAATTACTGTTTTCTTCTGGCATCAGCCCGGCTGGCTGTGATGACCGATGACCTGCAAGGGAGATGGAGTCCCCAGCCTTTCATTTCATCGCTCCATGCTGTACCCCAGGCAACAGCTGCCTGTGAAATCCTGCAGTCCTGGAAGAGAGCTCGTTTGGTCATTGTGTTCAGCTGGCGTTTGGGCAATGTAATCAGGATCTGTGAGCTGTAAGGGGAAGAATTGTTCTTAGCAGGGACTGAAGTATCAGAAGTAATCAGACAGACGCTCAAAAGGTCACCGACTGCCTATAAAATGGTGATTACTGTGAACGCTCACATACACTTGCTAAAGTATTTGAGAGATGTGGGTAGCTCCCCGCGAGCAAGAGGCACCAGGTTGCCTCTCCCACCAAATTCAGGCTCTTGCAGAGGTGCTGAGGACGGTTACGTGTTCTGAGCACAACTAACAATTCCTTGAACAAGGACAAAACAACTTAATCTTGTTCTCAGAAATCACTGACCTTTTCCTGTTGACACTTTGAAAAGGAAAAGTCAGCCTGAGGCAAACACCTGGCATGGAGGATTTCAACCTGAGCAGTTCAGTGCTGGCAAAATCTTCAGCACCAGAATAGACAGTTTCATAAGGGGAAGTGTCAGGCTGCTTTCAAGTGTTGGGGTGCTACCTGTTCCACCCCTGATGCGGGGTGGTGCCGTGACTTCTGTGAATCAGCCAGCTTGACTGCCCTCCATCCCTCTAAGGAACTTCAGAGGAGGTCAGGCTGGTAAGTACAAACCCAAGCAAAGCCAGAGATGAGTTTGTTAGAAACACCGGTATGGAGATGAACTGACGCTGATAATTGACATAGTTTGATGCATGCCATGGAGGTGTCTTTGGGCAGTTACAATTTATAGTTATTGGTGACACAACTGCAAGTAGCGTAGAGGCTAAAGCTTGTGTAATTCCGTTGTCCAGTGTATGGGTTGTCCCCACTGCAAAATCTCTTCTGTATTTCTGAGCAGTGGAGATATATGCGGTAAAGTGCATCTCCCACTAAAGCTGCTCTTGTCCTCTTATCTCTCCATGTAAAATTCCTGCACTGATTAACTCTATCCCAGCCAAACCGCGAGACAAAGGACAATGCTGCATTGCTGAGATGTTTAATACTGTAGAATTTGTCTTGGGAAATGATATAATTGTTGGGAGTTTTTTCATAACAAAGCCGTTATACTGCCAAAAGCTTAACTTTCTGTTGCATTAACCAACAGTCAGCAGAGATTGCTGGGAAAAGAAAGTGCTTAGCTTAACCTAAATTTTTTACAAGCAAGAAAAATGGGATGGAAACAAAATGAATTTATAATGAAATGAATTTATTTCTGGGCTTTCCTATTGTGCTGCTGTTTGCTTTCTTTGAGGGCATTCTGATTAGCAGCCCTGGAGAGAGAGGTCCATTATTTACCCAAAGAGCAGCCAGGAGTGGAGAGACAACAATGCAGCCACCCTCGCTCCCTTTCTCTCTACTCCATCCTCTGCATCCCTCCTGCATTCCAAAAACAAGGCTCAGCTTTGTCCTGAAGGCGTCGTTCTTCATCGGGGAGAGGACAACTGAAGTCTGTGTGGTCTGCTGCCTTCCGTTGGAGATGCCAGCAGAGGCAGAGGATTTGCTGGAGGCCTTCAGGTCCCCGTGCTGGGGAGGAGCATTGGATGCCTTCCTGGACTGTGGGAGGCAAAGGGCTGGTGTGAGTGTCAACCCCATCTGTGCTTAACCAGCCTTCTGGCAAGCAGGGTCATGAGGGCAGTTTGAGGAATGAGGAGGAGGAGGATGGATGTGCGGTCCCACTGAAGAAATTTTGCAAAAGGCTGTCCAGAAAGTATTGGTTCTTTCTATGGGGGTTAGAGCTAGGGGAACAAAGTGGGAGAGACAGATGTGAGCTGGTCTGTGGCAGCATCCCCTCCTCCTCCCTGTCTCCCAGGAATCATTCTCAAGTCTTCAACGTACCCCATCTGTGGGGGCATGGGCACTTAGATACATGAAGAGATCCCAAGCCTCCATGGCAATTGAGGTGTGCAGCACGGTGTTTTTACTTGCAGGATACGTAGCCCTGGTTAATTGAAGAGGGTTAACCATGTGGGGAGAATGCTGCCTGTTGTCTTTCACCTGCCCATGGAGGTAACAGCATGGTTAATAATGGATATCTGCTCCAAAACAGTAGGGAACTTAGTTCCAGAGGGGGCTGCTCCCTCTCTGAGACACAACTGAAGCTGCCTCACATTAGGAGCTGTTGTTCTCTTCGTTCCTGGGCTAATGCAATCAAGAGCAAATCCCTTTTACTTTCTGTCTCCATCCCTAATCTTGCATGTCAAGTCTTGTTGTACAGAGGATTCTTTTTCCCTGGAAGGAACAGGAATTTGGCGGTCATGACTTATTGTCCTGATTATAATCTTGGCTAACCTTGCACTGTAGCAAAAATATTAAATTTGGGTTTGAAACTTTTTTCTTTGCCCTCTTCTGGCCGTAAAATGTTGGTAAACTGCATATTTGCACCCCTTATTTGGCCTGTCCCCCAGATTTCCACTGCAGTGGAAGATTTTTGGGATCCCATTCTTTGTTAAAATTTTTATTGATAACAGTCAAAACAGAGATTACTTTTATAACAGAGCGTTATTTATTAAGACGGACATCTGTTATTGCTATGTATTTTCCTCCCTTATGCTGTGCAGGATGAGGGAATGAAATGCCAGGGAGGGAAATGTGCTGTTTAAGTGCAGAATTCATATGCTTTAAGTTAAAGCACAGAATTTATTCATTTGCCAATACGAATAAATAGGTATGAATTAGCCATGAATACAGTCTTGACATTAGGGGAAGGCTTATAACTGTTGAGACCAGGCTTTCAGTGGGTGTGAGACAGGCAAAAAACATCATCCTTTAATCAGTGTAAATGGAGTTGTACGCAGAGGGAGCACTGGTAGCATCGAGATGTACTTGGTGACTCAGGAGGTGCCTCCCAGCCCTGTGACCCCACTGGGAGCTTTGCAGTGTCACTCAAGGGCAAGTGTTGGTGATGGAGAGTGTTTCTGGAGGGCAGTAGGACCAGTATGTTGGGAAAGCGGGCACAGAAAGTCATCTGAACAGGCAGGGAGTGGGGAGCTGGAGCTTGGTGGTGGGGCAGGACACAATCAGACCCGTCTCTGTGGCTTGTGTGTGACCAGCGACTCCTGCCACTCAGGTCTTGCTAAGATCTTTTCTCAGTCTCCAGGGAGACTCCTGAACAACAAATAAAATTAAAGCTTTTATTTCTACCTCTTTGAGAGAATGAGGGCATGATGTCAAGTGATCAATGCTAAAAAGAAAGTGAGATCCAGTTTAAGATTCCTTTTGACCAAAAGAGCCAAAACCCAAATTCTTACTCCAAAGTATCAGAAAGGATTGAAAGATGGTGACTAGCCAAATGCCTCGAGAAAACTTAAGGCTCCACCAGCACAAAGTTACAGGGCTAAAAATCAATCAAGGCAAGGGGAAAAAGTCTTCAGTTTGACACCACAGAGCAGTGAGAGCTGCCGGCAGCTGGAGGAAGTTCAGCACTAACAAACAGAAGGTCTGGCACTCCAGACAGAAATTTAACAGCCAGTGGACAGCAGGAAAGGTTGTGCGGTAGAGAGACGCTCCAGAGGACTAAGTTTACTACCAGGAGCATCTTTGCTGAAAGCGCCACACCACAGTGGTGGTGTGAAGGGAATGCAACACATTTTCCCTTTGGACTGGTGCCTTCGCTGCTCCGGCTTGGGGCCCCTCGTCCAGGGCAAGGCTGGGGTGGAAAGGAGGGTGCCCGGGGGACCCAAGGCTCAGCAGCGCTGGGACGCGGGGACAGAGCTGTGGCAGCCACAGCTCCTACAGCAGCCGTGATTGTGTTGGCAATCAGGGGGGTGTCACAAAGCTGCCTTTTCTTGCACTGCGATTTCTGAGAGGTGGTGTGGAAGATGGCTGTTTGACTGCCCCGTGGGGTGTGAAACGAGAATGATAATTGTCTTGGGGAGGTATGGGGAGAACAGACCTGTCTAAAGAGGACACCCAAAAGAAGCCACTTCTTGGCTCTGTCTTCCTTTACTGGCTGTCATCAGTCTTGCGTGCATATGGCAGTGGTGCAGTTCATACGCTCACAGAGAAAGCGCACGCCGTTAATTCAGCCCACCTCTGAGTCATGACAGTGGAGGGAAACAGGGTAGCGCTTGCCTCAAACCAGATGATACGCACAAACTGCAAGGACGCTGCTTTGCAGAGCATTCCCAACGGGAACAGGCCAGCCCCAGCAACAGGGCTCCCTTGCACAAAGAAGGGGGCATGGTGGCCAGCCAAGGGAGTCCCGTGGATTTTTTAACTGGTCCCCACCCCGAGTTGGTGTGCAGGCCTCTGGTTTGCTGGCATGAAGGAATGAGGGCATCGAGATCCTCCCCAAGACGGGGGGGTTTCACCTCTCATTTCAATGAGGCTGAGATTTTTGCCTTTGGATCTAGCTGGTTTGGTGGTTTCTCTTCCACACTCTCTGGTGGTGGTTGCTTTTTTAACGGGGCAGTGCTTATATCCTTATCTTGGTGTGTGAGGGAGTGATGGCTGCGGCCACCAGCCAGGCTCTGAGCTTATCTCTGCCGCAGCCTGTGCCGCAGGCTGGTGTGATCCTGGAGAGCTGCCTCTGGCTCTCCCGAGCTGTGCCAGCTTTGCCCTGCCAGGGGGAAGGGGTGGGTTTGGAGGGGCACAGGGGAGGCTGTCATGCAGGGATGCCCCTTCTCTTGCTGGTTGTGAGAGTTAAAGCTGAGCTTCTGCACCAGTGCCAAAATTTAAGTGGGAACCACAGGTGGGGACAGTCTGTTGGGCTGAAATCCTGCCAGCCCACTGGCAGGCTCGCCCTTTAGACCACGATGGGGCTGAGCTGGATGCTGAGACCGCAAGTGAGCTTCCTCCAGTGTTTGGTGTTGGGAATTTGTTTTAGCTTGTGCTGGAGCTGGGCAGGGGAGATGGGGTGCCCGCAGATGTCTGCATTGCAACCCTCCAAGCTCCTGCTGGCCTCTTGGGTGTTGCACAAATCCTGAATTTTCTGCCCAAGACCTCAAGTGCTCTTTGGGTTTCCTCCCCATAGCACACTTTCCCAGCAGTGGGCAGTGATGCTTCATGTGTTCGGTGTGTGATGTGCTCTGGGAGCTGTAGGGACAAAAGAGATGAGAAACACATGTTGTTATTAAGCAGGTTTGCATGCCGATAGCATCATGCCCTCTACATTTTGCATCGTGTCTCCTTAAGGCCGTCATAGCCCTTAGGAGAAGCAGGGGAGCTGCCTTGTGTTCTGCTGGGCTGGTTGGGAGCCCCAGGGGGTCGTCGCTGGTCCCAAAGCAGAGGATTGTGCTGGGACCTTGCAGCGTACCTGGCAAGCAGGAGTTTGCCAGCTGGCAGAGTGGCAGTCCTCTGGGCTGGGAAGCAGCTCCTCCCCGGCAGTGCACCCGCAGCTGCTTCGAGGAAAGCCTGCGAGCCAGGAGTGCGTAAGGGTGCCGGCATCTGTGCACGCTCACGGCCTTTCATCTCTGAAACGCAGCCTGGCCAGGCCACAGGGCAGAAAGCAAAACATCCTGGGAAGAGCTCAAGAAGCATTAGAGAATAGTTTGTGCTTTTGGAGGCGATTCAAGGAGTGATCCCTCTTCTAGGAACGAGGGCTGCGGGAGGTGTGGAGAGCCCCAGGGTCACTAGCTGGGCTCTGAGCCCTCTCCATCTAGCCCAGGGCATTACCAGAGCTCACAGCAAGTCCCTGATGCCTCATCGCTGTCTCCAGAGCAGTGAGAAAAGAGACAGGCAAGTGCTTGGGTTGTCATTGCATCTGACTGGCACTGGTTGCCTGCCTTTACTGGTCTGGGGCCAGCCAGGATACTGAAGTTCAGAAGCCCCATTTTTAGGTGACTGCTGTGATGCACTCAGGTCTTTTACATCTCTGCAAGCTGAGTCACCTCTGGGTGTGTGTATAAGCAAAGATATAGTTAGTCTCTTGAAATTGCCCATCGGGGAGCGAGAGCTGAAAAGAGGACCCAGGCACCTGCTCCCCAGCCGCAGGCAGTGCCATGTTGTCTCCGCGTGAGTCCTGGGCACTCTCTGCTTCTCAAGGTGAGCCAGAGTATCTCTGCACCTCTCCGTAGTGTGGGGATCAGCCTCCCATTCGAGCTTTGTGCAAACCATCAGCTTGCTGGCTGCCTTGGGCTGGTGCCAGCAGGGGAATGATGCTGTTCTCTGCCGAGAACTGCAATGCCCACTGCATGTCTCACCAGACCAGGCACAGGCTCTTGGCGGTCTGAGGGACGGGAAGCGATGAGACAGGACTGAGCACTGGAGCGGGGAGCGGAGCAGGGATGGAGAAGGGGATTGGCAGCCCTGGTAGTTTGGGCAGGGAGCTGCATCATTAAGTCTCTGCCGATTGCTTTGCTGAAGCAACTCAGAGGAGAGGATGCTTTCCCCAAAGCAGCATCTATCTGGGTTATCAAAACCACCAAATGGAGCTGTGGCTTTATTTTTCTGTTTATTTGTTTGTTTTTTAAAGTCAAGCCATAGGACTCGCCATCGTCTTCCCAACTAGACAGGAAAAAATTCCATGATTGCAGAGAGAGGGTGAGAGAGATGTCTGCAACAGTTCTTTGTTATTTCCAGACATGGTCATGAAGAGCCAGATGGAAGGAGATGAAAGAATGAGAAAAATGGGTTTCTTTAGACACCGAATAACAATGTTTTAGGAATAAAGCCATGGGAATAATTTATTTTTTGTTTTAATTCCCTAGCTGAATCAGAGAGTCAAACAAAAAATTTCATTTCAGGTCAGCTGAAATTCATTTTTTATTCTCAACAGAAAAGAAGGACTGACGAAACAAAAAGTTGCTAATCTTATCGAAACATGATTTTTATTTTTCTCTCTTTGATCTTTAAGTTTACATACAATCCTTCGTGAAATAGATTTCAAAATAAAAAAGGGAAAATAGTTCACTTCATCTTAGAAATAATTTTGGAATCAAAGCTGTTCCCTGAACTAGGCACAATTTTCCAAATAGTTTTGGTCAACCTCAAATTGCATTTTCTAGTGAATTAGCTCTCTGTCTGAAAAATGTTACCCAGCCTTATTTAGGAATTACAGGGAATCAATAATCACTTCTTTTGTTTCTTAATCACAGAATTGCCTTTGGGCTGCAAATGCTGGCCAGTCCGTGCTGTCAGCATGGAACAGAGGCCATGGGGTGATGAGGGGAGCTCTGGGCTGGGAGAAGTGGGGGTGACTGAGTCTGCTTCCCTGAGACTACACACGTGGGTATGTGGCGTGACGCTCCTAATGAGCACAGCATTGGATTACATTTACCCTTTACTTTGTATATTGCTCCGCTGCGGTGAGGGGGAGCATAGTTGTAACGGCTGTATTGTGAGAGCAACAGATTGTAAGCTAACGGGTCGGAGGGGTGGCAGGGAAATACCATCTGTCTTCCTCACTGATAGCCCACACAGCATAGTTTATCTCCTGTTCCCCTTCTGTTTGTGCTGGGTTAAATCAGGAATGAGGTGGGGACCCACGAGGACACACGGGTGTAAGCACAAGCAGCTTGCCTAAGAAAAAGCCTCGGTGTTTGGCCAAGCATCTTGAGCAAGAGCGGGTTCAGCACGAGCTGCAGGGAGCAGTGCGGGGGCAAAGGGGCTGCAGGTGGCTGCGGTGCCGATAGCCCAGGGCGATACCCATCCGTGGGGCATCCATGGGAAGGCTGGAAACCCTCGGAATTCAAAAGTTTTCTTCTTTCCTCCCAGTGTGGCAGTTACCATAGTGACTGGGTGTTAACAGCATATTTCATAGTGATGCTACCAATTTTCTCATGGCCTTCTCGCCTTATCAGAGCTTCCTCTTGGCTGCCTCAGTAAAGAGGTCAGCCATTAAGGGCGAGTCAGAAAGACTTACGGTGCTTTCCCTATCACAGAGGGAAGCCTCTTCAGGATAGGTGTGAAATGGTGTTAGCTCCACACAGGGACGGTTTCAGGTGCTGGTGCCTTTCTGGGGGATTAATAGGGGCCGTAGGAGTTGAAAAGAAGTAGCTGGTCATAACTCAGGGCCTAACACTGCTTCCCTCTCTGGTCCCTTGTGGGGATGCAGGGTGACTGCCCTTGCAGTTAGATGGGATTTGCTTGTTGCTGATGTGGTGTTTTCTGAGAGCAGAGAAAAACACATGCGCATCTGTCCCTGTAGTTTGCATGCTTGTGCAGCCCTCCCCATATTTGTCTTGCAGCAAGGATTTTCACTTAGTTTTTACAGCAGCGTTTTTTCTCTTTCCAACACAGATGGGTAGGCGCACACATCCTTCTGCCAGTTGTCAGGTCTTCAGTAGTGAAAGCTGAGGTTAGAAGAACCTGGACAGTTTTCTTTGCATCTGCCCACCTCCTGAAATCCTAGTTTGCATTTTGAAGGCTGTAGTATGGCAGAGCTTTGGCAGACCTGCCTTCAGTTCCCTCTGGCTACAGGGACACAGTTTAACCTCTGATGGAGCTGTGCCTTTTTGACAGATGTACTACTGATAAGCTGATAAAATTACTGATAACCACTGATAAGATTAGTTCCCCAGCATTCCCAAACTTCTTCCCTCTTGCAGGTTTGTTTTACCTTGCTTCTATTTTCAGATTTTCCCATTAGTCTGATAACCACTCCTGGCTATATGGTTTCAGGAACGGGGTGCTCTGTCAATGCCATGGGCCGAGAAAAGTTGTCTAGCCAAAATAATGCCTCATAATAGGGTTTATTCTGACCCTTCCTCACTGTTTGCACCGTGTAAAGGGGTTCTTACAACCTTTCGTGTAGTAAAGAAGCTACAAAGGTAACAGAGAGCACTGTCCCTTGGGGGTTCACTCTTGCAGGGCCATCTCCAGCAGAGCCATGGGGTGGAGCAGCCTTGAAGCTGCTCAGCATTAACAAGGAGCTGAGCAAGTCCTTGACCAAGGCTAGAAGATGAGAAGCACAAAGCTGGCTAATGTCCAATTCTGTTCTCACCCTCCCTCCGCCACCGAGGCTGACTCAGTGCTTCCCTCCCAATTGCATAGCAATTTCAGTTGCATAGTGATTTCCATTGCTTTTTTGTGATGTGATGTGATGTGGTAGAAGGTGGGTAAAGAAGGACCAAGGCACGGAGCTGGGAAGAGGGATCATCACATCCATTGCATTAGTGATGGGAACAAAACTACTGAGGTCTCTTGTGTAAGAAGTTGGAGGCTGCTGGTAAACCTCAGCATTTCCTGCACTCTACATTCCTCTTGTGTATCCAGTTACTGGAAGAGGTGAGGAGATGCCATAGGGTTGTAAATCCTAACTTGCCTCCAACTGCTCAGCTCGCTCTTCCCTTTGCTCTGTTCCGTTGGAGCCAGGTGATGGCTGAGAAATGTGCCAGATTTGAATCCCATTCAGAAATAAATCATCCCAGCTGGCTGGGAGAACAGGCAACAAAACTTACTGGCAGGACCAGTAAAATCTGCAGAACTTCTGAGTGTGGGAAATTAGGGGGACGAAGGAGGGAAAAAGAGGGACTGCCATGACACAGAAAGATCTGTGGGTCACCACAGGTTTAGGGGTTGAAAGGGAACATTTGAGATTGTATGTGGCACAAACCTCTTCAGATTGGTTAGTGGGTGGGTGGGTGCGTGTTAGGGGGTGGCTGCTGGGCGAGTGCACCCCAAAATGGGGCAGATGATCTCAGGGCTCCAGTGCTGGACTCTGAGGACTTGGACTTCTTGCATCCTGAAGGGAAGGAGGATGCCTTTGGGAAAGTGCCATCTGGCAGAGAAACCTTCCTTTTACTGCTGAGCCTGAGTGTGCTTGGAGGAGAGAGGTGATGGCATCTGTGTTTAATTGCTAGGAGGAGTCTGTGCCTCACAGCTCTGCCCTGGTCTGGAGGCCAGGGACAGTGCTCCACCTCTGCCTGCCCGCCCTGAGGAGGAACTGCTCTTCATCCTCCTCCTTCACACCCTCCTGTTGGCAAGGGCTTCCTCTGACCACTCCTGTGGTGCTGCGACTTGTCTCATGTACTACCCGCATACAGAATGGTCCCCTCCTGTTGAAATTCAGGAGTCATTGCTGGTCTTGTTTTCATTTTTGTGTTTTAAACAAAACAGGATGGAGAATTTCAGTTCCCAGAAGCCCAGCCTTGGCAAAACAGAGCCTGGCCCAGGGCACTCAGGGTCTGGGAAGGAGAGTCATGCCACAGCGAGGAGCATGACTTGTGTATCAGACTGCAGAGTGGTCCTGGCTCCGGACCAGGGAGCTCAGCCAAGGGAGCTGAGCTGCTGTCTTCTGGTCATTCTTGAGCAAACCCCCTCCCCTGGGCCTTTCTTTTCCAGTCTGTCACATGGGGAGGATAATACCAATCTCATCCCACAGGCCCTGTGGGACTAGCTTCGTTTAAAGGCCTTTCATGCGCACTGACATCTCCCCCCTGTGCACGAGGGTTATTTTCTTATCCAAATACGAAGTGATTAACTGGATTCCTCCCCCTGAGAACCGTGGTGCAGCGGCAGCACCACCTCCTCTCCTCCTGTGGGACTGACTCTGCCCTGCTCACAGCTGAAGCCTCTCCAGCCGGTTTGGCATGCGCAAATCGGTCTCTGATCTCCTGCCTCCGTGCCTTGCTGGGAGCCAGAGCTCGCAAGAAAGTTCCTGGTGGCTGCTGAGGAGATGGCAGTTCCACCGCATGATGCGGCAAGAAGGAATTGAGCCCCTTCTTCCAGAAGCGCTGCAGGGATGGGTGGAGGGAAGAATGCTAAGAGACAGTGCAGTTTGGGGCCATTACATTTTTGAGGCTCTGAGTGTAAGCGGGGTTTTTGGGTGAGCAGCAGAGTGAGCCTGCAGCAGGGAGAGCACTGCCAGACACAAGCTCCTTTCCTTCTAGCAGCCATTTTCCAGACTTGTTTGCGGTAGAGATTTCCTCTTCCCCAGACTCTCGTGTCATTGTTCCCCTTTTGGGGCCTCACCCGTCATTGCCTTGTGGTGGAAAATATGAGGTTGTGGGGGCCAGAGCACAGACATTCCTTCCAGCTTAAAAGGGAAAACAGAGTCCTCACGCAGCGGAGTCCCCAGGAGAGGTGTGCCTGGCTCTGTAACTGTTCACAGCATCGCGCTGTAAGAGAAATCAGCTGTTTGGCAGATGCCTTTCTCCTCTTGATGAGGTTGTGGGGAGAAAAGCCTCCTTCCTCCCAGTTCCTGCTTCCCTTTCCTTGCAGGCACCAGCCCCTGCCTCCTTGCTGTGGGACACGAGAAGGCCGTGGCTGGTGTGTGAGGGCTGCAGGCCCTGTCAGGGGGCCAGGCCATACACCCACCGGGGTCAGGGGCGGCGTAGAGCTCTCTGTATCCACTCCATGATCTCTGCAAGGCAATACTGCCCAGGCAGTCTTTTTTTGTAGCAGTAGTAGCGTTGGACATCTCCATCTCCCTCATAGAGAGCCATGGACAAACTCCCACGAGCAGGCTTCCACAAGCAATGTTGTTTTTCCATGGTCCCGTGCAGAGGTCGCTGACTTGACGGGCCCCCTTTATCCCAGAGGTTAGTTAGAGCCCCAGGCTCTGATACGCTGGACACGAACAGTTTGTGGATCATGGACGGAGCAGCCAGCCAAGTAGGAAGGGTCTCATGCAAATGGACGAGGTACAGGTTTTGCAGAGAGGGAACCTACTCGGAGCTCTGGGAATTGCAGGTCCCTTTCTTTCTTGCCTGCTTGTCTCTGCATCCAGGTTTTCAGGGAACGTGCCCTGATTCCCAGCATGGGCAGGGATGTATGCTCTGGCGTGTTTCCCATTAGCAAAAGGCAGCTGCCATTAAATAATTCATCTTTTAGAAATTCGGAAGCCTTAAAGCAGTTGAATTTTGTTGTGTGATTTATTTAGTGAGCCAGTCCTGGATGTCAGCTGAGAATAGGAAGAGATACAGGGGAAGACTTAGGAGGGGGGTGGGGTGGTGGTGTCTGGGGTATGGGCTCCTCCATGGCAGGCATTCTGCCCGGAGTGCAGCAGCTCCCGGCACTGTGTCCGGATGGCTGTTTGCAGCCCTGGGTTGCTGCTGCCTGAAATACCTTGGTGGTGGAAGCTCTGAGGGACAGATGAAAGCAGGAGAGAGATGAGGTCTGTCCTCCAATGCAAGGAAAACACTGGGGAGGACCCCAAGGGTCAGTGTAGAAGGGGGGCTGGAGTCATGGCAGCGGGCTGGAGCGAGGACCTGCCCCCAGGACCGCAAGCAGCGGTGGTGTTGAGTCTGCTGGGATGAGAGGCTGGGCCAGGGAGGTGTTCTGTGGGGCTCTGCAAAGGAATTACAGCCTGGTTCCCCAAGGAAGCAAAGCTATGTCAGCAGGCTGTCCGTGCCTGCCTGTCTGTCTCTGGCCTCCAGTGAGTCTTGAATCCATCAGCCTGTTTCCGCCACAGCTGATAGAGTGGTGGAGGCCTCCAAGATAATGGGATCCAGCTGGTTTTGTGACTCTAGGTGACTGCCTTAATGAGAGGGGCCTGCAAAGACCCCCCCTGAGGAAGGAGTCCATATGCTGCTCTGTAACTAGCTGACGGACAGGCCGTGCAGAGCGAGCTGTTGGAAGCTGGGCTTCATTAGTTCTGCTGCTTGCAGGATGGCTTTAGGATTCAGGGAAGGAGGAATCCTGAAGTTTTAATGGCACTGGACCCCTTTGCATCCAGCGCAGACCTCATGCTGACACCCTTCAAATGGAATATTGTTAGCATTGGGAACACTGTCAAATCTGTCTGGTCACAGTCCCCTGGGGAATCAAGCACTGGTCCAGACTTTGCTTGACAAACATCTTTTCCTTTTTAACGAACTAGCTTAGAGACGGCCTGTTTTCAGGCCTTCTGAGCTGCCCATCAACACCATTGCTGGTCTGAGCAGTAGGACGTGTACCGTGTGCCTCCCAGAGGCAAGGGAAGGGGGAGTTCGGGGGGTCAGCGGCTCCACAGGGTGCCACTTTGGGACCACGTAACACCAGACCAGAGGGAGGGTACAGCTGATGACCCTGCACCAGTGTGTTCAACAACCTCTTATGGCAGGTTTCCTTCCAGGGTAGAGGATATGGATCCTTCCATAGCCCACTATACCATCCTAATAGTGATGATGTCCTGGGAGATAGGTTTTACTGGAGAGCTGAACTGGGAATCAGACATGGTTCAACCCCCCCTGCTGGGCTTATCTCCATCTTGCCTTTGACAACTGAAAATTAAACCTTCTGATTCAGACTTAAAGATAATTAGTGTGGGGTTTCTTCCAGAGTCTGCAGATGTCCTGAGGCAATAGCCTTAAGGAAGAGAAATTGCAGTGTTCGCCTTACCTCTCTATTTATGGCACACCAAATGTCAGGGGTGCCTGCTTGTTTCGTGCTAATCTGCTCATTTTACGCTGCTGCCAAACTTCCACCCTGTCACACCAGTGTGTTAGAGGATCCAGGGAGCTGCCACAGGAATTAGGTCAGGTTTGCGGAGAGGGATGAGGACTTTTCTTGTTAGCCATAAACCAGAACAACAGGACGAATGAATGTGCTGTCAAGAGCCAGTGGCTGAAATGGCCAGAGGTGACAGGCTGCCTGTCCGTGCGTGCCGTCCCGCAAACGCGGGATCTGCTCTCCCCGGGCCTCTGCAGGAGGGCATACTGCCGAAAGAGCTGTTTTGCCAGGAGATGCACTTGAATAATGGGATGAAATCATGAGCCAAATGTTTTCTTAGTGCCACCACTGTACAGGAGTTGTGAAGTTTTCCTGATGCCCCAGAGCTGCTCTGCTGCCCAGCGCTCTTTTTGAATATTGCAGCACAATGCAGTGCTTCTCCCTGTCAGCCCCACAACAGGAGAGGAGAGAGGTTTGGGAGTCGAGACATGGCTTCTCATCTCAGCTTTCTGCACCCTTGACCTAGCACCTTGTGTCTCCCAATCTTTCTGCGCTGAGAAGAAAACATTGCCAAGACAACAGCTGAACAAAGTGCTAATTTTCACGGCTGGGTGTAGTTGGTTTAGAAATTGTACAGGCAGTGCTGTTTACCAGTGGCACCTTGGTGCATTTGGGGACCCCTTACATCCCTACTCGGGTGTCAGCCGTGACAGGGAACAGGCAAAAGGCATGTGGATGGGAAGCCGTAGGGAGACCGGGCTGAAACACGTAGATGCAAAGCTTGTCTCTCCCTGTCTGTGTGGAGGGAGCCCATTGTGAATTGTACTGGTTATATCTGAAAACTTCCAGCTTTGGCTGCTGCCATCCCTAAAGCATGAGAATCTGTGCAAGTCATGCAACCCCACGGATCGTTTTGGCGTTCTTTGGTTTTGCCTTATCTGTGTGGTACTCGTGTTTGTGTGACACGTGGCCTTGCCTCCTAGAGTAGCTTTCAGTGCTACAGGTCTAGAGCACTTTGATTTCCTCGCATGTCAGGCAGGGCAAAGCCTTGATTTTACAGCAAACATCACAGAGCATTATGTGAGGAGTTAAGTCATTTTACAGACTTCCACAAACTGATGCCAGAAGAGGAAAAAGACCTACAGTTGCTGCTGATAGCAGAAAAGCTTTTTAGTCGTGTCAGTAGGAGCAGGACGGCAGGTAGTGTTTCTCCAGTGCAGCGTGGGCTGCTGAGCAAAAGACTTTTGAGATCTCCAAGAGCAAATTTTGTGTGGAAGGATGTGCAGAAAGCAAAAACCAATCTTGAGGGATCGTTTTCAAGCACGTTAACTCCCCACCTCCTAGCAGGGCCGGCTCCCTGCTCGTTTCCCAGAGCATGCGTAATGGCAGAAATCCCTCCTGCTCCCTGCGGGCAGCGGGGCGAGGTGGACGTGCAGCTGCTTGCACGGCGGCTCTTCTCTGCAGGTGGAAGCTTGTTCTTCCTTACAAAGGTGTTTTATCGCCGAACTGTTAATGGTTTCAGCTTTCACGGGCTGGCTGGGAAAGTCGGTGTTTCTGCCAGGCGACACCAGGCAGTTGTGGCTCGGCAGGGGCCGGGGAGGGAGCTGTCAAGGGACAGCTGCAGGGAGCAGCTCCCGTGCAAAGGCAAGGAGCCACAACCACCTCGATTCCTTCGTGTGTGCGGTCACTCGTACATTCGCTGCAGACATGGTGCTGTTTCCCTGCAGCCCAACCGGCACGGAAGAGCACGGCAGCTCAAGGACCTCGGGACCCTGTGCAGACCCACCCGTGGTGCTGCCTGTTGGTGTGTTGAGCCACGCCGGGTGCTGGACGTCCGGGTGCAGGCAGGGGCTCGGAAATGCTCCTGACATCTGCACGTAGGCCGTGTTGGAGGTCCGACTCCTCAGCACCGGTTGCTGCTAGAGATGAGAAACAGCCCTCCCCGCTGCTGCTGCTGCCTAATTTTAGCTCTCTACCTTGAGGCCCCGCACTGCTGGTTGCCATGGTGATCCCTCACCACCGGCAATGCCACGGGCTTTCTCGCCAGTGGATGCCTTGGCAATGTCTCTTTTTTTTTTCCCTCCTTGCTCCCTGGGAAGCAACAGCTGAGGCAGAAGCAGTGCGTGTGGCTCACTCTACTGTCAGCTCGTGTCTTCTGCTTGGCACTTGCCCATTTGCATGCAAGAACCCTCGTCCATCGGAATGCACTTCCCGGCCCCCCGAAAGCGGTGTGCGTTCCCATCCCCGTTTGGCAGACAGTCTGGGCTGTGTGTACATGATGCTGCGGCTGCCTGGTTGCCCTGAGTTTCTGGCCCGTGAGCCATGGCAAACAGCTTTCTCCATGGTCTTTGCCTGAGAAGACGTCTGGGGCGGTTGTGCCCCTGTGGAGGTTGCGGGGTGAAGAGTCAGGAGTGCCCCTGTGCCATGGCAGACGCTCCGGAGTCTGGGTGCTCCTGCCCTGGCTTCATGCTCCCTGCTTTCACGCCTTCCCACTTGCTCTCTGGGCAGCAGAGGAGTCATTAAAAGCGTTGGCCAGACAGAGGGAGCTTGGGCATCTCACCCGATGAGAGGAGGAACAGCCTTGTCACGGCTCGCAGTGTAAATGCCACCATGCAGCAATTAGTAACGACTCTCTGCCCTTTCCCTTCCGCCTGCCTGAGCGCGCTGTGCACAGGGATGAGTGGCACTTCCCAAGCCCACGGTGACAGAGAAGGCAATGGCAGCTTGCAGGGAGGAAGCAGTGTAAAAACCATGATTCCAGCCCCCACATCCTGAAATTCATTTAAGGGCGATGCCATGGAAACACTGTGGAGTCTTTTTGTGTGTGTGACCTTGCATTTAAACCTTTGCAGGTCGTATTTTCAAGTTTTTACATGGTAGGTGCGAGGACGAGCTATTGAATATTGAAGTGGCAGCTGCCTTCCCCACTTACTCACATGACTCCGGTAGATGGGGCTTTATAAAGAGCAAACATGACAAGGTGCAAGGTCAGATCAGACTATCTGCCACAAGAAACTAATTTGTCTGGGGCATCTGGGAGGTCATCAGAGAATCAGGAATGAAGATTATAAAGCCTCATTTGCAGACCTCTACCAATACTCATCCATTCATCCACCGCTGTCTCCGTTACACACCCGGTTACGCGCAGGAGACTCGGGCATTTGCTGGGAAGGTGGCCACGAGCTGCTAGAGCAAGCAGCCATGGTATGCCGTGAGCCACCTCAGAGCTGCGTGGCTGTACCAAACAGTAGCGGTGGCAACTGCTAACTTCATCTGTGTGCAGGCTGGTGGAGGAGAGTGTTTTCTGACTCTTGCAGGAGGTGGAGGCAGGATCTGCAGTAGCAGCTGCCAACGCCTGGCAGAGGAGCGCACCTCACCCTGCAAAGCAGCTGCAATGGGGCAGGCTGCAGGTGAAGGATGGGGTAGAGGTAGGGTGGGAGAGTTGAGGTCTGGTGAGGGAAGGAAGTGAGGGTCTCTGGGATTTTGGGAAGGGGGCATATGAATAGAACGGGCTGTGGTGTGTAGGTTGTAGGTGGTGAAAGCAAGGTTTGTGGGGTTAGTGTTGCAAGGATGGGGGGTGTGGGGAGCTGGGGTGAAAGCTGAGAGCTGCTTTCACCAAAGGTGGAACCAGCACCCGGCCTTGTAGCTCCTGCCATGGTCGCTGCTGCCAGGGGGGAGGATGAGCAAGCTGGGCCTGAGAAACCCTGTGCTGGCGAGGGGGCAGGCAGGCGGAGCAGCACGATTCCTTGATTCCCTTCTCTCTCCAGCCAGACCCCTGCCGTGGAGCCAGCTGTGCCAGCTCCAACCCACTGCCCGCCTAGGACAGCTGCAAGCAGCAAGCCATATTGCTTTGGTTAATACGAAAAGTCAGAGTAACGCGGCCTTCTGGGCTGGCGGGAGGCGGGGTGTGTTCAGAGGCTGCTCTGGTGGGGTCACTGCCAGCATCCCCAGCCCGGCTCCCAGAGGAAGAGCGGTGGGACGGCTCCTGGGCTCCGGAACTGCCAGGGAGGGAGTTGCGGCCAGGATCACCACATCGCAGGCCTGGTTTCCAGTGAGCTGGCATGGAGAGAGGGATCTTGCGAGCCCAGCTAGGTCCCTGTGGACCCTGCCGAGGCCGGCTGTAGTTGCAGCAGTGCCGTAAGCCTCAGTCCAAGGCAAGAGGCAGGTTTGGCATCGGTGGGTCAGGCAGGAGCCTGCTGCTGGCATCCCTGCCTGGCCGTGGGAAGGGGAGGCAGGGTACTGCCATCTATTGCCAGGCGCCTGGCCTGCACACCTCGGCGGGCCGGGGTTCAGAAGCATCTCCCTCTTTTTTTTTTCCTGGTCTTTGGCTCAGTGAAAGGATGAGCGCGTTGTTTGAAGCCCTTTAATTGGATCAGCACTTCGGTGTCTGCAGTGCATTTTAGGTTTGTGAGTGCCCTAGTCGGACTGCAGCCTGGGAGATTTTTTGTAGTTTGTGCTTTCTGCAAAATGAGTTCTTCTGTTCCTGCCCTAAGTTGTGTGAGGTTGCTTTGCTCCATCCCATCCCAGAAGCACCTAGGTCATTCACCCCAGCTCTCCACCAGAAGGCAGTTAAAGAGGAGTGGGTGCAGCAGAAGGGGCAGAATGCCTTTCATAGCTCAAGAAACAATACGTGAAAGGAGGATGAAGGGGCAGAGGGAGGATAACAGACTGTCGTCGTGGGGTGAGCAGGCCTGGGACACGGTGTATGTTTCTGAGCTAGGAGGCTGGTGTGTCTCAACACTATATTTTTATTTTACAGGATAAGCAGCAAACGTTTTGCAGAACATTTGCAGAAAGTCAGAAGGGTGTTTGCTACTGTGTGAACCTGAAGGGAATCCTGTAGTGCTTTGAGAAGACCTCCTTGAGCTTGATGACTGTGCAGTAGGCCAACAGACAAAATATTCTGAAGACCAGGGCAAAGCCATTCAGAAACTCATCTGGCCATCACTGTGGGCTGTTCAGTAAAGACAGCAACTCACTGAAATTGTGATTTAAAAGCAAAACAAAAAACCAAAAGAGGATAAAGAAGCAACAAGAGAAAAGATGTACTCAGCATTTGTCATTGTATGTTATCACTTGCTCCTCAGGCAAATTCAGCTCCTTTTTGATCACCTACTTTCAAAAGTGTATGATGGAAGTACAAAGATACCACAGATGAGCAAAGGTTAAGAATAACACTCAGATCAGAAGGTGAAAACACTTTTGTGTATTAGAGGAGTTGCAGCAGATGTGATTGACCTATCCCACTGATTATTTTACATTCCTCTGTACAGGCCTTCTGTCTCTGATACAAAACTGTTGAGGAAGCCAGTTGACTGGCCTGAACCAGACACTTAACATACATGTGGAAATGTTAGATTAAATGAGAGTCACAAAGGAAATTAATGACAAAGCAGGGAATTAAACCAGGGTCTTCTAAGCCTGAACCCCTGGAACCGTCTTCTCTTTTAAAAGCCTAAGGAAAAAAATATCCATTAAACTGATAAAAGTAAATGGTGGTTATGTTGAAAACATGATTAACTTGGGAAATCTTCCCTGCTAGGTGTCACCAGCTTGGGAATGCAGTGGGACTTGAAAAAAAGGAATTGACAGTTACACAAACCCCAAGAATACTTGTGATGACTTTGGCTAGAAGAAAACTGTAAAGCGTATAAATTGTGCTGCAGGGCATAAGTCAACTGCTGGCTGTCAGGGACCAGGAAGAAATGTTCGTTGTGAGAAGGTTACTGTATAATTATCTATGACAGTGTTTCTTCCTTTGAAGTGTTTAATCTTGACTGGTGGAGTTAAGATAATGGGTCATGTAGTTTTGTGAAATATTTTTGTGATGGGGGCATTATCTGGTGCCTGATGGCGTTTCCTTCTGCCTGTTTGGTATCACACCTTTCTCCAGGGTTATGTTCACCTTCTTCTTAAATGTCTCCAGCAAAAACATTTCTGCTTCCTGCCCTCCATGAAAAAAACTTTGAAGACAGCAGTCGTTGACACGAGCAAATTATTCTTGCCATTCGTGCTAGACTTCCTCTTGCTCATGTTTGCTCCAGTTCTCCTAGGTGATTTTTCAGGACTGACGTCAGGGAAGCCCTCTACTGCTGGGGCTGTAGCCGTCGCTCTTGTATCTGCTCCTGATTATTGTCTCAGCTGTCTGTCTATTGCAGTCATGTCTCTCTTGTGCTGTAATCTGTGCCTTACCGCCTTGGTGCTCTTTGGTCCAGTCTACAAATTAAATGTGTTATTTTTAAAGCTGTGTTGCTGCTCTTCTGTGTAACTTGGTGTATTTTGTGTCTCCTACTTTGTATCTTGCAGGAAGAGCCAAGGAGCAAATCCAAGATCTGTGCCAATGTTTTCTGCGGAGCTGGGCGGGAGTGTACAGTGACTGAGAAGGGAGAGCCAACCTGCCTCTGCATTGAGGTACGGGGGCGGCACAGGGTCTGCATCTGGGACGGGTGCCACCACCATCACCCCCCAGCTGAGTTTCTGACACTGGAAGGATCCTGTGATGGGATGAGGCTGTGGCTGTTTAGGAGCAGCTGCAAATGCACAGCGGCTCTTCAAACACCAGTGTGCTGTGGGAGAAGAGCCCTGCAGGGTAGATATTGTCTGTGGCTTGCAGCTGTGCTGCTTGCACAACTGCATAGGGTCTTAACGTGCACGGGGGACTTGGCTGGAGGTCTTTTGCTGGGAAAGCCCAGTAGGGTATTGATATGCAGCTGGCTCTGGAGGGCACTCTGGGGAGTGGTCTGTAAGCTCCAAGGCAGCCTGCCCTCACTCGCATCTTGTTTGAGGAGGTTACAAGCACCCTACTAAAAATCGGCTTTTGTAAAATGGAGATAATTGTGGTAGAGTGCTGTGAGGATGAATAGCTTCATCCAGCAGGGAGCCACGGGTGATTAGAAGAGTCTTTCTCAGCTGTAGAGACACAGTGTCTCCCTACTCTGCTCTGCCCCGTGCTTTCAAACTGTTCCTGCCTGGCTCCTGGGAATGGGCATGTGGCTCTTTGTTCCCACTTCCCTCGGAGCCTGCAGCTCTGACGTGGCCAGCCTGGGCGCTGGAGAATGAAATGCCCTGCTGACAGGAAGAGAGTCTGTCACTCTGGGTAGGCTTGGCCAGACTGAAAGGGACGGGAGGAAGAAGCCCACAGCCTGAACAGCAGCCCAGGTGAACCCTCCCTCTGCTGTAGGCCTGTGGCTGGCGGCTTGTTCTGCGTTCGGTTGCAGAAATGGGGAGCAGAGTCTCCGAAGAGACGCAACAGAGCTGAGCAAGCAGAAGTGCTCGGAACAGATTCGCAGAAACACCTCCCGGCAGGCATGTCCATGCCACCAGAGCAGCACTTGTAGTATTATGTGCAGTATTTATGTCGGGCCCCAATATTTCTGCTGAGCTGTGCTTTCAGGAAGGCTCCTGTCATGGTGGTGGTGACAGAGGCTGGGATAAAGTGAAGCCTTTGAACGCCACCCACAGACTTCCCTGTGCAGGCTTTTCTGGGGTGATGATAGGTGGACTCAGCCTGCTCCAAACACTTTTTGGGCCAAGGAAGCTGTGCCAAGGGCCTCTGTTGAGTTGGGCTGTTGCTGAGACTCGCCTGCCTCCCTCTAGCTGTCCCAAAGAGGCAGGTAAAATGCTGTCTTCTCTGGCTCTCTCACAGCAATGCAAACCTCACAAGAGGCCTGTGTGTGGTAGCAATGGCAAGACGTACCTGAACCACTGTGAGCTGCACCGTGATGCCTGCCTCACTGGCTCCAAGATACAGGTGGATCACGATGGCCACTGTAAAGGTAACCCCATCGATAAGGGCCGCACTCCAAGGGAGGGAGAGTCAGAAGCCAAGCACGCTAAGGCTTCCAGCCAGGACTTCGTCCCACAGTTGCTGAGTGGGGTAAACAGGGCAAGCCTGGGAACAACAGCCAGGTTCAACTGAGACTCCAGATCACCAGGCAAGTTTGTGGTGATGAAGGAGGCCTGAAGTCAAGCCATGGAATCAAGTCTGGTGTTAGTAACCATAATCAGGCACAGGCCAGAAATTGCCAGACAAGTCCGTAGTGACGTAGTCTATAGCAGGTCTGAGATCAAGGTGGGAAGGCAGTCACCAGGTCAGGGCCTAGATCAACAGGGTCTGTGGCAGGTACAGGAATGGTTGCAGCAGATCGGGAGACAAGCATACCTACAACATAATCCCAGGCAAGGGCCTAGGGGCTGAGACATCAGCTGAAATGGAGCCCCTGGGCTCATGCGTAGAGTGTGGATGGAGGCCCTAGGTAAGGTTGGCAGGATCGTTAAAACCTCATTAGTGCTCTCAGGACCCTGGCACCGTGCCTGTGGTGAGATCTTGGAGCTATTGTCTCCCTGGGTTGCTGGGAGCGGGGGGACTCGGGAGAGCAGGGCAACTTCTTGCTCCCACCTGCCCCTGAGCCTTGTGGAGTCAGCCAGGCAGGTGGCTCAGTCTACCAGCTGAGGAAAGGTCAGACTAAGGATAAACCCCTAAAATCCATACTACCATCCATATTCATGAGGGACTTCAAGAACTTCAGGAGCAAGGGTTTTGCTCGGTGGCAGGGCTGTTTAACTCCTTCCCATGCTAGCCGTGCAGTAAAAAAGTGGTTTCTCATGTTCAGACTGAATTTCATGTGTTTAAATATGTACCTGCTGCCTCTTGCCCTGTCACTGGACACCATGGAGAAAAGTTAGGCTCAGTCTTCTTTATTCCCTCCCATCAAATGTATAAACATGGACGAGATTGTCCCTGAGCCTTCTCTTCTCCAGGCTAAACAGTCCTCAGTCTCCCCTCAGGGTGACAGATGTTCCAGTTCAGGACTCCCAGGCTCTTCTGCCCTTGCCCAAGCAGCACCCAGGGTGGGAGGAGGTTCGTATTGCTTCATGTTGCACCAGAAATGTCTTCTGTCTTTCCATTAACAGAGAAGAAGTCTGACAATCCAGCTGCAAGTCCAGGTAAGAAGCCACCTCCTTTCTGGCTGGGGCCTCTGTATGCATTTGGGAAAAGAGATGGGGAGGACGGCCTGCTGGGGAGGCTGCACAGCCCTGTGTAAGTCATACCTCTGCGCTGGCTGTAGCAGAGTCTGAGCTGGTGAATCAGCTGAAGCTCCTTACTCCTGCGTAACCTTTCAGAGCTCGTCCATCTCCTGGGCTCTTCACCGTGCTGGGATGTCTCAGGGACTCAGCACAGACAGCATGCAATGAAACCCAGTTTGCCCCTAGGGACACAAGCTGTGCTTATCACCCAGACTGAGGTGCTCTTTTACCTGTTTCATTGAGGATCTAAAACACAGTAACTGCGGAGCTGTTGTCCCCAACTCCGAGAGCAAGGAGACTTTGCTTTAGGAGTGATTAACGATGGGCGCAAAGGCAGAGGCAGCACTGCGTAAGGAGCGGGGCATGGTCCAGGGAGTCGGGAGGCAGAGCTGAACTGCCTCCTTCTGTCAGCCAACAAGATGATCTTAAAGGTCTCTTCCAACCTAATGATACTATGAGAAGTCTGTTGATTCCCTGTGCCCGCTTTCTCCCTTTATGCATTGCCATGTGTACTTAGACTATGGATTTTGGGGCTGTGGCCTGTTCCTCATCAGGGGACCCTTTTCCCATCCATGGCCTCTAAGTGCTGGAGCTCTATAGTTTTCAAGTTCCTCAGACAGATGAGAGCAAACCCTCATACGAGCTTAATGGAAAGGGCCATGTCAGAGCATGGCTACCACCTCAAAGCAGTTTTAAGGAAGTTCAAAACTAAACATGCAGAATCCCTACAAGTTTGTTTTTTCATCTGTCCTTCTGGTTGTGATTGTAGTCACTGGATTCAGAAGAAGATTCTTAGTGTGTGTAAGTGACATCAGTGCACACTGATTCCCCTTCTGGTTCCATTGACCTCTGGGTGGGGGTGACAACTCGCAGAAGCCAGAAGATCTAGGCTTTCATTTTGCTTCTAAATGCATGGTTTGGTGCTAGCACACAAAGTCATGTCCACTAGAGAAAGCTGTGAGAATACTGTGAACAAGCCTGACTTGATCCCCTCTCATGACAAGTCAGGGCTTTGAAAAATCAAAATCTTCTGAGGCAGAAGGCCCTAAAATCTGAGTCCTGGGGACAGTGTGGTGGAAGGGCTTGCTCTTTGTCTACTCTTTGTCCTTGCAGAGGATAGAGGTTTTGGTATCTGAGGGGTGGCAGCTGGTGGCAGTGCTGCACAGCATCGGGAAACCTGGGGACAGCGTCAGTCACCTTCCTCCCTCAGTCTGGGGACTCTTCACACCAAGATGAGTCAGCTCTGGGTTGTTCTTCCAAAAGCCTCCGGGCTGGGAAGGCAGCGGAGCTTTGGCAGGAGTGTCATTTTCTGGCCTTGCCACATGGTGTCACCCACAGCCCATCCGCCGTTCAGCACATGGCACCCCTGCTTTGCTCTGGCAGTGGTGCATCTCCAACGGACAAGGGCCTGTGAACTGCCACCAAGGTGGCCTGGCTGGCTTTTCTTTCCAGTCGTCTCTCTGTGATCTCCCTGCCAACTCCGTTTCTCTCATCCTTGTTTTTTCTTCTGCCACACCTTCTCCCATTACAGTCGTCTGCTACCAGTCGGACAGGGATGAGCTTCGTCGCCGTGTCATCCAGTGGTTGGAAGCTGAGATTATCCCAGATGGCTGGTTTTCCAAGGGCAGCAACTACAGCGAAGTCCTGGACAAGTATTTCAAGGCAAGTAGAGCAGCACCTGCCGTGGAGGCCAGAGAACATTTCTTTCCCTGTCACTGCAAAACAGCTGCCACGGCCCCAACCCAAGAGGCTCTAGTGTGTGACGTCCCTGTCGAGCTGGGGCCAGGGAGCTCTGGTATGTCCTGCAGTGCGATGTGTTACGGGGTGTCTGCAGCAGTGGCTGACGGAGCCACTGACAAGGCTACGTAAGAACCCAGACCTGGAGCATCCCTGGCTCCTGGTGTCTGACCTGCCCTGGGGAAAAGAAGTAGGGCAGGCCAGATGCACCTGCGGCAGGGGAGAGGACTGATCTCAGGGGACAGATAGCCAGAGGAGAAGAGGTGGGTGAAAGTGCTGGAAATGCAGGTAGAAGGAGCAGGAAGCTGGGGCAGGAGCTGCCGATCCTTTGTTCCAGACAGTCCCCAGGCCATGTTGAGATGGGGGTAGGGGATGCCTGGGGGCTTCAAGGGGAATATTTGCTTGCAAGGATTATGGCCCAGTTGTGGCTGAGAGCTGGCAATCCCCTGGTGCTCTGCAGAGAGAGAGGAGCCGCCCATGAGTGTCAGACCCTGCAATAATCCTGTTCCTGTTCCCTCCTCCTTGTCAGTCTGTCCCTCAGCCCATCCCCATCCCCTTTTGTAACTGGCAGATCACAAGCTTCTCCCATGCTCCTGCCACATGCACTGCTGCCACCCTCCCCCTCAGGCTTGGCTCCAGATAAAGACTTCAAAGTATTCAGCATGGAGCTGCAGGAGCAGGTGGGGAAAGGGGGAGAGTGTTTAAATCATAAGCTGTTGACAGCAAGAGATTAATGATGCCTGACAGGAGTTAGCACTGCAAGCAAATTTGCCATGGCAATGGCACCCCCTGGTGAGACAGAGGAGCTGGTCCCCACGCTCCAGAGAGCATCTTCCCCTTTGTAGCCATTAATGCTGCTGTCTGTGGAAACCGGCTGTGGCCCACTGCCTCAGGCACCCCCGCCAGCACCTGCCAGCACCCAACAGCCACAGCAGCCCACGGAGCGGAGCTCCTCGGTTGCTCCCCCTGCAAACGTGCTGTCCCCAGCCACCTTTGCAGAGAGTCTCCCCAGGCCATGGGCTTTGCTGAAATGCATGAGCCAGCCACAGGCTTGCTCCACTGCCGCGTGCAGCCCAGTCACCCCTGCCAGCCCCATACCTGTCAGGGCACTGGGCAAATCCCATGGCCACCACTCAGAGGCAGCAGCCTCACGTTCTCTTTACTGTCCCCCTTTTTCTGGTGCACTGATCCCAGGCACAAGCAGGTGAAAGTTTCCATGACAAAGCAATACCTTTTCTCAGACCAAATGGGGAATTTCCTTCTCTGTCAGGTGTAATCCACCGTATCAACAACACTTAAAGCTTTTAAATACTTTCTAAAGCAGAATTCAGAGCTTGGAACCACTTGGGACAAATCCAAGCAAAGCAAATTAAATGTGTTCAAACACACATAAATTTGTGTCACCAATGAGGGTCCACTGTCACTGGAGGAATTCTGCCGTGCCCAGCCACAGAGCTCTGCATGCCTGCCCTGCAGATAGCCTGACTCCTGCCCTGCAGTTAGTAAACACTGGAGGCAAAGATGACATGCAGCTTTTCCCTTTTCTTCTTGATGGGGAGGTTTGTAGATGTGGCATTGAGCTGTTTCCCTCCCAGAAGCCTGACTTGTGTGGATCACTGGGACGTGGATTGCTCATCAGGCAGGCCATGACCTTGAAGGATGTTGCTTCAAGAGGTGTGAGGCCAGTAATGGGAAGCTGCTCTGTTGGAGGGTCTCTGAGGTAACACGTAAATGCAGATCATAGCATTAAAAGGCAAGAAAACTAGTTTAATTGTGTCTGGGTCATTAAGAGAACTGCAGCCACTTTCACAAGAAATAGCGGGACAAGAGGCTTCGAAGTCCAGTAGAAGTCAACATGTTAGCAGAGCAGTTATGCAGGCTGCAGCGTGCAGGGTAGTTTTCCTAGCCCTACAGGTTTCTCCTGAACGACATAGAGGTAACATCAGGCAGTGTCTTTTCCAGCATTCCTGGAAGCGCCGCACAAGAAGCCACAGTGACCTGCCCCAAGTCACACAGCAAAAATTACCCAGCGGCAGTCTTGTGTGCAGAATTCATTTTCCCCTCACTGCAATGCAGCTGTCTCTGAGGGGGCCCGGCAGTTCCTGCTGAGTGCCCAGCACTGTGATATGACATCTCCAAACAGGAAGGCAAAATGCAATTACTTCTTTGGGAGTACAGCCAGGATTTTGGGGCTAAAAATCCTGCTCTTCAGTGCCAGGAGTCCTGTCAGGACCTTGAGAAGTTGGTGGCAAGGCGTTGTGCTGTTGCATTAAATTGTTTGTTCTTTGGGGTCAGCAGAAAATTGCTTCCTGTGATTTTCCCTTTCGTCACTGTCAAGAGTCCAGGCACAGCTTTGAATTTACACGTATCGTATCGGAAAGGTGACACCTCCTTGAATGCAACTGGTCTGCTCTGAGGCAGGAGATGTATAAGAAGGCTAAGAGCTGGCTGAACAAAGAGAAGAAATGGGGTTAGAGCCATAAATCAAGCAGCAGGAGGTGAATGAGAGGCAGTGTAGCTTACTGGTGAGCACAAGGGTAGGATCGTGTCTCCCAGTTCTGATGCTAGTATGGATATGTTGCTGCTTTTCTCTGGGCCTCTGTGCAGAACAGGGACGATGCAAGCTTCAAAAATGCTAAGTACACGGGAAGAGGGAGAAGGGAGGGGTACCCTGAACCGATACACCAGACTCTCACATCTGCCCATTCTTCCCTGCAGAGCTTTGACAATGGTGATTCTCGCTTGGACTCCACTGAATTCCTGAAGTTTGTGGAGCAGAATGAGACCGCTGTCAACATCACCACCTACATGGACCAGGAGACCAACAAGCTGCTCAGGTGGGCAGTGGACAGGGTGCCAGAAGAAGGGCTAGGGGGTCAGGTGTGGTAGAAGGGGGCATGAAAATCCACTCATGGACAATATCAGTTAGGCCTTGCACTAACAAAGGTAGCTGTGTATGAAGTGGCTTCTCACTTGATTAGGTGTGGGTACCACCACAAGGAGCAGTCCCACCCCTACCCTTCGTGTTAGGCATGTATTCCAACACTCTTTTGCCTTAAATTTGGTAGGTATGCAGCCAGAAGGTGAGTTGGGTGACAGAAAATTTGTCTTCTATTTTATTTCCTAATAAATGGCCTTTCCAGTGGACTCTACTCACCTTTTGCCTGCTAGATCCAGCGCAAAGAAGATGGTGAGAAAACACAGCTCACAGACAGCCTGCAGTTAGAGCTGGTGCGTCACATGAAGGTGTAGTTTGAGAGGTTTCCCTTTGTGTGTGCGCCACTGCGTGCCAGGCTATGAGAACAGGCTGCTTGTGGTTATGCTGTACTTGCATCTCTACTCGCGTGACAGCATGTAGATGTCAAGAGGGTCATGTTCCTGCTGTTCTGAATATCCCCCAACTTCCTGGGCCTTTGCCCAGCAGAGAGTATTTTGTGACCGGGAAATTTTTTGTGACAAAATTTTTCTTTTGTCTGTATCCAGTGAGGTATCCGTACAGAAGCTGCTTCTGCCAGGCATCTCGGAGCCTTCCTGGTTATTACTGGTTTTATTCATCGGCACTCCGAAGCCAGCAGAGCAGGGACCAGCCTAGCGCAGCCCTGTGCAGAACATGCCTCTGTGTTTCCTTTCAGGGGACTCTGCGTAGATGCCCTCATCGAGCTGTCAGATGAAAATGCTGACTGGAAGCTCAGCTTCAATGAATTTCTCAAGTGCCTCAGCCCATCCTTCAACCCACCAGAGAAAAGTAGGAGCTCCCCACTTGTATTGGGGAACCAGAGGGGTCCTGGGAAGGGAGGAAGGAAAAGAGACCAGCTTTGGGCCAGACATTGGATGCTGTAACTCTGTTCCCAGAGATAATGTTGATACATGCCTACCTCGCATCCGACAGCATCCCGTTTGTCCCTGCATTGTGTCAAAAGTACTGTATTTTCTGTCCCAGAGCCCCCACCGCTCTTGTGATGAAAAAGGTTTGGATTTTAGAAACAACGGCATAGGTCAAATGGATATGGTATGCTCAGAAGGTCAAGGCATGTATTTAACAGTGTGGAGATAAATCATGTGAGGAGTTCACGTCTGGATAACTTAGGAAAGTCAGACCAGACCAAAGTCCTGCTACGCTCTGCCTTTCATACAGAGCGCCTCCCTGATGAACATCTCAGAGTTCGCTGTCCTTCCAAATCCTGCTTAGTGCCACAGTTCACGTGGAAGCAGCTTGCTGTTCTGCTGACCAGGCATGCCTGGCTGTTCGCCTGATTGTCCCCTCGGGGGGTGCTGGTCCAAAGGTGCCAGACTTACTGCAGTGGCACCGAGGAGCAGGCAGAGGCTACGCTTCCCAGGGAATATGAAGTTGAACCCTCTGTTGCCTGTTTCAGTGGGAAGCTAGGGAGGCTGCACCTCCCCCAGGAAACATCAGCACCTGGTTTCCACCTAACACCGTATGGGCCCTTGAGTGCTTTGGGGGCCTCGACCTAGACATATAATAGAGCTGTGAGAAGAAATGTGAGCTGAAATGAGAAATATTTGTTTTCCTTCCTTTCCCTCTCCCAGGGTAACAGCAATTACACAAATCATTTCCCCAACTTCTACCCACCTAGAACAGGAATTGTTTCAGAATAACCAAACTTTCCCCTTTGGGCGTACTTTTCCATGTATAGCAGATCAGAAAATTCAAACAAATCTCATATTTGGAATTGAGAAATTGAAATGTGTTGTTTTGAGGAAGCAAAATTACGTGTTTGACTTTCCCAAATTATTCTCTGCTTGATTTCAGATACCAAATTCAGCATGGAAGTTTTAGTCATTATGAAACTTTTGGTGGTTAGGGGAAGGAAGGCCTCCTCCAAAACCTTGTATCTCTTCCCTCCAAAGGCTTCTCCAAAGTATGTTACCTTTAGCCTGCTCACTATCTCACGATGACTGCCCTTGTTTTGTGCCTCTCTAGAGTGTGCCCTGGAAGATGAAACCTATGAGGATGGAGCAGAGACCCAGGTGGAGTGCAACCGCTGCGTCTGTGCCTGTGGGAACTGGGTGTGCACTGCCATGACATGCGAGGGTCCGTATGCTCTCCCGACAATTACTGTATTTGGTTTTGTACAAAAGAGATTTTTGCTTCTATCCTTCCGAGGCCACCAGCTATCCAGATTTCTTCTCTCTCCAGCTTTTCCTCAGCTTCTCTATGGGTGGCTTCTGCATCACACTCTCGTGCCCCGTGTTGGGCCAAACCCAAGCTGGTTCTGTTCTAGAGGTCAGAAAGTGTGTAACTGGGCTGGGGGCAGCACTGCTGGGGTTTGTAGTTTGGATTTGGTGTCGCAAAAATTCAGCACCAAATCTTCCAGACCTCTGTATCTGGCTGGCTTGGGGCATGCACAGACCACATAGGTCACTGTCTGCAACCATACGTGTAGGTGTGAGTAAGTCAGCTTTCCTGTCTGTGTGTCAGTATCCTCACTGTATCTGCGTTTACGCTATCCATAAAGCAGGAGCTAGGGTCCTGTCTTGCCCCAGGGGGGAGATAGGAGGCTTCATCCAGTAATGCCAAGAAAGCATTTTTGCTTCTTGTCATGAAAATTGTAGAAGAAAATAATCATGATGGAGATGAAGGGAGGTGGTGTTCATACTAAGGCAGGGTGGTTAGTCTGTCTGTTCTTCCTTTGGAAGGCCCTTCTTGAACTTTCACAGCCACGTTACAATTGTGAGAAGTCGTGGTTAGGTTGTGAACGATGGCTCTCTGTGTTGCCTTCCCACAGATGGTCCAGGGCCAGTGGAAACCCAGCTTTCCCCTGCCTTGGGAAAGGCACGGGTCCTCCTCAAGGAGCTACGTCTACCCTCCCAGCACTGCACTGCATTTTCCTGGCCTTCTTCCCTAGAAACCAGGCTTTTGCTTGAGCTTTGTTTTCAGTGTGGTGCGGGAGCTGTCAGCAGTGTGGTAGTTCAGCTCTCTAGTCAGTAGTTTGGCCAGAGTAGGAGAGAGGGGAACAGCAACGAGTATGCACAGGGTTTCTTTCATGGTTATCTGGCCTTCTGCTGCAGAGGCTCTGGGATCGCCTCAGCCCAGACCTGGCTGTGGCAGCAAGGAACTCACCTCAGAAGAGGTAACTGGGATACTGGTAGAGCTGCCAGAGGAGCTCTGCGTAGGTCTCGGAGGTTAAGGAACAGAATGAGAGACTCTTGCTGCCTACTTCGTTCCCTGCATCCATGGCAGAAGCATGCAATGGGACAATTCCTTGACTTTCTGCCCATGTCAGAGCAGCAGAGGGGTTAGAGGTTATTGTCAAAGGGATAATGAAAGCAAAGAGTCAGATCAGATACATCAGCAAGTTGCATATCCACTGAGCGAAATTACCTCTTCATTAGGCATCAGTTACAGCACTGAGCTTCCATTTATTTACTACAAGAGGCCAAGATGTTTGAACTCATTCTAGGTGGTGCTTTTAAATAATATGCAGCCTCTTCCTTGTGGTTTTATTATTTACGATGTGGGAGAGACGGGGGCAGACTGGATACCCAGGTTCTGAAGTCCCAGGCAGCCACAAGGCCCGTTCTCTTCCTAAGAAGCCAGCCCATACCCTCCTCCAGCAAAGCCTTGCAAAGCTTGAGGTGCGCTGTGGCCAGCCCCCCTCTTTTTGTTCTACATGGTTCAGCCTCTGAAATTTCCATCCCCTACTTGTGATAATGCTGAACTCTGTTTCTGTTTGCAGGGAAGAATGAGAAGGTGCCTGCTCAGAGACAGCGACCTGATCAAGACTTGACTGAGGAGGAGCTGGCTAGATACATTCAGGAACTGCAGAAGCATCAGGTTAGCGTGAGGCTGGGAAGCTCTGCTTGTACTACACCTCTCCTTGCTAGAGGCGTTCCCTCTGCTTCTGTCGCTTGGGGACTTCTGGTAGAAGGGGGAGCACAGTAAAGGGGGATCTCTCTTTGCCTGTGGGGACAAATCCAGGTGTGAGGCTTTGAGACGTAAGCCAGTGTCGGCGCTGCTTGTGGATGGACCAAAGGCTTCAGGGCACTGCCAGCTCCTGTGTTGGTGCAGAGCTTCACTTTTGTGCTCTCTTTCTCTAGGAGACGGCTGAGAAGACCAAGAGAATGAGCACCAAGGAGATGTAAGGGGCCTCCACACCGGAGGAGCCCAGGAGGATGGGCCCAACCTGCCACCCTGTCCTCCAGTGCTGATCTCAGTATGCACAAGTGTCTGCTACAGTTGCCCAGTCACAGATATTTACATTGTATAGCGATGGGTTATTTGTTTTGTAATACACAGAGAATGGGGCCAGGAAAGGGGAGTAGAGCCCACCTGTTCAGGGAGCTTCATTGCTGGGGCCTTCGAAGGCTCAGAGGGACTTACGGCAGCCTCTGGGACCCTTTCCCAGATCAGGCAGCTGCTCCCTCCAAAAATTAACAGGTATTTCTTGTTCCCCTGGATCCGGGGAAAGGACGGAGGTCAGTGCTGGATGGAAAAGGGGGTCTTCAATCGATAAAATTTTCAGCACCAGCCTTGGCTGCAGAAATACGGGCCTGGCGGTTTTGTGGCTGAGCACGTGTGCTGCAGGGCATCATTAGCCAAGGACCTTGCCCTGCTTACCCTCCCTTTTGGTTCTTGCTCCTCAAAGCTGGTCAGCCTGGTGTGACACCTGGAAGTCGTGGTGCCATGCTTCTGGCATGAGTCCAGCACGTTCCTCCTTGCTTTCCACCACTGTCCCCAGCAGCTCCTCCAGTACATTGTGGGCTCCAACACAACATGGTTCCTTTTGACCTCATCTCACTCTTACTCTCCCTGCCCCCTCCTTAGAGGTGCTATCGTGTTTTTTTCTTATCACATTGACATGCTGACTCCCCCTTTTGTTTTGGTTGTTTGGGTTTTTTTATTACTTTATTTCCTATGGTAGTAATTCAGCTTTTGTATGTTTCGTAGCTCTAGGTCTTTCAAGAAAACCCAGCCTGTGGGTTTTTTTTTTATTGACAGTGCTGTAATGCCCATACACAGTTTGTATCGCACTGCGCTCAGACACCGCAGACACCACAAGCAACTTGTGAGCCCTGCACTACAGGGTATTTCTCAGCTGGGGATAGCAATGTCCCTCGTGGGAAGAAGAGACAGGGCTGGATGTAGTTAGTTTCACCAGGCACAGATTGACACTGCAGCTCTCTAGCTCTTGGTCCCTTAGCTAGCATTGACCACGTGCTCAAGGTCCATGCTCAGGCCTCTCTAAATTGCCCAGAAAGAAGTGCCAGGTAGTCTAGAGACAGAAGGACCGGGCCATCCTGTTAGTAGGGTATCTTAAAAGACTTACCTACATGGAAATCTGTTTAGTGGGAGTCTGGGCTGTTAGCCATCATCTTGGGCTTTCCATTTCCATCTGGGATGAGGCAGCAGCATTATTCTTTGATTCCAGCTCTGAGTTTGGAGTCAGGGCTGGAAGCCTCATTACTGATGCATTTTAGAGTGTCTTTGATCAGACCATCTCTAGCCACCCTCACATCCATCCCTTCATGGGTCTTTTTTGTCTGTTTTGTTTCTCAG
The DNA here is from genome assembly GCF_963210335.1 of Falco punctatus. Taxonomy (NCBI): domain Eukaryota; kingdom Metazoa; phylum Chordata; class Aves; order Falconiformes; family Falconidae; genus Falco; species Falco punctatus. The sequence continues at coordinate 3,147,004 of NC_137585.1, forward strand.
AGCATTGGTCCTAGATAGATACAGATAAAATGCTGTTTTGTTGACAATCACCTCTGTAGCCTCAAGCCCAGCTCATTTTCTCCTGCAGTTGTCGAATGTACTTCATGCACTCACACACCTGAACATCTAGTTTCCACGTTCCCTTCATGCCCCAGCTGTGCATCCCAAGCAGTTGCATGTACCCCGAGATGACTGCTAGTGACTTCCATCTTCCCTCTGTGAGCAACTTCAGCGGTTGTTGCCAGGTTTCTTGCAGTCCCTAGTGCTTCCTCAAGCAAAACTCCACTTGCATCTGCAAAAGAAACGTTCTGCTTGAGTGAAGGTCAGCAGGACTTTTGTCCCAACCTTCCCCTTTTTGCACAGCGCTTTCCTTGGAGAGGAAGAATGAACTGGTACGTAGCACATGTAGGAAGAGAGGAAGGCTTGGTCCCTCCTGTGGTCTTGCCTGTGAGCCAGGTTTATTAAAGGCTCTCTGGTCTTGTACCTGTTTTCCTGTTGTGAACCCAGAGGATTCCCATTGCCTTTGGCACAGTGCCGCACTTCCAGTGAGAATCATAATCTACCCCGCCGTGCTTGGAGGTTTGGGCATAGTAAATACAAAAGGGGGCTGGTTCTTTTCCCATGGGGGTCTGGATTTGAGAAGCTGTTGCCTGTGAAGGTGAGGGGAATGCATCCACAGGAGCTGAGAGTAACATGGACAGCGCTGCACTGGGACAGAGTCACTGTGTTCTGGTGGCACTGGAGGAAGCAGTTGGTGGAACAGGAGCACCCGTTAGGTGTGCCCTGTTAGGAGCACCCTTGCTTCTCCCCAACTGTATGAGCAAAAGAGCCTCATGTGCTGGATCTGGCAAAAGAGCCTCATGTGCTATTCTGACCCCACTCTGAAAAGCAGTTTGTGCCTCCCAGCTCACTTCCTTCCAGCTTGGATCATTAAAGTGCCTTAGAGAAAACAACAGCTTGCCTTAAAGGCTTTCCCTGGATGGGGATAACATCTTATTGTCCAGACAGGAATATCTCCAACTGGAGGAACCAGAGCACACGCAGGAGCTCGGAGGCTAATCCACTGCAGAAGGGCTTGTGTAGGCTGCGTTAACGCAATGCGTTCTCTGGTCCCCTTCCTGTCTCGTGTGGATGTGCTGTTGTGAGGATGGCTGCTGGGGACAGCTGGAGAGATGGGTGCTGGCAGTTGAGGTTTACAGAGCTTGTGCTTGCACCAAAGGCGGAGGGGTGGCTGCTAGCTCGGGCGAGGCGAGCTGGGCTCTCTGACAAGCTGTACAGCCTAGCCTCGGGTAGCCTGGGCCAGCGGGGCAGGAGCGTCCGAAATGGGCCCCCACGGAAAGGGCCGCTGCCTGCAGAGTCTTTTCTTCCTTGTGCTCTGCGGAGCCTTTTCCTCCTTGCGCCCTCAAAGGGAAGTGCAGAGAGCGATGCTGGTTCTAAGGGCTACAGTCCCCAAAGGGGACCGAAACATCTCGCCTCGCCATGCCGAGGGGAAGGGCAGCGTTAGGTGTGCGATGCCCAGGCCGTACCCTGCAGCAGGCTGGTCGGTTGGTAACTTCTGCAGGGTGACATGGCTGCTGGGGAAGGAAGTGCTGGATTCCAGCCGTTGCCCTCTGGGACAATTGCTGTACAGACTGCAAGGGGCAGGGAAGGCATTTGGTTTGGGGTTTGGTTTTTGTTGTTCTCTTTCCAAAAAAACCAAATTTAAGCAACAAACAAAAAAGTCCCACTCCTCCCTTTGTATTCCCTCCTGTACATGTGTGAAATTTATCCGTATTCTGTAGGTTTCCTTAGTGCACTTATTTTACTTGATTTTGTAATTTTTTTTTGAAGCAGGGGGGTTTGGATATTACTGCCAAATAAATGAAACAAAATTTAAAAAACAAGAGCTGTTTTGTTTTATTTCTTACAAGCCATATTCCTCATTTTCCTCTTCCCCCAAAAAAAATAAGCTGTCTTTTTGCATGTTTATATGCAGCTCTCAATGTGCCTGACAAATGCGAGACACAACTGTCTCCGGTTTGTATCTGGGGAGCCCGGGGTACAGCAGAGAGAAGTGGAAAGTTGTAATTGTGTGGCAAGGTAGCGGCAGAGATGCAGCTGGCAGCCGCGACTCCTGCCTCCCAGCCACACGCTTTCAATGAGGAGATTGCTCCCTGAGGCTCTTAGTATCCCGTTCGTTCCCCTGGCACACGCTCCGTCTGTGCTGCTGGGAAAGAAAATCTTAGCAGCTCTCCACACGTGATGTGGTCAGAAGATGAACTAAGGTCATGCTGCTGACAGAAAGGCAAACCACTGCAGAATGGGAAGAATTCAGAGGGACATAGGCAGTCAAATACGGGGCAATCGCTATCCCATGTGGCATCAGGGGAGCCTCAGCTGGCGTGCCTTCCGGTTTGGGCAGTGCCTTTCATGGAACGGGTGGATCAGGTGGGAAGACCCCAGAGGCAAGTAAAAATAATAACTAAAGGTCTTGAAAATGTGACTTACAAGGACAGACCAGAAGCCTTAGGCACAGTTAAGGAGGAAGGCTCTGAATGGTTGTCTTCAGGTGGAGACTGCTACCAAGGTGAACATACCCATCTCACTGTGCTGGATGGAATGCTAGCTTCAGTTGTGGCAGTCAAGGCAGGTCTAGGTGAGACATCAAGGAATGCTTCTGAAAGCCCAGGTTAGCAAAGAACTGGAAGACGCTTCCTTGATATTTCAAAGATTTCCTCCCTGTATGGATTTTAAGAAAAGACTACAATAACCAACTACCGGGACCAGACCAAGTATAGCTGACCCTACCCTAAGGTGGGAGAACAGGCTGGTGACCCTCCTGATGTCCCTTCTGTTTCTGATATGACCTTACCATAGGTCTGGACAAGGCTGAATAGCCAGGGTCACCTTTGCTGAACTGAATGATGAAACGGCCTTCAATGGTGTCATATAACAGAAGCATAATTTCTTACCATTCATGTCCCCCGTAACTGTATTGGACTTAGCGACTTCTGCTACTGTGAGTTCTTCTAAGGAACTGACAGTCTGACAGAAGAGAAGGCTGCCTTGCTTTGTTTCACTTGGTGTGTTCATTCCAAAGCTGTTTAAAAAAAAACCACACAAACATTGTCTCTTAACATGTTACTTTTCACACCAAATGGCCCCTTTAGGGTGTACCAGCTGCTGCTGATGCAGCCTTAGCTGTGGCGTTCCCTGCCCGTTCCCTGCCCGTTCACTGCTCAACTGCAGAGTGCGTCTGCTTTATTACTTTAATTTCTAGTGCTAGACTTTCCAAGGATTTTATAAGAAAGGAAGTGTCATCCACGAATTTAGCTAGATGGCACAACAAATACTTTGCCTGGTGCATCATGGGTGCTTACTGAAGCAAAATGATTTTGGGGTGGGAGAGAGGAAAAGCCAAGTCTGTTGCCCACTGCTAGCAGAGGCCTGACAAAAACTCCAACTGTCTGTTTATGGAGGGAAGCACATCTGAATATTAGAAAGTTGCTGCACTATAGCTACGCACACTTGACTGCTTCACAGTTCTGCAGCACTGTTAAGCTTCAAACTGAGAAACAGGCTATTTAAGTGGTTGATCAAGACTCTGAACTGCATTTTTAAGGTCTTCATTAATTTTAATTCTGAAGATGGGAGCAAACTGATGTATAATAAGACTCAGCTCCTGAAAAATACTGAACCAGTTCATAGGAGACAACTTTGGGAGAATGCAGACTTAAAGCACTGCAGAAGACAGGAGCAAAATCGAGGTGACCTTACTCCTGTGCTTTCATAAACCCTTCCACAAACTGTCCTGATCCAGCTGAAACAGCACAACCTTTACAGAGTGGGCAAAATTATATTGAAAAAATATGTTTATATATTGCACCTGTAAATCCGTAGAAACTTATAAAACAAATTAAACAAGTCCAATGGCAGGTGACCTGTTCATGCCCACCCACTCTAGCATACCCCTGCTCGAAGGCTGAATGCAGCCCTGACAACTCCTGCTCTCAGGAATGGGAGCCAGCACTTCAAAATATTTGTAGTGGTAAAATCCCAAGTTCATAGGAGCACCAAAGGAAGGACAAGTGGACCATGGGTTTCACCCATAATATTCTGGACGCCTTTGAACTCAGCATTGTTACTGCTTCACGTGTTGTTTTTAAACTCTTGTCTGATGCAAACCAACCGTGGGCTGTTTGTGTTTCTTCCACTCTAAGATGACAGAGACTTTTGTGTCTACGAAGTACTTTAAGCAGGTGGGCAATTGCCACCCCCTTCTTTTTGGTTCCTCTACATATCATGAGTGTTTAAGCCCACACTTTGTCAGGTCAAAAGTACCCTTGGGCTGTGAATCTTCTCATTGTCATCACGCGCTGCTGCTGCTGCTTCTTCCAATGGGTGATTACTGATTACACCGCTGTTAACCTGTGTCCAAAGGGCGATGAATTGAAATCGCAAATCTTGAGTTGCCTGTTCGTGTGTGGGTACACCCAGGGTCAGCTCCACATCGAGCTGTAACCTGCACCAGGCCTCTCCACCTGACAGACTTGGGTGTAGCAGATTAACTCCCACCAATGCCCTGGTGCGGGATTAAAACTGTCTTTTCACATCCAGGCAAGGAGATACACCCAGGTACTTCTGGGGGGCACCTCTGTTGTGCTCCTCCAGCAGCAGATCCGCAGGGACTGAAGCAGACACACCGTGGCCACAAGGCCGGGATGTCACAGGCCGGGACACCACAGGCCGGGTGACCACAGGCCGGGACGCCACAGGCCGGGATGCCACAGGCCGGGATGCCACAGGCCGGGATGCCACAGGCCGGGCTCCGCCGCCAGCAGCTGCCACAGAGGCCTTGTGCCATACAGGGGACTGCCGGTGCCTTTCCCTCGGGGCCTGAGGGTGACTGAAAAGGCGAGGAGGAAGGCTGTGTTTTTAATTTTTCAGTCAGAAAGAGTCAAGAGCTTTAGTATCCGGCTCCAGTGAGAGGGCGTAAGAGCCTGTGAAGGGAGCAGGTGCCATTTCCAAGCCCCCCGCGGACACCCAGCGGTTCTCCAGCAGCCCGGCTGAGCCAGGCCCGCCGGCAGCGCGCTGTAACGGTAGCCCGGGGGGCGAGTACCGGTCCCACGGGGTCACTAACCGGCCGCCTGGGGTGCCGGCCAACCCTGCACATCTCCGCAGACGCGGCCGCCGGCCGCCCCGCCTCCGCACCTTTCTCGCATGCGCGTTCCGGGGCCGCGACGAGGTTCTCTCTCTTCCTGCCGTCCGCCCGCGGGCGCCCCGCAACCTGCATAAAGATCTCTCGCCCCTCTGCAGCCGCGGGGGCCGCTCTCTCCTCAGCGGGCGGCGCGCCCGGGATCGAGCATAGCACCGTAGGGCCGCGGGGTGGGTGAGGGGGGCGGCGGAGCTATTCAGATTCCGGGGTGGGGCGGGGCGGGGCGAGGCGTGGGAGACCCCGGGGTGACGCAGGGGCGGCGGCGGCGCGCGGGGACGGCGGGCGGTGCGGGCGGGATGGCGGCGGCGGGCGGCGCGGCCCCGCAGCCGGAGCCGGAGCTGGAGCCGGAGCCGGAGCCGGAGCGGCGCGGCCCGGCGGCGGAGGGCGAGGAGGAGGCGGCCGAGGCGGAGCTGGCGGCCGAGCTGGCGGCGCGGCGCAGCGCGGAGGCGCGGCGGCTGGTGCTGTCGCCGCGGCGGCTGTCGGGCCCGCTGCCCGCCGGGCTGTCGCAGTGGTTCCCGGCGCTGGAGGTGCTGGACGTGAGCGGGACGGGGCTGGCGGAGCTGGGCGCCGAGCTGCTGGCCCTGCCGCGTCTCCACACGCTCCTGGCCAAGAACAACCGGCTGGGCGGGCCCGGCTCGCTGCCCAAGGGGCTGGGGCAGGCCCCGCTCGGCCGCTCCCTCCGCGTCCTCAACCTCAGCGGGAACCGCTTCGCCGAGGTGCCGCCCGCCCTGCTGGGGCTCCGCGGGCTGCAGAGCCTCAGCCTCGGCGGCAACCGCCTCCACGGCATCCCGCCCGACATCCAGGAGCTCCGCAGGTGAGGGCAGGGCGCCGGGCGAGACGGGCCTCCCGCGCCCCCGGGGCCGGGCCTGGGCCGTTGCCCGGCGGGGGTGGGGGGTGAGGGAAGCCCCGCGGCTGCCAGGTAAACCCAACCGGATTTTCTGGCCACCGCCGGCAGCACGCCTCGCACCTCGCTCCCACTCGGGGAGTGAGTTTTGCCCAGCCTCAGCTGTCTCCAGGCACTGCAGCCGCTAACGTGGCTCTTCCCCTTGGCCAGGCTCAGTTGCCAACCACTGGAGCCGCTGGCCGGGCGGACAGTGGGCACAACGAGCGGCTTGCTTGGGATTTCCCAGTCCGCCGGCTGCCTTGGTGAGGGGAGGCTCCTCGGAACGATGGCACGGTTGGTAGGAGCATTGGCGCACAGCAGGCACCCCATGGCTCTGCTCTAATGCAGATCTCTAGGCGAGAGCAAAATAAAACCCCTGGTCTCTTGCAGCTGGTGGCTGTGCAGTGGGCTGCACGGGGAAACAGAGATCTGGCTGTGGCTCGTGCAGACAATAGGGCCTTTCTGATACAGCTCCAGTCTCATCAGGGTGCTTGCTGGCATTGGGGGGGGGGTGTTGTGTTTCTCTCCACCCCTCTGGCTCATGTAGATCCGGCAGATCAGCTGACAGGCCTTCTGAAGCGTTGATCCCTGGGCCGCGCTCGGATGCGGTGGTACGTGTGGCTCTGGGGCTGGGCCAAACAACCGCAGGCCCATGGCATGGAAACCCATGGCTGAATCACGGCAGTTCCTACCATCTGTTCCCACCCCACCAATGCTTGGTAGGACTGGGTATTGACTGCCCACGTTGACCTGGGGTAGGTACATCTGAGGCCTGGCCTCCTCCTGGGCAAGCTGGAGGCCGTGTTCCGACTTGTGTGTTACGTGCAGGCACTTTGGTGAGTCCTGCTGGTTTCTCATGCCGCAGACTAGCCCCTGCGTGGCTCTGTGCTAAGGCTCTGGGTCTGAACTCTCTTTGCTCCAGCTCTTTGCCAAAGGACTCACCTGAGGCAGCCTCTTACGCAAATTCCAGCAACCTTGACCCTAAATAGCTGGATTTGCCCTGATGGCTCAGCAGAGCTGCATCCAGTGGAAGCACTGGATGTTGTGTGTGGGATGCTGTCTCCCACGGCCTGAGGTAGGCAGGTTGTGCCAGAGCTGCTTGAGTGCTGGTAGGATATGGTTTTGTCTGCTGTAATGTAAATACAGTTGGGTATGTGACTTTTGCCCAGGTGCACCTCTTGAGGATCTGGAGCAATTGTGGGTTAAGTGAAGTTAGAGAGATGCTATGAGGCATTTTGAGTGGGATGCGTCCTGCGTTGGGGCTGTCAGGAGAAGGAGGAACCTCAGCTTTCTCTCTGTTCAGTAGCCGTCGCTTCAGGGATAATGAGGGAAATGAGGACAGCGGCACCAACTTCAAAGGAGAGGAGGCCGATGGAGGAGGACAGTTGTGTGGGAGATGATGCCTCTGTGGCATGCCTGGTAGCATCCAGGATGTGGTTGGGATCTGGTTGTTGCTGCCACCTCTGAGGCAGAGGCTCCCTGCTGCTGCTTACACGCTGTCATCTGTGGTTGTGATTATTTTTTTTTCTTTTTTCCCCAAGAAAACAAACCTCAGCCCTGCTTTTTGTTACACTGCTGACCTCAGGAAGATAATCAGGCTGCATAGCACTGCACATGATGCCCCAGTGGGCTATGCTCCGTGCTGTACCCCTGTCAAATTCCTGGTGCATGGTTATTCTGCTTTGTTCCTCTGGCCTGCCCTGAAGAAGGGCTTCGGTTTGTCCTGTCCTGCAGCTTTTCTTGGGCTGGTCATGCTTGAACCCCAGAATTCTGAGAAGGTGAATGGGGACAAGACTATTGAACTGTCTGGTTATCGTTACAAAGTGATGTGTCAGGTAGAAAAACGAGACTAGACCCAGCTTGTGTCTGCTGCCCGCGTAATTACTGCTAACTCATTGAACTTCTGCTAATGTGTCACCATAATATAATTGAACTTTAGCTCAAGATAGCGAATTGGTGCTCCACCAGGATTGTCAACTTCTTTACCACTGTGCCATCAGTGACTCTTCTGTATCCGGGACTGCTCAAGTAACCAAAGGAAGCGGCACACTTGCCTGCCAGAGCTGGGAGAAAACAATGCTTTATAATCTAATGTTCCTTCAGAGGGAATCCTGAATCTACTCACGGGGAGCCAGATAACCAGTGACCCAACACACTTGCCAAAAAAATAGTGAATATGTAGAGAAACTGTTGCTAGATCCTCCTCTCGCCTGCCAGCAAGAGGGGTGTCTGCAGTGTGAGTGTGCGTGGTGTTGAAGTGGGTAAAACGAGCCTGAGTGAGGACAGAGCAGAGCCAGCTGCTGTGGCAGGGCAATTCGCTTCTGCGCTCTGGGCTGGGAGGCGGCATCTGGTGTAGGTGTTGGGGCTTCTGTTAACCTCGCAGCTCAAGCCGCAAGGGTCCATCTCGCTGTTGCTGGCAAGCCAAGACTCTGAGCCTTTTTCCAGATGCAACTTCCCATGAAAAACATTTTTTTCATGTCGTATGATCTCTGAGACCACAGAGGAATGAATGCAAACAGCACTTTGATAGGACACGTTCCTCCTGCTGGTACTTGAGCTCCTGAGGCCAGCAGTGCTCTTCTTCCTGTGACCCTGGCAGCTTCCCATTTGCTCCAGTCACTGATTATAGAGCAAAGCAGAGCTGCAGAGATCTAGAAATACTACTTATGTTTCCAGGGAACGTCTGAGCTCTCGTGAAACTTTAAAAAAATTCTTGATAACTAAGCAGTTAAGTCTTTCCTCTGCACCCTGTAGTTTCCTGTTGTAGTTTCTGAAGGGGTAGCATGTTGGTTTTAGCGAAGGCCAGGTAACTCCTGCAGCAGGTAAGGAACCTGCATGGTGAAGTTGAAGGACTAGAAAGCTGATGGGTCTGATATGCCAAAGGAGAAGGAACACGCTGGCAGCTACAGAGGCAAAGGCCCTGGAATGAGACACGTGTGCCGTGCGGTGTTACTCACATGAAGATAATAAATCTTCAACTTCTCAGAAATCTGGGGTCAGACGTTCTGTGCAAAAACTTTTCCCTAGCATGTTCCTGGTGATCTGGCAAGCTAATAAAAAGCAATTAAAAACCACAACCGGTCCTGCTGCTGTCTTGTCTTACTCCTTCCAGCTTCGGCTATCTGCCCCATCCTTGCCCACACAAATCTTTGTGTGCAGTGCAGGATCCTGCGGGGAAAGTGAGTGCCTTTCGCCTGATTATCAGTTACCTCCTAGGCTGTTGTAGAAGTACCACCCATAGATAGATGTCCTGCTGCTTCAGACTTCTTCGCACTGCTTCATCGGTGGATGATCATGATTGCTCTGGTGATGGCAGCAGGATGATGCTGATCATAGCATGCTGGCACCAAGGCTCAATAGCCTTTGATTCATGTTTTCCATTAGGAAAATGCAACTCTCTTTCCTTCCAGTTCCACCATAGGTGTCTGTGGTGACCAGCAACAGCCTCATGTTTCTGAGAAAGGTAAGTGTGGGCCCTGCTGAAGGCTTTTGTTAAGTTATGTTGAGGCTGTGCCAGCTCCTTCGGTAAGCCCGCCACCCCTGGTTCAGGCAGCTAGCCGTGTCAGCACAGTGCAAGACCTCAATTGCAGCATTGGCTGTTGCTGTGAATGTCGAGTAGGAAATGCTCCAGGTAGGTGAGAGCAGCTCTCTTTGCATTGCTTTCCTGTTTGGTACCAGATAAAAGATGAGCTTAGCATAGGTAGACCGAAGTGTCATCTTTTCTGTAGTTCTCCCTCCGACACTGACCTTGCTGAGTTTTTGGCGTGAGATGTTACAGGCAGTCGCTCGCTCTCAGACTCAATTCACAGCCCCCCGCAGCTCCTGAACTGTGATCTGTGTAGGCATCCCACCGCTGCACTGGCTGGGTCTGTCCTTCCTCTGCTGATCCAGCTGGGGATGCGCTGAGGGACAATGTGTGTTATGGCTGGCGAGCTGGAAATGTGGTTGTCTACTTGTCCCCGTTCTGGACGAAATCTGTTTGGCAAGTCTGGTAAAACACAGCTCTGATGCTTACTGTCCAACTGTGGCTTTTGACTTAAGGGTGCGTGGATTGCCCTCGTCAGCGTGCACGCCTGCAAGTGTCCCATAAAGAGAAAAATTCTCAAGAGCTTAGTGAAATGAAGTTAATACCTTGAATCTCCAGACGTGAATTTCAGGTTTAGTCTGACTCTTCCAGTGAATACTCTCATGCTCAGTAGAGCACCAGGAGCAGGTGGAAAGAGCTTGGAAAAGAGCCAGGCTCTTCCCAGGTGTCTGCCGTGCATGCTGCTTTCCTTCTTGCTTGGATCCCTCTAGTAAAGCCCAGTTGTGCAAGGGCTGGGATCAAAGGCCTCAAACGCCTAACTGGATTCATCCAAGTTTTGTGTAGAGGCTTAGGTGCCATGAAAACCAGAGTATTTGCTTTTATTTGTGGGTAGTATTAAGCGTGTTAGACAAGCATACGCTTAAGAAGGGCTGTTACAGTGTGGGAAAAACGGCAAGGGAAGCTTTGATAAAGATACAGCATTAGGAAATCTGCTTGCTGCCTCCCTTTTTCTTCCCCTCTTCAAACGTTTTGCAAATAGTTTTCAGACAACTGTTTGATCTTAAATTTGCGTGTCAGCAAAGGCTATGCAGTTCTCTCAGGAATTAACAAATTGCAGAACAGGGTTAACAGGAGTGTACTGTGGGCTGCTTTTAAATTCCTGCCTTGCATGAGCCTCAAAACTGCCCTGGAAATTTCTTGCTAAAAAGTTTATCTTAAAAAGACCTGGAGCTATTTCAGGCTCTGTTGTTTCTTTTTAGATTACCTATTTAGATGCATCTGTTTGATGTCAGCTGTTAAATTTTATCCAAAGAAGCATCTGTGGGGAAAGAGGGTGGATTTAAAATTTGAGTATCTTCCATGCCAGGAGACATTCTCCCCTTGAAACACGACTATGAAAGCGTGGTAATTGATAGGGTATAAAAAAATACCTCGAGTGTGTAGAGTGGGCTCTTATTTACTGGGTGTTTTGGGGCTTTTTGATTTGTTTTGTGGTATACAATGACCTGGAAACCTTAAGGACATACTCAAGCAGAAATGTACGGTCTCTTGGCACGTTAAACTTTGCTGCCGCAACCTGAATGGATTCATGTTTGGGCATTTCCCCACTCTAACAGGATTTTCACTGCCACCCTGCAACCTGGTGGTGTGAAATCCCCTGCCAGAGAGGAGTGACACACGAGGGGCTTGTGTTGTAGTTTAACCCCAGCCAGTAGCTAAACATCACGCAGCTGCTTGATCATTCCCTCCGTGGGATGGGGGAGAGAATTGGGGAGGGGGGAGTAAAATCAGTGAGTTGAGATAAAGACAGTTACTAGGGCAGAAAAGGAAGGGGAAATAATACTAAATGATAAAAGGATTAGCATATACAAAACAAGTGATGCATAATGCAGTTACTCACCCGCTGACCGATGCCCAGCCGGTTCCCAAGCAGCAGCCTCTGACCAGCTTCCCCCCCCAGCCCCCTCCCCAGTTTATATACTGAGCATGATGTCCTATGGTATGGAATATCCCTTTGGTCTGGTTGGGTCAGCTGTCCTGGCTGTGTCCCCTCCCAGCTTCTTGTGCCACTCCAGCCTGCTTACTTGCTGGTAGGGTGGTGCGTGAGAAGCTGAGAAGTCCTTCATCCAGTGTAAACCCTGCTTAGCAACGTTACCAACATTACTCTTATCCTAAAGCCAAAACATGGTGCTATACCAGGTGCTAGGAAGAAAATTAACTGTCCCAGCCGAAGCCAGGACAACCTGGCGTGCTGGCTGCTCCTTGGCACAGCTCGTCCTGGCTGTGCGGAGCGAGGGACCTGCTGGCTGTGAGGCTGAAAGGGTCTCGGGCTTTTTATTAGTGCATTTGTAAACATTGCTAAAAGACAGGAGAGAAAGTGTCGCCCCCCATTAGTTGCTCTGTCAAATGGAGGGGTTTTTTTCAATTTTTCTGAAGACGGGATTTGCTAGTGGTTGTCGCCTCTTGAAACTTGTTCAGCCAGAGCCTGTGTGGCAGGTTGGAAGCACGTAATTTATTCTACCTTCAAAAATAGGAGCCGAGCTTACATTTGTTTGAGGCTGGCTGATCTCTCTTTTTTTTCCAAGTTCCTGGACTGACTTTTGAAAGTACAGAAAAATTCCAGCTCTCCCTCTGTGTACACAGTGATGCATGAGACCTTAGCCGGCTTGTCCAAACGACTACACAGATTAATGATTGTCAGAAAAACTGGGTCTTGGTGTGAAAGGTTAGTTAGAAGTATTGGCTGAGCTCCGTCCCGTCTCTACTGTGGTCCTCCTGTGAAAAAACGATAACCGTGGTGGATTGCCTTGTTGCAGGCTCTTTCGTGAGGAGGGCAGAGCTCAGCGCTCTCTTGCTCATACTGAGCAGCAAGCTGCCCTGCGAGTAGGACATGTGGGGAGCCAGCGTTGCCGTGGCCTCTGCGTATGCGCTGGGTATGGCACAGGATCAGGCTGGGAGCAGATGAGCTGGGAACAGACTGTGGCCCCGGTGGTGTGGTTGGCGCTCCTTGCAGAAGGGTTGCATCCCGTGGAAGTCCTTGCCTGTGTCGTGATTCGCTTCGCTCAAGCAATTCTTGACGCTTCAATTTGATGCAGAAATGACTGGTGTTATTTTTTTCCATCTTGCTCAGCCAACACTAGGATCTAGCAAATTATATTTTGGGGACAGGAGTTACACATCCCTTTTGCCTACTGAGCCGTGTTTCAGTGGAAGCTGTAAGAACAACTTTAAAATAAGTTTCTTTATAGTTTCAAAACCTCCTCCCTGTGCTTTTTTAAATAAATATACCGTCTAGTTCATATCTTAAATTGATGTTGGAAATTCTGAATTTGCTGTACTAGACTGGGCCCAGGGACTTGTTAGTCTGCTGACCTCAAAAAAGTGTTTCAGAAGATCGGTAAAAAGAAAAGAATTTTTAAGAAACCCTTTGCTGCCAGTGAAGGAGTTCCCTTATTTAGTGGAGTTTTTTTTTAGTTAGAAGCAGTTTGTCGTGTGATTGTTGGAGCTTTACGTCCTAGCTAGTATAACTGAGTGTTCTTATTACTCAGACTTTGCAAAGAATGGATTTGAAGGCTGTGAGTAGTTTGTAGGCAGTGCTTTTGCCTGCTTAGTTTGCACAGTAAACTTACACGTTTCGGGCCTCGCAATGACTCTCAGAAATATTTTTTACTATGTATTTTGCACCCGTCTTCTCCTCCTCCTGGCAGTATATGTTTTTATACAATGTGGCTTTACAGACATGATTGTCTTCAGACACAGAGGATGAAGAGTTAATTATTCATTTCTCCTAGGAAGTGGAAACTTGTACACATCTAAACCTTGTTTAAACATTGAAATCCACATTACTAGAATTCCCTTGCCCAACAGTTTTCAGTGTGGGCTCCAGCAATGGCATGGAGTTAAAATACGCCTAGGAATTGTGTGGTCAGCAGTTAAGTCCCTAATGAGAGCCGAGCAGCCTAAATCCACCTTGGGAGACAATGGAAGCTGAAGGAGGAATTTTGGTTAAAACTTGGGGCTTTGTGAGGGGATCAAAATTTAATTAAAAATAATCCCCCTTGATGCAGTCTCTGCGCAGCAGCCTTCCTCCTACCCCTGCTCCTCACCTACAGGTTCTCTGCATAGAAGAGGCTACTGTGAGCAGTGGGGTAGTGGTGGTTTTCCCTGTGTACTTTCTTGAGTGTTCAGAGTAACCTTCCCGTGGCTGTCCCACTTGATCTCTCAACTGAAGCAAGGGTAGTTCCTTCATTTCATATAGTCAAGTTCAGTTAATTTGTGCCCACTTCGTGAGATTTCAGTTGTTTGGCTTGCCTCTGATGTACTCCAGAAAGGCAGGCGACTCCGGGGGGAGTGAAGTCTGCGAGTGTTGTGTTGTGGGGTCTGTTGTTCTGTTCCGTGCTGTTGGGCAGATGGACCTTTGTGCTGTGTTAGTGGCCCCCGTAGCCCAATTAGATGCTGTCGTTGGATCTTTGAGGTTCAAGTTTCTTGCAGGAACTGAATGAATCAGTCTCTTTCTACTGGTCTTCCGCTCCGTCCCAGGGGAAGCCTCAGGGAGGAGCTACTCCGGTGCTCCACACGTGCTGGGGAACAGTTTTAGGGTTCAGACTGCCTCTGGATTGACCACAGTGTCCCTTGGGTTGTTTGGTCCTGTGTTTCTTTGCCGGTTGTACCCAATACCTTTCCCAGTTGCTGGAGTGGGATGAAGGTATCTTCCATTCCAAGGAGGTTATAAGCTGTTCTTAAAGCAAGGCTGACGGAGCCTGGGTGACTTCTCTTTCCCTGAGCTGCGGGGAATGCTTGGTGGATCGCAGGGGGACACGGCTGGAGTTGGGCAGCTAACCTGAGCGCGTGCTGGCGATCTTGAACCAGCACGGGCAGACAGGACCATGGGATCCACCCCATCGTCAGGCATGGGAAAAAGCGTCTGGACCGTGATTAGCAGTGGTGTCTCTTCCCAGCCAGAAGCACCCAAACTGAACTTGCCTTTGCTCCTCTTCCAGGCAACATCTGAGAACGGGGGGTGGAGGGGGGGGGAAAACATCTGACTCTTTGAAATAGGGACTCAAAAGCTATTGTGTTGAAGAAAAGTGCTTGCCGTTTTTTTTCCTAGGAGGGCAGAGATGCAGCAAATACCGGCTATTCCACCTGGCCAAAGGGATCTGGTGCCTCTCTTTGTTGCTGTCTCCCATCCACAGAAGTTCCACAGGACATCCAGTGATTTTTGATACTATATTTTTTTTTCTCCCCATTTTATTTAGGCCCAAACTGCAGTTAAGCCCAGCCAATGCTTTTGGTAGCTTTGGGCTCCTTGACTTCAGTATAGTGAAATCAACGTGTCTGAGAAACTGTGTGATGCACTTGTGTGGCTCGGGTGCGCTCTGCACTGTTGCAGCTGTGGTGTTGTCAGCATGTGAATTGCTGACAGCTTATCAAAGCAGGACTGGCAGCCTCTGACTTCTGCTGAAAGGTTGCAGTTAGACACCGAGGAGTCAAGTGATACCATAAAGAGCGACTAGCACTTGTGCAGGGCCAGGACTTTCAGGGAGAGCCACTGCTGTCTTGCTTTGCCCCTCCTGAAGCTGAGAACTCCCACTGGCTGCAGCAGGGCTGCAGACCCTTGTGTACAGGCTGCTTTTGCTTGGAAATACCAGCAGGAGCTTTGTATGCGGGGTTGGTGTAGGAATACATAGTGGTCTGGCGCCTGCCGGCAGATAGAATGGTGACTGCAGGAGGCTGGAGGTAAATCTCAACATTATCTGTTGTGAAACAGCAGCTCTGTTGTAATTTTGATGTGCAACTCAGCTTCACCCCCCCCCCAGCAAATTATCTCATACATAGTAATCTGTAAGTTTTCTTTAAAAAATGCAGGAGATGAGAAGACCTACTGTTAAATGAAACTGGAAATAACCTTAATGAAATAATGTGTTTTCTCTTCTCTTTTTCAGTTTAGAGTTTCTCTACCTTGGAGGGAATTTCATTACTTCAATTCCACCTGAACTAGCAAACCTACCTTCTCTAAGCTATCTAGTTCTGTGTGACAACAAGATCCAGAGCATTCCACCGCAGCTGGCACAGTGAGTATTTACTGTCATCAGCCACCAGCCGTAATTAACTCTTTGAGCTTTTCCTTCTGCATGTGTGGATGAGAGCACCTGGGAGGACCTATCTGTCCTTCGGTTTGTTGATGTAACTAGACTTGAACAAGATGATCCTTAGCATGGTGCACTGCAGGCAGACCGTGAATATATAATGTGAAAATCTCAATCAGAGACTCACAGAAAAAAAATATCACTGAGTGTACACTTTAAGGTGAATTCATAGATTTGTACAGAAAGCCCTGGGAAGTACTTGGGCAACTCTGAAAAGATAAACTGCCGTGCTATTGCATTCTTGGTGATGGATGCTTGGTCAGTTTTGTCTTTCACCCAAAGCCTTTCTGCGTGTGGTTTTGTGTTGTACCATCCCCTGTGTTCCCTTGGCACTTCTTACTCTGGGATGTCAGAATGTTTTAGTGTTTGTAAAATCCCTCAGCAGAGCCCTAGAGGCTAAGTTACTACTTCATCTGTTTCATAAGGAGGGGAAAAAAGGACGTGTCCAACTCTGGAGGGGTTGGCTAAGATGGCAGGTGAAGAATTCAGTATGTAGCTGTAACCCCAAAAGCAACTGACTGAATGACAGCATGGAGGTTTCAGAGTTGGAATTTGATGGTGTAGTGGGATTGTTCTTGATGTACGATGTCCAATTGTCCTGTAACTTGTACTGGCTTGAGAGCATCCCTGGATGCTGTGCTGGAGCATTGCTTTGTGCTTCCTGATGGAGAACACCTCCTCCAAAAGCAAAAAACCTGCTTGTCACGTGTTCCGGTGCTAGCCTGGCCTGACCTTGCTTAACATTGGAGATCTGGTAATATCGCAGCGTAAGGCGATGCAGCCGCAAGCAACGAAAACACAGGGTTTTCCAGAGCCGGTTGCCTGCCGGCGCTCATCTTTAATGCATGAGCAAAATCAGGTGACTTTCATTCAAAGTACTGCGTGGAACCACTCTTGATGCATGCACTGGGTACAAGGAAGCCTTATCTCCCCTGAAAGCACGCAGGTTTTGTACCGTTGTTCTGTGTACCCTTTTTTGGGGGGTGGGAGTGGGAATACTGAGGGGGACAGCAGCGTATTTAAGACTGTGTTTCTTGGACAGGCATTCTGGAGCTGCACCAAGTTTTCTAGGGCATTGTGTGTGCTAGAGTAACAGCAGCTCTTTTAGCATGAATTTATGCTTTTAAAAGAAGAAATGCCAAAGAAAAAGAAATTGGTGGGAGAGGGTAGAGTAACCAGGTGTGCGTAATGCAGTTGTGGAATGATTTTGCTTGCACATCTTGACTGAGTTTCCATCTCCGTTTGCAGGCTGCATTCCCTGCGCTCCCTTAGCCTGCACAATAACCTGCTGACTTACCTTCCTCGAGAGATCCTTAACCTGGTTCACCTGGAAGAGCTTAGCTTGCGTGGGAACCCCTTGGTGGTTCGGTTTGTCCGTGACCTGACCTACAATCCCCCAAGCCTTCTGGAACTGGCTGGACGCACAATTAAAACTCGCAGTGTTCCCTACGCTCCCAGCGATCTCCCGGAGAATCTGGTCCGGTATCTGAGCTTGGCCAGCAACTGTCCCAACCCTAAATGCGGGGGTAAGTTCACCTTCGCTGCCCTGCTTCCTGCTTTCACCTGCTGGGTTTTCTTCCCTCTGACTGGCCGTGGCTTTAGTAGCTCAGTCGGGTTAGGTGTGGTGTTGCACCCAAATTAGAGTTGTATTTCATCAGCTCCGGGCCACCTGCAAACTTGTCCTTAGGGACCCGTGTTCACTTGGGAGCGATACTCAGCACTGTAGTGCTGGTTTACTGTGTTTGCATGGGAAAGTAAGACAGTGTTTCCGTCGGAGCCTTCGCAGCTCATCCCAGCAGTCCGCTCTGCCTTTGTGGTCTGAAGTTTCCAATCCATCTGCCCTGAAATAGCTCAGACTGAGCAATGGACAGAACTTTTGCAAGCTCTCTTGCTGAACAGCAAGCTTCATTTCTGGGTGGAAAAGAGGAGAGAGACTATAGTGTGTGGCAGTTACCAAGAGCAATTTGTTTAGCTCTTGCTTGGGACTAACAACATGTAGTTCCTGGAAGGAGAGGACTTCATAGAAAAGCCTAGAATGCTTGGGCCTAATTTGGCTTAATGTTTAATCTTTATCCAGAGTAAATGATCTGCTCATTTAGCCTTCAGAAGATTAAGGAAAAAAAATCGTTAATTAGTATCTACCCTGCAGTCATAATGCAGGCTGTTATCTTATCTCCTCACAGGACAATATCAAAGCATGCTCCATAAGCTAAGACGGAAGGGCTGGAACTTGTGTTGTAAGGGAAAGAAATGTTTCCTTTTTTAGAGTTTTGCACAGCTTGGATAACAGTGGATTGGGTTTGCTCTTTCTCGCTTTTCCTTATGAGCTAGCACAGTACTGCGGTGTTGCTCTAGCGCTGCAGGAGAAAAGTTTACTCCAGACCAGCTAGGACTTAAAACACTGCTGGAAACTTCTGAAAATGTCAGTGTCTAAAATCACTTGCTGTGACGGGAAGAGAACGTAATTGTGTGTTACAGCAACGCTGTTGCCATGGAAAGTGGCATCCAAGCTCAGCATGGTGACTTCGCTCAAGCAGAAGAAAAGTAGAGCTATGAAGGTCTACTTGTGAACCTGTTTTTGCTAGCTGGTAGAAGAGGTTTTACAAGTTTGAAAATAGAGTGGATGAATTAATTTGACATTTAAGAAGTTTGCAAATTCCCAGCCTGGGTGAGATTTCTTTCAAATGGTTAGAAAAAAATTGCTGAATTCTTTGGAAGTAGCTGCCCTGTGTCTTTTCACGCAGAATGTGCCATTCTGAATCGCCTCCCAGATACAGTTTTACAGTTTGGGTTTTTCTTAATAAGAAAAGAAAATTCACATTTCCACAGGTGTCCCGGTCCCTCCTTTTCCTACAGCATCCCTTGTGCTTCTGCGTCTGGTGTGGTGTCAACTAAATCCTAATTCGAGGCGTTTGCGCCGGCAGCCACAACCTTGCAGGATTTATGGCTTCCTCCGCGTGGGGTCTCATGTGTTGTTCCCGTTGCCTCTGCCCTTACAGGTGTCTACTTTGACAGCTGCGTCAGACAAATCAAGTTCGTTGACTTCTGCGGGAAGTATCGCCTGCCTCTGATGCACTACCTGTGCTCCCCGGAGTGCTCCTCTCCCTGCAGCTCTGCCTCCCAGAGCTCTACTTCCCAGAGCGAGTCCGACTCCGAGGACGAAGCCAGCGTTGCTGCGCGCAGGATGCAGAAAGTCCTTCTGGGATAAGAGGGAGTGGGAGGGGAAGACGGGAAGGAAAACATGTTTGAAAAGCAATAATGGAAAAACGAAGCCCGAGCCTCTGGCCTGAAGGGCTCACGAGAAACTGTTCTCAAGTCGATGTAAGGGGCAGAACATCTTAGCCAGCCTAGACCTGCTGGGCGCAGCTGCTTAGGGAACTAACTCGGTGGCGTGCTGCCTTTAGGGTGCCTGGGGTTGTTAGAAACATCTCCTGTCTGGGAGACACCCCCTCTCCCTCCTGTGCGCTGGGGAGGGGGATTTGTT
The DNA here is from genome assembly GCF_963210335.1 of Falco punctatus. Lineage (NCBI taxonomy): Eukaryota > Metazoa > Chordata > Aves > Falconiformes > Falconidae > Falco > Falco punctatus. The sequence goes on from NC_137585.1 coordinate 3,166,240, forward strand.
CTCACTGGCGGATTGAGAAGAATTTTCATACGTGACACTTCGCCGGATTTCAGTCCTCCTGCAGCGCAAAGGAGACTGTCCAGCTCTGTTAACACTGTGGTAGATCAGAAACAGGCTAATGATGCCATGTGAGTACGTATGGACCCCAATGTTTTATATAGCGTTTTGATTTTTTGCTGTCTCCTTTGATTTCAGTTACAGATTTTACACCCATCCACTACAAAATTATTTTTTTTTTCTGTTCAGGAGTAGATTTTTTCCAAACTCTGGCTACTCTTCCTTCACCTAGAGGTGTAGTGTCTCTGTGCTGTCACAGGTGTTACAGCCGTGGTAGAACCGAGCCACCTTTTTTTCTTCCTTGTTATACCAAGCTGCTCTTAGTGTTTCCTCCTAACTGCATTTGTTATTTTTCCTCCCTCTGCCTCTTCCCATCACACCTGGAGTGTTGCTGTCTTTATGGTGCCTTCAGAAAACAGACAAGTTGTTCTGTTGAGACTCAGTATTACTCCAGACTTGTGGCTGTACACGCCTGCGCAAGGGTCCAGATGTGATGCTCTGCGTCATGGTTTTGAGTCTCAGTTTACTGGAGCAAATTTGCTTTTTTATCTGTGAATTGCAGGAAGGGTCTTGACTGACATTGCTTGTTTCTGAACAGCCATGTCCCCCGGCTGCCGCCAGCCCTGCTGTGCTTGGCGCAGAATCACTTTCCATCTTTAGGGTCATCTGCTTGAAGCTGGCAGCAGCTTAATGAATTGGAAGTGTGGAGAGAAGTGCTGGGGTGAATGTTTTGTTTGTTGGTGTTTTTTCTTTTTCGTAACTTGAGAGTTAAAGCCGGTAGGGAGGCTAAGGTGCGTTGTCTGAGTGTCTTGCACAAGGTGGTTTTGAAACCTCTTCCTTATTTATTTGTTTGCATTTGCTCTAGTTACAATAGCTTTGTCAGTCTGTTGGGTTGCCGAAATAACACGTTCAGTTATCTTAAACTGTGTTTAGAGGAAAGCTGCAGAAACCAGCTCCGAATTTTGAAGTATTAAGAAATAGCTTATAAAGGTTAGTATTATAAAATTACATATATCTGTAAATGTACTTTAAGGGGCTGTTGTGTTTGGCTCAGCGAGAGCTGCCCCTTTATCAATATTTCATGGCAGACAGTCCTTTTGATGCAGTTTCAGATAAAGCAAATCCAACTGTGCCTTTGAATGCATGAGCAGGAGCAAATACATTGGGTTAAGAAGCTAAAGGAACGAGAAAAACTTTTCTTAACCCACTTTGGCCCTACAAGGGAAATTAAAAGCCTGTGCTCCTCTCCGGCATTCAGAAAACACAGGTACCTGTTTGAACGTCTTATGGCAGCTCTGCGTTAATGGTCCTGTTTAATTATATTTGACACTTTATATATTAAAGCACTTTGATAATTCTACTCATTGTAACTAGCTTTAGTGATTATTTTTGTTAGTAGTAGTAGTATTAGACTACAATGTTTCCTTTCATGTGACCTGAAGAACAAGGTCTGTGAAACTTTGCACATTCCAGTCTGTCATGGTGCGCAGGTTGATCTTCTTGCCTTGCATCTCCTTGACAGCACTGCTCATTCCCCAGTTTCCTTTGGAGAGAACTGGAATTTGAAAGAAATTATCTGTTTGTAAAATAGCACCCTGTCCGTTATTAATCATTGCAACTTAGTACAAAGATTTCCCACACGCACAGAACTGCAGGGACCTAAATTGCACGTGCTCTGTGCCTTTCCAAATAACTTTTTTTATAGTCTATTTTTAAGACACAGTAAGGTATATGTGCAAAGCAACTGGATGTCACTTTAGCAGATCCCGTGAGGTTTGCTTGGGAAGAACAACCTATAGATTTTGTGAGAAACCTGCATGCTGTTGGGTAAACTGGGATCAGAGGGTGGCCTGTACTTTGTTCTTCATCTCCTCTCTCAGATGATGCTTCCTGCCCCAAGTGAATATTGTCATACCAGCGCTGGAGGACAGTAAACTGATTGCAGAGCTCCGATTTCCAGCGAGCTGCTGATCTAACATTAGTGAGCGACTGTGTGATCTAGAACTTGGCTCTTCTGCCAGGGGAAGTGAGCCACACCAGCTGAGATCTCAAGATCTTCTGAGCTCAGGGCCATGAGGTACCACCTCCTCCGTCCCTCTCTTTAGCAGCAGCTCTCTGGAGGTCATGTGTTGGTTTTTTTTACACTTCACAAAGTTAGATTTCACCACGGTTCCTGTTGGCACACCAGCACTTCTGTGCGTGACGGGTTAGGACCGGTGGTGGCTGCTTCTAATCTGGCTTGATCCTTAACTGTATTTTCTTTCCTAACTGAACAGGCATCCCATTTCTGCCCTTATTCTCAGAGGGCTAACAGGCTAACCTTTTTTCACAGCTTCTTCACTGTAGCCAGGTCAAAACTTGACAGCTTGCACAGTTGATATCTCTATGCATTTTTAGACTTGATAAAACATCTCTTAAATATATATATATTCCCAAATGTAGCTACCAAGTTTTCTTTTTGCTGCTGGGCTTTAAAGTGCAATTCAAGTAAGTCAGGATGTAAAACAATCAAGGACTTGTAAGAAAAACCAATCAATGGTTGATTGGTTGGTTGGGGTTGGTTTTTTTTTTTCCCTCTCTGAGATGTATTTGAGAGGACCAGGGATGCAGGTTTGTCCTGTGGTGCCTAACGTACTGAGCCCCTGAGAGTCAGCTTGTTCAGCAATTGTTAGCCCCCAAAGACTGGAAAATGTACTGGGCAATAATATAGGTAAGACACAACTTGAAAATACACGGCTAGGTGGTAGGGATTAGTTCCTACCACCCCCTTCTCAGGGGCCCTGAGAAGCAGACGGTGGGTTTGCCAGCATTATGGCTCTCTGTCAGCTTTAAATAGTGGGCTTCAGTTCCTACAGATGCATCTGGGAGTGAAGCCTTCAGTCAGTGTTTTGGTATCAGTCCCCTTGTTGCTACAGCAGCCCAGCACGTCTGGCTTTTGAAACTGTTCTTGAGCTGAGACACAAGTGTGTGAAGCAAAGTTGCTCATTCCTTCCTCCCCGCAGGGCCGGGGCGCTGCCCGCATTCATCCCCTGCCCCGCCGCCGCTGCCGGGGGGCTGCCGGGCTGGCTGCATGCAGGTGCTCAGGGGTCGCCTTAGAAAGAAGCAAAATATCAATGTGACTGGAAGCAACTGACACAGTTGCCAATTCTTTTATGTTTCTCTTTCTTTAATAGGAGGTGAGACTTGAGGAAGTCAGTAATGAATATTTAAACGTACTCTGAAGTGGCCAGATGCAGTTTTTCATGGGCTTCTGTCCTGGTCATTTTAAGTCTTTGAAACCTTGTGTTGAATTATAATGGGAGTAGGGGGGAGGGAGGGGAGAACCAGCTCCTTTTTGTTCCTTACTCTTGTTGGCAGTAATGAATGGAAGGAATTTAATCCAATGAAAGTAATGAAACTTAATCCCTGCGATGTGTCTTTGTTACCCAGTTCAAAGAACATTTTAATGCATCTTATTCACACTATGCCCTCCCTCCCCAACTGAAGGTACTTCAAATAGACTACTTCAGAATGCACACTAATGCAGCAATAACTCTGTCTTGGAAACCTCTCTATTGATTATTTCATTTGCCTGCCTGACTAGAGGATTGATCTTTTACTGACCTGAACGTTAAGGCTAGAAAGGATTCTCATCCAGCCCTTTGGGTGAATTTTTATCATGAGCATTTGTTTTAGGCCGTCTTAAAGTGCCTTATGTTTTTAAAAGTGTATTTTACTAGAAATGTATAAATGTAGAATATCTTTTAACAGTATTTCATTATGAGCTGTAAAACAAATCACAAACACTAAACCAAAAATGTTATTTCTACAGTTGTCTGTCCGTTATTTGCCGATGTCTCGATTCCGCTGTTGCCGCGGGCAGAACCCTGGCAGTATTATAAACATTAAAAACGGGGTTAGACGTGGTCAGGGAGTAGATGGGAGGTGACCTGTGCTGGGAGTGGGCAAGACTTCCAAAGGGAATGCTGGAGCTCTTGGCTTTTGGGGCCCACTTGTGACAGACCAGCGTGTGTTACACACCCGACCCATTTACTTCTGCTGTAGCGTTGCAGAAATCTGCTCCGTGGTTTAAAGGCAGGAGTAACTCACAAGCAAGATAAATATACGAACAGGAGAAAAACGGTGTCGTGGTAGTTTTCCAGCAATACGAAACAACACTTCTAAACTTCTTGAATTGTTTCCTTCTTAATACGCTAAACCTGTAAATGAGTTTTTGAATGTTAATTTTCTGATCATGTTAACTGGCTAATGTGTTCCCATTTCTTGTGTAATCCCATGTTTCCTCCTACATCCTGAGGAGTTTTTGTGATCTATTGCCAAAATGTTTTGGATCCTGCCGTGCAATTAGCAGTTGTCAGTGCAGAAATGTGGTGTGTCTGAAAATAGGACGGTGGGAAACAAGAATTGGTTGATATAAACTTCAGCAGGAACTATTTCAGAAACTGTTCAACTTCATTTGTAATGAAAAACTCTCAAATATGCAGCAGCCCCATTTCAAATAACAAAATACCGAGGAATGCAGTGACCTTGCCTGTAATAACCAGGCAGAGAATATTCTTGCCTCTTTTTGTTAACTAATGTAAAGATACCCTTTTCTGGGCCTTTTTAGTACCTTTCTTATATTTGGAAACTGGAAGTGCTGGTTCAAAGGAACTTCGGGTGGTCTCCACTGCAACCTCTTCATTTAAGCAGGACTGTTGCCAACACGAGTCCAGGTCGCTGTGGGTTTTTCAAGCTGAGTCTTAGAAACTTCCAGGGACGAAGAGCCCACCACCTCTCTGCCTCTGGTGCTGTAGTCTCCTCCTAGTGCAGAAGTCTCTCCAAATGTCCAACATCTTCCTGATGCTTGTTGCCTGTCTTCTAATCTCAAGGAGCAAATCTTGGCTCTCAAACCTCTCTGCTTTAGCACTAATGCAATGAGAAGAGTGCAAATGAAACGTGAGTTACACAGATGCCTGAAGCAGATGCTCAGAATGTCAAACTGACACTTTAGGCTCATGCAAAATTGTATGTATCTAACAGGGAGCATTATGTCGATGCCTTGGAAGCGTTCTTCATGAAGTAGAGCTGTATGTTTCCTGCTGGGATGGGCTACCTTATGTGTTCAAGACAGTTAGAGCTGAATGTAGGCACCTTTTCCCCTGCGCTAAGGTTGTGAGTTGCAGTTGCCAACCGTTTCACAAAATTACTGGAAGGAAGTTAGTCCTAGTGCTGCACTGAAGGTGGCCAGGGCCATCTGCACCCTTGGTTACGGTCTGGAGATGGCATGCCATGTCCGAGTGTCTCTTCCCTTTGCAGTGGCCGCTGATCCGTGGTGAGTTGCTGGAGGAGGGTTGAGAGCATGTGGTGGTGTACCACGGTGTGCTGCGGGCTCCGCTCTCAGCAGTCGGCAAAGTGGAGGGGTTTGACAAGGAGTTTCTAACAGCAGCCAAGGTCCTTTGAGGCTGGAGGAGAAGGTAATCCCCAGCAGCGCCCGAGTCCTGCTGCTGGTTGGTTTGTGGCGAGGTGAGGATGCAGCTTGGCTGGGGTCAGTTCAAGAGCCGGTCACCCAGGGAGCACCCAGGACCCTTCTTCTTGTCCTGGTCTGGAACTTGCTGGTGGCCGCTCGAAGCTTGCTACCAGGCTGGTGAGCAATCTTCAGTGCTGTCCAGGTGCCCTGCCTGTATCCCCTTCTTGGCTCTGTGGAAAAAGCAGGACCTGAACTCAGTATGGATTAGTGAGGTGTGTATTTATGCTAAACATTACACTTTGATCAGGGTGTGGAAGCCTCGCAAGGCTGGCTGCTGCTTGCACAGCTCTGAAGATCTTTGCTAGTGTGTTGGTAAATGAACGATTTCGCCAAGCTGCATCATTGCTCGTGCAGGGGAACGTGACGGAGCAGGAGCATGGCTGGGTCCTTGCCTGTGCTGGGACACAGACGCTGATGAACTGGTAAGCTGGGAGGGCAACAAACCCTTCATCTGGTTGATATTTTGGGGGGTGGGGGCAGGGGGTCACAAGCCGAAGCCCAGCAGGTTGGCACATCACCCTTTACGTCAGCAAGGATGTAAAGACCTGTACGAAAGGTGCGGGGTTGCTTTGTTTGCGGGTTGTCCCTGAAAGAGCAAACTTCAGCCCTGAGGCTTTGAAAATGAATAGGAAAGGAAAATATTGTGGAAAAATGTTTTTTTCTGTAATTCCTGGGAGTCTAGGCATCTATAGTAAAAGTGACTACAACAAACGTGCATTATATTAAGCAAACACTGTCCTTTGAGCCAGAAGACGTGATGTGGTAGCTCTCCAAAGCCTTGCCTTGCCGATGCTGTTGTATTAACTCTGGGGAGGGCAGCCCCGTTGCTCCTGGGGAACAACAGCCACGTGGTCGGCGTGGGTGACTCAGTGGGTTCTGCCTGGGAGCAGGATGACACTGAGCAGGGTTCACCGAGCTGGCAGATCATGGGAATGGGAGGAGTGTGGATGCAGAGCTGGACGCTCAGAGCAGGCAACCTTAGGCCTCCCCTAACCACAGCCCTCCGCTTCGAACGCGCCGGGTGCTGCTTTGGAGGTGGGAGAAGCCTGGCCTTTGGGGAGCAGCCCTTGCAGCAGGTGAAGGGTCACTGCAGCGCTTGTACCTCCCGGGCTGCTCGGGGCATCTCCCCGTGGATTGCCCCGCTCCGGGTCGGGGGGGCCGCGGGGCTCCCTCAGCTCAGCCCCCTCCTTGTAAGCCCCCCGTGGGCGGAGGGGACTGGCCAGAGCACTGGCTTTGATTCTGTGGTGCATGACGCTGCTGAAAGGGACTTGCTGGAAGATTCCAAAACATCCCTTGCACTTATATAACAAACCAGCCTTTATAATCTAAATCAGACCCGAGTGGTTTGCAGTGGTGGTTTTTATCTTTCAATAAACACTGCAGCATGTTTTCCAGTCAGGTTCCCTAGTTACTCTTCAGATATTCGGAGTTAAATTGCATCTTTTTGTTTGTTTTCCTTTCCTTCTTTAAAGCAGTTGTGAGTCTTCTACTGAGAGATGTAATCATAAAAGGCCTTGCAAAAAAAACCCCATGTGACTGGGCTCGTCGAAACACGTTTTGAAACGGTCCAGGAATGTCTGAAACTTTATGTTGGTCTTTCACAACTTGCAACCCCATCTGCCTGCCTTGCCCTTTGAAAACCTGTTCAGAGATGACCCTTTGCCATCATTTGTAGGGCCAGCCCAGCCCGAAAGCCTGGGCACCACGGCTCGTCCCTGGCCCCAAGCACTGTCTCCGAGCATCCTGCCTAGAAATACTTCGTGGTGGTTTTAAAAAAGCAGATTTTGTTTGGGGTGTGTGTGGAGGGGAGAAGTACGGCCTTAGGAGGCAAAAACTTGCCTTGATCGAGTGCCACCAGCTGATCCGCGCCAGGCTTGTCGCAGCAGCGGGGATTTTCATCCCTGCCCTTCGAGGTCTCTCCAGCTGTGGGCCACGAGGAAGAAAACTGCTGCCAACCATGTCCAGGAGCATCTCACTTGCTTCTCCTTCTCTTGATAAAGGGCTGTGGGCACCTCATCCTATTCATGTGGCGTTCTAAAGTATGCGCCTGCTCTGGTTTATTGCGATAAATGCATTAATAGCGGCTGGCAAAGCCCTGATGGGCTGTATTCCTGCTCCTGTGAGCCCCACTTCAAGCAGGGGGTTGTGGCCAGTGAATTCCCCCCAGGAAAAAGGGCAAAGGCTGGCAAGGCATCTCCCAGGGCCAGCGTGTTCCTGCAGCGAGGAGGAGCCTGAGCTTGTGCTTGTTTACCTGCACCGGTTGCACGTCAGTGCCCCTGTGCGATGCCCTTTGCGCGCGGGGGATTAGCGGGGTTTGCCTCGCATCAACAGCATGGAAAAACTCGTGTGCCACGTTCCAGGGGAGTGGGATTTACTGTAATTACTGCTGGTGGTGTGGGCGGCTGTCCCAAAAACAAGCTCTGCTGAGGGCTGGCTGGGCGGGGAGCAAGGGTGTGAGAAGTTGCGCACAAGTGCTCAGTCGTGCACAGAAGAACAAGAGGGGTTCAGGTGAGGTGCCTCCTTAGGCTTAGGGAACGGCAGGCACCTTTGCCATGAATGCAGTTGGAGTTTGGCACCCAAAAAGTCATCTCTCTTGAAGAAAGAGGTTCGCCAGTGACTCTGCCCTTCTGCTCAGGGTGGTCACAGGGGCTCTGCACCCACGGTCACGGATCTGCCCCTCCAAGGTGACTGGTGTCACACTACCAGTCAGCTAAGTCTGGTGGGAGTTCCTCTTATGGTTGCAGGAACGTAGACCCTGGGATAATTCCTGAAATCCCATACCAGGTTCCAAACCAAGGGTCTCCTGGCAGAGAACGCCCCATCATCCTCTGTGGTCTCCTGGCAAAAATACAACGCAAGGCTGATCTGTGCCGCTTGTCACAGAGCCTGGAGGTCGCTTCTGTAAGAGGTGAGTGAGGAGGGAGCGTCCTCTTTAACAGCACCTTCTGAGCTCCCGACCCTCTTCAGACAAGCTGTAGCTTTTTGACAAATTTGTGGTACATGCCTTCTGTACCATCCCATACATCACAAGTGTCTAGTGAGGGTGTCACCTGACGCTTTATTTTAAACCATCATAGTATTGTCCCCAGATTTCTGGGGACAAAAGTGAAGCCTGATGATACTTCGACACGATGAAACCTCTGCTCTGCTCTGACGTTCCTCAAACAGCAACGGTGCTGTGCTACAGAGGCAGAACATGCTTCATCGTGTGTAAGGGTAACAGAATTTTTTTTTCCGCGAATAGGGATGTAGCAAGTCAGAAGTACACCTCACAAATAGTTATTTCACACTGACCGTATTAAGGCAATGACAGGTGAATCCTCCAGTAATGTCTGGGATGAGGAGGAGGTTTATGGTTATCATGACCCAGCAAATCCTTAAGGTGATGGCTGGTTCGTCACCCATGGGAAACCTTTTCACCCCTCCAAAGGCTTTCCAGGCAGCTGTAACAATCGTTGTCCTGGTCCAGGGAGCTGTAGCAGTCGTTGTCCTGGTCCAGGCAGCCACAAGAAGTGGGCAAGGGTCCTTGGTAACTTGGTTCATGCAGTGTGTTAATTTCTGAAGTCCAGAGTAATAGCCTGGCAGCAGAAAGGCTGAAATGGTGGTTGAAAAGGCTGTTCCAGTCACCTTTTGCTACTGCTCCAGGTGCCAGGACACTTCCCAGAAACCTGGTACACCCTTGGGTTTAGCTAACTGTTGCAGAAGCTGAGTTGGTGTTTTATGAGAAGACATCCATGCTGGCGCTTCTGGTTAAGATGATAAAAAATCCTCCATCCCCCATGTTTTCTCCTCGTCTTCACATGCCTGAACATCCCAGATCTGAGAGGTTTCCACCTGACTGCGGGATTTTACATGGCAGCCCAGCCATTCCAGCTATGATGATTTCCCTTCTCCTCTCCCCTTTCCTTTTACAGAAACAACCTTTTCAAGTTTGAAGGTCCTGTTGCTTTTGTTGTGAACTTTTTCCATAATTCTCCAGGGTGAGAAAAGCTGACAAATGTCTTCCTGATCTTTTATTCAGTAATGAGTGTCCTCTATGCAAATTTTGTTGGTAAACATCTAGTCATAAACTTTTTCAAAGGCTGCTTTTTTTTTTTTGCCTTTTTTTTTTTTTTAGGAGAGGTGTGTTTCTTTTCTTTTTAAAGCAGCCTACGCTGAATGGCTTTCAAAACCTTCAGAGAGACTGCGGAGTTCGGAATGTCAGGGCTGGTGTGTGTCACTTTATGAAGTCTGTGATTATAACACTTAAATAACAGCAAGCAAAAACTGTTGTGGGTTGCAAAATATTTTCCCATCTCGCTTTCTAAATGTTGAAATAAAGCAACCTGCAGTCGCTGCTTTGAGTTTCTTAGTAGCAACAAAGTGGTGAGCTTATTTATCAAAGTGCTTTAAAGCTTGTATGAAGTTCTGTATTGGAGATCTGCAGTTTCTGAGGTACCTGTCCTTGACTCAAAATAACTTTAAAGTCCGTGGAAAATCTATCGTATGACTTGTGATGTAGGTGTCAGACATGGGCATATTTAGGTCGGTGCCCATCAAGGGTAGGATGTACTTAAGCAGTTGTTAAATCGGGTATTGTGCGTCCATGGAAAGCTGCTGAAAACCACATGTGAAACAATAGTTCTGCTTTTAAAATGTGTTTGTGCCAGCTTTTACAAAGAGTAAGGAACAATTTCTTCCCTGCATGCCAGGCTTGCATTTGTGGTGTTGTTTCTCAGTCATTGCTCCTCCTCCTGTCCCTGCTCCGCTTCCTCTGTTCCTTTAGCTGATGAACTCCTGGCTTACAGCAACTTTGTGGCTGATCTTAAAGTACAAGCCTTAAAATGGGAAGTGTCTAATGTTCAGCCACTGCTACTCAAGGTCTAGAGCTCAACCTATTCTTTCTGCAGGATGCGCTTGTCCTCCCCACCACGTAAGTTCATGGTCCAGCATCTTGCATTGATGTCGTAGATGAATACGACATACCCTGGGCATGGAGGAGCTCTGCAGCATCCCTCCCTTCAGTGCCTTTCCCTCCCTACTCACCATCTCTGCAATGGTCATCTACTCATCACACTACTCACATCTCTGGACATACTGGTCATCTTCTGACTTGGAAGATTTCTTAGAGATAATTGCTGCCAGGGGCGTGTGTCAGTTCCTTCAGAGATACTAGTTCTCTTTTTGCCTTCCCACCTTCCCTGAACTCAAGTTTGCCAAATTATTCTTGATATTACAGATATCAAAATGCGGACAGTGGTAACGTCCATTTCCTGACCCTGTTTCTCACAGCCCATTCTGCCTTCGGCCCTGAAGTCACCAGCGTTGGCCTTGTGCCCGTCAAGGCGTTGCGTTGATTTAGCAGATCGATTCAGCTTTTCAGCATCACTGGCACATCTTTGCTCCCGTTTGCCTCCACACAGCGCTTCTGCCCTCTCTCTCCCTTCTGCAGAAGGATTTTCCCATGACCCCATCGTACGCCTTTTCCATTCCTCACATTGCAGTCCCTTCTCTGGCAGGCAGCACGTATCTCCGCTCTGCCAAGGATGCCCACTCTCATGGACATGCTTTTCCACAGTGCTTGTGCGAGTGGTTGGTGGCCTTTCTTCCTTCTCTCCTTACTTCTTGCCACCTCTTCTTCCTCCCAGTGAGGCCAGAAGCATCTTCTTCCACCACTGGCCTCCAGCCCTCCATAGCTGTCCCCATGGGGATAGGTAAGGACACAGCCAGCTGGTCTGCCTCTGCTTCAGGCTGGCCCATCCCAGGACATGGGAACCTCCTCATTCAGCGTGCTCCCACCAGCCTTGGGAACAAATGTTGAGTGATGAACGTGTCCCACCACCACCTTCTGCTCCACACGGCTGTTGGCATCAGGCTCAGACTGAAGTATCTGTCTTTAAGAGCTGCCACGAGCAAGGGTTTTCCCTGCCTGTGAGGATGTGGAAACAGGGATGTGCAGTCCCTGCGTGGCAGCAGAGCGCTTAGCAGCCAGGGAGCCAAGTCCCACGCCTCTCTTGTGACAAGGGACCATCTTCAAAGGAAAAATTCTTCAGATGTGGCAGCTAGGACCAGAAACAAGGGATGCTTCTGTTGCACGCTGCATGTGCGTTAGGTCTGCATTAATAGAGAGGGTTTTGTTTTTGTTTTTATTCTCTATTGTTAGAAAGAAAAACATCTTCATCGTGCCAGGTAGAAGAAAGAACGTGGTGAATAACTGAGGTGAGATCATTATATGACTTCATGAGGAGTCATGAACTGCTACAATTGAAGGAAACTATCCTTTACCACCTGTTATTTAGCAGATGGGCACAGCTGAAACTCGGCTCCGCTGCAGACTTTCTTGTTTCCCTGTCAGATCCGAAGAGGCTGGGAGACCTCCCCGGAGACCACGAATCGCTGCTGGGGCTGGGTGTTGCTGGCAGCGCGAAGCGAACCTGAAAAGGTTTGGTGGTTCAGATTAGCATCAAAGAGGCTGGATGCTTCCTCTGGGTTCCAGGTCATCCTAAACCTGTAATAAAGATCCTACACAGAGACTCAGTATGAAAGGGAAGAGCGGGCAGGCCCACTGACAGCGGCTGGCATGACCAGTTCCTTACCTAAAATTAGCTAAAATCCCAGTATCCTGTGTCAGCATGCGCCTGGGCTTGGGCAAAGCCCAGCTGGTCCCTCGGGAGCTCAGTCCTCAGACATCTTTTCTGAAGCATGGCACCCAGGCACGGTCTGTCCTTGGAGGAAACCATCTAACCTTGGAGGGCATTAGTCATTCGCTCACCAAAAACGGGGACCCATGAAACCCAAGTTTCCGATGGAAAATACAAGTAGAAAAGCCAACAAACAGAAAACCGCCTGGTTCCTTGGGGGTTCCCCCCCCCCCCCCGCCCCCCGCTTTTCTTAAAACCCCCAAGTCGTTCTCTGGGCAGCTCAGCCGAGGATGCCCTGTTTTCCCACCAGCAGACCTTCTGGTTTGCCCTAAGGGGTGATTCTGCCTGATCCCGCTCCTGTGAGAGGGATTCGCCGATGGCTAATAAAAGCTGTGTCCATGCTCCTTCCCTGCACTGGAGTGGGAGAGGGGAGGATTCACCAGGCTTCTCCCTCCCCATCCAGCCACTGGAACTTGTAGAACCTTAATAGCTTTGAGACTCGCAGTTCACCGTTAAATCTGTTGCTATTTGCCAGGTGGTTTAGCAACTGTTGGTGAAGAGGGGATGCTGGACTCGTGCTTGAAATAAGCCTCGTTCCTTTAGGGTATCGCTCGAGATATGGGCATGGTCCTAACTGGTTGGAGATCATCTCATCAAAGATGAGGCAGTTGTTTGTCTCAGTCCTGGGACCAAATCTGTATGAACATCCTTGTTTGCCAAAGCCAGGCAGGTGCTTGGTGCCTCCTCCAGCAGGAACCTTGGTCACAGCCTCCCTCGATTCCCTGGTGGGCTGGCTCTTTGGGACGTAGGGTCACTGCTGCTTTCTCAGAAACCCTACCCCGCCTCCCTTTTCCCTGACACAGTACCTAATTCATAACCTCCAGTTTTCCCCTTGATGCCATCCCAAAAAAACAATAATTAGAAAGCGCGTGGGAAGCCAAGTTACAAAAGGCAGCCAACCTCTCTCCCACATCCGATGGACTGAGAGAGGGCTTGCTCCATCCAGCTGCCCTACCCCTTCTGCAGGCAGGCTGATCCCCACCCAGTTGGGATGCTGTTGGCACTGATGTCTGCAGAAAGCCTTCACAGAGAGTTTTTAACACCCCATGGATCTGCTTAACGGGTGGAGCAGAAGGGATCAGGGACTGCTGAAGCAGACCAGCCTTTCCACCGGCAGCGAGCACCAGCTCTTCTCTTTTGGGGAAGGAGCCAACGGGTGGCTGGAAGGAGGCCACGTCTCGGGCCCAGACCTGCTGTGACTTTCTGACCTGACCCCCTGTCAGGTGAACCTCTTACTTTGCATAAGAGACAGTTGGAAAGAGCAGGGTGTTGCTAGCAAACCAATTTTTGCTGGTGGTAGTGAGCTTCAGTCCTAAGCACCATGGTGGAAACCATGCTGGAGCTGATGTTCCTGCTCCAGACGTGTTCTAAGTGCCGTAGCTTTTACGTACAAAGGGATGTGGGTCTCATGGCACCAGTAGGTGCTTTTCTTCCACCGTATTCTTAGTCTTTCCTTGGATTCCTCTGGTTCTCCTTACTTTTTCCTATTCATGCCCTCACATGGGTCTCTCCTGAGGTCTTGACTTGTCCACCTAGGAACAGCGAGGTCCACATCAACCATACACAGACTGTAAGATCCTCTTTCTGAGAGATTATTCCAAATTTGGGAAGATGCAGGGCTGTGTGTTACAAAGAGAGCTTTTTTTCAAATTATTTTCCTTGCCCTGGATGGAGCAGCACTAGCTGGCCTCGTAATCTGCTGTGGCTGCTGGGGGTTACAAAGTCATCCTAAAGCAGCTCACGGAAGCATAGAACACCAACGTGCAAGGGAACGTGACCTGGTCCATACTGCTGTCCTCAGATGTGCCTAACCTCTCCTGGCAGAGGATTCACCATCTGAATGAACAGCCTTCTAGGATGCGGTGGGAGGAACCTCACTGAGTGCAGCTCTTTGGCTTAGTTGGAAGAACAGCCCCCACGTGTCCCCAGTTGCCTTAAGGTGAGCAATTATGGTGGGCAGCTTCTGCTAGGGAGAACGAAGAGGAGTTAAGAGACCGTTCAGGAAGGGCTGCAAAGCCAACAGGATGGTGTAGGAATAGCGGGAGATTATTCAAGACTTCGGGAACCCTGGAAAAGTAGAAGAAAGTCCAAGCAATCATCTCAAAGGTCCCGTTCCTGCAGGGTGGGGGAGTGGAGAGCAGCTCTTGGAGGTGGAAGCAGTGGCTGGTGGTTGTGGGGAGGCTATGTTGTGGGGGGTGCTCAGCCCTGCCAGGGGACAGAGTGGTGCTGTGAGGTGGCCTGCCCGCCCAGCACCCAGCCTCATGGCCTGGACACAGGCTGGGAAAGGCAGGACATTTCCAACAAACCCTGCAAGGAAAATCCTCAAATGGGCAAAAGCTTCAACAACTGAAACTCAAGGGATGGTGGACTAAGCTGGTCTGTGAAAAGAAAAAAAATACTCAGTTGTTTGAAGTCCGGAATAAGAAACTTTGTCAATAAGAGGGAAAAGTTTCGCTTTTAGGAATGAATTGGGTAAAACTGGTTTTGTCTAAGCGTGGCCAGGTGCTTAACAGAGATGTCACAACTGGTGGCTACCGCCTGCTGAGAAAGGAGGTGGCGAGTGAAGGAGGTAAGGATGGTGCTTTGTGCTAATGGCAACATTACCTGGTTTAGAACGAGGGGAGCAGACTGTATGTAGATCAACGTGCTAATTAGTAAAGCCCGAGAGGGAGTTCTCTGTGCACGCCTGTGTGTGTAACTGACTACCTCATCAAACAAGGCCCGGGATGGATGTCTCTCTGCAGGCTTATTTGCAACGTGTGAAAAGAAAACTATATTTGCATAGAGAATTTAATTGTAGGACGCATCTGTGGAAATTGCCTGCAGGCCACCGCCAAGTCTCATGAGAGTTTCGGAGTGTGCTGGCCGGTGATTTCCCAGCAGAGGCAACCCGCCCAGCACACGCGGTCTGCCTCCCAGATCCATAGTGATGGGCAAAGAAGAATTCGTCACTGAGCTACCAGCAGTTAGTTCCCTCATTACGGTCACCGTCAGGGAGGTCAGGCCAGTGGTAGGTAGTCATCCATGCACTTGGGTTTTCAAAGGGACTCATTTTCCCCAAACTGAAGAAAATAAAAAAGGCAGATTGTTTTGAAGGAAACAGACACATTTAGTGAAGCTCGACTGAGAAGTGAGTTGCTTATGGAGAGTTCAGCAGCTGGCCCAAGGCTGTGGTTAAAATAGAGGCGGCTTTTGATGTCGCTGTGTGTGACACTGATTGAATGTGAACTCTTGAGGATGGACAACACGTATGCATTAAATAGGCTGAGACCCTGCTGCTGGCCAGACCCCAGAGGAGAGGGTTACTGCTAACA
This sequence comes from Falco punctatus, assembly GCF_963210335.1. NCBI lineage: Eukaryota > Metazoa > Chordata > Aves > Falconiformes > Falconidae > Falco > Falco punctatus. Next base: position 3,181,800 of record NC_137585.1, read on the forward strand.
GCTGGCAAGCAGGAGGGTCTCAGTCCACAAAAATCAGCTCCGAGCCCACCTTTTCCAACAGTAGGCTTGAAGTAAATATATATGCACCTTGGAGCAAACGGCACGGGCCATGCCTCCAAAGGGAGGTGCTGTGTCTCAGGCAGCTGCGACTCCCGGGAAGCAGAACGGCTAAACAGCTCCGTGCAGGATGGACGTGGTGCTGGGGATGAAGAGCCGGACCAGCCGAGAAGGATTGTGAACAGGTGGTTCATCCCTCCTATCGGGCAGTGTTGTGACGGACACCGAACCCCTCTGGGTAGCTCTGCAGCCTAACTTTTCAACAAGGTGTTTAAAAAGAGTGGGGACTGAGCCAAGCTGCGGCAACCAGCTGGAGACAACTGTATCCCACCTCCCCCGGCAATTTCAACCAAGTTCAGCTTTTGCTTTCCCCTCCTAGGACCCAGCCTCGGGCTGAGCCATGCCACTGCTGGGTCCCAGTTGTATCCTGGTGTGGGGTGATGTGCTCTCAGCACAGGGTTACTGACCATGCTCTGGGCACAGCGGGATCCTGCGGCATGAAAGGGGATCCCCACGGAGGTAACAACACAACTCACCTTCCCCATGGGTGCTCTGCCCTCACCCGTCCCTCGCCAGACCCCTGCTCCTGCCTGCCCGGCAGCACAAATCCTTCCCCGGTGCTCAGTGTGGGGCAGCGCACGCTCTCCTGCCTCCGGACAGAACACTGGGGTCCCTGACGCCCTGGCTGCAGCTGTGTGTGTCACTTGGCAAAGCCGGGTGACAACGGGGGGGACACCCCAGCCTGCAGAGCTCGTTGGGATGAGGTTGCGGTCCCGCTTCTGCTGGGTGAGGGATAAGAGGTGACACATGTGCAGGCATCTGGAACAGTTGCCAGTGGAAATATCAATACCCCCAGAGCTTAGATTTTTTTAATTTATTTTTTTTTTAAGAGCTAAGCCCAGGAGCAAAACCAAAGCACGCGTAAGGCAGCAATTTCTTGTTATCGCTGTTTACGAGGAGCTTAATAATAAGCACGAGTCAGTGGGGCAACACAAATGCTTTCTGTCAGCACGGGAGGGAGCCAGCAATGAGGCACCCCACTCTGCTTCTGCACGGCCAGCCAGCTCCCGCCCCGCTCCCTCCCGCCCCGCTGAGACACTTGGGGTTATCGTCCCGCTTTTACAGAGGTGGAGGGAGACCAGGTGGGTAAGTCCAGTCTAAGAGCCTGCAGGTCTTAAAAGAGATCAGCTTTCTGGAGATGTTGGGATATGGGGGACCTTCATCATGGGCGCTGTGAGCTGCAGGTGCTCTGTGCCTCTGCAAATCAGGGTGCTGCTTTCAGGGCCAAAATACAGAATTAATCCACATTACGGTCTCCGGCTTTCAGACCGCTGGCCACCAGGGCTGGACCTCGACGTCTCAGGGCTTTCCAAGGGGCTTTTTCATTCCTCTTTGAACGTGGCAGTAGGAAGGCTCCTCCTAGCTCTGTCACCTGCTCCAGACAAGACCCTCTGCCCCACCAGCAGCTCCCAGTCCAGGACTGACCCCCGACATATCTGCCTTCATTGCCCATCGTTGCCCAAGCTGGAAAATGCTGTTTAGAGGGCGGTGTGTTAGACTCTTTGGGGAAGAGCACATCCCTCTGTTTTCCCTTGGCAGAGGATGGGAAAAGGGAGCAGAGCGGTCCTACCGCAGCTTCCCCACTTTCCCATCCAGGACACCAGTCAAACCCAGTAAAAAGGTGTGGGAGTTGCTGCCGCCGGGATCAGTGGCTGCAAATGGGATGCTCTTACTGGGCTGGGGAAGTAATGGGTCGGCGCGTTCAGGGCGGCACAGCACAGCGTGCCTAACGGGGCTGTGCAAACCTCTGCGCTCCCATCCGGACCAAGACTGCACCTGGTGCTCAGCTCTGCGGGTTTGGGAATGGGCAGGAGGGAAAAATGAGCGCTGGTCATGCCGAGGCCTGGCGGAGTCAGGTAATGAGGTAAACAGGAGCGTGTGAAGAGAGAGCACCTGCACGGCCTTACGGCACTCGGCAAACAACCCTTCCCAGCAGCGCCCGGCACTGTGCTGCAGGACAGGAGAGAAACTTGTAGAGCTTTTGGCTTTCAGAGCCGGGGAAGAAAATCCAGGAAAAGTGAGGGGATGTCATGTGGGGAGAGAGGAAGAAGTTAACGAGGGTGTCGGGGCTGTGGGTGGCAGGAGGGGGAAATGGGGGACATGGGGATGCTGAGAGAGGTGGTGGGTCTGTCCACATCACGCTGAGCGTTGCTCATGCTGGCATACCTATTGCAGTAGTCACATTGGCTACCACTAGCCATGGGGCTGCACAAGCAGGTCATGGAGCACAAGGCTAGCCGCCCTCACGTTTACTCACCTTCTCCGGCCGGTTTTGCCGCAGACGTGGGGTTTTTGTGCTGCCTCAGCTGCCGGCAGCGCCCCAGCGAGAGGGTTTATTACCAGCTGGGCCGTGTCCCCACCTGCAGCAGCGGGGCAGGAGATGGGCACAGCCGGGGGGCAGCGGGACGTGCCGGGGGGCTGACGGGACACGGTGTCAGCAGCAGGTCAGGTGGGGATGGAGGGGTGGTGGGCTGTGCCTCTGGGGTCCCTGTACACCCTGGCTCGGGGGTGGTGCTGTGTGTGTTTTTGGGAGGGGGTGATGCTGCTGCCGCATGAAGCAAGCACTGTTGGGGGGGTGTTTTTGGGAAGGGGTGCTGGTGCTGTTGTATGGAGCAGGTGCTATCGGGGGGGGGGTGGGGGGGTGTGTTTTAGGGAGGGGGTGCTGCTGCTGTACGGGGGAGGGTGTTTTTTGGAGGGGGGGGTGCTGCTGCTGTGTGAAGCAGGCACTGGGGGTGTTTTGGGGAGGGGGTGCTGCTGTACGTGGGGGTGTTTTGGGGAGGGGGTGCTGCTGTACGTGGGGGTGTTTTGGGGAGGGGGTGCTGCTGCTGTGCGCACCGGCTCTGGCGGTGGGGGCCCCACGCCCGCCGCGTTCCCCCCAGCGCACAGGACTCGGCGGCCGGTGGGAGCAGCCGGGCCCCGCCGGAGCCGCCCGGGCGGGAGGAGCGCGGCCGCGCCGGCCCCTCCCCGCCGCCCGCCGGGGCCGAGCCGAGCCGAGCCGGGCGCTGCGGGGCGGCCGCCAGCGTGGAGCTCCGCGTCCCCCGGCGGCGGGGGCTGCTCCCGGCCCGGCAGGGGGGCAGCCGCCCGCGCCGCTTGCAGCCAGCGCCGCAGGTGGGTCGGGGGCTCCGCTGGGGTGGGGAGAGGCGGGGGGGCCGTGGGCACGGCGGGGGGGGCGGTTGCTGTGCCCCCCTCTGGGCTGCTTTTCCGCCCCGGTGCTCGGGGTTTGGGGTGTTTTGCCCCCCGTGCCGCCCCCAGCGAGGCGCGGCGGGGGCGCAGCGGCGGCCGGGGGCTGGGCGGGCGGGCGCCGGGGGGCACCGGGGCTCCCCGCGCTGCGGCGGTGGCGGGGCCGGGGCTGGGGGCGCGGGGTCGGCGTGGAGCGCTCCCGGTGTGACTTTTTCTGGCTCGGTGGTGCCCGGAACCCACCCCCCAGCTTGCAGTGGGCTTGTGCCGGTGCCCTGGGGGTCTGGAGAAGACAGCACCCCAACCCCCCCCAGCGGTGGTGGCGGGGGGCCGGGGCTGGGGGCGCGGGGTGGGCACGGAGCACTCCCGGTTTGCCGTTTGCTGGCTCGGCGGTGGCCGGAGCCCACCCCCCAGCTTGAGGTGGTGGTGGACTTGTGCCAGCGCCCTGCCTAAAACATACCGTCCGCCCCCCAGCAGCCCCGTGCCGCGGCGGTGGCGGGCAGGCTGGGGTCACAGTTTGGGGGTGAAGTGCTGCCGGTTTGCCTTTCACCGGCGTGGGGGTGCCCAGAACCCACCCCCCAGCTCAAAACTGGTGGTGGACTTGTCCCGGTGCGCCTTGCAGCGGGAAAGGGGTGCGAAGCTGCGGCGCTGGGTGGTTTGCTCTCAACACTGCTGGGCAAGCTGCATCTGCTGTGGAGTCCAGTCTGGGGAGAAGAAAGGTCGCCACCAACCCCGCAGTGCAACCACCTGCTGGGGAGGGAGGGAGGGAGAGGGGCCCACGCACCCCTTCGGTGCTGGAGCCACGGTCCTGCCCCTGCTTGCTGGGGGTGAGACCCCCGGGACGCGCTCCAGGGCCCACTGCTCTTGCTGCTCCTCCACGACCGGGGTGAGCGTCACCCAGCAACCCCCAGATGCTCGGGCACATCTTGGGGAGGGCGGCTCACGGAGCCCTCCCCCAGACCTGGATTTTCTGCTGCCCCCCAGGTGCTCTGCAGCCCGAGAGGGGCAGGGAAACCAGATCCCTGGTAACTGGGAGCTGCCAGCATTGAGTTGCAGCTGGCGGTTCTGACGCATCCTGGATGTATCTGCCACGTTGCCGCACCCACCTGGTGCCGGGGCATCGTGTTCGCCTCTCTGGTTGCAGACCCCTGTGCTTGCGCCGTTAGTAGCTCCAGTTCTGGAGCTGCACAAGCCCTGAGCAAACCCCGGTCTGCAGGGAGCCCTGGCTGGCAGACCCCGTGCCAGCCTTGGTACGGCCTTGTCCCTTGATGGGGTGGTTGCTTCGCCCAGCGAAGGAAGAAGCCAGAGCAGGGGATGGATGGGTGCAGTTTGGCAGCTGCGGTGCCCAGGGGAGGGGAGCTGGGTGAGCCGTGGACTCCGGCTTTCGGAGCCTGGTGTCAGATCTGTCTCCTGGGGGAGGTATTCCCTGCTGCTCTGTCAGCAGGAGCAAGGCAAAAGAGCAATGCGGCGCTCCATTCCGGCGCCCCTTTCAGGGGCACAATGTGTCGCTTCATTTCCAAAATCCTGCCAGACTTAAAAGAAAAAAAAAAAAAAAAGGAAAAAGGCGCTGACCTTGTTAGGGTTAGCAGCTGTCCCCATGCTTGCGGTCGTCCAGCTTTGCAGCCCGGCCATCCCAGCCCTGCCTGGGAAAGCAGGAGCGCTGGTGCCAGGGCTGTCAGGGGCCGGTGTCTGATTGCATGAAGGAGCAGCTGCAGCTTTCTGCCAGCTTTGGCAAGGGAGAGCTCTGGACGGCACAGGCAAAATCTGAAGTGTAACTTTATGAAAATATTCCCTCTGCGGCCTCTTCCTCCTCTGCGTTTGATGGCTCCGCAGCAAACAGCTTCAGTGGGGGCGAGCCTCTGCTTTTCGACTCAGTCATACACACCTCAACCACAAAGGAGATCTCTCTTGTAAATCAAAATACTAAATCATCAGGCTTTTTTACCTCTTATTCATGGGGGCTCTCTAAAGATGGTGCAGTTAAGAGGGAAAAAATTGCAGGCTACACCTGCCCGTAAAGCTGTTGAGTGCGCTGCAGTTCGTCAGGCCGGTGCAAACGCCCCGGAGGAGTTGATGGGTGTGAGGGATGCTGGAGCCGTGCTCAGGGCTCAGCCGTGCCTCAGAGCAGCGTATTGGGGCACATGCACAGAGCAGAAAGTAGCGGTATTTGCTGGAAATGGCCTGGGAAAAGGCAGGTTTTTGAGGGAGGTCATGTCCGTGGGTGGGTGGATGGATGGATGGAAGCAGGAGAGGACCACACAGGCAACGTAGGCAACATGGATGGGCAGGGACCCTGGGCTCTGAGCACTGAGACCTGACAGTGCTGCACCAGGACACTGTGACAGTGCCTTGAATCAGCATCCTGGTGGGCAAGTGTGTCACACAGCTGCAACAGCAGCATCCTAGTTCTGTGACAACCTCCCCAGGGCAGGGATGCAGGAGTGATCCTTGGAAGTGATCTGGGACTGACCAGCCCCGCAGACAGGGCTCGCTGCTTACCCTGCATCAGCTACCAGGGATCCAGGGATGGCAAACTGTGAAGCAGATGCTTGAGGATTTTTGCACACCTCCAACATTTCTTCTTCTTGGGTGTGCTCTGGGAAGCAGCCGTGTTTCTGTGGGCACAGGGGCATGGTGGCCATGCAGTTTGGCCCTGCAGCCAGACCCTGTTTCTGCCTCTTTCTGATGAACCTGTGGTTCAGCATGGAAATGGCCACGTGTTTCTGGAGGGGCAGCCCCTGCCGCTCCGCTTTCAGGTCATCTGCCACACGCCTGGTGCTTGGGACTAGACCCTGCTGGCCCAGGGCTTGGGGACAAATGGGGAGCTTGCCCCATGGAGACAGAACAGCACCTACGCCTGTGGTCTCCCATTCTTAAATTAAATGATTGGGGAAGTCATTAAGAAATAATGAAAACCCAAGGTTTTGCCCAAAGTGGTGAAAAACCTCTGCTTGGCCTCACTGTTCATGCAGCGCAGCTGCTGGGGCGTTCTGCATGAGGGCAGAGGTTTGGGTGTGGGAAGGCTGAGGAGCAGCACCGCACCTTCTCCGAGCTGTGCTTGGGACACGTCCCCTGCCCCGTCTTCACCGGGGGAACTGTGCCCGCCTTAGCCCCGAGAGGTAAGGCTGCTGTCTTGTGGCAGAGATCCCGCTGCCTCTCTGGCTCACTGCAGAAAGGTGGGCTTCCACCTGGGGGTACCGATGGTGTCATTTCAATCCAATGGAAGGAGCTTTCCAAGGGGTTTCTGGCTCTCTCCCGCAGCGGCTGGGCACTGTGCGGGGAGCGCTGCCGAGCCGCCCGGTGCAGGGGGGCTGAGCTCGGCATGACGGGCAGTGGGGTCCCAGCCCCTGGGCTCCAGGCTGCTTTGGGGAGGCAGAAACCTGGGGGGTTCCACTCATTCCATCCACGTGCTGCTCAGCAGCTGCTACCGCCAGACAGATGGGAGGGCTGGGGTCTCTGGGTGGCACGGGGTTGGTCACCTCCCCATCAGCTCTGGCCACGTTGGTCTCACCCGTGGCATGCTCCCCTGGTCTCTCGGTATCCCCTTCCAATTTTCCTTCCTTAGAGCATCTCCAGTCTATTCCGTTTCTATTTCTCATGCGCCTATCATTGTATAGCAATTAACGTCAGAGCATTAAAAGCCTTATCAGCTCCCCAGTGGGAGATGCGTGAGTCGGCTCCTTGCAGGACTGTGTGGTGGTTCAAAAAAAGTCATGACTTACTTTGCATGAAGATTTCTTTAAATTCAAACATAAACCACAGAATGGGAAAGAGATGGCAGGTATTTAACCTGCATTTAAAAAAGTAAAAAAATGCTACATGTGCCAGCCTGGTGCCATCCTCCCGAGCTGAGGGACCTACAGCGGGCAGTCACGCAGCGCTAGGCAACCGGTGAGGGTGGTGTTGAGGAAATGTCACCTTCGTGATCTTGGGAGACACTATCCAAAATGGGTAGGAAGCTTCCAAATTGCAGTTAGCTTCAGTCAACATGAAATTCCAGGTTTCAGCATCACCTGGTGAGCTCCCTGTGCATCGGGAGGCAGAAGCACTTCGTCCTGCATCTCCTGCCCTTGCATGCAGCCAGGTCCTGCAGCTCCTGGCGTGGGTCCCAGAGTGGGACCACAGCTGGGGACACTGCCTGGGTGGGCAGATCTCCCCGTGTGGGCCCTGTGACGTGACCCAGTGCGTGGCTGTGCAGTGAGCTAGCTGTCTGTCTGCCGGGGATGAAGATACCCCAGAGGCCTGGAGGTGGCCCTGGAAATCCCAGGGGCAAGAGCAGGATGGAGCAGGAGCACGGCGCGGTCCCTGGGAAGGAGGGTGACAGCTCCCCAGGCTTCCCAGGGACGGAGGCTTTGTAACCCAGGTTTTAGGATTAAGTGATAAGCAGAGATTCTTGGGTTTTTTTCTTTTTCCTTCTGTGTTTGCAAGGGAAAGTGTGAAAACTTAGATGCTGAAGTTTTAAATATAAATTAACACTAAGTTTCAGATACGCTGTGCATTTTAACCCATGAGTTTTACCTGGCTCCGTTGCGGGGGGGTGTTGCAGTAAGACTAGCAACCAGCTTTTCTTTTGATTGCCGTGGGGTTGGCGATATTGCAGGTTTCTCAGGTCAGACAAGAAGGGATCTTGTTGGACAAGAAGAGCAGAAGGGAAAAACAGGAGCGTGCCTCAGAAGTGCCAGCATTTTTTGAATTGCAAAGCCCCATCTCACGTTGTTCATCTCGCTGGAACAGTTATCCGGATGACTTGCCGTTTGCAGCGTGTGGCCCAGCGTCTTGGCTCACTGGGGCTGGTCCCCACCAGCAGACCTCCATCTCCCACCAGCAGTGGTAGCAGCAGCCCAGACCCACCATGGGTGAGCCAAGATCCTTGTGCTGCTGCCCCGAGGAGGCAGGAGTGGCTCTGCGCTCTGCACATCGCTTCTGGCTCACCGGGCTGGTGTTCTCTGGCACGCAGCAAAGCCGTAGGTCACAGCTGGACACACAGCTGTCTGCTCAAGAGGTTTTTGCCAACAGATGTGCTTCTCCAGATGTGTTCTGCTCTTCCCTTGCAGCGGTGTACATGTACCATCTCTCTGCTGGGGCCGATTGGACCGGGCAGGATTGCAGGGCTCATGAGAACTGGCACATTTCTGAGTGCGGTTGTTCTGTCATCTGCACTTTGACGTCTTCACTTTTCCAGCTTTTGATTCACCAAGCCGTGACATCACCTTGTTCTTTGGGAAGAAGTCTCTTTTTCAATGCTAGATCAAAAGGAAGCGGTTGGGGTGAAATGTTCATTCTGCCTGCTCTGGGCCCATAGGTGCTGCATCAATTTTTCAGCTTCTTTAAGGTTTGGGTTTGTTTTTTTTTTTTTTTTTTCCCCTCTGCTTTTTCAAAAGAAGGGTTTTGAAGGGAAGAAGAAACTTTGAAAGAGTCAAGATGTACATTTCGACAACATCATCTTTTTTTGAGGGATATTTCTGTGTTAATTTACAGTTTCTCAGCATTGTAGTCTTGGGTCTGGAAGGACCTAAAGAAACAGATTTTCCAGCCCTGAAGTCCAACGGATGCAATGACCACAAATTGCTTATTATATTTAACAGTCAGCACGTCTGTTTTTAGTTTAGACGATGATGGTGCTGATATTTTTCATGTGGTCTGGTCACTTGTTTCCTATCAGCTTCAGGCTCATGGGGTCACATCCTGGCACACACCGGTGCTCAGCCATGGCCAAACACCCAGGCGCTGTGCCCCGGCCGGAGGGCAGCGAGGCGAGCAGAGCCGAGGGGCTGAGCAAGGGCTTTGCTTCACCTGACACCGCAACTGCTTCCACGGGGTGTGCGGGCTGTCGGAGCCGCTCTCGTGGTGGTCCCTCGTGTCTGTTGTTTGAAAATCAAATGACAGTAAATTCCACTGATGGTCGCATCACTCTCCAGCTTCCCTTTTCCCTCTGTGATGTTCAGGCTGACGGGAGCACAAGGAGCCATGAATGTCCTCAGCCTGTCCCTTCCTCTTTCTGGGAGCTGAATTTTCTTCTGTGATCACCCAAACAGGAGCCTAGTGTTTCTGGAGTGACAAACAGAAAATGAGAGCTAACTCCTCGTTGGTGATGAAGGGATGGAGAGCAGCCCTGTGCCGAAGGTCTTGGGGAGACCAGTGGATGAGAAACTGGATGTGAGCCGGCAATGTGCACTCCCAGCCCAGAGAGCCAACTGTGCCCTGGGCTGCGTGGCCAGCAGCGTGGCCAGTGGGGCAAGGGAGGGGACTCTGCCCCTCTGCTCCGCTTTGGTGAGACCCCCCCCTGCAGCGCCGCCTCCAGCTGTGGGGTCCTCAGCACAGGAGAGAGATGGAGCTGTTGGAGCAGGTCCAGAGGAGGCCGTGAAGGTGACCAGGGGCAGGAGCCCCTCTGCTGTGGGGACAGGCTGGGAGAGCTGGGGCTGTTCAGCCTGGGGAAGGGAAGGCTCCGGGGAGACCTTACTGTGGCCTTTCAATACGTAAAGGGGCTTGTAAGAAATATGGAGAAAGGCTTTTTCCCAAGGCCTGGAGTGACAGAAGAGGCAACAGTTTTAAACTGAAGAAGGGTAGACGTGCACTGGACATAAGGAAGACATTTTTATGGTGAGGGTGGTGAGGTGCTGGCACAGGCTGCCCAGAGCAGCTGTGGATGCCCCATCCCTGGCAGTGCTCAAGGCCAGGTTGGACGGGGCTTGGAGCAACCTGCCCTAGTGGAAGGTGTCCCTGCCTGTGGTGGGGGTTGGGCTACGTGATCCTTGAAAGTCCCTTCCAACCCAGACCTTCTGTGATTCTGCTCCAGGAGTGATCCGCCAGAACTGCTGGGCATTTTGGCCTTGAAAAAAACCCAACAGAAACCACCTCCTGCCAGACCCCACAAGTCTCTGCCCTCAGGAGACCCTCACATTTGAAAGATGTGTTTTCTTACCTGTGGTGCTGTCTGTCCCTCCAGCCGCTGGCCAGCCTCACCCTTCAGGGCAGTGACCCCCGCAGCACTGGTCCCCCTCGGATGCTCTCCAGGCCATGGCGTTCCTACCAGCTCTCACAAGAGGAAGGAGCTGGGCTGGAAATGCCTGTTGCCTTTCGGCGACAACCACACTGGAGCTTGCTTTGTTGCATACTAATGAGCTCTAATTGGCCTCAGCTTGTTATTAATTTTGCATGGGAGCCGTTTGCAGAGTAGTGGGGTGGGGGCTGGGGAGACCCCAGGGGGCTCCTGCCTTCTGCCGAGGGGTGACATCCTGCAGGGACAGCGGGCTGAACTGATGCTCCTTGTGGAAACATCTCCCATTTGCGAGCCATGGGAGGGATGTGCCTGCTGGCCTCGTGCCAGCCTTGGTAGTGGTCCACCTGGTAGGTGGGCCCCCTCCTCTGCCATGGCAGGAGGTTACAGGGGGTATAGGGAGACCCCCCTTTGTCCTTAAACACAGCAGGGGGCGTGGGGAGGAGTGGAGCCCTTTGGGAGGCTGGGCAGCACTCACCTGCAGGTCCTCTTGACATCAGAGGTTCAGTGCCTCCCTCCTACCCCCACCCCCGGGGACCGCACGCGGCCACTCCATGCACCATCTCATTTACCGGTGTTATCCCTGAACTGTTCACCCGGAGCCGGTCTCCTCCTGCCCGCTGCCCTACCGTTGCTGCAACATCTGGCGTTTGCTGCAGCAGCTGCATGCCTCCTGCAGCTGCACCCTGTGCCCGATGGCTCAGCCTAAGCAATGAAGGGCTCCAGAGGGTGGTCCTGCGGTGGGGGAAACACCACCGCATTTTGCTACAAGCTAGAGACAGAGAGGGAGGCCTGATGGAGCTGGCTCGCACCAGCACTCTTCAAAAATACCTTTGTCACGCGTAAAATCCTGAATCTGGCTAACGGGTGCTGCTGTGTTTGTAGGACGCAGGGGCTGATGGTGTGCTGGGGCAGTCCTGGCGCAGGATGGTGTCCAGACCCCGGGTACGGTGGGGTCCTGCCAGCAGGACAGTTGTAGTTGTTGCTTCAGAGGCGGCTTTGCTAATTGTGGATGAGCAGCCCGCTGACCCCGATGGTTTTGGGCTGGGACTTGTAAGCGACTTCTCTAAAGCTGAAAATCAGTTGACATGAGCTGAGAACGATGCCTGCAGCTTTTCTGGCATTTCAATCCTGATTACCCCCCCCCGTGAAGAACAGCAAGTTTCAGACCAGATCCTGGTGACCATGCTTTGTTTTAATTTACTTATTCTTTGCTCATGTAATTACAGGAATTTTTCCAAAGAAAGGACTTGTGAGAAGAGGGGATTGAAGCGGCAGGAGTAGCGGCAGGGAAGGATGGAGCACCAGCCAGGCACAGGGTGGTGAGCGCAGGGGATGCTCAGCTGGGCAGCAGCTCCAAGGAGCATGACAGGGATAAATTTTTTCCTCCCACCTGTTGTTAGGAGCAAATAGGGAGTGAGCTATTGCGCTTCCTCCCCAGCTGCTAATGACGGGAGGCTTGCTTATGGTCGTGCGCTGGAAGCTAATTAAAACTGGTGACAATGGTAATTGAGTAAGGATGCTTGAGGATAAGTATGACCTCATGTCTAAAATGGTAATGAGGCTTATTAAAATCCCCACCAAAAAGAGAAACGAGAGAGGGAACAGAGGCAAAGGTGGTGCGAGAGGAGTGGGAGCAGCAGGCGGGGACAATACCTGGCAGCTGGAGCGCCGGGAGGGACGGGGAGCACGGCGGTGCCAGGCTTTTAAATCTTTAATAAACAGCCCGCTCCTCAGCTAGCCAGGCTGCCGCTGGGGCCGAGTCAGCCAAAACACTTGGGTACGTGTGTAATTCAAGTGCCTTCCTCCCCTGCTCGCCCAGGCCTGCGTGTAGGTCCCATTAGGTGATGGCAAGACTTGCTGCTGTTTGTTGTTGCCTTCGCTTGCTGGTTTTTTGCTGGGAGAAGGGAACGTGCCAGGAAACTGGCAGTGGCTGCTGGCACCAGGAGGGGACCAGGTACACCCCGAAATTGCACCGGTGCAGGAAGATGTGCTGGAGGAGGAAAGCCGCGGCGAGCTCAGGGTGCCGGGGTGCTGTGCTCTGGCTCGGACCCACGCAGCACCTGGTTTCAGCTCTGCAGCTGGGGTGTAGGGGCCAGGGGCTGCTGTGACCCCGGCATGTGTTGGTTTGCAGGGTGGCGTAGGAGGGCTGGGGATGCCACCGTACTCCGCAGGGACCTGCACCCCACGCTGAGCCGCCTCGCTGCAGGGGACACCCTGAGGGAGCTGGAGGTGGGTGCTCCCCGTCCTGGCTCTGGATGTGCACCGCATCAGTTTGGGTAAGCTCAGACGCGGGCTGCCGGACCCCTTCCCTACTCCCTGCTGATGGGGGGAGGGGGTAACGGTGTATGCCAAAGGGTACTTCTTGCTGGAGAAAGCCAACCCTCATCCTTCTGGCAGGGGCGCAGGTACGGCTGGATGACGGCTGAGGATGTGCTATGGAGCCGGGATTCAACTGCTCTGAGCTCTGCGATGGCAGCTCCAGTTTTGGCAGCCAGGAGCAGCAGCAGCGGGTGCTGCAGGAGCTCTGCACTGTCACCGTGGTACGTACGGAGCGGGCGGGCGCGCTGGGGCTTGAGGTTTGCTCCGTAGAAGTGCGTTTGGGTGGAGGGGTGGAGAGGGGGGCACAGCTGCTGAGCAATCCCGGTCCAGCCGCAGGCAACGTGCTGTCACCTCCTGGGATGGCCTCCAAGACAAGCCCTGTCTAGATGACACCCAGCAGTTAGCCAGAAGGTGAGGAACCACGACAGCCCTCCCGTGTGTCGACTGGTGTGACAGCCGCTTAGGAGTGGCCTGGGATGGCCTCCTCTGTCCTTGACCTTTCCCATTCCCTGGAACTTCAAAGTGCTTTTCAAATATGAATAGAGCAGGATTTAATTAAAAGTTTTCATCTGTAATAAAAGGTACCGCTCCCCCCATCCTCCCCCCTGCACTGAGCCAGTAGAAATGACACCGGGATGCACTGAGGTGCAGTTGGCTCTGTGTGACACTGCTGGATGGACCAGCGAGACCTGGCCCGCTCCGCTCCGCGCCACGTCCTGCACGACCACGGGCCTTTAATTAGAAGACCGTAAGCTGCTTGGCTTCTCTGGCTCTGGCAGCTGCCTCACAATTAATATTCCTCCTGCTAGGGCCAGGATTTACTCCTCTCAGCAGCAAACGAAGCGCTCCATCAACTTCACGTAGCATCAACACCCAGGGAAACAGCGGTCGGGGTTGGGGCGAGGGTGTTGGGGAAGGAAAGGGGGAGGCTGGGGGGGTGTTACTGATCCCTGGGTGATGGGAGGAGGATGCAGCAGCAACCTGGGGCGGAGCGGTGCTGCTGGTGGGTGCAGCTGCGAGTGGCGTGGGGAGCCCCGGGGTGCTGAGCGCGCCCTGCTCACCTTGCTGGCAAAAGCCGGGTGTTTCCCTGGGGCTCGACCAGGCAGGACACAGAACTAGGGCGGCGTTACAGCCTCGGGCTGGCCCCAGCAGCCCCACCAGGCAGGTGGGACGATGTCCCTGCCCTGTGCCAAAGGATGGGGGCTCGCACAGTGAGTCCTGGTGTAAGGGGAGGGGGACTGACCTGGCCGCCCATCTCCACTCTCCGATGGGGTCTCCATTTCCCAGAGAGCCAAAAGACCCCCCAGGGGATGAGGAGAGGGAAGAGGAGGGAGGGGAGCAGTTTGCAGGAGGGAGATGAATATCTCCCCAGGGATCCCTCCATGCTGCTGTGAAGTGGGGCTGGGCTGTGGGCGCAGCTGGATCCCAGCGGAGGATCCCAGCGGAGGATCCCAGCGGAACGCAGCAGCAGCGCCGGCTCGCTGGCTGCCTCCCCCAGCCAGGGCTTTGCCCGACCCAGCAGCCCTGCGAGCAGCGTGGCACCCGCATGTGAGCTGCCAGGAGCCCGCGGATCAGCTGTGCTGGCGTGGCAGTGACATATTTTTGTTTTAAGAATTACACGTTGGCTGTAACTCTCCAAGCTGTGCCTTGTTCTTGCCGGCCCAGAGGAGAGGGAGCCCAGCTGGGGGAGAGGGAGACAAGGCATCGGCTCCAAAGCGCTGCCTGCCTTCTCCCTGCAGGTTCCCTTCTAGCCAGGCTGGAAGCAGGAACAGCTCAGACCCTGGAGGAAGAATTGGGAGTTGGGGGCAATGACAGCTGTCAGAAAAAATCCTCTTCTGCTGTAGATATTCCGTGCAGGTGAACTGGAACACCTGAGAAAGGACTTGGCACCAGAGAAGTTAGTGAGGTGTATGAGCCCAGCTCAGGCCCTGTCCTTCCCCTTAAGGGGATGCGCTAGCAGTTAAGTAAAACTAATGCTTTTTTTAAAGAGGGAAAAAAAAAAAGTCGGTAACATGCACACATAGTACGTGTGAACAAACCCACGCATGCACACCCTGTTAAACGTGCTGGGGTGTTTTAGATCCGCAGCGGAAACAGGTTTCTTGTTTCAAGTAGGATCATTTTATCCATCCTATGCTAACAGGGAGATAGCAGAAAATATTTTTAAATGGAGATTTAAAACCATAAGGTCGCTTGTGTGCAAGGGGAGAGGTGCCTCCATCATACCCGCTTTGGGAGTGTCCCTCAAAAGCCACTTCTCAGCTGATGTCTCCCTAGGACCAGGTTAGTTTCCAGCCAGCTGGGAGACGGGTGGAGCCCAGCTGGATGTGTCACTGCCTAACGCATCCGAAAAACGCTGTCCCACTCCCTGCTCTGTGTTTTCTGTGCTGGCTGGCGGCTCTGCCGCTGGCTCCCGGCCACGTCAGCCGGCTGGCTGGTTATCTGCTGCATGGAGGGCAAGGGTGGGAGCCAAGGATGCCCTACCCGGCCTGCCAAAGACACGTGCTACAAGCTGGGGTACCGTGAGGTACCTCCAGAGGTTTCTTTCCCGAGGACAGTGGGGAACTGTCACCCGTTTTCCCCTCTCCCACAGCCAGGGCTGCCTGGCGTTTGAGTCACTTGTGTGGGTTCCTTATGTATTTGGCTACTTGGCCATAAGAAGAGGGCTCCTGGGCTGCCCCCTCCTGTGTGCTCAGCAAGTGGCAGTGTGTGTCCCTCGCTACGCCGGAGCGTTTCTCATGAGGAGGGTTTGGGAGATGTGAGCCGGAGCACCCATGGGAGTGATGGTGCCGGAGTAGGGACCCCCTTCGCTGGGAGCCACAGCAGTGCCCTCTTCCTCCTCACCCCTTTTGCCTCCCGCAGACATCTTCTGAGCGCAGTGGGAAGAGCTATCCGTCCTTCTCTGTTGCTCTCCTGGGAGTTGTGTGGACGTTCCTGACCGGAGGAGTCCTGCTAGCGCTCTTCTTTCTTGTCTTCACAATTCGCTTCAGGAAAAACAGGTAAGGGCTTCCCTCCTCTGCCGTGAGAGCTGCCCGAGCTGGAGCCGCGGGGTCGGGCTCCTCCAGGACCAGGCTCTGAGCTGATGGCCAGCTGAGGGCCAGGGGGGTACGAGCCTGCATGAGCAGCATGGGGCAAGCAAGGGCAATGCCAGGGATGTTGCAGCTTTCTCCGTCACACCCAGTATTGATCGCTGGTGGAGACAGTTCTGCTTGGACCGCTCCCTCCCTCCCCAAGGCTGGGAGCTGTGGACAAGACAGAGCACAGGATGCCCTCCGGCATGGCACAGGCAGCAGTGCATAGTCTTATCCCAAAGGTGCTATTTAATAAAACCATAAACGGGAGTGAGCAGAAAGAGACCTGGTTTCCACTCCAGTCTTGAGAGCATCACTCTGAGCAGCATACCTCCAAGAGCCAAGCCGTCATGCTCTCCACAGTGCACACAGATCCTTCCTGCTGTTGGGCCACTTGCCGTTTTAAGGTATTGCTAACCATTCTTGATCTTGGTGGTTGTCGGTGTTGGTGGTGAACACGATCTCCATGGGTGAGAGAAGCTGGCGGTGATGTGCCAGCTTCCCTTGGTGCTGTTCAGTCTGCACAAAGGATGTAAAAGGTCCAGCTCCCCTGAATGCGGCATAAATCAAGCAGAAGCCTCATCGATTCCTCGTAGCTCAAACTGTCTCAGCCAGCTCTTTGCCTTCCTCAGCAATTCTGGCTGCCTCACCTGGCCCTTTGCCACCTGCTGCCCAGCTTCATCGGTCCCATGGTCTCTCAGCTGCTTCCCCACCCAGAGATACGTCCCCTTCCCAGGCTTCACCTGGCAAAGCCTCTGTGCTCCGTGTGCTGTTGTTTCGCACAGAGATGTGCAGCTGCGTGCAGCCCGGGCTGCTGCTCTTTTAGTGCTCTGGTTGTGTTAAGAAACTTAATGGTTCTTAGAGCCACCGTGCAGCAGGAGGGTGCTGCCTGGAAGGGTTCCCAGCGAGCCCTGTGCCTGCTGCGCTGCAGAAGCTGCACGACCTGCAGCCTGGTCTCAAGTACTCCGTTTACTGTAGCAAAGTTTGGTGGTCACCTTCATCGATCACCGGCTTACTTAGGTCCCTGAAGACATTCTCGGAGCAAGCTGTAATGAATATGTGTTACTTATTTGCACTACAGCACATAGATATCGGTCTGCCTGCAGAACCTGGGAGGGCAAAGGAGACCTCTTTCAGAGGGCAGCGGAGAGGGCGAGCTGATGACTGCCTTTCCGCAGGGGCTGAGGCATGGCGAGGAAGGCAGGGAGGGAGAGAGCCAGGTTGAATCCCAGGTTCTGCGTCTGCGAGGCAGCAAGCCAGGAAGGAGCTCAAGGGTAGAGAAATGCAATGACTTTGCAGCAGATCGAAGGGACGGAGCTACGCAGGGGCACCACAGGAGCTACAGCTTTTGCTTGATGGGCTTGCTGGAGAAGGGTGAGAGGTCGGGAGAGATCGGCGGGTCGATTCTCCCCTCCCTGAGTACAGTTACAGGATTATGAGTGATGGGGTGAAATTACAGAGGGAAGCTGTAACCTGAACGTTGTTGGCAGCTTCCTGAAGTTGAGACTGTGCTGAGGGTGGGGGTGTCTCCTCAAAGGCAGGAGCAGTGGGAAGAGCCTTTTCCTGAAGGTGTTTGTAGCTGCCGTACCCAAAGCTGGGACAGTCGCCTCCGGCTGCCTTGGTGAGGTTTTCCACTTCTACCCCTTTACAGCAGAAGACAGTGGAGGAAGATGTTGGCCTTGGACCTGGGGGGCTGAGCTGGGTGCTGTGCTGCATGCCAGCTGTGCGGCCGGGGGCATCGCTGCCCCAGCTCTGTGCCGCTGCGGGGGCCCGTGGCTGCAGCACGTGCTGGCACCACCACACAGCTTCGTGTGCCTGGCACGGGCACCGGGAGCAGAGAGACCTGGCTGCGGTGACCCTGGATGCTTTGCTGCAGAAAGCCCGTCCCTTCCCACCGTCTTGTCCATAAAGGTGTTGGCTGAAGCTGCCACAAGGATGCTTTTCTGTGCTGCAGCTCCCACGCAGGGGGTAGAGGTGCCATGGGGCAGGCCTGGTACCCATCCGTTTTGGGGAGAGGGGATCTTGCTGTCCCACAGGAGTGCCAGGGTAGGGCAGAACAAATGCTTTATGGATAGTGAAGCTCTCTGGCAATGGAGGGTAGGGGATGGGGTGCGCACTGTGGAGGGGACTCGCTATACACCACGGAGCAATGGCTGAGCTTTCGGAGGAGCTGTGAGGGCAGTGTGTGAGCATCCCTCATGGCCATCATCCTCCCTGTAAGGGGACCTTGCCGCTGTGCTGCCGGGTCATGGCACTCAGTAACTGTCACTGCCTTCCCTGCTTTGTTTCCTGGAGGATCGTGAAGATGTCCAGCCCCAATCTGAATGTTGTGACCCTGCTGGGCAGCGGCTTGACTTACACTAGCGCTTACCTCTTTGGGATTCAGGAGCAGAGCCTGCCATCTGGAGACTCGGTGGAAAAGCTTATTCAGGTGAGCGGGAGGTTTGCTGGGACAGATGCCTTCACACACGCACACGCATGTTTGTACGTGCCCTCTCTGAGCTGCAGCTTGTCACCACCTCGCTGCTGGGCGCATTCGGCCGGGCTGTGGTTTCCACAGACACAAAACACAACCAGATGCTTTCCGCCTGAGCAGCCTTTGCAAACCACAGCGGCGCTGGGGGATGCCAGGCAGGTCCCCAGCAGGGAGGGCAGCTCCCCCGGCAGGCAGGCTGCTGGGCTCTGGGAGTGCGATGGGGAGAGGGGGGCCCGAAGGGAGGTGGGATTCTCTGCACGGGTGCCGCGAGGTTGCGGGTGAGTTTTTTGGCTGCTAAGGAGGTTGTCGTCAAAACGCTGAGCTGTGTGATGAGCCCCTGTGTCCTGACCTGGGGCAGGCACCCTGCCGGACGGGGGGCTGGGTGTGCACCCAGGGGGGAGGGTGGGATGTGGGAGGGACCCCCGTACCCCACCTCCTGCTCAGCCGCTGGCCTGAGGATAATTAACGGAGGTGCCTGCCAGTGGTTTATTGATGCTGGGACCCTCCGTGCCCCTGCCGCTCACCAGCTGCCTGGCTCTCCCTGCCTGTTCCTCTGATGAGAGCTTCTCGGGGTGCGGGGGCAAAGCCAGGCAGCAGGTGCCCGCCGAGGAATACGCACCTTTTGATTTACTTCACCCTGTGGTCAGCTTTCTAGTATCCGATATGACCCTCCAGAAGCCGGTAGGCACATCCCACCTCTCTGTTGCATCCCTGGGTGGGAGGGTGCGGGGTGTCCCCAGCAGCCCCACGGGGTCCCCTTCAGCCCCCTCACTGTGCCCCCCGGCAGGTGCGGCTCTGCCTGCTGTGCGTGGGGACCTCCCTGGTGTTTGGCCCCATCCTGGGGAAAAGCTGGCGGCTCTACAAGGTGTTCACCCAGCGGGTGCCGGACAAACGGGTGGTGAGTACACAGCACCCGGGGTGGGGGGCAAACAGCCCAAGGGGGGCGAACACCAGCAAGTCCCAAACTGGTGCAGGGCATCAAATGAAACCAGCGTGTGACAAGGATGGGTGCCGCAGTCACAGGTCTGGTTTCACACCTAGCTGGGCATGGGCTCCTCTTTTATTCCTGCACAATGAGGCAGGAGCTTTTCCACTCTGCAGGCAAATGGGTGCCCTGCCAGGCTGCCTGTCCCCCGGTGGAGTCCCACCCCATCACCACGGAAGGTCTGGTTCTGTTTTACATCAGCCACGTGCCTTCATTACGCTACGCACTGGTGTTTGTGTCCGGGTCTGGGCTGATTATTTTTGCAGGATGAAAACAAACCAGGTATCCTCAAAGGCATCTGATGTAGGGCCACCCCCAGGTGCATCTCACCTCCTCTTGAAGGGAGGGACAGAGTGCTGGGTGGTCCTGTGCTGCACTGGAGGAAGGGGATACGGCAGCTGGGAGGGAAATGGGAGCCACCTATATGACTGTGCATGTAACGGCGCACTTGCATCTTGCAGTAGCCACTTGCCAGTGGCAAAAAAAAAGTAGGTTTCAGATGATGAAAGGTGAGGTGAGAAGGTTTGCAGGGGAACTGGGTACCAACGAGGACTCCTGTTCCTGAGGCACCAGGGTCTGTGTTACCTGCAAAATGATAATCCTCCACCTTTTTTCCCCCAGCCTTTTTCTCTCTGCTTGTGATATGGGCATAAGGACCGATGCTCTTGTTTTGGAAGAGCTGGGTTTTGTCATAGCAGCTAGCCACACCATCAGGGAGGGTTTATACCCGGCCTGATTAGGTATCTAAGAGTTTGGGAGCTGGAGACAGAGACCCTGTGGCTGACTCGGATGTAGGTGAGCCACTGGGCTCTGCTCTCGGGGAACTGTTAGATTGCACACGTCCCTCGGAAGAAAGAACCAGAAACAGACCCAAGGGGATGGAGATTGTCAGTGTCTGTTTGCCCCCCATGGTAACGCTTTCTGCTTGTGTGTTTGCAGATTATCAAAGACCTCCAGCTGCTGGCAATGGTGGCAGCGCTGGTGCTGGCGGACGCGATGTTGCTCTTGACGTGGGTATTCTCTGATCCAGTCCAGTGCTTCCGAAGCCTCAGCGTCTCGCTGCGGGTAAAGGGATGAGGAGGGGTGGTGGAGGGTGGCGCCATGTCCTGTCTGATCTCTGTGGACAAAGTTGGTGGATGGTCGGGTATTTGGAGGTGCTGTTTAGAAAAAAAAAAAAAGAAAGAAAGAAAGAAAGAAAAACAAGCCAGAAAGTCTTCCGGGCACTCTGTGTTGGGTTTATGTCTGATCTGTTGCAGAGATGAGGGCCCGCTGCAATGTCTCCAGGTCTGTGCAGGTCACCTGGGTGGCACAGGAGGGGTTCAGGGCATCTGCAGGTGCTTTAGAGAAAGGTGCAGCCAGCCCTGCTGGCAGCAGAGCGCCAGAGTCTTCCTGGCTTTAACCCCCTGCCGCTGGCAGCGCCTGCTTTGGCCTTTCCTTTTAGGAATTTCGAGGAGACAGGCACAGATGCCTACGCCTGCCTGCCCATCGCTCTGCGCCGGGTGCCAGCCCTCATTTCTGCCTTCCCCTTGCCTCCTAGGCGACAGAGAGGGGCATGACGTGCTCAGTGAGCCGGGTGCAGTCCTGCGCGTCTCTTTATTCCGACCTTTGGCTCGTTCTCATTTTGGGGTTTAAGGTACGTAACCTCTCTATTGATTCCTGCCTTGTATCTCGCCTCCTCCCGGTCCCACAGCCTAAAGTGTGCAGCAGCATTTGTAGTTCCGCTGCCCTCCCAAGCTACGTGCCTACTGCAGGTTCCAGCGACTCCTGTTCATCTCAGAAGCTCTCCCATCTCCAGTCCTTCCCATCTCGATGTTTTCTTCCATTCCCTTGTAGAAGCCCCATTAACCACTTTCCCTCTGCCTTAACATGTCTTCTACGTACATCGTGCACATGCTGCCGCTCTAGTTCTCTCCCTGCAACCCCCACCCCTCATCTGTCTCCCTTCTTAAAGCTGTTGCCTTGCTGTTTTCTAAAGCACGCTTTTTCCTTAAAGCCTCAGATGACCATCCCCCGCAGCGATGCGCTACGTGGCTCAGCCACCGAGCCCTCTGACTCCAAATCAAGGAGGTGCTGATGACAAGTGCTTGGTGCCTACCTTTACAGGATGTGTATCAGCTTAATTATACCACTGAGGTACACTTTCACTGGTGTGGCTTTGCACATGGCCGTTCTTATTCCAGAAGAGTTAGTTATACTGATGTAACTATGTAGGTGTAATTATTGCTGTAATTATCTGTGGTCTCATGTGTCTCTGGGTTGACAGAGGCTGGATGCGTTTCAGAAAGGTGATGTTGATGAAGCTTGTGAGATCACAGATTTTCTTTGGGAATGGCTCCATCTCTGCCTGCAGTACAGGCAGCTCCTTTCTGACTCGCTGTAACATGGTACTCATTGACCATCTACCCAAAACCATAGGAAAAAGAGCAGAAGGAGACCCCATGACAAGGCGAAGCCTGTCTCCCCCCTACACTTCATTTTGAAGACATTAGTCTGTCCTTAAAAGTCATTTGGTGCTAGGGATTGCGGACGTTCAGCGCTGCATCTCCCACCTCTGATTTTGTCTGTGGTTTGTGGTAGGGTTTAGACGGGTAATGCTTTTGCCTACAGCTCCTACAAACTGCTTCTTGGAGTAAACCACCCCCACTGCGAGTCCCAGGTCCCTCTGTTAGCGTCATGTTGAACCTGACCCTGATCCTGTCTACCTGCGCGGAGTCATGGAGTTATTTCTTTAGTGGTTTCTCTGGAGTTAATCTGGATTTACGCTAATGTGAGAGTAGGCTCTATCTCTGCATGTACGTAGCCCTTCTTAGCTTCCACGGCATTAATGTGCTCAGCCCGTTGTGAAGCCACTCAGTGTATTACCCTGCTTGTACTGGCACAGAGCGATGAACAGAAATGACTTGCCAAGGACACGCCTGGAATTAGGAGCAAAGCCCTCTGCTCAAGATTGAAACAAACAAACAGAAGCGTAGTCCTGTGCTTGCTGGGAGTCCCAGTTCAGCGGATGGCAGTGCTGTTGTCTGCATCCCAGACAGGCTGTATGAATTTCCAATGGGACTTGGGTGCTGGTGTCTTGCTCAGCGATCAGGTGCTGGCTTGCCTTTGGGCCATGTCTTTGGAGGCGCCCTGTGGTGAATGTGGTTACGATCCAGTGTGGATCCTACGAAGCAGGGTAAGGCATCAGCCTTGTTCCCAGTGAGGCCAGTCTCACTGTTCCAACCCACCTTGAGAATTCCTGGTGCTCTGAAGTTGTGAGTCTCACCAAAGAGAGACATCCCACCAAAGACGGTGGGTATGAATCTCCCTTGCCTGTAAGTGTCCCTCCAGACCCTAACCCTGGCAATGGCTGTCATGGCCATCAAGCACCCACAGCCCAGAGGGGTCCAGAAGGCTCTGCATAACATCTGCATCTCAGGTCACAAAGCGCTTCTTGATGCCCAAATAACAATTTAATGTCCTTCAGTAAAAGGCCAACGGTTGTGTTTACTGGGTAGCACAGGAGTAATGTAGGAGTCATGTCCCATGTGTTCTGCGTCCTTGCAGGGGCAGGGATTTTGTTTGATGGTATTTCCAAATGATCCTGAAGGCAGACCGTGCACTGTGCTGCAGACGCATATAAATACAGTATATGTATAAACACCGTATATATAAATACACGGTGTTTCCTGCCAGTGTTCCCTGGGGGAGGGGGGATTTGGCCTGCCAGGTAGTTTAGTCCTGAGCATGAGGGAAAGATGCTCACATGAGATGCTTGAGGGGCAGCACGGTGAGGGAGCCTGCTCTGCAACAACCGACGTGCTCCGGCAGAGCGAGGGCCTCTGTGTACGGGGCACTTCTGCAGCCACCTTCACCACTGCGAGCCAGGCACGAAATGGTGAAGGGAAGGGAGAAGGATTGCACCCAGTATTTTCCTGCATTTCCATTTAAAGATGCACCAAATACATCCTCTTCCTGCCAGTCTGAACATCCACTTCTTCTGCCTTGCTTTTTCCTTCTGAATCTCCTTCTGAGGTGCATCGTTGCTCCTTGACGGCACCCCACCACCATGTCTCCGCAGGGACCTCCGTCTCTCCTCTGTCCACCTTTGCTGCTCCGTGCTGCCCAAGGGGAGGGTTTCCCTTCTTTACTGCCTCTCCCGGCTGTGCCCTGCTCTGTGGCATTGCCTGCCGACCTGGCCCTCAGCCCCCCATGCCCCTCGCTTGGGACCCCGGGGGCCAGCCAGCGCCTCCGCTCCTGCCCTCCCTCCCCAGCCCCACGTGTGACCCGCAGCAGCAGCATGCCGGGCGTTCGCTGCAGCGTCACCACCGCACGCTGAAGGTCTGCATTATAGATCAAAGAGCATTAATTAGGATTGTGCTGAGTGTATCTGAGCTCACCGGGCTCGGTACGAGGTGGGGGTTGACACCATCAGGCTGTAATTTTCCACACTCTGGAAACCTCTTTTTTCTGCTTCCAGAGCATCCTCCTGCTGTATGGGACCTACCTGGCTGGTCTGACCGACAACGTCAGCTCCCCACCAGTCAACCAGTCCTTGACGCTCATCGTCGGGGTCAACCTCGTTTTCCTGGCTGCCGGCACTGTCTGCTTAGTTCACCGTTTCTTCCGCGCTTGGCACAACTTGCTCTTTGGTTTCACTTCTGGAGGCATCTTCGTGTGTACAACCACAATCAACTGCTTCATCTTTGTCCCGCAGGTACGCTGCCACCCCTGTCCCACCACCTGGCTGGAGACAGGCACATTTTCAGAGTTTAACAACAGCAGCCGTGGCAGACAAAGCACTTCTTTTCCTGCTTCTTTCCCCAAATGTTTGGGCTCACCTGCACAGCTCATCCTCCAAGCCCTTGGCGGCTGTGCATCCCCAGGCGAGTCCCCTGTGCCTCCAAGGACAGCAGGGGACGTTGCAGGGCGCAGAAGCCCTCCTGCAAAGAGTGTGCCACGGGTGGCAGCCACCCAGAGGGCACACGTGGAGGCGAGGTGGCTGCTGCCCTCATCCTCCTCCCTGTGGGTGCTGGGATCGGTCGTTCGTGCGGTTGTCCTCTCCTTAGAGCACACACACCTGCTCTCGTTGAGGATTTCTGCCCCTAGGAGGGATGAAGCCGGGCTCTGGCCATCCAGATGGCCTCGTGGCAGCTGGTGGTCCCCAGGGGAGGCTGTCCTCCTCTGCTGTTGGAGGAGGAAGCTGGGCTTTGCTGCAAGTGAGGAGGAGGATGCAGAGATGTTTGGAGGAAGCCTTTTGTGGTGAGGCGCGGCTCTTCTGCTTCCCGTGTCCTCCAGCAGCAGCCTGGTGTGCCTGGCCACGGCGTTAGTGGGAAAAATCCTCCCATTGTTACAGGGAGAGGAAACAGTTGTTTACTCAGTTTGATGTGTGGAGGGATGTGTGGGCTCAAGGAAATGAGGTGAGAAAGGGAGGAAGAGGTGAAGCTGAAGAAAGAGCACATCTGTGCAGGAGAGGGTTCGCGGGACCTCATCGATGTCTGTAAATACTGATGGGGGTGCAGGTGGGAAGGGGGAGCTGGGCTCTTCTTAGTGGTGTCCACTGACAGGACCAGGACAATGGGCACAAACTGAAACACAGGCAATTCTATTTAAACATCAGAAAAAAGAATGTGAGGGTTTTTTTCTGTGAAAGTTGTAAAGTGCTGGAACAGGCTGCCCAGAGATATTGTGGAGTCTCCATCCTTGGAGATGGAGATGGTCCTGGGTAGCCCGCTCCAGCTGACCTCACTTGGGCAGAGTGGTTGGACCAGATGATTCCCAGAGGTCCCCTCCTGCCTCAGTGGATGCAGTGTAACTGCGGGCTTCCAGCCTGCTCGATGAGCAGCTCTTGGGAGCAGGATCCAGACCTCCTCTGACAAGCACCAAGCCTTCTGGCAATGCTCTGCCAAGCGCAAGGTCTCTCGGAGCGAGGGCGGAAAAGCTGATGAGCTGTACTTGCACTCTGCCTGTGCCATTTTTCTGAGGCAGCCTGGGGACCCCGAACATTTCATTTAACTTGGATCTTTTAATTCATCAGCTTGTTTTTCCAAATGGGCTTGCTCTTCTATTGCTCATCCGAGATCAATAAGCAGCTGGAGCTGGGCTGCGCAAGGCTTCCGCGCAGACACTAGATGAGAAAACGGATACTAAGCGTTGCTGGTTTTCAGCTTGTCACCAGCGATTCGGGGATAAGGAGGCGTGCGTGACACTGCCTTTGTCTGTCACAGCGTCAGGGAGGGGGGAGAAGAGGGGAGGGGGCTTTTGCAGGCATTAGAGGTTGCAGCGCGGGCAGGCACCCACCCTCTCTGTGTTAAAAGCTGGAGCCAGGGGCAGGGTAGGGCTCAGATGGGTGGGAGGCTCCAAGTGGCACTGCAGCCCCTCGCCATCTCTCCGCCACGCCACCCGTCCCTGCTCCTCGGTCACACCCTGCCTTTGTCTCCCCTTCTCCGTCCCTTTGTCTCCTTGGCGCTGGAGCTGCGCCTGCCTCCCGCCTCGCAGGGCTGTGCGTGCCGCCGGATAACGCCCTCTTCTACTCCCCAGCTGAAGCAGTGGAAAGCCTTTGAAGAAGAAAGCCAAACCATGAGCCACATGGCAAAATATTTCACCAGCCCGAGCAGGAGCTGCCGCTCAGTGTACAGCGAGGAGCAGCTCTACCAGCTGATAGGGGAGAAAAACTCCATGAAGCGGCTGCTCACCGAGGTACGGGGCTCTGCTGGCCCCCCTCGGCTTCTCCCCTTCCCTTTTTGGGGGCTGGAGGCTTTGCAGGGTGGGAAGCCCTTCCTTACACCCCCGTCTGCACTGGCACTCCCCCTCCGGCTTCTTCCTTCCTGAGGGGAACTGCTGCTTTGTTTTGCCACATCACTGCACCCCAAGGTGGCAAAATTTAGGCATAATCTGGAGGGTTTAAAAAAACCCATCGTGTTGGGAGAAGAGCAGGAGAGCCTGGTTCCCACAGCCCACTCAAACATGGTTAATTTAGAGGGGAGATGCTCCATCTCGGGAAAGCCCCCCACCTCCTGCTCCCTCGCCTGCGCTGCCTGGGTGGGAGCACCCCAGCAGGGAGAGCTGCCTGCCCTGGTACCCCACTTCCCACACCCGCGTCTGGGGCTGCAGGGGAGGACGGGTCACACGCGCTGCCAGTGTGGCTCTTGCAGAGTGCAAAGAGGGGCGATTCATTTATCTGGCAGCACTTGCTTCCAAATCGGCGGCGTTTTCGTACCCTCCGCCCGCCCCGCGCTTGACAGGCCTGTTTGTTTGATGCAGAAAAATGCCGTGATCGAAAGCCTGCAGGAGCAAGTGAGCAGCGCCAAGGAGAAGCTGATGAGGCTGATGTCTGCGGAGAGCAGCTGTGATCCCCGTGCGCTGCCGCCGGCTGCCTGCACCCGGAGCGCGGGGTGGCATGGGGATGTGCCGGGGGACAGCTGCCCCCCGGATCTGGAGCAGGATGGGTGGCAGCCTCCCTGCTTGCTGGGTACACCGCCTCTTTGCAGCGATGCTCAGGACCTGCGGAAAGATGGGAGGCAGGAGGCTGTTTGCTCTCGGGTGTTGCTTTTTGACATGGGGGATGGCATCGAACGTGGCCTGAAAGATGTCCAGGAATGCGGGACGCCTGCGGGGCAGGGGCAGCCTCCAGAGCAGAGGCCGGGCCAGGACATCTCAGCTGGCGTGGCCTGGGAGCCATCCCCCAAAGTCAGCTACGTCAGCAGCGAGAAGCTGCGGGAAATCTTACAAGAGCTGAGCCTGGATGGCAAAACCCACAGCCCACCCTTACCTGGGAGACCCCCGCGTGACAGCCAGGGCCCCCCAGGCGAGCAGGGAGGAGCGTGGGGGGCCCAGGAGGGCTACCTGGGCATCCACACGCCCCTCAGCCCCTACCTGGCAAGGCGTCGGCGGCAGATTCTGCTGCCCCCCACCTCCACCCGCTTCCCTGGACACATGTCCCCCCGTGCCAGCCGTGGGGTGGAGGTGGCAGGTAGCTGGAGCCGTGGGGAGCCGGCACGTATCTCCCTGGGGAGGGAAGGGGAGGTGGCTGGCAGAGGGCTCCTTCGCCCACCAGCACCATCACCTCCAGCCGCCCCTGGGGAGGTCTGCCTCCAGCCGGAGGGATGGCCAGGATGGCCGGAGTGCCAGGGTGCTTTGCCATCCATCCCGCGGGCCCAGCAGCGGCAGGGCACCCTGAGGGGACCCGCAGAGCCCTCCCTGCGCTCACTGTACTATTACCCGGACTCTGACTCCAGCAGCAGCAGCTCTGAGGAGATGTTTCACGGCTGCCACCGGCCCTGCTGCGAGGTTTGCTTCCAGAGCCCACGCAGCTCCCTGGGCAGCAGCAGCACGGACACAGACACAGAGCCCAGCGGCTGCATGGGCCACCGGACAGAGTACCATGGTGGGCCCCAGCCCGTGGTGAATTTCAAAGAAGATCTGAAACCCACCTTTGTGTGACTGGGAGCACCCCTGCCCCAAAGGCAAGTGCCCTCCCAGCCCCGAAACACGGCGTGTTTTCAGTGATGCTCGAGCCACGCATCCCTCAGGGATGTGTCTTCTGGCATCTGGGGGACAGCAATAAACTCACCCCGTTCTTTGCAGCGTCCGCGCCAGCCTGGTCAGCGGTGACTGCAGACTGCGCTTGGCTGAGAGGTGGCTGGCAGCGCTCGGGGGGTGGCGATGGTTTTGTCCTGGCTACTCCGGGCAGCTGCCTGCATCCCGCAGATACCCAGCACGGCTGCCCATCCCAGGGCCGGCAGCGGAAAGACCTGCGAGAGCCCAAAGTTCGTGGTCTCAGAGGGCTTTCCCTGGAGAGCTGGGTGCTTCACAGCAGCGCGGAGCAGCACCATGTCTCGGAAACGCGCGTGGCTTCTTGCCCGCAGCAGGTGGGCGGGCAGAGGACTCCATCCCCGCAGCTGCTGGTGCACAGCCTCCCACCAGCACCACACCGGCTGGAGACTGAAGCTGTTGCAGGCTGCTCGAGATGCTGCTCCCCAGCAAAGCAAGGACCTGGCCGTGGAATGTATGCAGGAAACTTTTGGGGAGGGTTGTATTTTTTATTTCTGAGTGAGAAAATGGAGTCCAAAGGTGACATCCCTGGAGGTGTCTTTGTGTTTTATGTCATTCAGTTGCACGGTCGTGGGTGAGACGGGTCGGAGCTGAATGGAAAGGCAAGGATCTGAAAAGGTTTTTCTTTTCTGTTTCTTGCCTTGTGTTTCTGGGGCCTGCGCCCTTCTGTATGTCTTTGTATGGATGATGTAGTCTGGAATGAGGTTTGTTTAAATTAACATGGTCTGTTTAATTTTTATCTTAGAAATACCAAGAACAGTAAAGCCAGTGCGCCTGCTTTGGGGGGGATATTTGTGAAGGCATCTCAGCGTATCATTACCCCTACAGGAGAAGTCTGGGATGCTGAGACCTGATGCGCAGTGCATAAAACCCCTCTGGGGAAAGGTTTTGTTGAAAGGGCCAGTGACAGAGGAATCCCAAACCATGTTTTGAACGATGCACGGTAGCACTGCCCTCTCCGTTATCCCGTATCAGCGTGTGCCCTCACTGCTGCCTCCCTTCACCACTGACATCTTTGTTTTTTCCCCACCGCCTCTGCGGTTTTCCAAGGTTGTTGAATTTCTAGGGCAAATCACCAAACTCAATAATCTTATGGGGAACAATATTCCCATAGCCCCTCTTCGCTTCTAAAATGGAAACACCCCAAGAGGGTAATCCCGATTTTTTTCTTTTTTGGTCATCTTTTGCTAACAGAAACCCATTTCTTTCATTTTTTTCTTTCACAGCTGTCTGAGCACTTAGGGCTGCGGCCTGGGTGAAATGCGTTGACTGGGGGTCCCCTACCTCTGCAGGGCAAACCTGCAGCTGGGGCTGGAGACAGAAGCCCAGGCAGGGCGCCAGTGTGGAAAGTCTCCTGTGGTCCCAGCGGAGGGGACAGCTGCCAGCGCAGCCCTTGCTGGCGCAGAGGGATGCTGAACCAGCCAGAGGTGGGTAGGAGCAGGGCAGGGGTGGGTTAGCAAGGCATGCCACAATGTGCCCTCCACAACACTTTCTTGGGCATCCCCCAGAAAGCATTTTTTTATCATCTGAATCCACCCTGTGCTATGCTGAAGCTGCAGGGAGCTCTTGTAGAGCCAGAGAGTGCCGCACACCTAGCCCCAGGAGCGGGAGCACCTGGCGAGCCTGCAGCGACCAGCGTTTTGTTTATAACTGGCGCTTTATCTGTAACTATCTTTTCATTCAACAGGCTGAAGCGTGTCTGGCTCCACGGCGTGGGGAGCTGGGACGCTGGCGTGGGGACCCCCAGGCTGCGCAGCAGCAGGCAGGGATCTCCGGCTGCCCTCTCCCGGGGTGTGACTGGGAGAGCTGGGGAGGGGGTCCTGCTGCGGGTGGGGTTCGGGGAGGCCCTTTCCCCATCGCCTCCTCCAAGCCAAGGCTGGGGAAAGCTGCTTGCAGTTTTGCAGTGCTCGCAGCAGGGGCTGCTGCTGCCACACCGGGTGTGCCCGCAAACCTCAAGTGCCCCACGCAGCGCATCCCACGGCATCCCCACGCTGGGACAAGGGGGGGTGGCTGAGGATGCTCTAGGGACCCTATTAAATACGGGGCAAAACGACTTTTCCAAATTGGGGCAGACTTCTCCCCACCCCCAAGCATGTTGAGAGTAGCACTTCAGGACTAGGAAATACTGCAGCACAGTCATAGGGACTGATCAACCATGAAGCCACCTGGCAGCAGCTGATATAAAAATTAACTTCAAATCCACTAGCGAATGCAGAGAAACCCTCCAGAGGACTTTGAACCTATGGTTTGTTTGGGAATTCATCACTGGAATTTCGGGCAGTTGCTTTTCTGTCTGGTGACCAGCAGCCGCCAACTGGAAGCTGCACAGCATGTGATGGCACCTACTAAGGCCAAGAGCATCCCGGCTTGTATGAGAAACAGTGTGGCCAGCAGGACAAGGGCAGTGATTGTTCCCCCGTACTCAGCACTGGTGAGACGGCACCTCAAATCCTACGTCCAGTTTTGGGCTCCTGACTACCAGAGGGACGCTGAGGTGCTGGAATGTGTCCAGAGATGGCAATAGAGCTGGGGAAGGGGCTGGAGCGCAAGTGCTACGAGGAGCTGCTGAGGGAAGTGGGGGTGCTCAGCCTGGGGAAAAGGAGACTCAGGGGGGACCTTACCGCTCTCTACAACTCCCTGAGAGGAGGTTATAGCGAGGTAAGTGTTGGTCTCTTCTCCCAAGTAACAAGCGATAGGACGAGATGAAACAGCCTCCAGTTGTGCCAGGGGAGGTTTAGATTGGATATTAGGAAAAATCTGTTCACCAGAAGGGTTGTCAAGCATTGGAATGGGCTGCCCAGGGATGTGGTTGAGTCACCATCCCTGGAGGTATTTAAAAGATGTGTAAATGTGGCACTCGGGGACATGGTTAGTGGTGAGCTTGGCAGCGCTGCGTTAGTGGTTGGACTCGATGATCTTACAGGTCTTTTTCAGCCTAAATGATTCCATGATTCTGCATTCTACACGCGCACAGAAGGCTGTTCACATGTGCGTGTGCATGTGCACACATAAAAACTCACTGGTGCTTTTGATGACCCCCAGCCCTGGCCTCCCCTGTACCTTCCAAGGAATACACATTTGATTCAGCTGGGGAAGAGTCAAAGCACCATGTGATGAATGGGGCTGCCTGCATGGGAAGAAAGGACAGAGCCAGACAGTGGGCTGCCTTTCATTGCCGTCGGTGTTACGGGATCTTTGCTTCGGGCATGGCACAGGCACACAGAAGAGCCTTCATGCTGCTTAACGGGGCACCTGGCTCAGGCACCGAATTCAGCATTTGGTTCCCCCGTGGCTCTTTGTACAGTCTTTGGAGAATCCTGTCTCTCCCCATTAAGCCATTCAAAGCACCTTAATTAGAGCTTTGCCCTGAATCCGAGATTTCTGAGCAGCTGTAGGGCCAGCTGCACATGTTCTGTGAAGGCAGAGAGGAAGACTGTGAGAGCTGGGAAGGCAGCTTATGGCAGCAGGACCGTGAGTGCCCTGATTGATAACTATGACTCTCTTTCTTGCCACTGATGATGGATATAGCCTAAAGTGAGCCCTCTCTCACTCAGGGAGGCTGTAGTAGCCGTATCCCACTTGAGCAATTCCTTCTCCAATGTATCTGCTGTCTAAATCTGTTCCCCGTAGGGAAGGCTGTGCCTCTTTGCAGTTCTAGGCAGAAACTTCCACCTTCAAGACACTGAAATGAGAGGTGAGCGACTGGGAGGAGGCTGCCTGCCTGCGCCCAGGGGAGCGCTGGACTCACCGTCCTTACAGATGTGCTCATGGTGCTTCGGGGCATGTGAGAAACTGCTGCTACCCAGAAGCTACAGAGCAGCCCGTGGCCATCCTGTATGCCTTATCCCAGCACCCTGTCCCCATCCCAGCAACATCTGCCGGCAGAGAGGTCCCCTCTCCAATGACACGCAGGGCAGCAACATCAGCCAATGCCGATGAGGTCCTTTGAATTCCCAAGTCGTGTTTCTAAGCTGTCCTTCCCCTGCTTGCTGTGCACCTCTGCGGGCTCCAGCTGCGTGACTCCTGTGCTGTCTGCAAACCATGGGAGGAGAGGAGGGGTCCACTGCAGCCAGCACCCCTGAGCCCTACCATGCACCGTGCAACAGGAGATGCTCCACAGAGCGGAGCCTTTCCCTGCCCACGGGACCGTTTACGGGTGCTGCGAAGCTCTGTAGCCCCCACCGCTCCCCTCACTCCAGCGATGCACTGACACCTCTGTGTCATTTCCTTGCTGATGGCTGTTTCGGAAGGGTCACATCCCAGCCGGTGTGAGATGTCTCCGTGTCCCTGCTCGCTGGGCCTTGGCAAGAGCCAGGAAGGCAGGAAGCCTCGAGGCTCTGGTGCCGCAGCCACCTGCCATCGCTCGGGCTGCCTGTTACCCTGTCAGCTTGTGACTGCTTAGGAAATAACAAAACTGATTTTGGTTGTGATTCAGCTGCCTGGATTAAAAAAAAAAAAAAAAAAAAAGGGGGGGGGGGAAATAAAGAGATTTGTTAGCTAGAGTAAAGAGGGATTAAGCCAGGCTCTCTGGGAGCAGCGTGCTGACTATTGGTGTGGAAGTTTCCCCATTGCCTTGTGTTGGTGTTAGCAGCTGGGGTCTGTGGGGAACCTCTCACTCTGAGCTCTGATATCAGGGCAGTTATTAGCAATAGTGGATATTCAAAAGCACTGCAAAAGGGGAAACCCACAGGTGTCCTTAGCCCAGAGCAGCCAGCCTGTGTGACCTGTGGAGCTGCACAGGGACATTCCTTTGGCACAGTGGAGAGCAGCAGGCAGGGGCCCTAGGTCTCCAAGTAGCCTGTGCTGCAGGGTTTGAGGAGGCGAGGGAGCACCTACACCAGTTCATGAACTCCACAGGTCCAGAAGAAGCTCCAGAAAAGTCCTCCTCAAGTCCAACATCCATGAGGGCTGTGGAGAAGCGCTCTCCTCCTAAGCAGCTTTACTCTCCCAAGCCCAGAAATCAGGCCTGTTTCTTACCTTACCCAGTTTTTCATGGGTGTCTTCTCCTTGGCCTCTACCTCTAGCCATGTACTACTGAAACTGCGGCAGCTGCTCTTACCCCAGGCTCTACTCTGACAGCCAGAGCAGCAAAGCTGTCAGTGTCCAGTTGCGAGGCACCAAAGGCATCAGTGTAAGCTGCATTCTGATTGCTGGCCTTGTGCTGCAGAAAGCAAGCTTGTCCTTGGGGGACTCCTAGGAGACAAGAAAAAACATCAAAAGATTCGGGAATCCTGGGGTAGCAGGAGAACTGGGGATGTTTTAGCAGTTGGTGTTACTAGCAGGAACTTTCTGCTACGTTACATGATTGCGCCCTGTGGAAATGATCCCTGCACATACCTGGCTGAGCACGTGCATGGGATACCTCCACGGGGTTCCAAGCACTGAGTTCTTCCCACGTTACAATGGTGTATTGAAGCTGCTGGAGTGCGTTCACCTCAGAGCGCGTACCTCCCAGTGTCTGCAGCAGTGAGGTTTCTTGCTTTCATGCCCACGTTGCCGCCTTTCCCCCGTGTAGAGGAGCCTGTAGCTTGGCTGGTTGTCTTCTAACTCAGGCATCCATAGCTTTGTGCTTTGTGCTGCAAGAGCACCATCATTTACATCAGAATTTTTAACTGTTTTTTTTTTTTTTTTCCCCTGTCCTGGAGGTTCTTGCAGACAGGATGGGTGCGAGGGACTTTGTCCTGCCAGGCAGCTATATAAAGCACTCGGTGATTCAGCATTTACTGCGCCCTACACAGATTCCACTCTTATCATACCAGCAGGAATGTGGGGCTAGAAGGGATCTCCTAGTCATCGTCATGTTCCCCAGCCATGACAAGCACTGGGTCATAAAGTCCCTCTTGTTAATTCATCACAGTCCATCTTAAAGAGTCATCAGGAATTTTCTTGGCAGGTTATTCCAGAACCTCACTCACAGAAGGAAACTTGTTTCTGATTTGCAGCCCACATTTTTTCTTAGCCTATTTTTATCAACTTGTTCTCATGCCAATGCTGTCTTCTAGTTAGTAGCTGTTCTTCCTTTTCCTTCTCTAACCTGCTCTCTTAACATGCCGAGGAAGAACGTGGCCTTTCTTCCCAGGATCCCTGGTCTACTCAGAGAAGAGTCTAATTTTAGCTCCCTGCAGCAGCTCCTACCTGCCCCTCCGCCAGCCTGCAGGGAGGTGGGCGGGCGAGCTGGGTCCATCGCTGCCAGGTCGTGCTCTTGCCATGGGAGGGGGGCTGCCCCCACCGCCCCCTGCCTCCAGCTGTACAGGAGGCTGGGACAAGTTCAGCACGATGCTAGAACGGGATCGCACTCACCTTTGGAAAAGCGCACAAGAAGAAACACTCGTTGGTGGTTCAGGCGTCAGGAGCAGGCCAGGTGGGTCAGCGGGAGCTTGGCATTTTCTCTGCAAGTCTGCAACGGACGTGGGGTTCCCAGCACCCATCGGACACCAGGTTTGCCAGCAGTATTTTAATATACTCACAGAGTAAGGCCTGTCTGTCTGTGTTTCCTCCCAGTGCACCTCCTGCAAGTTATGAGAGGTGCACCTGTGCCTGGTAGGCGCAGGATCCCTGAAAAGCTTTTGCTTCTTGGGGCTTCCCATGGCTTAGGCAGTCTGTAAGGACCTGAGTTCCTTAGAAAGCCCCTGGTACCTCTGAAGGCGCCCATAGGAAGGGAAAATGAAGGCACACCCTGCGCAGTGTCCTGATGACGTGATCCAAAACAGGAATGGCATGGATGTTTTATTGGCCAAGGTGAATATAACGAGCAGGGCACCTTTCTGGAGTTGTGCGCTGGTTTCCAGGCAATTACGTCTCGTATCTAACCCAAATGAGTCGGGCGGTATTTCAAGCCAAAGAGAACTGCAAGAATAATATCAGCTGATGCAATCGCACCTTGAATTTACAGCAGTGCTAGGCAGATCCATGAACAGTGGGATACTCTGTACATGATTACAGCAAATTCAAGCCCTTGTTTGAAAGCAGCTGGGTTTTGGTTGGCTTTTTTTTTTTTTTTTTTTTTGACAGTCCCCCAAATACAGGTGCTGGATAAAGACTTCCTATCCTCTGTCCGGTGAATCTTTCATTCAATGGTGGATTACGCTTTTGCAAATATTGGGTTATTTTCTCACTATTACAGCCTTTTTCATACCCATAGCAAAACCACATTCAGTGCTTTTCTGCTTCTGCAATCCAGTCTTCACAACTCTTTTATGGTGAGGTCTTTTTCCTAGTTCTAACACCTGATACCAGCATGCTGCAGTCCATGGGGGAGGCCGGCTCTCCAGTTCCTGGAAGCCCAGCATTACTGGGTACCCGCTGCGCCACGGTAGGACACCTTTTGGGGTAAATTCCACCCTCTGATGGAAAAAAGCTCTCAGCCCCCACTGCCTTCAGCAGCAGCTGCTTGAGGGCATCTGAATCTAGCCCTCAAATAAGCAGACAAGCCCAGCAACAAAGAGTACCTGAGGATGACGTGGGTCTAATTTACTCAAGAAGACTCAGGAGTCAAGAGCCTTGTCTCTTCTACTGACTGTTGTGCTCATCTCAGAGAGAGAAGAGACCATATTTTTTCTCAGAGAAAAAAACCATGGTCTCTTTTCTGTCTGGCACCTGTCACTCAAGCGAACACAAGGCCACCTCTCTGAGATGCATTAAGGCTTCTTCACTCTATGGTTGCAAAAA
Source organism: Falco punctatus (assembly GCF_963210335.1). Taxonomy (NCBI): domain Eukaryota; kingdom Metazoa; phylum Chordata; class Aves; order Falconiformes; family Falconidae; genus Falco; species Falco punctatus. The sequence continues at coordinate 3,217,142 of NC_137585.1, forward strand.
AGGCTTTGGGTGCTTCACCAGGAAAGCCTGAGAGACAGGCTGACCCATCAAAGAGCAGGAAAACGAGAGCTGATGCTCCCAGCTGGGCCCTGGTTCACTTCCTGGGCCAGTGAGTCTTGGACCTCAGTGAGAATCCCAGACAGCCTCTGGAAAAAGTGAGTGAGAGGCCGGGGGAGGTTGGGAAGGAATGCAGGCAATGAACTGGCTATCGATAGAGGCCACCAATGTTTTTGCTGTTGAATAAGCAGTAGTTGCTGTATGCAGATGGTTTGTTCCCAACAGCTGGTTTTAGTGAGTCAATATTTCTGCACCTGTCCATGCATATATTTGTGTCCCTACACAAAGGGGAAAGATCCCACTTTCTCAGGATCGCCCCACTGTCTGGAATAATTGGAATTTGACAATCATAGATTAGAAAGAGCCAAAGACCATGCTCCCCATCAGCAATCCAAGCATCTGCTGGAGCAAGTATGAGGTTTCTACCACTAAACAAAGATTTTTCTAGATGATGACAGCATTAGAAACAACTCTGCAAGCATGTGAGTTGCATCTGTTAAGGTGCTTAAATAAAAAAGTCCTCTTGCAGCCTTCTTCTGGGAAAAAATAAGTGCCCTGCCACACAATCAGACCCCGAGCTGCAAGGGGGCCGCAGCCCTACAAGGAGAGATGACGCCTCTATGCTGGACACAGCAGGCACCTATTTATTTCGCAGAACTGGGCCATCCTCCCCCTGATCCAGACAGCATCAATCTTGCAGCAGCAGTGGGAGGTAAGGTGGGGTTTCTGCCGGCCACCTACCTGCCGGTACAGCTGGAAATCTAGGAACAATATCGTGTCAAACATTATTCATCGGGTTTCGAGACCGGTGCCAAGCCCTGTGCAGCTAACAGCTGAGCAACCGAGATTTTTGTCTCTCCTTTTACAGGATTGTTATAAAATAATTTCCCTCTGTGACCAGTTAGGCTGTTCTAATGCACAGTCATAAATGAGACATTGACTTCTAAAGATCTTCCTACCCTTAGGGTGGCAGATGAAAGAATAGGTCACAGCTTTGTTCTGCCGCAACATGCCTGGAAGTGTTGAGAGACATGCTTTCATTACAGGGAAATTTCCACTGTCTCATTGGTTTTTGCAAGTTTGCAGCCTACCTGTAGAGTATAAAAGAAACGCAGGGCTGGCCAAGACAGATACAAGGCATCGATTTGCTTATGCCATTTAGGCAGCAATAGCTGTCCTACTGTTGGAAAGAGCGTGTTGACTTCCACCTCTAACACAAACCTTGTGGCGTTTTTTCAGTGACCTGGCAAGCATGTCCAAGCCCAGGGTAACATAAATTCATTTAATAAACCTGAATATCATATTTGCAAAATAAAGTGATCAGCATAAGGGAAGTCCATGACACAGTGCTGTGAAGGATGTTGCTCAATTTCAGCTGCCAAGCAGATTGTTCCTCTAAGACTGCCTATGACTGAAGTCCCCAGTATAATACCACTATTTTAAAGACTCTGCAGTAACCCATGGAATAAATAAATAAAAGTTCTGGGGGTGTTCCAGATAATAAGGAGCTTGTCCTGCAGCAAAAAGGTCTCCAATGAAGAATAAAATGTTAGATGTCCAGAGTATGCAGCAATTAGCAGATTTTGATAATTGGTGAGAACAGAAATGATCAAAACAGAAGTGAGAGAAAGTGAAATGCTTTATGATTGCATTACCTAACAGTTAATGTTCCTATGTCTTGGGATGCATAATATACCCTGCATATTAAGGTTGCACAGCATTTCCCATAAAAATACCTTGGCCTCACTTGCTTATCATTTTCTTAAAGCTTAAGCATTATACCAAATTTTTCATGCTGAGTGTACTGGAAATCTAAAATGAAAGTGATTCAGGACATTTCCAAGAACAAGGCTAACAAAAATGCATTTGTCCTCATTTCAAGCATGTCTGTCTGGTTTTTGTCTGAGACACTTCATCTCCCTCACACCACACAAACCTAAATCTAGCTTCTGTGGGTCTTGACAAAACCCATCCAAACCGGACCACACTTTATGACCTTAAAAAATCACAGGCCACACAGATCCGCCAAGGCTTCTTAGCATTTAATGGACAACAAGCTATCCCCAGATCATCCCTGGAAACTCCACGCTGGCTGAATACGCTCCACATCCTTGCAGCTGCTAAAGCACCCACCTGCGAGTCGCTGTGGTTCCCAGTGGGAGGGTGCACTGAGCTGCCAGCAAAGTGGGGCTTCGCTCATAAAGGTGATGACCACCGTGCTGGCAATGAAGCAGCGCGCCAGAAGAAGCGGTTGTGAAAGCCAGTTGTGGGAGGAAAGCGGTAGATCTGGTTGAAGAACCTGTTGTGACTGGGGCTGGAATAGCTGGGGGAGGAGGTGGTGGAGCAGGGAAAGATGGTGTGACCGGGGCAGAGGAGGGAAGATGGGAATCTTCATTTTCTGAATCAACAAAGAATAGGAATGAGGATAGAGAGAAGGATTAAATCGCCAAGGACTCGGGGTCTGGGAGCAGCTGTTGGGCAAAAAAATAAGACAAGGGAGCAGGGGAAAGAGCAGAGGTGAAAAGACCTGTGATGGCAGAACAAATCAGGTGACTAGGAGTGGGAGTGGGACGGGGTGAGGTATGGCTGTGGCTTGAGGTGGGATGCAATTAGTGAAGGCAGGAGGTGAGGAGAGGAGAGACCCTGACTTGACAGTGGTGGGGCAGGCAGCAGAGGAGGTAGCAAAGGAGCTGTTTGTTTTTAAGGGTCTGGAAAAAATAGGACTGGAGAGAACACAGATGGAAACAAGCGAAAAAGCTCCTGGTGGCACATGCTGCTCTCCAGAGTTTGGGAGGGAACCCAGGCATCCTGAAATTCTCATCTCATCTGCTGCCAGCACATGGATTTGAAAGGCAAGGCTCTAACGCTGGCCAGCAGCACAGCGATCTCTGCCTGCTCCCACCCTTGCCTTCATTAGCTGGAGAGGGCACGGTCACCTGGGTTGCCTCTACCAGTCCCTGGAAGAGGTCCTTGTGGTGGATCTGTTACAAGATTGTTAATGAACCTCATGGATGTGCATATTGTGGCATCCTTGCTAGGTCGAGTTGGCTTTAAAACAAACCAGCCGGGATCCTAAAAAGCAGCACACAGTAGTCTGTGCCAAAAAGGCTCGGAAATCAAGCATTCAGAAGCATCCAGAAGGCTGGAATTAAAATAATTTGTGCAAACTTAATTTGGCTTCATTTTGGCGTGTATGACTTTGTGGAAAAGAAGCCTGGAAGGGACCTCAAGGAGCCATCTGGGGACTCCAGTCCATCTCTTTTCCCCCAAGGCAGGGCCAATTATTCCTAGACCATTCTTGACAAATATTTCTCTAATCTTCTCTTGTGAGACAGATGTTAATGACATGTTTGCATACTCTTTCTTAATGGGATCCTGCCTCAGTGCATAAAATATAACAGGACCATGCTGTGGAAGAAACTGGGAACACAGCTGGAGAAAGGACAGGCTCGTGGTTCAGCTTGCAGGCTGCTGCCTTGGAGAACTGCCTCTGCTTCAGAGTTCTTGGCTGGTCATTTAAATCGGACTTCTCCCAGGTGGTCATTAATTGTGTTTTCTCTATTTTCTGGGTGCTCAGCTTGAAAATACTGCCTCTGATTTAATTGTCTATGCTCAGTGCCTTGTTTTGGTACAGCGTTAGGGCTTTAATTTTACCACCACCACCACCCAAACAGCCCAGCTCATGGTGCATTGGTTGCCATAGACTGGGAAATAAAACTGAAATTCTTACACACCATGCTCAGCACTGGCTGTCGTAAGTCACTCATCTCCCACTTCTCAGCTGACCCTTCCCTGTGTGCCCTGTCAGCCTTCGTCTCCTCACACCTTGCTTATTCTGCTGAAAGCACATGCACAGAACCTCACAGCCATGAATGATGATGCCCAGTTCCTGTGTTTTGTTTGTGGACAGTTCCTCTGACTATTTTATTAACTTCAGGTTTCTTTATAACCACCTCATCCTCAAAGGTATATGCATTCAGTGCAATTAATTACATCAGTAACATCTATAATCACCTTAGGGAAAAATCAGCAAAATGCCCAAGAACTGACAGCATACAGGACACCAGGAACTGCTGTAGTGGATCACAGGATTGTGGGGGACAGAAGGGACCTCTGGAGAATATCTAGTCCAACCCCCCTTGCTCAAGGAGGATCAGCTAGAGCTGGTTACCCAGGACCGTGTCCAGCCAGGTTTTGTATTTTTCTAGAGATGGAGACTCCATAACCTCTCCAGCCAGCCTGCCCCAGTCTTTGGCTACCTCCACAGTAAAAAGTGTTTTATTGTGCTCAGGTGGAGTTCCATGTGTTTTAAATTATGCTTATTGCTTGTCCTGGCAGTGTCTCCCTCTTCTTCATTCCCTCCCAGCAGGTATTTATATGCACTGACAAGATTCCTCCTGAGTCTTTTCTTCTCTAGGCTGTAGAGTCCCAGCTCTCTGTGTCCTCCCATGTTTGAGGGATGCTCTGGTCTCTTAATCATTTTTTGCAGCCCTTTGCTGGACTCACTCCAGTAAGTACATGTCTTTTGTGTACTGGGAAGCCAAGAACAGGGCACAGGGACTCCAGGTGTGGGCTCACCCACCACTCAGTAGTGGGGAAAGATCACTTCTCTTCACCTGCTGGCGATGCTTTTCCTAATGCAGCCCAGGATGCTGCTGGCTGTCTTTGCTTTGAGGGCACACTGCTGGCTCATGGCCAGCTTGTTGTCCACCAGACCCGCTCAGGTCCTCCTCTGCAGAGCCCCCAGCATGTACTAGCGCATGGGGTTATTCCTCCCCAGGTGCAGGACTTTGCATTTTGTTTTGTTGAATTTCATGCCATTCCTCCCTGCCCAATTCCCCAGCCTGTCCAGGTCGCTCTGGATGGCAGCACACCATCTGGTGTATCAGCTCCTCCCAGCTTTGTATCATCTGTGTATTTGCCAAAGGTGTACTCTGCCCCATCATCCAGATCACTAATGAAGATGTTAAACAGTGTAAGACCTAGTAACAAGGTATTACCTCTAGTGACTGGCCTCTAGGCGGACTTTGTGCCACTGATCACGATGCCCTGGGTCCAGCCATTTAGCCATTTTTTGATCCACATTGCTGTCCACTTCTATAACCCATATTTTTTTCAGCTTGTCTGTGGGGATGTTATGGGAGATGGTGTCAAAAGCCTTAATAAAGTCAAGGCAAAGAACATCTGCTGCCCTCCCCTCGTTCACCAAGCTTGCTCGTCAGGTTGGTTAAGCCCCATTTCCCCTTTGTAAATCCATGTGGACTACACTCAGCCACCTCCTTGCTCTTCATGCTTCTGGAAATTGTTCCACAATTTCTTGCTCCGTTGCCTTTTCTGGGATTGAGGTGAGGCTAATGGGACTGAAGTTTCCCAGATCCTCCTCCTTGCCCTTCTTGATGACAGAAGTGACATTTGCTTTCTTCCAGGCTTCAAGAACCTCTCCTGATCACCATGATCTTTCAAAAAGTCACCTTGCAATGACATCGGCCAACCCCCTCAGTGCTTTGTGGCCCTTCACTCAGGAGCCTGGGATTGCTGAAGGACACTCACCGGTCTTCCTCCTGGGTCACCTACCCCTGTTTTTACCTTTGGTACATTTCCTTTTTATGTCAGAGTTTAGTCAGGAGCTCTTTGTTCACCCATACATGCCTCCTGCCACCATTGCTTAATTTTCTTCTTGCCAGGATGGACCACTCCTGAGCTTCAAGGAGATGATCCTTGATTATCAAACAGCTCCAGCCCTTTTCTAGTCCAGTGTCTTGTTCCTGATTGTGGGCAGGGCAAGGTGTTTCAGAGTGTTTTATAAACCTTCTCATACTTCCACATTTAAAGACTGATTTGAAGTCAGACAGCATGTTTCATAGCCTTTCCAAAAAAAAAAAAAAAAAAAAAAAAAAAATTTAGTACTACCTATTTCAGGGGTCGGTATTATCCAGGGACTTGCTCATCAGTGATATCCCGCACCAGTGACTTTCAGAGTCCAGTTAGAAATATAACTCTTCCTGTCACCTGGTGGGAGGCTTCTGACCCCAGAGCCCTCTTACTAGGCATGGCTTTTTAGGGTCCTTCCATAGGTTTGGAGAAAAGAGGCTCCTCTAGGCGAAGTTTAAGATCAGCCCCACCTGAGAAGCAGAATCATCTCCTGGAGAAGTCTCTCACCTTCCAGTGACTAGAAAATAATCTGACTTTAAGTACCTGACATATACAATATCTGCTGAATTTAAGAATACTACCTTCTACTGCTTTTGAAAGTGCCACCTTTCCTGTTAACTGCATTGTCCCTTGCTCCCAGGCTATGAGGCAAAGAGAATTTCCTTTTGAACTCAGAATGGCATCATCAGCTTGATATGGCTTAAATCCAGTCCAATTAAAAATAAATAAATGTAGCACTTCCCTGAAGTCAGATGTCCTGAAATGACTTCTTTACAAAAGCACGTTGTTAGTCCTCCAGGCTTTTTCTGCTTGTAGGCTCTTTTCTTAGGGGACTTTTGGAGTGACTGCTGCTCCAATCACCCTAACCTTGTTTAAACTCAACCATTTCCTTTCCGTGTCCTTACATGCCTACTCATTGTTGCCCACAGAGTTCAGCTTTGCTCTTGCTGCTGGCTTGCAGCCTCTGGTAGGGTCTGAGAGGAGTGAGTGCTCATCCAAGTCTTACAGAACAGCATGTGAGCAATAGCGGCCAGGCAAGATCGGGAGATAAGCTTTGCTGACCATTAGCAAAACAATGGACTGTATGCTCAGTGCTGTTAAATACACAACATAAACAGGGAGGGGAAAAAAAATAGGTTGCTTGTAACAATCACAGTCACAAAATGTTCAGAAGGAAATGAGATTCTGGAAAAGATTTATTTTTTTTTAAGTAATGCAATTGTTTCCATTGATTTCTAGGGCTTTTGGGTGCTTTCATGCTGCTGGTTTCTTGCCTTCAGCCACTTAGGTCTTGCTGCCTGATCCTGAGTCCTGTCTTGTAGAAAAGCTTTTGAATTACATCTCATAGGCTGAAGCAAAAGCAACATGGGTTGTTAGTCTGATTAAATTAGGAAGTGTACTCTGTTATGCACAGAGTAAAAGATTTTGCTATGTCAAGGAGTCCACAGGGAATCAGGGGAAACAGGCTTTTTTTTTTTTTTTTTTTTTTTTTTTCTTTATGGGAAGCACCCAGGACATGCATTTTAAAGACACAGCGGTGAGTCTTTTCTGTTCTGATTCCTGTACCTACTTTTAACCTTTGTGTTTGCAGAACTTCTAGCCTGTCCACATATTTGCTAAATTTTTATGTTTGATAATTCAGTTTCAACACCACATTTTCCCAGATGTTTTAGCAATTTGGGAGAAGGCTCTCCTTTTTAAAACAGCTGACTCTCCATCTCAGGGCGAGGACAGCTGTCAACACCAGATGTACAATGCAGCAACAATTAGTAACCATTTGCAAGCCAAAGATGAAGGAAGTGGTGTTCGATGGTGATTAGTGAGCAGCTAGGGACAGGGATCATTAAATCAGTTAGAGTGCTTGGCAAAATCTCAATGAACAAAATGAAAATAGTGTTACATTTTTGGCCACTTACTAATTAACTGTGCATGTTCTCCCAGGTTCTGAGTAGAATCACCACCTTTAATTCTGGGCTGCAAACTACAGACCCCCAGTTCACAGGTAAGAGGTACAACAACAGTGCAAGTTCACTCCTACGGCTGATGTATGTAGAATGACCAAGGTTTCATAGCTCTATTCAACCATTTTGCTATACATTGTATACTGCAGAGCAATTGTTGCTCTGTGCAGACACATGCGTATTAAACTCCCCCCAGTTTGCCCTGCGGATATCAAGAATGACTCCAACACACTAAGCACTATCATCCCCTTTCTCCCCCAGGGACCTGGTTGTCCTGGGGAGACCGTACCCGTGCAGTTATTTTCAGCCAGGGTAAAAGCAGCTGTGACAGCAAGAGCTCTATGAGCATTTCATTGCAGCCAAGGATCGTAATTTCGGTCCGCAGGGAGCTCTTGCGGCAAGGACAGCATCCTGGGCAGGTCCCACCAGGCACATTGCTGCTTTCTTTGCTGCTTTGGTGATGCAGACATCTTTCCCAACAGCCTCTTCTCCTTCTGTTGGCACCTTGCACCATATGCAATGCTTTCTTTCTGAAAACTATTTCAATAGGAACTAGCAAATCCTCTTCCTGCATTTGTGACAAGGCACAGTAAACCTCATCACCCTGGTGCAATGTCCCCCAGCTGTCTGAAGGAGGAAGTGGAGAAAAATCTCCTTTGTTGGCTGCTGTGCTAGGCTCCCTGTGCAACTTCTATGTCACTGTGATGGCTTGGAAACCCAGCCGGGGTCTCCTCCCCTGCCCATGCCTCTCCCATCTCTATCAAGACCCATCTAAAGAGTAGTCCTAATCCCCTGCCTCAAGTTAAGGCTTCCTAGCCCTACGAGATTTTCTTGAATGGACTGAAGGCCTCAGGGATCAGGCTGGTTTTAACTCTATTTTGAATGCATCCTCAACAGCCAGTTTGGAAGTTGATTGGGGAGGCAGGGAAATAGTGAGCATGGGACATTCATGGGCCCTTCCACCAATACTGTAGTACAGAGAAAACCCCAGGAAACTCAAGGGAACAGGGTTGTGTTAAGAATGATCCATCTGCTCCTTGGTATCCCCTTTACAGAAACAGACAGACCTGCTGACAGCACAGGAAAATACAAATAGAAAGCAAACAGATGTCAGTCTTGTGCTGCTTGACTGAATCTAATGTGAGGGAGAAGATACACACAGGAGAGCCCAATAATTTTCTAGATTTTAACCCTTTCAGACTCCTGAGGAAATGAGCATAATTTTTGCTTTCCAGAAAACACATGTCTGAAACACTCGTCATAGGCTCATTAGACTGACAGAGCTTCTCTGGCTCTGGACACTGTAGTTTTCCAGGGTTATTTATGAAGAAGGTGTTGTCAGACAAATGCTGGAGGAAGGGAAACTGTCCAACTGCACAAGATGTTCTCCTGGCACAGTGGGAAACTTGATGCCTCTTTCAAGAGCCAGTGGGTAAGACCAGCCTTAAACCTGTGCAGAACATCAGTGGGGAGGACTTCCACAGGACACATTTGCCTGCTTAGTGAGTCACTGATGTTGTCTGTGTGTTGCAACGTTGCCCTGAACCTGTATTCAGTGTCTCTGCTTGTTCGACTGCACCGCAAAATTGGGAAACGGAAGCTGCCCGTAGCTCCTGTTACATGAAACTGTTCGGATCACTTGGCTCTATTGGTTTTGGCAAACTCACCTGGAGTCTTGCGAGGCCTAGGTGCACCCACGCACATCCCAATCAGCAGAACATCAGCTGCTCTCTGAAGCAATTGTTGGTGATGACATATTTTGTGACAGGAAACCATTGCAAAACGCTGGGTTCTCAGGATTAAAACCTTCTGTCCTGCTCAGAAAAATAAATGCAACTGGTGAATGTTCTAAACATAGATTCTTTTGGATTTTGTTCTGGGGCAAAAATCAAAACCACTCTTCAGGATTTATTGTCTAATCATTAACGCCTGGGCAGTCAGTAAATTTGTTACTGTTACAATCTCTGATTTTCCACTGGAAAAAAAATATTACAGTTCAACCATAACCATTGAGTTTGCCCACAGCAATCAAACGAGAGGCAAACCATTACAATATCTCACTTAATTTTCCGTGGATGACTCCCTTGGCAATATTAAGGATCCAGATGCAAGACTGGTAGATCCATTAATATCGTTTAGATTCAGTGGCGCAACAAAGTTCAAAACAGCTTTGAGTGATTGCATCCTTATCAGGCCAGCGGAGGAAGCCCTCTCACCGTGGCTTCTGGTGGAATGACACAGGAAGAGCTGCAAGGTAAGCAAACAGAAAATCTTCCCACTGATCTGAGAAGGAAGCAATGGAGAAAAAAATGTATGAGTTCCCTGTGCAGGAACATGTCTACTTGTGCATGTTGGAGCAGACCTATTCAGCATCTGATCAAGAGGAATGGATGTGAAGCTTATATATATGAAATGTAAACAGACAAATGAGAACCCCTAAACAAACAAACAAACAAGCCTCCCCTCCTCTTCTGCTGAGCTCCTTAAAGCTTTGTTCTACCCAGAAATAGTACCAATTTTCCAATTCACTGCCACCTTATGGCATTTCAGAGAGATAACACTTCAGTAATTTCTATCGGACGCTTCATCTTTTCAGGCAGCCTCCCTGGGAACTTGGATGTTACAGAAACACAGCAGCTGTAAAACTGCCCCTTGCATCCCGATTTGGAACAACATTAATGCCTGAGACACTGCATAATAGTTGCTTGTGAAAACTGATCATTAAAACGTCAATTCTATTTATATTTGCAGATTCTAAAGGGCGGTCATTTCATCAGCCAGGGGACCAAAAATAAATGTGAACTTTGCAATGTTGTCAAAAGAGAACCTTTCAGTCTAAAAAAGCAACTAGCTCACTCATGACTCTCTCAAATGATTTTAATTGTCAGTCCATTTTTGAAGTTGAGCATTAAGGCTTAACAGATGCCCTTATCATGTGTTCAGGGTTTTTCTGAAAGCAGTCTTAGCTAAGGAAAGAATCTATGAAAAGACAAACAGAAATTGGATCTGCTTTATAGTTTCCTGTCCCTTCAGATACCCAATAGTCCTTCTTTAAGCACACTTCTGTGGTTTCCTGGTAGATGAGAAGACACTACGACCTGAATGGACAGGCTTTGGAGAGCTGGTTGGTTAATTATTACTCACAAATGTGGGCAGGATTGCATAATAGGAAGTAGAGCAGCTGAGATTTTTGTAATGTGAGTTCCCCAAGTGGATGGATAGACTTGGTATTCAGAAAAGTAACATTAGCAGTAACTGAGAGTTTTGGGTTTGATACGGATTGTTTTGGTACCGAAGAGGAAACTGGGTGATTTGAGGGAAGGGTTATACCATATACAAGAGGGCAAGCATGAAGTTGTTTTCCAAAGGCAGCCTTGTTCTCTGTGAGTGAACAAAGTTGATTTGCTGTTGTTATTACCAGTTCATAGACTCGTTACAAAGCTTTAAGGGACATCTTTCAAATGGACACTGTCAGAATAAATTATGCATTGGTCTGATTTTTATTTACTATTAGGAGTAACAAGAAATGCTAGAGCAAAGAGCTCACCCTCCCCCACCTGCTATTTTTCAGACCACCAAGTTTTTCAAGTAGCAGAGCTCGGCTGTCTCCCTTAGGTTGGTTCTCCTGTTTATATCGCGTTTTGAAAGAACTTTGTCAGAAAACACGACAATGTGATTTGCTTTGGCATTTTGGTGCTCAAGGCCAAAAAAAAAAGTATTTCAAGCTCATTACTGGAATGTCTGGTGGTGCATTTCAGGTAGAGGAGAGCTGGGCACTGCCTAGTTGCATATTTACTTTGTCTTTTTGTGTAAGATTGCTCTTTAGAAAACTAATCCAATCTGTACCCTTGATTTATGACAAATAGTCACACCTGGGACAAACACCTCTACCAAAACAGGAGAGAAAACATCATTTTCATGCTTGGTGGCTTATTGAGATGGTGTCTCAGCAACATTCAATACTCTGGTGTCTCAGAGGGGGCTGGAATGATGAATATAGTAGGGTGGTTTGAGGTGGCTGCAGTACCACTCCAATATTGTGATTTCAGATGTCTTTTAGTCTTTGTTAGAGCACACCATTCTTAGCTGTCAGGTTTCCAGCTGTACGGAGCTGTACAGGTAGCTCATGAAGAATCAAACCTTAAACAATGCCAGGTCCTTTGTAGTAGGTAAAACCATTCATCCTTTACCAGACAGGAAAAAAGGTTTCCAGCAAACTGAGCACCCTGGGGTAAGCAAACAGCTGAACAGGATGATTTTGAGAGACAGGGTTTGCTTTCTGTTTTGCAAAACAGCTCTTGTAAAGGATAAATTTTAGCTGCCTTTGGCCAGGTCTTTGTTTGCTCACATAGCAATGTTGTTCAGAACAGGACTGGGGGGGGGGCGGAGGGGAAGTAAATCTGGCAAAATTTCGAAGCCTTGAAAACAGCAGCTCTTAGACTGTAACGCTGGCAGAAAGTGCTTCTGCTAGTCCAAGTTACTTTGTTTGTGGTATGAACTATTCTGGCAACAACACTTTTTTTTTTTTTTTAATGGCATAAGCAAGCAGTGCTCAATTTTTGCTGAGGTCTGCCGAGTAATTTTACCGAGGTCACAGCAGGGAGCAGTACTCCAGCGCCAGCTTTGCCAGGGCCGGGAACCAATTCCCCTGGGGGATGCTTCAGAGCCATCAAGACGTACAGGCTCTTCCAGAACAGTGCCTGGGACTCTGGCCAGGACCAAGCTCAATCCAGTCACGGTGGCACCAAGACCTGGATATGAAGACCAGCTTGGTAGTTCTAGGCAAACCCAGCTGCCTATAAGAAGGTTTTGCTGGTTAACACTCAATAGGGAGAACTTTCTAAGCATCTTGGTCTTCTTTCCCCACCGCTCAAGCCCAGTTTCTTCACAACTGGCATCCCGCAGCTGCATGGCCACCCCCATGACTTCCAGCACATTTTTTTTAACAAGTCAGCTCCCCACGCTGCCAACCCCTTCCCCACAGGCGCCGTTTTCACACCAAACGCCTATGGATGACCATGCCGCGGGCAGCTGCAAGGGCTCCTTCAACGGGCCCGACAAGGGCCTGAGGGCCTCGCTCCCTGACGGTGTCAGGCACAACTCCCGTTATTTCGGGGGTGCTTCTGCCCCGCCCGCTCGGCTCTGCGCGGCCCAGGCCGAGAGGCAGGCGGCGGGGCAGGCCCCGGGGCCAGCCCGGGCCTGAGGGGCGGCGGCGCCCGCCCTCCCGCCGCACTGAGCGTGCGCGCTCGCCCCACCCCGCCCTGCGCGCCCCCCGGGGTCACGAAGGTGAGCGGCCGTGCCCCGACGGGAGCGGGCGCTGCCCGCGGCGCCGCGCTTCGGGATTGGTCCGTGGCGGAGCGCTGGTTTGCGTCTGCGGGCCGCCTCATCGCCGCGGGCCAATCGGAGCGCCCCGCCGGGGCGGCCAATCGCAGCCCGCGCCCGCGCTCCGCCTCGGGCTGCGGCTTGAAACCGTCCCAGGGCTGTGTGACAGGCGCAGCGCGCCAGGCGATTGGCTCCCCCGCTTCGGCTCTCTTCGGGTTGGCCCGGCGATAGCCGGAAGAGAGGCCTCCTTCCTATTGGCTCCCCGACCGCGCTGCTAGGGCGGTGGCGGCGTTTTCCGATTGGGCTGCCGTTTCGCTTCGGGGAGACTCGGCTGCGCCCGCGATGAGTTCGTGATTGGTTGCGAGCCGTTACAGGCGTTTCCGTAACGAGCTGGGGATTGGTCCCGAGACGGCTCGGGTGTTTCCGTAAGGGCCTCGGGCTGGGGGCTAGCGAGTGCGTCGGGCTCTTCGGCTGGGTATTCACAGAAGGTGCTTAGGGCCGTTCCGCAGCGTAGGGCGGCGACGGGCATAGGCGGCTGCGCGGCTTTGGCGCACACACAGAGCGCAGCAGCAGGAACCCGGCACGCAGCGGAGGCAGCAGCGGGGACAAAGGGACTAATCGGCAGAAACGGGGAGGGGGGCCCGGCGGGAGGCAGCCGGCGCCGGGAGGGAGCGGCAGGAGGCTTCAGCCGGGCGGGCTAGTCCCATGTGCCTTGGACGCCCGGGGAAGCAGCAGCAGCAACCGCCGCCGCCAGCGCTCTGAAGCCGGCTGAGGAGGAGCCGGGGAGCCGCCGCCGTCATGGCCTGCGCCGCCGCCGGCGGCCACCGCCCGCAGTGCAGCGTCCCCAGCCTGAGCCGCCGCCAGCTGCCCCTGCGGGCGCAATGAGGAGCCGCGCCGTGGCCGCCGCCTCAGCGCCGCACTGAGAAGACTCAGCGAGCGAGCGAGGCCGCCCGGACCGCTTCACCCCTACTCCGCCCGCCGCGGATCCCATCGCCCCTGCCGGATCCTCTTCCGAGCGGCCGCATCACCTCCTGCCGGCGGCTCCGGGAGCCTCGAGATCCCTCCGCCGGGGAAAAAATAGTCCCATTCCCTGCCGCCTCCCTCAGAGGCGAGGGGGAAGGAGAGGAGAGGGGAGGGGGAAGGAAGAGGCGGAAGAAAAAGAAGAAGAAGAAAAAAAAAGCCGAAGAGAGAAACGCAGCGGCGGGATCAGAGGAGCCGGGCCGTGAGCCTCCGCCCCATGTGACTGGCGCCCAGGGTGGGGGCAGCGAGGCCTAGCAAACCCCCCTCGCTCGCGGCCGGGAGCGGGAGCGGCGCCGGGGGGGCTGCGGACTGGGCGGAGGCGGCTCTCGGACCCACCGGCGCGGCCGGGAAGGATGGTTTTGTGAGAAACGGGCGGCGTGAGGAGGAGGAAGAAGCAGCAGCCGGGCGAAGAGCGCCACAGAGACCGAGAGGGGAGGGGGCTTCCCCGGGGGGGGGAAGGGGGGGGCCCGGCGTTTCATGTGGCGCGTCCCGCCCGTCTCCTCCAGCTGAGCGAGCGAGGCAGCGGCAGGCGGGCCCGCCGAGCCGCCGGGGCGCGGCGGAGGGGGAAGGCAGGAAGAGAGAGGTGATCGGGGCAGAGCAGGAGCGGGAGACCATGTCCGGGCGGCCCAGGACCACCTCCTTCGCGGAGAGCTGCAAGCCGGTGCAGCAGCCCTCGGCCTTCGGCAGCATGAAAGTTAGCCGTGAGTATCCCGCGGGGGGCGGCGGGCCGGGCCGGGGCTCAGTCCCTGACCGGGCCCGGGCGGGGAGCGGGGGCGGCGGGGGAGCGGCCCCGGCCCGGCGGAGGCAGCTCCTTTCTCTCCCCTTCCCCCCCTTCCCCATTAACCTTGAATAGGCGCACGCCGCCGCTCCGTTCGGGGCCTGCTGGGCGAAAAACGCCCGGTGGTTTGTCCTCTTCCTTCGCCTCTGGTCGCTGCCAGCCTTGTGAGCGGCCTCTGGCTAATTAAAACCCCTTTATTTTATTTATCGCCCCCCCCCTTTGTGGAACGGATTGGAAGGTCCGTCGCCTGCGTTTCCTTTTCATTTCCCCTTCGAAAAGAGGAAACGAATTGCGGGCACACAGGTAGGGCTGTGACATTCGCGTTCCTTATGGATTTAAAAGCCCTCTGAAGGAGAGAGCTTGGAAGATTTTTCCATGCACCCGTAGATCGGGTGTGAGCACCTTTTAGTCCAGCCCTTTTAAAAAAAAAAAAAAAAAGAGGGGGAGGGGAGCTTACAAAAGGTGTCTCTCTAATATCCTCCAGGCTCTGGTAAAATGCTCAATACAGGGGATAAGAAAATGGTTATTTTGCTGTGTGAGCCTAGGGAGTAGTTATTTCGAGCTTGGCGTGCCTTTTCCAGTTTTCTGATGAGAGGAATATTTTAAAGAATGAGGCCTGTGCTTTTATTCTGTATAGGCATGTTGGAATTTGTGTTTAATATGTGCCCATCCTTCGTGTTCTAGCTGGTGGGGTTAGCTGGTTTATGTGAGGTAAAAATATTTAATAAATCTGAAGAAATGTACAGTGGGAATGGAAAAAGGCCCTGTTCAGAGTCGCTAAAGATGGCTATATGCTTATAATAGGGAATTTCTTAACTCTTCAATTGAATGTGTTCACCGTAACAACTAAATTGTTCTGCAAGATTTGCATTAATAGTGTAGTTTTCAGAGATATCTTAATCTTTCTCACAGACACGCAGGGTGGCATCTTTATGGGACCGGGAATGCTTGATATGCATTACCATTTGATTGATCTATTTGATACTTGCGTACAGCCACACCTGACATGGCTCTGTCTGTGCATGCGTGCATGTATCACATCGTTTTATGCATTTCATGACGAAGCGCTGTAAGATTGTGAGCTTTTTGACAGATCAGAAATTCTGATGTTTTTCTGCACGGAAATGTCTTCCACTGCAGTTGAAGCCTTGAAGAGAACGTTTGGCTCGGGGTCTGTAGTCTACCTTGTATGTGCATGATCAGCTTGCCTGCAGCATTAAAAAAAAAAAAAAAGAAAAAAAAAAAAAACCCACAACCCAAAAACCCCCATATATACGCTAACTACACCCATTAGTAACATAAGAACATATGTTTGATCAGGTCCAGCGTGACAACTTATTAAGGATTCTTGATTTGTATGGAGAAAGTGGGTGACTCCATTTTAATTTATTGATTTACTTTATGCGTGTGTGGAATAGGAAGCAGGTCTTGTTGATCAGTATTTCTGCAGGTGGCTGTCTAAACCAACTGAGACCTAGACCTGTCAGGCTCAGCAACTAATTTTGTTTTATTCAAGCTCTACAGCTTGATTCTTGAAAGGTCATTGATGTTCCTTTCCCGTTTATTTGAGGTAAAGACTAGACAGATGCTTGCCTGTGAAGAGGGTGCTAACTGATGCAGACTAACAAGTTTGCAAATATGAAACAATCCCAAGTGTATAATGCTGAGGGAGAAACAAAGGCCGTAGCATAAAGCACATGCACTTGTGATAACCCCCACAGTCGCTCTAGTCATGTGCTCCTGGTCCTTCTGCTGTCTGGGAAAAAAAAGTCAGAACAAAGCAAGAGAATTGCATACAAGGACTCTGTGGGAAATGCAGCCTATATTTTCAGTTAAGTCATCCATGTAAGATGGTTCAGGAAGTTAACTTTTTTTATTGCGTTGTAAGAGAGAAAAATGTCTGGGTGTCAAAAAGGGTTATATTTTTCTGGTTCTCGTGAGTTTTGGTAGCATCTAATGGCATGATGTAGCAAGCTACCTATTACCAGTGTTGAGTGCTTGAGGTGGCAAGGGGGAGGGGAAATCACTTGTGTGGTGAACAGAGAGATTGCTTGCATCTTTCATTTTGCTATATATTTACAGACTTAGTTATATCGGTTACTTTGTTACATTCTGAGCTTTTTCGAGTGAAAGCTGGGACAAAAGAGTCCTTGTGAGGTAGGTGAAAATTGATGGATTGGTATCTTTTGAGTCTCTTGGACATCTTTGGTACATCTGTCTTGGTGCCGATCTTTTCTGAGTGATCAGGAAGCAAAACCTGACTTGACATTAACATTTTTGCTTTTATTTCGAAGTCTGGAGTAGTGTTGAATTTAGATGATGAAGTCACTCTTTCTCTGGTGTCTCTGCAGCTACTGCTGCTCCTCCCTGAGCACTGCAACAGTTACCTAGGAAGGATGTATCCAAGTGATGAGGAAAGGATTGATAAAATGATCCTTGTGTTACCTGGGAGGAGCAGTACTAGAACAGTACAGGTACAAGTGATTGCCCTTCTCCCCAAGGTGTGTGGGGGAGAAAGAGTGAGGAAGGATTTTTCATCTCTTCCCTGTATTATTTATGAGACTTTGTTCTCAGAAGTTGGTAAGAAAGCCTGAACCAGGAATGAAAGGATGGATGGGCGATCACCAGCAGCTGGTTCTCCTCTGCCTGTTGGGTGATGAATTCTCATGCATGCTGCTCTCCTTACTCTGTAATAGACGTTACAAGGATTTTAACATCTCTGCAAGTGTAGGAGCCCTGTGCCCTTCTTGTATCTCTTTCAAGCCATACCAGAGTCTAGCATCTTCTGAAATCTATTGGGTTTTTTTCTGTATTTATATTTTGGTGGTTTTGGAGTCACTCAGCTGTTCTTTCCACCCCACCATATGAATTTCTACATTGAAGTAATTTTCAAGTAGGTAATTCTTTGTGCAGGGCTGTGTTGCTGGGTTTGTAGGCTTTCTCTGCCCCAAAAAAGAAGTGTGTGAGCTCCTTGTGTTGAGCCTGTCTTTCAACAGGGCAAGAGGGAGATGAGCTTCCAGTTCTCCACTTGCTGATACTATCAACCTGCTGGTTATACTGTAAGAGAAGAGGTATGAGCTTGAAGCTTTCTTTTGTTCTTTACCTAGTTCTTGCATTGCTTCCAGTTGTACATTGTTTCCCAAATGGGACAAAAATAATCCTGAAATATAGAGGGTAGTCATGCAACACATGACCAAAAATATCTGTATAAAAATAGAAGTTGCAAAGTTTGTGGAGAATTTTCATCTAATGACTGTGGAATTGATTTTTAAATTTTTTTTGTTCCTTCCCTGAGCTTCTGGAAAAATAAGTGTTTCAAGTAACACCAAGTCCTTGTAGACAACATTACTTATTGTAACTGTAGCCAATTATCTTGTTGGTCTGCAGTAAATAATGTCATGGCTAATGCTGGCCATGAAGAGTTTTTTGCTCCATGTGTGAATGTCATGACTCTGTACTTGGTTATGCACAATTTGTTAACTTGGAGGGTGAGGAAGGCAATTTTATTTGCTTTAGTTAATTCTGATGTTGTACATGTACTTTTGGTTGCAAAATCTAAAGGACAATCTTGTAATAATTAATCTTGGACTCTCTGAAAGAATGTTATGGTGGTGCCAAACTTGGGTTTTGTTTAAGTTTTTTTCTTTTCTTAAATTCACAGGGTTTTGCACTCTATAATCTTGCAGAAGCACTTCAGCTTGGTAAACCTATATTGCTGTGTACTGCTCACACATGGTACTACTGCTGGTGTTTGAGCATGGCGCATCTTTCACTATTGTAACAGCTCTTTAAAATGTGGTTCATGAAGAAATAAAGTCTGTGAGTTTGTTGCTGTGTTAGTAGCCACTCCACAATTCAGGACATAAGTGACTGCTGCTTAGGTAGCATGTGGCATTTAGGTGACAAGCTTAATTTAATACTGTGTGATGTCCAGGTAGGTGTGTGGGAAGAGCCTTCGAAAAGAGCACCCTGGGCAACTTAAGTGAGAAGGAATGAGTGGGGCTGTTGAAACTGGCAAAACAATTGAGATAATGCTACCTTCTGTTTCTCAACCCAGTTAGGGTAGGGCCCTCTCTGTTGCTTTGATAGCAGTTTCTGCCTAATTGGTTTCTGAAACTGGAAGCTGCCCATCCTGCTGTCCTTGCTGGAGAGAAGAAGATTACTCCCTTCCAGAAGCCTGCTGAGCATTATGTGTCTGGCCGTCGCCGATCCTAGCCCTGTCCAGCTTTCTGACTGCTGCTGGGTGAACAGCTTTCCTCATGCCTAGACATGAAAAAATTGCACTAACGGGGTCAGTTAATCGCCACGTGCGCTACAGTGAAATGTGTCTTGTGCTACAGTGCCCCAAACTCATGCCTTGCACTTTGAAAAGAAATAAAACTGCTGCTCGCTGTACTTAATTCTAACACTGGGAAACTATATTCTCTTTATTCATGTCATTAGGGGTAGTTCAGGAAAAAAATCACTGATAAAAAAAAAGTGAGGTGTGCCGAATGGAACCTGTCAGATGATAAGTTGGTTAGTTATTCTGCTATGACCCTTGTGTCTTATTTCTGTGGGTTTGTGGTTTGGTGGTTGTGTTTTGGTGGTTTGTGTTTTTTTTGGTGGTGTTGTGAGACTTACTGGGGTTTATCCTGAACCTTTTCTTCTTATTCCATCACTGTTTTGTGTGTGTTCTCTTCCCTATGCAGCTTCCTGGAGGTGATCATCTTTTGTATTATCAATTGATTCGACTTTGTATTTATTAGCAATATTTTAACCATTCACGTTCTTACACAGTTGTGGAAACCCATATGGCTTATGGTGTCTGTTCCTTGCCGGTATGTGTCCTGGCGCTGGAAGTTGTTACATCACTTCATCCGTTAACTTGGTAGGGCCTTGTAGGTATCACAAAGCAGCAGTAGTTGATGTACTCTGATCTTTCTCTTAGGGGATAAGGAAGGGAGTTCTTCAGCATCTATTGCTGAAGATCACCCCACAGGGTGAAGGGTTTCCTTCTGCTGCCCTAAGAGTTCTTTAAATTTGATATATTCCATCTCTAAGTGCTATTTTAGGTAGAACATAGAGGATTTTTCCAATACTGGTGTCCAGTTTACTCATTGCAGGTCTTCATAATGATACAGATCTGTGGGTTATTGGCTATTGCTGTTGCCTCACCCCATGTTCTTTCTTGAACTGGATGGATGAGTGATGTAAAGAAGATTTTTGAAAGCCTATAGGGTATCTGTGCCTGCAAAAAGCTTCTAGTTAAAGCTTTGTGCTGTGACCAGCTCTAGCACTTTCTGAAACTGAATTTATGCTAAACCCTTAATTATTTGAACACGTTACCTAATAATGTGCAGTGTGGTTGGAGAACACTAGTAACCTCTTGGTTCAAGCTGTTGCAGTCTTTTTGCTTTGAATGACTTGATGAGTCCCATTTTAAATTGAAGGTCTGTTACCTTTGAGTTTCCAGAAATTTCTGTAGACTTAAGACTTGAACATTTTTTTGGAGTTCTCTCCCTTTTGTTTTTGTTAAAAAAATTAACTTTACTCTGAGGACTTTGTCACCCATAGCTAGTGTGGGAAGTGCTAAAGTGGCTGTCTCCTGCAGAAGTTCTATGGCTGGTGGAGCTACTTGGCTGCTTTCTGAATTTAATGAGCATCAGCCCAGTGCAGGCTTGAAAGATGAACAAACCTTAGTGTCTATGAAAAGGAGCTTATTGAAAGTTTAAATGTCTTGTAAAACAGCTCTCCTCATTTTTGTTTGACCCAAGTCCATATAAAATCTAGAATTTTGTCTTGTCAGCTCTTCAGTAAGCTGCACAAATAGATGCTCTTTTATTTACGCATGCTGGAAATAAATGCTAATAACAGCTTTCACAGTGTGGCAAGGGAAGATACTCCCTCAGACATAAAGGCTCAAACCCGTGAGTGCTGTACAGGTCAGACACCCTCTTTTTGGGTGCAAAACTGGGAACCCCCTTGGCACTTCTCATCTGATGGAGATTGTTGCCAAAGTGCTGCATACTGCCCTTGGGGAGGGCTTAAGTTTGGAGGGCTGATGATCTGTGCCACTTTATATTTTTTGAAGTGATTTAAAGTGTAACCGTATATTGAGTGCATTGAAGCAATCTGGTCTTAAGGCGGGAAAGGTGTGAGACATGGTGGCAAGATAACACTTCTGTGAGCAACGGATACAACATCATAGTTGTGCTCAGATGAGGTATTCCTGGTCAGCACTGCTGTATCTCATTAAACAGAAGCCTAAAATGAAGCTCTACCTGAAGCTTTTGTGAACTCTATATTGGTAACCACTCTATGTGAAAGAACAGCTTTCACCAAATCTTCAGGATCCCTCCTGCTCCTGTTGGTACGAGCTTACCACGCCATGGAGAGAGAGGGTCAGTTATCTAGCTGTAGTCTATGAGGCAGGGCATGTTTGACTTGATACTACAGCCTTTGACCGTGCTGCTGTGTGATGTTCTGCCTATGCAGTAGGAGAGGTGAGATGATTTTGACAGAAATCCATGTTGGAGACCTTACTGAAAGCATTTCTGTATCACCCTCTGAGAACTGTCAAAAATGTGGATGCCCAGAAGTCATACCGATGTGCCTCTAAAAGAAGTGGACAGTGGCTTTTTTTTTCCTTGTATGATCAGTGCTATCAAAGAATCTTTTCATTAGGTGCTCTTGCCACAGATGACTTGTCTGTTGTTCAGAAGAGGAAATAAAGCAAAGCAGTTCATTCTGTACTTTTATCTCTTGCAGACGGGAAGTAGATCTAAGCATTTAAGGCAATTTGTGTTCTCACCTAGTCTGTCTTACAATGTAAGAAAGGAAAGTGGTAAGATAGCTTGTCAGTGTCAAGCACCAAGGGCCTTTTGTAAAAAAAAAAAACAAAAAAAAACCCCAAAAAAAAACAAAACAAAAAAAACCCCCATACAGCAGCAGCTCCTTCTGAAGGGAGTGCACTGGTCCTTGCCAAGAGTATTGCCACCTCACTGTAGCAGAGGGCCCAGTATGTTCTGGCTTAGCCCCATCAGCTGAGGGGCTGTTAATACCAGTACCAGTGTGTCCTGCACATGCACTTGGCTAGTGTGCTGATATTAACTAGGTAAAAGTGAGTTGCCAGGTAGGTATCTTTCTTGTGATAATTTTTTTTGATGATTTGCAGGGTTTCTGCATCAGTAACGTGGAATCAGTTTAGCTGAAGAAATAGTGCTGTGGGGTTGTGGAGGGCCTTTGTGCCTGCCATAGGAAATTCACTTCAGTGAAATTACAGCGAAGAAAAATAGTTTCACAGCTCTGTAATAGGTCTGGATAGGGCCAAATGTCTTTTGCTTTGTTGGTTTTAATGACCAATGTAGTCATGTTGAAAGTAGCGAATGACTGTTATGCTGGTATTACGATAAGGTAGAATTGAATTATTTATAGAGGTAGCTGCTAGTATTTTTCCTTTTTTTAGGTAGCTTCCATTGGTTTTATTTTTTACTCTGTGAAGTGTCTCTTAAATGTAATGCATCACAGGAACATGTAGTAGTATAGTTACATTGCTTGACGGACGTGTCTCTTGAGGCAGTTGGGTGGATTTGAAGAAACCTGTTAGTAGTCCAGGTGCCTGACAGTATGTGGTCATAATAAGAGACCAGCTGATCAGAAGAGGAAGGGAGGATGTTCCTGATTGATACCACTGGATAAATAATGTTGTAGAGGGTGTATGGGACTTAGGAATACTGTGCTCCTGTGCATGCACAGAGATAAGTGTCTGAGCATAGTGACAAAAGTTGCCACAGGCTTTTGGATCAGAGTACTTAGAAGGAGAGAAGTTGGATGTTGGCTCTGAAGGTATAACCAGAAGGGAAGCAGCTGAATTTTTTCCAACCAAGGCAGACTTCTTACAGCCACAACTGTAGAACATAGTCTCTTTTGACTTTTTTAGTAGGAATGTAATTCTGGTCGGCTACAAGCCCTGTAGTTCAAAGAAATATCTTCTGCCAGGAATGCAGGCAATTGTTTAATTTTCAGAGAGGCCAAGAATATGTTTTGCAGAAAGATAAATTAAAATATGACTGTTGCTGCAAAGAAGAATTTGTTTTTTCTTGCAGTGTAGAAAGAGGAAAAACTATTTAGTTGCAGTTGATAGCACCAATCTGTTTGGTTTTCTTGATTTGCACCCTGCTGCAAACAGTTACATATAACCTATGTTATTATTTGTATCCCATCTCTCACGTGCCTCATTTGTGTTTTGTATCTATAAAACCCAAAAGTAACACAATTAATTGACCTATATTGAGTGGGTTTCCTTGAGGGTGGAAGGGGACACAAATTCATCAGGCTAAATCAGCAGATTATTTGGTTGTTGGCCAAATAAACATGAATCATTTGGCACAGATCTGTATCCCTGTGAATGAAGTCCGTAGCCATAAATGAATTTCCCCACGCTTAGGAGAGTTGGAGTATCGGCATCAGAAAGAATGTTTTTATGCCTTGCTGAGAGAATAAAGGCTTTCTGGCAAGGCATAAGTGCAGGTGAGCAGATGTAAGGCTTCTGGAATGGTTTTTCTTTATATATACAATTGCTCAATTGAAACCTAAAGAAGCGGAAAATGATGTTGTCCTTGAGAAGATTGTATCATCTCACTTCTAATCTTGCAATCTTACTCATGATTGTATGTACTGGCTTGGGAGCCGTGGGTATGTATAGTGCATTGCAGTGTAGTAGTTGCAAGTTAATAGCTTTCCCCCCCCCCCGTGTTCCTCAGAGAATACAGAAACCTTACTAGTCAACTTTCAGTTTTAGAGACTTTGAAATCAGTTTACAGAAGTTGTTAATTTTGGAGTACATGTTTTAGTAACCACAACGGGCTGCAGAGTTGATTTGAGTCTTGGGGAAATGCTTTAAAGGCCCGTGGAAAGCTAGGTGGTTTCTTCTGTTTTTCTAGTGGATCGACTAGTGAATGTACTAGAGACAAAAGCATGAGATCTGTGCAGACTGGGAGAACTTTACTATTCCAGAAATTTTTGGCCAAAACTTTAGATGATGTGCATCAGTGAGAGGTCAGGGAGAGCTTTGATTGTAACTCCCAAAGGGGAAGGTACCGGCATTTTTAGATTGAGCTCAACTCAGAGCTTGCTCTTCCTTGACCAGTACACTAGGCATGAGTGAGTTTGAGGTTGTGTTAAATTTTTATTATGCAAGTGATGTGAGGCTGACAGTTGAGTGTGTTTGTTGGAGTCTTTACATGTCTGAGTAATAATGTTCACCAGCAAATTCTCTGAGTGTCGTTCAGTTGGACTGTGCTTTAGAAACGTAGTTGGCATAATGGAAGATCTTCTTAGAGTAACAAATACCACCAAATCTATTTCATGAAAGACTCAACTTCATAGACTAAAGCTTCTCTTTGGCTGGAGTTACTGGCTTTGAGTCCCTGGAAGCTGATAAGGGCATTGCTGGGCTTGGTGACAGCAAAAGAATGGCAGCTGTTTTCTCAGGTGCCACATTTGAAATACTTGCGGGTTTTTGCAGACAGGTGTAGGTATTCATGAGGCAACAAACAACACTGTGTGGTGTCAATGCTTTGGCTTTATGTAATAGTCTGGATTTTTTTATAATACACTATTTCATTTTGTCACTAGTAATGTTTGAGCAGTTCATGATTGACTCTAAGTTTTTATTACAGTGGGCCAGCTCTAAAAGGGAGCAGCGGAGAGATGTTTGTGCCAGTCCATAACTTTTTGTAATTACGATACTTTATAAATACTTGTATTGAGACAATGACACTGCCTCCACTTCAAAATTGAAAGCCTGATTTTTATTCTTTTTGGCATAATTACAAAATAGAAATTTCTTCTAGAGTTACTTTAGAACATGTAGTAGCTACGTATGCCTTTTAGTTTATTTGGACATTGTGGGGGCATTTGCTTTGGTGTGTGGGTTTTTTTGTGGATTTTTTTAGTTTGGTTTTTTTTTTTGTGTGTGGGTTGTTTGTTCTTTTTAAAGAGCAGTTGGAATCAGGAAGGGGTTCCTGGCAGATCAATTCAAAATCAGTAGATTCCAAATGAGAACAAATAATGGTAGGTTGTGCTCTAGCAGCTCCTTACACTCAGATGTAAAAAAAGTAAGAGTAAAGAGAAGGACACACGCATATGCATTGTCAGAAATATGATATGGAAGGGAGGAGATGATCTAGGTTTCTGAGATCTGGAATTTAAACCTAGACCATGTGTGAAAGCTTTGCTTTAGAGTTTCTGCTTTAAAGCCTTTACAGACTGCTTTAAAATGTTCTGCCAAATCTGGGTTGACTACTTACATTTCTGCAGACCAAACTTGGAAGTAATGTTTTAATACTCAAACAATAATTTTTTTGTCAGAAATAGTGAACCTGTTTCTCATTTGACTTCACATGATACGTTCTGTGACTTGGTAATGTCCTATCCTGCTAGCATTAACATTTAATTTTGATGCTGCTAAGTGAGCTCTGAAAGAAGTGGCGTTGCAAGCTAATGTGCTGTCTTCTGTTGCTCTAAATGCCTTTTTCTCTTTGAATGTTGTGACTATGGGAGAACTCTCTCCTGGTTGCAGATTTTGTGTTGGGGTTGTCAGCAAGCCAGTTGTTAAAGAACATACTTGTAAGGTAGGAAATAGGTTTTCTGACTTTGATAAATTGTCAAGATGTTTGTGTGTATGTGGCTTTAAAATTGAGTATTTTTAAAACTCTTGAGAGGTTAGTTTTCAGGTAAGGGCATAGTCACCATGTGATTAACACAAGACTTTATTTTCATTAAATGAGTTCAGATTTTTTTTTTTGTATAGGGGGAGGCTTAAGACAAGCTTAAAAGTTTTGCAGTACTATTTACTGAACCTATAACAATGTGTACTGAGTGCTGGGATTCAATGCCCATGGATCTTTCTGGATATTATTGCAAAAGCAAAAAAACCCAAAGCCCTCACCTACACCTGTAGTAGGTGTACATCTCTTCTGTTGTGGTTTTTTTTTTTTTTTTTAAAGGAAATTATAGTTTGTCTGTCACTTTTTGGCTAGGCAATCAAAGCATTACATTGAACCATTCTTACTGTAGTGTTGCTATGACAAACATGGGGATTTGACAATGCTGTTGATATTTCAAGCAAGGTTCCTGCTAATATAGCATATACTGTCATTTAGAAGCTGCAACCCTCTGCCCTTTCCTCCTTCTACATTTTGGGTAGGTTGATCTTGCACCTTAATGTATAAGTACCAAAGTCTGTATTTACTTTCAAAGCCGCTCATGGTATTGTTGTTTGAGTATCTGGGAAGACTCGTAACATACAGGTTGTAACGCTCTTTTCTTTGGCTGTTTGCACTTGCCGTGCAGCCTGGTGCCTTCTGTACTGTGGTGTTTTCACCTCTCCCAGCATTCTTGCATGCTGCAGTGCTTTCAGTGAAGTCCCAGCATCATGATGCACTGGGATTTGCTGGTGTATGGATTTGTTAGCAGGGGTAAGCAGCCCTCACTTCACACTTTGCAGGTATGTCTTGAGTCTGCATGAATGGAGTAAGCAATTTGGGTGGGGGGTGGGGGTAGGGAGTGAGTGGCATTTCTTTCTGGTGTGCTAGTATGCCAAATACTTTTCGAGGAAATACGAGGGAGAAGTGTATAAAAAATATATCAGTAGTCCATTACATTGTACAACTGATGTAGGGCATTTATGCAGTAAGAACAGTGTCGGTGCTGAGGACTAGACCTTCTAGAAGACTTCTGTACATAGGGTATTACAGTATAGCTTTGAGACTATAAACGCAATTTTTTATGGCTGGTTTATTTGAAAGACCTGTTATTCCTAAGTACAGTAGAAAACAAAGGCCCATATTTCTAAAAATTCAGATAATGTCCAGGATTTTGTTGGGAAAGATAATAAAGGGGTGGGGAATTTGTCTGCAGATGAAGAGGAATAATGAGCTTTCATCTGACACTGAAAAGAGCAGATGTTACTGAACTGGAGATTTTTTGTTGAAATCCTTTGAATTGCTCTGGGCATCTCTTGTGCTATTTTACTTTGATTTTTCATTCTTTCTGTGTTGATGTGAAAGCCACTTATACCTAAAAAACATGCAGAGAATCAGGTAGTGACTATTTGACCATTGTTGTTTCTTACCAGTTTCTTCAACCCTATTGTATGGAATTATTCTGTGTGTGGAATCAACTCTGCCATATTTATTACTGGGTTTTGTGTTTGCATGGAATGTAAGTAATTAAACATAAAATACACAATGACCTCATAGTACCCTTCCCCCATTTTTAAGTGAAAATAGAAAGAGCTAATGCAATAGTAGTAGCATTCTACCAGATTTGTAACTTTTATATGAAGTGTTCTTCTTTCTAAAAATGTACCTCTTTGGATGTCCTGAGATACAGGTTACATAATGTGTTACCCTTTAAATGGTGTGAAAACTGGAGCTGAACTATAGTGACAAATTGGAAGTTGGATGATCTGACTTGATTGTTGGTGCTGCTACTGAAAGTTCTAGAGTTTTTCTTCTGTAGAATGCAGAAAGGTAGGCTGGTGCAGTTATGAATCACTTTTGCTTTGTCTTGGCATAATATTAAGAAAAAAAACAACCTCCTTTGTGCTACTAAAAGAGAAATAGCTGAAATCCTCTAGAAGTTATTTGAAACTGCCTTTTTAAAAAAATACTATGCTTCAGATACTTACAAAGTGACCCACTCCATGGCTGTTCTTTGAAGAAAAGTATATGTAGACCACGTAACTGCAGCCTCTTAAGAGGAAGTCAGCCATGGAAAGTGCTTGTTTTAAAACACATCATCCACTAAGAACACTAAATATGTACTTTATGGAGTACTGTTAATTTTTTCCTCCAGTAATTCATTCACAGCATTATTTTCATTTTTTTAGCTTTATGCAGTGGAGAGCTCTTTGTTCCCATAAACTGATGTTGGACATGGGTAACAAGATGCAGTGCTGGAGAGCATGGAATTTAGTGTTAGGTAAAGTTACTGAATGTGCTTAAAATATATGGCATATGTGTATATATAATTTAAGGCCCCTGTCTGTATGCATACCTCCTGTTAATTGCTGTGGTGTTATTCTTTGGGTATTTGCTTATGACTGCTCTTGAGGACAGGAAAGTGGATTAGGCAACGCCTTGATCTCACCCAGTATGTTTATTTTTACAAATGAAATGTCTTTATATTGTCTGTGTTCGCTTTCACACTGTTAACTATGTTATATATCCTGGCAGAAACTCAGACTTTTGTTTGTCTAAGAAGGGTCTGCAGCCATGGTACAATAAATGTTCCTTTGAAGTTAATCAGGACTCGTAGCCAAAATAAGAAGGATGGGTCAAGGGGGTTCTGCGGAGTTTTCTAAAGTGTAGTAGTAAGTTTTTTTGCAGCTGATCTATGTAAACTTTCTAGACTTGGGGATTGCATTCCCTTCAGAGGCTCCAAGGACTGAAGAGCATGTGTCCAAAATGATCTTGGCAAAGCAGTGGTACTGAAGTAGGATGAAATTTAGCAGGGGCAGATGTAGTCTGCTAGTCTTCAGTAAGACTTGGCTGTCCATGTAACAGGGTGAGGATAGTTGGGAAGGCAGGAGATCTGGAGGTAGATACCTGTTTGCACAGTGGCCATGAATCAGCTGATATTGCAAAAGTAGCGTTATTTTTGCTGGATTATTAAGAGGAATGTCATGTAAAGTACATGAAGTTAGCCGCCTTGGCATGCTAATAAGCCTAAATTAAAGTGCAGCAGTTGGTATTGTACTGGGGGAAGAAGAGTTGCAGGCAAAAGGGGATGGTCAGAGATCTAGAAAATGTGCTCTAAGGGAGAGCTGAAAGCTCTTTGTGTGGTTTCTTTTAGAGGAGACCAAAGGGATATTTCTTTTGGTAATGTTCTCTAAATACGTTAAAGACAGCTGGAAAGAAAAGACTAAGCTGTTGTCTTCCCTACTGGAGATGAAACAATTTGTGGGCTTAAACTGCAGCAAACATGCTTTAGGTTAGTTGAGTGAACTTTTAAGAACAACGGGAGCACTGGAATTCATTAGGAAGGCTGTCAGATTCCCAGTAGTGCCTGCTTTAAAAATGAAGAAGTTTGCCAGGTAGTTCATATATAGAAGTTTGGAGAGGTTTTAATTAAGGCAGACTGTGGTCCCTTATGGTATTATTTCTGCATGGTCTTGGGATGAATTTCAGTTATAGCACACTGATCCTGTTAGTTCTGCCCTTGGGATGAAGTGGCCCCATGCTACTGGCAGCTTGCTGGCAGTTACTGGCTGTGGACATGAGGGTCTGTGAAACTGCCCACATCTATTAACACTTAAAGGCTAGATAATCTTGAGAGGTTAGCTTCAGTCTGGGAATTTAGCATATGCAGTGGTTTGTCATAACCTTGGCATGATGTTCTAATTTTGAAAGAATTGTAGAATAGTTTTGGTTGGGAGGGACCCTTAAAGGTCATCTGGTGCACCCCCCCTGCAATGAGCAGGGATGTCTTCAGCTAGATCAGGTTGCTCAGAGCCTTGTCCAGCCTGACCTTGGATGTTTCCAGGGATGGGGCAACCTGTTCCAGTGTTTCACAACCCTCATCATAAAAAAAAAAAAAAAAAAAAAAAAAAAAAAAAAAAAAAAAAAATTCTTCCTTGTATCTAGCCTAAAAACTTCCTTAGTCTTGGAGTTTAGGTAAATGTACTGTATTTGGAAAAGCTTAGTATGGTTGGGAAGTCTGTGTATTTAATCAGAGGTTTAAGTCTGCTAATTTTACTTTTTGACCTGAGTGCTGTTAAAATGAAAGCTTGATCTGGTTTGGTATTCCTGTACTGCAGCTGAGAACTACAGACTTTCTTTGGGGGATCTCTAGAGCTTACTTCATGTGGGTCCTGAGAAAAACAATGCTTTCTTTCACCAGTTTTGATCCTGTGGTTCTTACTTCAACACAAAAGAATTTAGCACAAGTGAAGACGTGCTCGGAGCTTCAAGTGTAGACCAGGACCATACTGCAGCAGCGGTCTAAGTACCAAGCTTATGATAGGGGGTGTCTGTCCAAAAGAACTTACATCAAAAGAGTTTACTTATACCGTATAATGCCAGTGCCTGAAGAATATTCATCCCTTAATACATAACTGTCTATTCACAGTACTTAAATTTTTATTTAATAAATAGGCAAGTGTCTGAAGATTGCATGTAGAAACCAGGTGTTGCATAGAATATGATCCAAGGAAGAAAATAAATTTTTGGTCGTCTACGGAGCGTAGATAGATGCAGTCTTTTAATTTTATTAGTGCTTTGTTTCACAGTTCAAATATTTGATGTGGACCTTGAAAATCAAAGTGTTGCCTTTTCTCACTTTTATACTCTTTAGACTTTAGGGATTTTAGTTGACCTGGCTTTTTGACATACAAGTAAGAGGGATGTGTGAAACTGTCAAGTCTAGAGTTCTTACATGAGAAACTATAAAGATACTTCAGAGCAAAAATGATAATGTGTACTGATAAATGGTTTCCCATTTGGTGTGGAAACTTTGACTAGAACTAAACATATGTTTCTCTTTTTTGTGCCTCTCAAAGCTACAGTCGTCTTCAGTGTACACATGAGGCTACTGTGGAAGGCTGGAATCCTGAACTACTGTTAATAGAACTTCTTTTAATATTATCACTTGGTTTTGTACAATTCTATTGATGCCTTGCTTCCATATTCCAAGTAATTTCAAATATGCAAAAATTGTTAATGTGTCATTAATTTTTTTTCTCCTGATCTGCTCAAATGAGAGAGAAGAAATCATAACTCTGAAGCCTTATGTCAAAGTCCTCCTAAGGTACAGTAATAGCCCAGAATGCCTTTTTTTTTTTTTTTTTTTTTCCCTTTTAAATCTTTGGCTGATGAAAGGATTAGATGGTTAGCTGCAAGAGAGGCTCTTGCTGGAGACTGTCATACTTCATTTCTAGGCAGTGCTTTGCTTAAGGCTGTGCTTAGCATTTGCTTTGACTTTGACGTGCACAAAATAGTCCATCTCTTACATGGCTTAGACTGTCAGGGTGTACAGTTCTTTTTTTGTCTGCAGCTGTCATCATCTGAATGATGGAAGAGTTTACAACTTAAGTATTGTGGAAAACTTGTTCCTCTTCCCTGTTGATAACTGCGAGAGACTGGGGTGCTTCTGTTGATGTGCTTCAGCACTGTGACAGTGACAAGGAGTCAACTGAATAACCTGGCGTCAGATGTGGCTGCTAGGAAAGAAGTAAGGGAGAGCCTAGTGGTCTTTTTAGCTTATTGGAATCCTTCAGATTGAGTTGTCTGAAAATGGATAAGGCTTTAAAATAAATAAAACCCCCAAAATCGCCTTTCTTCCATGAGCTTGTTTTTGGGTTGAGGGTGTGTTAGGTGAGTATGAGACAGTTAATATAAAAACTGAAATTTCAAGTGAATGCAGTTTCTATTATTGAGGTAACTTTCTCATGGAGAATAGAAATTGGAAAGTAGTATTCATTTCTTCTCTTCCCTATTTGTCAAAATATTAGTAACTTCCCTTCACGTATAAATACTCTCCTGGTTTAAATGGTCACCTCTCACTTTCTTGCTCCTTTACCTTTGTTGTCAGTGTTTGTGCTTGAAACAGCATGGAACCACAGCTCTCAAATGGAGCTATCTCTGGGGAACGTTGTGTTTATTGTTTGTAATGCCCAAGTTCAGCTGATGTTACACACAGGTTTTTTTTGTGGGTTTCAGTTTTGTGCAAGTATGTTTTAGACATACTAAAGTATTTTTTGAGGGAAAAGAGTAAATGGAATGGCAAACTTGAAAATGGGTCTGGCTTAAAGAATGCAGCAATGCATCTTTGGATTAAAAAGAAAGCAATGTTAACTTAACTTGAAGTTTGAGATCCTACTAATGCCTTAAATAGCTTTTTTTTTTTTTTTGATACTGGCTTTCAGAGCTCTTTAGAGGTGGTGGTAGAAGCATATGCAAATGAACTAAGTTTCCAGATTTGGACTAAAATTGATGTGCAGATCAGTGGATCCAGCTGGGAAGTTTTTAATTAAAAGCATGCTAATGATGTCATGCAGTGTACCCAAAAGCACTACTTGGTTATAGGGGAGAAGAACAGTTGCCTTGGCTGTGAGTGAAGAAATACTTCATTGTATACTACCCTTCAAACTCCTGCCAGTGGGAAGAGAATAGGAAGTCTGAAGTCATTTGAAAATCTGAGCAACAGCAGTAAAATTTCTACTCTTCTTATTTCAGTGCATCTTGCCTCTTCTATTCTTAAACACTCTTGAATGTGGGATGAGTTCTTGCCTTCACTAATAGAGAGTACAGTAATCTACAGGAATACTTTGGTGGCCGTGAATACAGAAATAGCATGCTGTAACGTAGAAAGCTCATATGCTGAAAGCCTGTCATTTAGAAAAGTGCATGGGCAAGGTTTTGCGCAAGGATGTAGATATGATTGGGACATCTGAACAATAAAGCAATAACTGTGGAAAGCGATTCTGGGTAGTGTACTCCAGTGGAGACAGGGAAATGAGCAGTTGTAGTTGCTGCTGCTGAGGCTACATGTGGAGCACCGCATGGCTGTCTGATCACTTGGGCTGCACAAAAGGGGAATTCAGTCTGAAGCACAAACTAGGATTATCAGGGGAAAGGTGAACCAGGAAGTGAAACTGATGATATTTGTCTTAACTTCAGCAAAATAGGCAGAGAGGATGTTAGTTGTATTTTTTTTTTTCTGTAAACACTCTG
This sequence comes from Falco punctatus, assembly GCF_963210335.1. Lineage (NCBI taxonomy): Eukaryota > Metazoa > Chordata > Aves > Falconiformes > Falconidae > Falco > Falco punctatus. Next base: position 3,249,652 of record NC_137585.1, read on the forward strand.
AGGGTTGAGTGAGCAAACATTAATTTAGTTAATGCCTTTACTTATCTCAAATACAATGCTTGTGTAAAAACAAGGGCACTGAAGTTATGAAAGGATATAAAGGGGTGTATTTTCTGTCTTAAAAATACCTATTTTCTGTTCACCCCACTCAAAGAAAAGCAGCTTATTAGAATATCTTTCCTCAAGAGAAGATAAGCACCTTAAAGACTTACCTTGGTTGAGTACGTGCGTACTCAGGGCTACACAATGTAATTTCCTTCAGCAGGAGGAAGCTGGATTTGGGGACCCAAGAAATCCTTTTCATTTTTCTGCTTATAATAAAGATATATATGAGAAGTTAAAGCTGAGAAGCTTTCATGATTTTAAAACACTACCAACAAAACCCTCAAAAAAACTACTTCAGCCATGCTGACGGGGGATGTTCTGAGATACATGGAGATGTCCTTTGTTGTGGCTGGAAGAGAAAGCCTTGGCTGTTCTTGTTAAAGAAGAGTTGTGTGCCTTCATCCAGACCACTAGTGGCTGGAATAAAGCAAAGATGAATAAATAGAAACATACTAATTTAGTTGTTCATGAACGTGTATGGAATGTTTCTTTGTGGCTAGTAGTAACTAGAACAGCCATGTAGCTTTATCAGATGTTGAGTTGTCTTGACTTGCATTGGGTTTAGAAACTTTCTATATACCGGCAGACTTGTTTTCCAGTTTCTCTCCTGTTTTAAGATTTGAGACGTGCAAAAAAGCATTTTGTCTAGATGATAACATAAACTTTTTTCCTGAATGTTTTCCATGAGGAGAAAAGTAGTAAAAGAAACTACCCTGTACTGAATTGGTCTGTTAAGAGGCATTAAAACTTGGACTAAAAGAGTGGTAAAATATTTTTTTGTTGTTGTTGCCTCTAGCATACTAGGAGTACTCACAGACCATTTAGGCGAGTCCTCTTGTTATTTTAGAGTCCATAACTACCAATGCTGTCATTGTAATCCACGTTCAGGGACTGAATGATTATTATGCAATGAACTGTCTTGCTTGAAGTTTAAATGGCTTTTAGTTGTCACCATTTGTGCAGCCTGGTTTGAAATTGGATTATTTGACATTTAGAGTGGAGTTGGACGTAGTATCTGACATGGGAACGTAGTAGCTAATACTGGTGGTTAAGATGTAGTGGGAACCAAGTTGATGTGAAAATACTGTATAACGTGCATTACCTTCTGAAACTTAAGGTACAGTTACATTTCTGTGGAGTTCTCGAGATGAATGCAGCTGTGCTGTGAGAACAGTCTTCTGTAAGCCATCAGCGTGACAGCTTGGATTTTTAAATTCAGTGTTTACAGTATTCTTGTAAAAGTTCAATATATTGGAGAAGAACATGAGAGAACTAATTAAAAGTAATTTTTAGGGTGTTTTTAGGTTTCTTTAATAGGGAGAAAATACATGTTGAGTTTTGTGCAGAAGATCCTTAACAAAATTGTAAGCCTTATAATAAAGGCAGCTAGATGAACTTACTCAAGTTCTATTTTAAGTGTGATTTTATCTCTTAGTCTAGTTTTCTCTTACATTTTTTTTTATAAATAATAGTTTTAAGTGCCTCTCTGCTTTTAGTGAAACCACTGTATTTAAGGTGTGGATAAAAGAGTTCTTTCTCTGATCTTCTTGACCTCTCTTCTCAAAGGATTTTATGAACATCTCCCCCCCCCCCCCCCCCCCCGAAAACTGAACTGGTTTTGGTCAGAATGCCACACCTATTTCCACTTAGTGTTCTCAAGTCCCTGACCTACTAACAGCAAAACCTTTTCTTGAGAGCTTTTTATTTCCAGACATTAGGCAAAAATCTTGGACAAGTTAAGACTGTTAGTGTTGAATGTGGCTTGATTGTGAAAATTTGTTTTCTAATGCACCTGCAAGTGAGAAGGTTCAGCATCGTGTCTGCCCAAACAAGATCAAAAAAACACTTCATTTTGTCAGGGAGTTACATCCAATAGAGTAGTAAAACATCAATACGGTTTATGCTATGTTTTTAAGCATAGGTAGCCTTAATGAACTTTTATTTGGATCATGACTTTCTAAAATTTTTCTTTATTTCAAGTCCTGTTGGAGTTTGATAAAAGTGCATGCAAGTGTCTGCTTATCATGGTTTATTTTTAATGTGCTGTTGAGCCAGGTTTTTTGAAGTATTTTTCCTCCTCCCTGGTGACTTTCTTGCTATGGTTCTTCTGCAGAACACTTTGGCTAAACTGTTTTGTTGTTTGTTTTGAGTTGTTTTTTTTTTTTTTTTTCTTCAAGTGACAATTCTCAAATGGAGAAGCACAGCTTTAAAGGAATCATTAGAGGGAATCTTCTTTTTATTGCTGTTACGTTCCTTCAGTAACATGGAATGTATTGTGGTTGGGCAGTTGAGCTTCATGTCTTAACCAGTCTGGTGATGGTGTTGCTTGTTGCTGAGAGGCATGTCTGTGATCCTACAAGATGCTACCAGCTAGACAGTATTGGGAAGATCTACCATCAGCATGCTGAATGTCTTGCTGAAAATGTGTGTCTGTTCCGTGAAAATAATATGCTTTCTTGTTCCTATCAGGTAGTGCAGAACGTGTGCACTTTGTTTGTAGCAGATAAAAAGAAGTTGTGACGTGTAAAAATGAAGTACCAGTTTAATACCAGGACAGAACTAGGTGATCTCCAGACATCCCTTCCAACGCTGGCCATTCTGTGATTCTGCTGCTCTTGTTTATTATGAAGCTTTAACGCAGCGAAATTCATTGTATTTACAATGTAACTGCTTGGTCATTTGGAGTAGCTTCCTCAGTATTTGGTAGCTTGGTCACTTCAGGGTTTGGAAGAAGCATGCTCAGGTCTTGGCACAACCCTGCAACAACTTCTTGAAAGCCTGGCAAGTTATGTCTTCTGGCTATGAGGTTGGGCCTCTTCCAGTGCTGTCACATACGTACAGTTTATAGCTGGGTGTAAACAGGCTTGAACTTCTAAACCCTGGCTTAAAGATTACTTTGTTTGTTGTGGTTTTTTGTGTTTGGTTTTTTTTTTTTTTTTTTTTTTTGTGTAAACCAAAATGCTTAGCCTTTTTGACATAGAACCATCTGGTTTTGAACTAGAGTATGGTTTAGTGCACCAAACCTGCAGGTGGAATCTGAGGTGCTGAGACATGTAAGTTGCTGCATATGTCTGTGGGTGATGTTCCACCTTGTAGTGATGCCATAAAATAGCCACAGTTATAACGAAGGTGTAAAATGTTGCATGTGAATTTTGCTTGTGGCCAGCCATGACTCTCCTTGGTTTCCTCTACCTGCTAGCATGTTTCTGGCTGGTGGGTCCAGAAAGAGGAATTGAGGTCATTCTACCTGTGTCTGTCCTGAACTCATGAACCCAAATGTTCATCCGTGCTCCAGGAATGGAAATACTTATTTTGGCCTAATTTTTGTAAATATGCTTTGCCCTTTATTTGCTGACCAACCGGGCTCTTGATCCGATTTTACGTTTAAAAAAAAAAAAAAAGAGCTAAAGAAATATCAAGCAATATTATTAACTTATATTTTCAAATATAAAATATTAGATTAACATTATTTTTTGAATGATTTGCAGTAAGAGCTAGCTTCTTTATCTTGATTGGAAACAGTATAGAGCACATGGACCATATGTCCCTCTACCTCCTGATCTTGGCTTTCATATTTCTTTTTGTGTGTTCAAACTCTTCTGTTTTGCCTCCATACTTCCCCCAGTACACACCCAAGTTAGTTGTTTTTGGCTGTGATCCAGGGCTCAGAATTTATTGTTTTGCAGAAAAATAACATTTTTCTACACAATTCCTTGAAATATAATGTTGCTACCATTCATTGTTCTGAATGTGAGGCTGACACTGTACTTAAATAAAAATGCTTCCTTTCAAAATGTCCCCTTTTTGGTCTCTTCCCAAAGGAAGTACAGTTAGATTGCCATCAGATGCTACATGTTGGTCATTGGCAGTTTTCTTCGCAGTAGACTTCAATTTACTGGGAAAACCAGTAATTTTGAAAGTCAATAATTATCTACAGAGTTCCCTATAAAGAGGTGTTTGTTTGAAATGTTGATGTCTAAAATGATGGCTGTAATTACTGCTCTGAGGGTCTGAAGGGTTTCAGGGCTTTCAGTGTTACTAGCAAAGAATGCAAGTATATTTGAACTTTATAAACTGTCTTAAACAGCCAAGATAGTTAGGATCTCAGGCTGATGTGGGGTATTAGGCTTTTTGAGGGCTCTCAGAGGACTCTCTTGCTTTATGTATAATATATCCACTTATAAATTCTCAGAACATGCAGTGTGCTTAGGGAAAGCCACTGTTAATTTGTTGAGGCAACGGTAGTTTATTTACACAGCAGAGTGGTTGAATCCTTGCTTTAATGGTGAAAAATTGGCTATATACTTAAATGTGTGAAATAACAAATGTTGTTTCTCTAAACTTTAAAAATACATTTGGTATATTTAGCTTGTCCTTAGGAAGCTTTATTCCAGCAATAAACATGGTGAGTTTCTGTTATGTTTGGAATATTGAAATAATGGAGCACTTAATTTTCTACTATGGAAAGAGTTGTGAAATTACATGTTGCTTTTTAAGAGTAGTTTCTTGCATTGTGGTAACAGCTCTAAAGATGTTGCCTCTGGAGTTGTGAGAGTATTGCACAATTTTCTTTGAGCCTTTGTATGGCAACCTACGTACCAAATCTCATGGTTGATAAAATCTTGACTCCCAGTCAAGTTTCTGCCTTGTTGACTTGCTGTCTTGTGATTTAGTTCTCTGTATGTGGAAGACGGGTTGAAAGAAGGTAAAATACACAACCTTTCTTCAAAGAGCTGTCCTGTGGCATGAAGAGTCTTTAATGACTTACGCTGCACAGTAGGTGCAAGCCTTTGGATGACACAAGTTGAATGTGGTGCTTGCTGCTGTGGAGCTGGTGGGAATGAGCTCTCTTTTGGCAGAAGTTAGCGTTGCTTCAATGTGGTAGTACATACTTTGAGGCTGAAAGTAGAGTTTGAAAGTTGGAAGCTGTGTAGATGGCAAACACCTTATTCACAAGTAGTGGAAAATACTGTCTTTTGAAGAGGCTGTGGTCTCATGATTTTTTTTTTTTCATATAAGTGTGCTTTATTTCAGCAGTGACAGTGTTATTTCATTTCAGTCAAGCCATGCTACAGGCAGGGGAAAGGTGGTTGGACTTGGAGATGTTTAGTCTGAACTAGTTGTTCCTGAATTTGAGTTGCTAGATGAATTGATCTGCAGTTGGCAGAGTACTGTACACTGGGGAGGCTCCCGTAAACCTCTGCAGAGTTAATAGTTCTTTTCCTTGTAGTGATGGTGGGAACCACTATCCAGTGTTCTGCCTGAGTTTGTGGTAGAATCACCTTGTGGTGTTGTGGTAGCTTCTTAGGTATTCTAGTTTCAATTTACAGATGGGGAACATTGGAGTTCTCAGCTCCCCTGCCCGAGCATGCATGTTTCTGATGAGCAAAAGACAGCAAGGCTTTCTGAGGTGCTGTGTTTTGTCTTTTCATGCCACACGGTGTAGGTTTTTATATTGGTTTTACATAAATGGTGTAACAAAGATGTTGGTTGTGTATGTCTTGCCCCATCCCCAAGGCATACTGCAGTTGTTATAACAGTCATTTTTACAATTAAAAAGAGTAGGTGATAGTATCTCTCTCTTCTCCCCCCTGCTTCATTGACTCTAAACTGCAACATGTTGGGTAAAACTACATTGTTATTTAAAAGCAGGTATTTTTGCTTTGTAATAATAAAGAAGGTGCAATTTTACCACCTTTTTGGGTTGTTGATGTTCCAAGTCCCTTGTTATTACAGTTTTTGTGTTCTGTGATGGGCAGCCCTGTACGTTGTCTTTAGCTGATGGAAAACCATGGTGGTAGCAAAACCTGTACCTGTTCTTTTGCTCAGGCACTTGGTAGTTACGGTGTGCCACGTATAGTAGGTTCTTCTGATAGAAGTCTTAGATATGATAGAGCCGAAAGAGTGAATCAACTAAGACTTTGATTTGAAGAAGCAATGAGAAGTTCTTTGACAGTGTTTATGAAATGAGTAGTTGTTCTGATATGTTTAGGCAATGTTCTGCTCAACTACTAAGTTCTGCCTTTTAACTGTGATTATAAAGTCAACCTTTTCCTTGTTGTGGAGAGAAAGCAGTTGCAGTGACCTTGGTTGATCAGGTCAAGCTATATTAAAGTCGAGTTGTGCATACCTAATTTGAAATAAGAATAGCTGTGTAACATGTCTCGCTTTAATCTTACCTAATTTACTCTTCCCTCAGCCCTGTGTAGATAAGACCTTAGGATGATTTTTGTGCTCTGTTTTACTAGCTCAGGTAGCTGGTTATGGTCTTAATAAGGTCAGGGAGCAAATGGGACAGGCTGTCATACCTGTTGCACAGGAGTTCACAAGTTGAGGAATCCAGAAGGAAAGCATTCATAGTAAACTATGCAATGTATACAGAGGTTTTCAAGTCATCAAGATGGACAAAACGAGTGTGGTAAATGAAGTGATTTAGGCCTAATGAGATAAGAAGTCAGTGTTCAGTGCATGTTTTCTACTAGAAGTTAAAGACCAGCAAAGAATTGAAGGTATTACCAGGTGTCCTGTTAACCTAATTTCCCCAAAACATTGACATATTTTTCATTTTTTCCCCCCCATTTTTTTGCTTTCTGTCTTTAAATTACCACTAGAGATGGGGAAAGGACACTTTCACATTAATGAACTGACATTCAGCTGTAACCAAGTAGAGCTGTAGCTGCCTTGAAGTGACCCTGACCGGTGACGTTAGCATGTGTGAGTGAGCTCATAGGCACCACCACGCACTTCTAAGAATGCGCCACTGGGGAGTCATTCATAGTTCAGAGTCCTCTCTGAATTTCACATCCTCCTACAAAATGTTTATAGGCAGGAGCAGCAGGCTAAGCAGACAGAAATAGAAAACCAAATTGTCAGTTCTGTGGATCTTGAACACTTTAAAATGTGTTGGCTTAGCTTTTGTGTGCTTAAAGCAGCAGTCTGTTCTAAATGTAAAGGTTAGGAAATTACTTTTATGCTTGCTGTCCTCTTGATTAGGAGAAATTGACTTTTTTTTTTTTTTTTGGCAATTTGTTGCTAAAGATTTCCTTCTCTCATGTAGCGCTATTTCCTGTCTAGTGGTGTTCAGCTACATCATGTGTGGATGTTAATTTCCCAAGCTGTGTGTGGGTTGGTCCCTGACTGTCTCTGAGGTGCTTCTCCCAGAAAAGCAGGAGCATTGGGGGGTTAGTGGCTTTGCTGTTGAAGCCTGTTACATGGCAATAGCATTAAGAAAATGGAAGTAGTCAGCCCTCAGCAGCTGAGTTTTGAATACTCCATAGGGTATAGAACTGAGGTAGATTTATCATGTATCCCATTAATGTAGGTGGGTCTGATTTAAGCTGTTACCAGGTTGTTGCCAAAATTTTTTTTAAAAAGCAAAGATCACTGTACTGTGTTATAGGCTATGGTTTGGAAATGAATTCTCATGTTAGAATTAAGCTTACCTTTGGCCTCCAGAACCAATATTCTGCCTGTTCTTAAGACTTTTGGGTTTTATTTATAGCTTTAGAAGGTTTTATAATATCTTTATCACTGCTTCTATTACAGCCTATAATGCATAATGTATGTAATAACTGGTGGCAGAGATGCCCACTGGTGTAACAAAAGTACATGTGGGTTGTGGTTATAATTCAGTTTGCAGTCTGAATATCCATAGTACAGAGTATCTACTTAATGCACAAATACATAGGTGTAAACAGAGGACCTTACTGCAAAAGATGTAGCTTTTGCTATTACAAGTTTCTTAAGGGTGTGTTGTCAAGATTTTAAGGCAAGGTGGGTGGGATAGGGTGGGTAAAGAAATGAAGTCAAATGGAGGTGTAAGCAGAGCCCTGGAATGCTTCAAAGCGAGGTTTGAGAAGTTTGTGGATACATATGGCACACGCTTCTGAGCAGTTGTATTGGGTTTGCATGGCAAGGGTTTGGTAGTAGGGGGGATGCAGGGGTGGCTTCTCTGAGAAGCTGCTAGAAGTTTCCCCCATGTCTGATGGAGCCAATACCAGTTGGCTCCAAGGTGGACCTTCTCCAAGGCCGAGCCCATCAGCAACAGTGGTAGTGCCTCTGGGACAATGTATTTAAGAAGGGGGGGGAAAATTCCTGTGCAACAGCAATTGCAGCTGGAGAGGGGTGTGAGAATATGTGAGAGCAACAGCCCTGCCAGCACCAAGGTCGGTGAAGAAGCAGAAGGAGCCGCTCCAGGTGTGAGAGCAGACATTCCCTTGGAGCTGGTGGTGAAGACCACGGTGAGGCAGGCTGTGCCCCTGCAGCCTGTGGAGGTCCACAGCAGAGCAGATATCCACCTGCAACCCCTGGAGGACCCCACACAAGAGCAGGGGGATGCCCAAAGGAGGCTGTGACCTCGGGGCAGCCCACACTGGAGCAGGCTCCTGGCAGGACCTGTGACCCTGTGGGGAGAGGAGCCCAGGCTGGGGCAGGTTTGCTGGCAGGGCTTGTGACCTTGCAGGGGATGCGCGCTGCAGCAGGCTGTTCCTGAAGGACTGCACCCCATGGAAGAGACCCACGTTGAGCACTTCTTGAAGAACTTTTTGACTTCCTATGGGAAGGAACTCCTATTGGAGAAGTTCGTAAAGAATCCTCTCCTGTGTGAAGGATCCCACGCTGGGGCAGGGGAAGAGTATGAGGAGGCCTGTCCCTGAGGAGGTGCGAGTGGCAGAGACAGTCTGTGATGAGCTGACTGCAACCCCCACTCCCCATTCTTTGTGCCACTGGGGGAGGAGGTAGAGAACATTGGGAGTAAAGTTAAGCCCAGGAAGAAGGGGAGAGTGGGGAGAAGGTATTTTTAAGATTTGGTTTTATTTCTTCTTGTCCTACTCCTGATTTGATTGGTAATATATTAAACTGATCTCCTGAAGCTGAGTCTGTTTTGCCCATGATGGTAACTGGTGAATGATGTCTCCTTGTCCTTACTTGACCCACAAACCTTTCATGGTATTTTTTTCTCTCCCTTGTCTAGATGAGGAAGCGGAGTGATAGAGTGGGTTTGGTGGGACACTGGCTCCAGCCAGGGTTAACCCACCATAGCAGTGGAGGTAACGATGCCTCTCCTTTCTTAAGGGTTTTTCCAGTTTTGTTTACATGCTGTAACTTGATGACCTTAGTTTCCTCTTCTCACAGGCAGAGAAGGCATGGATTTGGCTTGTCTGGAGCAGAGCATGTTTTTGATGCCTGGTGTGTGTATGCTGATCACTTGGCTTCCTGGTGCCAACAGTGTGAAAGAGCTGGAGGAGCATTACCTGGTTTGCTGGTTTGACAGGGGGTCCAAAATCTGAGATTTCTGCTCTGTCAGACTGATTCTGGCTAATGAGATCCAGGTCTTTTGGTGGTTTGGAGGAAAAAAAGATGGGCAAAATAGTGAACACAAGCTTAATTAGCTTGGGGAACCAGTTTAAAAGCAGTGGTAGCCAAGATAGAGAATGTACAGAAGAAACAGAGTAGAATACAAAACAGAGAGAAGTAGGGATGAAATTTACTATAATTTGTCCCTTCAGGCAAAAGTTTATATTTTTTTACCCAACATAGCAATTTGCAAGTCATATTCTAATCCCTGTCATTACACTGAGTGCTTTGCAAGCATTGCTTAATGAAGCATGGAGCATTACCTCCTGAAGAAACTGTCAGCCAGAAAGACTTGCCCACTATATATATGAGGCTTTCAGTTCAGTCCCCAGGTCTCCCCCAGATTTTAGTCTTGCTGTACTACGTTAGTCACAGGACAGTTTTTATTAAGAGTGGAAAGACAAGAGTTGGTTTGTCGTACTACTCCTGCCTTGTGTGAAATTAACTGTAAACAAGTGCTTGGTTGCAGAGTTCCTGCAAGCTTTGGTTCTGTCAGTATGGGCAGAGAACAGAATAAAGAGAATGTGGTGAAGAGCATCAGCAGTGTCTTAGAGGTGAAGGAAATGTGGCGGCTCAGGTCTGGGTTGAGTTGCCATCTCCTGCTGCCCTGAGACCCTGAGCAAGCTGCGTATGCCTGTCTGCCACCCTGCTAGCTTGGAGTATTTGAGGAGCAGTGCTTATGCTGTTGAAAGCTTTGGTGTGGTTGGCTTGTGCCAGTGTAGAGAAAGTTCATCACATGCAATTCTTGGTCTTTGTGGAAACGGCTATACCAATGTAAAAATGCCTTTATAACCTCATGATTGCGTCTGTGGTAGGGTTTTACTGTTCAGTCAGTAGTGCTGTCTGAGGTAGGCAAATACTGCTTTGTGCAGTGCCCCCACTCAAAAATACGATTAATGGCCTTTTCCTGTTTTTATCAGATATTCTGAGGGCAGTTACAGATTATGGAGCCCTTGTGTATTACAGTAGTAGGGACTCAAGGGTGTGGGCATATGAACAGTTGCTGCAGGTCAACTGAGTTGAAACTCTGCATTCTGATAGCTGCATGTGTGTTCACTCAGAGCCTATACAAGGAAAATAAACCACAATGAAACTACCTCAGGGTGACTGTGGAGGTGGAAAGCTGTAGCACAAGAATTATTCCATAGTAAGTACAATCATGTATTTTCCACAGTGGGTTGTTTGTGTATCTGTTCTGAGGGCGAGAATCACAGTCCACCTGAGATCATGCCTTCCTTTGTAAGGCTTTGGGAAGGGAAGCATAGCAGTAGATTACAAGTGTTTTATAGATAAGGACCCTGTTTCAGTGGTAACATGTGGCTGGGAATGAAAAGATCTCTTGTACCTACACAGGAGGATGCTCCCAGCTTATACCCCTTTCTGGGGCCGCACTCTGATTCCTCCCCTTGAGTGTAGAGGTATTGGTTGCAATGTGCATAGCTGTATTTGACTTCTCTGTACAGCCAAGGGGATGCCCCCCGGCGTTACTTAAAATATGTTCACATCTACATTTTCTAAAGGTCATAATGTAGCTGGCAAATGGTTAATAAACAATATGAATGTGGCAACAAAGTTTTTGGGTTTGGTCTTTTCAATTAAGTATTGAGGGACTCTAAGCCAATGTACATTGTTTTATGCAAGTTTGAAGTAATTTAGGTAGGGAGAGATAGGGCAGCTTCATCTCAGTAGTTCTAGAAGGTACTGACTAAACATCCTCTTCCTCCCCCTGCTCCTGGATCCCTGCTGAGTACAATTACTTCATTTTCTGTGTCTTTGGTCTCCTTTCCTCCTCCCTCCCACGTTTGTTTTCATCTGTTTATGGAAGAGAAGTCGTTTTTTGAGCATACTTCTGAGAAGTTTGGGTGATTTCCTTTCAAGCCAAAGGTCCTACCTACTCTGACTTGCCAATAGAAACCATCTGAACTCAAAGCCTGACTGCTCAGCACCTTTTGTCTGTTGCATGTTTTCAGCCTTGATTTTATTTTTTGTTTTGAAGCAGGAGGGTGCTTTTGGGGACTGCAATCGCTGTGAATCAAAGCGTGCAAAAACCATCAATAAAGCACTTCCCAGAAGATGATGGGATTATAGAACTTCTAGTCTTCCTATTGTCACATGAGACCCACTTCCTTGTCTAAATAACCCATCCTTACCAGTTGATTGGCAGTATTTTATTTATGTGCTTTGTAACTCCAGCAACGGATGTGGCATTTTTTCCCCTCCTTTTCCTTTTATAAGCATCCTTTCATTTTCCTTTTTGGTGCATTTATGCTCTTTGTTTTCCTTCGTTGTTCTCTGCCTGCCTTCCACAGAACACGTTCTTTCCCTGTCAGGGTGGATAACACTCTTTCCTTTATTCAGTATCACTCTTCAGGTATCATCTTGCTTCTGTGGCTTCTCAGCTTTCCCATGTTGACTTGTCTTCTTGCACATCAGGTTATGTTGATATTAATGAAGTTTCCTTTCTTGTTTCTATTTGTAAAGTCTGTGGGATGCTATTCTTTCAGGGCACCCTGTTTTGTCATACATTGGCTGTAATTTCTGTTTTTGTCACTACTTGTTTACCACTGCAAGTAAAGATTATGAGAAATGGTGTCTATCCTGACTTGAGGGGATGAGTCATACTCACACCTAACATAAAGGCAGTTTTTCATCACTTGAACTAGTCGTAATATCTGTAACGAAACACCTAATGTGAAACCTACAATGAAGTCAGTTTTGATGAACCAGATCCCACAGGAATTGGTGAATTATAATAAAATAAGTTACAACAACAAAATAATAAGTTACTTCTCACTGTCACCGCCTTGCTTACAAGACAGGTGAGAGCCAGCAGGTTATTTTTCTCAGCCTTTCCTTTTTTTTTTAAAAACAGTGTTGATTAAAGAAGTGGATGCCCTCAAGAAGGCATTGGAATTAGAAGACTGTATTGTCTTAATGTTTTTCTACTTGTAGAGTTTGTACCCCCAGTGGTATTTTAGGCCTAGAAATTACTTTTGTAACAGGAGTACTCGGGGCAGGGCTGATTTGAGTTTGCCCCTAAAAGTAAATCAGTGAAGTTCTGTAACAGATATTGAATCACCTTCTCCATTTTCTGTTTGGTGACTTTTCACGAATAGTAGCAGTAACTTGAGTTCAAGAATTGCCCTTGCATGGTTTTGAACCCTTTGAAGTAAATGATACATATTTATATATATGAAATATTTATATTTGCACCCTTGTATAATGTCTGTGCGTACATACATATAGATGTATTTGGCAAGGTGCTGGTTTTTCTTGAAAGTCCTAGGTTGTAATCTAATTTGATGTTTCTCTTGAATATGGTTTCTCTTAATATAATTTTGGGGTGCATTTATTTAGCTGTTATCAGCAGAATTGTCTCATTGATATCAAAATGGGGTTCCACTACTGGCCATATTCCTACTGCTTTCTATTTGTGGTCTCACAAGAGTTACGTGACCATACAGCAAGCTGGTTGAACTTGCTTCTTCATCAGAAACTTAACTCCACATGAGAGTAAACAGTTTTCTGCCAGTATAGTGAGTTGAATCGGCTTATTTTTGTAGTTATGATGACAAGGATGGGACAGACTGTATGGCGGGGAGAAGGGGGAGAAAGGAGTGTCCCTTTTGATGACAGCATGGTATTAAGTATTAGGTCACCTTAGCAGCGGTGTCTCACCACACCTGTAACAGCATAGTTAGAGACTAAAGGCGCTCGCATGTTTGTCCTGGACGGCTGGCAGACATCCTTCCTTGAGTAGCAGTTTCCTTCCTTGGATGGAAACCTGCAGTCAGATTTCCAGACGCAGGTCTGTGTGTAGATGGCTCCTCATAAAGTGGAGAGAGAGCAGGTTGAAACTTTCTGTACTTGGAACTAAGGTGTATCGTGACAGTGGCTGGAAACACGACTGACATATTTTTTCACTATTGTGTTCTTACTGATTGTTAATTGAAAAAAAACAACCACCCTGAGACAGTGAAGACTGTTTTTGCAAGTGAAAATGTATAGTTATGACTTTAAAACAGGAATGCTTTGGCTTCATTCGGTTAACAACGCTTTCTTTTTTATTATTTTTTTTAATATGCTCTTACCTTCCCTGTCTCCTCCACAAACAGGCAAACAAAAAGCTGAGAAGGGTGAGGTGCTGCTCTCGGGTGCCTATGAAGCCTGCACTTGGGTTGCAGATTGTGTCAAATATAAGGAAAGAAGGGGGATGGGAGATGGGTGTACTTGCTAATGGAATACTGGCAGTACCTAAAGATCTCTGTTAGTCTCACTGTTGCTTTTTAAGATAATGGAAGAGGTTTTAGGCTTCAGACAAGCCCTGTTATGTGGGGAGCTGTATTTGGAAGCTTGTTACTTGTGTCTGGAGCTTTCTTGGAAGAAGAGCTATTCTGGTATACCAATTGACTTGTTGTGTGTAGAGACTTCTGCTCAGGTTTTGTATTTAGGGATTGTCTTAAATACAGACATGGCGTTTAGTCAGATACTGCTGTCTGTATATATGACATTAGAAAGATATGTAGTTCATATTTTGTGTATACTAGTAATATTTTGATGACTAAAGGTGAAATAATACTGCTGTACTGAAAGTTTCTCAAAGCATTAAAGTGCTGATAAAGTTAAATCTTTTTGTAACAGGAGATAAAAAAAGAGTACTCCCAAGAATTACTGAGGAAGTAGTTTTGGTGCTTAAAGACATTTGAGATTTTCAACTTTTTCTTTTGCAAGGTGGACGTTTAGACTAGTGGACATCAGTTGTAGGTTAGCATTAGAGTAATTCTATGCACGGGAGGGGTTCACCTCCTCTGCTGGGACTTGTACTTAATGGGAGGAATTGGGAAGTCTACCTTTCTTAAAGCTCATATTCTTCAGCCTGTGCTACTAGTGTTCTAGTGTTCCTTGTAACTACACTCAGCTTGGAAAAATCGGTTGAAAGCAGCTGATTTCTGAAATTAAACAAGCAGTTCCAAAAATTATGCACAATCAGTTCTGCTGTTTGCTGTCATAGAAGTAAACAGCTTCTCTGTTTCAAACTGACATTGGGAGATGTGAAAATCCAATTAGAAGTGCGAAGCTGTCTTAATTTGGAGGCAAGCATGAAAGTTAAGTGGTGTCTTAAAGCAGTAGTGTTTGTTCCCTGCGAGCAGCTGGAGTGGAGAGTTTGTCAATGGAGGATGATGATTCTTAGCCATTTCTTGATGCTGTCTACATAAAACTTCCAGCTTGAAGTCAGCTGATTTGACCTGAGGTCTCTGAACTGCTTGGGCACAGATTTGAGCTCTCCCCTCATGCTGTGCTAGTTTCTGCTTCCACCCAAATAGTTTAAAAAAGCCTTTTATCATAGAATGGTCTGGGTTAGAAGGGACCTTAAGGATCCTCCAGCTCCAACCCCCCTGCCCTGGGCAGGGACACCTTCCACTAGAGCAGGTTGCTCCAAGCCCCGTCCAACCTGGCCTTGAGCACTGCCAGGGATGGGGCATCCACAGCTGCTCTGGGCAGCCTGTGCCAGCACCTCACCACCCTCACAGTAAAGATTTTTTTCCTAATATCTAATGGGTTCTCCTGATATTCTTTGGTGTGTAAAGTATACATTTGTATGTTTTTGCATTTTGTTGAATGCTGTGATGAGTGGAAAGGAGTTGTGATACGACAGTGTGGTGTTTGAACCTGTCGTTTTTTTGGAAAAACTCTTCTGTATTATAAAGACATTTTAAACAGCCATATGAATTACAGGACAAAGTGAAAAGTCTGTGTGAGTACAGAGGTACTTTAGGTACATAGTTCTAGAATTTAGTATCCCTTTGAGAGAAGATAACATGTTTTGCTATACAAGAGTAAGAAATGCGTTGAGTTGCTTTCAGTCTTATGCAGAGAAATACAGTTTACTCAGTGTTTTCTAGTCCATCCTTTCAAAAAACATATATGCTGGAGGCAATCAAAACAACACTTGAAAGCTGCTATAATTGCTTCAATAATCTTGGATTAGGAGCTTTTAAGTGCCCTATGGTTCTGGAAGCTATACAAGCACTTGCTCAACCTCTGAAGGAAGAATATGTTGCAAAAAAAGGTGTTCTCCTGAGGAGTAAACATGTGCAAATACCAGAGTGACACAGTGGGTGATGTACCTGGAGATACCACCTTGGAGAGGACACCGATCTCACCAGTATGAAAGGGTTTTTGACTGTCAGGTTGTTTGCCTTCAGGGGTTGGAAACACCTTTTAAAAGGTAGCCAGAGGCTGAAATTGAGTCCAGCTCTTTTCAGTGAGTTGACTTGGATGTGAATGTAATGGCAGGCTAATATTTAGCTTTATGAAAGCAGTTTCTCGCCTGCTAGCTGGTGGCTTGCTGTCTGGTCCTGCCATCAGGCTGGTTACTGCAGGTATGCCTATTATCTCTGGCTCTTCTCTTTCAGTAGTGCCAGACCAGGTGAGGGGGCATGCAGCTCTATGTGAGTCTGTGTGTTGGAGGCTGAGCTGTTACCTGGTAGCCTGTAAGCGAGGCAGTTCTTATTATCAGGGGTTGTTCAGCCACCTGGGATTGTCAGAGCTTGGAACCTCTTCAGCCACCCTTTCATTTTTCCTCTGTAGTGCTCTGCAGTTTGGGAAATGTTTTTCCACACCCCAGCCTTTAGGTGGAATGAATTTAAATCCTGGGAGAACATAAAGCCTAAAATGAGTAATTACTGTCCCCACACTGCAGGCTATTTGTGATTGAGCAATGAATTTTTAGTAAAGTGGGGTAGATGTTCAGTAATTCTTCTAGGAAGTGGATCATGCTGTTTGCACACCTGTGTGCAGAAGTACAGTGTGAGTTGTGGTGGGTTCTTTCTCAGCTGCTGGATAAACGTGACGTAGACCACCATTTGATTGTGCGTGTGTCTGGATGGTGGTGATTTGTACACAAATTCAGCATTGCTTTTAATCACGGGGCGGCTGTATAGCTGCAAGGAAGGCTGAAGTGATCCAGTGACTTTGTCATTCACCTTTTGAGGCAGGTTAGAATAGGCTGTCAGGTATGAGGAGATCGAGCCCTCCTATCCAAGGGAATCGGAGGGGGCAACATAGAGGTTGCTACCACGATTCTGAGTCATGGACATGGAAGAAGCAGGACAGGAGAAGAGCTGAAAAGAGCAAAATAGATCTGAAGAGGCAATTGGAGCAAACAGAGAAAGAATATGAGAATTAGAGAAGAGATGTAATGAAACTAGGTAAAATAAGGTTCTAGGAGATGGCAGTGACTGGTCTGGAACATTGTGCAAGTATGTTTGAAAAAAAAATTTGGTTTAAGTTCAGTAACTCCACTGGATTTGTGAAGCGATGGTAGTGCGCTTGTACAGGAATTTCAACTTGTGCTTGCCCTCTGAGTAAGCCTAGACGTGCTGAGCTGTAGTTGGCTATGTTTTGCATTAAAACAAACAAAACCTGCCTGTTGTACCTAACTTTGTAATTGTCAACTGTTCACAAACAGTGCTGTGTGGCATTATGGTACTCTTCTAGCTTGAGATGGGAGAAAGAAGTTTTTGTCTGTAGGGTTGTGCTGCTTCATATTCCCTGGGGTTCCTGCTTAACTGTAAGATGAGAAATGTGGGTTGCTTTTAAGGAGAACTGAGTTTATTGTATGATCAAGTGACTCCAGACTCTATAAAAAGAATACTGCCTATTCAAGGTAATAGTAATAAATGCATGGCTTATAGCCTTTTTAACTTTGAGGGATTTTGTCACCCTTTTTTTCCTTAGCTGTGTTAGTTAATTGACAGAAACTCAGTGTTCCTGTTACTTCCTGGACTTCTCTGCTGTTTTGTTGACTCTGCCACATACAATGATAAATAATTCTTGGTGTTGTCCTTTCTATTTTTGTTGGCTTTAGTTTCTGTTTGGAAAAGCCCCCAAATAGTCAGTTCTAAAAGTTGTCCAAACAGTATGGTAAACTTTACTAAAATAAGGACTCTAGATTGCCACACAGCTAAAACAAGCACGGAAACCCTTCCTTCCCAGTTCCTCCATTTGAATATGTGAAGATAAAAATAGTACAGAAATAGATTGTCTTACTACTTTCTGTTCACTGGAAGAAGACTGCCTCATGTCATAGAACAAACTACTGTTTTGTTTGGAGTTGTAATGTTTTTGATACTCCATCTCTATTAGACGTAGTACTTGATTTAAATGTTGGAGTTAATTGGAGAAGTTAAGCTATTAAACTGCTTTAAAGGGTATGTGGTCAGGCATAAGTAACACAAGATAGAATAACACGAGCTGAAGTCATGCAAGCATAAGATGTAGGTGGCCTCTGGGAAGGGTTCAGTGACTTCAGTATTGTGATCTTGTAAACATTTTCAGGAAACTGCTTACATTTTCAGAACAAAAATGGGCAGCAGGTGTAGTAAAGCATTAACAAGTCAGCATTTAGTGTTAGTATATGGAAAATTCTGTGCTAACGTAATACTGAGTTATATACTTAAAATTACTAGGATATACTCCAAAAACCATGGTCTTAACATTGTCCTCGACACTCATCCACCAACACGTTGAGGTTTTAACTTTCCATGAATCTGAAGAACTTGTGTAACTTGTAGAGCAAGCATAAATGGATAATTTTTTTACTGTGCTTTTATTGTGATCAGTGATACAGATTTAAATTGTATGCATGTGATGATGATGAATTGGACTTTGAACAGTGTATTCTTTTTATTGTTGTCTTTTGCAACCTGACATTTCCATCCGTATCCTTATGAAGGATATAGGAAGGCTGTGTCCTGTTCTGTGAGACTCTTAACACACCTGAAATTCTTTTTATGCTTGGATTTGAAATACTCTTCCAAAAAGTTTTAAGTCTAAATTTTGCAGCAGAGTGTTGGGATGTAAAAATGAAAGCGTTACTACTTACTGTATCTTAATTGTAGTGGTATGTCATTTATGATCTTTCTTCTGTAGGGTCAGCTTGATTATTTTTTTCTTAGTTTTGGTCTGGTGTGTGTTTTTAGTTTTTTTCCCACCCAAGTACAAGGTGAGCAAAGCCACTTAAAAGTATATTTGTTGTAGTTATGAGGTGTGATATTTGAGAAATGTTGATGTTTAAGGTACCTCAGTGTAAATACATGGGCAGAAACTGACTAGTAATTTTAAAAACTACTCTTCCTAAATTAATTTTAGTTAGCTAGTAAAAGAAAACTTACTGCTTTTATATCTGCTTGTTGGAAGCTGTGTGGATGTGTTCTGAACTCCTTAAAATGACACCTAAACATTAAGTGGGGATGAAGTCATTGGTCTCTTTAGTGCTTTTGTAGCGTTTAGGGTATTCACACTGCTCTGTGTGAATACATGATTGATCAAGTGCCATTGTGCATAAGTATGCTTCAGGTGGTTTTTAGTGGTTGAGATTCAGGCTGGGTGGTTCTCCTTGTTGCCACTTAAATGGGTCATTTTCTTTCATTGGGATCTGAAGACATGGAGAAGCCCCAAATAATTTTTCTTGCAGTTCCTCAATTGTTGCCATGAATCCTGGTTCCTCACACCGTGCAGATGGAGGGAGAAAGGGCATGGTCTTGCAAGCAGGTTCTGCTGGTGGCTGGTTTGGTCTTGCCACAGCCTCCCAGGGGCCTGGAAGGTGTCACCGAGCCCCATCTACAGCGGGGCTCAGGGTGCTGACCCAAGGCAAGAATTGGAGTAGATCCCTTGGTCCTACATGTGGCACTGTGTTAATGTCCAGTGTGGCTGATTGGAGCAGATACTGGTTTAGGGTGTATTTGTGTTGCCAGGTCTCAGCTCAGTTCAGTGCTCCTGAACCATGTTGCCTAAACCGTGATTCAAACGCGAGCACTGGATAAGAGTTTTATTCTATGCAGCTGCTGTCTCAAGGTAAGAAGAGGTTGTGTGCTCTAGGGCTTGTCTTGCAAGTTGTTCGTTGCAATTGCACATAGTATTGAAAGCTGTTTCCAGACTATCTTGTAAAGAACAAGAGTCCAAAGGAATGTTAAGGTGTACTGGCCCTGTAATGAGACATACACCCCTGCTGCCCTGAAGCTCAGCCCAGGGAGGAGATGACTCATTCCAGCTGTGGAAAACTCAGTAATAGAGCACATCTCCTATCACCTCAAGATATTTCTCCAGGGATTGTGTCAGTCCCAGTGCTTTCAGAGCCTGTCCTGTATGTTTCTCTTCTTCCATCCCCGGCAGTAGAAGCAGGAAGCAGTGAAGGAGAGCAGGTGACTGCTTTGAGGAAAACATGGGAGGGAAATAAGCCACTTGTGTCTTAGGTTCTCAAGAGGTCTGGGTCAGAAGAGCAGACTGTAGAGCTGTTCAGCAGCAGAAGTTGGGATGAGAGCCTCACTGTCTCCCTGCTTCCATGGTGTTTCCAAGGCAGAGAGGAATACCTGAGACTGCTGTATTTGCTAGTATTTGAAACCAGCCATGTACAAATGTTTAACGTGTCCTTGTCTCTTCTGAAGAAACTTCTGTGGCAGAGATACCGGGCAGTGACTCAGTTGTTTTAAGCTTGTTTTTCTGTCCCTCCTAATTTAAGATTTGCCTGGAGAGGCTGGGCCTTCATGGACAAATAGATGTTGCCTTTTAAACGCATGTTTTACTCCAGGTGGAATTCACCTGAGATGACATCAAGGAACGGTAACTACAGTCAGTCACACAGCCAGGGACAGGCAGCCCAGTTCTAACTTGGGTTGCCTTTGCTAACATCGAAGCTTTCAGAGATGGAGCCTGTGGCACAGAGGTGTGTGTAGCTGTTTTCGAAGCAAGCTTTTCTTGACTCCGAGTGCCCGGAGTAATGTATAATTGAGACAGCTAAGTGCGTAGTCTTGTTCGTTCTCCTCCATGCTGAAAGCCAAGCTCCTTGCCACATCTAACTTAGCATCGGTACTTTCTTCTCTGAAGTGGGTCCCTCTGTAAAGAGTACAATGGAAATTAGATCATTAAATTGTATTTTAAGATGTTTTCGTGGTATTAAGTCAGGTTGAAATACTTCACATTAACCATTAACGTTTTCCTCTCCCGTGTTGATTTAGAAGGTAAGAAATACCATACTGGATCAGGTCACTAGTTCCTGTAACCAAGGACATGGTCTTCAACAGTGGCAGTGATACTTCTATTCAGGGAGAACATGTGAGCATGGCCGCTCTGACTCGCTGTTCTAGCATCCAGTCATCAGACTGGCAGTACTGGGGCTACATCCTTGCCTGTTCCCTTTAATATCTGCTCGTGGTTCTGAGGTAACAGATTCCCAAAGTCCCTTGCCAGCAATGTTGAGCTTATCTACTGCCACGAGGTTTTTGTAAGCTTTGAATGTATAACGCCCTCCCACCCCTCATCATCTTGCATCCAAAGTGAAGAGCCCCACACTCTTCAATCTTTTCTCCCAGTGCAGCTGCTCTGTCTCTTTAATCCATTTTGTCCTTTTCTATACCTTTTTGAATTCTGCTTTGCCCCGTTTGCATGCCGTTCTTGTCTCCACATCTTGGTTCTTAAGACTGCAGTGCACTAAGTCTTTACATAGCAGCAGAATTCTTTCTGCCTTGTTCTCAGTTCCTTCCTGTTGATGTCTAATACCTAGATGACGTTTTCAGCAAACGTTGCACGCTGAGCCAGTAAATTCAGAGGACTGTCAATGATAACTCCCAAGATCGCTTCTTCGAATTGTAAACTCCAGCTATAAATTCAGCATGGAAGCACAACATTATTTTTTTTTCTCGTATGTATTTTCTTAGATTTCTCTGCATTGAATCTCATCAACTATGCGCTGCTTATTCAGTGTAGTGAGGTCCTTCCAGAGTTCATTGTCACTGCCACTGCAGCTGGCTGACCTGAAAAAGTTTAGCTTTATCTGCAGACGTGGAGATTTCCACTGTGCACTTCTATCCGGATCAGTGAAGATGTTGAATAGAATGAGTCCTGGACATGCTGCCAGGTCAGCTCCACTATTGACTCTTCTCTGTAGTGGAAGGTTGACTATTAAGTCTTACCCTTGCTTCCTAGTGCGCTTGGGTTAAAGGTAAGTCATTCTGCTAGTGACAGCTACCTGTGTTAAGGCTGAAAACCCTCTTAGCCCTTGCTGCTTTTCTTTTAGTACAGTTTTACAGTAGTTTTCCTAGTTGGGAGGCTGGTTTCATTTTCCTGCCTGACCCTGACCTGTTCAGTCCCCCATGCTAGTCTCTTCCCAATTGAGCCCAATCAGTGAGATGATCCAGACTTGCAAGTCTGTGTTTTTTTTAATAAAAAACATAGCTTGGTTTCCTTCCCAGATTATTACTTCATTGATGTTGATAGCATAGCCGTACAGTTTCATCAGCGTGATTTAGTGCGCGATGAGTTATGGTAGCAGGGAGAGGAATAAGCTCCTGTGGTGTGTGGGAGACTTCTTAATCTGACTAAGCTACCGGAGAAAAGCAGTGTGCAGCTATGCAATCAACTGTACGTAAAAGCAGTAAGTTAGGAGTCCTAGCCATATTTTTCAAACAGATAATAGCTCGCAGTTGTGGCTGCTGTGGTGATTGTGATGTTATTTGCATGAAGCTCACTGCTGCCATTTTTGGTACAGTGACATTGTTTAAGTGGATACGCAATACATGGTAAATGCTGACTTGTGGCCATAGGGTACGGTAACGGAATATTGAACTCCTGTAGCATTGCTTTGGTCTAGAAAGACTTGTGTTGGTGACAGGAAGTCATCATTGAACCCTGATAGGAAATATGGAAGATAGCAAATTGCTTTTCTGCTTGAAATAACCATATTCAGATTGTCCCTGTCGATGCTAAACCTAAAAAAACCAGAAAGTGAAAGAACATGTACTGGTAAATGTGGAATACATTGAACTAGCATGTGACTACGTACTTGTAAGGGATGTTCTAGTGCCAAGGCAGAGCCATCATGTTAGAGATGGGGATGATGGCTATAAAACCCTGGAGCTCAGTTTGGCTGTTGGAAGCTTATAAGCATCTGTATGTTCAACAATTCTTGTTGTAAGGGAAAAATCCTGTTAAATGCTTTGTTTCTCATAATCAGACTGGCTTAGGGTGTTTTTTTTAGAAAGATGGATTGTCTGTGTTAATACTTTGTTGAACATGGCTATGGATTTTTCTCTTAACTGAGTATATTTTGCAGATGATGTCACATTGGTCTGTCCTGTGTGGCTTCTGTGGGGACTTCTATATGGGATGGGGCAAATGGAATGGTAGGAGGATGGATTGTGAAATTGAAAGGAGTAATTTAAAACTACTAAAAACCAGTGTGTACGTAATATTTTTCTTACACTTAAAACCACAGAAGTGGTATTCTTGGGATGTCTTTTTTTTTTAATTGTGTGAAAATCTGTGAATGCTAGCCCTGTTAGTCTTGGTGACTGGTGTTTTACCTTGTGATGCTTCTTAGATCAGTGCAAAGACCTAGGATGCTTTGTATTTTCATTCACAGTCAGTTTGCAAAGCCTGTATTTGGGGACCGTGCTCTTATCTGAGCTGTGGATCTTTCTATTTTAATATATCAAGGAAATAATGAACTTCTGGATTTCAAGAAATGACAGCATAGTTAATTTTACAGTGCTGTCTTGCTGCGTAAGCAACTTTCTGCTTCCAGGTCTTAAAGGCCCCAGGTCCCTGTAATAATCAAGAGCATTTTCTCCTCAGGATACGATTTCTAATGCTGTAATAAAATACCTTGGCTTTCCACTCTTGTGGTGTAATTTTGTGTCTAGATTCTTTAGTGATGAAGAGATCTTCTGAAGTGTTTGGAATTATGGAGGAAGCCAATCTGTATTCGTCCTACACAAGTATGGTGCCTTCTGTCCATTTCTTCATCTGATTCTAACTTTCTGAGCAACAATTCTGCTGCCATGGCGAATGATCTGAGAGTAAAGGTAGATGAAGATCCCTCATTGGGGTAGATGGCAATCAATCATTAAACTAATAGACCTGTCTTTGATCAATGTCAGTTTTGCCATAATATTTGGTATTGGAAAGGGGATGAATTTGAGTTTGAATATTTCCCACCCATCTAATTATGATGAACCCACACATTAACCTCCTCTAGTGATGAGCAACATACATAAAAATATCTGGGTTTTTTTCTTTGTTCCTTCATTTGCAGGCAGCGTTCGTTACTGCCAGTAGTTTGTATCTGCCCTATCTGCTGTCAAACTCTTCAGACGTCACAAACTGGAAAGGGCAATAATTGCATAAAGACGTAGATTGTATTTTCAGGTCACCTTACAGAGGAAATAAGTATTTTGAAAAAACTATCACTAATTCCAAAATTATGTACCAAATCAATCACCTGTCACTGTTTCAAAGAAAACACTGAGAAAAGAGCTCTTTTCCCTTAGTTGCAGACTGAATTGTAGTGCTGATTTATCAAGGATCTGAAGTGAAATATTAGATGTTTTCTTGTATGCAAGTTTAAAGGAAAACAGAGTCCTGGGTTCATTTCTTGGTAGATAAAGGACAATTACTGATTTGATTGTTAGAAAAACATGTTTGTTCAGAAGAATGTTTTTACTAAAGGAAGAAGAAAAAGACTGTATTTTGTAATAACTTTAAACTGAAATGTGAGCAAATTTTTCTCTCTCTCTCTCTCTTTTTTTTTTTTTTTTTTTTTTTGGCTGTTTTTTGCCATAGCTTTTTCAGATGAGCCTTTTCTGGAATCCTGCTGTGATGAGTTTGATTTATGCATTCATTATCTCTGCTACAGTGCCAGGCTGTAATGTCTTAATATAATTTCACTGTGGGTTCGTGGGCGAGTGGCTCTACTGTGGAAAATAATTTCTGTTCAAGGCTTTGCTTCCTGTCTCAGCCGAAACGCGAGCATTCAAGCATATTCTATACGTTGCTTTCCAAGAACTAATTTCTTCTCAACTCTAAGTCAACACTACTTGATCTTTATCTTACGTTACTGTGATCTTGTCCTGTTCCCAAACTCGTTAGTGTTTCTGATCTTATTTAGTCTGTTTAAAGACATGGGCCAATTTTACATTATATTGTTTTTGTCCAATCCCAGGATGAAAGATGAATTTCTGAACAAGGTGAAGACTAAACCTGTGTAGTAAAAAGTGCCTAGATGCTGCCTAGTATGCACGTGCCTTGGCCATCCTGGACTTTGAACAAAATTGTCACTACTTGCTACTGTAGATGTTGAAATAATATTTCAGCTTTCTACTAGATAGTCTTGACACTGGTATGCTTTTGAGATGTCAGTTCTCCTTACTGCTATTCAGAAACGGTTGATTGGCTTATTGCATGTCGTATCTTCAGATCTTGGGGGCTGGGTTTGCAAAGTCAGAAAGAAAATCCAGAGATACTGGCTCTGGCTTGGGAAGTCCCCAGGCCACCCATAGCTGGAGGCTGGGAGAGTGTGCTGGGATAGGTGTCCCTGCAACCTTCTTCTGTTTTATACTCTTCCTTAAAACGCTTACTGTTTGCCATTGTAAGAGCTGGGAAAATGGGATAGATGAACCTGTGCTTTCTGTCTTACGTGCTTCCTTTATCTTGATAGATACCATATTTGAGTATCTTTCCTTTATCTAGCCTTTCTAATAAAGGAATTGTGTTCTTCAAAGTGCTTTGTTTGTTACTTACTGTCTTCTGAGCCAGGTAAATAAACCCGTCTGCAGAAGAACATGAAACTGCTCCCTTGTCTTTACTCTCCTCCAAGATGGATGTCTATATTATTGCGTTGAAATAGCCTCCTTACCTGGACCAAGATAAAGCATTGCGTTATTCTCCAGTCATAGCAGCAGCAGAGAAACAATAGGCTTCATTATTTCCTTCTAGAAATGGAAGTCTTCTGCATGTACCCACGGTCTTGGCTTCATAATGCCTGGTTTATCTTGCTTGAGATTCCTAGGATGAGGGTATATGTCAGAAGAGAAGAAATAGCTAGCAGTGTTGAGACCTCAGTCTGTTTTCTCTTCCCTCAATCAGGCTTCCAATTAAGAAAACTTGCTGCGCTACTGGCAAGAAAGCCTTGGGTGCTTTCAAAACCTACATATATTTGGAACAGCAGCTCTTGAAAAAAACCTCCACTTCTGTGGACAGGTATGCAGCTTCTGCAGACATGTAATATGTGAAAGTTTAATTTCTCAAAGTTTGCTCTCATGTTTTTGGGCTTATCTTCTACTTAGTATCACTGATTTTCTGTTTTTCCTCATATCTTCAAAAGTGATACTCTGTCTAGCATTGGAAACTGGCAGAATTTGGGAAAAGTCTGTTTTTGCTAGTTATTTTTCTTCTTGCCTGCATAATTGAGAGGAAGTTTTGCTAAAACAGTGCTGCTCTCCTCTCCCTGTTTCCAGATACCTGGATTTATTTTAGGAATTCAAGCTCCAGCAGTCTTCCTTAACAAACAATTACAGGAACAGTTTTGAGAAGTTCAGCTAAATGTGTAGAGATTGTCCCTGAAAGCATCAGTCTGCTCATGTGTTGGCAGAGGGAGTTGAATCCCCAGATGTCTGGGCTTTTTCATATGAAGGGAAGTATTCCTTTTGTTCATGTTTTTCATTGTGGAGAAAACCAATTCCCTTTCTGTAGGATTTTGTTTTAGTAAAATACGTATATTGCAATAAAGTATTTGGAAAAATCTTCTGTAGTTTGAATTACACGATTGTCCTTTCACTAGGGGAAAAAAATGTTATTGAAGTAGGTGCAGTGTTTCTTGAGAGAGAAAAAATAAATTTTTATAAGTTTAAGAAGTCTTAGGAGAAAATAATACTTTCTGTTAGCTAAAGTATGCATTGTAAGGCAGGATAGTTACTGTCCAGAATAAATACCTGTGCTGGTGTAAGGAAACTTTTTTTTTTTTGGCACCCACTCCTGCTCCCCCCCCCCCCCCCCCCCCCCCCCCGAGCTGCAGCTGAAGTATTACTCAGTTGTTTGACAGCCTGAGCTTCTGTTTTGGTTTGAGGAAGCAGTGGATGTGGTGCCCAGGTGCTGTCCTTTGGTTCGCCCAAGCCTGCGGTGTGACTGCTGCAGCCTGCCCTTGACGCCAGCTGTCATCATGAGGAATGGCTCTGGCCTTATGCCCTGCTTCCATCTCCGTCCTCTGCCAGCCTCAGCTCTTGCGTTGCTGTGGGGCGAATCAGAGCAGGGAGTTTTGGTCTTCCAGAAGCAGTTCTGATCCAGCTCGCCCTCTGAGAGCAGCTGTTTTATACCTGGTACCAGTGCCACTCCGGGTCAGGGTACAAGGAAGGCTGGGAGGACCAGCATGGCCCTCTGGAAGGCAACCCCCTTTGCAGGCTGCAGCTCCACCATGGCGTTGGGTCAAAGGCTGTGTGGTTCTAAGTTATACTTGGCGTGGCTTACCTGGGAGGATAGGCACTGAGGAGCAGTCTTGCTCTCTGTTCTTCCCCTTGTCAAATCTAATAACTGCCTGTCCTCAAGATGAGTTGGTTCAGCTTGCTGATTTGAGGCTTGTTTTATTTTGGAGATGAATTAGTTTGTCAGATCAGTAAGCTAAACTGACTCATCTTCAGGCTACAAGATTGCTAGATTTGCCATGGCAGGAGTGTGAAGTTGGTAAATAAGACCAACCTTTTCAGCAGTAGCCCCCACTTTGATCAGATAGTTTATATATAATGTGAACATAAGTTGTAGTTTCTCTGGTTAACTTAAATAGCTTTAGAGATGTTCAACACTTAGTTCTCTTGCTCTTCTTGCCCTACAATTTTTATTACTTTGAAATTAAATAAATAAAAAAGGAAGACTCGCCAATGATGAAAAGCTTCTGCATCTAGCTGGTAAAATGCTGCCTCATCTGTAATAAGAGCTCCTTCACAAAGATAGCTGTTCCTGCCATGGACAATATCTGCATTGCACTGATAGCATGCCTACAGTCTCTTAATTGAGGGAGTGCTTTTCTTGAATTCAAAACCATCTTTAACGTAAACTGGCTTGCTCCATTTCTGTGCATTCTGTGGCATAATCTAAAGCAGTAACTGGGGACAGATGTGTAGTCTTAGAGCTGGTCTGTGTTCTGCAGCCTGAGTTGAACGCTGTAGCACAAATTGATTTTTTTGCTCTCTGTAGAAATGGCTGCAGTGCTCCTTCCGCTTTTAGAATGGTGTTCAACTGCAGGTCACGGTTCATCATAGGGATTCAGATTAGCTACTTCTCACTTTTTGATTCTTCGCGCCCCCCCCCCCCCTTCCCTGCACTTCCCACCCGAGGTGGATGTTAGTTCTGAACGACTGGCAGTTTTCTTACACTTCCAATGTTTAAAGATAGGCATCAAATGAATGCCTTTTTCTAACTAGCTTCATGTTTCTCTGTGGATTTTGGCTGCTGTATGAGATTCCAGACAACATTTCTCACTGTGATTTCACTCTCAGTGTAACTCACTCTCTAGGGTGGACTCTGGGGCTGTGATGCTGTTTCCTGGTCTTAAAAGGAATCGCATGATAAGTGCGTGTTGTATTTCTGTCGTGTGTTCGTTGAAGTTGGAGAGTAAGAGAACACATCAAGCCCTAGTAGGGCAGAAACTAGTTGTGGGGTACTTGGCAGAAGGGAGAAAATGAAAAGCAAAAAGTAGAGTCCTCCAGTGGCCTGGAGAGCAGAAAAAAAGTCTGTCAGAATCCAAGGCTCTGGCCACAGGGGAGCTTTGTCCTCTACCCTCCTAGGAAAATGCCACTGGTTCAAGCTGGTGTTGCTTTTCATTGCACCTGGGTTTTCAAGACCACCTATGTTACTGATAAAGATGTGGAACTATGTGATTCTTGCCCTGCTCCTTCCTCCACAGCTCTGCGGTCTGGCAGAGGTTGCAGAGGCCACAGAAGTACCTGCAGGCTCTGCTGGCCGTGGCTGCCTGCAGTGCTGATGATAGCAAGTGCTTTGTGTGCTTGGAGAACTTAAGGGGCTCGCTCTCTCCAGTATTAATCTGATAATAGTCCTGCTCTAAATTATCTTCTCTTCTTGAATCTCTGCTCTTGCTTCTGCTTCTCTCCACTTTTTCTCCTTTTAGTATGATTCTGATGTTATTCTTGGGTAGCTTTTTTATGCATGGGGTATTTTGGTTTTTTTCCCTCGTGTCTCTTCACTGTTCCTTACCTTCTCTTTTTTTTTTTTTTTTTTTTAATTTCTTTTTTTAGCCTGTTTCCTTTTGGGTCTTTTCTTCCTTCCTTCCTTCTCAAGTAACTGGCACTTGCCTGAACAACTAGCCATTATACAGTTTCCTCCATGGGCTGCGCTGTCTCAGCCTCCGTCTGCCTGCTCCTTGGGCTGGGCTGCAGGCGGCTGGGGCACGAGCCGTCTCCGATTCCCGGTGCTGTGCCTAGCGCGGTAGGGTCCTATTCACACTTGGTACTTAAGCACTGCTGTAATAAACAGGACTGAAAGATTTCTTATTTAAACCCCAACAGAAGAATGGAGACTCCCTCGAAGACTTATTAAGATGTTCTTAATTTGTGCAAGTGTGTGGTGGGGGAGGGTCTTGGCAACTTGCAGCTACTGCAGGTGGCTAATCTGTGGGCTTTACTTAATGGTATGGTGTTAATGCATTAGAAGCCTTTTAGTGGATGCAGAGAGAAAATGGAAAGGACAAAACAGTGATGGCCTCTGTTCTCAGGGATCAGAGATGTACTTGGCTAGGTGACATATACACATCTAACTGGATTCAAAAACTGTAACTAATGCAGTTAAAACAGAGCCAGAAAGGTCTCCAGCAAGTAGACAGCCTCCTACTTAAGTGGTTTACAAGAAACTGCTTTAGTGAAACGTTCACAGGTCATACCAGATATTTTGATGGGAAGATTGTAGGCCTTCTAGAAATTCCCCAAATTTGCTGTTTATCATTTGTTAGTCTTTGAGGGGAGGGAGATTTGGAGTCTCTGACAGTGCTCTTAAAGCAGGCACGTCAGTACAGGTGCCCGGTGGTGGATTCACTGTATAGCCTTGCTAGAAGAAGCTGATAGACTTGTTGAGAGTCAAGTGTTGAATGGCACAAACAAGTGGGTAAATACGATCTGTTTGTAAGTTGGGGTTCTCCGGTGCCCTGTCAGGGCTCAGTTACAGGGTTTTTATAAGTTATTACATGTCAGCTGAACTGCTATAGTTGTCTTTGGCAAATGTTTGCTAAATCATGTTCCCTGATGACGTAAGAGGGAGGAGCAACTAAAGGAAACTTCAAATAAGAAATCTGGGTACTATATAGGCTGAATTTCTCATCTAGCTATAAACTTAGAGCTGTATAGCAAAGGGGGATACCTCTGATGCCGCAGTCTCGTGCTAAAACCATGTTGTCATCCTGTTTCTGCTCACTCCTATCTCTGGCCTTGTCTCTTGTGCTGTGTTTAATCTGTAAGTTCTTTGGGGCAGGAATGACCTGACCTGAGATTATAAAAACAAATGCTGTTATGATCACTTCAGCACTCACTTCCTAATCTGTGGAATCACCTTATCTAAATTTAAAGTTGATTTATATAGCTAAATAACTTTCATGGGGTGGGTTCATCTGTGTGTGGGTGGAGAGAGAGGAGAACAGAAAGAGTGCCTACTAAAAATAACCTGTTAATGAGCATGAGACTGCTTTTGAAACCCCACTGGCAGCCAGTGTTTAGATTACCTTAATTGTATGTTTCTGTATTTATTTTCCAAAGCAGAAATTTAAGTGTTCTGGTGGATACTTTTTTTAGTCACAGAAAATAATTTCTTTTAATGTTGCTCCCTAAGGTAATAGGGCAGGGGTCCCCTACCCCCCACCGTGGTGTTAACTGCACCTTGGAGAAAACTCTGTTGCTTAGAAATTTGCTGTCTTGGTCGGTCTGCCACGCCAGAAAGAGTACTTGAGGCAAAGCAAACTGAGTATTACTGTGAGAGATGGTCAACATAAGTGTTAGATACACCTTGGAAAGGTATGGGCACCACCTTATGCAGTGGTAGGGAGGAAGGCTTTAGTAAGATGAATCTTTTCTTCAGATGCTGCAAGTAAACATCCCTTTTGGATTCAGCTGCTTGGTTTCTAAGTCAGTGGGATGGTAACCTGCTGGGATTTCGTGGTGGCTGATGGAAGCAGCTGGCTGTTGGAATCTCATGTGCCACAGTTGGATCCAGGGGAGGTCATCTGATGGCCAATGTGATAGGCATCTGGACTAGATCAACAGGGCTCTTCCTATCATTTTTTTTGTGTGTGTGTTTTTTAACTTGTTCAGTCAAGCTCATGCAGGGGTAGACTAGCACAACTGCATGGTCAGTGTTGTTCTCTGCTTGCTTTGGCTTCCTTAGTTAACATATTAAAAACTGGTAGAAAGTCAGTGCCTTAGAACTTTGTGTGACCTTGTAGTGGACATTTAAACAAGCCTATCATGTGAATGTTCTGGGACCTGCTAAGTACCCTGTTCATTTTTTTTAAAGGCTTTTTTACGGTCAGTTTTCAAAGAGGGTGAATTGAATGCCCCCTCCCAAAAAATTAGGATTACCTCTAAAGGGAGAATTAGAGCTCCAATGGCATTTGGAATGACTGAACTAACATGCTGTAAATCCATATGCTGTTCCTTGAGCTAAGTTCTAGGGTGTTTTTTTCCAACAAATACATGATAGGAAAAAAAAAGTCCCTGCATCCTGATGTGTGTGTTGTATCAAATATAGACATATGAGGCACATCATTACCTGTCACACCTTCCTGGAAATACATTTAGGGTTTTCTTCTTGTGTCATACTGACCTCAAACAGGCATGAAAACGGGTGTCAGTTGAGTTACACGCTATTTCACTTTATTTTAAAAGTTATGTTGCCTTTCTGAGCTGTTACTGCTTATTTTGTAGTGATGGTATAGTTTGCTTTACTAGACAGAATTCAGTCACTGCTGTTTAACTTTTACTTCATTTTTCCAGTTGTCTCCTGCATAAACTTAGCACGTAATACTTCAAATTTGTATTGCCATTTTTGAAGCTGCTGAGCGAAATGTAGAAGTACCACCAGTTTTTTTGGGTTACAGATTTTGCCTACTGGGAGGTTTTGAAATTGATTGACATCTAAAAAGCATTGCTATCATTTAGTGCAAGTAGAATTAATATTTTCTTTTTTTTCTTCATTCCTTTGTGTCCAGCTAGAGGCAATGGCAGCTTTGATTTCAGGGTGGAGTGTTTTAAAAGCCTTTTACTTTAGTAGTCTTTGGCTGGGCAGTTGCTGAAATTTGCCCTGATTATTTGTCTCTGAATTGAACCGAAGTGAATTGACGCACAGTTAACTGTGACTATCATTTGGTATTAACAATAAAGCCAAAGAATTGACTGCTTCGCCTTCTCATAATTTATCACTTCACTGTTTTGGTTGAAATTGAATGCAGATTTTAACTGATGTGGAAAGCAACATATTTGGTATTGAGCTATGACACCATTGCATAGTGCTGGCTAGAAAAAAATGGTTTATGTAGGTGTTGAAATTTTCTGACCTTCTTAAGACCCAGGGAGTCATTATGTTCATCCTGTGCAGGCTTTCTTATTTCAAGCCTAGCAGTTGCAGTTCAGCCATGTTCTTTAGAAAAGATTCCAATCTAAAATAAAAGGCTGTGTTGCAAAAATAACCTTAACTTTCAGAGTTTTTTAGAAAAAATAATTTTCTTACTAGTTTTTTCCACTTTAATTTTGTCCAGCTCTGTCCCAAGCTTTTGCAATTTCTGTTTCTAGTTACGTGCATTATCTTCTCCACCTGCAGATCAGAGCCCTCTCTGAAATGTCTGTTCCTTAAACAGTTAGCTTTTAGATGTAATCCTCCAGTTTTCTCTCTTTGACTTAATTTGTTTGAGCTCTTAATGTCTCCCTCAAAGTAATGTATTTTTCCGCCCTTATAATGTCTGTGGCTTCTTTCCACATCTCTAATCTTTTGAATCATCACTCCTGAATTTTAGCTATCAGGAGCGAGTGCGCTATTCCAGTAGCTGTTCCATGGATGCCAAATAGGAAAGAGAACTCTGGTTGGTTGACTGGTTGGGGTTTTTTTTGTTTCTTGGCTGATGTTCTTTTGCTTATACACCTAAGGTCTCAGTAGCAATGTTGTGCTTAGGCACTTTGGTCTGTGCCAGGATGCCTTGCAAGTCAGAGCTGATGGCTCCACTCTTTGGATGGCTTTACTTGGTTTGGCTGTATGGCCTCTTACCTTGGGTCTTGGATCCCTCTGCTTAATTTGTGCCTCCATTACAAACGGAGGCCAGCTGCTTTCTCATTATCTCTACCCAGGGTATAATTCTCTAAATCTTGTGTCTGACAACTTCATAGCTTTTCTTTCAGGCTGTTGATAAAAGGAGTAGGTGTGAGTCCAAACACCAGTGCTGGTGGGACCTCCTACTGTATTTTATTAGATCATGGTTATGTTGAAACTTACGGTCTAGAGCATCATAATTTGATTAGTAATGACATTTTTTGCTGTATACATGTTTCTTCATTAATGTAGGACTTGACAGCAGCTCAGAAACCCTACAGAAGTCACGATGCTTTTGCATCAATACTTCTACCCCTCTCTTTTCCAAATGAACCTGTAATCTCTTTAACTATATGGAGTCTAACAATCCAGTCTCTGTAAACCACCGTACTGCTGCTTCATTCATTATCAAAGTAGCTGGTATGGTACTTAATCTGAAATTGTTGTCAAACTTACAGGATCGTATGGATCATCCCATCTACTTTTGAAGTTCTCTGTTCTGATTCCTTTCAAAAGTCAACGTCCCTTCTCAGGCTTCTTAGCTAGCTCTCCCCAAAACCTTGGATACAACTAGTGAGATTCTCCTGATGTTAAGTAACGTCTGATGGCTGCTCTTTTATTGCGGTATTCAGTTACGGTCAAGAAGTCAGATGACATTTCCTGTGCTAAAACAAGTGTGTGTGTGTATTTAGTGAATGCTTCTGCCTTCTCTGGGTGATGATTGGCACACTTACAGGTTTTTGTTCAGGGTTTGATCTGAGCTATTTTTGAAATTTCAAGGACTCCTTTTGTTTGGAGTAAATTTAAAAACCAAACCACATTCTATTTTATTAGACTCCTTTCTTCAGTTCCCTGAGTTTTTCTGATTTGATCCTTAAATGTTCATTCCTATCTTCTGCTGTCACCCCCTAGGTAATATTTGTGCAGTCCACTGATGAAGAATAGAAGCCATCCAGTAAAACAGTTCATAAATACCACTTTTATACTTTCCCCCCGTACTGGCTCATAATTATTAGCTTTTTGTGAAATTAACCTTTTGAAAAAAAAATGTAGTAGGGGAAATAATTAGAAAAATCTCATCTAGCACAGTGATTTCTATTGCTGACATTGTATTGCCTCAAACATATGTTGCTCATGCTGAAGACTCTCAGAGCAGCTGATGACCTCCTTCCTTCACACGCCATGAACAGATGATATCTAAGAAGCCAGGTGTTTTATTTCATAGCCTAATCTGATGGTTGGCATCGGGTCCTAGCAGATAATTTTTCTTGTGCTTTCTATTAAGACATTTGTTTCACAAAGTATTCAGATCTTTTGACCTTCTCGGTTATCAATGACTGAAAAAAGCCAGTGCAGTTCTGATAGACTTCCATCCCCTTCTGGCCACTCGTTTCTCTATAGATAGTTGTGTCAGCTGCTGGTTGTAACCAGTTCAAATTGGCAGGGGCTAGATCCAGCAGTGTGGGGTTTCCATGCAAGTGACTTATTGACTGTATTGAACATTGAGCAAATTAAGATGAAAGAGTGTGGAGAAGCCTGAGACTTGGGAGGGGAAGAAGTAGTAAATATTGACAATATTGAGCCATATATTAACAGGAAGGTGACACTGAGAATTAAAACAGATCAGTGAAGATACTCAATTTAAGTGGAGGCAGACAGCTGCATGACCTCAGACATTGCAGAAAGCATGTTGTAGGGCTGTGAGGTTTTCTTTTAGGACTTAAAACCAATCCAAGTATCATCTAATGGGAGGACCTGTGTGCATGCCAGCGAAAAAGAGTGTAGTAATTGGAGGAGGGAAGCAAGAGAAGATGAATAAAGTCAAAGGAAAGAGGAAAAGGAGTTTGCGGATAGTGCAAAGGATTGAGGTTGCATTTGAAGTAAGAAGAAAGCAGCTGTAAACATCCTACAAATACATTGTTTCTTCCCTTCAACTTCAAAACATATAGAAGAGGAGGAAGAGGGTGTGTATGTAATTGAGAGAAGACAGAATCGGAGATCTCTGACTGTATGTGCATTAATGTATGTTTGTACTGCTCTGTCAGAAGCTAAACAGCTGAAGGGATGTAGGGCAGACATAATTTTGGACTTTCTCCAGGCCCATTCAATAGAAGGCATGGGGGGAGTTCTGATCTGTAGGAAAGGGTGTCTTTCATGGTCTCTGAGGGCTGGAGTGAATTTTATTGACTTAACAGCTATGTTTAGGCACTGGCAAAAAGTATATGTGCAGTACACTTGTAGAATGGTCAGCTTTGAGCTAGCAGTAGGAGTCTGCAGCTGGTGGGGTATTTATGTAAGAAAATGCTTGTCGAGTAGCAAAATCACTTGTCTCACCTGGGTAAACATCTGCCACTTTTTTTTAGGTGTGTGCCTCTTGTTCTCAAAATAATAGTATTGATCTGTATTAGTTTTGGATTAATTGGTGGATTGTATAGACAAAACCCAGATTTGAATACATTTGACTTTTTTTCCTGAGTGTACAAAATAGAATAAATACTTAACTTGAAAGGGTAGGTGGCCATTGGTCTTAGATACAATGATGACATGAGCCATTCTAAAGTTATACCAAGATACTGGAAAATAGAATTAGAGCTAGCACTGATGCTGTAATAAACTGTAGTCTTGTAAGCGGAGTATGTGCTTTTCTTCCCACAAACTGATGAGTATTCTCTGCTTTCAAACCACTGACTTTACCTAATGCTCGTGATTGGTCCCACATGGTCATCATGTGCTAAAGGTGGAAAGTGAGCTATAGAAAGATCAGAGCATTTGGGAATTAAAAAGTCTGGGTTTTGTTTTCAGTTGCATGTCAGACTTCTGAAATAACCTCTTCATCAAAAAACACCTCCAAGTACCACGTTATGGGTATTTAACATCAGAACAGTGTGGGGAAATGCTTTTAAGGGCTTGCATGAAATGTACCAAGTGCAAATACATATGTATTACGGAGTGATAGCTGTTTATTTTTACTTGTGCTTCTGTCCTGGGTGTTACAAAGGTCGTTTGCCTAGTTGATGGTTGTACAGTCACATAATTTTTTGTTACAGTAAACCTAGGTCATATTGCCATCAGCGCCAGAAGGCAGCTGCCTCTGGACAAATACGAGTGACTTTTCTGATGTGAGCTGTGCCGTAAGAGCTGTTTAGTATTTTGCTGTTTGGTCCTTCCTTCAGTATTTTTTCGATTTAATGTTGGAGTTCTATTGTAGACCTACAATAGAAGGTGTTGAGAGTATCGTGTGTTCGACAATGCCTGCTTATCCACTGGGGCCACTAAGTCTGACAGTCTGAAACAAAGAGGTGAAAGGGATAAGATGAAACTGTCTAGGCTTCTCATTAAGGCTTGCTGTGGTATAATGCTTCTTGGTGCTTGCTGTTAGGAGTCTCAATTTGGAGGCACTGGAGATAACAGAGAGGAAACACCCTTTTCCAGCAATCTTTCATCATGCTGAGGCTAAACCCCAAGTATTTCCCAGAGCTGTTTGGCAAACTCCTTTATATGCTGCTTGGCTGACAAGTCAACTCTTACTGTCCAGACAATAAAAACTGGGAGAACCATTCTGGATTGTGTATGGTCTTCTGAACAGTACATACAACCATGTAGTGCAACAAAGTGGCAAAGCAGGCTCCGGGGCCGTGGATGCTGCTGTGATACAAATATGTATTATTTGTGTACTTTGAAAAGCAGTGAGAAGTTTTGTTCCTCAAGATCGAAGTTGTCAAAGGTGCAAGGTGAATTTTACCCCTACAGTCTCTTGGGTTCAATTATTCTTTAATGGAATATACTGAAACTCCTAACAGTCTTATTTTTGGAAAGGTTGGAGGCCTTATGGTATTTTTTGTGGATGGGTTTGCAAAAGCCATTGTTTATTGGAAGAGGGAAACTGAGAGAAACATTTAAGAGGCCTAATGCTCTGTAACATTCTGGTAAAGAAACAAAGTAATTCTTGGTGTAGCTATTAAAGTGTCAGTGCGTACACTTTTAAGCGCTGAAGATTCCAAGAAGTTTAGTTAGGAGTTGGCTTTCCATGAACTTAAAGGGAAGTGTGTAAGCTGACTCTTCTCACTGGAGCGCTGGAGGAGTTGGCTAGGTTCTGCAGTGCTGTGCTGGGAAGAACCTGACGTGGCCTGAAATTCAGAGTTTGCTTTTGTGGTCAGGACCCCTAAACGAGCTGCAGCTCTGAAGAGTGTCCTTGGAGCAGATCTCCTGATTGCAAGTACTTCAAATCTCAAATGGTATTGCCAGGAACAGGATTTTTTTACCTTTAAGACTCCCATAGTCTTGATTCTTTGGAAAAGTGGGGAACAAAAGCTCATTAACAGTCATCTTGATACTCTGGCCTTGGTTACAAGGCCAAAAAACAAAAATTTTTTTAAAACAAAACAAACACCACCACCACCACCCCAAAAAAAAAAAAACAACAAACCCAAACAAAACAAACCAAACACCACCAAAAAGCCCACAAAAGTGGGGAAGTAGGAGTGTGCCTTTTAAATTACAAGGATTGTTGCAGTAAAGCAGATTTCACCTATTTATATGTGCTGAGTTAGAATGCTAATCATAGAGTAGTTGGGCAAGTGAAACACAGGGCTGCTTTCAGAATTGCACTTTCAACTTGTTTAGCAAAAAAAAGGGTTTCTTTCTTTTCCTGGCTTCCTTCCATTTATTTCTTACAGTTATCAAAGAGGAGGGTGAATTTTCCATGCAGCTTTAGTCTGCTTCCATTTATGCTCCCCTCTCTCTGAGCAGACATTCATCTCTTTCCATTTTTCCTTTTTTTTTTTGTTCGTGTTTCTTAGTTTTCTGTTCAAATGTGTAAATCTGCATCTTGCTTCCCCCTGAGTATTTTGGGGAAGGGCTATACCTGCTGTGTATTGCTTGGCAAGTAATTGTCACCCTTAGCACTAATGTGCTTTGTTTGTTTTTAGTTTGCTCATTTGTTTCATGGAGCAGTTAGATGCATAAAAGCAAACTGTTTGTAAGAACTTAACTGTTAATCATCTCGTATTACATTTTAATGTGGATTTTTAAGGAGCAAATCATGCCAAGACAGCATGTTTTTCTTCTGGATCTTACAGGTACAGAAAAAGTAGTAGTAGATGTGTGTGTATCTTGACTCTGAAGTTTTTGAACCTTTTCATGAGAAGCCTAGGAAAACAATGGACTACTGGAAATCCCCTGAAAAGCATACAAAATAGTTTGGTTATTTTGTTTGAGGATAACAAGAGATTAATGATAAAATTAGGAGGAGATATTTAATGAGGTTTTGTAAAGTCTTCAAGCAGTCTCAGAGGATTCACTGGTTTTCACCAATTTGTTAGATAAATGTCATGTGGCGTTGTGAAGTGGCTCTCCTTCTGGTGGTGACTCTGTGCCTGAAGGATGTGACAAGCTGGCAAAAGAGCGTTAAGTAACCTTGAATTTGGTTCAGTCAGGACAAATGTAGAATATTAGGCTTTGATGAGAGTAATCAGGTGTGTGAGTGGACAGTAGATGAGGATTGGACGGGCAGCAGCTCTGCAGAGGAGAGCTGGGTACACAAACCGATCGTGAGTCAACCAGGTTGCAGCATTGCACAAGCTGCAGATATCGTGCTGGGCTGCCCAAACAGGTGTGTGTAAGTTGGACACAAGAAGTCACCAGCATGCTGGGTCGAGCCATGGTAAACTCCTCTTCAGGCTCCAGTCTTGGGTACTTTTTGGTAGTGAGGGGAGAGGTGCCCCAAAGAGAAACAAGTTTTCCCATCATGGTAACTTTCTTGCAACAGCCCCTCAGGTATTTGAAGGAGGTAGTTGGGGGGGAAGGAGGGTGGAGGGGAGCTGTGCCGTTTTCCATGCCTCCTAGGAGCAGAACAAGGAGTGGTTCACCTGAACTGCAGTAAAGGTATTCTGAGCTACCATTAGAAAATTAGAAAAATCTTGGATGGGACAAGCATCTCTCGCGAGTGGTTTCTGTGGAGTTGCAGAGTGACTGCTGTGGAACAGCAGATTCTGTTTTTTCTTGCAGCCCTATTCAGTTCTGTAAACTGAAGGGCAGTAAATGCCCAGTGTGTGCTTGCGAAATGCCTAAAACTTTGGTCCTGTTACAAACAAAATTGGACTTTGAACAAGGGGAAGCACTGCTGGTGATAATGGTGGTACTGAGAGTAGGTAATAGCAGCTTGGTCTTTTGATGGGAAAGTGCATGTGTGGTTGGCTGCAGACTGCTGGAACCTGTAGTTGCTGCATCTGCACCAAAGCACATTCACTTGTGCAGCATCCACTGTCATCTTCCATCCTGAGTGTCTGCCCCTGCCTGTGTTCTAGTTCATGTTGAGATGCAAGCTGAGTATGTGCCATCATCATCCTTCTTCCCCTTCCTCCCCCTGCCCCAGTCAGTGTCTCCCTTCTTTGCGAGGGAAACCGGGAGTGGAAGAAGAGAGGAGCAGGACTGTGCTGTATGATGCAGTCCAGATTTTGCTTCAGGTGCACACAGGCAGCTTTGACAAAGGTTTTGCTGTTTAAGGCATGCAAGCTGAAGCTTTACATGTAGGTGGGTTTGTAACAAACTTTGTCAGTGGTTTTTGCGGCCAGATGTATGCCTGTAAAGGACAGAGTGCTGCTCTGCAGGCTGTACTGACCATTTGGTTTCTTCAGTTATAGGAGAATATGGGGAAGTGCTTAATTTTGGTAATACAAACAACACTGTGTTTAATACCACTTACATTAATTAGATGTAGAAATGAGTACTTGTCTTTGTCATGCATCATACTTCATTGCTGAGCTATTTGCTCCTGGAAAGGAAATATTTTTGTTAGCAATGATCTAGGTGAAAAAATATAACCACTTAATGTATTTCAGTAAAAAATATGCCCAGTGTTTTCTTTGCATTCTGTCAGGGTTTTTTATTTTTCTCTGTAATACTGAAATACACATGCTGCTTTAAGTATTTGCCTTACCCTGTTTTGTTTCAGTCTTGCTGGTCATCTTGTTTATGCATGTATTGTGATTATTTGTTTATCTCTTGCTTCCCAGGAGACAAAGATGGCAGCAAAGTGACTACAGTAGTGGCAACTCCTGGACAAGGTCCGGACCGACCACAGGAAGTTAGCTACACAGACACCAAGGTGATTGGGAACGGATCTTTTGGTGTTGTGTATCAAGCCAAACTCTGTGATTCAGGAGAGCTTGTGGCCATTAAAAAAGTTCTGCAGGATAAAAGATTTAAGGTGAGCCTATGCATAAGTTCAGTATATTTTCATGAATGTTATCTCATTTTCCATGTCTTTGATGGCAAAGTCTTTGATTTTTTTTTTATTTAATTTATGTTCATTGTAGCATATAAATGCACATAAAAATTTCAAGGACTAAAGATTGAACAGATGGTTTATGATAAAGGGATATAGTTTAACTTGAAAAATCAGTGAGCCACTGTTGTTATGATCATTTGGATTAATGCAAAACAGGAAGCTAAAAATCCTGATTTGATGCTGTGGTGCTGTTTCCAAGTTGCAGACTAGATTTTTCAGATAGTGAGCTGTGGAAACAGGGGGAAGGCTTGTCTTTTTTATAGCATAGACTTCTCCAGTCATTAGTAATTAAGCTGTTGGAAGGAACAGAAGCCTTTGGGCTTTGTTCTTGGTTGTTGCACCTACAGAGTGGAAGGCTGTATTTGAGTAAAATCAGACAGTCCCCAGGCCAAGAAAGAAGATAATGAATACTGAGCCTGGGGCAGTTGAAACTGAAGGCGAGTTACTTCCCTTCGTTACCTGTTTTATAAACATGATCTATTCTGGTGGTTTTAATAGACTAGTGACTCTTTATTCTAAACAAATAGCCTTCCAAAAAGCTGTATTTTTATTTAGTGATATTAAAACAAATAAAAGTCAAGGCCCATCAGCAAACTCACCACTGCTGTTAGCCCTCTGCTTGGTACTTGGTGTGCTTGACTGCTTTCCCTAATAGTCTGCAGCTAAACTTGCACAAGCAGTGAATGATGCAAAGGTACTGGTTTTGGCATCTGAAATCAATGGTGTGGGTTTTAGCATCCGAAGGCCACGGTTTTCATGAATATAGAAGCATAAGTGCCACGAAATAATCTTGGCGTGGTCTGGATACAAAACTGCCTGGGCTTAAATATAGGAAGGTGAAGCATATTTAAGGAAAATCAGCAATTTGAAACTTCTTTTTTAGAATTTGATACTTACTGTTAGTTTTAAAAATACTTTTAAAGGTTATTGGATGACATTTTTATCATCTCCTTCCCAATTCTCTCATTTTTTTCAATAAAACTTAATGCACAGCTAAATTCACTGGTAATGTTTGTAACTTATGTACTGTTTTGGTAGTACAGTCATTCTTTTGAAGTGTTTTGAAGGAACTGGTGTATGTGTTTTCCTTGGGTCCTGAAATTGATGCTGTCATCACCACAGGTATCAGCGTATCACAGATGCATTAGATGAGAAATGAAAGGGGGAAGATAGTTTAAATTGATGTAATCATGCAGATTTTTTTAACTTCTGACTGAGAAAGGCATGTAAATTCTTATATTGTTCTTACATATGAGTTATTTCTCAGCTGTGTTATGTGTTGCAGGCAATTAGTACTGGGAAAGCATGCAATATGATGTAAGAGTGGATTATTTTAGAAGAATGGAAGAGGTGGAGTAATAGCAGAAGCTCTAAACCTGGTCATGCCTATAAGAGCTTTTTGATCTCTTCCCATTCTATAGTTTTAGGGGGAAGGCCAG
The DNA here is from genome assembly GCF_963210335.1 of Falco punctatus. NCBI lineage: Eukaryota > Metazoa > Chordata > Aves > Falconiformes > Falconidae > Falco > Falco punctatus. The sequence goes on from NC_137585.1 coordinate 3,290,962, forward strand.
GACATTTCCCTTACCATGTCATGTGTGGTGGATGTCAGCTAGTGCTTTGGACCAAGATCTTTGATTTCTTTAGTCTCATGAATTTGAGATTGTGTAGGGTGTCAAAATGAAAACTTGGCTGAGCCATGTTAGTTCCTGCCCATCAGATACTAATAATTTGTGATGTCTTAATTTTTTTTTAATAAATCAATATCAGGCATCTAGAATATAACGTAGATCTTTGGTTTTGTTTCAGTAGTTAGTTCAATGGCGTTTTATTATCTTGACTATGTGTCTTTTTATTGTGAAGTGTTTAAGAGATTCAGAAATACGTGACATCTTTTGAATCTTAGCTAGCCCTCTTTTTATTAAGGGGAAAAGCTAAATCAAAAAAAGCTAAAAAGCAAAGTAGGGTGTTTCCAGCTTGCACTCTCAACTAATTGCCTACGTGTGGTGACATAGTCTGAGAACATCCAGTACCGGAGGCTTTAATACCCTTAAACTAGGTAGAATTAATGGTAAGCGGATGTGCAGATCTACAGGTAGATAGCATTAATTGAAAAACACATGTTTAAACTTCATAATTTGCATGGGTCACAACTGCAGTAGTACCCAAGTTAAGCATTTTTTCACAGTTTTATCTCAAACTTGTATCCCAACTGCACAACATAATCTAACTTTGTCTCAGTTCCCTAGGTTTTCCTGTTGTTTGTCAATTTAATCCTCCCTTTCTTTTCACATTCTGATATGGAAGTGTATGTTCTGTTGGCAGGAGGTGTAAATTCCTGCAGGCTGGATGAAAGCCTCTGCCTGGATGGATTTGGAAGCTAGAGCCGTGTATCTTGTATCAAGAATAGAATACAGTTACTTCAGGGAATGCTACTCTTTGGGAAAGTCTGTCTGGTCTAGGTTGTAACTGCTGGACCAGATACTTTACCAGTTAAACGGGGAACGTTGAATGTCCGTTGGCCGTACAGTTTGACTGCCATGTGGGACCGGAGCCGCTGTTCTGTTCAGAGCGCTGGCTGCGGCGCGCGGCTGGGCTGTGCTGTGCCACCCCCGCAGGGCTGCCCGCGGCCAGATCCAGGCCCTGGTGAGTGCAGCTCCTTAAGAAACCTGCCACTTCTTACCTCTAATGTACACCCCTGCTTTGACAGTGGCGAGGAAAACCCTGTTGTAGGCAGCCAAAGGTGGCAGTGGATTGTTTGATTTAAATCAACTTTACCAACTTCTGAGGGAAGAGAGGGGAGCACTTTAGAAATGCCTGTCTGCACTGGTCCCAGTGGTGGAGAAGCAACAAGAGTAAAGTAACGCGTGGAAGTTGCTTCCTGAAGTGCAGATGATCAACGAAACTTTCGGCTCTGTGTTTCAGGCTGGTACTTGCCTCTCTCTGTATTCTGATGGATTTATCTTGGTATGCACAGTATAATTCCTTTGTTGTGACTTAGCTCTTAAAAAAGCGCTTTTAGTAAAGCCAGCAGGAAGCCTTGAAACTTAAAGGGCGTAATTCAGAAACTTTAGGAAGTCCCAAGAGACTGAATTCTAGGCTCCTTCTGCGTTTTGTGAATGTGGAGGGGGTTTATTGTGAAGATCTGGAAAATGCACCACAGTTGCCAATTTTTAGATCTGTTGTCCGGAAATAGAGATACTTTTATCCAGGTTTAAAGCTAGCTTGAAAGCAGGAATTACCAGAGGGGGGTTGTCTTCCCCTATCCCCCCCCCCCCTTTTCTTTTTTCTTCTTTTGCCTTTTCCATTACTATGACAAGTTTCTCAGCAGCCTCCACTGAAGTGGAAGCAGCATTGGTCCATGACAGAATGAAGTGAGTGTAAAATCTTTGTTAACGAGTTGAATGTTACAATTTCTGTGATGATAAAGATAGTTAGCAATGCTCCTACTTCTTTCTACTCCCTTGTTGCAGTTTAGTGGTTCTTGAGCTTGGCAGTGCGGTGCCTGCGTGGCTGTGTTTTAAACAGGGTCTCTGAAGTGCTCTGGGTTCTAAAATGAGTATATCTAGAATTCAGTGTAACCTACAGCAATAGTATCGGTACACCAGGGATACAGACAAATGGGTGAGAGGAATAAAAATATAGAGATTAATGTTTAATTTTGGTTTGCAATTCTTCTGCTTTCATCAAGCTAGATCTCCATATTAAATGTGAGGAATTTAAGTAACACAATTGTGGACAGTTACATGATACTTAGGTGAGTAGTTCACAAACTCCAAATGGACAGAATCCTTTCAAATGGAAAAATTTCCTAGAGGCTATGTCGCAGCTTTCACAGATTTATACTGTTTTTGCTTCCCACAGATGTGTAAGAATCAGTCCTCATGCAAATCATTGCTAAAGATAAATTATTTATAATTAGTTAAATTATTTGTAAGATTTTCAATTATTTTCATCCACGTGTCTGTGCAGGCCCATAAGTGACACAACCTGATTGCGATGCTTGAAAATACTGGTAACATAAATTTTCTTGCACTGCTTTTGTTGGCATGTTCATTGGAATATACTTCAGATTAAGAGTCAGTCACGTTACTGTCTAATTCAGCAAAAAACAATAATAAGCAAGCAGGTATGTTTGCATAAATAGGAAATTCTTAGTCTCGTTTTTATTATTTCTGTCATTCTATGCCCATTCTTAAGAAATCCTGTTGGAACGAATGTGTGAATTGCTAGAAATACTTCTCAGCTGACTGAGAATAAATACTTAATTTTTTCATATCTAAATTGCAGTACTTGATATTTCTGCTTTAGTGCTACGCTGTCGCCATCTAAATGATAAAGAGGGTTCTTAATAGTCCTGCACCTTTTCAAACAATCCTATCACATTTCTTGTTAATGGCTCACGTAGACCTGAAGTGTGCAGCAGGGGAAAGCCAAATTCAGTAACGAGAACTGTTCATGCCATCCAGTCTGTCAGATCATTCAAGGACTGCCTAGGTTGAGCAATCCAACTGTGTGTCCCCATGGCCTAGTTGCCTGAGTTATTTCAATAGGCAGATCTTCTGGAGGGTGAGAAGATGTCAAACTATAGGCCTTGATGGTCCATAAACACAAAGCCCTGCATTGATAAAGCTGAGACTGCTGAATAGCAGGCAGCGCTCTTTCCTATTTTTAGCTATGGGAGGAATATATGTTATGAGCATTTCCATGATCTTTTTTTTCTTAAAACACGTACATTCTCAGTGTTTATCCGAGCCTTAAAACCCAATAAAGCAGCAGGATGGAAAAATAAGTCTGTGATGAGGTGCTGGTTTCTCTCTTTCTCTGCTGGGTGTGTGTACTTTTGTGAGCTGTTTGAAATGCTTCTGAAAGAGCCACAGCTTTCCTTCAGTTCCTGCCTCAAATACATCAAGCTGCTACGTATAAAAAGATCCTTTTTCAAAGTAGCCCCTATCCGCTATTTGTGTTAATTTAATTACAGCAACTTTCATCATAGCAGCTCATACAAAAAATTTAAAACCACAAGGAAGAATTCCCCTTGAAAAATGACTAGGTGTCTAAGTTCTGTTAACTTTTCTGTTTAAAGTAATCAACAAATTAAAAAAAACTGGGTCAACTTTAAAAGGTTATGCGTCTCTGTGTGTGGTTGAAGGTGTCATTCTGTAAACATGCATGTACAAAAAGTGTGAACCCATTGGCTAATGAGATGTATCTTTTGCTCTCAGAATCTCAGTGGTTAACAGACCACTGTGAGAGTCAACTTCCAACCAGTTTTAGTTAGTTCCACTCTTGGCTGACCCTCCCTGGCTTATTTTCTTGGCTCTTGGTTATTCTTGGCCATTTAAGATACAGCAGACAGTGGCATGATATTGGAAAAAGGCTGCGTTGTCAGGTGGCTTCGGTCGACTAACGTCACTGTTAGTGTAGCTGATCAGTTTTGAGGAGAGACGTACCTAGTAACCTGATGAAAACAAGCTAAAACAAGTCTTTTTTGCAGTCTGTAAGCTCGGGCTATAGATAGTTGTGTTTCTAGTCTTAACAAACAGGAGTTTGACACCTGGCCTCTTGATAACGCGTTGGGGAACCCAGTTGGAAAGCTTTAAGACAAAAGGTATCCCTGTGTCTTCAGTGTGGGTTTGGTCTCCCTTTGCCAGGTTCAGACAGTATGCGAGAAGCATCTTGCCTTTTAGTGTTCTAGCAAATCCGTCCTCCAGGCTCTGATGCCTATGTGTATTACCTTTCCACGAGAACGTTAAATGTATAGGTGTAGAGAAGCAATCATCGCTGCTGAAAACTATGATACCACATAGAACTCTGACTTCCTTTGTATGTGCCTGACCTGTAGATCCTTTGAAGCACACAGTGTCCCAGTACCCCTTTCTAGAGAAGCAACTGGAAGTTATCACAGAGGTTTAGAATTAATGCTGTCTTCATCTTAAGTCAGTGTTTTAAGGCTTGAATACAATGTAGAGGCTGGACCTGCTCTGGTGTATTCTTGATCATCTTTCCCTGTGACCTCTTGTCATCTGTACAGGTTTCCACTGAAGCAAGGGCTACACTTTCTTTGTTAATTTAATCTCTGTGTGTGAGCTAGCTGAGCGCGCTTATATCTCTATTTCTAAGGATTGTTGAATATTCAAACATAAATGTGTAAGGCCTTTTCTCAAAAGAATGTCTTTTTTGTTTACCCTATCTCACTTGAGTTGGAAGCACTCGTGGGATAAAAAGTCACAAAGGAAAGACATGGCAGTGAGAAATAATAACACTTAAGCGCATTTCTTTTAAGTCTTTGAGGACTTGCACATCTTAGCTACTTTGAAGATCTGAGGAACAGTGAATCACTGTTTATACGACCATTATGGAGGTGGCACTCTTTTTAAAAGGATGCCTTAATTTTATTGTTAAATAGCTAGAAAGAGCACCTGGAACAACAGTTGTTTCTTCTGACTAGTTTAATGTGATGGCTTGTGTTTGTATCACAAGTGGGGAAAGAAGGTTGGAAATATTTTCCAGTGACATTAGCGAATATTACAAACTTCTGTAAAACTAGCAGGAGGAAGATAATTGAGCCTGACTCAACGCCTCTTGTTCAAAACTATCCCTCTAGTTGTTTATCCATCTAGTCTAGGATGCAGTCCCCCTGGAAGACTGAGGCTATCAGATAGGATTTGCAGAATGGGAGATGCCTGGGCATGTGTTCAGAATATTTTTCCATCTTCCAAAGAGCTGCAGGGCTATGTTCAGTTCCAGAGAGTTCTTCAAGTCTGTGCTTTAACTCTTGTACAGAGGCCAGATTTGTAGCTCTGGTCCATCTTAGCTTAGCCAGATTATCAGAGATGTTTACCAAGATAATAGCATTTCTTCTAGCAGTACTTGATTTGTCAAGCTAGCTTTCAGGAGACTTATCAGAGCCGGTTCTGTCATTTGGCTGTAATTGCAGTTGCAGTGCCTGTCTGTTCACAGCACGCTTTTTAGCTGGGTAGATACACGAGTTCTCACTCACAACCTTGTATTTCATTCCATTTTCCGATTTTCTCAAACAGGGAGTTTTGCTAGCGAGCCAAAAATCTGTTTAGCTTTGCTTTTGGCAGTCTTTGATGTAAGCAGGGTACTGTTGGTTGTACCAGCTGAAACCTCCCTGGATGTACTTTTGTGACCTAGAAGAGATGTAAGAAGGATAAGAAGCATCTTCTTCACTTTGTATTATGTTAAAGTCCTATATAATAATGTTATATGTGGTTGTGTTATGACTCTTTCAACAGATGTTTTCTAATCTGACAAATGAATTGGATGTCTAATAGGTGTTAATGCAAAATAGGTCTTCAGTTTGGCATGTGGAGATGAGTTGGAGTTTGTATTAAGGGCATTGGTTTCAGTTTTCTTTTTTTAGCTGGGGAGTTGGACTGAAAATTGCTGCCCAGGGAATGCAGTGTCATCCAGCTGCAGATGGCCTGGGGAGGAGGAGGAGGTGCTCTTCATCTGCAGACGTGGCTGCGTGTGTGTGTAGAAATGTTTCCACATGTTGGTAGGGAAATATCTCCCATCAGAATGTGTTCTTTGAAAAGGGAGGGGTCAAAAGAGGCCTTGGGGTTTTTTTCCCCCTAGCTCTTGCATGCTAGCATGAGGCGTTTGCGTAGATACATGCCACAGTTCAAGTGGCGCATTTATTTTGGATTTTGAGCTTTTCTATTTCCACAAGTTTTTCTGTGGTACTCCCTGGACTAGGACCAAAGATAGGATTTAAACAAGATAGCTGTTAGCGGTCGATTTTCTCTCTTCTCATCCACTTCTAGTGCATAACTTGAGACTAAAATTAAACCTGTCTTCCTATGTGAATCTACTGACAAACAAAAGGGACCTTAAAATAGATTAAATTTATTAAATCTTTTGCTCCACTGGTCCATATAGCTCATAAAGCTGCTGTAATAATGCTTTGGTTTTTTTCCTGTTGTCTCTCATGTCTGCTAGAGGAAGTGAGTTCATGTCTGATGTTCATGAAATACATACACATTCCATGAAATATATATATTCCATATATATTCCTAAATTAAGCTGGAGACTGCTTTGAGACACAGAGGTTAAAAAAGAGTAACATTGTAGGAATGCTATTCTGAAATAATGACATTCAGAATGAAGATTACAGTTTAAAAGAATTCCAAACCCATTAAGGTATGGAAATGTGTAGCTTAAAGCACATAAATAGCTGTAACTCTGCCATATACTGACAGCGTGCTATAGCTGTGAGAGTGGAGTTGAAGATGATGCAGAATTCCTGATCAAATTAAATTCCGTTTTTGAAAGACACTTTCCTTTGACTTTATGACTTTGCTGCCTAAGTGCCTGAGAAGGACTGGTATAGAAGACCAGTAATTCTGCATGCAGTAGGGATAACCTTTTTATTGTTCACATTTGTAAATCAAAGTTTTACTTTAGGGAGAGCCTTGTTTGTGGCATGTATAGGTCTGTGTAACTGAGGTGAAAGTTGACTTTAACGTTCTTCATTTTTGGGGTGCTGTGCTGGTGGTCAAAAACAGTTGTGAAAAGTGTGGACGTGGTGTTTTATGGAAAGATCTGTGGTAGCCATTGTGGAGTGTTACCATGAAAACTACATATCTTTGCCTGAGAATATATCCTCCCATTGGATATGCATCTCTGAAATTGGCAGATTATGGGCTGGTGGAGCAGATCTTGCTATTCTCATTTTAAAATAAAGTATTTAATGGCTGCCACAGGTACCCTCTTACTAGCCTTTCTAAGTGCACAGCTGGTTGGAAGTGGACAGTCAAGGGCTGCTGCTCTTTGCTTTGTGAACACAGCCTAAACTTGGTTGTTTAAAAAGAGAAAAGGCACAGTGAAATTTCTGAAGTCCTTCTGAGGCTCAGGGATTTAGTGATACACTGCTGCATGAGGTCATACGTAAATTCTAAGATAGACTAGGTTTTTTTTCATCTTGCAGTTCTAGCTGAGAGGGGTAGGCACATCTAATGCTCCTGAGAGCTGGGTGATGCTGCTGCTATATAGAGCATGGGTATTAAAGTGAATGTTGGGTGGAAATGATGTCCCAGTGGGAGCCTTCTACACCTGTCTCACAGTTAAGGAGAAAAGTATTGTGTAGGGTATAAATAGAAGATTAGCTGATGCTTGTTGAGATAAAAATGGTGCTTTTTGAGACTATGTGGATGTTCGGTGCATGCAGTTGTTACTTCAAGGCTTTTTGTTGTACTGTTGTGTATTCTCTTTTACAAGTCCCACAGCATGAGATTGCCTGGCTACGGAAGATTTAGCATAAACACTTTCTATGTCTAGCAGCATTATGTGCCTGTGGCTCTCACTTGCTTACTTCACTCTTACTTGGTTAAATTATCTTTGGTGCTACGCACCCTTCTTACAGCATGATTAGAATATATCATCAAATAAATTGCCTTCAATTTTTGCTGGCGCATGCAGATTTTTCTTTAAAATACTCAGCTGCTAAATCAGGTGGTGGCAAACTGTGAGTCCTTTTTGATCTCCGTATTTGTGCTTTATTCAAATATTCTGCTGTGGTAACTATATACTTGAGGGGAAATAAGGGATAACTGCTGAAATGCAAGACTCGGGAAGGACAGAGGAAATCCACCCGCGGCTCAGTGGAGGCTTCCTGAAGCAAAGAGGAGGGACAGATCTTTTCATTCATGTGTCACCGAGACAGCTGTGCTGTGCCTTCCAACCAGTGTCTTGTAGTTCAGCCCTTTTGGTTTTGTTTAAAACCTTGTAAATGAGCTGCATTTTTTATTATCCTTGAAGAGGGCTAACTCAAATTCAGCAAAGAAAATGAGGAAGGTTTAAGGAAACGTGGAAATTGGAATAATTTTTGATTGGCACTTTGTTTTCTTGAGTAGGCCTGACATTTTGGAACCAACTGGCATGCTGCTTATGGGAAATTTTCAAAGCTTCAAGAGCTGTAGAATTGATTATTTTCTTTGATACTGAAAGCAATGTGCACTGCCCATTCCTGCTCTGAAAGGTAGTACCAAGACATGGGAAAATAGTAAAAGGAAGCTATTTGAAGTGTTTTGTCAAGTATCTGTAGTGCAGAGACAGGCACTTCACACTAGAACTAGCAACTCTGCTGGTTTTTTTCCGATGACTTGGATACTTCCTGCTCCCTGGAATGACTGGGAAGGTGAGATGTGATGACCAACACCATTATTGTTAGCCTACATGATACAAGGAATTCCTTTTCTGCTACTTTACATTGCATGTTTTTGAGTAAAGATTGTTTTGGCTTTATGTCCTGCTTTGGGTTTTTCCCTCGCATTTCTGTCTGCATTATGCAGTGAAATTTGGCATAAGGTTCTCAAGACTAAATTTAAAGGCTCTAGTGGAGGCTGGGGTTTTGTTGGATGGCCTAGACTCCTGTGTGATCTACTGCAGGAAGTAAAACTGAAGCTTTTAGAGCTGTATCATGTAATAACTCAAAATAAGAAATATTTCTGGAAAGGTAATGAGCAACTTACTCCATTAAGGAAAATTCTGATTATAGTGCTTGATGCTTTGGTGCCGAGTTGATACTTGTTTTAAAATATAAGGAGTGATGTCAATAAAGAGGTGGTCGTGTATTTGTACTGTTTTTTTGGTAGGAGCAAGGAAGGAACACACACTCCCTCTCTAAGGTGAAGTGTGAGGTGTGATGTTTATTGTAATGTTAAATATACGTTACAGACTTTTAAGTAGAATGCAGTCTGCTTTCTTCAGGGTGGGTTTTTGTTTATGTAGTGCCTGGTATAGTGAACTGGGATGAGTAATGAAGGCTCCTGTATGTGTCATGATGCAAATACCCAGACTACATACATCTATATTCTGTAGTTCTTCTAAAATCTGAAGCCAGGTCTAATTGTTACAGGCCAACAAAGGTGCTCATTTCTCCTCTTAATTTGTGACGTTCCTTTGAAAGCTCAGGAGTGGTGATTAGACTGCTTAGTGCTGAGCTAACTAGCCAAAATACAAACATCCAGTCTGAATCACTGAAGCATTGCATTGCCATGTGTAAAAACAGCTGGATCTAATTTTAATTATTTTTTTAAATTCAAAAGGCACTCTGTCACAGAGAGCTAGAATGTGTTTTCCTCCCTAAATTTTAATCATGTGAGGATGGAGACAGAATATCTGACTTGATGTCTTTTTTTAAAGATTCATCTGCTTCTGTTTCTTCATTTGAACATTTGTCCAAAGATCTGTTTATCAGACTGAGTTTGCAGGCCCTTGTGCATTCATCTTAGTTTATGTCATCAGACACATGAGTCATAAAGGTTGTACCAAGTTTTGGGGACTTGAAAACAGGCATCTCATTTACAGCAGATGAGTGTAACAGTGCAAGCATGTTGATTGATTATAAATTAAATTATTTGTTGCAGGCTACTTAGTCTCTGAGAAGGGACAGTGCAACTCCTCTGAGTGTTGTGGTGGGACATGCATACTTCTTCCTGACCTCCCAGCTGTGCTGTCCACCAGTCGCTTTGCTCTTGCTGTGAGGCAGATTTTTTCATTCCTTTTTTGTTTGCTAAAGTTCATAGTGGATGTTCATGTTATCTGCGTGGACCTGGTAAGGTGCCTTAGTGGAAGAGTTCGGGGTTTACTGGTAAATAATAGCTACTGGTAAATAATAGATGCAAATTTAAAAAAGATGTGTAGTAAGTGTGTGAGTGTGGAAATGAGCACTTTGGAGTTTAGTGCTGCGACACTGGAAGGATTCAGTTCAGTGCCTTACATGGATGCACTTGCTTTGCTTTCTGATGTTGAGCAACTGTGTGAGCACATTTCAGATTAAGACTGACAAGGAATAACAAGATGTAGAGCAGGAGATCTGAGGTGAGCACAGACTTCTGAAGAATTCCTGAAAATATGGATAAATACTTACTGTTTTTATTTGTGGTGCTCTGCTGAACATGTTTTATAAATAGTGAGCAATTCTGAGTTATAAAATTAGAAGGTGGCAAGAGCTGATAATTTTTAGTTGAGGCAATGATATTAGAAGCTCTGTAGTTTAAAAAAAGTAACGGTATACTCTTTCTCAGTTAGAGTCTTCTGTTAGTGCAACATCACAGTAACCTGTACTAGAATTGTCTGTCTGTGAGACCTGGGGCTTCCTTGATTACGCTGGGATTATTAACACTATTCACTTATCATTTAGATACCTGCAAAAGCAGCAGCGTGAGAGCATATGAAATAGAAATGCTCTTTCCCCAGTGTGCTGGAAACCACAGGTAGGAGATTGGAGTCAGTGTTTGAAGAGCCAGAGCAAGTAGTAAAGAAATTGGTACAATGTATACTTCTGGGTTTTTTTTCTGAAAAGTCAACATAACTTGGTAAAGGGCAAAAAAAGAACATGGTTTGTAGATAATATAGTATATTTTCTGATAGACAATGACTCTGCTTCTGTAACTGCATAACAGGCATAAAGGTTATCTACTTTCACATAGGGCTCACAGATCTAGTAGGACAAGAAAGTAGTATGAGACATAGGAAAACTAGGGCATGGTGAGGGTTGCCTGGAGTGTTGGAGGCATAACAGAGTCAGTGTACTCGTTGAGCAATTTCTGTGGCAGCACGAAGGCCATCAATTAGCAGGAAGGATAAACAGTGCAAGGACTCTTGTTTGGAGCTAACCTGATGAGTATCTCTTTGAAAGGGTCCGCCTTGCTAGTGGGAACAATGTGTACCCGGCGCAGATGTACAGCGCTGTGTGCAGATGGTAGTAGAAAGTCCCTTCCTAGTGAAGCACAGGGCTGTGGCATCCTGTCCTACTGGCTTGTCTGTATGGATCTGCTTGTGGGTAATGAGCCTGTAGGTGACTTCTTAAGAGTGCACCCTCAGCAAGTTTGCAGTCAACACCAAGCTGTGTGGTGCCGTAGACATGCCACAGGGAAGGGGTGCCATCCAGAAGGACCTTGACAGGCTGGAGAGATGGGCCTGTGTGAATCTCATGAAGTTCAACAAGGCCAAGTGCAAGACCCAGCATGGTTGAGGTAATCCCAAGCACAAATACAGCCTGGGTGGAGGACAGACTGGGAGCAGTCCTGAGGAGAAAGATTGGAAGGTGCTGGTGGACAAGCAGCTCAATGTGACCCAGCAATGTCCACTAGAAGCCCAGATGGCCAACTGTATCCTGAGTTACATCAAAAGCAGCATGGCCAGCAGGTCGAGGGAGGGGATTCTCATGAGGTCCCAGCTGCAGCGCTGCGCTCGGCTCTGGGGCCCCCAGCATAAGGACATGGACCTGTGGGAGCCAGCCCAGAGGAGGCCAGGAAGATCTGATCAGAGAGGCTGGAGCACCTTCCCTGTGAGAGCTGGGGTTGTTCAGCTGCAAGAAGAGAAGGCTCAGAGGAGACCTTAGAGCAGCCTTCCTAACGGGGGCCTGCAAGAAAGGTGAAGACAGCCTTTTTCATAGGCATGAGTGATAGGACAAGGGGTAGTGGCTTTTAACTAGAAGAGGGTAGATTTAGATCAGATGTTAGGAAGAAAATCTTTACTGTGAGGGTGGTGAGGTGCTGGCACAGGCTGCCCAGAGCAGCTGTGGATGCCCCATCCCTGGCAGTGCTCAAGGCCAGGTTGGACGGGGCTTGGAGCAACCTGCTCTAGTGGAAGGTGTCCCTGCCTGACAGGGGGGTGGAACCCAGCGGGTCTTTTAAGGTCCCTTTGAACCCAGACCATTCTACGGTTCGGTGAATTAAGTTTGATTGAGACCCTTCTAAATCCAGCTGTCCAGCTAAACACTGTTGAAGTTTTAAGTGATTCACCTTTAAAAGTATTGTAATTAAATTTCCTTGAATGTAAATACAGCTCAAGGTACGGTGGCTCTGTCTCAACCTAACCCTGTGTGCAGCATGCTAGAATGTGTAGGGACCATGCCTACATAAGCAGGCAGTACCATGTTCTCCACAGAAAGTAACTCTTCATGATTTCATGCTGTTGGGATTTTGAATGCAAAATGGTTTTGGCACCCTTTGCACAGAGCTTGATTTCAACAAAATGTGGAAGAGCATTGTACACTGGTCAGGGGTGGGGCGAGGAAATGAATTCAACTCGGAAGGCACAATTCTGTAGAAATATTTGCGTTTTCAGTGACTATGTTCCTGCTTAATGCTCCTGTCACTAGGGGCTCTCCTGGGAGCTCTCTTGCTAAAACCCATGTCTGCTCTGGCTGCAAAGAGCAATATTGCAAACCTTGCTCCTGTGACTGTTGGTCTTGGTCTGCAGAGACTAACTCTCAATAGTTAGATGAAGCTGCTGGCATTAAATCCCTGTTCTATTCACTTCTGATAACCAGACACGCTTTTATAGCGTGCATTTTCTTGAGCACCAGCTTTTAGCAGCTGCTTGTTCCGATGACATGAGGTACTGTGAAGTGCAAGATACTCTCAGTTGCTTAAAACTGGATTAAATTATTGCTTACTGGGGTAATAGGTTTCATATCTTGCTTCCCCACTTCTAAAATACACAATTATAAATAGTCCATGAAATATAGTAAAACAAAATCTTAAAGGGAGATTGAGATCAGTTACATTTACATTGGCTTGTAGTCATCTGGGGGGGTTAATCCTGTAATTTTTTTCAATGTGAAGAGAAAAAGTTCAGAATTTTCAAATGTTCAGGAGGAATACACATGAAATATTATGGAGCAAGTTCAGTTTTTCAAGCTTATAAAACTGGCAATAACAAGCATTCTGTGTGGAAACGGGTAGTAGAGCACCTGTATTTAACTTGTCTTTAAGCTTCCCCCTGTCCCCGCCCCAACACAGGATTAATTTCAGCTTCTCAGAAACAGCTAGAACCCGTCTTGATTCACATATGCTTTGACCCTCTTCCTGTACAGCAGCTCTGGTCGGTTATCTGTGGCTGTGGAGTAAAGCTGTAGTACTCCTGAGCTGAGGAGAATGTAATTTGAGAGCTGGTCCTGTGCAGGTTCCATCACTTCAGCTGGATAGGTGTTTCTGGCTGCTCTTCAATGCAGCTGGTTTTTAGGAAAACGTTGAAACTTGCGAGCATCCTCTTCAGTGCTGTACTGCTTAGGAAAGCTGCACAGTGTTTTGTTTCTCTGTTAAAGACTCGCTGTAGGCAGATAACTTATGGGAGGTGCCGATTCAAATTGAATTCAGTGCCTTTGCTATGATTTCTCATGGAAGTATTAAATAATGCCTAATCCTTGGGTTTAAGAGGTGCTTCAGAAGAAGGTAGGCCCCGACTCGTAGCCCAGTGAAGGGTGCTCTGTTTGATAAAGGTGAAAGGTAGGTCTCACTTCCTTCAAGTGGGCATAAACCAAACTTTGCTGTTACTATTGTAAACGTTAATGCCTTGGTTGTTCTAACGCATGTTTCTCAAAAACCAAGTAAATGATAGGAAGAGATGGGGTTTGCTGGTGTTTTTGTACTCTTCAATATCAGGGCAGGAAAGAGAATGTATCAAGCAGAGAATTAAAAGTCTTGAGGAAAAAAGCTTTAGCACGGAGATGCACTGTTGTATTTGGGTCTGGAAACTGTAATTTGTGATTATCTTGACTGCTTTAGGTAGCAGTAGGTTGATGGTTTAAAAACTTTGTGTTTAGTCTTTCAAGTCATCTTTGTGAACAAATTTTATCAAAGGTGCACCGTAGCATTGCTACCACAGCAAGGGCTTCCTTGTGGAGTGAGTCACTAGCTCGTCCCATCTGGAGCATTGTGATCTCGAAGGTGGTACAGCAGCCCTTAAAAGGCTTTTGGTTCCACTGGAAGCTACCTAGTGTTCAAGAGATACTTGATGATTGTTTCATGGGCATAGTCAGGGTCCTTCAGAAACTTAACCTGGGGGTGACAATGGGCCTAGCTCATTTGGCAGCTGGATGTCACCAATTCTGACGTTCCTAGTACCTCTGAATGTATCTAGCTTTCTGAACATTTCTGAACAGAAATACTTAACAATTTCTTCCATCTAATCAAAACTGCACATTTTCTACCTGATTGTGTATAGTTTGAATTTGGTGTAGGTAAAATTCCATGCTTGGGCAAGCAGGACAACTGGTGAGCAACGAGCTAGCATGCAGAGGTTGCAAGCCAGTCTCATCTCACTGCTGGTGAAGTTTGTGAGATACCTTGGGCCAAAACAGGTGCCTGTTTTGGTTATCTCACATTCTATCTCCTCATGTGATTTCTAAAGTGCAGACATCAGGGAATCTGTTTGTGTAGTGGATACAGGACCAAAGAGGCCACTTCTGGCTTTTTCACAGGTATGCATGTCAGTGGTTGTGTTGATCCCTCTCATCTATACTTGATCACTCGATACTTCAGAATACTGAGTGGGCAGATTAAAACACACGTAACGGCTTCCTGGATAAACCTGTTAACGTGCATTATTCTGTCTACTAGTGGTAGATTCAGGTCCGTTTTTCACAATACAACATCTTAAAGTGCTATGACTGAGAAAAGACCATTCCTGCTGTTTCCGCAGTTCCTCACCTTATCTATTGCAGAGCTTTTCCCTTTTGCAACAAATGAGGCAAGGGTCCTAAAAACAAAATCTCCTTTTGTTACTCAGCTCCAGGTCATACCCACAGCATGTCTGTTCTGCGTGATGTATGCAGTGGGAGACCTCCTTAAACCATGGAAAAGAGATCTTGCAGTGGAAAGTACGTGGTAAGGTCATTGAAAGGTCTTGCAACTTCCACTACTAGTAACAGTGGATGTTTTAATGAAGTTACCTTATAAGACTCTCCTTGTAGTACTGTGTGTTAAACACAAAGCCTGTGTAGTCCATTGAAAAGGTGGTAGTTGAGGTAGGAAATGTTTTCCAGTGTGATTTATGTGATTGACTACACACAGTGTCACAAAGTCATTGAGTCTCTTCGGTTTTACAAATGCCTATTTAAAAATTGTGCACAAGTTCAGTAAGAGAGGTTGAACGTCCATTAGGGTCACTGGCAACTAGGAACTAAGCTTTTTTGAGCCTTCCTTGGAAGCATCAGGTGATGGCTGCTGTTGACCTGTTGGGTGATGTGGTGCCAAGATAATTGGCCTGACTGGGTTGTCTTTGTTTCCTCAGTCTCTTGTTTTCACCAGTTCTCCTTCTGTTTACTTGCTACAGAGTTTTGTGCAAGTTCTTCTTCTATTCTGGAAGTAAGGTAGAAGCCAGGATGCTGCTGCAGCTATACCCTTTTTATACAGTAGCAGTGTTGCTACTGTCCAAGTTCTCAGCAAAAACTTCAGGTTTTTGTTTTTCCTTTCCTGAAAACTTGCTGATTTAGCATCAACCCTGTAGTTGTGCCCAGGTATCTGACAGTGAGGCCAGCGAGTGGATGCTTCAAAGAGCTGGAGAGAGAAGATTTGTGGGCAGTGGCAGATGGGGTGGCTATTGCACTTGCTGCCCCTGCAGCAAAAAAATCAAAGTGGCTGTGCATCAGCTCTTGAACCAACACAGTTTGCACCTTAGTGTATGCATTGAACTCTATTTCTGTAAGTTCTGTGACTTGAGTGGCAAGTTGGTGAATCAGGTGGTGTCTGAGGAGCCACCCAGGTGTCCTAGCTGCAGGGACAGCAGCACCCAGAAGGGTAGGGTGGGCAGCTGGGTGTGGAGGGCTACCTCTGCTCTGTGAGTTTAAGCAGCTGCTGTTCATGATTTAGGGCCTGGAGGCTGATTCACATTGCAACATATTCCTAAGACATTGGTTGTGACACTTACCCTGGGGTAGGCTTGAATTCAGAGCTGTCCTAATCCCAGTCAGAAAAGGGAACAACTGAGTCCATAACATTCCTAGGTCTTCGCAGATCCTGGGGGAAGGACTGGGCCTCATGGGAGTTAGGTTGCCCCTGCCCTGCGGTGGTCCAGCTGGACCTGGTCCTTGGGAAACTGAGATTGGAAGCCTGTGAGATTGTAGTGTAGTCTTACGGAATGTGGTTAACGTGCCCGCTTTAAATCCATGGTGCTCACCTGACATGAAGTCATTCCTCTCTGCTCCTTTCTTTCTTTCAGAGTTCCCTGTTACTTTTTAGTGTGACTCAGTGGTGAATCTAATGATAGTGCGGTGTCTCTGCTTTTAAAATTTGTCATGAAACCCTACACTTTGCTATGCAAATAGTTACTGAAACTTACTCATCTTTTGGGGCAATTTAGGCTAGAAGTGAATGTGAAGATTTCCTAATCTTTTCATTTCAGTGCTGTGACACCCTTTAGCCTGAGGAAACGATTTCATGAAAAATGGGACAATGTTCGAAAAGCACTAGTGCTGACTAAGGAAAAAACCCTCAAGCAAGAAGTCTGATAACCTGTTTTATCAAACTCAAACACTAACTCTTCTAGTAGCTTGTAGTGGATTTGTACTTTGACATAGTTGACTTTTCCTTTAAAGTGTGTGGTAGATGTATTGTGTCTAGCAAAGGTCAACTGGTGAAATTATCTTGCAGCTACCAGAAGGTTGTACTGCTGCCTTTTAATATGAAGATACATATTTGGGGAAGCTTGAATTGTTTTTATGCATAAAACTGAAGAACGAGTGTTGAAACATTCTGAGGATTGTGTGGCTATCATCTGAAATTTGGTAGGGTATTTTATTATTTTATGCTTATCTTAGACCTGATGTTCACACGTCGTAGTTTTAGATTATCAGCATTCATTAGTTACTGTTTTATTTGCTCACAACAAACTTACTGAACCAGGGTGTGGGGAACCCACCAGGAATTTGGGAGGAAGGGCTTATTGTATATGTGTGTCAGGTAAGGAGTGTACATCCCTATTTTAACTTCACTGCTGGAGTTGGAGCCAATTTCCTTTCCCATTCTCCCAACCCCAGAGGAGGAGCTGCCCAGTATCCCTCTGAATTCAGCAGGGAATGTTTAACCTTTTAAAAGCTTGGTCATCTGGGAGCTCATTATTAAGACTCATACTTCTGGAAGATTTAATTCTGCTTGGCAAATAATCATCTGCAGGCAGCTAATTCCACTTGCCAGTTCCACTCTCTCTTTGCTCCCTGCTCGGTCTTCACCTGTCGTTTCCCTTTCGCATGTCCTTCTGATTTGAATGTTTCCTCCAAGGTCTTAGGGAGTCAGAAATTTTCATTTGGATTGAAATTAAGAGCCCCTCATGACATACAGCATCAGACATCTTAGTGTCATGTAGTAATAGTCATGAGACAAAGGAAAAATAAACATTGGAGGCAGTGCTTATCTGTTCCCTAAATTAATAAATAAAAAATTTTGGAGGGTGAGGAGGAATTACTTTTGTTTTGCAAGTCCTTTGGAAACTGTCTGTATGAAACATCTGCTGTATCATATGTAAGAAGAGAAGGCCAAGAGTAATAAAGCATTTCATTAATGTTTAATAACACAGTGATTAGCAACCCAGCAAATGTCTTATGCCTGTGGGAGATTGGAACTTATTTGATTAATAGATTAATTGCAACCTGTTCCAGTTGTGATTGCAGGTGTACATTTCTATGGATGTTGCAGAGTCCCTGAGGACTGATGTTATAGGCATTCCTGTACTTACTTTCTTCTTCCTAGTTGAAGAGTTAAAAATCAAAACATGAGGAAAAATCCATCTGCTGTTTCTATGACAAGAGAATGATATTTACTGTAAGAGTTTTTCAACAGAGGTTCTCTGTGCTACCACTGAAAAAGAATGGCTATTATCTCTGAAAGCACAGGGCTGCCTTTTAGAAAGTACTTTTCCTTTCAATTATTCTCCTTCTGCACTTTATTTCATTGTTATAATGGACTTGAACGATCTCTCTGAGTTTCAGACCTAGTTCTGTTTTTCTGACTCTGATCTTGGGTACACTGTGATTCCTGGTCCATCTGGACTCGCCAGTGCCAGAGGACAGTAGATGCTGTAGAACTGAAATGTAGACTTGACCTTGTTTGAAACAACTGCTTGAAAATGACTAAGTGAATTTCAGGTTGTGGTCTAGAAGTGACATGATGCTGGAAATCAGTTTGCGTTCCAAGTTTAGTCTCGAGCTTCCTGAGCTGGCAGGAATTTAGAGCTGGTATTAAGCCTCTGAGAGGCTCTCAAACTCCACTTCCATTCAAAGAGGCAGTGACAAGCTAGCGAAGAATTTGGCTTCCACCCTTCAATTAACTGCTGAGATACAGGGAGGAAATGAAAGAAGAGCCATAATTTTTCTTCTGTTCTCTCAAGAGATTGAGGCTTGTTGTATGTTCTTTTAAGAGCACAAATAAGCCATTTCTGTCTCCAGTTATAGGAAACTCTGTGTAATAGTTGTACGAGGCTTAAGTTTTCTGCTTAGGGACTGTGTCCTGCACTGGCAAGAGCAGGCTGGAGATGACATAATATGGCACTTGCCATTGCTGACTGCCTTGGGGAAGAGTTAGAAAGTTCAAAGCACGTGGTCCCTTTGCGAGAAGGGATGTCATGCTCAAGTTTATTGGTGGGCAGTAATAAAATAAAAAGTATTAACAGGGTGAAAACAAGGTGTGTGTTGGTATCTCAGATTTTCATCCCGTACACCTTTCTGTCAGCTCGCCAATTACTGCGTGGTTGGGGTTCAAAACTGTCTAGTTCTTAAGGGGTTAATGTAGTCTTGCCCACGTTTTGCCATGGCTGTGTGACTTTTTGTTTCAGTCATTACTCTAGAGCTTTAGTTTGAAGCATGGTTTTTTCCTCTCGCTGCCCCTGCCTGCACTTTAATTTCAGCTGAGCTGTAATAAATCATGGGTTTGCAGGTTGGGCACGCGCTGGTGGCCCTGCCTGTGCTGGGCTGAACCCTGTGCCTTTGGCTTGCCCTGGCCTGGCCCCAGCTCCAGCCCAGCACGCGCTGCCCACTGGCCTCTGCAGGCAGGTCCTGCCTGCTGCTGCGCTCGGAGCCGGTGCTTTTTGCCCTGATCTGTACCCATGCCAGGGCTGAAGGTCACTGTGCTCAGTAATAAATTTTGGCTAGAATACAGCTGACGCACGCGTTTTGTGTCTCTGACTCTTTCTGGGTGTTTGCAGGCCCGTGTTTCAGAAACACTTTGCAGCATAGCCCTGCTGCATATCTCCATCATTTGTTGCTTCAGGATCTTAACGGTCAGATTTTTAGATGAGGACAAATAGTGGAAAGTTCGACAGCGCTGTGAAACTTGGTAGCAAAAGGAAGCTGGGTTTGGAGCCTTTGCATTGCTTTTAGTTATGTAGTAAAGCAGAGCACGGTACAGCTGCAGCTCGCTGAGTTGCACAGAAATGCATGCAGAGGCATTCTGTGTCTTGGACCCCCTGTCAGCTTCCTCTGCTCGTCCCACTTGCATGGCACAGTGCATGTGAGCTCGTTGTTCTCATGCTGCAGAGGTACTTGGCGTCTGGGTTTTCCCTTGTGTGAGGGCTGGGATTCCTGTCAATGGCAGGCAGGCAGAGGTGCAAGGAACGAGTAGGGCATGTGAGTATTTAAAGCAGCAGTTTTATATTTGTACTGTAAACTGCTGATGGCTATCACAGATATTTTTATTTTTTTTCTTTATTTTCTTTCTTCCTTAAGGAAGCCCTGAATGTTACCAATATAATAGTATTGTATCTCTGTCTCCAGGACTTTTTGGATTATAGAAGTCAAAGCGCTTTTACAAAATGTTAACCCTCAAAGCCGCTTCTATGCACATGCGCGTGGTACACATGGGTAGAGGCTGGAGCAGGACGTAATATCTGGACTTTCTGACCTGTGCATTAGGCCTGCTGGGCTGCAAGTATTTAACAGTTGTCGATGGACCAGCACTAACTGGGTTGTGGTTGTTGTGGCATTACAGCTCTTGTTATGTTGTGGATACAGATATTTTACTAAATAGTATTTGCTTGTTGATCTTGTCCTGTATTTCTGGATTAAAGGTTGTGATTGTATGAATTTGAGACTGTCAGGTGTGCTAAAAATGGAGACCATCCCAAATTAGATCTGCTGGTCTTGGAAATATGCCATGACTGGCAGGAGAGGGAGACTGGGGCTTCGTCTTAATCTGTGCCTCAAATGCAAATGAGGAAAACTGTGATCCCTGTTGACATTTATCTCTGCTTGAAATTGCTTGCCTACAAAATGGGCTTGTCATGGGTGGCTAGCTATTGATGACTGGCATGGGCAGATTCCCAGCCCAGGCTTCTGTAGTTGGGACTTCTTTTTATTTCCGTGATAGCTTGGGACAAACACAGAAAATTGTAGGAATTAGATTTTTTTTTTTCTGTAAAATGCCTGAATTATCATGTATCTGTGAAAGGCAGCTAGTTCTCTGATCCATAGAATAATTTCTGTAATACTTTTGCTGAGAGCAAGACCGTGTCAGAAGTAGCATTGTGATCGGTGTTTGAAAGCCACCTTGGGATGAATGGGTCAGGCAGCTTCAGGAACTTTCGGAGATGGTGGCACAGCTTTTATTTTGCAGTCTGTCCCACTAAGCTTAGGATAACCCAGACATACTAGGATTGGAGCTCTAGTAATGACGTTAGTGAAAATATGCTGGTCTTGGTGATCCTGCTACCCCTTGGAGAATTGTCAGGTGCTGTTTCTGTACCACAGGCAGATGATGGCAAGTATGATGGCTTCCTCTGCGATCTGGAGTGTTCTGTCTCTGTATGCCTTACAAAGCTGAGTCTAGGAGGTATGGCTCAAATGTTGTGCAAGCAGCTGTCTCCGCAAGGCATCGAGTGTAGCTGGCTAGGATCCCATTGAAAGACCTTTGTCAGTAATGCGCCTGCTGCCCTGTGCTTAGAGTCCATCCTTTTTCTTATGGTGGGAGATGGTCAGGATAAAGAGGCTTCTTCCTGCTGTATGGAAACACTTTAAATCTCTGAAGGTCTCAGCCTGAGCCTGTTCTCTGAAGCAGGCTCCCCAGTGCAGCGGGTGAAGGCGAGTGGGGGTGGCTGGTCATTCAGGCCGTTCAAGTAGATGGAAGCAGGGGTGGGGGGAAGGCAAGCCTTGCTGCTTCATCACTGCCTTCATGCCACAGGAAACTAGTTTATTTCCCAGCTTTGCATGTGGCTCCCTGGTCTGGCTCTTCACGGTGGGAAAATCTGTAGAACAAGAAATACGGTAGAATGGAGAAGACTGTGATGGAAACAGGGGAAAAGAGGAAGGAAGCTGTAAACATGACATGTGCAAGAGGACAATTGTGTATACTGAGAAATTTGGATCTACCTTTGATGCTTCTATCCATCTATAATGCCAGAGCTCATGTGACATTTACTCTTCATTTTCTGTTTTTCCAACCTGATTGAAGAACACAAGATACTCTGCTCCAGCATTTGAAGGTCTTACCCTAAGAAGAATAAAAATTAGGTCAAAAATTGCAAAAATGAGAATAAAATTTAGTTGCTGACCTTACTTAAGCAAGAAGACTGATGCTGCAGTTGCTCGTTGAAATAGATTGGTAATTTATCGTGCCTTTCCATCAAAAAGATAACCTCCCTTAAAAGGACAAGACATACACAAGAACCAGGTCATGTCCTTGGTGTGACAAAAGGCAAAAATACAAATTTCTAATCTCTCCCATTTCATCTGCTTTAGACATAACCCTCAAAGAACCTTGTTGAGACTTTACACAGGTATTTCAGAAGAAAAAAAAGTAGCAAAAACTAGCGTGCCCTTCAGCTAAGGAAATTCTGAGGAATTCTCTTCTGATCTGGATCCAGGTGATATTTCTACATCTCATTGGGTAATATTGATAATGTCATGCTGACATGAGCTGTACAAAACCTTCCACCTTCTTTTGCTGTGGTCTGGTTTAGGAAGCTGCAAGTCCATAAGGCATCATCGCTGATGATCCAGTCATTTCTTCTCCTGTTGTAAAAAGGACCAGGTCGAAAAAGGAGGAAAAGGGAAAAAGGAAAAAAAAAGCAAAGATCCAGGTTAAGCTTGATGAATGCAAACTCCATAGCTCTAGAAATCTCTGGATGGGAAGGGAGGGGGGGGGGGGGGGGGGGCGGGGGGGATGGGGCAATGGTTACCCTAGTCTGTAAGAACAGACTAAGTAGTGAGGCAGAAGTGATCTTGCTTTGGTGGTTTTATGTCAATGTCAGCATTAGCACAGCTATGAGGGATAGCGATTGTAACTTTGGAGAGCAGGCTTCGTGAGTCTTTGTGCATCAGATCCACTGGCTATGCTTTGAAGTTATAAATCTGATGTTGTCTTGGCAATCTTCAACCAAATCTTTAACCTCGATGGGCAACTAGGTTTTTTCAATATAATGAACAGATACAGGCAGTCTGGGCTGGGAAAGTTGTCTTCAAAAGTGATGAACAGGGTTTTGTCATGTGGGGTTTGCTTCAGTAGTTAGTACCAGTGCGTTTGAGCCTTTCGCTAAAGCAGTCTTCTATGTGTGTCAGCAGCCCCTTGCCTTCTGGATAAAGAAATCTGTTTTAGATAAAGAAGTCGAACTGCAACAGAAATTTGCTGAGTAATGTGTATGTAGTCCCATTGTTCCTTTGAGAAGCCACGAACTGTGTGCTGCAGGAGCTCTGTGTTTCGGTGCGAACAGAAGTCTGCTGGGTCCTCCCTTGTGGTGAGGCTGGTGCTGAAGGGGTTGACCTCGAGTCTCCCCGATGCCTTCTGCCAGAGGCTCGAGGCAGGGCCATTCTCCCTGGCTGCAGTGTAGAGCACTTTTTTTGCATCCTGCCTAGTCCAGACTGGCCCAAGGGCTACTGCCTGAGCTATCTCCAGTTTAATTTGTTCAAAGGCTTGTCATTGCTTGGGGCCCCATTTGAAATCATTCTTCTGCGTCACCTGATAGGGCTTACAATCAGTCTGTAATTTGGAGTGTGCATTCTCCAAAACCCCACAATACCCAAGAAAGCCTGTCTTTCTTATTAGTTGGTGGAGACATAGCTGTTATTTGTTGATCACATCCATTGGGGTCTCATGACATCTGTCTTGCTGTCTTATTCCCAAAAACTGGATCTCCTGTGAGTGCTTTCACCTTACTTTCTTTTTTGGTAAAAGCAGCTTTCAGAAGGATTTCAACTGTGTTCTTCTATTTCTCAAAGACTTCTACTGCTGTATTGCCCCATATGATGATGCCATCAATATATTGTGGGTGTTGTAGAGCTTCACCCTGTTCCAGTGCAGTCCGGATCAGTCCGTGGCAGATGGTAGGGCTGTATTGCCACCCCTGGGACAGTCGATTGCAGGTGCATGGGACACCCCTCCACATGAAAGCAAACTGGCCTGCACTCTTCAGTGCTTACGAGGCCTGGGACTCTGAATTCAGTAAGAAAACTAAACCCTTCCCTTTATGTGAATGGGTGGGAGAACAGGAAAGAATACGTTCCTCTTTGAGCCTTTGACTTTACATCCATGTCTCCTGGAAGACAAAAAGGATGAGTTAAGGATAAGCGTGAGCTTTATGTTTTCATCCACCATGTATTTGGGTCATGCACTGTCAGCCTTTCTCATCAGCATGTTCTGAAATGGTTTTAGTTTGCATTTTATTTAGACATGTGTTTTATTTCTTGTACTTGGTGTGGGATACCTGTCACTGTTCACTTCACTGAAGGTTCCCTGCTTATAATCTGATATTCCCCCCACCTCCCAGTGCATTTGTACACTGGTAATTAATAGTCCACATTATAATGTGAAAAAGGGGAAATACATGGTAGAGTGAGACTACTTTATCCATCTAAGGAGAAATGAATTCTTTAAAGCGTCAGTCTGTTACGTGAACATCAGTAGCTGTTCCCCCGCCACATCCAATTCGAGTTTTGCAACTGTTCGAGTATTTCTGGTTTTAACTCCACCAGGGAGTGGTGATTAAAAGTCAGCTTGGTTTTAAGGTGGCTGAGGTGACTGTTTGACTAAGATGATAATTTAAATTTGTTTCCTTCTGTCTAGTCACAGGATGCAAGATATAGGTTACTGTGTAACTGGTTTATGAGTTATCCCTGATATTAGCACCTCTTGAAGCAGTGTTTGTGCAGCTGCAGCAGATGGTCAGGATGAGAGCCGAAGGAGATGGATCGGAGTGGAAGGCATCAAAGTGGGCACAGACTGTGCCTGTGCTAGGATGAAATACCAGAGTATAAATATAACTTCAACCTAGTGTTAGAATAACTTCTGCTGATTTCCCACCACCACCACCCCAGTGTATCCAATGAGCATATACATACTATCTAAAGAACATGAAGCGATAACCTGACTTAGAGTATATATGGGTATTTTAAGGAGTTAGCAGAGTTATCACCGAAGTAATACTGTGCATTAATGTTTAGTATGTTCATGTTTTTTTCCAGTAATTCCATGAGATAAATGGTATTGTTGCTGTGTTGCAGCCAGTGGGAGAAAAGAGGGAAGAAATTAATTGCTTTACGTTATGCTGTGAGTTGCTGGTGAAATTTGGTTGAGATGCTGGAGCTGTCGGTGTTAGGTTCACTGCTGTAGTAATACCGTTAAGCACTGTAAAAGCCAACTGGAGAAGTCAATCTCTAGTCATAATTTGTGTTTTGGTGACCGATGGGATCTAGAGCCATCCCTACTTCGACTGGTTGAAATCCGGCCCAGGCTGTAAGGCCCAGGGAGCCGCCCCGAGCCAGTGGTGGCTGCTTGTCCGAACGAGATGAGAGGATGAGGCCATTCTGTTGGTTTGAAGTCTGAACTGTGCCATGTGTCACAGGAACCCCAGCCACGATTCTCCAGATAGTTATTCTACAAATAGTTATGCTATCAAAAAGAAGTCAAAGTGGAGAATATTTGAGCTCTTGTTCCTACCAGGAGAGCACTTTTCTCTGTGAGATGTGAGGCGTGTTGATGAGGTTGTGGTGACACCTGTATTCCTCTTTCACAAATTCACTCCATAGGATTTCAGGAGATACATGAAAGCCTCAGAAGTCTCTCTTCATCCTTCAGGACAGCATAGGCCTGTCTTGGTGTACACCTAACGGACTTAGGCTTTAATCTGTTCAGAGGCTGGGCAGGCCCAGGGGCCCAGGGAAGGACTTGCTTTCTCGTTAACTACTAACTGGACAATCGCCAACTGATAATTGTGTGAGATGTCACTCGTGTTTGTAAAGAGCTGGCTAATACTGAAGTATTTTTTTTCAGTCAGCGGGTGGCAGGGATGATAGGATTAATGATACTGCATCCTATTTAACACCTTTTTTTTTTTTAAGGCTACATGGCTTAGAGGATTTAAAAGCGGAGTTCATAGCTATGTTCACATTAGAAGCTCTCAGTGGTTCTTGTGGAGTTCCTTAAGCTTTAATTGTGGTTATAAGCAATGTACATGACCCTCTGATACACAGAATATGAAATCCTCATTTTGACAGCAGCACCGCACAAAGTAGGTGTTTGCTTTATGCATTTAAGTATGAAAATGTGTGGTGGCTGAAGAATTTTCTCCCCAAATATTTCCTGAAGTCATCCAGGATTCTAGTAGGACCAGTGTATTAGTCTAGTATATTGGTCCTAGCTACTTAAGATGTGTGATTAGCAACCCTGTGATGCAAGTAAAAATTGGAATAGCTTCTATTTTTGAAGCTGCAAACTGTAGAGTAGTTGAGGAAGGAAAAACTGTGTGTGTGATGTGTAAATGTGCCCATAGGAGAAAGGAGTAATGTAGCAACAGCTGTGGAGTGAAGTTAACAAACATAGCTGTGCTAATTTTACTTGTTGAATTGCAGGTATGAATAAAAACAAACATTTCACTCATTTTTATCTGTTAGGCTATAAGATCCCTCATTTGTTAGGGCTCAGTTACAATGCATATTGCGGTAACGTCCCCAGGTTATCACGCATATAGTGAACTGAATTTATTTTAACAGCTTTTTTAGTTTGATACAAAATGGGAAGATAACATTGTTATTTTATCTGCCCAAGTTGGCTAAACCTTGGTTGAACAAAAGAGGGAACTGAGTTGCCTGCTCGGTTTCAGGTGTGTTTTGTTGGTGTTGCAAAGACAATGGTACGGAAATGATCTTCCATCACAAACCTCTTTTGCAGTGTGGAGCAGGGCAGGTGTGTAGGTGGAAATATTATGTTTACTTTTTCATTGTTTACATTATTTTTACAGTATTCAAGGGGGATAGGCTTCCGACCATTCTGGATGATATGTTGTGTTATTGTAAGATCAGAAAATAAAAATGGAAGTTAATGTTGTCTTGCCTTTTACCACTGAAACTTTGGTAACGCAAGTAGGTAATTCTTGGATTGTGTGATGGATTTGTGGACCTTTGCTCTAGAGAGGAAATGTACTCAAAGGTGTCAATACTCTTGGTGGTAAAATAATGGAATAAAGACTAATAAATGTGTGAAAGCTTTTACCTCTTTCCAGCTTCAATTGTTTTGGTTCGTCAGCTCCTGTATCCGTATATTAAGGTGTTCATTACAGTACTCTAACATTGTGAGAGAAGTGTTTTTCTAATTGTTTGCTTTTCTCTTGTTTCAGAACAGAGAGCTCCAGATTATGAGAAAGTTGGATCATTGTAACATTGTCCGATTGCGTTATTTCTTCTACTCTAGTGGAGAGAAGGTAAGAGTAAAAAACAAGGCAATGCCTCCAAGTAACCATTTGGGGTATAACTGAACTGTTTGAATTTCTAGAGACAGGAGCGTGAAGATAGCAGACATGATAACATGGAGAAAATGCTAGAGCGGTGCCCAACAGATCATGTTTGAGCAGATCTTTCGCAGTATGTAAGTGTGTGGTCTGTGAGTAGTATTATTGGTATAGCATAACAACAGCATAACAGATTTGGATATTCACTGCTACTTTTAATTTGATAGAGCACAGCTGGCCTTCATTTGCACATTCTAGCACTATCTTTCCATATATGCAGATATGTTTTCTAGTATTCAGTGTTAACTATCCTGGATTTAAAGCACTTCTGTGACTTTTCCCAGACTCTGTCTCTGTGTGCTTCTGTCCCCCTTCCTTCTGTGTCCGTTCAATATACAGGCTGAGTTTCAAAGCCCAGAGGAAAGAATAACGTCTGATTGTGTGATTGTATCATTTGTCAAAATGCTTATGCTCCAGAAAAAGGATCAGATAGCTGGATTTAATAAATCTCAAGTCATAGACACTGCTATCTGTTTTCTTTCAGTCTAGTTATAAAGGTTTCTTGTGCTTTTTAGAAAGAGGTTACAGGGTTTTATTTTAATGGGAAGTAATAACGGTTTCCTTGCCTACGTATGTATCAGCATTTTATGAATCATAGGAGAATAAGGATGAAATGGACCTCAAGATAGCATCTGGTCCAACTTCATGCTTAATGCATCATCATCCATGAAATTAACACACACACACCCCCCAAAAAAAAACCCAAAACAAAACACCAAAAAAAAGAGTCCTTCTGGCCTAAGTGGGAGTTAATGTAAGCTATGAGGTGGGGAAATGGGCTAGATGACCTTCTGAACATCCTCTGATCTTTTTTACATAGCTATAAATATTCGTATAAAATGCATAACAATTTATATGGATGTTATAGTTTTTCATTTTTTAAAGCGGATTACATCCTTACTTGTGTTCAGATGCCAGTACATATGGGTCCACAGTGCTGTAAAGGACTGTATATGAGAGCTGATAGCTACTGGAAGGCTATTAACTGCTGTTACCATGAAGTGGGTCCACAGAATGGAGAAGCAACCCACCCACTTCATGGTCTTTGAAGCTAGAGAAGGAGCTGGCATCTCCAGGATAAGCTGTTGGCAGCAGGTCGCTGCAGTCTGGTGCAGTGCACAGAGGGATGATTGGAGAATGTTACTTCTCCGAGAGGTGCCTGGGGGGCACCTGGCACTGTGCCTTGTCTCTGCCAATGGAAAGCTTGCAAAACCAATTTGCAGAAATAAAGGAGAAATGTGAATTAATTTTTTTATTATTTTTTTTCTGAATCAGCCCTTCCCCTTCCTTCCTTCCCCTTGCCTTGTGATAGCTTTTCCAGTGTTACGTGGCTATTGCTGTTTTGTTCGATATGCAGTGTAGTTTTGTAAATTACACTGTACTTGTTTAGCATATAACCAGAAATTCCTCAAGCAGCATGAGTACCAGAAAATAAATACTGTGAAGTATGGCTTGGTTTGGGGTTTTTGTTTGTTTTGTTTGCTTTTTAACCAGTTTGTAACTTGGCTAGAGTGAAGTTAGCATTCCATGGGTCAAGCAGAAGACATCTGCCTTATCTAATGGCTTGAAACCTCTTGTAAACAGTGGAAGTGTTAAAACTTACCAAGAATGCTGTTCCAGGAGCCTTTGTGTAACAGTAACTTGAGTAAAACTCTTTTGGAAATCTTTAACTTGGTGTTGAGCTTGAGACTGGATTTTCCACTTTGCTGTTTCAACTCCACGTGGCTGATTCTTAGCAATGCTAGTTTTGTTTTGAAAAATGTGGCCTCTATCCATGACTAGCAATCTTAATGCTTCAGTGAGAAGTTTTCTTTCATGTTACTTTTCTGCTCTTCTCTCTTCATGCTTCTTCTGTGCCTTTGACATTTCCACTACTGCCCTGTTGCAAAATGGGACAAATGTGAACCAGTCCCTAGGGCAAAAGTGCACCCAGCAGAACATCAGCAGCATAATGTTGCAGTTCAGGTTGCAAGGTCTCTTTGCAGTTCAATACAAAATGATACATAATTAGCTTGCAAGTATTTCCATGTAGGTGGCAGCATGTGAAGGTAACTCTGAGTTTGGCTGCTGTTTCGGAAAACTTCTAAAGAGCAGCAAGCTGGTGCTCTGAAGCTCATCTAGGAAGGATGAATAATGTTTCATGTTTTTGTCAGTTTGGGAACCAATAATGTGTTTTCCTTCATATTACCCTATAATAAAGCTGGCTTTTTGGAGAGTGGAGGAAAAGGGAGGTAAGTGTAAGGTTCCATCTAGTAACCAGGAAATACGTGTAGGAAGCAGTTACAGATAGAGATGCTAGGTACCTTAAGCTTTATATAAACTGATTCTTGAAGCCAAGTCCAGTGGGACGGGTAATGTAAAAATTTAAGGGACACATAGCAGAAAATGCGGTAGCAGTGATGAGTGGGGCTTGCAATTGCTGTCTGTCTTCATGAAGAACTTAACAGTCCACTGCCATTAATCTGCATTTATGCTGACTCAAGTCTAGCAGTGATGGGAGAATTTCAGAGGTAATTATTATATGGCTGATCTCTTTAATGAAATAGTTCACCAATGAACTTAATTTTGATACCTATATATCAAGCATTCTCTTGTATAGAGGTTTTCACGCTGCTGCGATCACTCCACCTCTTTGTTCTAGCTGGAGTGTTCCTTAGATTTCTTCCTTCTTTCCTGGAGCTTAGCACCAGCGTCTCTAAGCCCAGAGGCTTTTCTTTCTTTGGGTTTTTTTTTGGGGGGTGGGTAATATGCAAGAAGTTTAAATTTGTCCCATTTCAGAGGTACCTCAAAGGATTTCTCCAAATCCAGTGAGACTGGCACTCTTTGAAAGCTATGTGCCTAGTAGCCACTTTAGTTCATGTTAATTGCTAGGCATATTTAAGTGCTGGACACCCTGAAAAGTGATTTTATTCTAGCAAATCAGGGGGGTTAATTCTTGATTAGAAAACTGGAAACAACAGAAAATAGCATCAAATAGAAAAACAATTCTAAATAACACTTGCTAGTAAGACTATTCCTTAGCTTTATCAAAGTTGTAGTTAGTTTGTAGAGATTTGGAGCGCTCTGTTAGCTTTTTCTGGGAGCTGTCCGTGGAACTGGCTGAAGTGTTGGAGCTTCCCTATCTTTTCTTTTTCCTTGTGATGAACTCTCCTTTTTATGTCTCTCATTTGCTTAAACTTCTTTCCTGGTTTTGCCAAAAGCAATCCAGCCTTAGCAGCATGGAAATCTTGTATCAAACATCAGCCTTTGACTGATTCCTTCTCCCTTGTTTTCTGTGACTGGGTGACTCCTGCTTGTCTGAGCATCTTTGAATTTGTGTTACCTTTATATAGGTACACCGTATATAGGGGGTGTGTGTGTATATATATGCACATACATGTATGTGCACATATTTGTGTCTTTGTGTGTGTATATATTATTATTCTGAGTGCTGACTGTGTATTAATCATGTTTGACTAATGATTTCCAGTTTCAGAGCTCAAAGAGAGCGCATAATGTATATTAATACGACAGTTGACAGGCTTGGCATTCAGGTTGCTTCTATAAACTATTTCCTCCTCAGTTCTTTCTTTGTGTAAGTTTACAGACGTTTGTCAAACCTGTTCAATAACCCAGTTCTTTTGAAGGACTCTTCTTTAATGAATTTGCCAGAGCAGATTCCGATTTCTTTTTTTCTGAGGCTGTATGAGATATCTGATAGCAGGGCACTGAGTTTCGTAGCTGTAATGTGCTTTTCGGTAGTCCAAAACGTGTAGTTACAACTGGTGGAACGAACCAGAGGGGAAGGAACAACAACCAAATAATGGACTGAGTTGTGTATGGACAGTTCTCTTGGTGGAAGTAGTCACAAGTCTTTTCCATGCCTTAATTCTGTGATTTATGATTTTCTAGGTAATCCTTGGAGAAAATAGGCAGGATTATAGGGCTAGCCAGCTCTGCTGTGTTTGATAGTTTTGGTTTTCTGCTTTAGGATAAGGCAGATGCTTGAACAATATGCCTGGTTTGCCTGTCAGCTTGCCACTGGGAGATCAGACTGTGTTAGGAAGACATAGATTTCTGGTTTGTTTTTTGCTATTTTTACTTAATTTCAGGGATTGCTTTGTATTTAGCATGATATATAAAAGTAAGTGTTGATTTACTGCAACAGGAGGAGATGGTCTTGCTGCTGCCCTTTTTAGCCTAATTCTGCTGAGAATCTTTTGAGCTGTGATTCAAGGGAGGGTGGACATGGACATACCAGGTGATCCCTCTGGCTCCTTTGCTGAGAGTATTCCCCAATGTTTTATAGTACAACCCAACTTCTTACATCAGTGGCTGCTGAATAAAATTACTCAGCTGTGTAAAACCTGTGTAATTCTGTCCCCCTGCCCCGCGCACACACCCACCCCCCACCCCACCCCCCCTTTCTGGTCTAGATCTCTGTGGTATTTCATAACTGCCAGGTTTTCTTGTGTGGATGTTTTTGAGTTTGTAATTGTTTGATCGATCCATATCCGTGCCCAAAAGAGGAAGAGGAGTCACTGGAGAGATTTGTTCCTGCATGAAATCATGTAAGAGTAAAGTAAATACAGTTTTTTGTTGAGTAATTGCATCTCTGGTTATGTAACTTCTCCCCCCTCCCTTTAAGGTGGCTTGGTATTCAGAGAAGTCAAAGAAAGCATATATGGAAGCACAGAAAGATCACAAACAGGCAATATGCTGACTCTCTTTTGGCGGCTGAGCTGGCCCTTCTGCATGCTCTAATTGATTTCTAGTCTTATTTAGCCTTAGCTGTAAGGGCATGCAGCCAAAAGTCCATGCAGACTCGGGATGGAAATTTACTCTCATAGACTTAGACTGAGGTTTAAAATAAACATGCAGGAGATACATGCTGAGCTGCACTATGAGCTGCTGTGCACTCTCTCACATGCGCTTTGGCAGCAGTGTGTTAAACTGCAATGAAGAAATCTGGGAGAAGGGAGCAATCAGCTTGTTTGCAGGTTTGGGCTTTGCTGAACAATCAGTGTTTCTCCAGGTTCATATCCCTGTTAGGAAGAGCTGTATCTTCCACCTTCAGAGAGGCATGAACATCACCTTCCTTTCTTGCAGGAGTGTTCAGATAAGTGCTCACATAAGGACCGTCCATTCTGTTCCCTGTTAAAATGGAGTACTTGTAGTTGAACTGTTTGGTTTCTTAATTGAACTTTCAAAAAAAAAAAAACGTTCTTGCACAAAAAGTTCAATTAACAGAGCCCTGAGCCCAATTTCAAATAGACAGAGCCTGTGTGAATGTTTTGCACCAGCCTAGTAATGTGCTGAAGGGCCATCACTAGAGATGAATTTAGTCACTATGATCCATTTAATCCTTGGCAGATCTGCTGTGCTGTCAACAAAGGAGCAATTAATGCCAATTATGAGGAGTTTTGTGATGTTGGTATCTCTGTAGTCCTTGCCTCAGGCCTGCCAAGCTCATTTCAAAAAGGGCACCAGTCATCAGATAATGATTATCAGTTACTGCTGTTAGAGCTTGCAACATGCTGGGAATTTTCTTAGTTGTAGTTAAGAGCAGTCTCTGGGTTTGAGTAGGTTGTGTTAACAGAAATAGCAGTTCTGTCTGTCTGCAGGAGGGCTTTGCAGGAGCGGAGTAGGCAGCAGTGGCTACATCCTCAATGTGGTAGATATGTGCGGTGGAAATGGGAGGCTCCATGATTTCTCTCTAGACCAGTGAACCGTCCAGTACGTCTGGTTAGTCACTCTTCTGTTCTCAAGTCACTCCTCTGCCAGCTCTAGCCACTGCTCTCACCTTCCTGTTTTGGATGGGTGTTAGGAAAGCCCTTGTATCGTTTGTCCTGAAGCAGGCATGTAGTTTGAACTTTTATTTTGTATTATCTTGCCTAATTTGTTGTCATGGATATATCCTGATTCAGAAACTTCCACTCAGTCTGGAATATAGTGTACAGGCAAGAAAATAGTAGATCTCCAAAGACTCTGATTTTCATTTTCATGGTAAGGTATGCAGGACAGCCCAATGATCTCGACATTATATGTTAATTTTCATCTTCCAACAGAGTTATCGCCAGCTTATGGCACAGTCCCTGCTTGGGACCTGTGGTTCAGCTATCCACAGATCACGTGTGTCAGAGATCACAGGTTGGTTCCACCTTCCAAATGTTAGTCCACTGTTTCCAACTTCATAGAACTATTTATTCTTGGAAGTACAGCTAAAAGCTTAAGGACTTTACAGGGCGTAAAATAAACAGGAAGCAGCAGGGATTCCCAAATTCTTTTAATAAGTGACGTTTTTTTTACCAAAGTCTCTCTTTAGAGGGGAAAGCAGTGACAGAAAATGTCTTCTTTTTCTTTTTGGTAATGAAGAGGAAAGACTTAGTGCACCACCTAAGAATGTAGACTCTTTCATTGATCAAACATAGACTGTGCAAGCCAACTGTCTTGGAACAAGACCCAGGAAGGTTCTTAAATCTGAATTATATTGGGAGGTTTGACTTCTGCCCTTATGCTCCCACCAGAGCTGACCCAGGTGGCAGTTCCTACCTACATCAGACTGTTATGCTGAAGAGTAATGAGCATTGCAGAACAATCTGGTAAGTTTTGACAAGTAGGTGTAGAAACAGAAGTCCTGGGACAGATCTCAGTTCTCACACTCAGTCATGAACAGTGAGTGAATAGGAAAGGAGGTATTTTGCCCAACATTTGTAGTACCAGTAGAAAGTATGAGTATCTTTCTGAACTTTGGGCTATCCTGCATACCTTACGATGAAAATGAAAATCGCTTGACTCTTCAGCTGCTCTTACTCCTCTGAAGTTATCTGTGTGAAACTGCAGCTATACCTCTAGGCTCATGGCTCCTTTACAATGGTGGCAGCCACAGCTCTGTTTTGAAATAAATATGTTTGTAAACTGCAAGTAAAAACAGGCACGTGTGGCCACTGGATGTCACCATTCCTTCATACAAATAAAGTCAGCTACAACATTTTTTGTATTTCCAAATTTTCCATTGTATCATGGCTACTCAGTAGTTAGAGTAGGAAGGCTGCAAATACTCACTTTGTCTTTGGAAGCAGGTCCAAAGTCTTTGTATCTATGATGTACTGTGTCAGCCTTCAAGATTAGAGAAGGAAGGTGGGTGTCTCATGGTGCTTGATAAGGGTGTGTGAAGCATGTGCTGTTTGTAACTTGAAGAAAAAATGAAACCACTTTTTTTTTTTTTTTTTTTAGAATCTAGGTCAAAAACTGTGATTTTGAACCTTGTATGTTGTCTAAATCTAGGCAGCTAAGCCAGGGTGAAGGGCATATCTTGCCTCATGCTGACATTCTGGTGTTTAAGTAATGCACTCTGAAAGAAGGCGTAATCCACGTGAAATGCTAAAATCCGTTTTCTTGCTTTCCAACTCTTAAGTTAAATCCTTCAGAGCCTTTTGACAGAACCCTTGCATAGCTGCCATCCTGTCAGTAACAGCTCCGTGTGTAGCACCTACCTCTGAAACATCACTGGTGGGGTGCTGCCATATGGTAAAGAAAATATGGTCCCCTTGAGTAAACTGACTGGCTTATTTACCATATAGCCCAAAAACCGATGCCATGGGATAATGTCAATAAGGAGAAGTGGGTTTTGGAGCATATTTGATTAATTTTCAGTTGGTTGCTTATCTGTGTGAGTTTTAGCTTGAATAGGTGGGTGAATTGAGTTTATTCAGAGTGCAGTTCCACTTTTATTTCTCTAAATGCAAAGTCAGTTTAAGAAACTTCTGTATTGTTCATTTCCTCTCAGTTGCACTCATATAGCGGATCACGTGGAGTCTGTCTGAAAACTAGCTCGATTAAATGATCTGGGATTTAAAAATGAAATATATATGTAAAAGCAAAAAGCAAGTGCAAACCAGAACCACCACTGCGCTGTTACTGATCTGCCAGGAGATGAAAACTGAAATGAGCATGTTCATCACTTGCTAAATGCTGACCAGTAAAATTCAGTCACCTGAGAAGAAAGAGCACCCAGAATAGTTTCTTTACCTTTTTATCCTATTACTTGAAACTCAGAGAAATTTTCCTTAGATTCCAGGTGGGACTGACAATTTGGGAGAACTTCTAACATCTTAATAGATGGTGACATATTCTTCAGAGTTCACTCTGTGATTTCTTTTTTTCCCTTTGGCCCTCAGTCTGGCATTTGGATGTACAACCTCCCTGGTTTCTGTCATCGTGTTGGTGGTAAATTGGGGAAATGGTTGGCCTGTGACTCAGTAATGTTGAACATGCAGTTTTATACATGTATGTTGTAAATGTAGTGTGAATGGAGAAATTTAATGAAAGCTGGTATAAACCACACAGGATTGATTTGAGGTTGCTGAGGTGAGGGGAAGATCATATAGAAGGAGTATCTGAGCTTCCCCTGCAAGGAACAATCCAGATGAGCGAATAT
Source organism: Falco punctatus (assembly GCF_963210335.1). Lineage (NCBI taxonomy): Eukaryota > Metazoa > Chordata > Aves > Falconiformes > Falconidae > Falco > Falco punctatus. The sequence goes on from NC_137585.1 coordinate 3,326,328, forward strand.
TTGAATTCAATAGCTGTTGCTTTATATAGGCCACAGTTAAGCTCAACTGGATGGTGCTTAAAACACACTGAAGGAGAGAAGAGTTTTAAAAGTGGAGATTGAGACCTCTGTGCAGCATTCCTGTGTTGGTAGGGCAATGTTTTCCATTTCTCAGAGTCTTCAGCCACATACTGTGTAACGCTCATGTGCTAGAGTAGTTTGTGTGCTTGCAACCTGTTTTATCTGCAATTCCTGATACAAGTTTTTTTTTAAAAAAAAAAAAGTTGCTAGAATGTTTTGGCTCTTGTGTCCTAGTCTGTCTCATGCTTTTGTTATGGTTTAGTCTGTATTAGTATTTACTTATATGAAGTGTTTCCAGACAAATGAAGCGGTGGCTGAATTGCGGGTTCTCGAGAGGTGCAGAGCGGTTCAATGGCAAGGTGGGAGTTATTTCGCTGTGGCTCACTTTGGAGCAGTGTTTGTCAGCTGAGGATTTATCTGCCAGGTGACAAAGAGCAGCTTCTAAACATTTGAGGCAATTGCAGGTACATGAACCGCATTGCTAAAGTCAAAATCCTAATGAAATACATTGAATCCGGTATTTCAGGATCTGGCTTCCTGCCCTCCCCCTTTCTTATTTTAAAGAGTACATGGTCATAACCTTAGCAGCAAGCACAGCAGAACATGAGTGCATCTAACTTTTGACCTGCTGAAGAAAGCTAATAATCTCTTCAATCCCAAAGTCTATAAGAAGTGAGTTACTTTAATGACATCTTGTGTTTGCTTTGTCATTTATATGATGCAGTTTCCTCTGGACTTTTCTGCTCTCTGCAGAGGCATTTCAGAGGTGCTCTGATGGTTAGGTTACCTTCGTTTGTTCCCAGCCCAGCAATTTTGAAACAGCAGTGTGGAAACAAGTCACACGTGGAATACATGATAAGGTTTGAAAAAGGCTTCCTGTAATGGAAAGATAAGTCTTGATCCTCCTGCTTGATCCTCAAGCAATTGCCCTCATTTGGCAAGCTCTTTGAGCTGACCCTGTTTCCTATTGCAATACATCTGGGTCACTGGAAAAATATGTTTAGGAGGAATGCATGGGGTAGGCAACCCAGGTTACGTCATCCTCGGAGCTTGTCAGGCCATGACTGCTTCCCAGCTTGTCCTGAATCTTGGTCAGGGGAATCCAGGTAATTTGGATGTGATATTCATCCAGTTTATATTCACAGAGAAGCATGAGGGCTCTTAAAAAGTGTATTCTGAGTGTTTGTCAGATTTGTGCCAGGTGACGTCAGGAGGAGGTAGGTCAGAACACTTGAATCATCTTTAATTCATGAAAGTAGTCATTTAGAGCACTTCTGAAGTGTCAGTTGCTTGTGGTAGGAGTGGAATATGCAGCTACTTACATAGACAACACCATAAGCCTTGCCTTTATAGTTGCATATTAAGGTTTTGGGTACGTCAAATGGTACACCAAAACTTGTTTGTTGGCTGGGGGAAAGGTGTTCGTGTGCCTTCATGTTCTAGGTGATAATGTGCGATACGTGTTTCCACAGGAGGAATACCACGCAAAACCCGTGTTGTTTGTTCAAGTGCTGTGGGTAGCATCAAAACTCCTAAGCATTGGTGGGTGAGGGCAAAACCTCCATCTCCAATTCAGGTGCCTTGAGGTTTTTTGTACTTGTGTCATGTCATGCCATTGAATTAGTTCCATTTCCAAAAGAACATAAAATATAAATGGAAGAGAGAAAAGCAAAGCAAAGGTGGTATGGAGTGTAACTCTTAAAACTCGCTGTTGTGAGGTAGCATAGATGGGGTTTTATGGTCACATGTATTACGGTTTTACATGTCTCTTTTTGCCTGTTACTATGAGAGGATAATGAAATCACTATAATTCCATTTTACTCACATTTTTTTCACTCTCTAACCTCTCATGTAAATCTTTTTGATACATGGAATATGAATCCTCAAATGAAAGTAATCAACCTTAGTTAGTAACAGAGTACTCTGTGCAGTGACTTGCTACCAGTAAGACTTTCCCATCCTCCAGGAGGCAAGCATTCAACTTATTCATCAGGTTGTATCTGCACTGAACGAAACAGAATTCATATTCATGCGACTGTTTTCTCTCTTGGTGTACAAGTTGCCTTACCAGGCATAAGTTAACTTTGAAAATTCAGGACATTTATTTTCCTTATCTTATAATTAATACCTTGAAGGCTCTGACCTAAGAAGTTGTCATGGTGGATTTTTATTGGTTTGAAGTGAGAGTCAGGGAAAGAACTTCTCTTGTTGCAGAAGGGAAAGTGCTAAAATACAAGTACATTGTTTTCTTGCATATATTTGCATATCCATGGAGTTCCAGAGCTATCTGGGTTTTCCTCTGTACTGCTGGTAGTTGTCCCTCCTCATCCATTTCAAAAAGTTTGTTCTCCAGCCTGGTCCCCAGATCCCTTATGTTGTTACGTAGTTCCTGGGATGGCGCTGGGAGAGGCACAACACAGGCAGGGTTTCAGAGGCGGCTGCTCCTTGTCTGTGCTGCAGAAATACCATAAAAGCAGAAACAAGTAAGTGGGCCATTGGCATTTGCTTAATGCTGGTGTTATTACCACTGTCACTTAAGCAATGCTATTAAAAAAAGAGCATCCTTTTTGTAGGGAAGAGTGTAGGCAGGGCCTTGCAAGGTGACATGGCCTGTTAGGAGGTATTGGTAAGAATTATTAAAATGTCCTGAAAATATGAGCATTTATTGCCAAGTTATGATGAACAGAGATCCTGAATTCTGGGTCTCTAACAGCGCACAAACCCAGCAGTTCTTTGCATATTGGGTTTTCAAGGTGTGTATTTCTGTGTGTGTTTCCATGTGCTCATTGGAGACTGCGGCTCTTGGAGGCAGGTAAGGAGAGCTGAGCACTGTGAGGGTAACAGACCATGCTGTGCTTGAAGTGATGTGTTAAGTCGCATATTAAATTGAGGTGGAGGGCAAAAACAAAAACCCAAAACCAAACACGTCACATTATTCAATTGCTACAGCTAAATGATGTCTGGTTTCGGGCATTAAGATACATAGCCAGGGGACCTGCTGACAAGGGACTCCAGTTGAAGACCTGGGAGTTCTGTACTGCTTCTATCTGTATAGTTTCTATGCATTGCCTTTCTTTAGAGAAAGATCTAGCTGTTAAAACAGCAAGCGCAGGAGAGGTTACTTTTGGTTAATTCACCTCGCTTTCAGAAATATTTTTTCGGGTTGATATAGTTAATTATACCTACCTCCGCACCCCCCAACATTAAATGTGTTCACAGTCCAGATAGAATTTGTACAGAAGACTGCATTAAAATATCAGAAGTCTTTTTAAGACCTGTTTTACTGCCGAAAATGCTGTTCCACAATTAGGCACTATGTGATTATAGTACTTTGTCACTTCATTCCTCTTTGTTCCTTCTTTCCTTCGCTAACGTATTTTGTAATGAAGTACCTTACTGAACGCTACTTTTGTTGCTTCTCTGTTACGTTCACCCGGACCTCTAACCTGATCCTAGATATTAAAAGTGATACTGGAGTCTTTGATTTAGACCTGTTGCCATGAATAAGTTTGTATGTTTAAGTTGGATATAACTGGGGCATCATAAGACGTGTAAACGGAATGGTTACAAACGCGAGCACTGGCTTACTGTCTGTGGATGATTAATATGTATCATTAATAGTTAAGAATTTAGTGAGAGCAAAGTAACATTTCTAACAGGTTCAGGGGGTTTAAACTTTTTTTTTTGATATGTGTAGTTAAGTGAGTCTGGGACTTTTAAATTTGCGCTTCTTGGGTTTTGGTGGGTGAGGGCCTAATGAGTTAATAGACTGCTCTAAATAATTATGCAGATGTCACCTTGAAATATCTTTTAATGAAAATATTGACTGGGCAGAACAATTATATCCTTGTCCCCATTTGTAATCCGAAAATGCCTTATGTTTGAGAGCATATTAATTAACGTGACCTTAAATATAAGTTTGACTTAAGTATTAGTGCACGATTGGAAAGCCTGAAGGACAAACAGCGTGGCAACAGTTCACATTCCCACTGAAAACATATACTTAAAATGTCCACAGCTTTCTCATCCTGTTGGCTTCTCTGAATGCTTTAATTGTACTTCGTGCTTCAAATCTATTGCTGATTTTTTTTTTTTTTCCTCTTTATTCTCTTTCAGAAAGATGAGGTGTACCTCAACTTGGTGCTGGACTATGTTCCTGAAACAGTATACAGAGTTGCCAGACATTACAGTCGGGCCAAACAGACACTCCCTATGATTTATGTCAAGGTAGGTAACTGATAGATATGGTTAGATGAAGAAGGGTATTATAGGAATAGACTCTGTGGATACCTCTTCTCTGGCATAATTAGTTTTCTGACATTCTTAGGAGCACTTACATCTCGAGGCAAGGAAAAAAAGAATTAGAATACTATTTGTTACAGTGAAGGAAGTATAGAGGCTTAAAGTAAGCACTCTGGATTTCTTGCTTTACAAAAATCTTCGAATGGGGGCAGGATGGGAGAGTGTTTTGTTTTTGAAGCAGCTTAGATAGAGACTGACATCAGCCAGGTTAGCAGGTTCAGTTTTCTGAGATGATGAAGACACAGTAGTACAAAGGTCAGGAACAGAAAGAGGATGTCAGAAGTGTAATATTCTCGTATCTGTTATCTTCTACTTTTCCTTGCATATCTATTGCGGACATGAAAGGCGTATTTTTGTCCCCATTTGGAGATCATTGGCTCTTGTCTTGAAAAGCTACATGGAGTAAGATACTTGTACGCACATTGTAGCCTCAAAACCTCACTTAAGTTGTCTGCATCTTTTGTTTTTTACAAAGTAGTTCAAATAAGTAATTTTTTTTTTTTTTGTCAAACATGGGACCCATCTGGGTCTCATAATTGTATTTCATATATTATGGTGGCCACAGTCCACGTGCCAGTGAATGGTCATGTTTTCACATAGCATTAACTTGTTAACACGGCATCCAGGTAACATTAAGTGGAAATTTGTGACAAATATTCCTGATTCATATTGATTTCTCCAGACACCTCTTTAAAAGTGTGTGATGCTTAACGTGAGGGTGTGCTTAAGAAAAAAACTTCAATTTGATTGAAAGACGATGAAAGTTACAAAGGTGAAAGCTACAAATAGTAATTATTCCAATAACAAAGTGTTGTGCCATAACTGCATATGCATAAATTGTAAATAGCATGTCTCAGCAGTAGGCAGCACTAGTGCTTGTGTTTTAAGAAAGCACTGAATTTTATCATACAGCAGTAACAATTTCTACTGCAAGGTCACTCTGGTCAGTTGGTGGAGCAGCGTGTCTTCAGGTTATGTGCTCCCCAGACTCTGTTAGCTTAGCTTTTGATAAATTGTTTACATACGTCTTTTGTCAGTACTCTAGCTCTAATTGCTCTTCATTATGGGAACTTGGGGAAAAATTGTCCTGACAGTTTGAGAGAAAATTCTGCTTGAACTCTTTTTACCTTGCTGGATGCTTGGGACTTTTGTTCCAGGTAGCCTGGAAGGATGTTCTTACTTTTCTGGCAAGGCAAACATTTCTCATAATCCTGTATTTAAAAAGATCATGTTACCTTGGTGTTGCTGAAGCTTTTGCAATTTTCCAGGCATCTTGGCTACACAAAGGTCAGATCATACCTGTTCGTTCACTTCTGATTGATACCTAGGCAGGTAGAGAGCTGCTCTTCCCTGGCTAACAAAAAGACTGTTAAGGAAGTCCAGGGAAGCTTTTCTAGTGGTCTTTTTGTTAATTTTTATTTGTAACTTCTAACATGCTGTAAGAAATTCTTGGAAATTTTGGGTTTACTGTGTGGAGATGAAAGGTATACTTTCTAAATCCCACATGTGTTGACTTGCCTCCTCAAGTTAAAGCAGTCTTTTGCATAATTTTGCAATCCACTTGCACAATAAATAACGTGTCTAGAACAGGCAATTCAGAAAATGTGTTTGTTTGCTTTTCTTTGTGCAGAGTTGTGGTTTTCAAAAACAAATACGAAAACTAAAGGCCTAAAGCCAAAATTCAAGTGATTCTCCTCCTGTTCCTACCTTCCCCACCAAATAAACAAAAATAAAACCAAAACCAAAACCAAAAAAAAACCCCAAACAACAAGGGAGGGAGAAAGTGTAAAAACAAAGATAATGGTGAAAGTGAGGCAAACATGACCTGATACCAATATCTAGCGATTGCACCCGGCTTTACAGACTGCTAAAGGTGAACTGTGGAGAATGTGCTTAGAAAAGGAAAGCGTGGAGGTGCGTGTTCAGTGCAGTGTCCTGCTGGGGCTTGATCTTAAATGGAACCTTGTGGGGGACACAACAAAGATAACAAATAACCTGGTAGCCTGTGGTCAACCTTGAAATGGAGCTTCCCGTGCCTTTATGACTGTATGTGCTATACAGTCCTAACTATATCTAGCAGCTCATTATTCTCCATAGTCAAAAGTGTGTAGCTCCAGTAGCTGGACATCCTCCCCTTGCCCTGTAATCTTGCTCTGTGAAGCTCTTGGCTCCGTAACATCTCCCCTTACTGTATTCCCCGTTGCTAAGGTTAGCCAGCCTTGGAAAAGAGGCAGAGAAAACTCTCCCTCAGCATACTTGTTTGCTGTGCCTTGCATAAAATTATTCCAAACAGTTGTTTTTATCTGCCTGCTTTTTTGTCCAGAGATTTGAAATTAAAATGAGTCTGTCCCCTCACCGAGAGAAACTGGGAGATTCGCTCAAGTGACAGTCTGAGACACTACCATAGTCCTTGGGCAACTTTTAATACGTTGTTAATAACTTCATCAACTAAAGGGTTTTCTTCGGGGTTTTGGGGGGTGGTGTTTTTAGTTCTGTGGTTTGGGTGTTCATTGTTTGGGGTTTTTTTTATATAACCTGGAATACCTCATTTCTATAAAGCGAACTGCAACACCTTTATTCTGTGTATGTTTTTTATGACTACCATGATTTATAAACGTTGTAAAGCTGGCACAATCTTTTTTTGAAGTTGTGCTTATTCTTGAAAGGACAAGTGAACAAATTTGAACTGCATGTGCAGGTGTGTGGCAAGGGGCGAGTGGAGAAGGTATGTGAATACCTTGCCCATCTTCATAGCACTAATGCATTCAGTGGGGTCTTTGAGTGCTTTTGGTTTTCTTTTCTAATAAAGAGTTTGTGCTAAATGAATTGTTTACCCTGTTGTGACTGGGAAAGCATGCCTTGTGCAATGTTTCTGTGTTCCAGTTGTACATGTACCAGCTGTTCCGGAGTTTAGCCTATATCCATTCCTTTGGGATCTGCCACCGGGATATAAAACCACAGAACCTCTTGCTGGACCCTGATACAGCTGTTCTAAAACTCTGTGACTTTGGAAGGTAAGTGCATCTGTGGCCTGAAACCTGGTGGAAAGAGCTTCCTTCAAAGTGAACCTGGTGCAATTTTGAAAGGAAATCCTCTGTGTTCCTCGGGTCATAATTTGTAGTTTTGAAAGAGAAATTACTGATACACTGTTTTCCTCTCAAAATGAGTTCATGTCGGGGGGAGGGTATCAAGAGGGAAGGAATTAAAGTTCAAGCCTGTTACTTATGCAGGTATTGGAAAAATAAAATAAATACTCTGTCACATAGGGGAAAATACTGCACTGTAGAAAGGTACAACCAAACATTAGGGTGAAATAGGTTTGGGGAAGAGAGGACAAGCGCAATGACATAGTAACCTAAAAAGGCTAATGTTACACTTTATTAGTCTACTTTTATGTACACCAGTTCACTTAGTATTTCAAATAGTGTAGGGGCTCAAGATCAGAAGCAACACTTCTAGCTGAAGCTCTTACATAGTGGACATTTGTGTCCTAGTTTCCAATGCCACATTTACTTCCAATATTCATTCAAGTGAATCGCCTTTAGGGTCCAGCCCCCATCTTAGAACTGATGCAGAAATTCTGGGAATCCACTCTGAGATGAGACAGATTTTTCTTCAGGGAACTTCAGTTTTTAGATTGTGCTATAACTTTGCAGACTAAAATAGTTAGGGCATATGTGCGAGAGGTCATGGAAGCTGCTGTTGCTAAATTCGCTTGCCCGTAGTGAGTAGGAATGTCAGATGGTGGTTATTCAAGCAGTGCATCGTCATGCCTCGTGGCTCAGGAATCTCCTCCTCAGCTCTACCTCACAAGTGTTGGAGCAAAATAGGAATTGCACTGAAACTCAGAAGTAACAGTGCATAAAAAGGGGGTACTTCCTCTGTGTCATTGGTGGGAATTTGTTAATTGTGGTTTCTGTATGAAAAAAGAAAAGTGAGACCTCTTACAACAGGCTAAATGGGTGGTGGGAGTCTTTCTTCCCTGAGGCTGAGGGGGGTGTCTGGAAGGCTGGACCTTGGATTTGGCTGGCATGTCACTCTGCTGGGTTGGGTGCTGCTTAGTTGAATGTCGTATTACTGAAAGGGCAGTTTTGTCTTCCAGCTCCTTTCCGTCTTAACACTTGATGTTAAGGAAGAAGTATAATATGTTCGTAGATTCATGTTCCAAAAGTAATGTGCTCCCGTGTTCCTTTATTTTGTTAGATTCTCCCAAAGGCAGTGGTTGGGGCAGTAGTGTAGGTTAGATCCCTTGTGGCTGATCTCTTGCAGTATAAATGAAGCCTTCGTGTTACTCGTGGACTATTAACACGTGACTAAAATGGCAAAGGTTTTCTGCTTTGTCTCCTCATACCCCATTTGCCTCATACCACGCTCCCATAAATGGCCAAGAGCCAGAATATTCTGATAGGAATTAAAAAATAGAAAATTTAAAAAAACACTCTTAGTCCTGGTGAGTATCCAAAACTTTTGAACCTTAAAAGGTAACTACATTTGACTGAACCATATTCTGTCCTCTTCTTCTTTGTAAACAAACCTTTGTACCTGGCAAATGACTACTGCTAGCCAAAAATCTGACCCTATTTATCACCTAGATTGTAGTCAGAATTTCCTTTGCAATGTCCAGTATAAGGAGCTGCTTCATGGGTTGGACTGATCTCATGGTAAATCATTGAGTCCGTGGCTTTCATCAGTTTAGAAGAACACAGTACATTAGCATTTAGGAATTGGGGATGGGTGAGGAGTGCCAAAGCTTAATGTTGGTGTGCACTGCAATATTGTAAAACTATTAATTACTGAAAGATTTATTATTTTGTTTCCTTTTCAGTGCAAAACAGCTGGTTCGTGGAGAACCTAATGTCTCATACATCTGCTCTCGGTACTACAGGGCACCAGAGTTGATCTTTGGAGCCACCGATTATACCTCCAGTATAGGTATGTATGTGTATTTGTTGAAGTCTGTACGAACTCCATGAGTTTTTATCCTGTAGTAAAGTGTGAAGCTTTCCAGAGATCTCTGATGTAATCCCCAGACAGAATTGTACTGTGAATGGTTAGGTACCGCTTCTAATGAAATGTATGCATTTGGTAGACGACTGCTGTGATTTCTATGCCTTTTGAGATTCCAGTGTCAATTACATTAAGAAAGGGGCTTTTTTAATGTATGGGAGGAAATCTGATTTCAAACAAAAAAAATCCAGGTAATTTAGCCATTTAGTTTAAAAGTAGGTATGAGATGTCAAGCCGTTTGATGACTTAAAATAACTGTTAAAGAATGAGTGTAGAAATATCAACTACTGCTTCTGATATGCTGTGATCTAGACACAAATAATTCTGTAACTTACTTACTTGGCTTTTAGTAAAGAGTTTCTAGTGGGAGGGAAAATGTGGCCTAAAGACTGGCTTTAAACTTTCTTGATAGTTTTAATATACAGCAGTCTTTCTGATTCAGCTTATTCTGTTCGCTTTTGCTGTCCTTTAGTCATTAATTTTGAACACGAAGAAGACTTCTTTCTAATACCTTTGCACATAGCTGTGTCATGGCAATGTTAGGAAAGCTGGAGGTTTTGGCAGAGGACAGGTAACAGCCAGGTTTTCTTACAGTGGAGTCCTAAAAATGAACAGCAAATGAAAAATCATAAAAATGAACAGCAGTGTGTTGGCTGGTTGTGGGTAACTTCAGGGCTGTTTTTTTTAGTCAAGATATTCCCTGGGCTCCTTCTAAGTGCTAGTGCTAAAGAGATGAGATTTGACTCTCAGGTTCCTCAAAATTGTGCGAAGTTTTTACCTTGCTGGTGGACTTGAGTCACTTAAGCAAGGTTGAATATGTTCAAAAGGGTTTGGACATCGTGACCAAGTCTTGGCGGAATATGTTTATAACCAGTTAAAGTATGATTAAAGTTAGTATTTTCTAACAGATTAATGGCTGGCTGGCTTGTTTCAACTGAAAAAAAGAAGTGTTCTGAAGACTTAATTGCTCTCGCTCATTTTTTCCCCGTTACTCTTCAGTACGTGTTGTAGCAACACTTGCATATCTGCCCAGTAGAAAGAAAGATGCAGAACTCTAACAAGTCTGAAGAGCTGTAAGAAAGTAATGGCACAATAAAGATAAAAGGGCAGAACTCATGTAATGGTTGGCCACTGCCTAAAGTGGCAGCCCCAGCCCTACTCTTTCTTGCCCCCGGATGCCCCAGCTCTCACAGTTTACTGTTTAACATGCTGATTCAGCTTTAAGTATCAAGAGACTTTTGGTTAGGTTAACTTTCTGTTGCGTTAGTGAGTTGAATTAGCATTTCTGTGTAGTCCCATAAGCAGCAGAGCCCAGGTAAAGTGGCAGGAGCTCATGAGTGAGGGGAAAGTGGCTGGTCCTGACTGACATCTTTTTGCCAGCTGAGAGCTAATAGATTAGCTCAGTTGTGTTATCAGAATGCACTGAGACAACTTGTTTCAGAGGGTAACTGGATAAAACAAACGTTTTAGGTATCGCCAGAAGAGACTGCTTTATAGATAAGGCTGTGAAATGTCTCTTGCTCCAACTGTATAATGACTTGAATCTTGCACTTTTTTCCCCAGACCCTTCTTAAAACTGCTCTTTCCATTTTTGTTTTCTTAGCTACTGGTCCCTAAAGTAGTTCTAATAAAAATAGCATTCTGAAGTGAGGGGTCAGTTTTCCACTTGTGAAAATCATCATGAATTTTAACTGTCGTTCAGACTTTCTTTTGCCCCCCCACCCAAAAAAAACCAAAACACAAACCAGTAACAACAAAAAACAGACCTGTCCCCCTAAGCCCCTTCTTTGAAACTGGCACAGAATAGCTTGAAAACGAAGTTCAACAAATATTCCTTCCTTCCTATCCTTTCCTCTCTCTACTTCCTTCTCAACACAAACCTCGCGTTTGGGACTTGAGCAGTAATTAAATGCTTTTGCAAACTTTGCAGTTTCACAATGTTCTTCACTATGTTAGAAATTCTAGGGATTGTTTTGTGGTGCTGCTGTTCCCTGTGATGGTAAATACCCGAACAGTCCTTAGCTCTTGCTAGATAGGCAGCACAGCGCTCGGTGAGAATTCTTCCCCATGTCACATAGGATTGCTCTTCCAGACTCAACCAGCGTTATTTGTACACCAACCAACCCACACAGATAGGTTTGTTAAGAGAGGGAGAGGAAGGAACATTTACTTATCAGTACTTCATCTGTAGCTCAAAGTACAAGGAACTGAGAAACGCTCCGGTATTGTAATATTGCATTTTAAACTTTTTTTTTTTTTTTTAATGTGGGCATTCTTGTGTTTTCTAGTTCTTGTAGTCTTCTGAATTGCTAGCACAACAGCCTTTTCCTGCTATCCAGTCTTTTTCTCTGTATAAGAATCCACTTCTCTGTGTGTGTGGTAACAAAAAACCTGTCATACATGTATGGTAGGGATCTTCACTCTTCCGTTTAAGTATACTATCTTAAAACTACATTAAAAACTGTGAATATTCAGTGAAGACCATAAAGCCAAAAAGTGTTCTAAGTAGAATTTTTTTGAATGCTATCTGCAAGGCATTTGGTTGTTTTCCTAAGGTTTTTGTTGGTTGTTAACGTTACTGCAGTCTGATACAACCATAAGCTCTGCAATGTTTGAAAGTATTTCTGAGGAAGAAGTGCTTTGTTAAGCTTGGTCAGTGACACTGTGGTGGCCCAGGACTGACAGATAGCCCAGCCAGCCTGCATCACGACCCTTTCAGTAGTTAGTCATCTTGTTTAGCACTGTAACTAGTAGTTGCATTAGGCTGTCTGGCTTCATCCAGGTTGTCTTTTAACATATAAATTCATCTTTGCAACATCACTTGCTTTTTAATGCAGCAGAAACTGAAGTTGGTTGCAGGATGTGTGTCTCTATCCTGGACATCGCAACAAAACTGTAATCTGGCTTTTAACTTCTACCTTGATTAGTTCATCAAAGTGCACGACTTAGTCTAACCCAAAAAGTCCCTTTGCCCCTGGCTGTGAGCTATTTTTAGTGTTTGTTGCATTTCTGTAAAGTACTGCATTAGTGCCATATTTAAATATATATGATAGCAGGGGTAGTGTCAAAACACTTTTACTGCAGTTAATGCCTGTGTGTGTGTCATCCAGCAGACCTGGGACAATTGTTAAAATAATGACCTGGGAAATGACCTATTCAAGTTTTTAAAGAATCCCTTTTGCCAAATAGCTACAAATCCAGGCCTGTAATAGCTTTGTCATCTGCGTTACAACTTCAAGGGATCGTTCAGTGGTCAGGCACAAGCATTCATGTCAGTTGGGTGCCTTCATGGCTTGTACAGTTTGGGCCTCCCTGCACCTTCGACTGAATTCTGCAAGTATGTGCGCGTCCCGAAGGCTTGCTGGGGGTGGCACATAGTTTCGTTCCTGCAGCTGATTAGTAGGAGGTTTTTTTTGCAAACCGAGCTCTTCAGCTATCCCTTGACAGCATTTTGGCCGAAGGTTCTTCCTTGACGGTCTGTGTGTGTGTTAGGCCATCCCAGAGTATGTGGCTGGCATGCTGCTGGCTGCACTGGTCATGTGGGTACTGAAAAACTGTGGGATGGCTGCCCGCGTTCCCCTTCAGCATCCTGGGACAAACAGGCAGGAGCAGGGGGGTGCAGATGTTCTGTTGCCATGTGATCCTCTTGTATATAAAGAAGCTGTGCGTTAAGCTTTACCTCCTTAACATACGTCTAATTACTAGGTTGGGTGATGGAGCAAGGGGGGGCTCACCAGGATGTGGCGATGCTTCTGCATAACAAGGGTCTGCTGGTCTCGGTGCATTTTCTCCATCACTGCCCTGGTGGAGTTGAGAGCATTCCAGAGGGAACATTTATAGCCACTGGCAGGGAAAGATTGATCTGCCTGGCTGTATTGCTGGCTTCACTTGGGGTATCCAAAAATAAGTATCGTGAAGTTACTCATTCACTTCCTTAGCAAGTGTTAAGACCGGGGGAGAGGGTATTTAACCTTGGCAGTCTGGAGCAGAAGGGCCTCTGGAGGTGTGCATAGTTGGGCTGTCTCAGAGTTTCTTGGGGAAGAACCACCATGAGATGTCCCAAACCTGTTGCCAGACAGTGAAAGTACTTGCCTCTGTGTTTCAGGGGGCAACCTTTAATGTGGAAAGTAAGCGTGTGTTAATTTACTTAATTATTCTATTACCTGTCATTGTAGTTTCATCTCCTCATTGCAGAATAATAGATAACTGTGTTTAGCTTTTGTTCCCAATACTGGAACAAGCAAGGTTTTCCAAGTGTTCTCAGGTTTCAGCCTTATTCTGTTTCCATAATCTGTGGTGTCTTCATGTGCAAAACTTGCACCAACATAGCACACATGCTCGTCATCCAGAAGTTTTGCTCTCATTCTGAAATCTCAAAAATGGTTCCAAGCAAGCAGCAATGAAAAGCACTTTGGGCTCTGGCATTTGGCAGCTAGAAGCTGCTGATTTTATGACTTCCTAGGGCTGCTTTTCTGACTCTTGGTTTCTTCCCTGCTAGTTTATTTCTGCAGCTTCCAGAGCAGTGACTTTGAATCACTTCCCAAGAGGGAGAAAGTCCATCAAGATCAAAGGACAGTGAGGCAGAGATGAGTGGGGGTGGGGGGTGGGGATGGGAAATGTGCAGTGTGGAAAGGTAAATGAAATGTGTCCCATAAGTATCAGATAAAGGAAAGTTCTTAATTTGTACAGAATGGATGAGAGTAGGCTCAATTTTTATTTTTTTTTCTTCATGTCCTTCAAATAGCAAGTTCCAGGAGCTGGAGTGTAATACAATGAATGCTGCTTATGCCATGAAGAAGAGTGCCAGCTCCTCAGCTTGGAAAAGCAGAGCTTAAGATCACAAAAATGAAATTTGTAGACAGGGTTTTCTGTCACAGACCACTGGAAATAGCCATTGCCCACTTGGAGAGCTAAGCCAAGGAGTGTATTTTGCAGGTTTTCCTGCCAGATGCCTCTGCCTAAACTAAAGAGAAATTTTCCTTTGTAAGAAAAGGAATCTAATGCTTCTCTAATGCTGGAATGGCATTCAAAAGCAAGGGAATTACATAGGGCATTGTCTAATAATGTCAACTGTGAAGATCAATAAAGTAATAAACACAAATTTAAGGAAAGTGTTGTAGTATAAGAGGCTGTATGAGTTCTTGTGTGCTTAAATTCGTGCAGGTAGTTCATGAGAAAATCGTATTTGTCTGAAGCGTTTTACAAAAAGGTTGGGCATTAGCTACTATTACAACATGTGAAAGCTATCTTAAAGAAGCTTATTTGAAGGTTGCTTTTTGCTGGCAGTTGCACGTACTGTCCATACAGACTGCATTTCACTGAGGGTATGAAGAAAGTAGCCTTGCCTACCTTATACTTAAAATTACTATGTTTCATTGTTTTCTCCTATAATTTCACATTGTCCCAACTAGTTTGACATAAGAATGATTTGTTGACTTTTTTTCTGTTAAGATTCTCTCTTATTAACTAGTTTAAAGCATATGAACGGTAGTCATGTTTTGCCTTAATTCAAATGCACATATTAAAAAGAAATAGTTCAGAAAATTCTTTCCCTCCCATGGGAGTGGGTAGTTGCACCGCAAGCTTGCTCTGAAAGATTATTTACCGATAATTGTTGGCTGTGACTGTGCTAAGGCAGAACAGGGTCTGGGAAGGAGCTATCACAAACTGATATTAACTACCTTATTGATTCTCTTAAGTAACATGTCTTTAAATGTAGAATTTGGTACACTGTTTACTTCAGGGTTGAGAAAAATGTTACCATCCAAATTTGGAAGATGAAATCTTAAAATGCCAGATTCAAAGCGGGGTGGGGGGGTGGGGGTAAGGCAAACTATCCCAGAGCTAGATTTTAGTCCTGTTAAATTTGATGGCATTTATGCCATCAAATTCCAGTGGAGCTGAAGTTTCTCAGTTTTTCCATTTATTGTACATTCCTCACCAGGGCTTTGTAAACACCTGTGTAAATTGTGTTTTGTTGCCATCCCTGCTTGCAGCTGCTGAAGTTAGCCTCTGCTCTCAGGCTTTTGTTGAGGATGCTTCGAGGGTTTGTTCACTTCCTTGCCCAGGGAGCGTTGCCCAAGTCCTAATGTGGAAGTGGGTGAAATTACTTTCCTGGAAGAAGACTGGGGATTTTGGAATGCCTGTAGCTTACTTCAGTGTGTGTTTTAAGTGTTGGCAAGGAAAACCAAGGAAGGTTAAGGAGACTTTTAACAAGGCATTAAATGACCCAGTTTGGAAGATTTCACTGCACAAGGAACCACACAGGTTTCCGTTGGATTTGTTGCATGTTTGATGGGTTAAACCCATCATGAATACAGCAAGTATTCCTCAGAGTTCCCCAGCTATTTCCTCATGACCTACATCCTTGCTTTTTCTCCTGTCTCCCCCTGCAATGCCCTTAGCTTTCTCATCTGTCCTCTGCTTGTTTCTGCTTGGCCTTCTTGCTTGAGTGAGCACCTGCGCATCAATGGGCTCGTTTGCAGCTGCGGTTTGGCAGGGTGGGGGCAAGCCCAGCACCTCCCACAGGGACTGAGCCCCCCTCTCCTCCGCAGCAACACCGATGATTCTCTCCCACACACAACCTTTGTAAGGGATGCGAGACTTCTGCCTTTCAGACTTGTCTGAAATTGGGCGGTGGAGTGCGAAGGCATCAAGGGAGACTGGGAAAGGATAAACCAGCACAAAGCCAACTTCAAGGAGCAACCAGACCAGAGGTTATTTAAAACAGTTTTAAAAAGCCACGGTCTAATTTGAAAAAAAATCATGCTAGCGTAGTTGGAAAACTTTAAAAGGAAGTGAGTTGTGAATGCTGACTTACTCTTATGTCAGCTCTGGGTTTGTGTATGTTCTGCCGAATACTTTTCCTTCCCATGTAATGTTTCTTTTTAGTGCAAAATAAGGATTGAAGTTTGTAAATAATGATTATAGCTTTGGGGTAACGCTTGTTTTGCATACTCGGTGTAAAGGACTCAGCTTTTTCAAAACCCTTTGAGTGCCTAAATAGACTTCTAAGTTACAGTACTCCGCTTAGTACATTGAATTTGTTTCTTTAGTAGTTCTGAAGAAGTCTTTGCTATCTGTTGAACTGTTGTGTAATTTCTTATAAGCCCAGTATGCATTGCATGACATAAAAAGTGATTCTTTGCATCATCTTTGTTGTATGTGTTCATCCAACAGCGGGAGCTATCAGGGAGAGATGGTGTTTAGCAGTTGGACATAATTAAATGTTCTTTACGTGATGCCTCCTTCATTTGTTATCCAAAAGAGATCTTAGCACCTTGGTGGCCACATCAGCTTCTGTTAAATATGACTGAAAGATGAAAAAGCCTAATCTGGTCTGTTTGCTTGTTGACATTCAAGGCTAAAACTCCTGATTATTTCTCACTGCTGTTCATATTGTAAGTAGTTACTTTCTAGGATGTGATGTTTGTACTAAAGCGTTGTGTAAAAGAGCATCCATTCGTGACTTAGAGGTGAATGATTTTGAAAGCTGCATTAATGAGCAGCGCTTTTGGTCTACTGTATGTTCCAGTTGAACCATATCTTTCTTGAGAAGAGAGGGAAGTATTTTTGCATAGCCCCTCTCTCATTTAGAAATGAGGGAAGGAAAAGTGTGTTCTGACTTGCAGATTATTTTGTTACCAATCTTAAATTCCTGAAAGTTGGGGGTTTAAAATTATTTTTTTGCATCAGTCTCTAGTGGTTGTGACAAAGTGATAACAGACTGTTTAGAGAACTGTCAGAGACGTTTTCCTTATACAGAGCTTTAGCCATAACTGACAGTGCTGTGTGTATCCTGCTTCCCAGTGACAGAATTCATACACACTGGGGGAATAAGGATCATTGTTGTAGCGTGTATTACCTCAGATTGGAACAGACCTCAGGAGGTAAATTCTCTGGGTTTTGAGTTGTGGTGATGCTGCTATTGATTTGTGGGAGAAGGTTAGCTCGTAAACGTAATAGAGTTTAAAGATGGGTGGAGGGGGACTGGTTTTGTTCTTTTCCCTTTTGGAGCAGTCCGGTATTGTAGGCTTTACAAATCTTCTGTTACCGATTGCTTGTTTGAGGTTAGATTTCAGTACAACGTTTCAGATATACATCGAACAAATGATGACTCTTTCTAGAAAGCCTTATATTCAGTCTGTTTTCTTTGGGGAAGCAGTTCTCTCTGCATCTAGGTGCAATACTTTTACTGTGTTGAGCAGCTTAAACTTCAGTATTTCATGCTCAGTTACAGCAGATTCTCACAAACATCTGCTATGCAGTGTTCACTGCATCTGCTTTGTTAGCTCTTTTGTTCAAAATAAATTTCAAAAATGAAATGCTATATTGTGTAGGACACTTAGATGCATTCTTAAGTTGCTGTTGTAGTATTTAATTGTCTTATTTATCTGTAAGGAAGTGTACCTGTAATAGATTATGAAGATTTTCTTCATGTAGAGGAACTACATGTGGCTGTGTATGTGTGAAAATTAGTTGATGGCTTCTTCCGTGGATGCTGTTGACCAGATCTGTGACTTGCAGTTCTGTTGTCCAGCCAAGTTTGCATATGCAATTAAGATAGAGATTAGGTCTTGATGTGTCCAAATTAGAGGGGCTGTCTCCCAGATCCCTTAGTCATCATGTACTACAGGATACAAGTTACGCTTCCAGTACTATTTTGTATGCTAATGTATATATGCTTTCAATATGTGGATGAAAAATTAAGTCTATTCAACATTCAGAAACGTTAAAACAGCTGTTGTGGTGGAGGATACCTCTGCATAGTTCATGATCAATGTGATTTAAAAACAACACAGTGTTTGGGGAAATTCTTAATTTTCAGGTGGCAAATGTTCTCAGGTCTGTTCCCTACATGTATGAGTTTTAATGCCTATATATTATAGCATTTAACATTGTTTTCCAGTTCTCATTGTCTCATAATTTGACTTCTAAGATTGTCTGCCCACTGTTGCTTTGTATCTGTGTTTCTAGATTAACACTGAGGAGAGGAATGTTTTTTTATTTTTAGCTGGGTTGTATATACTATTAAACGTGGCAAAGAATAAAGTAGCTTCAAATATCTGGGTTTTATATAAATGGCCTGATATGTACCTTTTACTGATACCTTCCTGTGCTTTCCCCTTTTCAGATGTGTGGTCGGCAGGCTGTGTATTGGCTGAACTGTTACTAGGACAACCAATCTTCCCAGGTGACAGTGGTGTGGATCAGTTGGTGGAAATTATCAAGGTATGGAATTTTAAGTGTTGCTTTGACTGCGTTATTCCTTGGGTATCGGCATGAAAACGTGCATTGTTATAAACTTGTCGACATATATATTCTGTCACCATTGTAACGGAGTGTTGCGTGTAAACCATGTCTGGAAACACTACTTTTGCTTTTTTGGAACTTAATGATCTTTATTTGCCTCTCTTGCAGTCATGCATAATGATATATCATCTTTAAGAGGGGAAAAACCCCTATAAAATTAAAAGGATTGCACTTTCAGTGTGCTTAGAAATAATGCTTACATACTGAGCCAATATTTATTAATGTGTGATTTTCATTCTTTAAGAATCTGGCTCTTTTTCCTTTGTTGCATGCAATTAGTACTTGGCTTTGAAAAAAGTGTTATTAAACTTCCTCATGCCAGATTCTTCACATATGTAGCCTTCTTCCTTCCTTCCAGCTCTTTGAGGTGAAAGGTGAGGAAGGGCACTCCTGTTTGCAGATGGAGAATCGGGAAATGCAGGGCAAAGGTACCTTCCACCCAAAGAGTCTAGTTTTTCAAGTGAAAAAGACCTAATGTTTCAGAATACATAACATTTATATATCACTTATGTCCAAACACATCTTGATTGATTTCATTTGGTAAGCTGTGAATATTCTGTGATTCTCAAATTAGAGGCATGGAAGAATAATTCATAGCTGAAAAGACTGGTGTGTGACTTCCCAGCACCCTAGTCTCACTGCCTCCTTCAACTTCTGCAATGAAGGAAGCAAGATTTCTAGGGAGAGCAGTATCTTTTTCCTCTGAATCTATACTATGCACTTAATATGGGGGTATTACAGAGGGTGAGATGCGTGCACACGGCTTGGCTTCATTGATTTCATCACCACAGGGGGATTGTATTAAGAGAACTTCCTCCATGGTTTTGCCACGTAGCTGCTACCTTCATGCCTGTACATTTGTGGCATGCGTGTGAAAAACCAAATGTGTGGGTGGAAGGTAGAACTTTCTGCTTGCATCTGTTTATCACTAGAAGAGCAGCCAGTGTCTTTGTCCTAAGAGTGTATGACACCAATGAACTCCCAAGTGGTCATTCTCCTGCATGGAGGACATGGGCTGGTGAGGCTCAGTGTTTCAGTGGCTTGCTCTGCAGTCTCAATGGGGTGTGCTCTGACCTTTCTAGACTCCTGCCATGTCTCCTCCAGTCTTTGACTGTGTAAACCTAGCTTCTGTTATGGTGGGTTTGTCTGTCCTGCTGGAAATCCCCCAGTCAGCAAATTTCCTCTGGAGGCTGCATGTCTTGCACCTACTTCTCCTATGACTTTCTTGATGTCTTATTGTTGCCTTTCTGCCCAGTGAATTTCAAGCTCATCATGTCCAAGTTGGGTCAGTTTATGTAGGAAGCACTAGTAGATCACTCGAGTTGCTGCCAGAAGTAGGACTGATGGTGGCACAAGTGACAATTTTTTCCTTTTGAGAAGTGTCTTGGGGTGCCAGGCTGCTTTCTGCTACACTGCTTTTGTGAGATGTGGTACCTGTGAGCACTTCACATGGCTGGAGTTTCTCAGGAATTTGTGCAATAACCTGTGGAGTTTCCCTTCGGACATTTTCCAGAAGTCCTGTTTTTTCTTGATTAATGTGTGCAGTCCTGAGAAACTACACCTATGAGATTTTTTATAAATAAAACTGTTAATATCATAGTGACAGTCCTGTAGGTCCCTCCGTGGCTCAGTCAAAAGTCTGAGAGTAGAGGGGCCTTTTTGGCAAAGCCATAGCGCTCTGCCTTTATCAGTGGTTTGATTTTCACTGTGCAAAAGTAAAATAATCAGAAAATAGATGGCCTCTTCTTATTGACATATTTGCCAAGCAGAGATTGTGGTTTGGTTCAAAGTTGGCTACAAGTTGTTATCATCAGTTGGACATTTTCAGTTCTGCAGTACTGGAAGTAAACATCTGTGAACTAATAGTTTTATGGCACGTACGTTCTCAGGTTGTGCTGATTCTGCTGTGTTTACACTTGAGTTAAGTTGTATTGAAGTAGAGGAATACTTTAATAAAATTGCTGATAGCCTATGTACCATCTGTGGTTTCTTTAAATGACACTACCATGAGTGGTGTGATAACTTTAATTGGACAATTCATAGCTGAATACATAGTACTGGCAAACTAAT
Source organism: Falco punctatus (assembly GCF_963210335.1). NCBI lineage: Eukaryota > Metazoa > Chordata > Aves > Falconiformes > Falconidae > Falco > Falco punctatus. The sequence continues at coordinate 3,347,079 of NC_137585.1, forward strand.
GTTATTTCTCACAGCAGCCAAAGGAGTATCCAGTGTAAAGGCTTGAGCTTCAGTAAATTACAGCTTGAGATGATGATTTTCACTTCTACAGAAACAAATTTCTGAACCATTTCTTTAAATGTAGAAAGGGGGATAGTGAATGACCATCCACACCTGTGTTGTGTTGGGGTTTTCTCAATTTCTGCTAGGTACGTAGCCCCCGTACATGTAGAAACTAAGTGAAACAAATGTAGGGGTAACTCAGATTTTATAGTAAGCCTAGTCTCTTCAATTCAGAAGTTATGGTACTGAGACAGTATGTTATAGGAAAGTCTGAGAGAACAAATGCTATAAATCTTGTATTAATAGTCACAAAAAAAGGATGTTCGTTGAATCATTAAGGAAGTATAATGAAAAATGTGAGCCCAAATGGGTGGGTGCCACGTGTATTTTTCTGCCTGTATATTTATTATCGAGGCAGAATGTATTCTAAAGGCAGCACTGGAAGAGAAAATGAGTGCAAACTGCTGAAGTCAACTGTTTGTCAGTGCCCTTGTCTACCGAATCTTGTGTTGTGAAGTTTTGTATAAACTGTTCAGAAGAGCTGTGGCAGAAGACTAAGGTGAGAATACAGAGAGAGCTAGAACTGAGAATACCATGTTTAAAATGAGCAGGTGTGAGCAGTTGCCTGGGAAGGTGCGTGAACTGGGCAGCGAAGTGCTTCCTTGTAATGCTGCACCCACCGGCAAGTATTTCTCACAGTGGGAGTAGAGGGAGAACAGCACGTTTACCTCAAATTTCAAGTAATTTTTCCTTACCTTTTGAGAATAAGGAAACAGTAGAATGTGAGGGTCTTAATTTTCTATTCTGCCAACTGTTGGCAGGAATCTGTCCCATCTACTATATATCCTTTAAAAGTGACCAGTTATCTAATTGGGTAGATTTGTTTTTCAAATCTGCAAAGAAGTCATGAAGCGTTCTGTTCTTCTCCACTCCCAGCAAGATGCTTAAATTCAACTTAGATTTCAAAGGTTAGCAATGTGTGTTTATTGAGCGAACTTGGGGTCTGCAACCGCAGTACAGTTGAAGGCATACACAATTCTGCAGCATAAAAAATTACCAGAAATGTTAAGTCTTGGGCACAACATGTGAAGTGTTAGGTTGTATAAGACTTCGTTTAGAATAGGATTTTTTTTTTAAAGTGTTTACAAATGGTGTCCACCTCTTCCATTTGCTGGTATAGAATGCTACTATTTAAAGCTTTCATTGTAGCACAGACTTATTTTAATGTTAGCTTTGTGTAGGAGAATCAAAGCTGTGGGATTTGCCAGTTGTTGAATGGCAGTGAACTTCGTGGGCGGTTGCAGGTTGGGACCTGCGAGCTGCTGTTTAGCTGTCTTGGAGTAATGCTTTTCAGATGGCTTCCTTGGAACTGTAGGTCTGAAACTTAGGGGCAGAGAAAATGAAGTATTTTAAACTCCTAAAAAGGGCTATAGTAAAAAACACACTTACCCACACATTTGGAAATGCACCTGACTTTTATCACTTACATTTACTTGATTCTGCTTCAAGACGTCAGCTTGGAAACTTTTCTGCTGGTTCCTATCAATTCAGGGTGACTGAGTCACAGTCAGTCGTGTAGCATTTTCTGAGCCAAGATAAATTTTTTGGTTGTCTCTTCAGTTGCTTATTCAGCTTTGATTATTCAGAGTTCATTTCACAACACAGCAATTGGATGCTACACCTGGGTATGAAGTTTTTGCATTAGGCTGGAGAATTAAAAATGCCATCACATTAAACGAGTCCTCCCTTCTCATGTAGTTTTTGATGACATCCCCTTGGCAGTTGTGTTCACGAAGGTGGAATTACTGGGATAAGTCAGTTGGCACGGCTTGTCCTTCCTGCAGGCTGCATGCCTAACATCCTCAGCCTCCTGCTGCATCAGAAGCATTTTTGGCTTTTGTCAGACTTTGATTCACTTTCAGCAGTCTTTATGTAGTTTCATTTCAAGCAATCTTGCAAGATCTTCTCCATCCAGTTGCCCCTGGAGCTTCTGCAGGCCAGTTGCATATTTGCAAACTGCTCTGAAAAACTGCGCCCCTCTAGAACCACAGTATCTCGTTCATGTGGACCAACAGTCCCCTTCATTTTGCCTTCTTTTTCTCTTGGTCCTGTTTCTTTGAAGACTCTTTTTCCAGATGTTCTCAGTCTTGCTAGGAGAGAGAGATCCTTGACCACTTTCCTGTGACAAAATGATACTTGATATGGGGAAGTACTGCCTTGGAGCTCCATCTGAAGAAATAATTTAACCCAAGTAAATTTTTCTTGAATACTTCCACTATTAGAGGAGAGAAATCATGTGCTGTGCTTTTTCCAAAGTTTGATCTTGAATGGTGACTCTTCTTCCTTATTTTTAGCTCTTGCTAGCTATTCCAAATGTTAGGTTATTTCATTGCTGGGAATATCTCAAGTGGGTAACCGGATATATTCATTAAAATTCATGCCCCTACTGGCTTTCGGGTGGCGACATCTTCAGAAATGTGCTCAGTTTCTGAAGCAGGCACAGTGGCAGTGTGTGTTTCATCCACGGTCACATAAAGAAATGAGGTATGAGTAAATGCTGCACCTCGGATCAGTCACACAGTCCTGTCCCCGATGGAAGGGGAAAGCCCTCCTTCCAGCAGCTCAGGAGGGTTGCAGTTGCCACTTCCCTATTTAAAATCCACTGTGCAAGTGGGATATTGCTGAATACAGCTTAAAGGAAGGAGCTTTTAGACTACAAGAGTGATTTTTTTTTTTTGAGATTCAGTCAGGGCAGACTCCATAAATCTCTGAGCTTGTGTGCACAACTTGCAGTGGAGCAGCAGTGTCTGCAGGACTGCTGTGAAGGCTTGGGAGGCTGGGGGCATTCCTGGGTCCCCCAGCTTTATAGCACCCGGAAACCATCAAGGGAAAACTGGCTGGGATATCCCCCCCAATCCAAAACATCTTCCATCACAGTTCTCACAGACAGTGGTTACCCCTTATTCCTCTTGCAACGAGGGAATCTTGGAAGCATAATGGTTTTCTTCCTGGGATAATAATTATCTTCTGAAAGGTTTAGTTTAGTACCTTCCCCCCACTCTTCTGAAAAATGTGTGTGTGTGTGTGTGTGTGCGTGCGCGTGGCGGAGATCCTCTCTCAGGAGAATGGAGCAGCAATAATTGCCTGAGCAGCCCTGGGACACGGGGGGGACAGCATCTGCCAATCTGTCTTCCAGGGAAGACTGCAGGGAAGGTTGTGGGGCCGGGGGGATTATGTGTCTGTTTGGGGTTTTTTGGTTCCTGCTGGACTGTGTGGTTATTCTTTGCACCAAACCTGGCATTTCATGGTAATTTAGGAGAAATAACAAAATCTTCTTTACCTAGTTTGCTGGGTTGGGCATAGCAGGGAGGAAAAATGTATGAAAAGACAAGCTCAGTAGTATCATGAATCCTATCCATGCATAACTTTTTGGTCTCTGACCAGTTTTACTGAGCCTAATGCTAAGTATAGACTGCAATTATACTATATGGCTTATGCTCAGATTTCAAGGTACTATTTTGGGCTCAGTTTTTGAAATAAAATAAATTCAGTCACACTACTTAATGAGAAGAGAGGAGCCATCTCTTCTGGGAGAATAAGCAGTAGGAGAGCATCTTTCATTTTATTGGATGTGGTCCTGTGCTGAGGACCTGTCTGCATCTGACACGGGCTTTCACGTGTGTCCTCTCTCCTCACCCCTAAGGGAAGTTTCCTGGCAGTTTTTTCACCCTGATGTCCCCCCACATCGCAACTTGGCTGTTCCTGTGCCTCACGTAATTCATCGCTTCCAGTGCCTGCAGGCAGACAATGTAAAAAAAGTTGATGAGCAGTTATATTCATGTTAGCGGTGACAATGGGTTTCTTCCTATTCCTGATGTATGGCTGCTCTCGTGTTTGTGAATAGAAGAAATCTCTATATTTAGGTGGCTCTCATTTTATTTGACAAGAGAATGTTTTTGAAAGAAAGCGTAGATAAAATGGGTAAGTTTATTTTCTACCACATACCTCTTGAAGTATTATGTCAAAGCTGACCCATGGTTACTGCTTGAGATGCCTACTCCATGGATTTTTTAAATAACTATTTGGCACACCTCTCACAACTTTCTGAAGGAGGTGCAGACATGTTTGCAGAAATATTAATTGTGCCATCTGGTAAGCCATACACACCAGACTTTCTGTAGCACGTTTCCTTGTAAACTTGCACGGTTTTCCCTGGGAGAAACACTACACCACTGTAACCATAGCTTTCTAGCGGTTTCTGATCTAAATAACCACCTTCTCCCCGCTCTAGTTCAGTCATTACCAGCTGGAGCTTCTGAACCCTTGGTGTCCCTAGGCTTTACACTGCTTTTTACATTTTTGGCAAAGGTTTAGCAGTAACGATGGTTGTCAGAAAGGGCCTTTATTCCACTGGGGGTTGTTGAGACCCTTGCAGTTTCCTCTTCCTCTGGTGTTACAGCGGTGTGGGTTTTGTCGTGAATAACTTGGTGCAGTTTTGCACAGTGAAGCCAGCTGTGGACAGCAGCTGTCCTCAGGACTGTGGTGTAACGAAGGTGTCTTTCGGAGCTGAATATCATCCCTTTTTCTCCTCTGAAAAGTCAATTGCAAGAACATTAAATGAAGATCTTTATACTATTTGTAATGGAATTCAGGGCTTATTCCAGGTTCATAAATCTTCCCTTCTTTGGTAAGGATGATGTTGTTGGAAGCCTGTAGCTTTTCTTTAATTACATGATACATACCATTACCCTACCTTCACAAATTCCTGGAATAAAAGTTATTTGGGAAGCTTCATCTATTACAGGTAAATGCCAAGGAAAAACTTAACAGAAAATATTTGTGAAACCTGTTGTGTTCAATTTTTGTTCTAAGAGAATCAGAGTGGTGTTTTGTCTTCTCAGCATGCGTATTCTTTAGTTAATCTTAGTAGATAATGTTTCTTTATTTTTGTTTAAGAGATGATGATGACAATTGGGAATGAGGAGCAAGACTAGTTGACCTGTTGTCTTCACTTGCAGGAAGATCCCCTGTAGTCTCACATAGACCCCCTTCATTCCAGATACAGTTGATTCCATTAGACAACTACTTTTTTATTATTCTAGTATTTACTCTGGTTTCGTTCTTTTTTCTTTTCTTTTTTTTCAAGTGCCCAATTTAAAAAAAAAAAAAAAAAAAAAAAAAAAAAAAAAAAAAAAAACAAAAAACCAACAACAACAAAACCGCCAAAGACCCCAAGTTTTTCCTTGACACTTAACTCCTTTCATAAAACTGTCTCCAAGTAGAATAGTATGTACTAACCTGCATGGAGCAAATTAATTCAGTATTGGAGCCTGCATTTCTTCAAAGCTCTCCAATCTTTGCAAGATCAGGGGGGGATCTTGCTAGTGTACAGAAATGTCTGAAGGGAAGGTGCAAAGAAGAGGGAGCCAGGCTCTTTTGTTTGGTGTCCCATGACAGGACAAGAGGCAATGGGCACAAATTAAAACACTTTACATTCGGTCTGAAGATAAGCAAATTGTTGTTACTGTGAGGGTGGTCAAACACTGGAACACATTGCCCAGAGAAGTTGTGGAGTCTGTCCTTGGAGATACTCAGAAGCCATCTGGATCATCTTGAGCAACCAGCTCTTGCCGCCACAGCTTATGCAGGGGGTTGGACACGATGACCTCCAGAGGTCCCTTCCAACCTCAGCCGTTCTGTGATTCTGTGAAATCGCTCCTCCAAGGAACATCTGCTCCATAGTATCTTCAGAGTTGGTATAGCAAGAGCAGCTGTTTCATAGAGTAATTCTGCCAAAAATGTGCAAAGTAATTTATGCTTCTCCTTTTCATTTTGAACGGAAAGAGCAGTCACATACATGGCTTCTTTAAAGATGATGTTTGCCCAGTGTTTGCAATAGCTGAAATGGTTGCTGTTACTCACCGGGGTTACTTGAATGTATTCCTAATATGCTGAAAACTCAGCGTGAATCAGTGAGGTACAATTTCAAAACCATGCGGCAGACAGTGTTGGTGCGTTGCAGGGTGGGGAGATGTCCACTACAGGACCTCTTCCACATATGTCAAGTACTGGGTCGATTTTATAGCTTATCACTTTACTCATCCCACACTTTCCTTCTGGACTGTGATTTGAATTTGATACAGCCTTTAGAACTTCGATTCTACTTCCTATCTACTTTCCTTTCCTCTTCATTTGTTTGGATTTGGGGGTTTTTGTTTGTTGGTTTTTGAGGTTTGGTTTGGGGTTTTTGTTTTGCTTTATTCTATCTTCAGTACAAATTGAAAGCACAATCTGGCTTTTACAATCCAGAGAGAACAAAGTAAATACACTGAGTGGCTACTATAAGTCACTTTTCCTTTTGTACAGTTATTTTGTGTGTCAAAGGCTGCTACCTAACTGAAAGGTCAGGCGGTCCCTCCTTTCAGCTACCACGGTGCCTCTTCAGTACCTTCTTCTCCAAGTATTCATGAGACCTTAAGCACTGTTGCTTAGATGCCTGTGCTTGAGCTTAGGAGTCACTCCCTTCCATCATCCGGAGTTTTTAGTGTTTTTAGTGAAATGTATGAGTTGACGTTATCTGTGGGTCCTTCTGTGAAATTGTCCTTGCCTACCTAACCCAAATTCTTTCTGATGCTATAGGCAGTCTTTAAGTAAAGATACTTGCATGGTATAGGCTCCTGTTCTGAACCACCTTAGCAACTGGGCTAGTTTGCTGAATTCTAGCTGTATTTTTTTTTTTTAAATAAATAATTCTACTCTGCCTTTTCTTAGGAAGCCTAAAAGGAATTTTTTTTGAGGAGGAGGGTTAAGAAGATAAACATGCTTTTAAAATTCCTGTTTATACTATAGAGGCCTGAAAACTTAGCCTTTAGAAATGGTAGGAGAGCAGTACAAGTTATCTGTAATTTTTCAGGAAGTGAATTTAACTAATCAAAAAAACGTTCAAAGTATTGAAAATGGCTTTTATCCTGAACAGGGATGAAAATTCTATTTACAGGTGTGAAATCCCCTCATCTCTTAGAACTGGAAAGCTTTGAGAGCAGCGGTCATCAAAGCTTTGAGAGCAGTGCCATCCTGGCAGGGCTGGCAGCCGGGTGGCCGGTGCTCTGAGGGGAGCCAGACAGAAAACCGGTGGGGAAAGGACACATTTTGCTGTCAACCATCCCACCCCCCCACCCCCGCCCTTGAAAGCTGAGCAAGATGTACAGAATCCTGCAGACACCCTCTGCTCTACCACCTGAGCAGAGCCAGTGTTTTCAGACATGCACAGAAAAATCTTCTGTCAGCTCTGAAGGTAACCCTTGGTGCTTAGAGTGGGTGAAATTTAAATCCTAAATTAAGGATTAGCGATGGGAAGGTAGGAGTTATGTGATTGTTCGTTTTGTACAACTTGTCGGTTAAATCTGTTATCCAAGAAGCAACTGTCTGAATAAGTTGCAGGGTTTATTTCCGCTGCTGCTGCTGTTTTTTTTAAAAGATTGCTTTCTGGGTAGGTATTTTAGTTTGTCTTGTACAGCTTATATTTTAAATAATAGAGATACCAAGTTCCTTTCATAATACCTGACGATAGTTTCTCTGTTGCACAAATTAATTAAGCAGCAATCAGCTTGCTCTTTTATTCCTTTACCTGAGTCTTTAGAGTGCATTTGTGTAATTTGCACTCTTCTATAACAACGAAAACGATCATGGATACCAGAATACATAACCAAATATTTTTTTATCAAGCAGTAAGGTAGAGTGCTAACATTATACAACATTACATTGTAGATCATTTGTTTCCTGATGGTGACGGTGCAGTCTCATGAGATGAGGTGATAACATTATGCTAATCTCTATGGCGAGAGATTTGTCACGGGGCGAGAGCAGCGTGGCTACAGGGTTCCTATAGGAAGATGAACCTGAGCTCAGCAGAGGAGCGACTCCTCTGCCTCCTGCCCTCTCCCTTCCCTCTGCAGAACAAAAGGATACCCAGCAACTGGGTGCAAGCGGAAAACAATGGGATTCCTTGAACGTGCTTTGCAGTTTTTATATATAGGTGGAGGGCAGTGGCTTAGTGCTGACTGAACAGAGCGCACACCGTATCGTCTGGCTTATTCCCTGAAGGGATTTCCGAAATCCTTTCAAAATCTACCCACCCTTACAAAGAGATGTGCAATTGTGTGTTCTTTCTCATACAACTACTAATTTGCATGTATAAGTAACATTGTGCGGATTCTGGGAGTGAGAAACACAAATTTGTAGAAGTAAACGGGGGGTGGTGTTGCAGTTCAGATGCTTTCAGGTTAGGTTTAAACCACATTTATCTTCCATGTGGAAGTGCTGGGATGGGGAACCACCACCAAAACTCACACAGTGCAGGGGAGAGGGGAACCTGTCCGGCTCCCCTCAGCAGGAACTGGCTGATCTTTTAAGCTTGTCAGAGGGCTGCTGTTCATGTCTTGTAAAATGCCGTCTGTGCTGCTGGTCTGACCCTTAACCAGCCATGTGCAGTGAGCTGCTGTTCCTGAATGTGTTCGGCAGTGCCATTTTTAACAGTTTAATTGGAGTGAACTCTCTTCCCCATTGAAATATCACTAAGTTGAAGAAAGGTGCTTGAATTTTGTGAAAAACTGTACAAGGTAATTTAATTTTTGACACTGGGATTGGAGCATGAACTGAATTGCCAGCAAGAGACTACTGAAGTTGGAGCAAGGGCCACAAAGATGAGTAAGGGACTGGAGCACCTCTCATGTGAGGAGAGGTTGCAAGAGATGGGACTATTCAGAGAAGGCTCAGGTCTCATCAGTGTGTATAAATACCTGGCAGGAGGGAATGAAGAAGAAACAGCTAGGCTCTTCTCAGTGTGCCCACTGATGGGAAAAGAGGCAGCAGCACCAGGTAAAACACATGAAACTTCATTTGAATGCGAGAAAACTCTTCGTGTTTTTTACTGTGAGGGTGGTCAAAGATTGGAGCGGGATGCCCGAAGAAGTTGTGAAGACTGCTTCTGTGGAGATGCTGAAACCTAGCTGGACATGGTCTTGAGCAACCTGCTCCAGCTGACCCTGCTTGAGCAGAGGCATAGGATCAGAAGCTCCCAGGAGAAGGGAGGTTCCTTCCAACTTAAACAGTTCTGCAAAAGTTTTGTTGTTTTGTTCCCTGCGCTAGATTAACTTACTAGTTACACAGATCAGCTTCAGTTGTCTCCATATCTGATAGGTTATACTGCAGCCTTCGTTGCCATATGAATATGAAGTGTTCCTAAACCATTTGCCTTTTTTCCTCTCTTCTTTCTAGGTTCTGGGAACGCCTACAAGGGAGCAAATTAGAGAAATGAATCCAAACTATACCGAATTCAAATTCCCTCAGATTAAGGCACATCCATGGACTAAGGTGAGTCTGTATGAACTGAATAATAAAGACATGGGCTGAAAGTAAAAATTCAGAGTTCAGTTTGTTCAGTGGCTTGGTGGCTTTCAGTCTAAATGGGGTGCCTTTAAGCTGGGGACCTGGTAACTCTTGGTGTAGATAAGAAGAAGGTATGGAAGCATTGTGCACTATAATGTCTGGGGGGCTTTGAGGTTGCCTACAGGTTTGCTGGTTTTTTTTGGTGTGTGTGTGTGTGTATTTGGTTTTTTAACAATGGGGGGTGTACGTGTGTGTTTATATCAGGTTGCTATACGTCTAAATCCTGTCATACTATAAACTGAGATGCCCAAGTCACCTACAAATGGGAAATGTTCTGGTGATAACATGTGATGCTTTTTTTGTGATGCTGTTACGTAATATGATGAGGGCTGGCAGTCACTTTCTTAGCTGGTTCTCTGATAGATCTTGTTATGTTTGTACTCCTATAGGCGTGCTGTTGTGGGGGGTTGTTTTTTCTTGGGGTTACTTCTTAAGACTTCTTGTTATCTGTCTTTCACAAGGAGATACTATTGCAGTGCATGCAGACAGTATTATAATGTCCGTGGTCAAAGAGGAAACCACTAGCATTGAAACAAATACATTGCCATGCAATTAAGGTGTCTTCCACATATCAAGGAATGATGAATTTGTGACTTGGGGCATGGTAACAATTAATCTTTTAATGAGCCTCTTGGATGTGGAATAAGTTAAATATTTGAGTTTTAAGAAATTGAAACTTAGGTAGTTAAGATTTTCGTTTTGCTGCTTGAGAAATGTCTGATAGTCACAGTATATTCTCACCATGTCTTGATGGTTCAGGTGTCCTTCTACTAAGGAAGTAGTGGGTATGGGTGGAAGGCTTGCGTTTCTAGCTGAGCACATGTTCAGGTCAGACTCTTCTGGACAAAATGCTTTGTGGTAGTAGAAAGTCTGGATAAACTAATTAGAGCTAATTGATAGCACGCCACGTACCTGACAGGTACATGCCAGGCCAGGTACTGCAAGTCACTATTTTTGTGATGCTCTCCAGTGAGTTACGTACCACTTCAATTCTCCTTTTCCCCAGTAATCCCTGGTTTGCATCTGTGTATCAGAGTTTCTTTCTGCATGTTGGTTAAGTGATTTGTAATTATATGAGAGGTCAGTAAATCCAATGAGGCTTTTTAATACCTTATGTTAACAGGGGGAAAAATTATGGCAATTAAGTCCCTGAGAGTGGTCTCTTAGTTTTGAATTGCATTATGGTACACATCACAAGAATAAGTCCAAAAGCCTTATAGCACTGAATATTAGGGTCACACCTGAATTCCTGCAGTGAAGGTGTTTGGATTGGGGGGGTTAAATTAATATGCAGTGTAGTAGGAATGCCAGTAGGAGAGGTGTACCATAGGACACAGAGTTAAGCATCTAAGCTAGCTATGCAACTTACCTTGTGCCTGAATAGTCTTAAGAGTGTGCACTTGATAGCCTGTTAGACCACAACAGAGATCTTTTGTCAAATGGAAGCTTCAAGAAAAAACTGAGACTTCCTTCTATTTATATGAATGGGTTTTCGCTCGTTCTAAAGGATCACAAGTGAAACTAAGTCAGTTACAGAGAATTGAGCGGAGCTTGCCAGAAAATCGAATCTGCATTCTCCATTAGAGCACAATTAGTTTTGGAGAGCTGTGCTTGCAACGTAGCTTCTCATTCTCAAGCCATTCTGCACACAACTCTTCCTGACATCAGCTGGGTGTAGAACAGCATTTAAACCAGTTTATTACAAGTGGGTTACGTGATGCTTCACTTATGAGATCTGTACTTTTATTAAACAAATGCTGTATTAGCAAAAGGGATTATCCAGCATGGCGTTGATAATGATGCTCATCCTCTCAGTGTATTGTGTCTAAAGATCCTTTCACCATTTTGGACATGTCGAGCAGTGAAAGATTTAAGTAGTAGCAGCATTATGTAGAATTGATCTTCCTTGCCCAGCTGATTGATATAATACCTGATGGCACATCAGTGGGCATGTGCATCCTCTTGGAGCTTCTGTATCTTAGAGTTGAAAAGCATGGGAGAAAAAGCACCCCTGAATTCTGGCTGTTTAATGAGCAGAAAAGGAATGACTGAAGAAGTGGAAGCGGAAATGTTTTTTTGCTACAACTGTGTCTGTAACCAGAGGGTTAACAGTTGCCAGCGGGACTTGAACTTTGAAGTTTCAGCCTCAAAAGTACAAACCTTTGCCATCTAAGCTAAAGAATTATGAAGGTTTCAGTAGCTAGAAGGTTGTTATTTTTGTGGACTAGCTGTGACCAGAGGGCTCAGCAGACAGAAGTTAAGGGGTTTTTGTGTGGCAGAACTTGCAGGCAGCTTGTTTTCAGCACGTTTGAGAGAAAATTGCCGAGAACGTGGTTACCCCCTGTTAGAAGGGCATTCTCCTTGTTGCTTTGTGTTGTTCAATACGACAAAGGTATTTTTCAAAGTTGAGGGGTTTGTAGGCCCTACTTGGAGTTATTCATGCAGTGGAGACACCCAGTGAAGGTGCATGTTTAGCTGCTGGCTAGATGTTTAACCTCTTCTATGCAGTCTGGAACTGGTTGTATCCAGGCCAATAATCTATACAAAATAAGGTCCGTGATTCACTCTTGTTTTCAGGGAACTTTCTTGCTCTGCAGAAGCGTGTGTAGATGACAGTTAAGAATTTTCTTTGGAAGCTGCAGTACCTATAGGTTGCATCTGAAGTTCCGCGGTGCGGACTTCTGTTGAATGTACCTGGTTCTGGTCTGCTCTCTAGGTATTTTGGGCAGGCATAGATACATTATTTTCCTGCTCAGTATTGCTGTGGTGGTGTGATCTGCTACGTTTACTGTAACCTACTAGGTGAAAAAGAATAGTGGTTGGTGCTGTAGGTTCTGAAATAGGGTCTGGGTATTTTAAAGAACTGGAGAAATTGTTTGAGACTGAACAAGGATGAGTCCGTGAAGGAGTATTGTTTCCCACATTCATTCAATTTCAGGCTTAAATTGGAATTTTGGGCACAAGTTTTATGGAAATGGGAAGTCTGCCTTCATAGATGCACAATTTTGGGTAGAAATGGATTGGTATCATCCGAATACAGTATTGATATTCAATGTGATATAGTAATATGAAGAAAGCAATCTCAAACTAACAAGGGTGCCTCTTCATAGATTAGGTGAAAAGTCAAGTTAACACTAAAAATATTTTTCTTTGCTGCAACAGCAGTGCAAGTTCACAGTGCAAACTGTTCTCAGACTGGTTTTTCAATCTGGTGACGACTTGAGGTAGAAGTACTTTTGAAACTCAAGAGCTGGAGTCTCTTGTTGTAAAACATACAGAGACCTCCCTCTCCTCTCCGGATAGTTCTGTGCTGCCCAAGCATGTGTGTGTTTTTATACCAGTTACGTGCATGATGCAGAAGATGGGAGTTCAGTATGTCCCTGGCTAGCAAAAGAAGAGAGAATATGAACATTCTAGGAATCTCTCACAGTTCTTCCAACACAGGACTTCTTCTTCTCCTCTGGCACCCCACACCCACAACTCCAGCCCCAAAAAGAGGATTCTGGGATATTTTGGTTCTTTGGTTCTTTGGCAGGGGTCCTCTTCAAAATACCAGCATGTTTAATTTAGTAACGTTGTCTTTTCATCCAGACCTCCATTTGTTTTCACTTAGTGTAGAACGTTTTGTATTCATGGAGGTGCATTCTGCTGCTTATCTGCCTTGGTCTGTGAGTAAGTAGCACTGAGTTTTGTAAGAGAAGCAAGGTTTTGCAGGGGTGGGAACATCTTTGAGTGATGGAGTTGGAAAAAAATAGGTAGGCTTTTAGACACACAATCACATTTTCAGGTTTATCTTGGGTTGGAAAACCTGACCATTTTTTTCCAGCTGTTTCAGCTCATCAAATAAGTTACTACCCTTTCTGGTGGCTTTGCTGCTGCTGTTTTTACTAGGTCAGAACTTTCCTTCTGGGTCTTTAAGCCACCACAACTCCTTGAGCCACCTTTCTTCTTGGCAGTGCAGTCTGATCTCCGCTACTAATCTTTATACTTGTTTCTCTTCTTCTGACTAAGCTTTATCTATACTTTATAACTGTGTGACTGGAAACCCAAGAAGAAAATCCGAGACCAAGTGCCAGGTTGTACATCACAGGGCTGTTAAAGTTCAGCTTTGGCAATTGGCTTTCTCTGAAGCTTTTGGCCCTTTCGGAGGAGGGGGCAGGGACAGTGGGGTGGCTGATGAAAGGTCTGAGTGCATCCTTCATGAGCTTGTGTTAGGTAGGTGCTGCTTACCATGGGCTCGTTACAGCTGGCCTTTATCCTAGCATTACTCAAGTGCTACCTTCAGATCTCACAACCTTTGGGTTACGAAAAACAAAGACAGTGCTGTGATTATTTGCAGAAATATGGAAGATGTCAGTGTGTGAAGGCCCACCTCTCCCCTTACATCCAGCTAGTAAAGGATCTCATTTGAGTAAGATTGTAGTGTATGCAATATAATTATGTAGTTTAGGCCTCTTCTGCATGGGGGAGATGTCTCGTTTGTATTTCCCCCCCACCCCCACCCCCCAAAGTACTTCCACGTGTTTGCCAGTAATGGCAGTGTAATGAACTGAGTTATCTACTGAGCTACAAGCACGCCTGTGGTTCTTGATGGCAGAACGACACAACAGGTTATATCAGCAAAGGCTGTTTTCTTTAGTCAGATCAGAACCTCTGCCTTGTCTCCATTGTGTAGAGACAGAGCAGTTTCCACTGCAGGCAGCTCTTTAAAATGGTCAGTACATCTCTTTGGTGTGGTGTGGTTGCCTTTGTTTCTGCTGCTCTCAAGATACTTGCAAGGTTGTTCACACATGCAAGCACTTTTAACATAGTTGGTGAAACAAGTTTGAATGTACTCAAAAAGAATGGTTTCATTCACTCCCAGATCTATAGCTAGGTGGTGTGTGAATCATAATTTCCAAGTCCGTGTTGGGATGAAAAAAGACGGGAGTCATATGTTTAACAGTGGGAGAGAAAGAGGGAGACGCTGTCATGTCTACATTGATTTTGAGCCTCTCTGCCCTTCTGCAGTGCTCTCTTGTGGGTGAATACATGAGGACTTCTCTCTGCAGTACTTGCCATTAACAATAAAGTTGCAGCAGATTAGGGCAGGCTCCCTCTCGACTTCATAAATGCTTTCTTTTTTCTTTTTTTCCTTTTTTGTTACTTATACTCTTCAGCACACTCTTCTGTCTGTGTTTTCAAGGCAAACTATTATAGCAGAGGAAAACAGTATCAAAGATGAAACTTCAGGCTCAAGCTCATCCATTCTGGCACTTTTCCAAAGCAGCTGGCCACTCCTGGCTGCAGCTGAAGTTGTGCAGATCCACAGTTGGTTGTATTATAGAGCAGCTTTGAATATAGACGTTAGGATCCGCGTTTCTACCTGTATTATGAAATAATTACTGCTAATATTATAAAATACTTCACAAATATTTTAGTCTGAGTATTGTCTGTGTGTTTATTCTTTGTATATGTTTACCATACTAGTCACTTTACCTTGAATGTTGAGTTTTTCTGTGCTGGTAGCAGGCAGTCCTGTTGTCTTCCCCACGCTCTGTGACTGGGACGTGAAGAGTCTGGTCTCTCTCATTAGCATGTTTTTTCACCCTGCAGAATCAGTTTCATGTCTTCATCCTGGCCTACTCCTGCTCTCCTGGTTCTTGTCTGGTTTTTAAGCAGATTGTTTTGCTTGTAATGCTTCCAAAGTGACTGCTCATACTGTAGATTCAAGGAAGAATACCAAACAGTAAAATGGATAAATAGACAGCTCGTTTTGTCACTTCTAATTATAACTGATGGAAAAAGAAAGCAAAAATTCTCGTGTCAGAAATCTTGTAAGTGGACTTGCATTTGGATTAAAGCTGAAAATGCAAAGTCTTCTTTCTGAGACTGGGGTCTGATCTTTTGTAGAGCTACAAAGGTACAGTAGAGATGAGATGTTTCTTTGGGTGCGGTTTTGTAATCGGCACAAGTTCTCAGATTCATAGGTTCTCCACCTCCAACCTGCATATTCCTGACACCTCCCTTCTGCATTATTGTTTGTACGGTAGCAAAACCTCTTGAAGAACACCAGTGTCCAGGATTTGGATCACCTTTCTTACCTAGCTGACCATTCGGCCCTGACCACGAGTGTTGGGACAAGGGAACAGGGCAGACCTGCATGGCCAGGAGAAGGGCAGAACTGTCTTTTCCAGCATGAACTGGAGGTGATTTGTCCCGTTGTGAAACCATGCCCTGACCTCTTTCTGAAGAGTACAGTTCTGGTTTTCACTTGGTGTGTAATGACTTTTCAAGCAATGAGTGAAAACGGCTCTGCTGGAGACTAACTTAAATGAAAAAAACACAGGGTATTTTGCCAAGTTCATGTTTCCCAGCTTCTTTTGTAGGAGCAATGATTTTTTGACAGTGTAAATATCATATCTTCATCTAAAGCGTGAGAAAATAAGCCAGGTTTGTTGGGTGGTAAATTACCCTGCCTCTGCCCAATTTGTATGCAGTAAAGAAAGTACTGCTTAACAATAAATGAGTGAGCACTGATGTAACATTAAGACATGATTTGCATCAGTGCAACTATGGAAATCAAATGCTGAGTTTAATATGTCTTCTGCAATACACCATCTGTTTAGCCATCCCGTTGCCACACATCTGTCTAGGCCGCTTGTAGCGGCTGTCCCATTGAGGCTGAGAGCACTTCCAGAGGTAGATTTTGGGGGTTTCTCTCTGAGAAGAAGGGGAGCTGTTTTGTTCTGCTTAGCTTTGTTGCTTTCCTTTAGAGTTTGGCAGAAGCAGAGCACATGCACTGGTTAATAAATGCTAGCTCGTTCTGTCTCTGCCGGGTCCTCAGTGGAAGGAGCCCAGTAACAAGTGTGTGGTCTCAACAAGAAGTAGCTTTGGAGACAGGTTCCTGGTCCCGTTCCCAGTTCTGTGTTGGCTCATTTGTAAGCCACTTAACCCTTCTGTCTTGATTTCATTTCCCCCTATCTGTGTAAGTGCCATCTGACAGGGATTCTTGTCTAATAAGGCATTTATTGTTTCTGAGCCGCTTTTTAGAAAAGACACAGCAGGATTTAATCAGAGAAGGAAGTTGGGAGGCTTATATATACTTTGCAATAACTCCCAACACCAGCCTCTCTTGTGTACTTTTTTAACCTTCATTTGTATTGCGTGAGTTTTATGCACTTCAAAATAGCCAAGTGGTGTATTTCAGAAATCCCGCTCTGAAATTCTCAGGCCCTCGGTCCCAAGGGCAGAGCTTCAGACACAGCTTTGGGTTTCCTTGTGTCAGGTAGAGCTCAGTGCAGACGTTCCTGTCTTGCCTATGTCTCTTCCCTCTCCTTTTGTGTTTGGGAATGTGTCATGTTTATCATAAACCTTCTTCCGTTAAACTTGCGTGACCGAAATACAGCTTCACGTCGTGGAGTCGTGGTAATAGTCTTGTGTGATTGCATTTTTAAAAGGTTTATTTGAGGGTCCTGTCCGACATCTGATGAGTTTACTTGTAAACAGTACAAGCTTTTGGTTGAAGGGAGGAGCTCCCTCTCTTACCTAATGTTCATGTGCCATCAAAAATGTGCTTACAAACTGAAAGGAGATGTGCACAGACTGTCAGCCTGAATCAGTGGTGTGGGTGGTTCTTGGCAAAGCATATGAGTCTCTGAAAGCTGGTGAGGAAATTTTTAACCGTGGTGTCACAAACTTGATGCGTTAGCAACAGATGTCATTTTCATAAGCCTCTGCTCTCTTAGGGAGCACAGCATGCCAGCAGTATTCACAATCTGCATGCGAAACGCACAGTGGTTGATGGCATGAAATCATGTCTCATAATACACGCTGGCTAGAAGAGCACCTTGGTGTCACATTGTGAAGCTTTGGCTTTGGGGCTTAATTAGACCAAGACGACGGAGCTCCGTGTTGTGCATGGAAAGTCTGTTTGAAGAATGTCAATGAACTGAAAGTCAGAGCAACCATTCTGTTAAAACAATACTTAGTTCTTGCCCCATGTGGTTTTATTTGAGAGCTGAATGCTGATGTGTGTGAAGTGAAATAGGAGAATCCTGCGCTTTCCATCCCTTTTCTTTCGTCTGTCCATGCGTGCAAAAAAATAAAGTAAAATTCAGAAGGGGCATGAACTCCGCTACGCTGGTAGGAACAACTTCAAATTCGTAAAAGAAAACGTGACCACGCTGCTAGTGCACAAAGGCTTCATCTGAGCTGAAGTCGCTTGGGGATGAGAGCTGCCTAGTGCACCAGGGGGGTTTAAGCCTGGCAATTGTTTTTGAAACATTGAAGAAA
The DNA here is from genome assembly GCF_963210335.1 of Falco punctatus. Classification (NCBI taxonomy): domain Eukaryota; kingdom Metazoa; phylum Chordata; class Aves; order Falconiformes; family Falconidae; genus Falco; species Falco punctatus. The sequence goes on from NC_137585.1 coordinate 3,364,842, forward strand.
GTGGTAGTTCCAGAAAAATGAAAGGGGGGTAACATTAAAAAGTTTGCATTGATAGCAGCGTAACTTAGGAAGGAGAGAGGAGTGTGCCTGGCCTGGCTGCCTGGCTGTTACGGGCTGTCAGTATTCCAGCATCACCAGCATGCCTGAACAAAGAACTTGCGCTGGTCCCTCAGCTTTTTGGTGAGGTATAGATTGAAGGGGATGGGAAGGGGGATGGGGGGTGGGGTGGGGGTGGGGTGGGACAAAACCTGAAGAAAAGTACCAAAAGCTGTGGCTTTGGATGAGTCGGCATTTCCATTTGACATGATCATTCAGAGATTTTTGTAATTCATCCAAAAAGGAAAAAAAAAAAAAAAAAAAGCCCAACCAACCCAAACCAGCAACCTGGGTCTCAGCCTGAAATTCATTTGCTTTGCAGAAACAAGAGGTTTTGAGTTATGCAAGTGCAAATTTTCCTTAAAGATTATTGTATGTAAAGCCTTTTTTTTGCATTTGTTTATCTCCAAAACAGGTTCATTTTTTAAAATGAAAACTTGAGCCTTCGGTCCCTCCTGTGGACAAATAGCCTTACACAAGGTCTTGTTTCATTTTAGAAAAATGAATTGCTGCGCCGGTGGGGTAGTATTTGATTGCTTTAAAAGTTCCTGTCAGTGTTTTATTTTTGTTTTTTGTTTGTGGACTTGCTGTGCCTTTTGCCCGGCCATATTTAGTCTGCATACTAAATGTTAGTCTGCCCAAACACTTTACTTTGTGCACTTAGCTTTTTTCCTTTTTTTTTCTTTCTCCTTTTTTCTTTCTTTTTTCTTTTTTTTTTCTTTTGCTTTCACCCAATGTATTTTAGACCAAGACAGACTTTGCTCCGATGGGCCGGATTTTAGTCCGTGCACTAAATTTTAGTCCGCAGACTAAAAAATAATCCGCGGATTATTTACTAAATCAATTCCCTCACTGAGAACTACAGAGACCTTCAACTCCTGCCGAGTCCTACGCGCGAGGGGCTTCACGGCTCACCAGTCCCGCTGTCTGTCCGTCCTCCCACCCCTTCCCACCACGGAGTGCCGGCCCGGCATCGCCTTGGCATCGGCACCCCGTGGCATGGAAGTGCTGGCGTTACCCACGGCCGGGGGCGGCAGCCGCTCCTGTAGTTCTCGGTGGGCGAATTGGACAGCTTTCCCGGTGGAACTGTGTTGAATGGGAAGAGCTAAAAGACCACAGGGGGGTTTGCTTTTATTTCTTAGGGCGTTATTCAAAAGGGAGGCGGGAGGGGACAAATTGAGGGGAAAAAAAAATAATTCTTAAGTAACGGGTGCGACGGGTATGAGGGGGAATAAACCCACAATAGAGAGAAATTCAGTCCATACCCGCACTCCTGAGGTGGTACGTCCAGTTCCTGAAGGATCCTAAAGAGATAACGCCAGCAAACAAAATCCAGTGGTGGGGGAAGTCAATCCAAAATGGAGAATAATCCGCGGCGGCCTGAGGCACTCGTAGCTCACACAAATTAAAAGCATCCAAATTCAAAGTACAGATCTCGACTTTTACTTTCTCTTCAGCACAAATTACAAATCGCTAGGGGTTTGGTTTTTTGGAAAAAAAAAAAAGAAAAAAAAAAAAACAACAACCAAACAAAATCCCCCAAAAGTTTACATTGCACCTGTGGGACAGATTTACAAGTGGGATGCACCTTTGGGGACAAACTGATCTGGCCCCGTTGTCTGTGGATGTTTCTATCCAGGACCGAGGACTGAAAGATCTTTATGATGGGAATTTCAATTACCTTTTTAGTTCGAGTTAGAGTTTTGATTTCGATTTTTTTTATTTTTTTTAGTAAATGCACTGGCATTGGAACATAAATTTAATACAGAAATGTTTCTATACTATGCCTCACCATTGCACAATCGATTTTTTTGGCATACACTGTGGTGAAGTTGGACTTGCTGCTATGGAGACTGATGTTTAAAGTTTCTAATTGTATAAACATTTTCTATGTCCCCCACACCATGGTTTTCTTATAATATTGGCTATATTTTTCCTTGCTGGACTATTCTCTTTTGGATTGACTCCCCCTGTTTGGATTATTTCACTGCATTATCATCTTTAGGACTCGTCAGGAACAGGACATTTCACCTCAGGAGTACGGGTATGTACTTAAACATTTTTTCAAATTACTAGGCCTAGCCTTGGGAAAAAAAAATAAAAATGCTAGAAGTGGAGTATTTTGAGTTCAGACCACATCCTTGAGGCAGCAGCCAGGCAAATCAGTGTAACAGAAGGTAATGGAGATGGGCACAGACCTGTAACTCACTTCATGTGTTAGTCATCACTTGTTGCAGGGAGAGGCCGTGTGAGGTCTTCTGGTTTTTTTGATTATTCCCCCTCCCCTTCCTGGTTTGATGCAGTTAGGGCAGACCTTGGGAACTGCCTGCCCCCGGTGACCGATTCTGGATGGAAGGCAGGCTGAGTTTGCACCAGGGCTTAGGACACAGGTGTTAGGGTCACACTGACTTGAAGATGAGGAGTACTCCTTTTACAGAAGGAGATCTGCTCAAGACAAGGGCTTGTTGTCTTTGCCTTAAGGAAAAAAAAAGTCTTTTCTTTTTCATATCTGTATAGTAGCCGATACGTGAGCTGTCCTGAGGGAAAACCACAGCTAAGAGTGAAGTACTTTAATTCCAGCTGTGGTAAATCAAGCCTGTTAAAACATCAGCGTGAAGGTGCATGAGGGAGGCTTCAGTAGTTTTACTTCATGTTAAATACCAAGCGACTTCATTTCTGTGGATTTACCTCAAGACATACTCATTTATGCTACTTAGCATGGGGTAAAAAAAAAATTTAAAGACACTTTTTTCTTTTTTCTTCCTTCCCCCCCCCCCCCCCAGTTGGAGACAGTCTTATATTTTGTTCAGGCTGTGCCGTGGGAGCGACACTTGCATCCCCTGTGGTCAGCGAGCCAAGCGCTGCCGGCAGCAGGCACACAGCCCCTCCGCATGACCGTGCGTTCATGGCACGACGGTCAGCACAAGTTCTCTGCCAGCAGCATTAAGCTAAAGCCTTTCTTTTGTCATCATAGGGCTCGTACGAAAACGTTTTCTGTTTTGCAATAACCTAGTAGTAGAAAAAAATCCTCCTCTGTCGGTACCTGGCTCTTCGACTCCCCGAGTGAGGATTCCCTGCCATGCAAGTTAGGGCAGCACGCACCGCAGCAAAACTAGGTGCTGCCGAGCCAGCTGGGCACCAAGGGGCAACGTTTAGTCCCCAGAGAACTTAGCGTTTGTGTGTGATCCTCATTCAAGAGAGCATATATGTCTTTGGTTTAAAACTTACTTAAGGAGTGCCTGTGCAAGTTCCTCATCTGTGATGAATTAACATGTCATGCACTGGGTTTTTTTGGGGGGTGTGTTATTTTTTTCTGCTCCTTGGTGCTGTGTGGCTTGGGTTCACCTGCACTGGTGCAAAAGCATTTTGGATGAGCTCAGTTTTTACCACAAATGCTGGCATCAGAACTTCACACTTGCACCCCCCCACTCCCTTTTCCCCAGCCTGCCTGTCACGCACAGCGTAGGGAGAGCAGAGTGCTTGAGGAGGCCACCCGGGTCACGTACATGATTAACTCATATTTTGCTTTTGACGTAAAGAGAAAGGAGGATGGGGGTGTGATTAGTGGTGGGTAGAACAGTTCTTAGAGGTTTAAAACAAAGCTGCAGTGAAGAACTTCTTGTAATCACTCAAGGTAAAAAAAATCAGTTAGAGTGAAATAGTTGGTTCTCTTGACACAGTTTTCAGCTGTCCTTACAAATACCAAATGTGCAGGAATTATCCCAATAAACTTACGAGAATGACTTGCCAGAATAAGGTCACAGAAGGAGTAACTTGCAAATTAGAGTTAGGCATTTCCTGCACCCCACCCGCGCTTTCCTTGTTGTTCTCCAAAGTTGAACAGCAGCCTCCATAGCAACAATCTGACCTGCCTGCCTGCAAAAGTCCGTGTTAGTGAGACTTGGTTCACTAGGCAAAGAAAAACCAACCCAAACCCATAGTGGGGCCTTATTCAGTTTTTACATCCAGTGAATCCTGCTCATTTGAACCTTCCTCCCCACCTTCACTCCACCCCATGTGCATGGCTGGTAGCACCTGTGTGTTTATCATGATTTTTGAATGAGTATCCCCTTCATTCTTAAAGTTGTTTTTCTGAGTGCGCTCTCATGAAGTCTCTTGCTGGCATTGCACCTTCACTGTAGTGCAAGGCGTTGCAATTAACCCTTTCTCAACCCCAGGAACTGGATTTTCCCATACTTACTTGGAGGACTTTGATTAGCACAAACCACAAGTTTGTTCCAGCTTGTTGGGCAACGAGAGGTTTAATTGCTCTGACTTGCTTCTGGTTGGCAAAGGAAAGAAACATACCCAGACAACCTGTTTCTCCTTGCTTGTTGTTTTGGTTTTATTTTTAGGTCTTCCGGCCCCGCACTCCACCAGAAGCAATTGCGCTATGTAGCCGTCTGTTGGAGTACACCCCCACTGCCCGCCTGACTCCCCTGGAGGCCTGTGCGCACTCTTTCTTCGATGAACTACGGGACCCAAATGTCAAGTTACCAAATGGGCGAGAGAAACCTGCACTCTTCAATTTCACCACTCAAGGTAGCCTGTGAGCATTGAAAGATCCCTTCTTTCGGGAGAAGCACTGGGATAAATGTTGGTTGTAATGCAGATGTCGCTCCCTAAGAAGTTAAAATCTGCGAGCAGGACTAAGGGTATTAAGCAGTTGTATATCCAGCCGTCTGTTTCAAAAAGAGAGGAAAGGAACTTGGAGAAATGGGTTATAGAGTTTTCAGATGCCTGGTGCCTTTGATTCAAATTTTGTGCAGGGTGGTTACTATTGGATTGCATCAAGGTTTGCTTTTGCAGTTCAGTGTCTGCAGCCGAGCTGATGGTTTTGTGTGAAATAGCAGTCAGCGGATATCAGTGGAGATTAGGTTATCATTTGGATATTAGTGGAGATTAGGTTATCATTTGGAGATGATCCTGCTCCTTCATACGTGAAACTTCATACCATAGCAAGGAGTAATGTGTATTAGGTTTGGCAGGACAGGTTGTAGTGTTGCTGCGTCCATTTTGGGTCTGGATGCGAGATAAATACAGAGGCTTCAGTGTCCAGATTTTATCTGCTGTACAGTTCATCTGGCATTACATTGACTCGGTCATTTAGAAACTGTAAAAATGATGGACAACTAACTTTATTTGAAGCCAGACTGATATCAAATTTTAAAACCATTTATGTGGGTTTTTTCCACAGAAGTCAGAAATGTAAAACTGATATCCCCCCTAGAACAGTTTTGCCTGCCAAGACAGAGAATGTGAGAACTATGGCATACAAATATGCTATTAATTAATTTTGGAGCACTTCTTAAAGTTATTAGCTGCCAACTCTCACCCTTGGAGCAAGAATAGATCTGTGTGCCTTTTCTGTTTGAAAGTCTAAAACACCTTTTGGCTCAGTTAGCATCGATGTAATTTTTCAGACGCTTCAGTGTATGCAATGCCTGTCTGCCAAAATGTGAAACAGAGCCCTCTCCTTCAACATGTGGAGCCCTTACATTTAAGAAAAAAAAAAGAAAAAAAAAAAAAAGGGGTAAGGGGGAGAGGGCCAAAAAGCTTTATGTCTGTACAAAGTGATATTTTAAGCTGCCTGGAAATAAACTTCTGACTCGCTTTGAATAGCTGCATTGCAGAAGGTAAATATATTAAATATACTAAAATATTTCCAAAGCATGAATACCTTAAACTGTTCAAGACAATAGTTTGTGCTTCCAGGTCACTGTCCTCTGTGCTGATTTCTGCATCTATTGTTATGAAATTAGTACTTACGTTACAAGTCCTATTTACAGGTTACAATACTCCTGAATTGCCTTTTCTTCCCACTCTAAGGCCATCTTCAGCAGCTAAGATAATTTTGATCCCAGTATCTTGATACAGCTTCACCCCTGTTTTTGAAAGTATTTCTTATTGTTTCTTAATGATGTTAAAGTTGGGCTTATCATGAAAACAAGGATTTTAAAAAGGGTTGGAAAGCTCTATAGCGAGTCTTTTTTAAAAATCCTTAGGGGAAAAAATAACTATGTATTGGGAATGTGTCCCTGGTGTGGCAGTGTGGAAACTGCTGGGTAAGCTACCCAAATGCTCAAGCAAATTTAAAGCTCCTCTTTTGCCATGCTGAGGAGCTGATGTGCTCTCCCCTTGCACAGTGACTCATGGGAATGGCAAGAGAAATCAGTTCCAGTGGAGCAATTTCCTTAAGATTCAAAAAATCAGGTTTCTCTCACTGGCAGGTGCCAGTTTCACCATCTGAAAAGGGAAGGCAGGACAGAGGTTGGTTGCTAACGCATTTCCAAATAAGCTATGTTGCAGATGACCAGCCAAATTAAAAAAAAAAATAAACAACCAGAGTTTTTTAAAATAAATTAATCTATTGCTTACCATGGTGATTTTAAGACCTTTGTGATTAATAAATGTGCAGCAGTGAGTTTTGTATAGCAGCAGTCCTGATTGCAACCTCAACATACACCAGAAGCTTTTGCTCCTCCTGTGACCGCTGTGTGGTCCTCACGCTCTGGCCAGACTGTGCAAGGTCCTGTCAGATGGGCTCGTCCAGAGCAGAACTCCCACCTGGGAAATAATCAGGTCATTGGAAATCAGATGATGACTCATGTTACATCATCTGTGGTAATTTAAAAAGTAATGAAAGACATCTTTTTGTTTTGAATGGGATTTGTTTTCAGCAGACAATATTAGGTTTTAGAAGTGTTTCATTTGGCTATATCCAGTTGCCTGAAACCCATAAAGTAGGAGGTTGCTGCAGAAGGCTTGAAGGCAAAACTGTTAGAAATAACAATGTAAATCTGACCATTAGTGCATTGGATTGATTTTCAGGAAGAACCTAAGCGTCATACTGAATCTGCTGATCTGGGCACTGATGCTGCTCAGATAGACTAGGAAAAAAAAGCAGTGAGGGTACATGGAAGATAAAGGTCGTGGCCTTTGGCTGCCAGCAGTAGTTGTGGGGCATGTAGGTGCCTACTGGATTGTAGAGATGAGGTCTGTTGAAGAGGTTTGTCTGGTCATTCTTAATGCCTTGCCTGTAGGTTTCTCTTAGTTTTCAAAGAGATGTTATATGCTAACTGGGGTTTGAAAAAATTATTTTGGCCAAGGAGGTATCCACTAGCCGTAGAGCTGCAGTTCAGTGGCTGTCAGATCTGCAAGACCCGCAATTTTTCTTTCAGAAGTGGAATTTTCAAACAATCTGTGAAATGACGAGTGTTTCCTGAGCTTCTTGTAACATGTTGGTGATTGTGCTGAGTCACAAACGTTACTGTCACTCCGTGTTGGCCATTAAAGACGGCAAAATTCTTCTGTGATTCAGCGCTTAGCAATGGTTATCATGCTTCTGGTGACAAATTGCTTTTTTTGCTAAAGTGTGGGTGGTTTTGTTTCACTTTTTTAAATGACCCTGGCTTGTGACCTTTAAAAAAAAGACTTTTATATATATATATATATATATATATATATATATATATATATATATACGCACACACACACATATAAACCCTTCATTTCTAACCAGACTGTTGCAATGTGACCAGAAATTCTGAGTGCCATCTAGCTTTTTTAGGCAGAGTATTCCTGCTCAGGGCATGTGGAGGGGGGAAGAAAGAAAAATTATGAAACTTGTGCTGCTTCCAGCACTCCTCTAGGTTGAGGAGAAACTGCTGGAATAACTTGGGTTAAGTGAGGTAAGTTTCCATGACAAAGCAGACATGATACAAGACTAATTTTTCCAGGGGATTCTGGTAGTGTTGATATATCAAATGTCGTGATAGTGAAAAAGGGCACTGCACTGTTTCCCAGCATCAAGCATTTTCTTGTGTTTGGGGAATGAAAATGATCTGGTGTTCTAGGAAAACTGGAAATTTTCATTCCTGCTCCTTATTGGAGATGTCAGCTGGCTGCACATGGCATGATTGGATCAGGAGGAAGCCAGAGATGTTTTCCCAGCTAATGTGAATGGGTGTTGGATCTCATAAATGAATTGAAATGGCTGCTCTGTTCACATCATGGTATTGAAAACTTTGTCTGGATTGCCTTGATCACAACACCTTCTTGCTTGTAATTAACGCAACCTTGAATTGCAAGTTTGATTTAGATTATAGTTCAATAGCTTGTCCAAATGCTGTGTTGGAAACCCCTGAGAGCAGAGGTTCTCAATGCTTTGTAGACTGCAGATACCACAAGGTCAGGCTTTTTCTTTGGTATTGGCATGTCCCATCCTTGCAGATGGGATAGCTGCAAAAATACAGTAGAGCAAAAACTCAACAAGTTCTCAGGCAAAGCTGCTATTAAACTCCAGCCAAAAAGAGTTCAATGTACTTAAGTTATTTGTCATCTGAATTGACCTGCTCCTCTAAGCGAAGCGGCAAAGCTGAATTTAAGAAATTTTGTACCAAGAAAGGTAATGTGGGGTTCGAGAAGAACGGAATAAGATCAGTCGTGTAGTCTCTATGCAGGTTCTTTAGGGTAGCTTCAGAGAAATGATTGCACTTGCCTTAAAAACAACAAAACCTCGTATACTTGCCAGAACTGGTGCTGCAAAAGGAGGTGTTCTGATGGCATTAGGTGAACTTACGAGAGGAATGAGAATGGGGTCGAAGTGCCGTTGCAAGGGTGGTGTTCTCCCGGATCAGCTGGTTCTTTGGCCACAGCAGTGCGGGCAGGCTGGAGCTGCATCCTCAGGGCCCTGCTCGGTGCCGGGAGCCAGCAGATGTCATTTGGTTTCCTTGATATTTTAGCCCCGCTTTTGTTGGGGTCGCAGCCCCATACTGCTCCCAGTGATGAGCAGAAAATAATACGGGGATGATAAAAACTTTCAAAAAAGCAAGGTAAACAGCAGATTTCCAGTAATAACAGATTTGAGCAGGAGCTCTAGAAAAAATACTGAAGTAGCAACATTTTCAAGCACAGAGCAGCTAATACCCAAAACAGTATTTTAAAGTACAGGTTTATCACCAGTATTCAGCTTTGACACTTGAGGATTCATGTTTCTTCGGTTTATTTTTCCACTTAAAATGGAAATCTATGAACTTTGGATAATATTATGAATATATGAATTCTGAATTATTCCTACATGAATTTGAGGATTAGTATTTGTACAAGTGCTGTGAGTTTTGAGGCTTTCTAGAAGGACTGGCTAGGTCCGCTTAGACCCGAATGGAGTGTTACAGGATAGACTGGGGGGGCTGCAGGTAACGTAGCAAGTTTGGTTTGGTTCTAGACTGGAGTTTGTGTTCATAAGTGCTGAAACGCGGTCTCAAATGGTGTCATGAGAGGCTTGTAAGCAGGTGAGAGTCTGCTGCATCTTGCACTCCCAGCCATAAAGAAACTTAATGTAACTTAATGGAGAAAAAAAAAAATCAAGTAGACTACTGATCCCTTCTAGCCTTAGAGTTAAAGCTTGTGTTAAAGAAAAGCAATAGGCTCTTAGAAATGAGCCCAGATCATTTAAGATTGGGTACAAAACGCCCTTGCTGAACCTATGGCGTGCTTTGGATGGGTTTCTGTACAGCCCTTGCTATCTGGAGGTCTTACGTAAAAAGCTGTCTATTCTCATTTCTTCCCCAGATGACCTCCTGAAGCTCCCAAAGTCATCACTCTCCTTCCGTGAGGTGACTGTTCGCATCCTTTTCACTGAATGTTGCTTCCTCAAGAGACAGCCAGCCGCTCCTGTTTCTGAAACAAACAGGACCTGTCTTGTCTCAGCTCAGTCCCACCTTCTGTGAGGCAGTAGATTCTCTTGAAAGGGTGCCAGGAGATTGTCATTCGTTGGCAATGTGTTGCCCTTAATCCTCCCACAGTTGTGGCTGCAAGATGCCTATTTCTCATTCTGATACACATTGAAGCTATATTAGATCTGGAGCCTAAAAGACATGACTATTTTTTCCTCCGTTAATGTCTTCAGAAAGAACGGTTGCATCATTTTGTTGTCCATTTAAATTGCCCAGCAGACCAATTCCCTTTGCCTTTCCCTGTGCGTTTAAAGGAGATGTCACCTCTTCTTGGCCTCGCTCAAGGAGAGTGCTGTGAGAGATTGGTCTTGGGTTCTTGGGTCCATGGGAAAGTGATGCTTGAGTGAGCCAAAGAACCAGATCCCTAAAACTCATGGAGCAACTGTTGGAGCTGCTTGCTTGCTGAAGCAGTGCCTGAAGCAGCACCACTGTGATCAGCCTTCTCCTTGAGACTGATTGCAAGTGGGTATGTGAAGGGGATCCTTCCAGTGCTCCGAAGGAAACGGTTACCGGGCTGTGATAAGGAACAGGCTTGGCTGGTTCTTTGCTAACTCCCAAGCTGCTCTCTTTCTCTAGGAAATAATAATTCCCCTGCACCAGTACGTTAGTTCTGACAGTCTTGCTTTGGAGGCTGCCTTGCCGAATATCACCGTGGTTTCCTCTTGCTGGTTGGCAAAGAAGAAAATGTAAAGCAACCTTTAGCTGTAAGGGCATGCGTGTCACCCAAGGTTGCTGTTATGGGGGGGGAATCCAAGGAGCTGAACCTGCATGTGGGGCTCTTCATGGATGATGAGCTAACTCTGTTTGTTCTACCTCCCCTCCAGAACTGTCAAGTAACCCATCTCTGGCTTCGATCCTCATCCCTGCTCATGCCCGGAACCAAGCAGCTGCTTCAACCCCTACAAATGCTACAGCGGCCTCAGGTGAGAACATGCAACTGCCTCCCTCCCCACCCTTGCTCCCCCTGCCCAGGCACCTTCCCTCAGCTAAAGCCCACGATGCTGCCTCGGCCCTTGGGGTAAGTGGGGGAGGAAGGGTTCATTCCAGCATCACCTGAAACTCGGTCTTGGCAGGTGGTCATTTGGGTGCCAGCTGTGGTCACCAGTGCAAATCCTAACCCAGAGGGCACTTGAACTCTGCATTTGACTGTTTAGTTTGTTGGTGCTTCTCACTCAGACTTCCACCATTAAAAAAAAAATAAATCATTATTGCATCTAGTTTTTAGCAAGCCTTGTGGTTTGGTTTGCACCAAATTTCTGCACTGTCAGCCAGTCTGAAATTGATGCTGACTTGGAGCATGAGTTTGTGATGCCTGGGAAGAGAGGAAGCGGCTGGCTTGGTGCACGTGGCCTCTGTGGAGCGTGGATGGAAAGGATTTTTTCCTCCAAGGCTTTAGCACTTAAAAGTTTCGTTAGGGCGTTCAGTCAGCGTGCTCACTGCCTCATCTCAGTAGTTGTAGTTGCTTCTTACTGAGTTTGCTTGTGTTGTCTTTGGGCACAAGGCAGATGCTTTTGGGTTTTGGCCAGCACAGAGTGAATTTCTTTTTTGCCGTTCCCGCTCGCTCTCGAGTTTCTATCAGAAACCTTTTAAAAGCTTACTGTTGGCCTGCAACCCCTCCACGTTGCATTCTGTTTCCAATGAAAGCTTAAAAGCCTGGTCATATCAGTTGGGAGACTCCCAAAGAAAACCCGAGGTGCTGCAGGATGTGGCAGAGGTGACCGAGTACGTGGTGCTCTGCCCTGAGTCAGCCCTGAGTCAGCGCGCCAGCTGGCTGTCTCAGGGCTTGGGCGACCGAAGGCAAACCACAAAATGGGTGTGCTTCTATACATCTGCCTGCAAGTCAGCCCCACGTGACAAGGGCTGTGATCCCCTTTTGAGGTGCAGGACGCTTACTCCACGTAGGAGAGCTGTTAAGGGGAAGCCCAAATTAAAAAGGTGTTCTTGAAACGTGCAGGAAAGCATATCCAGGTTGACGTGCTGGACAGTTACCTGCTATCTGATGCGCTTGGTCCAGCCAGCGCTGTGTGGAAAGCGTTTTCGTACTTCAGGACAGATAGATGCACCCAAGGTTGAAAGATGAGGCTTCTCTCTGAAAATATAGTAGCAGTAGATAAAAGATAGAATCTGTACAATTTATCTGCTGTGAACTTAAGAGGAAGCAAAATTGCTATTTTCAGGTTTAGTATGTTTGTTTCATACACTTGGCAGTATTTTGCAAATAGTCATGTTTTCTGTTTCCCTTTTATGTGCATCTGTTGCTCAACGATGAGTGAAGGGAAAAAAAAGGAGATTAAGTAGTAAAAGTGATTGAAAAACTACAAAATGCAAACATGCTAAATTATTTTAAGCCCTGCTGAAAAACATTGTTTCACTTAATGTTGTTTTCAAGCCTTTTAAGGAGTTCTCTTTGCCAAGATACATCTTGAGAAATTAATGGGGTTAAGAAATCTGTTGTCGCCCAGCACTTCCCAAGAGTTCATGGAGGGGGAAATGCATTAGGCTGAGTCCTAAATGTGGAGTATTAAAAAAAAAAAAACCTAAAAAAAACCAAAAAACAAGAAAAAAAAAAGACAAAAAAACCCAACCCCACCTTCTTGATATCAACATTTTTAAACCTTCTGTTCGCAGGCACTGCACTGAGTTGGGATAGGACCTCTTATTCATAGTTCAGAAACCAAAAAAATGGCCTTGCAGCTTGGAAACAAATGGAGAAATTAAGTTCATTATTTGGCAACTTGCAGCTTTAGGTTTCTGCAGCACAGCTGGCTGGTAGTTTCTTACTCATGTGAGGTGCTTACAGCAGGCACTGGGTATCTCGTCAGAGCTGTGATTTTTAGGATTAGGCGCTGTATGAGGTTATGTTAATCTGTTGTGCTTTGCATGCTGACGTTACGCTTAGCCAGAAATGTTTGTAGAAGGGGTCCCTTCTGCTGAAGTAGCATGGGAACAGCGCTCCCACCTAACCCAGGGCATCCCGATAGGCAGGAGGCTTTTCTACAAAACGTTTGCTTGTGTGACGAAGCAGTACAGGTTCAGAAACTACTTTTGTGAGTGGTGGTGGTGGTGCAAGGAAACGGAGCTCTCAAGGCAATTCAAAGGGCAAAGCGAGTTAGGTGTAGCTGTAATTCACATCGTTAGTGTGTAACTTGTGGCTCCCTCTAGCAAGCAGAACTGACACGGAGGTTCAGTCGCCCGCTGTGAGGTCCAGCGTAGCTGCCTGCTCCGTAAGCTTGAGGCACAGGCGCGTGTACATCGAAACATGGTGTGCTCGTTCCTTGCTGTAGCTAATCCAGGTGGGTGGTGGTTACCTGCTTGCAGAGTCACTCCACTTTCCTAGCTGTCACGTTGGTACGCAGCCATGTCAGGTTGTTTGATAAGGTGTAAAGCGCTGCTCTTTATCGTGCACCAAGGCAAGGTCATAGTTAGAGAATAACTAGAAAAATTAGTTCTGCCTGAAGTCTAGGGAAGTTGTGTTTGTCAAGAGACTTGTGCTGACCAATATGACCCACATCTGCATTTTTAAAAGTTACTCAAAACAAGTAAATTTTTGTTAACTGATAGATTGACCATGGTGATTTCAACAGCTCAATGCAACAGTAATCCTGGGATCACGATCTTAAATGGAGGGGAATTATTGTAGGTAACTTGAGTGTTCAAAAAAGTATTTGTCGTAAATTTCATCTTCTCTTGAGATGTAAAGCTGGGCTCACTGTACTAGTGGAACCTGGCTTTGCAGTGGGACTGTGAAGCCTCGGTGCACCAGTGTTAGTAAATTCACCTAAACATTTATGAGAAATTTCCTGTGATGTTAGTGGCATGTCTAAAGCAAAGCAGAGGAAAAGGAAGACGTGAGTTACTGGCCTATGCTTGAAAAGTGCTAGCTTTCTGTGAATTATACTGGCCATTGATTGAAAATGCCGGTACAGTCTTATCTGGGTAGATCCTGACGTGATATAGCTGGAGGAGGGGGAGGGTGGTTTCATAGCAGCTACAGCATCTGAGAGGGGAGCACGCACACCAAGCTGAATGCGTACCTGCTTGTTGTGACGGCATGTTTCTCTTCCCGGATCAGCCAGCAGCAGCAGTTACCTCTGTTAGTCAGCATTAAGATGGGAAGAGCATAATGGCCATCTGCAGCGGAGTTGTGCCAGCAGGGATGCTGGGGTCGTCGTCTTAGGCATCCCGCTGCGTTGATCCCATGTAATCCCAAATGCGATGGTGTGCCTGAACTTACAGCAACAAAACAGATTAGAGCTGGTGTCACCTACCAGTGTGTGGCAGTTGAAAAAGACAACAGTGCTCCATAAAAAAAGATTTAGTGCATTTATGGTATTCCCACTGAAGGAATTTTGGAAAACTTTAATTCCTTAACCAGAAGAGGGGCAAGCAATTTGCTTAGGCGTCTGCAAGCTCAGCACAGGGATGTGTCCACGACAGGGAAGTAAAACTTGTGTGTTTCAGGCTCTGAGCCCTGGATTTCTACATCCGTAGGCAAGCACGATAGGGAAACTGGGCTTTTCTCCTTCCGCTTGGCTCCTCAGCTGTCCTGTGAGGACTCCCAGGCTGGTGGTAGTTTTGTGTCTGTATCCTCGCAGATGAGCAGCACGGTCCGTCAGCATTACAAATCCAGCCAGCTAATGCTGTCATTAGCGCTAATGGGCTTTCTCAGACTGAGCTGGCGTCTCTGTCTCTCCGAACTGTAGCCTCATCTTTCCTTTCCGGGAGGTTTCTAAGGAGTGTCACGCACCCTCCAAGAAAGCGGAGGCATTCCTCAGAGGGGAAAGCTGAACCGGAGGAGGTGCTCTACACTGATGAGAGATACTTTTTCCCTCTGGAAGGACTCTTGGAAGTGGCTGATGCTTAAACCCTAATGGGGTTTCTTTGCCCGCCCAGGCAGAGGTGTCAGGTGGGTGATGTAGGACAAAGAGGCCGCCCTGACCTCAAGCCGCAGCCTGCGAAGTCATCTCTGCCGCACCAGAAAGCTGCATGTCAGCTCCTGGCTCCCCGCTCCAGCAGGGCTTCCAGGGACCCAGGCCACGGCCTCACAAAGCACCACTTCCAGCAGCGTTGCCCAAGGCCTCGCTTTTCTTTCCAGGTGCCCAAATACTCGTTTCTCGCAGTGAGGAGGAGTAAATGAATGTCCGGAGACCCTCACGCTCCACTTGTGCTCTTTTCCTCACGCTCCAGCAAAGAGACGCTGGAACAAGCCCCTGTTTGTTCCCCAAACATCTTGTTGATGCAGAGTCAAAGAACTATCTGGAATGTCAATATAGCTCCATTATCTTGCAGGTTTGGAGCCAGTACAGCCTTGGGCAGGCTCTGCTCTCTGTCCCAGCCTGGGTGGACTCCTGTACGTTGTTGCGAAAAGCCCCATGCAGATGTCTTGGGCTGCGTCACCTGGTTTATTTCCTTTTTAACATGTGGTGCATATTACTTCTCAGGAACTCCCCCATTAGAGTGATGATAGAAAAGGAACATATGTTACATGAAGTAGCTCCATCCCCTCCTTTTTTTTTTTTTTTTTCTTTTTTATTTTTCCCCTTTATCTTTGCTCAGTAGCAATGTAATGATAACGATTTCAGCCTCTGCTGTCTTCAGGAACAGGAGATCAAAAGGCACGTTTCATTTCAGCAAATGAATACAAGCACGCTGTGTACACACACAGGGAGATCCTCTGCCAGCAGCACGAGCTCCAGCTGGACCGCTCGCATCAGCCACGGCAGATGTTGCGTTAACTGGAGTTTATCCATACCTGAAAATTAATCTAGACCAGGCGCAGTGAGAGTTTAGAGTATGGAAACTATTAGCGCTCTGGCTGGGTCACTTCTGATTTCCGTGGTCATTGTTGGTCTGCAGGCATATGGGATTTGGGAATTGCTCCTTCAGGGAAATTCTCCACGTAGGAGGGCCTCTCCTGTGCGCAAGGCTAGCTTTCCATCTAACGCCGCTACTGTCGCCATGCTGCCTTGGTGCTTTGACTGCATGAGCTTCTTTTTGTCATGGTGGTCATTCCTTCGTTAGGGGGGGGTGCAATTAGTTTGGGGTGAGGGGAAAGGAAATGGGAAACTCCCAGAGCAGTTATCTGGCATCCTCTGCCCACAGGAGGATTTCTCTTGCTTCCCACACACTCCTCGCAGCATTTCCTTTTCAAACAGGCATCATCGTCTCTTCCCACTTGTCCCTTGTATTCCTGGATGCTGCCGTTAGTTTCATTTCCTAAATTTGTTGCCGTTGTCTCTGTATGTTACTTAATGTGTCAGTCGGGAAGTGCTGCCCATCTCTAGGCTCTCATTCATTGCTTTGCCTTTGCTCCCGGCTGCGATCCCAGCTCGGGCAGTCAGCGTGGCAGGAGGAGGGTTCTGAACAGGTGACGGCAGAGCATTGCCCGGCTGCGCTGCCTTGCCAGCTCTTCTGTGCTGGAGAAGCATCACTGCATCCCCGCCGCCCACCAGTCCTATTCTGTCGTATCTATTATTTATGCTAGTCACACTGGCCTTCAGCCTGAGGTCAGTAAATCTGTTCTTTTTGTGAGCCTTCTTCCCCGTGTCTTTTTGAATGCAGTGTTTGCCCAGTCTGCCCTCTTCTGTACTGAGATAATAAGTGTTGTCTTTTTTTTTTTTTTTTTCCACCCCCACCCCGTTGCGGTGTTGATAGCTTTGCAGTTTACTGAAATGAAGCAGGAGAAATGCGTGAGGGTCTCTTGTAGAAAATCTCACTTAATATCTTTTTCCCATCCTGTATGTATTGTGTTGAGTATTTTATGTGTTTAACTGTTAATCTGCTTATTTTTTTTGTGGCTAATTAGATACTACACAGGGTGGTTCCAGATAAAGTTAGTACACTTTTTTTCCCCTACAAACTCGTCTAATATGAAGAACAAATTTCTTTAGAGAAAATACCTGATGCATGTTGGCTCTATGAAAACACCATTACAGTCAATTCCCTTTTGGTATTTCTTTGCAAACCCTGTGTTTTCTCGGCATGCACTTTGACACGTGCCTGCGATCCCCTGACTTGTCTCTCTGGAAGCGCTGCCCCTCCCAGAGAAGAGAAGGTGCTGGAGACCATGTACTGCGGAGGCGCGATCCTCTAGCAGTGTCACATGCTTGTGTCAACCTGGCTGCTGGCTTCGGGCCTTGGAGTTAATCTGCTCGAGCAGTTGGGAGGGTGGCAGATCCAGCTTTGGTTGAGCAACACAGAGTAAAGCAGTAGACCTGAAAGCCATTTTCTGAGGCAACAAGTGCGCGAATTGCATGTTAAGGGGCGAGCTGTTCCGGCCGGGGAAGCGGGCTGGTCGTGCTCGCTCTGTGCCCACTCGCACAATTAACAGGCAGCTTTGTCACAGGAAGGCCTAACGACACGAGGCTCGGGCACCAACATGAAACCTTGCAGTGGCCGCGCATACCGGCGGTGCTGGCGTGCCTTGCTCCGCGGTTACGCTTACCAGAATGAAACCTGGGCGACTTACCGCGGCGTGGGCAGTGTTGCATCCTGCGGAATCTGCTAGAGCCCAGCTGGGTGTTTGCGTGGCAGCCTGCACCTGCCCTGGGCCTGCTAAAAGACCATCTTCCCGTCCTCTCCCCAGACCGCACTGTTCCACCTGCACCCCTGACGTCGGGACAGCATCCTGACCACACGGCCTCTCGGTGGGAGATGTGGGTTTCCCCGTGCGGGAATGTCATAGCTGTTGTTCCAATGTTGTCTGTATTTTGGAGGTAATACTGGTTGTTTTTTTTTTCTCTTCCTTTCCTCTTGCCTGTCATTTGCAGATGTTAACGCAGGAGAACGAGTTCAGACCAATAGTGTAGCTACAGCATCAGCCTCCAACTCCACCTGAACCAGTACCAAGCAGCCAGCTGCACAGGAAAAATCACCAGTAATTTGAGTCTTGCTCAGCAACACTGGTCACATTTGGAAAGAAAATTAAAAAGAGGAAAAAAAAAAAAAAAACCAAACCAACAAACCAACCAACCTGTTCATTTTAGTGTTCAATTTTTTATTATTATTATTGTTCTTATTTAACCTTGTAAAATATCTATAAATACAAACCAGTTTCATTGTATTCTCACTCTGCAGGGTGTCCGGGGCAGGGGACTAGGTGGGGGGAGGAGGGAAAGTGGAGCAATACAACACACCAGTGTCTCTCCCCTCGACAATCTCTTCATGTTGGAAGTTTGCTGTTGTGTACTTCAGAACCAGGACTCTTGCCTCATGCCCCCTCCCACAACAGAAAGAAGGAAAAAACAAAACAAACAAACAAAAAAAACAAAAAAAAAAAACCCCAAACCTCATTCTCTGCTGAAGTTCTTTTTTTTAAACCTCTTTTTTTATTTTCTTTTTAAGTGAAGTTTCGGACTTTGATGTAGTGCACAGCTTGAATTTGGTCGGGAGCTTAGCAGGGGTCATTCAACAGAGCTCAGCGTTGCTTGTCAGCAAACCCATATCCCAGGTTGTCCGAGGAGCTGCCCCGGCTCGGTGTGGGGAGCGGGCGACGCGGTGGGAGCAGAGGGTGGGGGTGGGGGGTGGGGAGGGTTTTCCGTGTGTCTAAGGCTTGAACCGCTAGTGGAAGCCTTCCATTTGAAAAACCAGTGCTAGCAGTGAAGAAACCTGCAGCCTCGTGATGGGAAAAGTCTTCCCCCTGTGGGTTCTATATAATATAATACACACACATGCACCAACACAAGCTTTACCAAGCAGCTCCTTTGCCCGGCGCAGCTCCTGCCGCGTGTCGCGGGCCGGAGCGGGGCAAAGCGGCCGGCGGAGGCGACCGGCCAGCTCCCGTCTTCAGCAGAGAAGAGCAGATGAACAAAACCCTCAGAGGGGGCAGGGACCCAGCCGGAGATGTTAAGGGACTTTTTGGAAAGTGGCCACTGTGAAAGCTTATTGGTTTTTTAGGGTTTCTCTCCACCCCTTCCCCCCCCACCCCCTGCCACAATCTCCCCCTCCCTGCTCTCGATTTGAACAGGCTTCCCTTTCCCAAGGTGCGTACAGGAAAAGGACACCAGGGTTTATAATGTGAACTGTAACAGTCTACTGGTTTATTTTGTAATATTTTTTTAACTGCAGATTTAACTTGCAGGATGCCACATTCTCCGATAGTTCTGATTTTAAATCCACAGCTAGCATCTGTATTTAATTTCATCTTTTTTAACCTCTTGCTTTTTTTGATCTCTATTTATTGATGCGTGTTGCCACGTTGCCATTATGTTTTTACATTGGTAGAATATTAAAATACAGATCCGAGTGCTCTCGACAGTAATTTGTACCTGCTGACTGTTAGGAAAGCTGGCTATATATGAGTGTGTGTGTATATATATTATATAAATATATACATGTATACATAGATACAATACTGCTTTTTTTTTTTTATTTTGTCTACGATCTCGAAACAGTCTGACTGAAGTGTGAGGTGAATGCTTGTTCTAGTCCATCTGTTCAGGGTCCGGGTTTCCTCCCTGCGACGGCGTGTGGCGCAAGCATCCACGTCTCTCTTCCTGAAGTCCAAGCAATATTCCTCGGGAAAGGGTGAGGTGAGCGGCCGGACACAGCCGCGGCGTAGAAACGAGACTTTGGGGAGACCCCATCTTGTCGTAGGCTTGCGGTTGGTGTCCGCTCCAGCCTTATCCTCCTTCGGAGAAACTGTAGTCGCCTTTGGTGCTTATCGAGCTGTTGTTCAACCTGCAGATCTCTAAGGCGAGCGGTTGCGTTTCGGGAAGGCGCGGACCTTCGCTTGGCCGGGGGGTAGCGGCTTCAGCAAGCTTGGCCACTGCGGGGGTGACGGGGCTTTTGCTCGCGAGCTCGGTGCATTTCTTCTTGTACCTTTTATGCTGTTGACGCAGGAATTCTTGGAAACTATCTTCTAGCAGCCCTGGAACTGATAAAAGCCCTGCCCTCTTCCCTCCTGCCTGACCCACAGCGGGGTTGGGGAGGCAGGAGATGTTTCAAGAGTGACCACCTACCATGAAACTGGTAAACCCTCACGTTATACCCCTCAGCGATTTGCTGGCGGGCACACACACAGACACGCACACAAAAGGTTTTAAAGCTTTTAGCTGTTCAATTCTGTCTGACTGCAAAGGAAAGCACGGCCGTGTTTAGAAACGGGCTTTCCAAATCCTTACGTGCGACTTAATAGAAAGTGCTGAAAAGCATCTTGATGCGAGGGCTCGGCTAGGCGGTGTCCCGCGAGGTAAGTGCCGGGGCTCGGCTGACCCAGTGATCCAAATAGACGCAGGAGACTCCAGAAGTAGGACAGCGGCAGGGCACGGATCGGTGTGCAGGTGAGACTGCCGAGGCGCTGGCCACAGGTGCTGTTATTCGGAGGCAGTAAAATAGTGAGTCTTTAAAAAAAAAAAAAAAAAAAGTAATTAAAAAATAATGAAGAAAAATTGCTGCTTGTGCCAGGAAGTGTGGCTTTACTTCTTTTTCATTTTATCTTTTTGTTTAAGACTGGCGGAGGGGAGTTAACAACTTTTCTCTCTGGTTTTGTGACTGTGCTGGCGTCTGTGTGTGTCTCGTGTGTGTGTGTTAGGCTGGGGGGAGGGTCGGGGGCGCCCCTCTGGTTTTATTTCTTTTTTTCAAGGATCATGGCAGGATCACACACTCTTTTATACAAGTTAGATCCAGGTCTTTGAATAACCTTTTTTGTAAATAAGAAAGAAAAAAAAAAACACACAAAAAAAATACAACAACAACAACAAAACAAAGCTCCTCACCAAATTCAAGCTTGTACATTATTATTTTTGGTTGTTTTTGAATTTTGAGTTTTATTGTTTTGTATGTAAATATGTGGACCCAGGAACTGTTATTAATGAGCAAAAAGTTACCGTTCAGGGCAGTGATTCTGTTTAATAATCAGACAAAATGTAGACGAGCTTTTTAAAGCCATATAGTTTTAACTCTGTACAGTAGGTACCGGCCTGTATTATTGTAACAATAACTCTAGCGATGTATAGTGTATCTATATAGTTTGGAGTGCCTTCGCTTCCGTGATTTTTTGAATTTTATTTCCCTCCTCCCCCCCAGCCCCCCCCTCCCCCCAACCTTCTTTATAAACGTCTCCCACCCCAAACCCGCATCTCTGCTCCTGAACCCGCTTTCTAACTCTTTGAGTGCTGTAAGGTTTCGGTGATACCCTGATAGTAGCGGAACGAAAGGAAACTGTCTCCACCGTCATCCATTTCATTGGAGCCGTGGCTTTGTTCTGGATGTCTCCAAGTTGCCCGCCCTGCCCTCTCCTCCTCCCGCTAGCAGCGACCGGTTTCATTCGGACACTTGCCGCAGCAGCTCGTGGCGACTTGGCTCGTCTCTTTCCCCCTCGTTCCTGCGCCCAGGAGCTGGGAGGCAGCAGCTTCCAGGAGGCCTGGCCCTTCCATCCTCCCTGGCTGTGCCGGGGGCAGCAGAAGGGACCCCTGGGGAGGCAGACCCCGCCGCGTCCCGCAGGGATGCTGCGCTCGGAGCAGGGATGCTGCGCTCGGAGCCGTGCAGGGGCAGCGCTGTAGGAGACCGCGGTGGCTTTTTCTGCCAGGGGGACTTTCTGTTCCGTTTTCTTCTCCCTGTTTTTCCCTCCCCGAAGTCACTTTTGTTTTCTTGAGATAAGTTTAACATGACTCTTGATTTCTTGTGCCCAGCACGAAGGCCTTGTTTCTAAAACTAGATTGCTTGTGTTTTACTACCTTGTTAGTATTCCACATAAGATTGTCTTGAATGGGAAAACACTTAACTCTTTACCAAACCAAAGGTTGCTCTTTTATTTCGAAGCATCTCGTGTTCATTCCAGTGAAGCAGAGGCTGTGCTTTCTTTCTGGTGACACGACAGTCAGTGGTACCAGGCTGTCGGTGGCAGCCTGCTCAGAGCTGTCCCCCGCTTCTTTTAGTCTTTGGGGCTTGTTTTTAAATCTGCTCTGGTCCTGCTCTGTCCTGTGCATCCGCCCTGCCGTGGCGTGGGTCTCTGAGCCGGACTCAAGTGCAGTCTGTCTCCCCCGATGGACACCCGCTCAAGATGCTGGTGTTCTTTAATACTAAACTTATCTACCTTGCTGGGGGGTGGGGGGTGGGGGGGGTGGGGAATTGCCTGCAAAAGAAAATTGGCTGGTAGAAGATCCCCAGATACTTCGTCCCCTTATTTCGAAGCCAAGCTTAACCTAAAATAACGGCAGGTGCCTGCGACTCGCAACGTAAAATTTCCCCCCAGTTTTTAGTACTTGGAAAAGTAGAAGTCAAGCAGCCTGTCAGACTCGTACTCCTGTACTAGGAACCTCAGCCACCGCGGAGAAAAAGGAAAAGCCGATGAGGAAAAGCACAGTAGGGTATTCGGTCCGGGCTCTGCCTTTCGGAGACTGCAGCGGGTCCCCGGGGTGGCCGCTGGTTCCCACGGGGCTCTCAGCCGGTTCTGGTCGTAGTTGGCTTCGTTTTGCAACACTGCAATAACAGCAAAACGACAGGAAAGGAAAACAGTACCTAAGGGGTTAGCTCGAGAAAAGTAGCTTCCTTGTGTTGGTCTTTCTCAATTTATTTTTTAATATATATATATATATAAAATATATTTATATATATATAATTTGCTTGCCTGTAAAATTTGCGTTCATTAATGTGTTGCTGATGGATCACTTGGGCCTGTACACACCAATTAGCGTGACCACTTCCATCTTAAAAAACAGAAATCTAAAAATATATATATATATTAAGGACTGTGGGTTGTATACAAACTATTGCATACACTTGTGCAAATCTGTCTTGATTTAAAGGAAAAGCAAAACCTGTATAACATTATTACTACTTGAATGCCTCTGTGACTGATTTTTTTTTTTTCATTTTAAATATAAACTTTTTTTGTGGAAAGTATGCTTAATGTTTTATTATTTCCCCCGCCCCATTCCCCTTGTAAATACGTTTTGTTCTGTGTGACTCGGTTCGGAAATAGTTAACTGGTACTGTAATTTGCATTAAATAAAAAGTAGGTTAGCCTGGAAATGAAATTTAAAAAATACCAAGTGTGTGGTCTTTATTTCAAAAAAAATTGCCCCTTTCTTTCCTCCTCCTCTCTCCCTTCTCCACCCCGTGTTCCTTGCCCTCATGCCTCTTTCCACTCCGCAAGAATAGGTGGACGTGAATCTTTGTAATAATAACTAAAAGAAAAACCACAAGAAATAAGCATGTTTTCTTAACTGAGCTGTGTTATTCCATGCTGTTTTTCAAGAGATGCCAGCTTGTCTATGATACCGTTTGATTTGATGGAGAGAGGAACCCTGGGACATAAATACTTCAAATTAAAACCAACCGATCTTCCTTTACCGTCCACCTATAGATACGAACTTAAGAACCTGTGTAAACTGCTGGCTTTGAATCCTGCACTCATGGTTGTTTGGGTTTTTTTTTTTATATCATTTGATCCCATTAGTAATGTTATTTGGTGGTGATCTGTAAAGTTTGTCGAGACCACGTCCAGTGGACCGTTCCTCCAGCAAATCAGCACGTAGCTATCTCTGAGTTGGGTTTCTGGTACTGGATAATGTATGTATTAAACATGACATGTCTATTAGCGCAAAAGAAAAAAGAAAAAAAAATAAAAATCCTTTTTTGGGCTGGCTGACCTGGCCGAATCCATTCTGTCGCTATCCTAAAGGCTAGATGCGAGGTCATGTGACTGCTGCTTCAATAAAAACAAATTTATATTGCAAAGAGGCTCCTCTTGGTTTGTTCGTGTGCCACCAGCCGTGGTCGTCCCCATCAAACCTCCGCTGGGCTCCGGCCGCAGCCCCTGCTCCAGGAGCTGGGGAGGGGGCACCCAGGGCAGGGGGCACCCAGGGCAGGGGTGGCCGGCCGTGCCCGGGGCGCAGGGGCTGCCACCTCCGGACAGCTGCTCCGGGAACAGCCCCGGTGGAGCAGCGAGGCCACCAGTGCCCGAGTTTGGCCGGGGCTGGAGAAGAGGGTGCCAGTACCGAGCGGGTCGGTGTGTCGAAGGACCGTGCGGGTGAGCTGGGGACCCTTGGTGCACCCACAGCGTGAGTGTTGCGTTAGGCTCCCCCCACCCCGCACTCCTTGGCTCCCCCAGGCTGAGCCCTGTGGGGGCTGTTCTGGCCCTTCCTGGGCCCCCTGGAGCAGGTGCCACCCCCCCGCTCACCGGCGGGGACACGGGTCTCGCCCGGTTCAACCTCTGCGGCTTTCGCAGGCGCTGGGGACAGCAGGGCTGGGCAGCTGCGCCCCAGAAGCAACGTGGGTCACCCCGGCTGCTGTCCCTTCGCCCAGCACTGGGCCCGCGGTGTCACCAGCCCCGTCGAGCTCATGCACCGAGACCTGGGCCGTCTGCTCCGCCGGGCCGGCCGCTGGCACCAAGGGTGGCCAGTTCCAGCTGCACAGACTTCGCTGCCTGCACCTTGCTCGGTGAGTTTATGGATTTAAAGTTTGCTGCTGTCGGGGGGGTTCATCACAGTCCTCAGTAATTTGCGGCGGTGGTTAATTATCTTTGGGCGCTTTTCTAGATGCACGTGCACTGGGCCCCCCTGGCTCTTCTGAACTACTCGCGTGCGAGCGGCGCATTCTCTCTCTGCGCTGGCTTTGTACAGGAGCCCCCTGCTCCCCTCTCAGGTCTCACCTCTGAATGCCAGAGGCCCTTGGCCAGGACCCAGTCACCTCGTCACTTCTCACTAAGGGGATCTTCAGCTGCTTCATGCCTTTTCAGTTTTTCCAGTTGTACCTCCTCTATAATTGTTTTTAACACCCTCCCTAAGCAGTGGGTACCAAAGGCAGCCAGAGGTTTCCTACAGCCCTGGTGTCAAATAAAGGCACCGGAGAGCATCTTGCAGCTGGTGCCTCTGTCTCCTGGCCTGAGGGTTGCATTTGCCCTTCTGTATGGAGGCTGCAGGTGTCCAGTTTATCCATCACTCCCTCCCATCATAACTCCTGCAGACGTTATCGATGGGACTTCCATAGATTCACCCCAATCACCCTTTTAAAAGATACAATGAAACACCTTAGCATCAAGAGCCAGTCCCCGCACAGCCCTCCAGGGAACAGTCGTTCTGTCACTGTTCCTTATGTGGAAATATCTCCCGAGACCTGTCTGTGACCCAGGTTCAAACCCACTTAGCTTGGTCATTGACGGCTTTAAATGATTTAAAATGCTAATCTAAACGCAAAGCGGTGCTGAGCTGAGTGTGGTACGAAAGTCTGCTCCGCTGAGGTCCTTTGTCTTTATCGAGCAAACTTCCAGCCATCTGGGTTGGAATTAAAAGTCAGCGTCAAGGCTAGTGGCACCGTACGTTATCTGGAAGGTGGCAGCTTTCGGTCCGAGTCACTTCCCATGGGAGACCAAGCGCCACGCGGGAGGAGGGAAGCACACCCACCACAAAGCGCGGCGGGGAGAGCAGGAGCCCCGCGGTTCATTGCTGAGGCACCGAGGCCGGTTGTTTGGAGGTGACGAGCCCAGCAGCTGGCACAGCCTCACCAGCCGGCCTGAACCTCCCCCGCTTCCCTGGCTCCGGGCAGGGCTTGGCTGGGTTGTCCTGTCGCCAGCCGTGGGGCGGCGTTCCCGGTGCGGGCAGGGTGCTCCGTCCTCGCTGGCCTTCCCAAACCAGCCGTGCCCAAAGGCTGCGGGCACCTGACCCGAGAGCCAGGCCCCGCTGGGAGGGGGAGGCGTTAGGCAGCAGCACCCACGGGGCACAGCAGGAAAGCCAGGCTGGCGTCTTGCCGTGAATGTCGCACAGTGCTGGGGCTCTGGAGCAGAGACCGGTCTCCCAAACGAGCTCCTGCTGGTTCTCCTCACAGGAGAGGGGCCGGGTGACGGTGGCCGGGGCCGTGAGGGACAGCTGGACTTTCACAGCAAACACCCGCCTTCAGTCGATGTAGGAATGCGGTCCCGGACCCTGCTGGGCGCCCAGCTCACCCTAATGTCCCGGCACGGGTGGTTTCTTCTGCGTATACCACGGATGTCACGTGTATCCACGTAGCTCCTACTGCCCCCGAGAGTCTGCGTGTGGCCGGGTGGGTCTCCCACGCGGTCACTGGAGTTAAACTTCCTCTTTCTGGGGTTTCCCACTCTCTGCATCACCCACCTCTGGTCGCCCTCTCCGGAGGCAAGGCTGGGTCCCGCGGGACCAGGTAAGCGGGGAATGAACAGCCTCGTCCCGCGTGGAAGCTCGCGAGTGGGTGCAGCCGAGCACTTGTGAGCCGGGCAGCGGAGCCGGAGCCGGGCAGCCTGCCCACGGCCAGGGCGGTTTGCAGAGCCCCTCGCTTGCCGCCGAGCGAGCAAATGTGGCCGCAGGAAAACAAAAGCTCGTTGCCCGGGCAGAGCTGCCGGGCAGAGCACAGCCCCTGCCCAGCAAAGCAGCCCCGGGGGGGCAGGGCCCTCGGTCTGCGTCTGTGATGGGTTGCAAAGTAGCCAGGTGCAGGGGGTTGGGTTGGTGATTTGGTTGATTTTCTTTTTTCCCCTAAGCAAAGTTTTTTAAAACTGGTGGAATCCAGGAATTAACAGGACTGTTCATCGTAGCTTGCTGCTCGACCGCCCTGTGCTTTCCGTGAGCGCTGGTGGGGGCAGGGGACAGGAGCTGTCGGAGGGCGGCCGGGGCTGTGGGGAGAGGTGGGGGCAGATGTGCTGTGGGAACGGCAGGAGAGCTGGAGAGGAAGCAAGAGGTGCTCCTCCTCCTCTCGCCAGCCCGTCACCTAGCGTACGCTCTCTGACGGGGGCTGTAAGCAGGTGGGGGTCAGTCTCTTCTCGCAAGTAGCAAGCAATGGGATGAGAGGGAACGGCCTCAGGCTGCACCAGGGGAAGTTTAGGTTGCACAATAGTAAAAATTTCTTCACTGAAAAGGTGGGCAAGCACTGCCCAGGCTGCCCAGGGAGGTGGATGTGTCACCATCCCCAGAGGTGTTCAAAAGGCAGGTAGACGTGGCGCTTAGGGACATGGTGTAGTGGTGGACTTGGCAGCAGTCCTGGGTTAACAGTTGGACTCTGTAATCTTCAAGGTCCTTTCCAACCTGAATGATCCTTTGATTCCGTGTTTCCTACAGCAAAAGAGCTGGCATGGCCGCCTCCTCCCTTCTGCAGCTCGTTCCTGTAACCAAGTCCTTTGCCAGCCAGGAGTGCTCGGGAGACCGATGCTGGCAAAACCCAGGTTGTCTGAGGGTATTTTGCTCAAGGAGATTATCGGTGGTGTTTGAGATGCTGTCGTTTATTAGCAGTCTCGGCACACAAAGGGGACTACCCAGCTGGGGAGTCTTCGGACCATCCCAGTTACACCTCATTCCTCTTCCAAGATTCCTGTTTCGCGGCAGCAGGCCTAGCAACGGTTTGGTCAGTGGAAGCTGTTTCTGCTGGAGACAACGAGTCTGGGGCCTGTGCAGCAATGAAAAATGGTTTGCAGTTGGCTGGAGGTGGAAAAATTACGTGGGCAGGTGGAGAAAGGCTTCAGTAGGTAAGGAACCAACGCGGTGGTTGCAAGAGGCTTTAAGGGGAAGGGCTGGCTGTTGCTGGCTCAGTAATAAACAAAAGGGACATTCATCCTTAGGAACAATCCTGCAGCAACATGAGGAGAGAGGAGCAAATGCAGCTTTTCAGCCTCCGTAACACTGGTGGGAGCGGCTGCTTTCCAAATGCAGCGATGTAAAATGGTGCGTGAGAAGATGCTGGCCGAGAAGGGCACTTAGGGGAAGGTTTAGCGCTCTCGGCTTAGGGGCTACGTAAGAGCACTGGTTAAATATTCCAGGCTTCTTGCTGCATCTGTATTCAGAGCACTGGTGGTGGTCACGCTCAGCGCTGATGTCACCAAGAGCAATGGCACCAGGTCCTTGCTGCACAGCTGCAATTAGCTCACCGCAACGTGCACTGCAGGTAGCATCGCACCCCCAGGGAGGAGGATGAACATCCCAGCACTGACCGGGGAGCTCCCCGATGGGCAAGGCATGCAGGCTCCTGTGACAGCTCCCCACCGGGGGAACTGGATGTGATAAATCCCGGAGGGCTGGGCATGGCAACAGGTCCAACCAGCTGTAGGCTAGTGGCCAGCCACAAGGGCGAGTGTTTGCAGGGCAGGCACAGCTCTCAGGTCTGTGGGGATGGTGTCCACAGCCAGGCTGCCCGGGGAGGGCTCTGGGTACAGGTGAGCAGCCCAGGAGGGAAGCGGGAGCAGGACACTTCAAGTGCTACCTGCAGGACTGGGCCTTGGCACGCGGGAGCAGGCCAAGAGAAGTACCCTGGGCTGCAGCCACGGGAGGCGGAGGAAAAGGTGCGTGGGGTTGATGCAGCATGTGGGAATAAAGGGAGAACAAAAGGGCGGATAGGATCGGGGCAGAGAGCCAGAGCTGCCGCTCCTCCCCCGGTTTCAGCGTACACCCTTTCCGTCGGCCGGCTGGGGTTTTCTCTCTTGTGCAAACAGTATCTGTTGAGATGCTTTCCCTGCCAGTTCTGCTCCCAGCAGTGGCTGTGGCGAGAGGTGGGGGCCTCAGTCCAGAGCAGTCCCAGGCAAATAGAATTTACTAGTCTGGGTGTACACGTTGCGTCTCGGGGAGTTGGCAGCTTTGGCAAATGTTCAAAACATTTCCTGCCCCTCTGGTGGGGTGGAGGGCACGCACGCGAAACAACGGCTCCTCTTCTGAGCCCAGGCCTGACTCTGGAGGGCACCGAGGTGAGGGAGGCTGGTGGGTGCTGGGAATATACTGACCTACAGAAAAATGGAGGAAAAGCGGCATGAGCAGGGTGTTGGTGGCAGCAGGGAGACAGGACTGGGAGGAGGTGGTTAGTGTCAGTGCAGCTGGAACTTGTTAAAGGCCTTTGGCATGCCAGGACCATACTTGTAGGGTTATCCCCCCCCAAAGCTGTGTGAGGGCAGAATGGAGCCCAACAAAGTAGCAGGTGGGTCCTGTGCGCTTGCAGGACCAGGAGCAGAGCAAACAGCAGCGCTCAGAAGTGGCAGGAACTCTTTTACCAGCACCACAGCCAGGTCTGCAGCAGCAACTTTGGCAGAAGAGATGGCAAAGCATGGGTTTGTGGTGGTTTTCTGCTGGCAAAACCCACGTAGGTACAGTAAGTGTCCAGGGACAAAGGTGCACGGGCTTCCAGTTGTCCCACCGAAAGTCCTTTTTGCTGGTCTCAACCGTAGTTACCACAGTAGGGCTTCCTCCTTCCACACCGCAGGGGCTGTATCAGCAGGGAAGACCCGAGACAATTTGCCTTCATTCAGCCCGATTCCTCTCCATCCTCGCAGCGCAGTGACCCCAGAGGCTCGGTCACTTCAGCCCGTCTCCACCAGCTGTCAGGATGCAGAGGCCGGCAGTGCGGACAGCCACGCTCCCTCCCAGCTGGCAGCTGGTGAAAGAAGCAGGACGAGCAGAATGAGCAGAATTTCACCAGCGTTTCCACTGTATTGGTGCAGCCCTGGAGGCATCTGCTGTGTTTGTTTCGGGTACGGGCTCCTCCCCAGGGTTGTTCTGGCTCCTGCTAGGAGAGGGAATGATGCATTCTTGCGCTGTTGATTTATGATCCCAATTCCCTCTCACTGCGCTCGTTTTCTCAAAGCACATTCTGCAAAGCTTGAAAAAAAAACCCCACACATGACAACTGAAGGCAGTTCCTAGAGCAGAATTTCCTGCAGGAATCCTGCCATGGCCTTCAGTTTACATGCTAGGCAATGTCACGTGGAGAAGACGGCTTTACCCTGACAGTGTCCCTTAAATCATAACAGAAGCCAAGACATTTATAGCTCAGCCTGTGCATAGCATCTGGAGTCCCCTGCCCCCTCCTTGTCGTGCAGAGGGCGGTATTCTTGCAGAAGACCAGAGCACTGTGACCTACGTCCATTTCACACCTGTTTGAATACTTATCTTTTAAAACCCACATCATATTGTACAACGAGCCCCATGGAGAATGTTTATTTCGACATGCCATCTCAGAAATGCAGTAAATGTCTCAACAGATCGGTCTTCCTTGTTCTGCTGCACCAAGTCTTCCATGTCGCTCTTATTACATTGGATCTTGTGATTCATGTTATCCCCCCTCTTTCAACCAGGCTAAATTTGTCCAAGGTGGCCTGAGGCAAAAGAGCCCATCCCTGCACAGCTTTTCCTCCCACACTGTGGAGTGTTTCTTTCTGTATTTTTGCATTTGCTACCTTCCCTTTCGCTGACTAGCTATGCACGCTATGAGAATTTTCCCAAATCCCCAGACCCTGATGGGATCATCCTCACAGAGTCCTAACCAAAATTCATCACCCGTCTCTGACCCCTGCCAGATTTTGCAGTACCTACAGAGGCTGCCTACCCCACCAGTCACCTGGTGCCCCTGATTCAGTGACCTGGAGACCACCAGTGGCTTCTCGGTGCAGCTCCCAGTTTCCTCTCCCCAGTTCTTACCACAGCTCAGCGGGATAGGGTGGTATTCCGACTTCTTCCCTCTCCTCTCGCTCTCCTCCCTGCCACCACCCTTCTCCCCCCAGCCCAATCCACAAAACACAAACCTGATGCAATTTTTTTCCAGGAATGCACTAATGAACCTGAATTTTTGACCAGCTGCTGGTTTGTGTTTTGAAGGAGCGGCGCTATGTTCAGGACTAGTTAGCTGGCCCACACCTCAGGCTTTACAGACCCAGCACAAAGAACAGGCTGTCAGTTACAGAGAAATGATGCAGGTACGCAGGGATCAGCCCATTACCACGTTAGCACTGACAGCTAATACTGCTAGTTGTAGCACAAGTTGTAGCCATCAATGAGTAAGCACTTTGGGTGGGGTGGGGTGGCTGTGCCTGCTCCTCCAAAAACTGGTAGGTTTGATGTTGGTATCAGTGTGAATGTAGCTCTCAGATGCTAAACCCGCAGACCTCAGGGATTTTGACAGGTGAGTGCTGGAGAGCTGAGCAAGTCCCTGACAGCTCTCTGATCAGATGCACCGCGCCTGTCTGCAGCCGGCTGATTTCTGACACCCTGAGCAGAAGCACCCCCATGCCTGCAACCAAGGCAAAGCCCGCATCCCTTCTGCACAGCCCTCCGGAGCTGGAAAGCCAGAGTGACTAATACTGTTCTAAGAAAAATAAGATTATTTCCAGAATTGTTCTCCTTTGGGATGACAAAAAGCAAGAAGAGGTCAGCCCAAAGAGTAACATTTCTGGAAAAGCCATAGGCACTGGCTAATGGGTTCTCTGCACAAGCTACATCAGCCCTTGCCATGTCATTCTGCTATCACCTAGCCTCAGTTAGGAGTGCCACACACTGCCTGGTTGGCAGGAACCACTCTGCTGAGGTCAAGGACACCTTTTCTTTATGCAAGAACTGATTATGTGAAAAGATGATGCAAGGTCTGACTGTTTTCATTCAGCTTCAATGCTTTATTAATAGCAGGGCTAATGCAGGGAGCCACTCTGCTTTACTCCACTAAGGAAATCAGTGGGACACACTTGAGAAAAGAAATTGTGTATGGTCTCAACTCAAAATTGCTCACTGGAATATTTTTCCATTTAATGTTACTGATGCAAGGAAATACCATCAAACGCCCAGGTGCAGATCTTTATTGGTTCACGCCAGGGAGAAAGTCAAGGAATGCTAACACTGCTTTCTCATTCAAGCTTCTCTTTATAATTAGAAGAGGAGATTTAGCTAATGAGGTCCAAAGCTAGTTGGGGACAGGGTGAAGGGACTGGGGCTGCCACATTGAATTGTATATGCAGTGGTTCCAGGACAACATTGCTGGCAGGCAGTGGGAGGGACAGCACAAGGGAGAGAGAGGATTTTCCATTTTGGGTGCCCTGAAAAGAAGTAAATATAATGTGTTTCCTTCTCTTTCACCGTGCTCCCAGCTGAAATCACAGGGGGGCAGGGAAACTCACCTGGCTCATCTTCTGTCCCTAGGAGGCTGTGGGATCCTTGTCTGATCCATCACAAGGGTTCACTGCTGCCTCTCCTGGGCTTTCTTCACGCCGAAGTTCAGCTAGTTCGGGTGCAACTGCGGCAGGGCCAGTGCTGTCAGCTGCGCTGGGTCCAGCAGCTGTCCCGTTCAAAGCAGCGCTCGCTGTCCCAGCAGGAGGATCTCCCTTTATCGTGCTGGCAGATGTCTCCCCGCGTAGTGCCAGATCAGCCACTACCCTCTCGGTGCCTCTGTGGATGAGCTGATGAGCAGCATAGATGTGCTTTCTTTGGGACCACCTCACTGTGCGTAAAAAGAGGTAAGGCTTTTTTACTTGGAAATGTACAGCAAAGTGTTGTCCATAGGGGAGAAGGGAGGGACAGCTTTTAGCCTTCTTGCAGTGGTGGAAAAGCCTATCTCTGGGAAAAAAAAAAAAAAAATCACGCCCTTCTAACTTGGGCTGAAAGCGTTCTACTGCCACCTAATAGCAGCAACCAACTTTGCATTTCACTTTGAAGACTAGCCCCTACAGAGGGAAGCACAACCAAAATGTATTCCTTTCCAGATTAGGGCATAACTGCCCAGGATAAGTTATCAGGCTTTAAAATAACTTCTTCAGTGTCTGATAATTGCAGCAGGCCTCTGGAAGACTGGAGCTGAAAACTGCCCTCTCCTGCGTTACGGTTTTGCCTGCACTGAGAAACCCTTCCCGAGTTCAAAGCAAGACGCGGAGACAGTACAGGCACACCAGGTCACCTACCTCATCATCTCCCTTCTGCCACTGTAGGATCGTGCGTTGCTGTGGTTTACAGTTTTCATCCAACCTCGTCTGTATATATTTGCAGCCTACTTCTTGGGAAATAATTGCCCAAGCCAGAGCACTCACCCTACAATTATCTTCATTGCTCTTCGCTATTCTTTGTTCCCTCTTTCTCTCTCTAAACTTCAGATGCTGGTACTCAATCACAGGGACTGAAATACTGCATGCTTGTAAGCAGGTTGTGGGGAACGTTGCAGGAACAAGCTGTGGCTCTCACCGTGTCACTTCCCCGCAAGTCCCAGACTTCGTTGTTGGTTTGGTCTGTTTACGTCGTAAGGCTGAGCTGTACTTAACCGCGAGTCTGAACCACTGGTGTCTTGCGTGTTGTCATACAGTTCTGCATGCTGTCACTGACTCAGTTGCTCAACGTTACTAACCCATCCTGTTTATGTTTATCCATCTCAGGGGTCCATTTTGGCGACAATGGATGCAACTGCATCCATCTCACTTGCGTTTGAAAAGCTGACCTTCACCAGCCAGCTCTCAGTTCCCAGGAAAGCTTTCTCTACCCAAGGCATTTTGGCTTCAAACATGAACGCATGAACTCCATGAACTATACTGGGAACACTCCCCTTGTATTGCTGCTTGTCCTTCCTCCATGCACAGTGAATTCCATCTGAAAGAAGGTGGGCTCAAATTGGTAAGTCCTTTTAAAACTGATTCAAATTGATTGTCCTTTTAAAAGCAAGATTTTTTGTATCAGCACATTGACTTCTACTTCCAATGATGGAGGGCTCAGAAGTGAGGTGCAGAGGGGTTTCAGGATAAGCCAGTACTGGATAACCCCTGCTTTTATGCAAAGGAATGTGACGTGACAAAAAGAGGAGAAAAAAAAATAGAAGAAAAGACTAGGTAATGGCAAAGTAGAGATATTTAAAGGGAAGCTAAAGTGCAGGCAAAGACTGAACTTGCAGGCCCTCAAAACCTTGTTGTACAAATGGATTTGCTCCTCTGGCAGGCCAGACAACTATGCTCTCAGATCACTCCCTGCTAGTTTCAAGGAGAATGTATGCTCAGGCATGCGCCAGGTTGCTAAAACACAGTTTTGTAATGAATAATGTGGCTCACTATAGGGAAAACTTTAAAAGCTGCCACAGAAACACAATACATTGATCTGCTCATAAATTCTAATGCCATTCTTTGATACTATTTCCTTTGGATTTACATGGAATAGTTACTGATTCTGGTTCCCTGAAGGTATTTTACAGCAGGGTGTGTTCATCAGGGCATACGTTTGGTAGAATTCAGCTATCTAAGTGTACGGAGTCCCCTCCAACCCATGGAGCAATAGCAGAACAGAGTATGAGCCAGGTCTCTTCCTGACATTTGATGTCTCCTGTCACAAGACTATTGTGGCAAATCTCATCTGATCACATTTGAAGAAGCTCTTGTACTTTATCATGTCTTGTTTTAGCTCTTCCACCAGCATCCACTTCAATTTTTGTCTGGGTCTAGCTCTGCTTTCCAGGCAAACCCGCTGTAGCTCACTGATTTTGAAGATTTTTTTTTTCCTGTGTTGCTTGGGAGTGCTTCTTTGTTCATTAGCTGCTGTTGCATTTAAGCCCAGTATATATTTTCTTCCTTGACGGTACCTCTGTATGTCCAGAATCCTAAGTCATCTCCCCAGGGCTTCTCTTTCTGTTCTCCTTTCACAGACAGGCTAACCCGTGTGTGTTAGTGCCTGAGCTGCAGGCTTCATTGACTAAAATTACATCACCTGCTTTGGGAGGCTTGCAGAAGCAGGGCTAAAGGAGGGAGCTGATAGAAGCTTCAGGAGAATTACCAACTCCTGAATAGATACTGTTGTTGTGACAAATACATGGACTAGGAAGAAAATACTTGCACAATTCAGAGACCACAAAATGTGTTTGCAGGGTTTGTGTTCTCATTCATAAAGCGGCAGAAAAGGCGATGAAGCAAGTGCCTTTGCTCTCAAGTCAGAGAAGTACACTGCGGCAAGGACCACTTCAGACTCCACTGTGATACAAGCATGTTTCGTGCCCTGTATCCACTTTCTATGGGTGACTGGTTTAGTCACAGTCTTCTGAGTATGCTGGTCAGTGGAAAGATTCCAGTTAAGAACCACCATATTCAGGACACGTAGTGTAATACACAGATTTCCAGGGCCTTCCCCTCTGTATTTTGACAGATACTATTCCATTTTGGCTGATCAGAAGCATCCTTTACAACTGCAAGATTATCTACATAAAATATGAAGCCACTACAGCCAATTCTAAAACCTTTTATTTGTTTCTAGCTCTTGACCAATTGTGTGAGGTGCAAGGGGAAAAGTATATGCTCTTCCTTCCACCTATGGCATATATTTAAGTAATCTGCCCGTTAAAGACTTCAACAGTTTTTAGAAATTGCCATATAATAGACAATTCACAGCCATGCTGCTTAAAGACTTTTCCCAGTATGTTTTTGAAGGTGCAATGGGCTGCTTCTTTTCATGTAGTTTTATTGTTGCAGATACACCACATTTATCATGGAATCATAGAATTATCAGGTTGGAAGGGACCTCGAGGATCCCCTGGTCCAACCTTTCTTGGCAAAAGCACAGTCTAAACCTTACATCAGCTCTGAATTCAGGCCACCATTTTAAAAGACTACAGCTCATGAGAAATTGGTGGAAAAGGGTCAAAGGGCTTAACCATCTACCTGCAGAATGCAAAAGAAGAATCTCGGAGACCTGAGACAACTCTTGGCATTGCATCTTTACTTTCAGTGAGCTAAAGTAAGGACGGTGAACAAGTTCATGAAGAGAGTAGTTACTGGACTCCTTACCTTTTTCTCTGACAGACATTTTCTCAGCTTCTGGAATCAGGAAATCATAAACCAGCTCTGCTACAATCTCTTCTGACTGTAGGTGAGTTCGACTACAGGACAGATGCAGAATGGTATTAGTATTTTAATCATCTTTCCAGATCACCTCTGCAAACACAAGACTCCCTTGTAAATATTCTCGCCGTTTTCCAGGGAGAGTATTGTCTTGGCAGTAACTGTCAGCTGGGTCTCCCTCTATCCTACAAACAGGTGACAGTGTGACTATTCCTCTTTGCACTGCCCTGCCAATGTGTTCAATACCGCATTGGAAAGCAGTATTTCCAGGGAGAAGACTCCTTATCCTTAAATGTATTTAGGAGCCCAGTTCTCACTGATGACAAACTGAGTTAGACACGCAGATACCACTGCGGATTTGCATCTTTGTGAATTTAGTCTTCGGCCCATTGCTGAGTTTGCTAAATTCTTCCCTTTTGTGACTCTGCATTTGGCTGGTCCCCATGCTCTGTTCCATGCAGTTTGGTGGGTTCCCAATTGGCCCAGGGGCTGCATGCATTATCTACGCTTCATTCTCCCCAAGGATTTCAACATTCTGGTTGTATTCATCTAGTTACAAAATACACAGCTGCTGTACCATAGGAGAGTCACTGTGTCATTGGGATTTTTATGGCTCAATTCCAAAAAAAAAAGAGCATAGAAACTGAACTGGAGGTTTGGCAGGTCCTAAAAAGTATCCACTGCTGAGGCCCCAGCCAAACACAAGACTGTGGTGTTCTCAACAGCTTACTCTACTCAAAGTGCCTTGTCAGGCAGCCATCAATATGCCTGACCCCCATGGAAATTGGCAGTTTCTTAAAGAACAGCCACCCCAGAATGAAAGGCTGCTGTATAGCTGTATCTTTTAGCATCTCTTTCAAACGGATTTTCTGTAGCAGTATAAATAAATGAAAAGACCAGTATGAATGGGTATTGCTTTAGGCAGTTCCCAGATTCACTTAAAGCTCAGTCACAGCATCACATTGGCATGGAGAAGTCTAAAAAGGGTGATTCACAGATCCCACAAGTGATTTGCAAAGGGAATCTGGCACATGCTGTATAGAAATAAGGCTCAGATAGATTTATATGTATGTTCCAGGTAGTAACAGTGTGGTTCCCATACAGCAGTCACACTAATGAAGCGATCATGAACAGTATTGTTCTGCTCTTCCCATGTCTTAGATTATACACGTAACCACAGGTGTAGAACGTCAGGCAGGTTCTAAACTGCTGTAAACAGCCTCTAAATGTGCCGTTTAATAACGTACCGACTTTCCATTTCATAAGCAATGTCATTGATTTCTACAGCCATTCTCTGAACCTCTTCCCTGGCTTGTTCTTCAGCCGTGTTCTCCAAGCTACTCAGGATAATGTCTTCCAAGTAGGAGTCAATAGTGCTCTGGTGCACTTTCACCACCTGGAACAAAACACCAAGATATTGTTCCTCTGCCTATTGCTGTGCCAGGAGTGTGGTGGAAGCAGATTTCCAAAGAACCAAGAAAACCAGATTTTCACCAGACTTAATTTCAGGCAGGCTAGCCTAAGATTTGGTTTCAGAGGTGCTTTTTGGGAAGAATCACTTGTAAAAATTTATTTTCTAATAATTCTTTCTGAGAGCTAATTGAACAGAAACAAGTGCAGGAAAGAACCAGTGGTGGAAGGAAAACCTAGTGGCAGATCCAGTTCTGCTGCAGCTTAGTTCTGTGAGTGCAACAGCAGTTGTGTCCTCAGTTCTCACTGTCCCCTGAGCAACAACTGCCAAACAATAATCATCAGTATTGACTTCAGTAAATTATTCAGCTTCTATTCAAGCAAATCCTAAAGGAAAAGGTCCCATCAAGCCAGTCAAAGTAACATGAATAAAACCAAGATAAAATTACTGGTTTCCATATGATGGTTGTAGAGCAAAGATTAGAGAAAGGGATGTTTTCCTTCTGCTAGTCTGAGGGGCAAAAGCTTATGGCACTTGGACCCTCCTTGCTTCCCACTCAGAGGAGATAAGAAGAGGTAAGAAGATAAGCTAAAAAGAAAAATAAACATGATGCCAGACTCTCGTGGTATTAGCCTCCTCCCACAAAGTTTGAAAATTATTGGTTTAGTCAATTAGGTTCCCACTCATTTCTTTCAACTGGGAGAAATATGCTTCATGCAGTCAGGAGCTAGGGAATAGGAACAGGACTATAGAATAGTTATGGAATATGGTAATTCAGGATTTTTGTTTCTGGATTTCAAGGTTATGTTACCCAGTATCACTACTTGAAAATAATTTCTTGAGCCTCTTGTTATTTGCAGTCCACTTTTGGGGGGCAAAATCTTTCCAAAACCTTGCTCAAAAGATGCTCAAAGCATCCTTCCTGGGAGAGCACCTAATAGTTCCACAGGACAGACCACATGCTGACAAAACATTCTTCCTAAAGATGATCTAGGTACATCTGTTCTCCATAGAATTTTGTTGTGCAAATTTAGAAACCTACATTCATTCATGATATGCCCAGCAGGACTGTCTGTAGGGCTATTCAGATCATCCTTAATTTAATGGGCATGACTCTTTTAGGAGGGAATCACCCTCTCTTCACTAAGCCTTCCTCCTCAATTTTAAAACTAGCCATCCCCAAAGTCAGAGCTGAAGCACCTCCCTTCCATCCGGACCTTCCCACAAGGAAGCAGTTCCTACAGACCACCCACAGTTCCCCCAGTCTCCTCTCTTGCCTGTTTGAAAATCTCATCTTCTTCGCGCCGCCGCCTCTCTTCCACCTGACGCCGCCCGCTCTCCTCTGCTTCCCGCATCCGCCTCTGCCTCTCGGCCAGCATGACAAAGGCATGAATCTTCCGTTCTTCTTGCAGCCTCACCAGCTCTTTGGACAGGAAATCAAATATGTTTGCCAGGACCCTTCCTTCTTCCCTGGCCAAGTGCTTTTCCACTGATAACAGCTTTAAAAAAAAATGCAAAGAACTGCGTTACAAACCGCGGGAATGTTGCTCCAAGCCCCAGGACTACCAAAGGCATGTGAACCAGCTCTGCAGCATCCCCTCAGACCAGCCATGGGATAACCCTAGGAGTTTTGCATTCTTGTTTTACATATGCGGGCCTGGATTCTGCATAGTGTAATGTTCCTGTATATAGGCTCTGATGGCATAAAGAGGCTAAAAGATGATAAAACTAGCCAGGGCTGGAATGGTCCCAATACCGTCACACTAGGACAAGAAGCCCCGTGCTTGGGTGGCTGGGAGGAGATGAAGCACTACACTCGCTGTATGCCAGGTATTAGGAACCGCTTTTGTGAGTACAGCCACAACAGTGGCTGAGGCCATCTGCTTGTCAATGGGGCACACTCTGCTGCCCAGACCGAGAAAGGGGAGGTATAAAAATGACAACGAAATTACTTCAGCTGCATACCCTCCCTCCTTCTGTGCTGAGCTTAGCTGGACCAGACCAGAAAAATAAGATCAAAAGTTGCAAAGGAAGCTTCTTTCTAGCATTTGGAAAGTAAACCCTCAATCTCCATGAGTAGGAAGCGTAAGTAAAGATTTAGGAAACTGAAATTGCAAGTACAGCCACATTTCTATTCTCTCCTAAGGATGCAAAATGTTTATTACAGTTAAAGCCACCTCAGTGAAACGGTACATCTTTGGTTGGACATTCACAATGCATCCAAAGTGATTCAATTTGCTGAGATAATACCACAACCATGAGTCCCTACAGTTTTAGGCATTGCAATATTACCTAAATCTGTCCAAGTTACTAACTGCTGACAAATTCAAATCAACAGTAATTATATTGAGTTTGTAGAAGGGCAAACAAGACCTCAAAATTCCAGCTAATTGATAAGCAGAAAGCCTGTGACAGAGCTGAGACCGGACCCCAGGTGTTCAGAGTTACTGTGCCATTCACTCCTTGTTCCAAGCACGTCGTGTTTTACGGGTCGGGTATGTGCGATCGCATTTTGGAAAGGGACAAGATCTATGGTAAGTTCATTATATCCAGTAGGGACTGTGAAGCTGCAGTCCTTGGCAGGAGGAACTGGCTAGGAAGCTGTGTTTCTGTTGGAATAAACAGGCAATAACAGAGTAGACCTGAACATAAAACTCAAAATGGAACTGAAATACCCCAGATAAGTAGTAATAGATCAGCTGTCTTATACTACTGTGCGATTTGTTCATGCAATGTTTTAAAGAAAGTGAGATTGTCAGTGTGGCACGCATGTAGAAGTGACAGCGTTTAGCCCATGTGTGTTTGAGCCGGAGGGCCAAAATACAGGAACTGCACCACCCCACAGGGAGGGATAACATGGAACTAACGTGCTGCTTCCTCTTTATTGCTCCAGGTGCTGTGTCTAAAACTGGTGTGAAGTGGAGGAAAACAACCCAGGAACACTCTTGTCTTAGACTTCTGTTATATATGAGGTGGGAAGTTTTCAACCCCTCAGCTTTGACCATTTTATCTGGAGTTTCTGACCTCTTTCTGCAGGAAGCATTTCTTGAAAAATGCCTCTTTTTATACTGGAAAGGTCAAAAACCTCAAAAAAACTGTGACTGCCAAAACCTATAGAACTGTGACCCATCGGTGACTTTGTAAAATAGCCACACACATAGAAAACTCCTGCACATGCATTCCAGTGAGTTTTAAAGTTCAAGGTGTTTGAAAACCTGAGCCTTGGACTGTGTGCCTTCAGAGACAGTAAAAAGAAACGTAAGAATAGAGGAGGTAGATACCAGCAGAGGGGGATAGTGGCTCTCCCAAAAGGAAAATCTGAGATCAGAGGTCAGCCAGCATCTTTACCATTTGCTCTCTCTCCTTCTCTATGAAAGTCGTTATGGCATCTGAACTGATCCTTCCTTCACTCTCACCTCGGCTTCCAGAAGGAAAGAGTATTTCAAGTTCCTAATGCCTAATGCTTGTATTTTTCTTTTAATCCCTCAGTAGAAAAATTCTGTATATTCCTGCATTCCATACCTGGACTGCCTGTGTATGAGGGAGCATCTGGAAATTATAAACAGTAAAACACAGTCACCCAGTTCAATTTTTACTGAGATCTGAGAGGAAATTTTGTTGCTGCCCCCCCAGCAGGAAGCAGTGGTCTGGCTTCATCTCCACCAGGCCAGCTGGCCAGCCGATGCTGTTATCATAATCTGGAACCTGCAGAATTGCCTCGCAGCTAGTCACTGAAAAAATAGGAGAGTAGTAAAAACTGCAGGAAAATCTGCAGGACTGTGGGAGATACTGTGTATCTGAGATGCAGTGAAGTCTGGGCAGAATTTCTTTAT
Organism: Falco punctatus; assembly: GCF_963210335.1. NCBI lineage: Eukaryota > Metazoa > Chordata > Aves > Falconiformes > Falconidae > Falco > Falco punctatus. Next base: position 3,405,405 of record NC_137585.1, read on the forward strand.
GATCCATTTTGGAAAGCATCTGCCATTTGATTCACTTTGCTCTGGAAGGTTGTGGCCCTGCAAAGAAATAGAAGGGGAATTCGCATGCCCAGCTCTCACTAGATCCTTGGCAGAGGGTAAAGCCCAAAATTTCTCTGCTCACCATAACAGTGGCAAGTATAACAATGTGACACCATTGCTAAGGTCACAGCAGTCTCGAGCCCAGCAAGATTTACAAAGTAAGTCTGCTTTGGCTTCTTTTGTGGTGTTTTATGCCTGAGAAGGAGCCTGAGAGGGTGCCCTGCTAGAAAAGGAACAGGGAAACAACAGCAGTAACATACATTCAGTAAAACATCTGACAGATGAGAGTGACAACCATTTATTGCGATGCCAGGTCACAGCGCCAGTCAAATGGATTGAAATGTGGTAAAACTGAGGTTCATGCGACAGTGCAGTTTGTTCAAAGCCCTATAAATATAAATAAGCGCTCTGTCTGCAAACAAAGCAAGTGCAGCCTGGGTAGCAGCTGTGGTTAGGGCGCCTCAGTCTGTTTCTGAGATTCCCCAGAGGCCCCAGAGCAGTGACAGAGCAATTTTAGCCCCTCGGGCATTCAATGCTTGCCCTGCAATAGGAAAGCATTTTTATTACTTGAGGTGCCTTCTGTGCTGTAGATAATAGAAAACATAAAGAAATTCAATGGGAGAGTGTTGGTGGTACCGCAAGCACAGAATTCCCAGTCTGGACAGTGTTGTGAACCAGCCTTCCCACCTACACAGACAAACCTTGTCCATTTGCAAGTCACGCTGCTGCTGTAGAGCCCGTGTCATTTGCTCCTCTGCCTTCAAAAGCAGCTGTCCATCCTCCTGGAGTGCGTGAGTGGTGCGCAGCTCTCGGACCAGTTCCAGCTGCTTCTCCTTCCCTTCAAACATCTTTAAAATCAAGTTAAACAACCAAGCTTATTAAATGGAGAATATAGATCAACATCTTTTGCCAGCAGAGTACACCCTTCTTCTCCAAGGTGCAAGATCAGCTGTTTCCAAATCCTAGTTCTCTGTAATGAATTTGCGGCTGCATTTAGGCATATGCTATGGTGTCAGGTAAAGCTTGTCTAAAACCCTCCTGCATACAAGACGAGAGCTGAGACCTTCTGTTGTGGAGTATAGATGATCCCATGCTACTTTATTTTTTTAATATTTTTTTAATTATTATTCTGTTATTATTATTATTATTCTGTTTGGCTTTACCCAGAACTCAAACCACCAGAACACGGAACAGCAATACCAACTTCAAGTGAAAAGGGCAACAGCCTTCGGGATATCCTGTTATATCAGCCTCAATGGCAGAGCTTCCTAGAGTAAGTATTGCCCATTTTCCTCAATCCAGAGTTCAAAGTCCCCTGTTTCAACATCTGTTGTTCTCTGTCCTTCATTTTGAGGGAGTCCAGCAACAGCTCAAAGCAATAAATTGGTAGAGAGGTTGTTGAAATTGCTGCTGTCCCTGTTACGGGGTTACGTGGCCCAGCCCTTCCCTGACACCCTCTTATTTTCATTCCCCCTCTCTTCCAACAGGACTTCCAACAGAAAAAAAGGATCACTCAACCCTGCTCATGTCACTCTCCAGCTGAGTCATATATTTCTGATCGAGTAGTGGCTGGAAGGAGATTCCTAAAATGATGGAACATTTCATGATTTGAAAGTCAACAGTCTTCCAATGGCACCAAATACCCTTCTCATAGATCACCACAGAACAGGAGAAGACTTGGGAAGTCTAGATTCCACCTCAAGCCACTTCCACGGTACTGCAGTGTTTGCTAACGCTCAGGTCAGAGTCCCCCATGGGAACACTTCGCAAACATTAAATAATTAGTGTAAGAGAGAATACCAATTATATTCTCAGCAGGCATGAAAACAAACCTTCTGGACTGGTCTGATCAAAAGTGACAGACTTGCTTAATATAAAGCCCATGAGGCATGGCTACTCAATTAATTTTTACCTAGACCCACTACTGTTCCACTGAAAGCGGAATGACAGGTCCTGCACTTGCTGGAAATCATGATGGTATGCTTCAGTCGATCCTCATCTAAGGTTCAGCCCACCATCACTGGAAACTGGAAAGATGGTATGAAATACAAGCTGCCCTGCTGGGATGTGGGAGGTTTCTTGTGCCTGGGATCTTGGCATAATCAAGGCAAAATGTACTCTCGGTCCAGATCTAGCCTAGAATTTGCCATTTGAGTAATTCTGCTATTAAGCATCTAATTAAATAACTGAGTGTAGGGGATGGCAGGAACAGGGAGAGACTCACAGACGTATAGGAACCTAGAAGTTCCTGTAAGAAATTTGGGCTGGAGAGCAAAGACTTCAGCCTTGAAGGACTCCAGATAACATACAGGAGGATATGCTGCAGAAACCTCATTACCCTTGATCACCGCTGTGGAAGAATGCTTGCAAACACACTTTCAATCATTCCCACCATCATCCCGAAGAAAGACATAAAAAAAGAAGACACAGAATACCGTGTTCTGAATAGCTCTGCCTCGGAGCAACTTCTGCAGACAGATCACTGCCAGTTCTGTTTCCTCTTCCTTCTGCCGAAACACAACAAATATCCACACAATAAGTAATTATTTCTTTGGAGACTGAGATTTCTATAGTTTATCTATCTAACTACCCAAAAGTCTAACTCGTATCCAACTCATTTCTCAGTTGTTTCTGAACACCATTCTTCTAATTTCTAGGGAAAGTGAGTCAGAATACTACGTACTTCCATGTTTTACAAGAGATGGGGGAGAAAGACTGTATAATTAGATTCTATTTGAGATTTTAGAGGGTCTTTAGAGACGAGTACCTAATGATAAGGAGATGTTGATGGAGAAAGTTTCTGTATGCATTAGAAGTACTATTTGTATGTAGCTTGACTGAATCTGAGTTTGCAAAATGAGCATCAGCTACATTAATTTAACAGGTCAAGACACTAAGGGGATAGAATTATTACCTAAGAAGGTGCAAGAAAGCTATTAACCATAAACAAAGGGATTAAATTAAAAGGGAACATATACAATTTTTCTTTTGATATTTATTCCAGTGGCGACCTTTATCTGAGTAACTCAGTAAATTTAAGTCTCAGCAAGTATAGTTTGGAAGTAAAATTAATTACATTATATTGTGATTTGTCTCTTTGAGAACTTTACTGGCCTGGTATTCTGTGACTGATGGCAACCCGGAAGAATGATGGAGCGCAGTGGGAAAGGGAACATGACCATAGGAGGGGAAAAAAAAAAAAAAAAAAAGAAGTCTTATGTTAAACAGAGGAAGCGCAGCTGGCAGCATTTTTTCACTTGCTGAGGGGTCTTTTAGTCTGGAGTTGACAACAGCAGAAGGAAAGTCCATTGGGTGCCTGGGAAAGATCAATCTAAAAATTGCAAGGAAGTTTTTTTTAATAAAAAGCCTATGAGGTCTGCATTGAAATGTGGTATTTTAGAAGTGCCGGAAAAACAGGGACGAGTGTGGGATGAGAGAAGCGGTGTGGGCTTGAATCTTAGTATCTGTTTTTTCTTAGGTGTTGAAGATTAAGTTTTCCAAACACAAAATGAAGCATTCCTGCGTTTCCACACCACCACCCAGGAGGATCAAAGCAGAACTAGCCAAAGGACTAACTTATGATTTGGTATGCTCTTTTTCTCTGGAAAGAAAGGATGAATTTCCAGTCCAGTTAGAAAGCTAAACTGTACCACATCACCTGACTACAGGGTGAAAGCCCTTCAGGACAGAGTTTTGGAAATGGAGATGGTACATATACCGGACAGGTAAGCCAGACTGCTTGGTTTGATTTAAAATAAGATTTGGTTTAAATTTTTGAGAGATGCATTTTCCTGTACTTTTGTTGTTCAGTGCTGCAAATGGTGCCTTAGCAAGGGTAATCATCAGCTTCTCCATCTGCCTGCTACAGGACAGCAGGAAAGAATGAGGGGAGACAGAAAGCCGATCATGCCCTGCAGGAAAAACAAAGGAATTACGGGTATAGAAGGATCTAGGAGTAGGCTGAAAACTCGAGGGGGCTGGCAAATTTGATGAACCAGTGAAGGAATCCAGAGGCACTCTGTGAGCTTGTTGTGGCTAGTAGGTGAGTAAGAAACGATGGGGGGAGAGGAGTTGAGGAGGCCTGCAGCAGTGCCTCCATTCTCTCCACTTTCTTTTATATCCCCTGTGATCCATGTCACCTGCCTGTCACTCTGGCACACTTCCCTTTCGAGATCCTCAGCTCCAGTGGGAAGAGGCTGGTGCATTTGGTTGATACTTGTGTGTGTGTATGGCAGGAGGAGAAGCATTAACAACAGAGAAGGACCTTGCTTTCAGTGCTCCTCACAGCCAGCTGGTAGGAGAAACCTCACCTGGATTCTGCAAGGCAGGGGGTGCTAGGGCTGCTCTTCAGTGGCTCAAGTGGCCTGATTTTACAGATGGAGATTCACACTTCCATGCATTCACACATAAAGATACTTGAGAATAGACCAAATGTTGACAGAATTCATTTAGGTGGAATTCTCTTGTATTGGAACTCTTTAAAAACCCCTATAATCTGTAAACACGCTCAAGAATGACTCCAACTGGAGGGTAAATCTTTCTGATTTCTTTTCATGTTACCTGGAAGTACTTAAAAATCTGCTAAACTGGCAAATCTAAATAGTGTAAATCTATCACTGCAATACAATATCTAATACCTAGGAGTTAGTAAAGCTGTGGAAAGCTCTTCCCAAGGAGATATTCTTGTTTCAGTCATCTTAAAATAGACTGTGTAAAACATAAGGCATCATACTGCACAAAGGAAGACAGCATGGGTGATCTGGTAAGACTTTCTCTCTCCCACTTTCATGGTTGTGTGACTCGTAAATTCACAAGTTTAAATGGTAATTGTGTTTGATTCTTACTATATCATGAAAATGGTGTTAATAAGCAGACAAAGCAATCCATTGGGACAATCACCTCTTAAGTACGTTACTTCAAGAAAGGAAAAGAAGTTGCAGTTCTCCTGAAAAGTTGTTTTTTTTTCCCACAGCATATCACATCCCTCATGACACATCATTACTGCTATTTCAATCTCTGTAGAAGAATAATTTTCTGTGAACCGGTGCACGCTCATCGATGACTGCATCCTGCACAATGACAAGAGCTTCACTCCAGCAAATTAATGAAGTGCATGCTCAGTGCTAAGCACCCAAAGTCTCACTACTTCAATGAAACTAAACTTAATTGCTCCACTGGATTACGGTAGTGTTGTCAGATCAGAAGGCTGGAAGACGCTGAATAATGATAATAATAATATGAGTCTGCCTTTTTGTTCCTCAAGAACAAAGGAATAACACGTCTGTCTACTAATTTATGTCTTTATAAAACAAAGTTTAGTTAAGGATTTGGCCATCAGATAGTGCAAAAGATTTTACGATTCTTGGGCTGTTAGTATCTTTATAGAATAAAGAGACACTAAGAGAGTCTTAACAAATAGTGATGGCTATTTCTAACATGAATACACACAAAAAAAAGATAAAGCTCCCTTCTTTCCTTCTCTAGGCATTCCTTTAGCAACCGAAAGGAAACAATCAGGGATCGACAGAAAAAAAGGTGTTAAAACCAGGCCTCTTACAATTGAAGGTTTTTCCAGGACTGGAGTGGGTGGCCGAGGAATTGGCTTTTCTACTTTTTCAAGGAAACAGAGGGACTTCTTTGGCTCCTTGACTTTATTCTTCTTTTCCAGCAGTGCCTGGAAGAGACATACAATCTAATCAGAACTGGGCTAGACAGAACAACACAGTAAGGCCAGTCCTCTAGATGCTGGCTGTTCCTGATCACACTGACTACAGGGAGCTGAAAGTATTTTGCACTTTGTAGGCTTGTGGCTTCTATTTCTTCCTGCACATCAACTGAAAAACTGCATATAGTTAGTAGTTGAGGCTGTTGGTTGGTCAGAAGATACTGGTGGGAAAGAACTTCAAAATCATATGTAAGAAGGAAGCAAGAGTTATTTTGCTATATTTACAAGTAAGTCATCAGAAATTGCTTAGAGAGCGTCACCTAAAAATCTAAAATTGGTATGAATTTAATCTCTAATATAATATATTCTTTAGTAAAAGCATATTTCAGATTTTGTTTTCATTTTAAAACAGAAATTTCATTGAACCAATTAAACACTGACCCATATGCAAGCAGAGGCAGTTGTGTCTCTTACTTTCCATACTCAATGACAAAAAGATTAATGATTTTCCTGTAAGATAGAGGTAAGAATCTTTCAAAACATGAGAAATGGGTAGCAATATCACAATCTAATTATGGTTTGTATGTCACTACAGAATGGTTATAACTCTTTGCCTTTAACTATAGGTATAACGCTTGTTACTGAGAGTTAGAACTGTTACGCAGTCAGATTTTATGAAGAGGGTCACTTGAAGAGTGTCTTGTCACTGTTCTGTGGCCCCTCCTTGGTGAAATGTCTTTGTATGATGTGCTATTACTGCCCAGGGTTGAACCAAACGACCCAGGAACGCTTTCTTGTAAATTATGTTTTGAAACTCTTCCCTGCTCGTCTGCAACTGCCCAGTGGCACCCACAGCAATTGTACGGGTGGCGTAAGTGTGAAAGGGAAACTGCCCGAGACCTTCCTTCTACCAAGAAAATCCACAAGCTCGTTAAGAGTGGGTTTCATCTTGCTTGCGGCTGTTTGGTGGCAGGTGCCAAACCTTGTCAGCCAAAGCAGGCTAGGAGTGGCGATGCCACCACAGCCTCAACTCTTTCAAGTAATTTTCAAACTGTTCAAGTCCTGCCAACCTCCCATTGCAAGCTACTATTGTCATTTCCAACTGCACAGAAAAGCTTGCCTGCTGTAGGACATCACACTTCAGCTTGCAAAGGGAAGGGAAGAGAGTATGTGCATTTAAAGCTCCTTCAAAATTATAATTCCGCTACTGTAGCCTTTATTACTGAATGAACAGATACATTTCAGCAAGGAAAAATGTGCCTTTTTCTTTTCTCGCTGTCTCTATTTCAAATGTTCAAATACCGTATTTCACTAGGCAGCAAAACTGAAGAAAAACTTGAGAAAAAAAATCCCATGCTGAATTTCTCTCTCCAGTAACAGGACATTGATGGCACTTGCACAGAATCTAATTGTGAAACTGATGAAGTTTTGAAACTCCAGTGGTCATTGTACAAAATTCTTCTTGCATATTGGATCTGACCATTCAGGCCAGGATAATTAATTGCTCCAGAAAAGGAGAGAGGTTCCTAGGTGGACAGGATAAAATGCTTTATTACTGAAACCTTCTGCAATGGACCATGTTAATAACGCAAGAATCAAAGCCTATAAACTGCTTATAAGCCATGTGAAATGGTTATAGCTCAAAATTGTTGAGAGATTTTCTGAACTGTTTCTTGTATTTGATGACCTTAGAGCTCGCTGGCATGAAGATTATAATAGTGTTTGCTATGATTTAGAATCTGTTTTGCATGACAGGGTGGGGAATTGAAAGAAAAAAGCTGCTCTAATTGTGATTCTTTTGAAAACAATGGCTCCTATGTTTATTAGTACAATGTTGCATTCATAAGAATTTAATAAAACCTTAGCCTCCAAAAATATTTCTTGCTAACCAGAACAAAATACAACCAGAATAACAACTTTAAAGCCAGAAAAATCTATGAGCACTTCTGACACAAGGGAATTCTTATTAATGTAGATTTGAGAAATACTGCAGGTCCCAGAAGTGGTTTTAAGTTTTCCTGCCATCTTTGCTAAATCAAAAATGCTTACCATTTGCTTTCTCTAATCTGAGGATTTAAGTTATTTTAAGATTTTAATTTATTTGAAGATTTTCATGTAAGAAAAGAAAAAGAAAATATGTTTTTTGCATTAACTGGTTCTGCCTAACTTACAAGAAGTTACCACTTTTCGTAACAGGGAGAGCAGGGCCCAAGAATCACTGTAAAATACCTTCTTTAAAAAGAAAAAAGTACTAAATTTCTGAACAACATACTTCAAATGTTACTGCCTAGATATCACACTCTAATTTTTCTGAGATCAGACTACATTACCTTTTTCAGATAGTAGGTTCAGAGTCATGATATACTCTGGTTGGACTGGACAGTGCAGGACCACCCAGTTCAACCCCTTTTCATTTTCCAGGCAAATGCAGCAAGCAGCAAACGGCACCCGTGCTCTTGGCCCTGCACCTTAGCTTCTCTGCTAGCATCTGATAGAAGCAGAACTCTTGACAGGATAGTGGCTTGAGAAACAACTGTCTCTTCAAAGAAATCATTCTTCGGATTCCTTCCTTATCTTCTTTGTGATCCTCTCCCTTTCACAAGACACTAGGTATAATTTATTTTCATGTACAGCACAGAGTTTACAGTCATGTTTCTCTTTTTTCCTTTTTGCCCACAGATGAAGAAGGTGAGATCATCAAGGACAAACTGACTGGATGGCTGCTGCATCTTGCGTGATCAAGACTGACATAATAGCTCTTAGAGCTTGTCTGAGCATGAGCCAGCTAACACTGTGTTGGAGATCTGTTCTTGATGAAATAACTGCTTAAACAGGTTTTCCTACGCTTTGAAGTTGGCAGAGATTTTCTCCAGAGATTTTCTCAGCCCCCCCCGCTACTTCTCCACCTCCTTCCAGCAGCCAGATAAAGGAAAACAGATGGGATGAGAGTCGTGCTTAATGCTGAGGTGAGAGGTTCTTTGTTCTAACATCATCTTAATCCAGCACTGCCTGACGCTTCACCCCTCTTGAGTCACCTAAGCATAGAGGGTCAGCCTAAAATCATGCATTGTTCTGCACTGGGATTTCTTGTAGCAGCTCCTCTGTTCCTTGGTGTATTCAGTCACCTAGTTGCATTTCTTTCCTATAGTGATTAACTGTAACGGTGTGCTACCTCCTTAGTGTCTTGGATTTTCGCACAAGGCTGTCTATGTAATGGCTCACCTTACACTCCTTAAAGCACTGTCATCTGCACTGGCTAGGAACTAGCTTTCCTTGCCCTTTTACAGATTTAGCTTAAGATATAGATTGTTGTTTTTCCTGTAAATTTTGGGTCACTCCTGTTTCTGCCAGGTTCTCTTGCTTTAGAGAATTATTCAAAGAATACTGAGTGTACCTAATACTCCTGCAAAGGGCTTCAGGATGGTCCTCAAAAAGTCTGCTTCTAATATCACTTGGTTTTGGCTTAGTTTGTCTGGAAGAAGCTGCTCTTAATCTCAAGAGGGCACAGATCCTTTTTGTAGTACCTTGGATAATTGCTTATCCCTTCTTACAAGCTTTAAGCTTGGGAAAACCCTCAATATGGCAAACCAAGAGGAACATAAGGAGTAGGACAACTCCATCTTGCCACTTGTTTGGCCAGAGAACCAAGCCTTGGAAACTTCTGAGGCCAAAATCTAGCATTCCTCCTCTATTTGCCACCTTCTTCCACAGATTATCCAGGGAAAATGAAAGATACTCATTTTAGAGCCAGATCACTGTGTACTCTAGAGTTCTACTTAATTTCTAGGATTATGGGAGAAAATGTATAGATCAAGTGTGCTTGGACAGCACTAAAAAAAGGCTTTTGAAAAGAAAACTGCTCAGCTATAGAAATAATGCAAAGCAACACAGGGTGCTCTTCTAAGATGATCCCTAATCGTCTGCTTTAAACCTCTTTGATACTGCGTGTGATGGAGGTTGTTGGCACGACTGGGACAGCTGACCAAGCGGTCAGACAGCTGTCCTCTCAAGTGCTAAATTCTGTTAACTCAAGTACTCGGCATCCTTTACTGCCCTGTACTTGACAGCTCCAGTAGCTTATGAGGTGGACCTGTCAGAGAGGCCCTGCTAAGCCAGGATGTGCTACAGGCACCAAACGCCTCTGACGGGAGAAGTGACCAGTAACAGCACCACAGAGCCCAAACTCTAATTAGGTCATTAATTTCTTGCTGCTCTGAACAGAAAGCTTGTTTAAATCTAATGGTGGCTGAGGCAGTCCGGATGCTTCACAGTGTCAGTACTTTCTGCTTGTCTGCAGTCTGGTGTCTGCTTCTGTGTATCTAAAAGCAGCAGTTAAATTTTGCATAGTGCATTTATCATCTTTGCCTGCAAAGGAAATGCTTCATGATTTAATTTACAAGAATACACATTTTGCCTTTTTGTGGTGGGGAAATGAGTACTAGTTATGTTAGCCCCTCAACTGGTATAAATCAATGCAGACCAAGTGATCTACATTGATTTAAGAAAGAAAATACACAGAATTGTCTGCATTCCATCTCCCTTTGGCCAACAATTTTTCTTTGAAGAGACATTACTGTGTGAGTAGCCAGCATCAGGGCATACTTCTTCTCTGTGACTACAGTTTAGACGCTCCACTGTAGTCTTTCAAACCATGAGAAGTTATTTTGAACAAACAGAATACAATTGCTGTAATTGAAATTCAGCTCTGAAAGCTCAGGCTAACGTTGTGCTACCTGTGAGAACCGTATTATGATCCAGATTATACATAGGCACTACTTGAATTTTATGCAAAAAGTACCCAGACTCAAACCCTTTTAATACTGCTGTGTCTTCTCTAAAACGTAGTGAATTCATGTCCTTAGTTCTTGAACAATCCCTGTAGCACTTGAGATTTTCTTTGAAGATTTTCCTTCTGAATAATAATCAGATGCAATGTTTCATCTTTTACAAGATCCAGTGGAGTTTAAGTTTGAGGTAGTATGACTGATTTTTCAGAACAAGATTTCTATTTAAAATTCATTAGTAGAAAGTTAGTCTGTATTGGGAGTATTCTTAAATTATACTAAAACAAGAAAGCTATATATATAATTTCCAATTATGAAATATTTCTTCACTAAATAAAGCATACATGAAAGTTGCCAAGCTTTACAAATGAAATTCAATATATTTCAGAGATAACAGCAGCCAGCCAACATATGCATTATTTTAAAAAACGTAACCCTCAAAAGCGTACTTAAAAGTACATGCAATTCACAAATATTGTGATTGTAGATGCAAATGAGGCACTTCTTTCCTCAGTGGTTAATTGCATATATGGACACCTCATCTGCATGAACAGTTGTGATAAATTAAGATATGCAAAACACTATTAGCATGTTTGCAAATCAGATGCTGTTGTTTAGGAACAACAGTGTTGTGCATCCACCATTCTGATCTGATTTTATGAGTGGGGTCATTTTAATCATGCTTTGCTGCAGGTGTTTTTACAATATGTACTTAAAATGTACATTTTTAAAGATGTACAGAATTTTTAGAATATGAATCCAGATTTGGTTTGATTATTAGTTGTTCGACAATGTAACCAGTAGGCTCGCCACTTGTGCATTATAAAAGCAAGGGAGGAATGAGAACAAGCAAACGGCAGAGGAGAATTTCTAACTTGCATAGTATGTTCCAATCCCAATACCTGATCTGTAGGAAGACAGAAGCAGCTATGCTTGTTTTTTATAGGGTTACAGCAGAAGCACAGCTATTAGGGACAGAGAGTACTGACAGAGTTTGTTCCAGAGCTATACTGGTCATGCCTGTAACAGTCTGAATGTTTGATCCATTCTCTCCTTGAAGTCACCTTACAGAAAACAGGAATTTAGCACAGGGAACTGGGAGAAAGCTTACATGTATGTCTTCCCAATTGCATTTCTGAGCAGTTCAAATCTTAGAGAGGAACTGACATGCTGCTGGGTGCAGCTCCATACCTGGTGAACTTGTGCCAGCTCCACCTCTAGCCTTGCTGATCTTTTAATAAACCCTGTCTTAGCAGTAGTGTACTTGGGTTTTGGAGCTTTAACCTTGACCTGGGTGACAGAATCTGGGAGAGATGCTTCCAGTTCACACAGTCCTAAGAAATACAAACAGCAATTAAGTAATGGAGTGGTGGGGAGAGAAATTTGAGTTTTGTTACTATTTTAATTAAATAACACATACAAACTAAGTCTTCCAAAATGCCCTACCTGCAAAGGTGTCAAGATTGAAGTTTTTTACCACATAGCACTCAGAATGGTTATCTGGGAAATAACCAATTCTAGACAAAGGAGTGTATGTTTGTGATGCAAAGTCAGTATACTCTTTGATGATATCTCGTCTCTCCAGCTTCCCCATCACATTCTTCCTCTTAGCTATCAGCTTCCTGAGCACTGAAAAGGAAATACAAATGTGAGCTTCTTCATTAAAATAGTTTTTAAAAAGCTGTATCTTTGGAAATTCACAAGAGCTTTTGCTAGTTAATATAAAAACATGACCTGTTTGACCAGAACAAATGCTAGCCATGCGTATCTATATTGTGGATGCAACCTATTTCATTTTGAATAAAGACTATAACCTTGTGAAAATAGAAATGGCTTGTCCGAAAACAAAGTCTCATCTTACTCTCTCCCTGTCTTTCAAACTTACTCAGTGCATAGTCATGCTCAATCTTTTTTATTTTCTCTTCTTTAGCCTTCTGATGATTTTGCCAGTGGTCATCCAAGCGCTTGGCATCCAGCTCAGTCTGATTCTCCTCTCGCCTCTGCAGCAGCTTCTTTAAGATTACCAGCCGAACCTCCTGCAACCTGCAAGAATAGAAAAGGCCAGGTATGACCTACCCTACTCTGCAGTGTTCTGTGCAACGCTGTCATCATCAAATCCTACATAGTAAGTGACTACTTTACACATAGTTCATATTGCAATATCTTGGATTTAATCTTTCATTTTAAAAAGAGAGTTTAGCACTGGCAGAAAGTATTGTGTTAGCAGTCTCCTATATTAAATTAAACAAAACTAACCCTTCCTAAACCCAGGAGATTTTCACAGAAATAAAAGGCTTGTACCTTTCAGCCAATCTGCTAAACCTCATTCCTTCTCTATTCAATTAAAAGAATTGAAGAATTCAATTAAAAGACATGAAGAGTATAATTGGACTCCTACTTTTCTATTTCCTGTTCTCTAAAGGCCCACTCCTTCCTCTCCATATCATCCATCATTTTCCTCCTCTTCACGATTTGTGAGGCATTGTCCATGGCTGGAAGAGTTGCTTCCCATGCACGTTTTTCCCGGGCACGTTCAATCATCTCCACCTCGGCTAGTCCTGCTGGTAGCCCCCGACCTTACAGGGACAAGAAGCAGTCGCTCTTTAGGAGAATGGTGAATCCAGCAAACAACCACCACCAAAAAGTATTAGAGGGATGTATGGGCACAAGCCCATATGTTAAACACAAGCAGAACCATCAACAGGCTGAAATACATATTTCTAAGGCCAGTAAAATTCTATAGTATGGGGAATGGTAGGACCCTCAGTTGCTATAGCTTAGTTGACATTAACACTAGCACTTCATTCCTCTACTGCAGGCTGCAAAGGAGGAAAAGCTTTTCCAAAGAGCACTTTCTTTGGTATATCCACTGTCCATCATTATTGCAGATGGGACACTGGGAGATGAGGATCACAGTTACATTCTGGGGCAGCAGTGTTCATACTGTTTTTTTACTGATGTCTAACTCAGAACAGCTGAAGAACAGTGGGTAAATGGCAAAACTGCTCCTAGTTCGTATTTGTAAAACATATGACCTTTTTATATTGAATCATCTCAAAACTCTTGATGAAAAGCCCCAGAACAGCGCTATTAAGTAGGAAAATATCATACCTATTTTATAAACAGATAAAATAATGTGTCCCAAAGAAAGACAACGAAGAGCTGCCAAAACTGGCAACAGACTTGAAACCTGACGTTGTAAAAAAAGAACCTCCTGCTACAGAGATGACAGGATTATTATCATTTATCTTGATTTCACAACTCACCCCAAGTAAGTGTAGCAAGTGTCAGAAGTTCAGGGACTGAGCCGCTGGGAATTACATATTCAGGGGAATAGGGATCCGTCTGGGCTTCACCATCCCTGTAGTCTGTCTGTGTGCCCAAAGTTCGTAACTTGGGACCAAAGACCTTGCTGTCTGCTGTAGCTGGATAGACATAGGGCTCTGTACTAAAAAGAGATGCAAGATGAAAGAACATTTGTCACATTCATTAAAAAAAAAACCAAACCAGAAACACAACACTAAGTCAAAGGCAGGATATCCAAATGTGGTTTGTTTTATCTTAACATTGCGCCCATTGATGTTCACTCCATTATCTTTAGTAAAAGCAGACTGAGGCTACACTGAGTCCTCTGAAAACTCCTTCCTTAGGTAAACAATCCAGAAGTCCGGTTTCAGCTCTCACAAATTACTACGTGCAAATCTTTCCTATGTATCCATTCTAAAGCATTGCTTTTAATGGGCACAAAAAGTAATGGTTGAGTGTAAAACGGAGTAGGACTGCTTCAATTTACCTTACACGTTTGTCTTTCCAACAATTCCAGAACAAAAATGGAATTCTAATGTAAGCATGTGCAACTTCCATTGACTCTACTAGGAACTGAATCTTCTTACGTCCCCTCAAAATCTGATCCTCATTGAAACCCACACTGGACTACCTCATGGATGCTCTACACCACTGAACAGTATTGCAACTATCACGGAGACTGTAATAAAATATCAGAAGATTTTCCAACAATAATGCTGCCTTGGATTGGTATCTCTTCTAGGATTCAGAGACACCTGACTTTGGTTTTGGGCTTCATAATCATAATACAATTGAGGCACATGTCCTTAACCCACAAAGCACCATTCACATACTGCAAGCAAATTCTGAAGCAGTTGGTCACCTGTTTCCTCAGGAACTCTCAATGGTGAACGAACCCTTACCTCTTAATAAGGTTTTCCTGTTGGGTCATTATGAAAAATATTGGTCACCAGCTCAATATTTTCCCACCCTTTTTCTGGTGAGATGTGACCCATTGCAACAGTAATGTTCCAGAACCCACTACTTACTTTGCCATTGTGTAAGCACCATTTAGTGGAAACAGCTTATTAGAAGGGATGATTGGTCTGAAAAGAGAGAATGCAGATGTAAGACAACCACCATGAGCGTAAAAGACCATTACAGTTTAGAAAAACTGCAGTCCACTAATTTCAGTGGAGTTACACTGATTTTTTACAACTCGGGTTCTGTAGTTGCATGTTTAAGAATTGTGCCTGAGTATTCAATAATTCTTTCATAATTAAGGATTAACAGAGAAAGTTTCACCAGCAGGATTGAGTTGTTATTCTATGAAAGCAAAAAGTGGAATTGCAAAATAATTAAAAGAAGTTATTTTGAGTGTACTTAGAAAATGTTGTGTATGTTTCACTAATTAGTTTACTTTTTTCACTTTGAGACTTTGAGGGTGTGGGTTTTTTTAATAACTTCTTGAAATCCCGAAATGAATTCCTACTATCAGCTGTTTTGGACTTATCTGATTTGATTGTTTCCTTTTTTGCAGTATTTTATGAAGAATCTTGAAAGCGATATGGGCTCAATGACATATAAATAATTCCTTCTTAGGCCTTCTTATAGTTTCCATACTGCAGTTCACTATCAATTTCCCTTAGCCTTTGAGAGACATTAAAGCTTAATTTCAAATTGCAGAAGATAACATCACCTTTGTCCTTTTTTTGTTGTTGTTAAAGGAGCCATAAAATTTATTAAACCTGGCAATTTCTTTATATTTCAAGTGGACATATTGGCCAATAGCTGCTGACTGTGATTGTGAATGTAATTCCAAGTATGTGTGACTGAGTTGACCATGTTTGTACGCTCGCTGTCGGTTCAGATCTGGAGTCCACTGGTGACCTGCAGGGTCATTCTGGAAGGAGCGGAGCAGTTGTGCAGTAGAGGACATGATGAAAAGTTAATGAAGGATTCCTTTTGCTCCCTTTCTGCTCCTGGCAGAAACCGGCAGTTAAAAGGCTCCTTCTTAACCCTTCCAGAAGTCTGGAGAGCCACAATAGCTTTGCGAGCATCTCTGGCCTTTTTGTAGGAGGACCTACAGCCCAAAGCTTTCTACAAAGAATTATTAAGTACAGAATGCCTGGTATATTTGCTCCTATCGTAACTTATTAGCTGTAAAATCTGGCACAGTGTGAATTTCAAAGGACCTTGTGATTTAAGATTTAGTTACTATTAGATTTTCCGTAGCAGTGATCAAAGAATTGACAGAAAAGACAGAAAAAATAATGCTCTCGCATTCATTTAGGTGCTCTTTAAACAGCACAAAAGCAAGCCTCTGAATTCTGTTTCAAATCAGTTCACTCCTTACCGTGCAAAATATTTATAGCGATTCCTTCCACTAACTTCAGGATCTTCATACACAACTTGAGGTATTTGAAGAGAAGATTGAGCTCTAAAGGCCAAAAAAACAGGATATAATTTAAGAAGTACATTCAGAGCAGTTCTGATCTTTTTTTCTTAGGCTTTTTTTTAAATCTCGCTCTCTGCTTCTCTGGTTACACAATCAAACATGCACACTACAAATTCCACAAAATCCCCATACTTATTTCCCCATACTTATTTTCATACTTACATGTATAGCAAAATAGTTTGACATTTTATGTATATTTCCCACTATGTGTGGGCAACAAATGGTCATTTGCTGCCTTTAATAGAACTTTCTTATGTGCTTCTCATGAAAAGGATTGGCTACTTGTAAATGCTTGACCTTGTAAAGTTAACTGCTTTTATTGGGAGAGGGGGGAGCAAGCTCATCTCCTTATGAGTGAAAAAACTCTGTAACAGAAAATACGTCTAAAGGAGTAGAATGAACAAAGCAGAAAACTACCACTTCCCACCTTCCAAAAGTAGCAAAAGGGATTTTAAACAAATGTGGAAAATTTTAGAATCAGCAATTTCAATTTGAATTCTTCAATTAAGAAGAAAAATTGGGATGACCATGTGAATGTTTCAAAACCTATGCTGGAAAAAGCGTATCTTTTGCAAAAATGGTCTTCATTTTTTCCCCCATTTTGAATTTCAGAGTAGGCAGCCTGTTTAAATTTTTGCACTCCAACATCTTGGAGAGTTTTCTTTATTTTAAAGCTTTGAAAGACTGTGAGGTAGACCTCATTAAGCCAGTCACTGAGAGAATGGGTAGAACTGAGTCCTTTGAAAGCTGCACGTCAGGATTGCTATTTGATTTCACAACCACTTTATACTCCAGTCTTGCTCTTCTCGACCTGCCAGGTGGTTAAAGGCAAGAACCTGAAGTTCTTTAAAAAAAAACAAAAGCCTGTATCATGCCATTAAGGTAAGTAATTTCCTTAAGCTATATATATGGCAAGTCCTAAAGGTCATGTATTTCTTAAGATCATTTTTGGCAACTTGTAAGAATCCTGAGCTCAGATGTATGGGATTGTGGGTGCTGGAGTTGGTTGCTGCTGCCTAATTTAAAATACAGAGGTATATTTACAGAGATACAATTAACAATACAGAAGATTGCCTGACAGCTGAGATCAAAATAGAGGACTGCACGCTGAGATCAGTTGTCTTCAAAGACCGCATCTAAGCCCTGCGAGCTCCGCTGTGGAACTCGCAGAGCCACAGCATTGCTACCCAGTACAGCAAAGACTATAGAGGGATGCTTCATTAACCTCCTGTGACATACAACTTACTGCCAAGGTAAAGTTTAAAGTCACCTCTTTCCAGTGCCTTCAGTCATATCACATAACAAAAGAGAAGGGAATGTTTTGAGATGCAGTTTGGTAACCTGAGATACTTGCTCAGCACTAATCAACCTATTATTGTGAACTTGTGTTTGTAATTCAAATGAGTTAATTGAGCTGATGGCTCTAGTTCCACTAGCTGACTCTTTACATATCAGACTGTTGCTCCATCCAGATGGATTTGTGTTTCATTCAGCACAGGTGGGCACTTATTCTTATGATCTGACTTTATTAGCATAAGCTGTTCATCCTATTATGGTATAGTTATAGGCACAATGGGAACCCAGTGAAATAGCCCCTTTTATTCAACAGATCCTGCCTCTTGCATGTCCTTGACTTAAATTTGCTGACTTTGCTGAAATAAATGAGCGTTTATTCCTGGTAACCTTGCAGAGGCAATGCAACTACTGAGAAGACAGCTGGAAAATATTCTGTCTTCTGTATCAGCAACACTGTCAATCAGTGCAGGCTGAAACAGAGGGGATGTGTTTCTCATTTTTTGTTAATTGCAAGACATTTTGCAAATATATGTTGTTGAAATGTAAATCAATTTTAAAGCAGCGCAGGCATCAAATAAGTTCTTGTTACAGAATAACAGGCAAAATGTAAGAAGCCACTGAGGTTTTCATGTGCTGGGGATAGTCTGAAATGCTGAAAATAATAAGAAGAACAGAACAGGCTCTGAAATTCTTATTTTATTATGCAAATGAGTAGAATACACTTTCAGAAGTGAGTAAACCAAGGTATGAAATCCACTGTATCACTCTTAATCATCTTTAATTACTGTTTGGCAGGTGGTAGAACTCAGTTACCAGCAACCCCAGAGCACACATCACCTAAAAAGCCCGTGGTCTAAAGTTAGCTTCTTAACGCAGCAAAAACCTCTGAAAACAACTACCTAGGCCGATGCCTGCAGTCTTGAATGCAGCTACAGAGGACTCAAAAAAACACAGAGTGTGTTTTTTTAAAATATTTGCTGAATCAGAAGCCCAAACTGTGACACCAGAAGAAAGTTCAACACACACACCCCTGCACTAAAAATGTGGTGCCCTGGTTCAGGCCCCATACACTCCTGAATGAGCAGCAAAAGCAATCTAACCAGCTGCAACTGCACAGGACTGAAAGGAAACGGCTCTCGCTGAAGTAACACACGAGTCACTGAAGTCTCCATAACTTATCTGATCTATAAGAGATTGAAATAACTCGCTTCTCTTTCCCAGCAACCACTGCAAAGCAGATAGCACAGGGATGAAGGAATGTGCAACATCCACCCTGTAAGAAACAGATGGGCAACCATACTCCATAACAGCTGCAATCTCTTAATTTCAAGGGAAATATAAGTAGGAGCAAATTGCAGTCATCTCCACTTCAGCGTGCATGGGTTTTTGTTGGTTTTGTCTGTACGTTTCTTTTAAATTATCCAACCATAGAACACTTACGCAGCAAGCTGCTGAAGAGCCTCCAGGCGCCGCTGAGCCCTCCCTCTCCATCTTCGGTCAATAAATGGAGGCACTGGATCCTTGCCCTCCAAGCACAGACTGTAGCCTGGCAAATGGATCAAGCTACTAAACATACTTCTGAACGTCGGAGCCTTTACCTAACGTTTGCATGGACACAAAGAAGAGAGGCAGTGATTTAGCAATTTCAAACAGCATTAAAGAGCTCAGAATTTCAGCTTGCTGTGATTTACAGGCCTGCACATGTGGGATGGGGAAAGAAGAAGGCATACGTATGCTAATGATGTCAGCTGGTTAGATGGTACTTCTCAAGATGTGGAGCATACCAGACTAGCAGCAGATGCACAGATATGTCTTCTGGCTGTTTTCCAGTGCTAAACTTATATTTAAAATCGAAGGGTCTAACGGTTCGTTACATAAAGAAGTTAATGTGCAGTAACTGTGAATATGCAATAAGGTGAACTTCTAGCACATTACCCCATGTAACTCCCTCCTGTTTCCTGTGCTCTAGAAATGAAGTAACATATTCCACTTACAGAGTAGTTACGTTATTTTATACTGTAACAATTTTAACATGTGTTAAAAATATCTCCATAGGAGTTAGCATACAAAAATGATCACATTAAAAATCCACACCCTTCCTTCTAAGCACTAATTTCCCTGGGTAGATATGCCTTAAATCTCTAAATTTATGGTTGCCAATAAATCTTTGCAATCGTGACTCAAGTATAAGTGATGTAGCTATATTGGCTTGAGCTTCTGTAAAGCCTAAAATCAGAACTGAATTGTGAATTGCCCCTTTTATTTCAGCGAGTGCTAACTCAGATGCATATAGGGTAGGGGTGACATTTCAAGTACACTAACTCACCAGGGTGTAAAAGTGTCAGACGATGAAGATCTAGGCACCCTTCTATAAGTAGCTGCTTGCTGTGCATGAGACTGCATTTGTGTTTCATTTCTCTTCAAAGGGAATTCAACTTTTGAGAGTCTGAAAAACCCTATAAACTAATATTATCACAACCCCCATCCACCCTGTTTTCTGAGGCTATGGATTAAGAATTCAAAGTTGTATTGTTATGAATTGCATATTGTGCACTGGCTGATTCATACGCTTAAAATATTTTATGCAAGTCAGTCTGTCACCATACTCATCGGCAACACTACACCTATGGTGTGACAACACTAGTGACTGTATGCCTGCTTACTTTGTCTGGCCTGAACTGTTAATGCAGCCATATTGTTGCAAGGACCTCTGTGATGCCAGGCAATGCTTCCAGCGCCATGCATATATCTCTCTCCAGGAGCCAGACACACTTTTTTTTTTTTTTTTTTTGGTGTAGCTTAAGAAAGAGCCTGAGATAATGGGGTAAGAGATATACAGAAACATTCTTCACAAAAATTTCTTGATTCCATTGTTGGAAAGCTGCTATGGGATTTTCTCCTCACTGTACGCCAATGGAGTTTCAGAGTTCAGAGTATCTACCTTGCTGGCTCAGTCAAGTACATAGCTTCGGGAGAATGCGTTGTTTAAAATCCAATTCAGTGTGCAGTTTTACCAAATCAGTTTTCCTTTGGCATTCTACCTATATGCAGCCTGTCCAGCCATCAATCATTGCTGTCTAAAAGTGTGACTGCAACTCCCACAGACATGCCCTAGCTGGTTTTAAACTAGCTAAGGTGAATATTGATAGCTGAGGAGCGAAGCACAGGCTCACTAGCTAAGCACTCAGCTAAGAAGTTAAATTGCACTAACCTAGCATGAAGCATCAGGATGGGTTTGCAACCTGTACAGGCTGCTTAGCTGTTGCTACCCAGTTAATTTTAAACTAAGTGTGTTACCTCGAGCTGCAGTGTTAAGTATATCCCAAGGTGAGGAGGCACCATGTGAAATAACACATTTTAACAGCTCTAGTTGAACAGCCTAAGTGTCCAGTTCTGTTATTAGATCTTAGTAACATATACAAGCTATTGTTAACAGCATTTGGAGATATTCTATTAAACATACTGACATACAATTTAGGAAATTACTGAGGACATGAAACCGAGCATTTCGACGCTGCTGCTACACAGTCACCCTAGGTGAGCCATCACGGTTACTCCCCGTGTTAAGTCTTCTTTTAGATAAAGTTTCTTCCTTTGCTTTGTATTTTGCTGTTTTAAGAGAGCAGCTTAGAACTGAGACGGAGTTTCTACCCACGTGTATGCATACACACAGAAATCATGTGAGCTGTCCTTGGCCAACACCTACCACTTCGTCACCGACAAGTTGAACATGGACATTTGACTTTGAATGGTCCTTCTCACTTGACTGTGTGTACAGAGTCTGAAAGATAAGTGGACAAATGGAACTGGTTTACATATTTGAGAAATCAGCATGAATCGTCAGGCTCTGCTTCCCACTTTAAAAGGCTGTCCATAAGACAGTATAAAACAAGCTAGGAAAAGAAAAAACCTGAAATACATTGTCTCCATATCGAAGAAATTCCACCATCACAGAAATGAGGCTGAGAGCTCAAATACCACTGTTCTGTGGAACACACAAGACTAACGAAAAACCTACTTTGGAAGCACTGCCAACTTAAACAGAAGATAAAGACAGGAAACGGGAGAAAAGCAAGCATGGTACAATGGGAACCAGTGGAAATACCATACTGTACGTGATGCTTCCCCCGGCACACAGAGCTGGCGCTGGCCTTCCTGCAGCTCACCACTGTTTCACAGCCCCAAGCCTCTCCCTGCTCCTGATGACTTCGGCCCCGCTGCCACCCCTAACGCCGTACCGCTACGCGGCTCTGCCCCGCTGCTGGGGCAGCACCCACCCTCCCGGCTCCACACCGGCCCGGCACGGCCTGGCACGGCGGCGGGGAGGCCCGGGGCCAGCCCGACCCCGCCGAGGGTGCCGGGCCTGGCCGCACCGGTCCCCGCGCCCCGGGGGCTGCGGGGAGGCCGCTGTCCCCCCCGGGCGGGCCTGGCACCGTGGGGGCCGCGGGCGGCCCGGCCGGGAGCCATTTGCCGGCCTCCCCGGGAGCGGGGCCCGCCCGCGCCGCTCACCGCAGGGCTCATGGCGCCTCCGGCCGCGTTGCCATGGCGGCCGCCGGCGGGCGGGACCGCGGCCTTGCCACACCCGCCGCGACGGGAGGCGGCCGCGGGGGCAGGCGCTGCCCTTCCCGGGCCGCTGGGGCCGTGCTCCGGGGCCGGCCCCGGCCCTCCGGCTGCCCCTGTGCGGCCGCTGCTCCAGGCAAACCCCGCGCCCAGGGGAGGCTCCCGGAGAGCCCCAAGGCCCGTCAGGCGGCGCGGGCCGCCCGCCTCCGTGTTGTGCCGCCTCGGGCAGCGAGCGCCCCGGGACAGCGGCGGCGCGGAGCGGGCCCAGCGCTGCCCAGCGCGGCGGGGAAGGGGGGACGCAGCTCTGCCGGCGGCCCCGCCGCCAGCCTCGCTCCCTGCGCCGCTCTCCCCCAGGCGAGGGGCCGGGCCAGCCCCTGTCATGGCGTAGGAGCGGCTGGGCCGCGGCTGGAGGAGGGCAGGGGATGGGCCGGCGGGGTATGTGTACTGATGCGCTCCAGTTCCCCCAAACCATCGCTTAGTGCTGGAGAAAACTGGTTTTGCAATTACAGTTGGGGACTGGATTCAAGCCTGGATAGTTTTATTCCTGGCTTTGCTTGTTACTGCTTAGGACTTCTGCTGCCGTAAAGTGGTGAAAATACGCTTGGTACCTACCGAGGTCTTTGCATTGGCAAAGCATCTGCACACCCGCACAGTGTTACAAATAAACTTTAGGCATTGCAAAAACGTTGCTCTTTTTGCAAGGAGGAAATTTGCATCTTCTACAAGGAACAAAGCTGGAAGCTGCTTTATGCTGTTGAACAGGAAGGGCCGATGCTGCCGAGACTTTTGGAGCAGGCCATAAAAAGCTGTGGAATTAGAGATGGGCCCTCTCCTCTGCCTGTAATCTTGAAGCAAGTCCCTCGTGTAAGTTATTTTGTGTATAAAACCCTGTATACCAAAGATTTATTTGCAGCTTGCAGTGTCTGACATAACATTTTGGCCCCTGAGTGCTTCTTCACAGGAGAGCAACGTTAGGAGTGTGGTTCCAAATTCCTTGGCTCTGACAATTTACACGTAGACATTTAATTCAACTTTGAATGCTGGTTTACTTTCTGAAAGGCCTGTCACTTGTTTGAAGCAACAGCTTCTTTCTTACAGTAGTTGAAAATGGGTCGCCTGAAGAATCAGATGTGGGTCTGAGCTGGGGAACGCAGCCACAGCTGTGCTGCTGGCTGACATCTCTAGGGATACTGCTTTGCGCAATGGATCGATCCATGCCCTAAAGATACCCAGCAGGCTGTAAAGACCCTCGTTTTACTGAAGAGCTTTACATCGTGAAACTTACTATAATTATTGACAGGGGCAGCGAAAGTCACTTTTTAATGGAGGTGCCCTGCATTTCTCAAGGTCAAGTTCAGTTTTCTTTTTTTGTATCTCGTTTCATGGGAGCTCCATAATTTACATGCTGAAATTTTTCCATGCTGGACATCTGCCTTGAGGTAATGAGGTGTGTAAACTGTACTTTGGCCAAAAAATGATACTTTGTTGCCTCCACCCTCTCACATTTTTCCACTTTAAGGTTTTCAGAGATGACTGGATACAGGTGGCCCACACTGCTGTTTTTCTGATGAGGAAAGGAACCAGATGGAAACCAGGTAAAGAGGAACAATGGAACAATTACATGAGTTCTTGACAGAGTATAACTAAACACCAGGGCATAGCCTAGCAGACTACTCTCTGGAGTTGTGGAAGATGAAAAAGCTGCAGTCCCACTATTAACTGCATTAAACTGGACTAAATGTAAGACATTGCCACCTTCTTCTTTGTTCACCACACCCTTGAGTGCTTGGCCCCACTCCCTCTGATGTGTTGGTGTTGGCAGCTGAAAGACTATGTGGGGAACCATCTCGGGAGACTGCTGTGGCTGAAAACTAACCTGTCAGAAAACAAAAGTTTTCAGATCACTGCAGAGCTGCGTGAAGACTAGTACTCGCTCATGGCAAGTGACAGGTATATGTGGCTGAGCTAAAAAGCTCAAGGTTTGGGTTCATAGAGGTTGCTTAGATTAGATTGGGGGTGTGTGTGAAATATTGGCTTATTTTTAACTAAACTTCTGAGAAATTTCTGTGAATTACAGATGTGGGCAGTGAAAGCCTTACAAGTGTTGAAAGATGTGTTGATTACTACTGTCTTGAGTGTTCTTTGCCTGAAGTCTTCATCTTCCTGTCGACCTGCAGCTGAAGTGAAACCTGGCCAGGGCCCCTGGCACACTGGTGTGTGCTGTGGAATACATTGCAACGGTGAAGCAGTGAGGTTTGGTCTGAATCGGTCTTTCTTTATTTTTTTAAATTCTTTTTCTTTTATGTAGATCAACCATTTCCAAAGAAAAAGGTCCCAAAACACAAAAGCCTCTGAGAAAATATTTGATCCCAGGCAGTAAACTCTGGCAATCTTGTCTCTGACTAGCACTTTGGAAAAAGGAGTCAAAACTTATCTGGCAAGTTGGTCTGTCCATGTCAGGGATGCATCCTGCTGCTCTGGTGAAAGTAAACTGAAGGCAACTAAACTGAAAGCAATCAAAAAAGATTCCTGTTTCTTAGCTACAGTTTTCTAAGAACTTAACGGATGGGCTTTCTCCTCAGAGCTACAGGCTATAGCATGATTATTTTTTTTTTCATTTCTCCCCTCTCCAGTAATAGCTTTTCCAGAACAAGACTGTGTAGCTGAGCCGGGGTGCTGTCTGTCTGATGATTTTTTTTTTATATAGCCACTTGGCTCTGAGGGGACACCAGATGCTCAGATGTATGAGTAAACTGTCCACACCTTTGTGAGTTACTGTGCAGTAACTGAGTGGACTAACTCTGCCATTGCTTAGCATGCTGCAAAATTGGGGTAAAGTGTGCTAGTTTAGCTGCCCGTGAAAGAGGCTGAGCCAAATGGGTATTACCTTACATTAACTTTGAGATAAGATGGTGTAATTTGCTGCAAGATGAATTACTGCTACTCTGCTGATGGACTCGTTACGCTGTGATGACTTGCTGATGTGTTTGAGCTGTAAAATCAAAGAGAAGTGGAAAATTTAGATAAGGAGGGTAGGATTAGGCATTAATTGAGAACAGAACGGTAGCTGGACAAAGAGAAGATGAATCGGACATGAAAGTCTGGGTTTAGAGGAGAAGCTCGGCTGCCTGAGCAAAGAAAAGAGTAGGAGAGTGGGGTGGTAGAGAACCAGTGTGCAAGGGGAGGGGAGAGAGACAGGGTGAGCAGCCAATAGAGCAGAACTGAAGTGGTCTGGACAAGAAAATGGGAGACCTAGATGAGCAGCTGAAAAAGTGGGGAAGGGTGTGGAAAGGCAGGACTGCGGGGGGGAGAAGGCAAAGAAGCTGAGTGAAACAGATGATGAGCCTCTCTGCTCTGGCTTCTCTCCGTCCTCCAAAACCTAAGAGGGAACTGAGTGTCCTGAATGTGACTTTTCCTCTGCAATCCACGAGGATCTGTGAAACCCCTGGCAAGATGTCATCCATCTGGTTTTAAGTTTAATTATGTAGATGGTCCTCTTCTGCTCTCTGTTAGCAGTTGTCAAATGACAGCACTGTTACGGTGCTGGGTGCCTGTGATGCTTCGTTGGGTGCATGTAATGCTTCATGGCAGGTTTTCTCTAGTTATTAAAAGAATCTAAGTTACAGCCAACAAAGTTACAGCATTAAAAGCACTATTGAGGCTTTGATGGCAGGAAATGCCAAAATTAATCCTTTTTAAAATTAGTAACCGTTAGCATGCCATTTCTCATGCTTGCCGCAGGATGTCACAATTTCTCCATGTACAGTCTAACCTGGGTGGCGCCAGTTCAGCTCTTACGTTAAATGTGAAATGATATTAAATCAGTTTGGCCCCTGGACCCATCCAAGGTAAACCCTGATTTCTATTCCCTGCCCTAACTACACATGGTTTACTAACTGCATAATAAACACCTCTTTCCAGATGTGCAATTCAGCAGCAGCAGCACAAGGCTGCAGTCAGTGTGGTCGCTAGGTTTTTAATCCGGAAGAAGGGAGCCTTCCTCCCAGCCCATCCGAAGAGATGGTAAAGGAGAGTGAGGAATAGAGGATGAGGAAGAAGACGTGGTCACTAATCTCAGCAGGAAGCAGAGGTAAGTCTCAAACAGATGTGAGAAGACACATGCTGGGAAATGTAACGTTTTGTGGATTGAGGCCTTGATTCTGTGCTGGCTTTTGGCTACAGTGAGGCATTATATCTGTTGTGGAATACCTCACTTGTGCCTTGTGACATCTTTTGTAAAAATGGCCTTGGAGTACTGATTGTGGTAAGTGGAGCTTCACCAAGGTGAAGTCTTTGGTTTCTTTGTGCTGTTTTTACTCTTCTAAGAGAGGCATCTTGAGATAACAACTACTGAAACAGAACATATGCAAGTCTTTACAGGAGACCTGTTCTCTCTTGCTTTGCTTTCCTTAGTAGGACTACTGCTATATTTCCTGTACTAAAAGCAATCTACAGATGAGAATAGCCTAAAAAGTCAAAGTTTGAAGAAAGTGGCGTAGCAGTGCTTTGTGATCACAGTTAAAGGATTTGCTTCAAAGCCTGCTTGAAAGCCTACTATAATGGTTTTGATTAGCACTTAAAAAAAAAAGGGGGGGGGGGGGGAGGGGAGGCAGAAATAAGGACAGTTTCAGCCCATGGTTCAGAGTCCAAACCCCCAAGTTGACAAATACTTCAGGCACACTCTGAAGGACATTCATATACCCGATTTCACTTGGCTTGGATGAGTTTTAGATGAGATTCTTAGTGAACAGGGATAACATACGGAGGATTTGCTGGGCTCAAGTCAGAAATATTGACTCAGTAGGAAAACGAGCTTGGATTGAACTCCTTAGGGAACTAGTGAATTCCTAGTGTTCTCATTCCTCCCATGCACTGCTCCGAGGAATAAATGGCAATGCCAGCATGTTAGCTTGCCAGTTCCAGTGTGTTAAGAGATTTCTTTTCAGAATTAAACCCAAGATTCCCTCTGTTCCTTGGTGCACCGATCAATGGTTGAATCAGCAAAGGAGATGCTACACCCTAGTCAGAGCACAGGAGGCAAGAGAACAACCAGAGGCACAATTTGCCGGGAATATTACACTGACTTAACAGACAGGATTTCAATCCATATTTCTGGCTTAGAAGTTGGAATGAGCTTGTACCTTCAAAGCAGTCCAACTCCTACTTGCTTCTGGAGACCTGGATGAGGAATGTGCTTATAGGTGGGTTGTGATCGGATTCCATATCTGCTGTTCTTGAGGGTTTGGCTCCAGCCATATCATCTGTTTGTCTATTTAGAAAGTAGATAAAATAACAACAGTAGTTGCTGGTAGCTTCCTGTTGAGCTGGGGGAGGAAGAGAGAAAACCCACTGACTGGGAGAAGGGAGTCCAAGTGCAGAGAGGGAGGGGAGGGAGGCAAGAGGCAGCTTGAGGAGGGACTGGAGATGTTCCAGGGGGTGGAAGGGGGTTCCAGCTACCACTGAGTTCTTACTCTGGTGATACCCATTTCTGTCAGGTCCATGGTAAGCTGAGAGAGGACAGTCCTTTTGAAGAAAGGGCAGTCCTAAAAAACATTTGGAGCCTGTTAACAGTCTGGATGGGATGATGTGAATTGTTCTATTTTGTTTAGCCAAGCCTGAGGAAAGGCTCTGCTGAAGTACTGACCCCCCTAACACTTGGCTGGTGATGCCTGTTAGCCTGCAGGGATGCAGGGAGGGTGCTGTCCCCAGCAAGGACCATGCTGGCCTGGTCAACTGATGATGCTTCCCAGCTCTGCTCCCCTGCAGACTAAGCAGGGCACTGGCATGGCTAAGGGGGGGTGCGGAGTCCCTAAGAACATCAAAGGCTGTGGAGGGAAGGTTGTCTCCTTGAGCCAAGGGGATCCCTTTACCCAGAAGCTCAAGAGTTCAGCAGCTGGATTTTTACTGGCTGCTTGACAGATGTCTTGTACTAAAGCTCGCAGCAGCGCAGGGTAGCTTAACAGTTCAGCAGACAGGGAGACATGTAGTATATATTTATGTCATGTGGCAAAAACTATAAAATGGAGTACCTTGCTGACCTCTGCAGCATTTCTGCTATTGTTTGCCAAGGTGCCTGGTCAAATCTGGCTTCCAACTAGTTGGAAAACTTTTCCAGGGAGTGAATGTTTGTGCTTGCCTGATCTGAAAGGAGCACCAAGGACTCTTGATTTTCTGTGGCCATTTCAGCAACAATTTTAATGGAAATTAAATAGCTGGACAGAAGTGCTATAGAGACTTGTTTCAGCTTGTTATTATAATACAGTATAACTCTTCCTTACATTACACTCTTATTTACTATTAAACAATTAGTGCAATATGATCTTAATCCTGTCTCTTAAACCTTTCCAAAAATACTTATTTATCATCCTTTAATTGCAATCCGCTGGACAGAGGTCAGCTGAGGGCTAGCAGACATCCAAGGGCCTGGGGGAGGCCTACCAAGAAAAGGGTGGGACAGCAGTGACAGGATGCTCAGGCCATGGGAAGAAAAAAAGCTAGAACTGGGTGGGGGCTGAACAGAGCCCTTTCAAGGCCTGGGAAAGGATGCCTAAGTATCACTTCCCTCATGTAAGAAAACAAAGCTCTGCTCTCTTCAGTCTTGAAAGTTCCCCTATCTTTCCTCTCTGTCATTGTCTGCGCTCACATAGCCCTTCCCCACATCACTTCCCAGCACAGTATGGGATCTAGTACATATCACTGGTGTCTTGACATATCAGCTGTGAGAGGATACTCAGCATCTAGCACGTCAGTCTGGAAACATCCTCTTTTTGATCCTGAGTAAGTCTTTGGGTGGGCCCCTAGGAGAATCTGACCTAGAAGAATCCATTCTGGGTTTTAAATAAGGGACTTGAGTAGTTGAAGTTACTGATGTGCCAGTCCAGACAGGATGCGTTGAGTAAAATTTAAGTGTTTGTTACACAGAGTAAGTACCAGCCCAAGACACCCAGTACCTAGAGAAAATACTGCACAGTGTACTGTACAGCATATTGAAAACCAGGGCAAAATAGTCAGGGTATGGGCTTGAGCTGAAGGTTTAGATGAAATTTTCAGCCATATAGATGACTTGTGTTCCCATGTCACTTGTTCAAAAATATTTGTACTCCAGCTACATAATGTATTTAGGAATTTTTCAGTGTAAACAGGCTCTCTTGAGAATCCTTCCACCTGCATATGGAGATGCCCTAATGCTTCTTAAAATCTGACTCTTAAGCACTTGATAATCCAAGTGCAATTGATTTTTGGTGGGAATAAGGATTCTAAGGATCCCTTTGACAAAGTGCCAATAATGCTTATTAGACTTACTTAGAAATTATTCTCCTGGATCAATAAGAAGAAAACAAGTGGAAATTAATTAGTTGTTCAGAGTAGCAACCTAGCTTGACCACTGATGTGAAAGCAATAGTTTAAAGAGTGCTGAGTTTTCTACACTGTTTTGTAACTTTTCCAGTAACAGCTGTGGAGGTTCTAAACGGATTCAGAAGGTACATAATGTTGCAGGCTTTTTACAAGCAGCTTGCAGCAATGTACAGCATATGTCTTGATGCAGTATTTCAAAGGAGTGAGATGCTGGGATGTGAGTACATAGAAGTATGCAGCTGCAATCAGTGACATCTCAAAAATGGAATGACTCCTGTGTCTGTAAATTCTAATGATTCCTTCCAGTTAGCTCCCGCAGTTTGTTGTGAATGTTAAAATTATTTTTTTAGTGGAGCTTCACATTTCATAAAACATGATCAAGAGAGACTTGAATAGATTCAAAAAAGCAGATTTGCTACTGACACAGACGTCAAAATGGCATGCCACCAAGCAGAATAAAATTGTTAATAGCAGCAACACTTAGGGGAAAATAGGAACACGTACTGGAATGTGGGCAGTGGAAAGGAAGTAAGTGGTCTTACTGTATTGCTGCTTCTCAGTTGACTGACAGCTTAACACTATTCATCAGAGTTGCAGAAACACAGCCAGGTTTGCAGCAGAACTGATCAAGGTTAGAAGTTTGTATTACAGAGTAGAACTACAGGGAGGCATTTTTCTGCAATACACAAGCAAGTGAACTTGGGTTCTGAATGAAATGCGTAAGCACAGACATCAGGCAGGATTTGATTTTTGTGGGGTGACTAACTGGAGATCATCCATGCATGGGTGTGGTGCAACATATTAACAGTGGCTCAGCTGCCTGATTGCTTGGGGTCACATTCTGATCAGTTCTGACAATTCATATGCCAGTTATGCAGAAATTTGAAGCCTTACTCTTTCAAGTCATGAGAAATGAGAATGGAAGAGGTTTCCTGTTTGGAAAGAACTATATAGGCAGCTGTCTTGGTTAACTCTGCAGTGGAGGGGAAAAAAATGCCTGAGGATAGCAAAACTTCTCCCTGAGTGACTAGTGTGTATCTTCTTCATACCTAAACACTTTTAAACCTGGGCTATTTTTTTCTTATTTTTAACTGAAAACAGAGAGTCTCACTGCAATGAAGGGCAGATCTTTGGAGATACATGCTGTTTGGAAGATTAGTGATGTTATTTTCCAAATACAGGTTAGGATTTTCTGAGTTACTAAGCATAGAGACTGTCAGACAATACACACTTGCCTTCAGGCGTAGCACATGCAGCCATTTCAGTGCAAACACCTGGCCTGGCCTTCCCACCAGTCTGCGCAGTGGGATCTATTTCAGAATGCTTGGATTTTCATGGGTGTACCCTCCACAAAAGGGAGCAGCTGATCAGTCATCCCAGCAAGCACTGAAGTAAGCCTGACCAGGCTTGAAATGTGCATCCAGCATCAGCTGCATCGCGGAAAAGCTGCCGCATGTCCCAAGGCTCAGTTGTTCTTGCCTCCAACGCACGGGGAACAGGCAGGTTGCTCTGTGGCACGATACAAAATGCCATCTTCCTTCTTTTGCCATGTTATCAGGGAGACTGCATCCTGAATTTGCTGATCTGGCTTTTCCAGTGTTGCATGCATGGCTAATTGATTATCTTTACTAATACGTTTGGATATGCTGTCAGTGGGCAGTGAAAAGAAACAGCATAACGTGAAAGTGATGATAATCTTAGCACAAACTGGGGAGAGATGTGCAGGAAAAGTGAGAAATACATTTAGATCCTTTAAGTTTATACCAAAAGCAAGCACTGATGCCTTCTACTGCCACCCCTCCCCACCCCCACCCCCAAGCATCCAGATTTCACTGGAAAAGTCATTCATCGCTGGAAACTGTCTCGACTGTACTATAAAAACACTGATTTCTTAGCAAAAGCAAGCAGTGGTGGCAATTCTTGAAATTAGTTTTGCTGCACATTTTGATTGGGACGAGTTTCTGCTCTGCCTGTTGTTGTAGGAGGGCTGTTATCCTAATTTTCTATGCCTTTGACATTGCAGGGCTAGGCCACAGAGTCCTTGTCCCAGTGTGAGACCCCAGAATTTCAGGGATGCTGTGGCAGAGTCCTGCAATGTCAAAGGCAATTGCTCTGGTTCTAAAGTGGAAAGTGACTGCAATCTTGCAAACTGCCTTCCACCTCCAGCCTCTGACGATTTGTCCGAATTTCTGGCAAGAGGTGATCTGTTGCAGTACTAGTTTGTTGGGCATTCAAAGAGACACAAAGGCCTTAAAAGTAATCTTGATTCTATATGCTTGTTTCGTTAAGGGCTTGCTTGCCAGTATGGAAGAAGACTCTCTCCATACAGCCTTCTGTGGTCATCTCCCAGGAGGGGATGGTTCGGTCCTGTGGTACAGCATCCCTGCATACGGAATTCTTGCTGTAGTTCTGAAACATGGGTATTTCCCTCTTCAGCCTGGGAAGGGACTGGTGCATCACATCTTGAGGTAGTTTTAGCCCAGTAAGCCGCTTGCCTTCAAGATGGAGTTTGAAGCTTAGAGGGAATGTAATTAATCACCTTAGAGTCTCTTCCATCGTACTAGACCGGAGCAAAGGTCCTTTTATCCCAGCATTCATTCTCTCAGGTCACACTGCTGACCTGATAGTATTTGCTAATTGCAGGTCTGCAACTCTGATAAAAAAATTAACTATCCTGTACTTGGGCAGTTAATATAACGGGCAGCAGGGCCCGCACAAGTTGTCTTGCTCAGAGGTTTGAAGTCCTTCTTTTTCCTGTGTGTATCTAAGCATTGCCCAGAAACACAGACAAAACCAGCATATGGTTGACTGGGCTCCCAGACAGTGGCTGTCTCGTTTATACTAAGTTAAAGACAAAAATGTTTCTCTAGACCAATATTAAACAGGTTTCTTTTTTCAAGATGGTGAAGGGTTAGTGGTTTCCATAATAGGCATTATGTGGAAAAATATCAAAATATCTTCAGCTCTGTTTCACCACACAGATTTTCCACAGCTAAATTTACCTTCTGTATTGTATAGCTGAAGTGTGAGAATCTGGAAAACCCCGGACTACCCTAGACTGCTACTTCCAACTGACAATTGGTAGGGGCTTACCCTACCTAACAGTAGCAATGAATGTAAATGTATTTTTGAGGTTCCTTGAAAAGTCTGTGTATTTGATCTCTTTAACAGACAAGTACTTCTTTCTTTTGGACAACCATTCTTTTAGTGGGATGAAACTGAAGATACAAGGAGCCAACAGCAATGACTGCAGTGCTACTGTGATGTTTACACATCATGAGTCACTGTTCCATATTCTTTAATTCTGATAAAAGGCTGTACAGGGAAAATAATTCGGAACCTCATGGCAACTGGGCAGTCTCCCTCTGTTTCACCCATCGCTCTTCTAAATGCAGAGCTGTAAATGTCCAGTCCTGTCTGTAGTCCTTGTACCCTCACGTGTGGCACCAGGCTGCCAAGTGACACCCTAGATGGAGGGAGCATCTTTTTTCATTATCCCTTTCAGAGACCCTGAGATTTTTACTGAATTTCCTTTCCTGGGTACTGGATCTGACAACTTTCCAGCAGTCTCAGCTCAGCAGCCTGCCTTTAGCTATTCCTCTTTGACTGGTAGATGAATCTGTTCATCCTGACACATACTCTTTAATATAATTCTTCTGCCACTGTCAGCAGGCAGAGGACGAATGGAAAACAAAAAGCACCAAGTTAATAATCAATCCTTAAGTACAATGTAATGTCAGAAGAGAAAAAGGTGTGATCTCCCCTCCGGTGCTGTACTCCAGATTGGTGCAATCAGCATGAATGTTAATTGTGCTTCAATGGCAATTCCATTCCTTCTCCTCACTCCCAGACCCTGCCCCTTCATCCCACCAAGAAGTGATTCCTTCTTCCAGGGTGATTCTGTTACAAACAGGCAGCACGGCCAAAATAGCAGCACTCCTTAATCTGTTTGGAAAGCTGCTAGAGTTCAAATGGGGTGCTGCTCGCAGAGATGCTTAGTCTCCACAGGCTGTACCTTTGTGCAGACCCTTTTGAAGTCTTCTCCCAAGATGACTAAATTTTAACCTCCCTCTGCCCTTGGTATTCTGTAACTCCAGCAAGAGTATAATATGTTTTTTGTTTGGTCTTTTCCAGGTTTCTACAGGCCAAATCAACCTCATTCAAACTTTTTTTTTTTTTTAATAAATGTTGTTGTTAAATAGAATATACTGTTCACTTGCAGACTTGGGAAATCCCCTTTGAGGTCTTTTACTGCAGGCTTTGCCTCAGTTTATGTCGCCATCACCAGCTCTGTTTAGGCCTTTGGATAGTGGCCAGCAGATAAAGCTTTAGGAAGAGAAGACAAAGCTAGTTAATTTGAAAGGAAAACATGCTTAGTATGTTAAAAACCCCAGCTATTAACAAGGCACTGCTTTGGAGAGCTGAGGCATGCTTTTGATAGGCATTTCAATCTCAGCTCCGTCTGGTGGCATGCTTGTGTGGATTTGGGAGAAGCATATTTTGGTCACCATATGCAACCTGTACATCTTCCAGTTCATCACACGTTGCTGCAAGGCCTCACAGTGCGTGTGTGCTGAACCAGGAGGCTGTGTGCGCGTAGGTCAGTCTGAACAACCTCCTCAGCCAAACGGGGCAGCTGGGGACAGGCTACTGAGCTGAGATTCACGGCTAAGTAAGGAGGTGGCTGGTTAGGTGAGTGAGTGTTCTGTGATGCCATTTCAGAGTTAGGGTGGCAATGCATGGGCAATGTCCTTCGGAGCCTGCATTTCAAGGAGTTGTATTGTCAGGGTGCCACAGACGTACCCTGATGGTGAAAGCAGGAGAGCCTCATCTACTCGTGCAATGAAAATGTGGAGCTTTGAACTTCTGGAAAAGAGCTAGGTTCTACTTCTTGTCTCTCTTTGTGAGAATGAGTGGATCAAAAAAGAATCCTCGCCTATCATTTACTCATTCAGGTAGCACAAGTCAGTGGTGTTGGCATTCACCTTGATGATCCAGAGAAACAGAAGAACAAAATCTCTCAACAGAGAACGATCTCACTTCTGGCTTGCTGATTGGAAAGGTAAATACTGAAAATAATGAAATAGTTCTCTCTGTCTTGCCCAGGGCTCTTGAAAACAGAATCATGTGATATTTCATGCCTTGTATAGGGCAGGACCCTTTTCAATCTTTTACCTGACTGGAGTGTTCAGATCCCCAGCAGATATTTTGAGCTCCAAAGTTTTGCTGAGGCTGAGAGCATGTAACATGCGTTATAGGAGCTGCTGATATTTACTCTCCATCACAGACCAAAATAAATACCTCTGTGATTGACAGCTATGGGAAATATGCCCCCAATGCAAAAAGCGCATCCTAAAAGTCAGAAATTAATTAGATGCCTAAAATGCAGGCTTTCTGTCCCTCCAAATGTTCTTGTCAGGGTTCCTACAGTTTCGGATCTCCTTAGCACCTGATGTAAGCTGCCACTCTTGCTACACCCCATTAAAAGACACAGCAGCCGCATCCCAGTGGGTATATTCTTTTCCCCTTCCAAGTTCTCAGCGGTGTCACATCCACTGATGTGTGGCCCTTCGCATGTTACCTGTGCGGGGCATCCCTTTGCTCTGCAACGTGCCTGCCAGTCTATACGTGTGTATACCTGCCAGTCCATGTACGTGTGCGTGTGTGTAACCCTGTCATCATCGGGGCTGGCTGCAGGCGCAAGCGTAGCACGCAGCTGCCTGACAGACTGTGGCAAATTCAGCCAAGCCGTTTTGTACGTGGCAGAGCCCTGGGGGGCAAGAGTGGCCGCTGATGCCTGGTTTGGGGCGGACTACAAAGGAAAGCAATCCGTGTTTTCTCCCTCGCTGCCCGTGGCAGGGCCGGCCTGGCTGGCCCCCAGCCATGGAACGGCAGCATTTTGCGTCGCTGTGCAGGCCCTGCATCGCCGTGTGCTCTTCACTCCCACAGATCTCCAGTTTTCAGTGCGCGACTGCGACAAAGCGCTGCCCGCTTTCCCCACCGCCTGAGTCGGAAAACAAGAGCTTTAGGTAGCAGGCTGCGGCTTCCTCACGCTGGAGCGGGGCAGCGGCAGCACTGACGCCCTCTCCGCCAGCTGCCGCGCTTGCTAAGGCCGCGGCGGGTGCCCGCAGCTGCTGACGCCCCTTCCCACCCTGCCGCCCCCTTCCCTGCGCCTTCTGCCTCGCCAAGGGCCGCCTGCTCCCGCGGGCCGCCGGCCACGGACGGGCGCCGCGGCCGCGCCGCCTCAGGCCGGGCGAGGGCCGGCCCTGGCGGGCGCGGGCAAGGCGGGAGCGCGGCGAACTACACCCCCCAGCGTGCCGCGGGCCAGGAAGGGGCCGGCGGGGCCGCCCCGCGCCCAGCGGAGCCCGGCAGCGCCGAGGCGGAGCAGCGCGGCGGTGTCTCTCCGGCGCGGCGCCGGGCGGGCGGGTACCGGCGCGTAAGGGCGGGCGGGGCTGGCTCGGGCTGCGAGGGGGGCAGCGCTAACGGCCGCCTCCGCCCGGTTCTTCCCTCACCCGCAGGCTGCGCCACTGCCGGGGGAAGCGCCCGCCATGTCGACGGTCGCCGCCGCCAGCTGCGACGCGAAGGGAGCGGGGGAGGCGCGGGAGGAGAAGAAGCCGCTGAAGCCCTGCTGCGCCTGCCCCGAGACCAAGAAGGCGCGGGACGCCTGGTGAGGGCCCCGGCGGGCGGGTCCGCCTCGGGGGGTGGCCTCGGGCGGCCCCGGGCTCCTGGGGCGGCGGCGGCGGCGCCCCCCGCGCGGGCTCGCCCCGGCCCGGCCCGGGCTGCTGAGGCCTTTGCACCGGCGCTCCTCGGCCGGCCTGCGTGCGGCCTGCCCCGCCGGGGCTGCTGTTCTGCCGTGCCCTGCCCTTGCCCCGCCGGGGCTGCTGCCCCTGCCCCACCTGGTGCCGTTTTCTAGGAGTTTCAGTGCCTGCCGAGGTGCTGAGGTTTTTGGTTGTTTGTTTGTTTTGGGGTTTTTTTTGAGGTGATTTTAGGAGCTCTCCCCAACCCGGTGGAGGGTGCTGGAGCATCCAGGAGAGGAGCGAGAGTGTGGAGGAGAAAGAGGATAAACTAGAAATGAAGTGATTAATATCTTGTAGCCCTAGTTTAAAACAGGTTTCAGAGATTAGCTGTTAATGCTGCTTACAAATCTTCACAATGTTGACTGACTCGAAGCAGCAAGTAGCAGCAGGTAGTAACATGTTTAGTGCTTAATTGGTTATCAGTGCTGTTCTCTTAAATAAAATACTTTGGGGTTTCGGTCACAGAGGATGACGTTTCTCAGATTTGACGATGCATATAGCAGCATTTGTAAGTACAGGCTTAGTCACGATCATAGGACCTATGGAATGTCGTGAAACACCCCCTCCAAATAGAACTCCTTTGTCTAAGAGTAAATCTTTAAAGCTTAAAGAAACTATTTTGGTGCCCCAATTTTTTTTTTATTTTTTTTTTTTTACCTGACAGGTGTAACAGATGTCATTCAGTAGGTGACATAATACTGGAAACTGTATTTTTGCTAAAGTTAGGGGGGGTGTGTCTATTTCCATGGTAGTGAAGGTGAGTCCAGGGCCCCCTCAGCAAAGGGTGGTAGGATGCAAGGCCCTGCCCAGATGGAGTTGCCCTGGGCAGCCAGCAGACCTGTCCATACTTACTGTAATAAAACTTAAATGATTAGCAAAATAAAATATTTCAGTTATTCACAGTCTGGTAGCTTCTTCCTCTGGCACCCAGGGTAGCATAATGTGGCAGATGAGGGCTGGCGGCAGCGGTGGAATCCCCGCCTCTGGGGGAAGCGCTCTGCCAGTCGGTTGGAGAGCAGTGCGCTCTGCTTTTGCGGTATGCACGATACACCAAGGGTGGTAGGGCCTTACAGCTGTTTGAATGTGTGTATTAGACACTTGGATGGGTGAGTGACATCCAAAGTTACCATGTGTGATAAATACGTATTTTTTTAAGAGTAGCTGGACAGAGTTTTTTTGCTGCGGGTTCCCTAAATACCAACTGAAGCTGGACTAAAACGTCATTTACTGGTTGTCTTATTCTGTAATGGTCACTTACTGGAGAAATTTCGTTGTTTCAGTACTGAATGATTTGAAACAGGTTGCTGACAAGATCAGCATAGTTGATGAAGTGATGCAAGAGCCTCCTGTTGTATAACAAATCCCAGTCTAGACTTTCCCAGAATAGACACTGGCCTGTTAATAGGAAATTGTTATGCGTTTCATCAGAGTTTTAGTGCACAGCTCCAGACTTGGGCAACTTTTTGAGATAGTGTTACACTTCCCAAATAAGTACTACCCTGGACAGGATAGGCAAAAAGATCTCTGGAGCCTAACGGGGATTTTTGATTGTTCCCAGCAGCTTATCGGTTCGGTGGCTTTGACTAATAGTAAGCAAACGTTTTGTTGTTGAGCCTTGGAAATCTTTTTTTTTTGTTTGTTTTGCAGCATCATTGAGAAGGGGGAAGAAAATTGTAGGCACCTAATTGAAGCTCACAAAGAGTGCATGAGAGCTCTGGGCTTCAAGATATGAGTGAGTTGAGCAGGACTGTGAATGTGGTGAGTATAGCCTTCGGAACCTCTGCCTCTGAAGTGCCCTGGCGTCTCAGCTGGTACCACTGGAAGGCCCAGAGTACTGTTCATGATGGCAAAAGTGTCTTCCTTAAGGAAGGCAAAGTAATCCTCACTGATGCTGGAGTAAGTACTGCTGTCCTCGTGAAGGTGATGAAGCTTTCTGGCAGCGTACAGCCTTTGTGAGCCACTCTCCAGCAGCAGAGTATGGTTCTGCCTCTTGTCTTCTAATATGGCTGAACTTCATCTTAGATTTCTGATGCTAGGGTGGTGTGGGGGGTGGGTTTTGTGGGTTTGTTGCTAGGGGGGTTTTGTTGATTATTGAACTGTCCCTCAATATCCAGTGGAAATCCATGTGTTTGAAGCTTTCTTTCCTCTCTGTTCTAGATGATGTCTGTGGTGTGGCTGTGTTCTGGCAAGCTGTGAAATAAATTACTCCTGCAAGTTACGTCAAAGAACAAATATAAACAAAGAATCTATGAAGAGACTAATGACAGACTGTGCGTCATGTCTGTGGCTTTTCCACTATTAGCTCTTGAGCACTGCTGTAGAAAATACATTTTTTTCCTCGTAATAAAAGTCTGAAAATGGCTAGTGTTCCTGACTTCCGTTTCTTCTAAGTAAAGAAATGACAGTGCCCTCCTCGTTGCAGACGGTGTGCTGTGGGAATGGAGAGAGTGAGAAAAGCCTGCTTACTTATCGGCATGAGAATATTGATTCCTCTGGTGGCGTGGTTAAACAGATGGGCCTTTGGTGGGTTTTCCTGCTGATGCAAGTTGAGAATTGGTGCTAGTAACTCTGCCCTGTTACTACTTTCACAAAGTTATGCTGAAGCTTGTAGTGCCATTTCTGACGGTAGGTATAACTGTATTTGTACGAAGATGACCACAGCCTTACCAAAATACACTTTATTCTTAGAGCTGAAACTGGATTTGTTAGAATTCTTCCAACTTTTTTTGATTAGCTTTACCCTAGGATTCATGCTTCATTAAGTACTGTCTATATCAAATTCAAATTCTTGAGCCAGTAGTTCTTCAAGGGAAAGGGAGCAGAGGACAGCATGTATGTATCATGTCACTTCCCTGAGAGAAAAACTTCTTTTATGCCCAGTTTTTGTTGGGTTGGTCTTGTGCTAGGCGGGCATAGACTTTTGTTTTCTGGTTTTTTTATCTCATCTGTGTGACATGACAGCAGGAAGGTGGTTGTGGTCTTTGATTGCTTCTTACAATCTAGAGTAAAAAAAGTGCAGTTGGTAGCTTGTTACATGTGTGGGACTTCTTTTGGTTTCATAATATGTCATTGTGCAACCCTAACATTCTTCTTTTGGTGAGCTGACTTTGCTTAGGGTGGCATCACTGATTGCTTCCTTGCCTGCTGAGCTTTCAGAAATTGAGGATACAAAATCTGTGCTTTGTCTTGATTCTCCTCTTGGCTTCGATCCTGTTGGTGGAATGGGTGCAGTCATGATTCCTTTGCCTGCTGGGCCCTGCAAATTCCCAGCTAGCAATGAACAGGCTGCAAATTTCGGTATGTGACACTTGGTGCTGCCTCTGCTGAGACTCACAGGTTGTGCGAGGGAAGTTTGGACTCTGCTTCTGGCTACGTTTCATGGAGGTTCAGGAGCTGGAGGAAATGTGCTCTAAAATGCTTGCAAGGGACAAGCTAGGTTGTTAAGTCATCACTGCGCTGCTTGTCCACTCCTGTCTCGAGGCAAGAATTGTGCCCATGTTGGCTTCCAGCCTAAGAGAAGGGACGCGGGTGTAGCTCTGGCAAAGAGTGCTCAAAGCCGCCTGTGGCACTGCAGCTGGCTGGGGAGCAGGACCTGGTGCTCCTCTTGGTGTTCGCTGTCTTGGGGTAGGAACTTGCATGAGTCATTTATTGCTGAATTGATGCATGTCAGAGCTTGAACTGAAGGTGGTTACCAGCTTTGTGGCAGCACATCCAGCCTGGGTAAGCTGTGAAAATGCTGCCAGACTAATGATCAGGGCAGGGGTTGGCAGTGGTCGAGTGAGAATGGAGTGCTGTTTAAATCAGATTAAGAAAATTAAAAACAGGTCCCTGTACAATTTCACACAAATTCTATCAGCTTAAGACATGGGACTTTTGGCCTTTTACTTGAAAGTGAAAGCACGGTAGATAATTTGGAAAGTTTTTGGAAGAAAGATGATGAGTGGGATGCTGTGATAC
The DNA here is from genome assembly GCF_963210335.1 of Falco punctatus. Lineage (NCBI taxonomy): Eukaryota > Metazoa > Chordata > Aves > Falconiformes > Falconidae > Falco > Falco punctatus. The sequence continues at coordinate 3,445,623 of NC_137585.1, forward strand.
CGGTATGCAACAGGTACTGAACAGCTCCATCCTTGAAACAACAGAAAAACCTTGTAGTCAAATCCCATGTCTTGCTGGGTGGCTTCATTTGTTACCGCAGGGCTCCTGTGGGGCGAATTCAAGCCTTGACTCGGGGAGTGGGAGTTACTGACACTGTGTTACTACTCACAGATGGAACTGGTGACAGATGCTGCTCTGCACAGGGTGTCGGTGTACCTGCAAGGGTGTGAAACGCGACAGCAGCAGGAAACTTGACTGAACTATGCAGCAGGACAACTAAGTAGAGTATGTGCTGCCTTTGTCCCTCTGTGATTTTCCATGAGCTTGTCCGGAGCAGGCTTAGACCTTTCCCAACAGTTGTAAATAGAATGCGATTTGAAACTACAGGTGGATATTTTGGAGTCACAGGGTTTATTAGTGTGGAAGTAACCATTTTGCAGACTGGTGACAGTGATGCACTATATAATAAATCAAAAAGGAGATGTCTGATTATGCCCTCCCTGGCTTTCAGCCACTAAGGTCTTAGTGTCCTTGGCACAGACGATTGGACTAGTTTTCAGCTTACGGGATCAGTAGTGAACCTGTAGACTTCCTGAGGATGGGCAAAATAGCCAGTCGTTGAGCTGCTGTGAGATTTGGAACCGATAATCTCTCAGTGTCGTGCTGCTCTCAAGGACAGAGGATTTATTTGCCAAACATAGTGCAGGTTGCACCTGGATTGCATCATTGTGTGGGGCTAAATATTAAGTGTTACTGGATGAATTCGTTGTAAGTAGGGAAATCAGTGGAGTACCTGTTTACACACTGCCAGTTCCAGTGCTGAAAAGCTTGACGTGTCTGTTTTTCTTCTTCACGGACTCCTTTTCTTGTAATGCCTACATGCCTTCTTCCAGGGAAGAACTTTAATGTTGCTCATGTGTTTTCTCTGCACTTCCTCTCTTGATTCCAAATTGTTTTGGGCCTCGGTGTCTCCCTTTTAATGCTTGTGTGGCTTTCCCCTTGAATCGCTATTGGCTTTTGAACACTTGCTGAACCCTAGCATCCCTGAACGGAAGGGATGTATTCTAATTCAAGGCAAGGCATGAAAATAAAATTTCTCTCTGGAAAATTAGAAGCTTTTCTTACTGGGTAGAAAACTGAAAATTCTGTGAAAACAGTCTGTATGGATGTGGTACTCTCAAGGGAGAAAGAAAGATTTGAGCCTTGGTGGTTCAAACACTTTACAAATCTCCCTTTTAAAAAACCTGAATTAACCTCTAGCATGTGCCCAGGCATCTGCCGTTCAAAAGGCTCTATCATTCTCTCTGCAGTGTCACGTTCAGCCCCAGCAGAAAAGTCGCAGTTTCTAGTGAGAGCTTTGCTCTGTTACTGCTGTGGGTTTAAAGCTTCCTGGCTGCCGTCCGCGGGAAGTCACACCGGGCTGTCCTCGCCCGTGGCGCTGGTCCCAGCGCATGGTCCTGGGGTTACTGCAACGCCACTGCCAGTGTCCTGGAAGATGCTAGAGGAACTACCTTCTTTGTCTTAATGAATTATTAACATTGTGTTCTGGAGTACTTTCTAGCTTAGGAATTTACTTAACTGAGGAGTGAAATCAGTAACTTTTATTTTCCCTGCTTTCTTTGGTGTTGGTGCAAAAGTTTTTTGGTGGTATGGACTGGTGGGAGGAATTGCAATGTTGCTTCTCAGAATGCTTCCTCTAATGCAGTTGTATGTTGCTGTTCACAGCAGCTCAGTTTTGTCTCTCAGATCTTACGCAAAGTATCTTTTCTTGTAAGCATTCCCAACCCTGATGTCCCATCTCCCCATTATGTCAAATGTCAGCCTGGTGAGAGGGCCCCTTGTAATACTGATTATTCGTGGAGACCTGAAGGTAGACAAGTTGTTGGGATCATCTAGCGAGTACATGGCAACCATGTGAAAAACAGAACTTGGCTCCCAAGATTTTTATTGGAGTGCTTTGGCTATAAGATCATCTTTCCCTCTTTGCAGAGGAGGCGAAGAGAAATGAAGTCCTTCATTCCCCCATACTTCTTGCAGCTGAGCCTTGCTCTGCTTCAGCCAGTAGGATTTATTTCTTCACTTAAATAAGGGACCACTGGAGACAAGGTTCCCTGTTTCACTTCACAATGGAAAGCATCTTTCTGAGTGGATTGTACTTATCCCTTGTGCAAAGCTTAGTTTGTCTGCTTTCCTTCCCACATGGCAGCCCGTCCAGATGGCATGGCTGCTCTCAGGAGTCGTACCGCCCCGTGTTGCACGTGGACTTGTTGTAGAGATAGATTGTACTGCCTGAGACCATGAATTCTTTAAGGTTGCCATCAAGTGTTGCTTCAGCCTCGCCCAGCAGACAGTGTTATTCCAGAGCACTGTGAGTAGAAGCGGCGACCGGTGTGTCTTTAAGCGAATGGTGCCAGTGGGAATGGCATGTTAGGCAGGGCAGCTGCGAGCTGGGCCTGAAACACGACCACCCCTGAAACCCTATCTCTACTCCACTGACCCATGCAGGCTGACCTCATACTGTTGACTGACTGTGCGGGTTGCGTCAATGCCTGAAATGTAACTGCTTCCTGGCAGCGGGGCAGATCCTGCCTGGATGACTGATAACATGTTACTCGAAGCAAGGGAGAAATTGCCTTTATGCGCCTTTTCTGTAGCTGGCCACGGAGGACTGAACTCGGCGGGTGCCTCTCGTGCCTGTGCCCTGGGTTACACAAGTGAAAAGTGTTTGCTTTCCTCTTTGCGCTAAATGAATGGCTGGGGGGGTCCAAATAGCTATGAACAATAAAAAGGTGAGATAGTGTTTCTGAAGGATGCTTCCCAACGGAGCCTGTTATCTGTGAGGTGGGAGAATCCTACTAGGATTTCCCCACAAAACACACTTCCAAGTGTTACGTTGCCAAAGTTTTAGGCAGGATAGGCTTTTCGTGATAGATGCAGCTGGGTCCCAACAGCTCCTTTACTCTAGCTCTGTCCCTTGCAATCACAACTGCCCATGCAGAGCTTTACGTTGTGCCCCTTGGTCTACAACACCCCACGAGATGGAGCTCCCTGGAGCAAGGGGAGGCTGTGCTGCAGCGCCTGGATGGAAAGCTTTTCTCAAGAACCGGCCTCTCTTCTTTAGCTAAGTCCCTGCCACCGCTACGAGCCACAGCAGGAGACGGGGGTGACCTTTTCCCTTTTTTGTGCTGGGTGAAAGTCACCCTCTCACAGGAGCGTGGAGCCCCGCGGCTGGCTGGAGCTCACCGCGATAAGCTGGTTGTTTTCCCCTCTGCTTCCCCTCCTCGCGCTGCACTGGGCTTATCTGGGCGCCTGAGTTATGTTAAGTATCGGGTGCGTGCTTGCTCTCTGTTCTCCTCGCTGCTTTTGCTCCTTGGATTTCAATTCCAAACATGGTTATCCATTTGGGGTCTCTCTCCTTTGCGCTGCCAAGTGATACACATTCCACGCTCCACACCAGCTCCCTCCGCTGCTCTCTCACGGTCGCTATTTCCATTTGCCGGAGGGCAGCGAGAGAGGCAGTGCAACGAGATCTCTGTCCTGGCTGCAAGTTTTCCAGCTAATGGCCTCTCCTCTTTCTTTGACTGAGCTCTTTTGGCCTCATATTTGCCAGCTCCTTTTCTCACTGGTGTGGCTAAGGAGGGGGCCAGCCACCGGTTTGTGAGCCACAAAGGGGAGAAACGAGCCCTTTTGGGATTTTTCGGGTGCAAAAGCATTCAGCAGCGCTTTAACATGTCACTCTGAAGCGTGCTGCTGTGGGACCGGCTGGTGCTCAAGAGGAGGAGGAACAGCTACCCAGCAGCTCTGGTTTCAGACCTCTGCAGCACCCTTCGTGTATGACAATTCGCTTTGATCGCAGGACGGCTGGGGAGGGTGGGGAGTGGGGAAGGATGAGCGCAAGCAGCCTCTCTTGGGACCAGGCTATTCTCCAGCCTCCGGTGTGTGATGCCTGGAAGGAGATTATGGAGGGAGCAGCCTACCATCTGGCCAGCTGCATCGTCCTCCTGGGTTACATGGGGGGAAGTGGCATCTTTGGGTCCCTCTATATCTTTGGCTTCCTGGCCCCAGGCTACTTCTGCTATGCTCTGTGGGGCTGGCTGAGTGCCTGCGGGCTGGATATCTTCACCTGGAACATGGTGCTCGTCCTCGCCTGCTTGCTTCAGCTGGCTCACCTGGCTTACCGGCTCCGCAGAGACACCATCCCAGAAGAGTTTGACCTCCTCTACAAGACCATGTACCTGCCCTTGCAGGTGCCCCTGGAAGTCTACAAAGAAATCGTGAAGTGCTGTGAAGAACAAGTCCAGTCACTAGTCAGAGACCAGAATTACGCGGTGGAGGGCAAGACGCCCATTGACCGCCTCTCATTGCTGCTGTCTGGCAGGTAAAGGCTCTCCGGTTTCTGAACAAAGTCTGACAGCAGAGCGCTGGGGCTTATTGTTGTATTTTTGCCCTCTGTAGAAATTGGGGTGAGGATTGCTTCCCTCCTCTGAAGGGGCTTTGAGATATGCATCTGATTTTTATTTTTTTTTGGGGGGGGGGTAACCCACTTCTGGGGGTCACTTTTTGTTTGCTTTTGTTCTTCTAAAGTAGAGTATTTCAGGGAACAGTTTGCAGGATCATGCTATGCGCAGTACAGTGGCCGGCTCAGCCTTGCCTGTGATACTGTTTGGGAATCCTTACCTCATTCTCCATCATTTTAAAGGGATTTTATTTCTGATCGGAGCAGGCTGGCTGTGAGAGAGTGTTTCTTGAGGCAGGGAGGCAGCGTGTCTGGACCTGTGGTCTCTGGGGGTACCAGACACGCCTCTGTGATGTGCATGGTTGTGCACTGAGAATGCTGAGTCCTCAGTTCCCCTGGCCCCCATGGCCGGCAGTGTTCAGGGAGAGGTTCCACCCTGCTGCCAACACCTCAGGTCCTAGGGCTGTGACATTTTTCACTTTGAGGGTCATTTCATCAAAAGGGAGAGCACTCCAGGGGTGGATCCTGCCTCATCAGGCCTCTGCCTTTCCCTGTGTCCTCATGCATTCATGATGTTCCTTCCTCTGGACCACTGAGGAGGACCTCAGGGACCTCTAGATAGTGGGACCACTGGGGATTTGATTATTGAGTGAACTGTGCTGATGGAGTACTAGCGTTTGTTCATCTGAGCTCCTGTGCCGTGCCTTAGTGAGCGTATCTCTTAATGATTTGTGAAATCCAAATGCTTGCGAATAGTGATGCTACTGGCTTCCCAGCCGCTGCCAGGCACTTGGCACTAATGTCAGGTGAGAGTGGGAAGGGAAGGAGGTCTGTAGACGGGAGCAGTGCTGAGCTGTAGGAGTGTGTCTCACAAGGATTTTCCTTTGGGAAGACAAACCCAGCATCACCTGGGGCTTGTGTTTTACTGCAGTGGTCCATCCTCTCTGGTGAGCGGGTGTGTGAAGAAGAAGGGCTGTCCTTCATCTTTTTGTTATTTGTCCCTTTGTAGAATGTAAGAGCATTCTGAGACCACTGACCAGTGCTGAATGGCAAAGTGCTGGGAGGAAACTGGGTACATGTGTTTTCATTACATTTCTTTCCCCTTACGAAACACCCGCGCTGAGCAGCTGCTCTGAAGTTTACCGTATCTGCAAGTAATGTTAGTGCGGAAGAGTCTGTGCTGTCTTGCCCCGCACTGGATAATCCGACACTGCTCTGTGGGCATGGAAGTGCTGCAACAGACAGTAAGCCGGGGCTGGTGGGGTAGTTGTGCTGCTCTCTTTTGCAGTGGGAAGTACGCATTTTGGCACGTATAGGATGCTCCGTGGAGATGCAACTGGATTTGCATTTCCTGGTACCCCCTCTATTGCTTTGTGAGGTCCTTTCTGACTCAGCAGAGTGTTGCTGCTGTTACGGTGCCCCTTCTTAAACTGAGCAATAGCCAGACAAGGGGGACTTGGAAATGCAGGATGTGCCTGGATCGGAAAACCTGCTTTGTGATCCCTGACCCTTCCAAGCAGCGTTCCCAGCTGGCTGGAAGCCAACAGTGAACTGAGCCTTAACTCCTGAAAGCAAGAATTGCCTTTGTGCATTGTACAGTGGAGGAATGTGGCAACAGGGAGGCAAGAGGCCCCAAATCTGGTGGTGCAGAGTTATGAATAGAGCTCCAGAGTGCCCTGCCATTGCCCCAGGCCTGTGCAGCTCTCCTCTGCTCCCACAGCAGAGCTCCGTGCAAGTTCAACCTTGACACTGGTAGACGCTTGTAGCAAAAGCAGCAGAAAAGGATACTTGGGAGGCCAAGAGAGAACAAATAGTAATGTGCAGCAAACTGTGAGCTTGCAGCATGATGTGTCAGGAATGAGGGGGTTCTGGGTGTAACAGCTTCTCAGCATCAAGGTAGGGAATGCTCTCGTGCAACCCTGGGGACAAGAAGATCCAAGTACAAAGAGCCACAGGCTGGCTTAGAAGAACCTGAAAAGCAGCAGCAGTCTGGCGGGCTGAGAAGCCCTGGTTTAGGACCAGGCATTGCACCTGTGCGGGCTGCTTTGTAGCAGGAAACAGAAAACGGGTTATGGGGAAGTGGCAGCAAATGTGTCCCACAGAGGAAGGAGGGGCAGTCCCATAGACCGAAGCATCTGCACCTGTCCCGGAGTGGGTGTGAGACAGGCATGAGATGAGAAGTCCTCTCCTCCCTGGTGGGACCGGCTGCCTGCCCGTTGCGTAAGCTGATCAGGTTCACGTGACATCTGTTTTGTGGCCTAAGCCTGTGCACCTCATCTGTCCTCTCTGCAGGGTCCGAGTGAGCCAGGACGGACAATTCCTTCACTATGTCTTTCCGTACCAGTTCCTGGACTCTCCAGAATGGGAGTCGCTGCGACCCTCTGAGGAAGGAACTTTCCAGGTAACCCCACGTGGCCCCGCAGCAGCCCAGCTCTGCTCCTCGCTGCTTCGTTTCATGTCTGAGAAGGGGATGGAGGGGCTCATTGTGCCGTTCAAAGCTAACTGGGAATACTTCCCTCCCCTTCCTCATGGTTTAGCCAGCACGAGATGGTGTGATCAGCTGTGTTACCTTTTCTCTTAACTTCCTCTGAAGACCTCAGTGCTGCTCCTACTATCAGCGGATAGGAAGGGAGGGTGGAGCATGGTGTTCTTTCGGTTTAGCAGGGAGATGAGGTATTGGATCACTGGCACTCTTCCATTACAGCATCCCCTGGTACCTGTATTGATGCATTTGCCCTGCACGCTGCTAGCAGGGTGCATCGCTCCAGCATCAGGATGGCAGCCATGACAATATGCTGCAGTGATGTAAATCCGTAAATATCCTGTTCCTCACAGAAGTTTTTGATGGTGATGTGTTTGGGGTGGAGAAGCAGAAGGGATGATTCACACCCGAATATGGTTCTTTCTGAGCAGAAGAATCCCTTGCGGAGAGGCCAGACCAATTCTTATTTGCAGCAACTGAAAGGATTTTGCTTTTGCTGTCAACACCCCACAGTATTTGCTTGGCTTTCCCTCTGGGGGAGGTTACTGAAGCCCACATCTCTCTGCCTTTAACTCACACCCCAGGACAGGCTGATCCCTGTCAGGCTGTCAATCTAGAATATGTTGGTTAGCGCATATGAAAAGGGATTTCGCTAATCTCTTGGGGGCATGGGGCAGTCATGAAGGAATGATGATGCTTTCTCATGAGGGCAGTCATGTTCAGGCTTGGTTAAAGCAGGCCAGCTCTCCGAATCTGCTTTCCTTGGGTCTGAATTTGGCCCATGTGTGAAAGGGTCACGGTGGTCGCTCCTGAAGGCCATGCTATTGCCACTGACTTGCAAGAGGAACAGTGGCAGGAGATGGATGACTGTGGTACAGGGCTACGGCTCATGGGAAGAAATAGGGATGTGGGGCCAAGATGATGGGGTAGAGAGGGCAACAACAGCATGGCTGTGCTAGGGGTGGCGGTATCTCATGTTTTGCACAGGGCTTCGATCCGGCAGCAGTCTGCTGCTAGCTCCTGGACTGTAATTTGCCTAAGAGTCGAGCAGAGAGAAGGATGGCTGCGCAGTGCTCCCAGCAGGGAAACGGCCATCTGGATGGCATGCAACCTGTGAAAACCTCTGCAGCACTTTCTGAGCTGATTTCTGTGGAACTGAATGTTCCAGACCTCCTGAGTGTCTTTATCTGTGGTAGGTGAGACAGCTTGGGAGCAAGCTGGTGCCAGGCTGCACCAGCCCTGCCAGCATCACGCTCTTGGCTCCTGCTCTGTGAGACAGGGCTGGTCCGGGAGGTTGGCTATGCCTGGCCCAGGATGGGGAGGTAGAGGCCTAGGTGGGGCACTGAGGAGCATGAAGAAGCGGCAGCTTGTGTGAAACCAGGATCGAGCAGGTGAGGCTTTACCAGTCCATGTTCCTGCCAGGACGTTACTCTTGATGGCTGTGCTTAGCCACGGTGATGTGCTGCTTTTGGCAGCTGCATGACCCACTAGTCCCTCTTACCTGAGTAGTTAATAACACTCCGGCATTTCTCAACTTATTTGGTTTAAAAAGTGCACATTTGGCTCTGAGGCTTTGCTGGAGGAGGGCATAAAAGGTTTTTCTTGCCCAAGTTTTCCCCATGGCTCTCTGGGTTGAGCAGTTTCAATCCTGAGCCCACTGAAAAATGACAGAAGGGTGACTCAGTCTACAAGGAGAGCCAGTTTCCTTGAGCTTTCTACTTTGGCTGTGTCTTCTTCCCACAGGACTGCTGGTTCCCAGTGCCTGAAGGAGTTGGGTTTCAGGGCTGGCACTTTCCCCTGAAGGCTGAATTATGGGCTCTGCCGATGCCGGAGTGCTTTGTTGGGGGGGATTCATGAGTGAAATCTGCCCTGCTGTCCTGGTTAGGAGGCAGGTTTTCTTATTACATCTCACTTAATCCCTCACAAGAAGTGGAGGCTTTTGATCACTGTGCCAGAAGCTGGTTAGGAAAATGAGATTCTGGTTATTTCAGTTTCCGTGTGACCCTTCCTCTTGCTCACCTTGGCCTGGGAAAGTTCTCAGGTTTTATCTCCTATATTTCTTTCATAAGGCAGCTGCTTGCATGGCAATGGCATTAAATATCAAACCCAAGGACACACACATGCAGCCAAGCTGTGTTCAGCTTCCCAGTGGCCCTCTGCCATGATGGCTGGCCAAGGAGACCCCTGGATAGAGAGTGAAAGGGAGCCCCCAGGATATTTTGGCTCCAGCACTCGTTCACATGCCAGTGTCTCCATTACACCCGGATGTTCTTTTTTGGCCCAAGGCAGTTTGACCCTTCTTGTGTTTCTTATCTATCATTATTATTATTATTATTATTAATTTACAATATACAGTTATGGTTTAGATAATGTTTTTTTATTATTATTAACAATGTGGTCTTATAGCTAGGGAGGAGTTTGCATTGGCAAAACCCAAAGCAAAACAAAATGTTCTCTAAAATCAACCCAACAAAACCTCAGGTGAGTTCCCTACCTACACACAAACACAGTAAACCCCTTTGATTTCCTCTCTCACCGAGCTGTGCCCCATGTCCTTCGAGGCCATTCAGCCCTACGGTGCCCCGCAGAGCTGGTGAGACAGGACACCCCTCTGGCGCAGGGTGACCAGGCGAGCCTTCCAGGTGGCCTTCTTGGAGCAGGGGCAACCTGGCAGCGGGATAGGCTAGCCGCCTGCCACAGGGCTGCCCGCTGGGCATGCAGAAACACCCCGCTCTGTAAGAGTTCTCTAGAGGGAGCAGGCTGCCTGTGCTGCCCTGCTCGTTTCAGCTACATCGCTCGAGTGTCAATGGGGAGCATCATCTGAAAGCGGGAGGGTGAAACGTAGCCAGCCACGTGGCTAGGGTAAGCAAGGGCATGCCACTGAGTGCATAGGAAAAACTGGTCTGTGGCTCCTTGGGGAGAGGAAACAGAGGCAGGTACGGATTTATCTGATCGTTCAGCTTGGACGATTTGGCTCTCCAGCCCTGCTGCCTCCAAGGAGTGTGGGCATCGGAGGGGCTGGGGGCCTTCACTGGAGAGAAGCACGCAGCCCCAAGGCATGACTCTGCTCCCTCCCTGCCCCACAGGTCACGCTGACGGCTGAGACCGACTGCAGCTTCATCACCTGGCCAAGGAAGAAGCTGTATCTCCTTCTGAGGAAGGACCGCTACATTGCCCGGCTCTTCTCCTCCCACCTGGGCTACGACATCTCAGAGAAGCTCTATTCCCTCAACGAGAAGCTTTTCGCCAAGTTTGGCCTTCGCTTCGACATCCGCTTGCCCAGCCTCTACCACGTCCTCGGGCCAGCCTCCTCGGAGGGGGAGTCGGAGGACTGTGAGGAGCCGCCGCCTGCCTCTGGCCAGGCTGTCTCTGAGCCCCCTCCGCAGCCACCGCCACCACCACCGCCGGCTCCGTGCCCCCGGGCATCCCGGCCCGACAGTGACCTGCTGGGTGAGGACTCCACCAGTCTTGTCTTGGAAGATTTTGCTGAGTTGCCGGGGTCTTTTATGGACTATGTGAGCGAAGGGGAGTATATGAAGTGAGGGCACTCCTGGCACGGGCATGCCTCACCCTGTGTGGGACCCCCGCGTAAGTACCCGCTTGCAGAAGCAAGTCCTTCCCGTGACCCAACTGCCCAGGCAGAGCGGCAGCCCCCAGCTTCTCGCCCTCGTTTGCTGTGGGTTTGCTCCCCTGCAGTGTTTTTTTGCCTGCTGCCCCAAGAAATCCCAGGAGGTGGGCTTGAGCTGCGTGATTTCCTTAAGGAAAAGCAGCAGGGTAGAGGCTTGACTCCAGGCACCAGCTGCACTGTGGGGCAGCAGGGCCGGTAACCTGGCTGTAGGAAACTCTTCCCTGCCCTGTCCTTTCCCCATCCCTCAGGAGAAACTGAAACAGTGTCCAGGCTGGCGGACACTGCCTGCAGAGACGCCACAGGGCTCAGCCTGGTTCACCATGAGCTAGAGCTGTGCCTGGAGATATTCCAGTACTGAGCTGAGGAAGACATGTGCAGGTGAGACAGCAGACAACCCAGGAGATGCTGACAGGGGTAGAAACAGCTCCAGGGTTTACAGTGGATTGATAGCGAGGAGTTGCTGTACAGCCTGCAAGTGCTTAGTCTGGGCAGGGGGAGAAAGCTCAGAGCCCTTCCCCCTGCTGCACACCGCAGCTCATCCCAGCGTTTGCTCTGTTCTTATTTCTGCTGAGCTTTGTCTCAGCCAGATCAGTGAGGTACTGAAAACACTGCCCTGTGCGGTACAGCTCTTGCCTCCAGCCACCCTGGACTGACAGGTTAAACATCGTTTTAATGTGCCCCAAACACTGCTTTCTGGTGAGTGGGAATAAGATGCTGTCTTCCAAAATGCCAGCTCCTTACGCTGCAAGGGAAAAAATCCTGGGCCTTGTGGATGTTGAGGCAGAAGAGCTACACAGGCAAACAGAAATAGACAGGAGGGTGGCTCATGCTTTAAATTCAGATCTAAATAGCCATGAGAAAATTTCCACACTGAGCTGCTTTTAGCCAGCTGCTGCACACCAGCTGCAGACTTCGAAATGTGCATTCCTGCTGCCACCCCGTAATAGCTGCTTTCTGGCATCCAGCTACCAGCAACCGAGCCTGGGACTGGGATTTCTGTCCTAGAAGCAACCACTGCATGTGTCCCAGTTGGGTCTGCGTGGCAGGGAGGAAGCTGCAGGGCTAGGCTGCAGCTGGGGAGCCCATCTTCCAGCAGACATCCTTGAACAAAGTGCACCACGGCACTCGGGTCTTCCCTGCACGCGCGTGGGTCTGCTGCTGGGCTGCGAATGCTTGGGCTGTGGACTCATCACTGGCAGGCAGCATGAAGCAGGACACAATGACTCCTGGCATGAGCCCTGACAAGTCTGCAGTAACTTTCCCTACCCTGCAGCGCTCGTGCACAAGCCTCACCACTGTGGTGGCAAGGGGACCGTCCCTCACCGGTCCTCTGCATGGAAAGGCTGCGTGGGACAGGCAGCACTTGCTATTTGCAGGAGCCCTGTGGTGGGAGACGATTTTTTTGCTGTTCTATCCTGTTGCTTTTCTTAATTTTTGAAAAGAGTGGAAGATCTTACTGTTTACTGCAGTTACAGTTCTGCTTTGTGTTGAGCCACGTGCCTGTTCCTGTACTGCTTCCATGCCTCCAGATTTAAAATCTGGGATGTGAAGAAACTGGCCAGGGAAGGAACAAGTGTATTTGGTTTTGCTTGAATCAGATAAAAGGTCAGCAAGAGTTTTGCTTAGGCTTTCTGTTGTTGGGATTTTTTTTTTTTTTAAAAAAAAGAGGAGGCATAGAGAAGAATTAAAAAAAATCATCATTTGTTTTCTAGCTTAGAATTCCTAGGAACGTGAAGTCCCTGGTTTTGGTAGACTGCTGGAGATATGATTTTGCAGCTTTTTCAGTCCCTACTTGGAGAGACAGGAGCACTGAATCACTTAGGAGACAGCCATCCTAACTGTCAGGCATATCTGATGAATACATGCAATCAAGAATGAATGCAGATAGTGTTGTAAATGTGAAGTCTCTTTGTCTATGCTTTGGTTGTAGTTTGTTTTCTCAGCAGAAGGATATCCATCCTCAGGTTATTGGCAGAATTCTCCTAGTTGATCAAGTTTCATATAATCAGAATGTCAAATGCAATTAAAAAAAACGGAGGAGGCAAGGAACACCGTAGCTTTTTTTTGAATCATTTCCACCCATTTTTGGTAATGAGTCAATATTGTGAACATACACACAAGAGGTGTATGTGTACATGTGTGTTGGGGAAAGCTCCTGCAACACAGCACAAAGCTATTCTTCCTTTCACACAACTCTTTTAAAATGTGTTGCTGGAAGCTTTTGTCTTTCTAGATCTTGTGAATGAGGCGGTATCAGGGTGTGCTGATACTTGCAGTGGAGACCTGCAATAAAAGCCCAAATGTTTCAGAGGCCAGTATTTGGGGTGGGAGATGAGGAGGGTTTTGCTTGTCTGCCAGTGTGGTATTTTAATTTCTAAGGTAATAAGACAAGGAAACACAAACTCTGTTTAGTGTGTTCATAACAGTGGAATGAGTGCTTCCTTGTTACTGTGCTTACTGCCTGGGCATCCTAATCGCATTCCATCCCAGCAGTACAGCAGCAGTTGTCATAACCGGACAATACTCCACAGCGACTTGAGTAAAATTTAGTGATACAATCACAAAAACCAGTGAGACAGAGGAGCTGCAGTTCTCCCTTTCGGCCAAGCACTTGCCACAGCTCAGCTGATGATCTGAGCAGGTCTGCCTTGGCCCAGGGAAAGCACTCCCATAACGTTTCCCTCGGAAGTGCTGACAACATCCATAGTAAATAGGGATATTCCCTGCAGTGTTGTTGTTCAAAGTAAGTGATACCTGTGGTCCCAGAGGTCAGAGCTCCCCTGGGGCTTTCCCCTGTCTGTGCTTTCATCTCCTCCCCCAGCAATGTCCGACCCAGGTAATCACCTTCCAGCTCTCTAAATTCCCCGTGCTCAAGTGCTTCTATGGATCACGTTCCTTTTCGTTTTCTGTCACTACAATGGCCACCTTGCAATACCACAGTGCAGGAGGGCAGTTCTTGAATACCCAAAGTGCTGCAAAGATCACGCAGAAGAAAATATTCCTGGGAGATATGTTGGCCTACTATTCTTACCATTCCTGAAGTTTCTAGTCTCATGAGCAAGACAGTGATATCCCACTGATGAGCACGTTCTTTGCCTGAGGAGGAGAGATACATCAATAACTTAGAGGCTGCCTGTTTAAAAGAGATGGGTTCAAAGGTTCTGTTCAATGCTTGCTTTAACAGGGTACTGCCGTATAGCTCAACGCCCTGTAGCAAACTAAGCTTTACTCCTTGCATGAATATTCAAACAACCAAAAGTCACCTGCTTTTTCCCCTTTTCATACCACATTTGTTCTAGTTTGTTGCTATCAGGTGCTTGCAAGATGTGGAACTGTTGCTACCTAGTTTTACACAGTTACATGGTGGGGATGGCTTTCTGTTTGGTGGGTGAGGTGAATGGATGGGTGGGTGGGTGCTTGATGGCCTGTTACTTGGTCTAAGATAGTAAGAATCATTTTACACTTGCTTTGAGAGCAAAATCAAAGGAGCTGTGGACTTTGTTTCGCCAGTATCACTGAAGGCGCTTTGGGCAGGGGGTGGGTGGGGTGGTTTTGCTGTCTCAGAATGGGTCTGTAACCGCATTTTCTGATTTATCACATATTGAAGAATTACATAGTTATGCATGCTGATTTAGGCGGGGGGGTTGGGGGGGGAAGGAAGGTAATGGTGGGCTCCATGAGGTTTGTGTCTTGTAAAAATTTAGAACTAAGGTTTATTCCTGTGATAATAATGGTGGTTTGTTTTTTTTCTCTCCCACCTCACTCTCATTTTCCTCCCCTCTCCACTGCTTTCCTTCTGCAGCCTCTGGAAACCTTCTCCGGAGTTCTCCCCATCCTCTCTGCAAAGGACGAGCTCCTCTGGCTCCCACTCAGACCCCCGAACTCTAGGGAACAACAGGCTGTTATGATCCTGAAGCCCCTCCAAAGGAGCGTACGCTCACACAGGTTTCTGACCAGAGACACTCTTTAGCATGCGCTGAGACATCCACCTGCAGACATGTACACGCAGGAGCACACGAAGCACACGCGTGAGACTGCGGTGTGACACTCCAGCACCTCCCACCCCATGGTTGTTCACCAGAGCTGCCTGCCCCAGTGTGCTTCCACGGTTTGTTTTCTAGTCCTGCCTCTGAGGTGCGTCAGCAGCTGTGATACCAAGGTACACCGATATTGCTGCAAGCGATACCAGCCTGCTCACAGAATCTGTGTTCCCTTTGATTTAATAATTGCCATTAAAATCAGAGATGAAACTGCTGGTGTTTGAGGATTTGGAGAGGGAGACAATACTGTTCGAAAGGTTTGAGGTGATCTCAAGGCACAGAGGGGAAAGGACAGGGGAAAATGAGCTGCCTGACAGCTTTGGTAATGGGCTTGCAATGGAGAGCATGATAAGAAGATGTGCTATCATGCATCTCACTGGCATCCACTTTAGTAAGATGAGAAATTACTTTTCCAGGAGTTAACATTTCTCATTTATGACAAGCACCACTTCTCAAAGAAGTTACTGATTTCTGGCGAAAGGTCAGTTGTTTGAGTTGATTCATTTGGAATAAGAAAGGGGAAGAATTGGGACTGGGGGAAGGTGTAGGCAAGAAGGAGAGCCTGAACCCTTTTTTTTTTTTTTTTTTTGTCTCGCTTCTGCTCAGAGGGGGACAACCGTGGGGTGCATGCACCAAGTGAAGAAATGAGTGAGTACAAAATGTCTCTGGGGAGAGCAGCCACTGGCAGGAAGAAGTGTGATATCTTAGATGAAAATAGTATGGAAATGGAAGGCCTCTTTCAAGTTCTGCTGCAACAGGCTTTGGCTGATGAGCTTCCCCGGCCATTTCCTCTGTCAGGGAACTGGAGATGGCAGTGTTGGTGGAGAAATCCTCTGTCCCACAGTGCCTGGTGCAACCAGCCTGGGCGGTGAGGTTATGAGCCTCTGCAGGGCAGATATCCAGGGAAGGAGTGAGGAGCATCACTCTCTCCATCAGCAGGCACAGGGCAGTGCGTTTTTCAGTGCCTCTTGGCTCAGACGCACAGGGGCCCGGCCATTCTGCGTGTGGGGCTGGTGGAGGCAGCCCTACCTGCCTCGGGCTGCTCACGCAGGGGCTGCCCCGGAGACTGGTTGGGCATGGCATGCAAGTCTCAGCTGGGTGAGATCTGTGCCCTTGGGATCTGGCACTCTTGCTGAGGTCTGGAGAGGCCTCTGAGGTGGTGGGTATGTGGGTTCCATGGTGTACACAGGTCCTTGCACTGTTTAACTTTGCAGTCACCCCAGGGCAGAAGAATGGGGCTGCCCCATGCCTGGGGATCATTCTGCTAATGGTTCTTACCATGCTCTGTTGCTACATTCTTGCTTCAGCCTGACCCCATTGCCCTTCACAGCTGGGAAATGTGTCCGGCAAATCACGGGAGCTGCTGGGGTCTCTTCTGCGAAGGAACCGAAACGCACAGTGAAACTCCATCCATCTGTCACAGTGCTTTATACCTCTGCCCGAAGGAAGTGGATGGGGCTGGGCTGTATTACATGCTGCCCCTCACAGGTGCCTGCTGAAGTTATATTCCAGTCCTCAACAAGAAGCTCCCTGGAAACTCTTATGGCACCAGCTGATCTGGATCTCTGTCAGGCTGTCAGAGCTCAGCTCTAACCCCCTCCTGAGTGTATGCTGGAGACGGTGTTTGTTAGCTGGCCTTCCAAACAGCCACATGGCAGGGCCCAGAAGCTTGGATGTAAGGTGACAGCAGGAGCTAACTCTGCAGTGACAATGTCTAGTGAAGCAGTAGTGACAGCTCATGCCAAATAGTTGAGGCTTCTTATAGCAGAAATGCCTTTAGGATGCCTCTCTCCTCTGACCGTGGTATTCCTTGTGAAATTTTCTATCACTTGTGAAGTCAGTCTGGGGAACCAGAGAAAATAGTCTATAGAAGATGTGACCTGTGGGCAAAAGTGATGAAGACCTGTCTCCTCTTTGATTTGCATATGCATCAGGGTGGTAGAAAAGACATGGCTTGGTGAGGGCTGTTTCTATGTACGTGCATCTCTTACTGTAATCTTTCACCAGTTCTTTCCAGACCTTGGCTGCTTTTCCAGGTTTGAAAGACTGTGCTGAGCTCCTGGGACTAATTTGTGTTAGGTGACCTGGTGGCTGCGATGCCTTCTGTTCTGGGAAGTTGGTCAAAGCAGTGCAAAACTGGATGCAACAGCGCTGCCATGTTCCCAGTGTCTGTGTCACTTCATGTGAGCTTTAAAGAGAACAAGCCAACAACCAGGAGAGCTGCTCCAGGCCTGTCAGGGAAGGAGATCTTTTCTGATTACTCAGCAGGAGCACTAACATGAAATCAATAGGGTCTCACTCTGAAAGTGTCTTGTATGTGAGACTAGTGAGTTTCCCATTGGAGCACTGGCTAAGAATGACTCCTTCCTATGCCAAACCTGAACCACACCATTGCCCCTTGCTGAGGAAAAATAATACTTCTCACCTTTAATATGAAGATCTCAGGACACTTTAATATAAAATACAAATAAATCATCCCAGTAGTCCCGTCACAGAAAGAGTGATATTATCTCCTCCTCCTTTCATACAGATCCAAACCTTGAAATTAAATGACTTGCCTGTCTCAGAGCTGGATACAGAACCCATGAGATAAAAGTCCCAATCCAGTCTTTTAACTGAGAGGTCTTGCTGTAACCAGCCAGCCTTGTACCCACTGATCTCCCACACACTTAATTTTCCTTGATGTCCCGTCCTTCATGCAGGAAGTAAGCAACCCGTCCAGTTTTATGGTGGAAGTATCATCCGTGAGCAGAGAGCAGCAACAGGTTTAGGGCTCCTTTCCCGTTTGGGTATGCCTGCATGCTCCGAAGGCAGTGCTAGGCACATGTAGCAGGCAGCTCATAGGAGACGTTTGTGTTGCCTGGGAGGGTGATGTTCCAGGGCAGGCATGACATTGTCCTGCTGTGGGAAGAGCACAGGGAAGTCAGGCTGGGCATTAGCAGGTGGAGGTTGTTATCCTAACACAGAGGCCAGCAAGCCGGTGATGGACCTTGTGCTACTCTGCAACGGTGCGATGAACAGGGTGCTGTGCCCTGGCTGAATGGTTGGAGGGGTGTGCATGGGGCTGTCCTTCACCTCTCCACTGCCCCCTCCCAGCAATACTACTGTTGCTCTGAGCATAGTTGTGAACCTGTACAGCTCTACAGCTTTGTACCTCCGTTGCAGCCAGGTTCAGTGCTTCCAGGGGTGCAGGTCAGTATGCCTTTAAGGCAATGTGCCATGCTATCCCGGTCACAAGTGATAAAAAACCATGTGTCTGCTCATCCATCCCAACTTTGGAGTGCTTTGCAGAGTGTTCCACTAGTGAGGAATGGTCCTTAGGAGTGCCTGGTATTTACATAGGAATGCCTCTTTTTTTCCCTGTCTGGGTCTCCAGGGTATGTTTTTACTGCCTTGTGCTTGAGTCTCCTTAACGCACATCAGAGCAGAATTTGAATGTGAGCTGTTTGCCTTCTGCTTCTGGTTTTCCCTGGTTTGGAGTACCCACGAGCTTGCTTCAGCCTGGGGCCAGCATAAGAGTCAACTCAGAAGCAAGCAGGCCCGGCTGTTTTACCCTTCCTGCAAGAACTCTGGATCTGCAAAACTCCTGGCAAGAATATTGTATTATGGAGAAGACCTCTATCTCTCTCAGGATGAGGACATGGCTGCTTCTACTCTGGGTAAGGCAATTATGGCTGAAGGCATATACTCTAAAGCCTGGCTTAGAAAATGCCAAAATGATTGTCTTTAGCCTTGGTGCTTTATAAACCTTTGCAGTATAAGAAGCAGAAATATATTTCTGGTCTTCTGCTGTCTCATCCTGAAAAATGTTTGTCTGTGTTTCAGATGGGGGCCCAGTGTAGACAGGGGGAAGATGGAGAGAGCAAGCAAGGACAAAAGGAGTAAATTCTAGTTAGTTCAAGCTTTTGCCATGGTCTGCAACTTCAGCATCTTTTAAGGTGATGTGAGTCACATCCATTTTCCTTTCACAGTACAACGCTTTTATCCTGGGGAAAGAATTGTAGAACACTCTTAGAAAACTACCTTGGTAGTTTTTCTTTCTCACAGGTAGAAAATTATTTAAATAGGAATGCAGAGGTGATGGGAGAGACCTTTTTACTTGTTTATCTATAACAGGAGAGAGAACGCATTGTTTCAAACCGCAGGCTGCATCCAGAGGCTCACTGGATCCCTGTAAGCTATTCCTGTGACTTACTTGCTATCGAGAGGCAGCTGGGCTGCACAGAACTTGCCCACGATGGATGACTCATCCTTCCTCCAAAATTTATTCTTGGGGAGATACTTCAGTGTCACGCTGTTTATCTGGCAGAGGGGAACTCTGTGGGCCAGCAGCTGTTTGCCCATCACCTGGAGCTTAGGTCTGCAAGGCAGGGTGAGAGATGTGAGGGAGAACACTCAATCAACCTGCATATGCAGATGTGTTGGAATACTGGAAGAACCCAGCGTATATTATCATGAAGCCCCCCACAATAAAATGGAGTGAGAAGACTCATCTGTCAAAACAATTCACTGCACGAGTCTTACTGGCTGTCTCTCCACGTTTTATCTCTGTGGTCAGGAACATTTCTGTATAAATGTCCTTTCTTCCATCACACGATTACAACACCTCTTCCTGCTGTTGCATGTAGATTGAAACACTGCCCAGATTGCTACAGAGGTGAGTGGTGAAAAAGGCCAACATCTGTGAAATCATGAATGGCATGGATAGTATCGGTTCTTCACTGTATCTGAACTAGGGCTCATCAGAGAAAGCCAAGAGGTGGCAAGCTCAAAAAGATCACACACTGCATAGAGTACCATTCCTTCTAAGCTGTTAAAATACCTGCTGTGGGACGTTGTGGATGCTAGAAAGTTTACATGACTGTACAAGTCATGGGAGGGTGACTGCACAAGTTCATGGAAGACAAAAGCTAATGAGGACAAAGATCTCACCTTTGGCTCTGAAAGTCCCTGAGATGTAATTAGTCAGACACTGGAAAGCTATTTGGGGAAGTATTGCTACATGTTTACGCTGATTTTGTTTTAAATACTCTTCTCTGAGTACTTGCTTTTGACCATGTTGAAGGTGGGATGCTCGGATAGAGGGACGTTTGTCTGTCCCTCTGCTCTTACCCAGGTAACACGAACTGAGAAATACCAGAGGTTTGCTAAACAGCCAATGATCAGAGCCCAGCTGGTCGTGTGCCGCAGAGGAGTGCTGCCCAGCCATGCAATGTAGGTGGGCCACCTCCCTTCTGTGGACTCCCTCCAATGGGCCTTCTTATGCTTGATCTGCTTGGCACCTCTAAGAGCCCGGTGTTCATCAGTTTCTTTGTGCTCATGGAGAATATGTGTGTAGCTGAATTAGCACAATCCCAGAAGCACCTGAGCAACTGCCTGATGAGAAACGTGATGGTAGGGAAAGGGGAGAGGTGACAAAATGGTCAGGAAGAGTTTACAATTCTGCTAACCAAAGCAGCTCTTAGGAGTGGGCTGACAGCTGCATTTAGTGTCCTCCTAGGCCACAGTGGCCAACCCAAACCAGTGTATCCAGTCCCTCCCATCCTTTAGGCTGCAGCAGTAGATACTGGAGGTTTTGTATGTCTGACTGCATCTGGCTTGAAATTATCTGCCAAAAATAGGAATCATCATGAAATTGTGCTTTTAAAGGTGAATAATGGGTAGCAAATGGAAAACAAAAAGAGGAGAGGCCATCTCTACTGCATATTGTCCATGGGCAGGATCCAGCCCTGCCCTAGGACAGAGGAACACAATAAGGTTAAGCAAATTGGAGAAGGTCACTGGTGGGACTGACATTTAGTTCAACCCCACACAACCTTGGGATGGATGTAGGACTCTTGGTTGGCTTCAGAAGTATGTTTTCTTGGATATAGGGGATGATGTTGTGTGATGTGTAAGCAATGGCAATGCAGTGGTGAAGCATGCTGTGTAACAAGCTCCTAACTCTGTCAGCCCCATGGCAGCTATGGGGCTTGGGGACATGTCTCTTGGTGCAGTTGTGTGGAGTAACGGCAGCCTGAGGAGTGAGATTGGAATTGATGTTTGAGAGAGGAGAAGGGCAACGTGAGGTAAGACACAACCATGCAAGTCACCTGCTAAAGGTATGAAACTGACTGAACACTCCCAAGTACCTGTGCACTTCTGGGGAGCTGCAGGATGCCACGCATGTCGGATTACCTGAAATAAGTCAGTGAATGATCGGTGTCTGAACTGCAATGTGAGAATCTGTGTTTAGATACTCATTTGCCACTGAGCTTGACTGCACTGGAGGGCTGAGCTTTGCCTAGAGTGGGGAAGTTTCTTTGCTCTTTGCTGCACTGTGGATTCAAAGGGGTATCTTCAATTTTATACTTTCAAATCTGTAGGTTCACTGCTGTGAGCAAATTTTTCAGTTTTGCCTTGTGCTTCTTAGAACGGCACTTAAATGAAACACAGTTGCTGTTCTCCTAGGGTAAGGGTATCTCTGGATAGGTTACCCTGCTATAAAACTCTACTGTCTCAATAAAACTTGAGGGTGCAGCAAAGCCTTGGGATTGCCTGCCCGTCTCACTTCCCCTGGCAGCCTGTCTCCCCAGCGCTCACATGCCTTCTGTGGGATGCCTGTCGAACCCTGTGTCCGGCAACTGCAAAAGGAAGTGCTGCATGGGTCCTGACTTGACCTGACTGTTCCTATTTCCTCCCTCCCGCATCTTTGGAAAAGGCAGATTTGGCTTCCAAGCCAGGGGGGGGTTGAACACGCTGAGCTCCACCAGGCTGGAGTACAAACTCCAAATTTCCGTCCCTGGCTGGAAATCTGTGACCAAGTAGCTATGTCATGCTGGAAAGCACCCTGGAGCGTGGCTTCCCCTTCCCTGGTTCTCATTCCCCACCTGCCGGTGCCCAGGACTGGAGCAGCAAACACAATTAGCTTCAGATGACAATGTTCTGGCTTAGCAGACAGGACTGTGTGGGAGCCAGCAGTGGAACCCCTCTGATCCTAGGAGGGCTGGCTGGGGCTCTTTAGCAGACTCTTTTCCTGCTTCCTGAGGCAGCCAGCTGCATGTCTATACTGCGGTTCCCAGCCCACAGCCGCGGACAAGAAGGTGCAGGAAGAAGTGCGGAAGTGATCTGGGGAACTTTTCTGTGGTGGGGAGATCCCCCTGCAGCAAGGGCTGCGGAGCAGGAGCCCGAGTCTGGTCCTTTAATTCAGATACGGTCTGGAGGAGGCTGGTGCTTTCAAGAGAGATCTGTCTGTGTACACACGTAGTCTTGGGGCCCTGCCTCCTGGACCTTTCCCTGCAATGGGAGCCTGAGAGCTTTGCTGCATTACTGGAGAGGCAACAAGCTACTGAACACATTTCTGACATGCAGAGCTGCACTTGTCTCCTCCTTGCAACTGCTGTCCTATGGGGCATCAAAGGAAAAGTCTCCCAAGGAATAGCCACCAAGTCTATTAGTCTGGAACCTCTAGTGGGTGGGATCTTGCTGTAGCCATCTCTGTCTGGCAGAGCAGGGATATTAACCATCTGGCACTGACTGCAATTTAAACTGGTGCCAGGCAAGGGTATGACACAGAAAAGGAACCAGCACAGCAACACAAAAGTATGCAAATTTGGTGATCCCTACTGCTTTGAGCACTCAGGGAAGAGGTGGATCTAGCCAGGGTTATTGAGACATAGTAGCACATGCCTGATTCTTGAGAGCATTTCAGGTAAATATGGAGGGACTCCATAAGAAAGATTGTGGTTCATTTCGCAGTGACTGCACTCAGGAAGATAAGCTATTGTTGTGCCTTTCTGGGAGTGGAATAAACACCCTTACACATGGAGCTGGGAATATACAGGCCAGAAGCATGCACTGTTACTCACATGGTGATTTTTGCCGAGTCGTTGGTACTGTTGCTGCAGAAAGTGATCTCAATGCTGGTGACTACATTTCTTTTCGTCTGCAACTGGAACTCAACCAGGCTGTGATGGACTGAACAAGAGGCAGGTATGTAGGAGTGAGGGCAGGTACTATTGGTTAGACTTACCCCTGCCAAAAGAAGGGCTCTAACACTCATTCCCTGGCCCCACCAGCAGAAAGAAGATTAAACAAACATAAAAGAAACTAGTCTCTGTGTACGAGAGGCACAGCGGGCAGCTCTGAATAGTACAGTGTAAACAGACAGGCATTTTCACTACCCTTTACTTCGTTCCTGATGCCACATGGCTGTACTGATCTGGGGCTGTGCCCACACTAATAAATCTGTTGGAGAGGGCTTTATGGGGCTGATGTGCAGGGGTGTTGCTCTTCAGCTGTGTGTCTCAGACCACCTGAGCCACAGCAGCTGATTCTGATGGGGCTGGTGGGTTGTAACTGCCTGGCCTCCCCAGAGGCACTGCCTCATTTGGTCAAGACCCTTCTGACTTCTTTTTTCATTGTACTACTTACCACAGAATGGGGCTGAGGTACTGGTCATTAAATAAACTTTCACTTCCTTTGGCAGCTTTCTCATCTCGACACCTGCCTGTTCCAGCAGGCCTGCAAGAGGAAGTAAAGCCAGTGCAGGGAAAGCCATCAATGACTCAGAACAGAAACATAATCAGTCCTAACTCATCTTCTCTCACCCTGCCCAATTTTGCTGTCTTAGGGACAGACCCTTTTCTATACTAGTGCAAATCAGAGCAAGTACAAGTTTGTGGTGTCTGTTTAACAGATTAACAGTCTTTCAGAAAACCTCTCCTGGCTACCCCAGGTAATCATCATTAGAGCAACTCTTGGTGGCTTTGCTTCATTCCTCTGCTAACAGTTATCAGTTGCACCTGTGCAAAATGAGCAAGACTAAAGACTGCCAAGCCAGGAAACTTAATGCAGATGTAAATGACAGTGCAAACACAAGGTGCTGAGAAATTGAATCTCTTGGTCAAGTGAGAAGACCACCATAACTTGAGGTCTGTGCCACTGACTAGCTGACAATGTGGCTTGGTGAGATGGGGAAGGGGTGGCTGATCTGAGAGCACCTATGCCAAAAGAGGCCTCTCCTTGTATCCTTCTGTACCAGACTGCAAATAGCACCAGAGGATGCTTCCACTCCTCATGCCACAACCCAGCTTCAGAAGCCTAAAAGAGGCAGCTATTAACCTATCCCAGTCCAGGGAGCTCATCTTTAGGGTGGCCATGGCAGGAATTTAAGAGAAGGAGGTGACATAGCAACAGTGACTGTAGAAGAATGGGCTTAGGCTAAAATTTACAGCTGCTTCTCTAAACCAGACACTTCTTGAGCTAATTGCTCACTTGTCAGGCAGATGATTCTGGAAACTCTCTTTTAACTCATTTGTGGGCCCTATGAAATGTTTAATTATTTAAAAGATTAAAGATTAGAAATGTTCAAGATTTTGGTGTTCTACCTCAGGCAATATATGAGCTTTTAGACCTTCTTGTTGGAAGCCTGAAAACAAAACAGCTTCTCACTATCCCCAAAGAGAACCAAAGCAAATCCTGCTCTGAAAAATCTGAACTGCATACTGTGCTCTGCACTGACACCCATCAAGAATGTATTGTCATTTGCTCCAGGAAGGTCTCATGCTGGTACTGTACCTATTCTGGGACAGGAGAACAGGAAAGGGTCAACACAGTCCACACAATGACCGTTTAAAAAATCTTGATGACTTGCACAGGGAAATGCCAGGATGGGACAGGAATGTTTCAAGGCACTGACATAGAGATGCACTGCCCTCATGTGATCACAGATCAGATACTTATAACCTGCAAGAAAAAAAATGCACCCAGAGAAAAGCAGCTATGAGTTTCTCTGTTGGCTTCAGTCTTTTTGCATGTCCCAAGGAACTGAGAATCAAGAAACCCGCTTGCTGATTCTGCAGTGAACCCCTTCCCATCAATAACATTTTGCAGAGCATCTCTGTGACTATAAACCCAGATCCTACTGCAAGGGAAGCTTTGCAGGAAGTTAGAAGTGCATCTCCCAGACTAACAGAGTCTGTCAGAAGAGGGGGACCACAGGGCTACCACATCTCCATCAGTGTACCACTGATGAGGCCCCAAGTTCTCTGCATGGGGATACAGTATCTTTGAGTCCCACCTGCACCAGCAATGGGAAGTGAGATGCCATAGGTTTCCCCTGTAACCTGACCCTCAATGCAGCTGGCTCATCCAGAACATATTTTAATATTTAGCTGCCCTATTTACTGTGTAAAGTCCTCTAGAAGGAAAGAACAGTAATCATACAAGCTGTATCTCTATGTATACCTAAGTATACTGTGTCTCTAAGACACAGCTTGCAGCATGAAAACAAGAAGTAGCTTTTGCTAGTAGCAATTAAGAGTCTTTCTAGCAAAATTTTTTTGTTGTTGTTGATACAAACTCTATTGATGCTAGGGTTCTGGCTCATACAGAAGTGTCATCAAAATCATGTTTCTTGACAGTAGTGCTGCCAAGACACTTGACTTGTATGAGATTTTAATTTCAGCTGCTTGTACTGCTGAGAGGAGATGTGGGCCATGAATCACTGCTGCCATATGTCTTTACAAATGCATATTGTCTTACTTTGATGACTGCCCTGACTGTAGCGGGAGCTGGTTGCCAAACAGCATTTTCACAGGCTGCTGAATGGCTGTGAAAGCCCCTTGCTTGGCCACAGAGTGTTCTCACCTGCAGAGATGAACCGGGGGCATCCTGGCTGATCTTTGCCTCCATTCACGAAATAATCAATGTGGCCTACAGGAATCCGGATCCCAAAATCTGAAAAGAGGTGAAATGCAACTTCATTCTTACACTTGGCTTTTCTATAGGCTTTACTCTACATGGTGTATGACAGACCCCTATAAACTGGTTGAACATTAGTAGTGCTGGACCTAGCTCCAGTGCTGGAGACAGCAAGGACCAATCTCCTGTTCCTGCACAGCTGCATTGTGCAGGTTTGCTTCACGAAGCAGAGAGCTCCAGGCCCTGGCATCAAAATGTCTGGGAACGGCAGCTTAATCACCAGCTCTGTGACTCAGGTTCTTGGTTCTGTGTAAAGGAGAACAGAACTGACCACAGCCTTAACTGGGGATGATGAGTCACGATTGAGTTATGTTGGCAGAGATTTTTGTGTTCTGCAGGCAAGAGGTTTGACTCTAAGGCACCACATTATTCTTAAGCGCGTTCTGCCTATGTAGACCCTAAATACTTTAGAAAAGTTACTCTGTTGTTGTACCAGCTGTTGGTTCAACACTTACTTTCCACTGGCACTCTCAGCAGTATCTTTCTTAACATCAGATGGGAAAAAGCAAAGTAAGACTAGACATGTAAATTCCTTCCAGGCAGTAAAAGCCATGCTAGGCTGCTTCTGCATAAACTCACTCTGCTGTAGCAAGGTTAAGGAAGAAATACTTGCTAGAAGGTTGCCCTCTGTCTAATGTCCACATGTCTGTTGCTTGAAGCACTCTGTGGTATGGTTATGTGCCAATTAATTCATCATTAAAGCTTATCTAATCAAGAAGCTTCTTCAGAGTGAACCTGAACTTATGGTAGTCTGGCAAAAAAGGGAAAAAGACCTACAGACACCTTAGCAATAATAATAGCAGAGGGAACAGAAGCACGGGCCGAAGAAGATAAAAGCCAGCTTACTGTCAGCATCAGTATGAATGGCTTCCACAAAGAGGGCATCTCCAGGATCCAGGCGTTCCTCAGGGCTGGCTCTGGTATACTTAGGGCCTGCGGGATCCAGCCCTGTAACAAAATCAAACACCTCAACAACAAGCGCCTTTCAGCTCCTCTCTTATTTCTGGGCCAGTTATTTTATTTAAAACTTGAAAAATGTTGCTAGGCAGAAGCGATAAATTATTCCCAGGTTGCACTGATTATACTACAGAATGGTTTCTGCCTACACTAACTTCCACTGCAGCTTCCTTACCTTGTCCTGCACTGTTCCTCTCCACTTTAGCAGTTTTGTACCTCAAGCTTCTAGCCTGTAAAGCCATGACTAACCTTCAAATAGCTCTGACAGAGTGGGTACAGAGTATCTTTTGGATTAGTGAAAGAGAATCAAACTTGTAGACCTTCCCTAGTGGTACTGTCACCTGTATTAGCACTAAAGTCTGAGAAATCCCACTGAAGATCATCAGTTAGGTGATGAATTCAGCATCCCAGGCATTACAAAGGTCTGATAGGATCAAACATCCTTGAAACAAAAAGGCTTCCGAGCTCTCTCCCAAAAATAAAATCAAGTCCGTCAGCAGGCATCTACATTTTTGCCTAAAACTTGCTCCTAGAGCAACTTCTGGGGAGTTGAAAGAATACAGAAAATTATCCTTGGCAACACCAAGGAACAGGTTGAAGATAATATTTTGTTGTTCTGGCTGAGGTTTATCCTGGTGACTTTTCATAGAAAAGTAATCTCACAAGATTTTTTTTATTCCTCAGGCAACAACAATAGTTTAAGAAGCAGCTCCAAATGCCACTTAGCCTCAGCTGGCCAGTTTCACTGCCTTGGACTCAGTCCCATTAATTCTCTATGGGGAAGATAATACAAACAATATAAAAATGGATGTTTGCATTTGTGAGGGGGGAAGCAAAGACGGAAAAAAATTATTTCCTATTCTTTCTATAAATAAAAGCTAATCATGAGAGAAGTCGTCAGAAGAATTTATTGCTTTAATTTTTCTTCCATGTTCTTTAGTCTTGACACACACAAAAAACTGAGAGGTTCCTCACCTACTTCTACAGACCAAATTTTATTTGAAGGTTTTAAGAGGTACTTAAAAGTGTTATTTGCTGTAGCTTAAAGTTCTTCCTGAGGAGGGAGAAACACCTAATATGAGCAGCAGTCAATTCTAGCACGGCTCAAAGGCAAGCATGTTTCTATATTCTCTATGCCTACCTCTTCCAAGCACAAGCTGCATAAACTCCATCGAGGTGTACATCCTCAGCAGCTAAGAAAACTATTCACTGCAGCTATACTGCATGTAACTGAATTCCTTCAGGATTTTTCATTTCCTCTGCAAATATTGAAACAAATTGTTCTTCAGCAATTTCAGCTATGTGCTGTTCATTCCAGTTCCTCTACCATCTGCTTTCCTGCACAGGGAGATATCTACAGGAACAGGCACTGGTTAAAGAAACTCACTTCATTTAAAAAAAAAAAAAAGAAAAAGAAAAAAAAAAAAAAAAAAGAGTCTGTGCTCTTATCTCCAAAACTCCCTCTGGTTTTGCTCCACAGCTCTTTTTAGGTGACTGAAAACACTTCAGCAAATGATGGCTCTGGGATCACTTTCCTCTATGCATGTATGCATGTATGTCAGGAAGCGAGAGATGAGATCAGACATATCTTGGGTATAAACCCACGTGTCTTCAGGCTCCTAAATCTGAACTGGAACCTGCAATGCACAGTGTGCCTATGAAATCATAGGACAATCAGGAGTGTAGAAAAAGGGTTGTCTTCTAGCAGAGTGAAAAATTTATAGAATAAATAAACCTACAGAGCTTTTGTTACATGTAGACAGCAAGGGGGAAGAGTCTCTGACTCTGAAGTTGATTACCATGGTTTCCTGGGAAAGTATCTGCTTCTGCTCATCGGAAAGGTGTTGCTGATCATAAAATCCTGGTGCAGAAGAATGGTTACTCCAAGTTCCTCCTAACATAAACTTTGATTCACAGCTTAAAAAGGGGCCTGGCATGAAATTCAGCTCCCGTGAAGGAATGCCTGTATTTCCTGCAGTGTAGGTAGCTGTGACATGTGAAGGCTGAACCAACGTTTCTCTGGACTGCCCTGCTGAGCGTGCAGTGAGACCTTCCTTAAGGCTGTGTCCCCTGTCAGTGAGGCCACTGCCCACCTTGCTGTCCCCTTGGCTCTCAGGTCACGTTTTCCTGCAGAGCAGCTCACTCTTGCTGGTCCCCCACAATGGACATGCATTGTAGGCTTTAATTTTAAGAACCACAGAGGTATACGTGCTATAAAGCAGAAGCAAAGCACATGGGTGCTGTGGGTTTTCGTTAGTTATTACAAAGTCCTGTCCTCTTTTAAGAAGACACCAATTTGAAGAGTGGAGCAGAGGTGGAAGGACCCTTTTGCAAATGCATGCATTCTTTTGGCGGTGTGGAGGGGACTGATGGCTGGAAAGGCATCATCAGGCTCTTCTGAAGCTAGGAAGATGCCCTTAAGCTTGGATCTGTTGAGCCCTCATGCAATTAAAAGCCACTATGGGTGGCTCCCCTTCCTTGCTCTTCTGTTCTCTCCCTTGAGGCGCAGGTGAGGACCCAAGACTCAGTTTTATGATACCTGTTATCCGTCCCAGCTGACCACCATGGAAGTGTCCCACCAGGCCCCCGACATGTGCACCAAGGCTTACCCCAATGATATGGATGGATGTCCCTGAGACTCCCAGGGCCTGCAGATTGATGAGAATACAAATTAATGTTTCTGTAGCAGAAAGGTAAGATACCCTCTGTCCCAGCCCACACAGCAGCTCTGCAGCTCTTCTAACACAGGATTGCTTTTGAGGTGTATGGTGGAAAACCAAATAGATGTAGGAATGATGTGTGTTGCCCTTTCTGTTCTTCAGAATTCTTCTTCAGGTCCACAGATGCAAAGTCAATCCTAACCAGGTCAATCAGATGCTCCTGTTCATAACTACATAACCTGTAGCTTCTCTTTTCACAGCTTGCTTCACATTGAATTTCCTTCTCTCAGCTAAGTGACCCACACACATGATGTGAATAATGTTTTTCTCAGTAAAGCAGAGGAAAGGATTTTTCACTTTTATACCACCATTATACCATTATCCTGATTAGTATTTTAAGATTATATTTTCAGAGATTAAGATTTCTCCATGGGCTGAACTACTAGGTAAAGCACAGCCATTTAGACCTGATGTGAGATGACCCCATCCCTACAGGGATTCAGCTGCCTGCATGCTGGTCTGCGTGATGCAGTACCATACAATGGGAGCGCATATGGTGCACAAGAGTGTGGAGGCAAGATGAAAAATCCTGACTTTGAAATGTATGAGGCCATATCCTGGAGCAATACTGAGGCTTATGAGAAAAGAATATAGTCATCTGTGGTTGCAGGAGAAGTTGGACAGAAAAAGTCCTTAAGTAGCTGGACTAGAGCACAGCACAGACGCAGAATGAGTGGTGGGGACATGGTCCAGCCCAGTTATTTGTCCACTGTGTAACCTAATCAGTAATGAGGGGTGACAGTCCTCTCCCCCTCCACCCCATCCTTCTCATGACAGCGGCTCCAAGGGTTGCTGTATTTCTGGATAGAAATGTGTGACAGTGCACAATGTGATGCATACCCAGGAACTCCTTCCTATGCTGTGCAGCCTAGGTCTGGAGTGCAAAAGTTACACGCAAAGTTTACTCACAGTTGGTTAACACAAAGAGGTGTCACCCTCATTGCCTAAGTGTTGTTTAGCTGTGCTGTGCACAAAGGAACTGGCACATGTCTAGGGATTTCCAGCTACTGGAAGTGTAACTGAAGCCCAAAGCAAGTATAAAACAGCCTCAAATCCCACACCCTCCAGCTTCCTGGACAAAATTTCCAGGCAGAAGAAGACTGTCCAGTGAAGCATGGATTTGAGAAAACCTAAGGCATCTTTTAGGTTTATTCTGGGCTGGAGAGGCATCTGACAACTGGCACATTTTTCCAAAAAATATCAAAACTCAAGAGAAAGAAGAAAAACAGTGGCATGCCCAAGCCTGGACTGAGAGAGGAAAAAAAGAAAACTCTCTACTGCTACACAGTGCTCACTCTGGAATAATGAGCCTGCTTGTCCAGCTCCTGGAGATAGCAGGTTGGGAGCAGTTCTCTGGATTGCTTGCATGAATGATGTTCTCTGGCCATGCTCGCCCGCACTGTAAGTCCACAGTAGCTTACCAGGAGCTTGCTGATGAACTGTGAGATGGAGAGGGCCAGCTGTGTGACATTTTCCACTGCAGAGGGATAGGCTCCTGTAGAACCATAAACCCAGTCTACTGCGATCACATTAACCTGGCTTGTGTGCAGTATGGCATGGACAAGCCCTTCAATCCAGGAAGGTTTGGTACCCAAAGCCCTGTGGAGTCATCAGAAACAAGTATGTTAGGTGTTTTCCAAAACAGGGCATGTGTCAATATGTTGTCCACTGGTGCTGGAGTTTCACTTGTTTCAGAGGAGGCTTCCAGACAGTTGCTGAAAGTTTTTTTCTGGTGCCAGACATCCACACTTGGCATTTCTTTTCAGTGGTGTAATAAAACCTTTCAGAATGGGCTGATTCAGTAATGAATGAGATAACATTTGCAGGGCTCAGGCTGAAAACTCAGTCTTGCTGTGGTGCTCCAGTTAGCCCCCCCAGAGCCCACCTGGAGTAAGTGAGCTGACTGGCAACATCTGGATCCTGTTTTGCCACCAACTGGCAGGAAGTCCTTGGCCAAATCACTTAGACTTTCACTGCTGCATTTCCTAACCTATCGACAATTAAAAAAAGAAATATCTATATCCAAGAATTCAAGGAAAACTGAGGAGGCTATTTTCTACCCACTTCCCCTAATACCACCTGGTTAGGGGGTGCTATGTTACATGAGGGCAACAGCTCGTTTTCTGAAAAGACCCTGCAACATCTTCTGTGGTTTCACCCTGGTCTTCTATGCACTTTCTCTTTAGGCCTTTGCACACCAAAAAAAAAAAAAAAAATGTTATATGGTCAACACCTAGCTGAAAAATGTCGCAGTAAAATAAACTTGCGGAATGGTGACAGCTTAAAAAAAACCAGCTCAAATCTCCACAGTTTCAAGAACGGAAGTGTAATGTGTCTGGCTGGGCTCCTACATGGCTGACTAATCCAGGCTGTCAATAAATCAGGGCATGATCTCCAAGAAGACAATTTGAAGGGACAGGAATCTTGAAGAAAAACTTCTTAAATAAAAAAAAAAAAAATCAAAAGAAGGAAAGGAAAAGAAAGAGGCAAAGGAGAAGAGAGGAAAAGAATGAGTGAGAGAAAGAGATCCTAATTTCCTGACTTTTTTTAGGCTTTCAAAAAAATGTGAAATATGCACAAAATAGGCAGCTGGTCAGAATTTTCCATGCCTCTGTCCCTGGCCCACCAACAGTCTCCCAGACAATTCCCAGGTCGTCTGGAGCTGAGCACTGCTAACTCTGTTCTTAGCAGGTGTTCTGCATGCAGCCACTCTGCTGGGGAAACTAAGGTCGGAGGAGCATGAGGATTCTGTGCCAGCACCAGCCAATGCTTAGGAATGCCCCAGCAGCGGTTAATTTATGAGTCAAACCTTAGTCGCAGCACTCTTCTTACTCTCACCTGAAGCCATGGATTATGATCTTTGTTTCCAGGCTGCTGTTGAAGCTGCTTTTCTTGATGTCATCATCAGCTAAAATCAGCTCCCCACAGCTGGGGCTTGAGGAGGTGAACAGAAGAAATTGGACCTTAAGTTTACTACCCCGTAGGATATTTGCTGTCTGGAAGTCAGCACAGTGATGCCCTGAGAGTCTGCCTGTATTTCCTGCAATGAGAGGGAGTGAATAGCCTGTTTAGTCTGTGTCTATGCAATGGGGAAAAAAAAAAAATCTCATTCTAATTCAGTAGGAAAATGGAAGTAGCAATCTCACTTCTATTGATAAAAATTAAAAGGATAGAACATAAATTAAAATCAAACTATTCTGGAAACTTTATTTGACAAAGTTGTTTCTGTCCTTTGATGGAATTCCAGCACTGGCTGGGGAAGGTAATTGTGGATATCATGGTATCTTTGACTTCTGAGAGGTTTTTTTCCAAGATGCAAATGACATTGTTAGGTTTTTTTCCCCAAATCAGCCACACACACCAGCTACTAAGTACATTTATTAACTTGTTATCAGATCTTTAACAAAAATGATTGCCAACAGGTAGGTAGTCACCACTGAATGGGCATATTTCTATCCAAATTCTGGTAGGTTTAGTAGAAGGTACAGGTCATCAGAAACTGATGACAATTTGTCAGAATTGACAATTGATTCAAAAATCCATAAATAAATATGAGAATGCTGATGACAAAATGTGTCAATGATAATTCCCCGATTGATTCATTTACTGGATGAAAATGCTTTATGAGAAGAAGGAAGCTACTGCAAGGCACTTTGATCTAGACAGCAAAGAAGAAAAAAACCCAAAACCATCAAAAAACTTCAAACCTGTAGCTAACAAAAACTGAGCAAGTTTAGGCTAGAAAGCAAGCATGGAAGTTTAGTAGTATGTATGGCTAGCGGTATGTATAGCTAGGTTACCCACAGAAGAGCTGCATTGTCCATCTTCTGTCATTTCAGAGAACTGGCTGCTATTTTGGAGGGCTTGTTGAAGGTAAGATGTTGGATTTACTGAAGGACTAATGGGGTGAAATTTATTGACTTGCAATGAGCAGGAAACCAAGCTATTGATTAAATGATCATTTCTGACCTAAAAATTGTTACTTTATGAACTGGCATAGTTGAATCCTGCTGCAATGACAATGTCTGCACTTTCTCTTTTCTGGACTGGAGGAAGCAAAACAGCCTTTAATCTGCACATACAATAATATTAAAATGAAAAATTAAAAAAATCAACCAACCAGCTTCCTAACTGCTGGCTGTTTCCATAAAAGATACTTTATACTGGCTAGGCAGAACACAGCCTAGGGGTCAGCACAATGGAGCGAGATTCAACATTCAGATTCCCCCTTGTCAGATGTGACTATCTCTTACT
This sequence comes from Falco punctatus, assembly GCF_963210335.1. Taxonomy (NCBI): domain Eukaryota; kingdom Metazoa; phylum Chordata; class Aves; order Falconiformes; family Falconidae; genus Falco; species Falco punctatus. The sequence goes on from NC_137585.1 coordinate 3,478,903, forward strand.
GTTGTTTATTTTGGTCTTCCTGTATACTGAAGGTAAGAGAGAAAGAGATCTCTGAGATCAATTTGGAAAAAACGCAGCTCATGAGCCAGCTTAACTAGCAAGGGCAGGCTCAGTGCAAGCATGGCACATGTCAGAAATGATATAAGACAAGCGGGGTTGTGAGTAAATGTAAGGCAGGAGGTGCACTGCTGTGAAGCTGCAGGTGATGTGGGACTGTAGTGGCGATCACAAAAGCAGTTTTGTTGATAGTACAATTAAAGAAGGACATGAAAGAGTGGAGTTTGTTTATTTTCTCTCATCTGCTGCAAATCACACCTGCTAAGCTTTCAACGCAGGAGATGCCAGCACTAGAGGTGAAGCGGTACCTTTTCCACTTCAGGTTAGTGGAGTTAAATCATTTAGACTGACTGAATCAAAGCATGGGAGAAAAAAAGACCATTCTTGCACTACCCTTTAACCCAGCACCTAACCAGGTTACAGCAAGGTCCTCTTGACACACAGGTTGTTTAGGGAGAATTGAATACAGATACTTCTATATAAAACTTTCAATCCCTTGCCAAGCATTCATGTTTTTCTTACCTGCTTGTGCTGTGCTGAGCAGGAATAAGACAGCAAACAACTTACTTTCCAGATCCCCAACCATCTTCCTGTGAGTCCACTACAAGTAGGATTGTAGAGGGGAAAACAGCTGTGGTGAGTTGCTTGGTCAGCTTGACTCTGTTAATGGTCAACCAGTCCGTGTTCTGCTGGGAAAAAAGGGTAGGGGCAATTACCTCTGCTCTTATTTGACCATTAGCCAAAGTCTGTGTCAGAGGGCTTCACTGACTTTTTGGTTAAAAAACATGCTGATGTTCCCTTCCCCCTACCTCTCTTTCCTCAAGGCAAACTTCTCACTTCAGAAATCAGCTAGCAAAATCAGTCCCAGCAAGCAACAGAATTACAGTGCTTACCCTTGCCACCTAGACCTGTCCGCAAATTCTGACTAGGAATGCTGATTTGTCACAAGGCTTCACAGGTCAATGCCAGGAAGATTCATACCAGCCTCGCATCTGTGTATTTTCCTATTGCATTGCTGTCTTTCCTGGTTTTCTACTTCTGGTCAAGTTCCCATAACTGCCAAAAGAAGGCAAAGCAATGGATTGCTTCTGAAAAGCGAGGGGAAAGACAGACTAAAATGTAACTGGTGCCATATGGCCATAATACACTCAGGCTGTACATTTCTTAGGGCGGGGACACTCTACACGTCTCCTTTGGAGACTGTGTGTCAGATACTATGGGAAATAGAAGGATGATCTCAGTAATGCACCAGTATCATAAGCATGCAAATACATCAAACAGATCTTTGAATAAAAAACTTTACTGCTTAGGTGTAAACAGCTGGAGAAGCCTAAGCACGCTACCAAGCATGTAACCAGTAGTCCATCACACGACATTCATGAGATGACGGTACCATCCCCCTGGCTGTGCTAGGCTTTCAGGTAAGGGCACGCCTGTTCCCTAAGTCTCATTGGTGTGTGTTGGTCATTCTTGCAGAAGAACAAGGTGGCTTTACCCTTGACTGTGTCAAATGGCAAGAAGGGTAACGAGGAAAGGAGCGTTCCCCATCGAGGCATTATTCTACAGCTGCTTAAACAACAAACTGAAGAAATTGCTTCCATCGGTCAAACCACAGACCTTTGCAAAAGCATCCAACATTATTTTACTTTACAGTTACTGGCAACAGCAGTTATTTCTTTACCCCAGTTTTCTCTGGCCAAAGGCTTTGGGACTACTTTAGGCAGAAGATCTTTTTTATTTCTAATTCACTCCTGAAAGAAGTTTTGTCAGTTCTCACAGAGAAGTTAGGCAAGCATCATCTGCCTGGCCTGGAGCGCTACTAAAGCCCTGCCTCATCTGCATCCTCCCAGAGACATGGATTCAGGCACATTCTGATCCTGAAATACTTGGCTCCACAATCAAGCTGGCTTATTGTCAGAGAAGTAGGTTCTTAGTGTCTCTTCAAATACACAATTGAGATTGTCAACCCAACCAGTTTTCCAAGATTAAAAGCTGCAATACGAATAGCCAACTCCTGGCTTCCACCCCACTCTTCATCTTTCTAGCCCTAGCATTAGACTCATGTCAATTCATGGATTGTAAGATAAAAGCCCATAGACTGCAACAGGCCTGCTCCTTCACCACACCCACAAATTCCACTGCTCTGGATAAGCTTAGTCAAGAAACAAGGGAATAAACTTGTGAAATCATACCAACAGGCAGTGACATTTCCATACTACAAGCCTCCAGAGCAGCAGTGCAATTGTGAAAATGAAAAATTTCTCAGAGTAAAACAAATCAGAGCACCTAAAGAAAACCAGGAAACAGTTCTTTCCATTTTTTATTAAATTATGGTAATAAGCACTACATTTTGTATCAGAATGCAGCTGTTACTCTTTGCCAAGTTCTATGGAAATTTTGAAATGCCATGTAATATATGGCATGCACTGGTATTGCAGCCTTAGAGTAAAATGAACCTGTGGCCCAGATGTACAGATCTGATTGAATTTTTGCACTGCTATGTGTAATTGCAGAGTTGCTAAACAACAACTTGGTATGCAAAAAAAAAAAAAATACATCTTCATGAAACCGAAAATTTCTTGAGCGTTTTTTTTTTTCCCTGTAATCTCAGATTTAGTGATTTCAGGAAATTTTTTATTATATCAGCACACTGTGGTGGTCCCCCATGCAAAACAGCGGAAGCCAATCAGTTCCTCTGTGCTTCAGATCTCTTACCAGTAGAAGTATTTTGGTGTGAAGGGTTTTCTTCTTCTCGTTTGTGAACTTACTCAGTCACTGCATTTACGTTAGTTCAGCAGCTTAACGTTGGTGCCACTTATTTTACTTCCCAATGGGAGTGATTACAATGGCAATGGGAACACTGTTGCAAAGACTTCCAAACCACCAGAGGTTTCTTTTAACACTTTCTTACAGCACACAATCACAAAGCACAGTGTGATTCATTTGAGAATGAGTCAGGGATAATGAAGGCAAACAAGTTTGATTTTATGCACAAATTCTTTTCATTGAAATTGAAAAAATCATGCTGTTTGCACATTCAAGCAAATGCTGAAAGTGCTCAACTGCAGCTGAAAATGTGGTTTCCTCACCCACAAAGCAACAGCTGGCAGAGGCATATAAGCACTGCAAATTCCTGCTAGTCATATGGAAATCTGATCACAAGAAAAATCAATTAGACTGCAAAACACTTCATTGATACTGAAAAGAATGCAGTTGGGGTAGCAGTGCAGGACCTTTAGGGAAACCAAGTGTGAGTTAAGCAAATGACTATTTAAAACCACTCCCTGTTGTCTTTGCATTCGAGGGAGAGCATGAAATACATGCAGAGCTTAGCTCACTGTACATTACGGCCTGGATCCTACCCTACCACTGGAATACTTGGTATCACAACTCCTGTATTTTCTGTCCTTTGCACATGGAATAGAAACCATGGCTTTACATTAAGCACCTAGGCTTCTGTGTGTTGTTCCCAGGATCTACAGAGGAATTGGATGTAGTTCTTACCTCAACAAAAAGTGATTCAAACTCCTGACTTTCAGAAGAATATCCTTACTATGAGATAGTAAGAAGAAAATATTAAAGATTGGCTTGGCAACTGATGAAGGGAAAATATGGGCAAGTCTGTTTGGGTACTCTGTCAGGAAAGGATGAAAACCAGTCATTTTCTTGAGTCTTTCATGAGTACTTTATGGATCTTCTACTTAGTATGACTATGTAAGTATGCACAAGAAGGCAGAACGCATCCTTGCCACGTATCTCCCAAAGCACTGTAGTCTCCCCAAAACAGAGGAGCCTAGGTGAGAGCACCAGCCACCAGGCTCAGGTTGCTCTCTCACTTTCTCTGCCCCATGAAGCCCTAATCATTCTCTACAACATGGAGCAACTTTGTTGGAAGAACTTTGCCCTGCTTTGAGTGCATGTGGGCAACCTCCTGTGGTTCCTTCCACCCTAAAATAATCTAAGTGAAAGTGTCAGTCCCTGCTTCAGATTTATCACTGCTAACCTCAAAAGTCTCATAATCTACAGGAAAGTTGTGGCGTGCAAGGTGGGAGGTGGGATCCTCCCAGCAACAAGGTTCAATCCAAAGTCTCTGACATCTTGGGACAACTTTTTACCTGACAAGAGGACTAATCAGCAAAGAACAGCCACCTTTGCCACGAGGATACGGCAGGAAGATGGCCATGTTACATTTCTGGTGTAAACACTGCAAATTGGAGCCTTTACAGCAGGGGTCCTCAAATTTTTTAAACAGGGGGCCGGCTCGCGGATGAAGTGGCAGGCAGTCATCTGCGGCTGCTTGGTTGCCCCCCCAAACCCCGGCGGGGGGGGGGGGGGGGCAGGGGGTGTCTGTAAATACCAGGGGCCGGATTGAGGACCCTGGGGGGCTGTATCCGGCCCGCGGGCCGTAGTTTGAGGACCCCTGCTTTACAGGGTAGGGAGCTCCCTTTGGCACTTGACAGAGATTGGGAATGGAGGAGAAAAGGGAAGATGGACATAAAGGGTTGTTGTGGGTTTCTGTCACTGAGCAAAAGGAATTTATGGGATGGGCCTGACTCCATGTAGTGGTTCCATTTGGAAGCTAGTTACATGCCACGTCATTTCACCATAGCTATCAAGAACAAAGAGTGGAGCCTGAGGTTGCTCCAAGTGGTGGCGAGTAGCTTGACACAGCTGCTTGGAGTGAGTGTGTGGACTGAGCACACTGGGAGAGAGCCAGCTGCGGGATAAAGCTGCAGTGAGAGCATCCTCATCCAGCCCTAGTGCCATGCTGGTGTTCCCCTAGGAAGTTGAGCCTCTGGGACCCAAGCAAGCTTTGAGGCTGTAAGGCCTGCAGCTGGACCTGCTGGCAGCTGGATTCTTCTCCGCCACACTGAGTGGGACGCAGGCGCAGCAGGCTGAGGCATCTGCTCATGGATCGCTGCTATGGGAGGAAAGCTGGCTCACAGCTGCCACTAGCTGCCACTGCAGTATTTGGCAAAATAGCATTTTTTCAATAGCTGCTGAGCATTTCTCAAACTGTTGTAGTTTCCCTTTCTTCCTTAAAAAACCCTGTAGTGTCCAGACGCCAGTCATCTATGCAAAGTCACACCCACAGAGGCCAGCCCACCCTTGGGGGAAACAGTCTGGAGCCCACCCCCCATAGGGTGATATTGCCGGGTGCCCCCTGAAGAGTCCAGCGGGCATTTTGGGGACATCGGTGTCAGGACTACTAGGTTTAGATGACCACCATTTTCTGAGGCGGCGAGCTGCGTGTTACCTGCTGAAATTTGTTCTTCCCCCAACCTGTGGGGCTCCCACTCCAACGGGAAATTAAACCAATCCGTTTAATTTCAGCTTTTCAATTAGCAGAGCTGAAGCTTCCCTGCTGTCAGAGCATCAACGGGGCAGTTCCTGCCGCCGGCGCTTGCTGGGCTCACACCCGAGCAGCAGAAACCCATCGCAGCACCGCCTCGCACCCCGGCTCCTCTCTGAACCCCACCACGACACCCCGGAGGCGGCCTCGAAGGCTGAAATCCGAGGCCCGGGGTTTCCTGAGGAACCCCGTTACTCACCACCACCTCAGCAGGGCCGCCCACGGCCGGGCGCGGGGAGGGGACGGGAGGCGCAGGGCCGTGACGGTGCCGGCCGGCGGGAGGCAGAGCCAGCCCGCCCTTTTAGACGTCTACCGGAGCACACCCATCGGTAGAGCCGCTCCGGGGTGCGGAGCGATGAGGTCGTCGCTTTCGCTGGGGTGGCTTCTGTGCTTCGTGGCCTTCCTGGGTAAGTCGTGAAGGTGGGCGGCGGGAGATCCTCCGCTTTTCTCCCCTTCGCTGCCGCCCGGCTCCCCTCACGCGGCGCCGGGGCGGAGGGTGCGGCGCGCAGTAGGGCGGGCAGCAGGGCCGGCCCTACCCGTCCCTTCCCGGGGCGGCCGGGCCCCGCGGTGCCGCGCAGGGCCGTGACAGGGGCGGCGGCCCCGCAGCCGCGGTTCGGTTGGGGTGCGGCCTGGCGGAGCTGCCGCCGCCCGCCGTCGCCTTCCCGCCGCCTCCTTCCCGCCGCCCGCGGCGCCCTGCGCGGCGCTGAGGGGAGCCGTCCCGGGCCGGGGGACCGTCCTAACGGCGGGCGGCAGAACCCGGCGGCTCCCCTTCCGCCGCCTCCCCTTCCGCCGCCGGTAACAGCGGAATTCCACAGCATCAGCGATCGGTGTGTTTAGGGTCCACCCGCCCCGTTCGTGTCGCGGGTAACGCTCGTGTCCCGTTTGTCTCAGACTTGGGCAAACGGAAGGTAACGGTGGGAAAAGTGGGATTTTTCTGGTACCCGCATACGCTGAGGTAATTTTCTGTTCAAGTGAAGCGGCTCCCAGGTACCCCCGGTTTGCCCCCGTTCCTGAGAAGCTTAGGAAGCCGGCTTTTATTGTAAAAATATACTTGTCATCCCTGCATCTGAAAAGGCTCATGCTTTGGCGTCTGAGTCACTTCCTCAAGGGAAAAAAAACGCACAAAAAGCCAAAGGGCTCACGGGTTGCGCCCTCCCTGCGAGGAGACGAGGTTGTTGGGTGCCACGGCAGCGGGAGGATCGCAGTGCCCCCCGCAGGAGCGCTCAGCCAAACTTGCAGTGACTTCGGCAGTCAGAGCTTCGCCGGGGTGCGGAGGGGGTGGGGGAGCTAAGCTGGGGGAGCGAACTGGGGCACCTGGGAGCGTTCTGCATCTGTACTGAGGCTCATCTGACAGCCGGGGAGCTCTTCCAGTGCTCTGAGCATCAGCTCATTTTTAAGCAGTATTACTGCCTTCTAGTTCTTGCATGTTTTGCTGGGTTCCTTAATGCTTCATTTCCCTATTCAACTTCTTTTATAAGAACTGAGTTAAGGGGAGAAGACCTGGTTCATGTAAGAGCACAATTTACCCTATATAATGGCTGACAAAGGTATTTGTTAGCAACTCTCGTGTTTTCTTTCAGACTTCCTCCAAAAGTGACCAACACAGAAACCAAACTTACCTGAATGTGGCTTTTTGTTTCTTTCCCTTTAGACAGTTTGACAGTTCTGGGCTAGTTCTTGTTTTAGAATTTTCTCCTTTTCTTTCTCTACACACAGAAATACATGCTTCTTTCTGTGTTTTTGTTGACCATAAAAATACCAGGATTGGTCTTTTTTTTTTTTCCTATGTCTTTCACTCCATGAGAGACGTCATGGGAACTATATCACAAGGCATTGGGATGAATGGGAGGAACTAACAAATTCAGTTTGCTTGTAGAATGTTGTTATTTGGTAGGCTGTTGATGGAAATGTTAAACACATTTTAAAATCATATAATGGAAAAAACAGTCATCAGCTGTACGAAACTGACACCTGATTGCATTGTCCTGTTTCCTTACTCTTGAATTTTTCAAAATAAACAGAGGAAGTTCTGATTTTCTCACAAAGGAGACAAAACCCCAACCAAATAAAACCCCTCTGCCCCTTGCTTAAAAACTCTTGATAATAAAAACTCTTGATAAATCTTTGCCTCCGGACCTGTGGCTGTTACATTATATTAATTAATTATAATGTAATTATAAATTTATAATTACATTTATATAATCATAAATATATATTTATAATTATATATTTAGAAATATAAATTTATAATAAATAATAAAATTAATTATTAAATTAAATAAAATAATAAATTTAATATAATATATAAAATATTATATTAAAACCAAAAAGAAACAAGTAATTTTTTTGCCCTTGATGTTTAACACTGTAGAGTGAATACAGAGTGAAAAATGTTGCTGACAGCTACTTGGCTTAATGTGATTAATGTTCTTAGTCCTATGAAAGCCAGGATTATCTCTGGATTGCATTCACAGCCTTCTTTGATCCTGAGAGTTGACAGTGTGTTTTTTTAAAAAAAAAAATTGTATGTGGATTTGTCTTTTTTTTTCTTTTCTTTTTTTTTTTTTTTTAAAATCTTACTTCTGTCAGTTTACAGCCTCATGAGACCATGTTGGCCACGTTCAAGGTGGTGTGGCTGTAGGCTGTCTGGGTGATGCACGGTTCGTAAGGCAGAGGTTGTAGTTTGGAATACATGTAAGTTGGTGTTGCCAGAGGACAAGAACAGTTCCCCTGTATGCCATCTTTTTGTGCTATTCTTTATAAAGAGAACTGCAAAGATGATCTGGCTGAAAATTAACTCAGTTGAAGGAAGAAAGTAATTGAGACGTTTTCTCAGTACCGTTGATCATATAGCTACATAAAGACTGTGCTAGTACAGCATAGGAAGTGGTATCCGGATGCTGGGAGTAAGTGGGCAGAGGATTTGAACTGTGGTTGTATTTTTTTCCCTAGCAGTTCAGGATAGGCTTAAATGCAAATTGGTTCTGTCCCTAGGCAAAGGCCAGAGACTGAAAATTACCAGTATCCTACAGGCCACAGTGATCCTCCCTAATCGTTCACCATTGCCAAGAGGGAGGATTCCCAGCCCCCTCCCTCCCCCTCCTTGCCTCATGCTGCCATGTGTTGGCCTGGGCATTCACTGCGTTTGGCTCATTGCATTAGTTGTCAGAAGGTGAATGACAAGGGCTCAGTCCGGGGAGGATGGCAACAGAGCAGGACCCTGAGACTGCAGAAAGGACAAAAAGCAAGTGTATGCATGTGTGTGTGATGTCTGCACCCACCCACTCCCTATGAGTGGGCTCTACCGTGGGTCTAAGTGCTTTCTTACTGGAGTTTGGGGAAAGCAGGTCGTGTTTGTGGGCTCCGGGGGAATTAGCAGGGCTATGGGTGAATATTCTGATAGTCCTGGACTGAACATTTATTTCAGGGTTCTGTGGAACTGGTGGTTCTGAGGGTTAGGAGGGAATGTAATACTCTGCTGCTTAGAGATCAAATCTGGAAAAAAAAATAATCCTAAAAAAAGGGTAGTTGAGAAGTTACAAAAAACAGAAGAAAAATCCAGTATTTAGAAAGATCAAATCTTGAGGCAGACTGTTGCTTGCTGTAAGCTAATCAGCAAGTGCTTTTCCACCCAGCTTTAGCAGGTGGAACATTAACATCTTAATGTTAATATGTGAGCCTAACTGCTGCTGGTATAGACCTAATATGTACATATATGCATTTCAAATGGGTACTTGAGACCAAAAAAGATGATAATGATAGCATTAAAAATAAAAAGGGGATTAGTTTACAGAAGTTTTCCAGAATAACTAAGCCTTACATCAGCTCCAAGAAAAGTAGTGAAGAAAATCATATCAGGCAGACAAATATATTAATGAAGCATTTATTGCTGATAAATGGAATATTAAATTCCACTCACTTAGTCTGAATAGAATGTGGATACCTTTAGCCTGCTAAAATGCTTGAAGAGCCAGAATTATTCAGGTGAATATTAAAACATCAAGTATAGCACACTAGGTTGTATGGGTGACCTGCTACTCTGTGCCTTGTCTTGTGTAGGCTGCAATTCAGGCTCTGCATTCAGAGACACGATTTGGTTAGCATGGAGTTCCAGGTTACGTGCATTAGCTGAGTGGTTGTCAAACATGACAAAATCTGAAATGTTTTCATGTACTGCAAACCAGGCTAAGATTCATGGCTTGCTGTTTGCTGCAGGCCAAATCTGCGCACCCGTGCTGCTGTCGTGGTTCAGCTGATGTGTGGTAGGCAGAACACTTGACCATGGCTCTGAATCCTGGGTAGGATGGGAAGGCTGCGTAGGGAAAGGTATCTTCCTGCTGGAGAAGTGGGAACAGAAAATGATGTAGACAGCATGAGGTGGGTAGGTTTGGAAGGATAGAACACAAAGACATGGCATAAGAAGGAATTTGGAGTGTGTTGAAGGAGATAAAGGAGCAGGTAGTCTGATGGTTTCTGTAGAGGCTACTGGAAGCCTTAGCACAACACTGCTTTGTTGTGTGAACTTTATCTTGGAATAATAGGCTGCAATAAGGAGAGAGGGAGAAAGCAGAGAAACATAATTCTTATTTCTAGCTTTCTGAAAAGAGCGTATGAAAAAATGCTTGGCTGTTACCTCTTCCTCTTTGCTCACAGCAGAGAAGTTAGCTGCAGTGGAATAGGAAATCTGTCTCTGCGTAAAATGAAGTAGAAAGCAGGGGGAATGGTTCCTTGGAAATTTATTAGAAAAAATATGATGACGCATGCTTTCTTTAGAAGCTCAAAAATATGTGATGGAGACCTTACGCAACATTTCTGTATTACGTATAATGTCCTTGAAAAAAGGAAGCTGACAGCATTGAATGGGAGGTTTCTTCACACTTCACCACAGCAGGGAAGCAGAGAAGTGTCCAGTCCCTAGTTTTAGACAGATGGAGATAATGGTCTCCTTCTGTCTGAGGAGAAAGGCCTGAGTGTCCTTGGGCAGGAGCTCTTCATTTCTTTGCTGTCAAGCTTTTGTTTCTCCAGCCAGCAAGAACAGAGTGCTGAAGGAGGCAGTGCTCCCCCATCCCAAGCAGAAGCTGTGGAGGGAAAACTTGTTTTCTTTTCAGCTCTGCTTTCCTTCATTCTTATTTCTTGACTTAAAGAAGAAACAATCTTTCCCTCATAACTCCAGCCTGGCCCTTATGACTGAGCAAAGACATGGAGAGGTTACATGCTTCAGCACCCAGGCTTAGGAAGTTGTTGGTGGTTGGCTAAGCAGTGATGGCTGGCTTTCCTCCTGTTCTCAGTCCCCAGCAAATGGCTGCTTTCCTCTTACCTTGCTCTTGTCAACAACTGCAGTGGCTTGGCTCACGCTTGTGTTGAGATTTAACCCCAGCTGGTAACTATGTACCATGCAGCTGCGCGCTCACTCCCCCCTCACCCAGAAGGATGGGGAGAAGAATTGGAAAGGAACATAAAACTTGAGGGCTGAGATAAGAACAAGTTAATAACTAAAGCAAAAGCTGCACACGCAAGCAAAGCAAAACAAGGAATTAATTCACTACTATCCGTCAGCAGGTGGATGTTCAGCCATCTCTAGGAAAGCAGGGCTCCATCATGCATAATGATTACTTGGGAAGACAAATGCCGTAACACCAAATGCCCCCCTCATCCTTCTTCCCCCAGCTTATATATATTCAGCGTGATGTCATATGGTATGGATTACCTCTTTGGCTAGTGCAGGTCAGCTGTCATGCCTGTGTCCCCTCCCCATTTCTTGTGCCTGTCCAGCCTTCTCGCTGGCAAGGCCTGAGAAACTGAAAAGTCCTTGACTTAGTACAAACACTACTGGGCCACAACCAGAAACATCAGTGTCCTATCAACATTGTTCTCACACCAAATCCGAAAGGAAGCACTGCACCAGCTACTAAGAAGAAAATTAACTCTGTCCTAGCTGAAACCAGGACAGTTTGCTGATGTTAAGCCACCACAGCTTGGTTGTGTCTGTAAGCCAAAGTTACTGAGAGGTAGAATTTCACAGTGGGTAAAACAGGGAGTTTTTCTCCATGCTGGGACTACTATAGGTCCCTAGGCTAGAGATGACTTCTTGAGGAAAGTGTGTTCCTAGAAATGGTCTTTATGAAACAGAAGTCTCTAACAAGAGTCCAGTCCTCATCAGATCATGAGTGTTTCATCGCGCCCAGCATCCTGCCTCCTTGTGGTCTCCAAATACAAATGTTGGAGCTCCTCTGTTCTGTCCTGGGTTTTGTTCTTTTCTGGAAATTGTTATTTGAGATGGGTGGAAAGAGATACTCATACTGGGGCAGCAGGAGCAAGTGAGATGTATAAACCTGTCTGAACAGGATAGAAGACAAAGAAAGGCAGGTGGGTTGTGTTGAAAAGATGTGGCAGTGATGGCCAAGCCCTCTTTGCCCTATTTACTTTCCCAATTCCTGTGTCCGGAAAAGGCCACTGTGTAAGTGCAGATGGAAAGTAGATACTGTAATGGAGTAAGAGTGCTTTCATGGGTAAATTGCAAACAAACTGAATAGTCCATAAGTAGTAAGGCATGGAGAAGACTTGCATGTGCAGTTTTCGATCCAAACAGTCAGAAGTGTGTTTCCCATTGCTTGCCTTCATTCTCCTGTTTGAGAAAGTCTTTGTTTCTGTGATGTGGCACCAGGCAGAAGAACAGGACACTCGGTATGCTGGCAAGCATTGTTCTTTGATGATGGGGAACCTAATCTTAATGACTGGCCTGGCTGACCTCCTGGCTGCTTTCATATGGAATAGAGATAGGATGTGGAGCAAGATGGGCTGTAGTTTGTTTTCTGAACTCATACATTGAAGGGAAGCGACTTGTTTTGGTGTGATAAAGCTGTAGTATCTGCACTGATTTATGAACAGTAGTAAGTTTTCATACCATGATGACATAAGAAGCAAGGGAAGCACAGAATGATATAGGAATTGGTGGGTTCTTGACTTAATGCCATTTAAGAATAAAATAAAAGAAAAAGGTCCAAAAGAAACCTAAAACAGTAGCTGTCACTTGGGAGCAGTTGACTTGAGGAGTAGGCTTCTGAAATATTTCTCTTCTTCTCTTTCACCATGCAGTTACTGTTCAAAGGGAAATTTTTGATGGTGCATATTGGAAATCTTGCCTTAATGTGAGACCTCATTTATATCATAATTACGCCTTTCTTTTAACTTAGTAGTAAAAATTTACGAGCTACTGTGGAGCAGAATTGAGTCCTTAATGCAAGTGTAACTTGAACTTAGTATTGACATGATTTTGTTTGTGTCCATGTGCATGTCTGCCATGGGAGTAGTCTTATGATTAGAGCCATTGAGAAGTAGGAGGTGGTTGCTGAAGACTGAAGACTGAAGCAGGGACAGAGATGCTAATGGTTTACAGTATCTCTGTCCCACAGCAGAATTTTCTCTTGTCTGTTAGATCAGTAGATTTCTTTTTACACATGTAGAGACAATCTCTTATCCCTCTTCTATTCTGTTGTTTATTTACATTGAGTGCCTGGGCCTTTTTAGCAGAATACGATTGATTCAAAACTGATAGCAGTTAAGGCTTCTGGACACCTCCCATTTCTAGCAGAGCAGCAAGCAAGATCTCTGAGGTTAGGATGCTGTTTCACATACATTGGCTGTGAAATAAACTTGCTTAAGTGACGTTTCCAAGGCAAATCCCTAGTATCCCTATGATTTTAGGGCAGGTGCTTTGAATCAAGTAGCAGTTTTGTGTCAGAAGTGTGCTTTTCACTACTTTGTGAATATTCATGCTGGAAAAACTGCAGTTCATTTGCTGGGCAGGAGCTTCAGCCTGAGCATTCTGCAACAAGATGCTGTGATAGAGAGATTTTTGCTGGTGACAGCAATTCTTCATTTCAACTTTTTCACAAGGCCATGGGCAGGAGGCCTAATTCAAGCGAACAGAGGGAAAGTACTGAGGGTAGAGGACTTTAGGTTGGGGAAGAAGATTAGGACAATAATTCTACCTGGGACCAGAATGTGGAAACTGATCCCTATGTGGTGCCTGTCACATGATTGTGCTGGCAGGCTGGGTTTGGGTAATTCTTCAACTGACCCAAACTGACAAATATGCAACATTGTGATGTGCTTCTAACCTAAATTTGAATGTATCTAAAAGTGCATACAGCATTAGTCAAGCAATAGTTTATAAAATAATTGTTAAAATAACTTTTTTCTTTTTTCCCTTGTAGCACACATCTACTGTGAGGACGTGTTTGGCATCGTGGGAGAAAATTTTACTTTTCCAGTAAAAATAGACCAAAAAATAGTGGAAATTATTTGGACGAAAAACAAGGATAAAGTGGCTGAATGGGAAGGGCAAAACAAACCAACATATTTTACTTCTCTCCGTTACAGAGGTTTGCTTAATGAGGAGAATGGGTGCTTGACTATATTTAACTTGGAGAACAATGACACTGGCACATACATGTTAGACTACGTGGATTCCATGAAGAAAAGTTATGTTTTAACCTTCAGACTTGCTGTATTAGGTAAATACTGGAAGAACTGCATAAAGAATTTGTATCACTTTATTAACTTTAAGAAGGCTACAAAGGGGGTTGTTTGTCAGGGAAGCAAACAGAAATAGGGAGGGGCTGTTACTGGGCTTTATTGTTAAGTCACTTAGGCACGTTAAACACATCTTAAAAGGTGGTATCTGATTTGTGTGCCCATCATTATTCACCTTGGAATGATTTCTAGAATGCATGTAGATGGCACACTGTGTGCTTTCAGGTAGATAACCAAACTCTTTGAGCAAGTTGGCCAAGTTATCCCAGGCAGTATGTATCTACTAAAGATGCTTCTGCAGGCATATTATATGTGCTTGAATATCTGTAATACTATCCTGCGCAGATCTATGCAGCTTCATAGTAGTCTTTGGGAAATATATTTGACCAGTGTGTATTTTAGTCCCGTTGACAATGAACCATGAGGAGTCTCAAATGAGACACAGAAGAACCGCAAACAGATCCACTTTTAGAAAGTCATTTCTCTCATACACGTGTGTCCACACACATGCACACCTTACACTATGCACTCCTGCTGCTTTTGTTGCTCCTGCCCTTGTCCTGTGCTAAAGTTCAAGGCAGTTTATAACCAAAGTAATACAGAGTGTTTTCTCTCCTTTCAGCTCCACCTTCAGAACCTGAAATAAGGTGCAATATCAGCGGTGATAACCTTGTGTTAGTATGTATATCAGATTTCCAGAAGACTCTGCATTACACTTGGAATTTCAGTCGCTTTCCAGACACTCGTCATGACGTACGGAATTAGACTCTATAACTCGAAAGTTATAAAGTAGGTATGTTTATTGCGCGCAGATGCACGGGGGATCGCTCCTCCACAAGCGTGCATGCCGGAAGTGACAAACCATCCCACATTTATACAATGAAACAAATGAATATTCAATTAGCGCCTATACATATTTGTTACCTAAACCCCGCTTTGTATGTTAATTAGCTTGTATGTTAATTAGCTTATTAGTCCGTTTCCTGGAATGTGGTGGTCTTGCAGGTTTGTAGGTGATTCATGTTCTTGTGACCATCTGATCTTCTTCAGCAAGGAAAGGTGATTCATGTCCTTGTGACCATCCAATCTTCTTAGCACTCCCTCCCTCTAGATAGCATTGGAATGTCTCTCATCTCTCATTCTCTTTTAAATAGCCCCTTTTGTTAGAGAAAGAAGGGCAGGCGTCTCCCCGTCTCCCCTTTGTTAGAGGAAGAGGGGCAGGCGTCTCCTCAAAAACTGTAGTTGTCTCCTCAGAGCTGTGTGCCTATGTGACCAGACACCGCACCCATGACTAGTCACCATACCCACATTTCTGAGTAGACATATACAATCACAGTCGGTGTTAAGCATCCCCATTTCACACTATTTCTCCATATCAGTCACACCCAGGAAGTTGTGATATCTAAGAAGGACGTTGATGCCTCCGAGAGAGCTGCATGTTTCATTAGATTCTCTCAAACGGAAAAGAGCTCTGAAATCTCTTTGACTCAATGCTTTTCAGGTAGAGAAGGTAATGAATCGGTCAGGCTGTATATGCAAGTCTGAGAGGCTAGGTTGGGAAGCAGCATAGGCTTTGATTGTGAGATTTCTACTGACTTCTGAGGAAGTTGAGTTTAAAAAGTAAAAAGCATCAGAAGTGATTTGTCTACTAAAAGTGTGTTTAAGGTTGGTGAAAGGTATAGGATTGACAGTTTGATCCCCTGGAAAGACACTTTTTGCAGGGATCTCAACAGAATAAACCCTTCAGTTGTGACTTGAAATCATAGAATCATTTAGATTGGAAAAGATCTTTTAAGATAGAGTCCAATGATAAACCTAGCACTGCCATGTCTACCACTAAACCATGTTGTGAAGCGCCACATCTACACACCTTCTAAATACCTCTAGGGATTGCAACTCAACCACTTCCCTAGACAGGCTGTTCCAATGCTTGACCACCTAACTTGGTCACTTGGAGAAGAAATTTTTCCTGATAACCAGTCTAAACTTCCCCTGGTGCAACTTGAGGCATTTGTCTCTCATCCTATCGTTTGTTCCCTGGGAAAAGAGACTGACACCCACTGTGGATAACTGGCTAGCTGAAAAGGGTCACATAGACATAGTCCAGCTGGCTGGACAAAAATGCACATCGCTCTCATCTTATCTGAAGTAAAGCAAAAATATAACAGGAAGATTGCGGTGGGAAAAGAAAGTTGCAGGTGGGAACAGATAACTACAGAAGAGAAACTAGGGGCAGGCTTGGTATTTAGGCAACTAACCAATAATGAGCTTAACTTTTGTAATATGTATGAGCTAATTATAACAAGGCATAAAAGGTGACTGTAAGGTACAATAAATGAAGTCTGCTGATCACTCATATTGAGTGACTGTGTCTTCCCTCCGTTGCAACAACCCACCTCACTATTATTGCTCAAAAGGAGGTTGTAAAGAGAGAGACACACTTAGAAGATCTCTTTGAACCTTCTGACCTGATATAATTAATGCTAATGAACTGTTGTGCTGTTTGTACTGCTTTCCATGAACTGGAATGCAATTATTCAGTTTTTTCAAGTGAATCATCTAGCAGCCACTAGTTAAAATAATTTCTTACTTAGTCTGTGAATGAGTCAATGAGCTCACTACTTTTCCTCCTTCACAGACAGATATAAAGAGGAGAAAAGAGAGTGTTCCTGCTGTTGCTTATTGCTCTGGGACAGCCTCAGCTGAGCTTCAGCTCAGCCTGGGGCTTACCTTTTAAAATTTCCCATGTCTATGCAAAAGCCACTTTCATGGTTTACCAGTGTAGGATTCTTCCTCCTTCACTGGAATTATGTGCTGGAGACTTAGAAATGAGGCATTCGGTGGGTTGACCCTGACTGGCTGCCAGGTACCCTTCACGCTGCCCTATCACTTCCCCTCCTCAAAAGGATGGGGGGAGAAAATACAACAAAAGCCTCCTGTGTTAAGATAAGGACAGGGAGATCGCTCTGCAATTACAGTCACAGGCAAAACTGACTCGACTTGGGGAAAATTAATTTATTGTCAGTCAAAATCAGAGTAGGATAATGAGAAACAAGAATGAATCTAAACACCTCTCCTCCACCCCTCCTCTCTTCCCAGACTCGACTTCGTTCCTGATTTCTCTACCTCCTCGCCACAAGCAGTGCAGGGGGATGGGGAATGGGGGTTGTAGGCAGCTTGTTACATGCTGTGTCTGCTGCTCCTTCCTCCTCACGCTCTTCACCCGCTCCGGCAAGGGGTCCCACCCATGGGAGACAGTCCTCCATGAGCTTCTCCAACATGAGCCCTTCTCACAGGCTGCAGTTCTTCAAGAACTGCTCCAGTATGGGTCTCTTCCATGGGGTCACAAGTCCTGCCAGGAGCCTGCTGCAGCGCAGGCTTCCCACAGGGTCACAGCCTCCTTTGGGCATCCCCCTGCCCTGGTGTGGGGTCTTCCACAGGCTGCAGATGGATATCTGCTCCATCTTAGGCCTCCATAGGCTGCAGGGGGACAGCCTGCCTCGCTGTGGTCTTTACCATGGGCTGCAGGGGAATCTCCTGCTCCAGGAGCATGTCCTCCCCCTCCTTCTTCACTGACCTTGGTGTCTGCAGAGTTATTTCTTTCTCCTCTCACGCCTCTCTCTGGCTGCAGTTGTGCAGCAGTTTCCCCCCTTTCTTAAATATGTTATCACAGAATTGCTACCACCATCACTGATGGGCTCAGCTTTGGCCAGTGGCAGGTCCTTCTTGGAGCTGGCTGGCATTGGCTCTGTCTGACATGGTGGCAGCTTCTGGCATCTTCTCACAGAAGCTAACCCTGCAGCCTCCCCACCACCAAAACCTTGTCATGCAAACCTGATACAAGTTAACTGCTGAAATGTCATTTGGCTGAGATCTGGCTTGGTCTTTCATAGACCAAAAAACAGAACAGCTGTTGCCTTTCAAGCAGTGATGTGCCTTCACTAAACTAAGGTACTTGCCATGTAACTTTCTGGGAACTGTCTTAAGGTTTTGCTAATAACTGACTCTGGTACATTAATTTCTTGAGGTTTGTGTGGGGTTTTTTGTTTGTTTTGGTCTTTTAAAATTACAAATGGCTATAAAACGTACTCAAGGTTGTATTTCTACTGAAGTAGTGTGTCACACAGTTGCTTTTTAACTAACCAATCATTATTTATTTCATTTTTTTAAGGAATCGGCTATCACAACAGAAGCAGATATACTCTTATACCAGCTTTTGTTGTCTTCATGCTATCTGTAGTAATAGTAGGGTTCCTATACAGCAGAGGTATGTATAGCATTTCCTAATTAAGCTTAACATGCTTCAAGATTATGCTGATCTAAAGTTCTGTAGGATGTATGGAAGTTTCTGACCATGGAATCTGTTGTAAATACAGTAGTAGAAACAAGTACATCTTAGGCAAAGGCTAATAGTTTTGAAGGAAATAATATACTGAACTTTCTTGCATTCGGACACTGGGCTCTCTGTACTGGGAAACACTGTAGTTTATATTTTCATATTTCTCCTTCAGACTAGGTGTTTCATTTACTGTGTGTTTCTGCTTACAAATATCTGTGGCCTCTCCTATTTCTACCTGAGTGTGCTTTCACTGCCTTTTTTTGACAGCATCATAAAGCTGCCCTCAAGAGCAGATTTCTTGTTGGGACAGGCTTATACCAGGGGCTTTTAAATACTTTATGTGGAGTCTAAGCTGACAACCATGCTCAGCTGATACATAGGGACTTCTGTGCCTCCTGTCAGCCTGTATTGCCATCATCTTGGAGTTCTAGATTTGTTTCTTGATCCATCCCTACACTGAATTCAAGTATCTTTTTTTATAAATCTGACATCTTATTTGGAAATGGTAATGGTAGGCTATCACTGTGTATCTCTTGCTGCCACCTTTTTAGGTTAAGAGGTCAGATTGTATTCTGGCTTGAAAAAGAGGGGTGTACCATCTCTTCTCTTTGTGTTTGAGAGAGTCCCAAACAGGAATACATTGCTCTGCATGGAAAATTCCTGTTGGCTTCCAGATGGGGTCACCACTTGGGGGTGGCTGCAGGGTGAAGAGCATGGGATGCATCTCCTGTCTGGGAAGGACTAATTGATGAGCATATATAAATGTATATTGTGTGTGGACCTTATGCTTTCCTGATCATTCTCCATTTAGTTTCTGTTGGCGTAGAATCATAAAATAAACTAGGTGGGAAGAAATCCCTGGTGGTTTCATCCAACTTGCTACTCAAGGCAAGACCAGCTTGAAAGCTAGATCATGTTGCTCAGGACCTTGTCCAGTCAAACTGAATAATTCCAAGGATGGAAATTCCCCAGCCTCTTTCAGTGTGTGTTCAAGTGCTGAATCGCCCTCATGGGGAAGGATATTTTCCTCATTTCTGTTAGGGATTTCCCTTTTGCGACTTGCAGCCATTGCCTCCTGTCTTTTTGTTCTGTACTTCTGAGAGGAATTGTGGATAACTGGCTAGCTGAAAAAGGTCACATAGACACAGTCCAGCTGGCTGGACAAAAATGCACATAGCTCTCAGCTTATCTGAAGTAAATAAAAAATACACTAGCCTTGGCTGTTCTTGTTACACAATAACAGGAAGATTGGGGTGGGAAAAAATGTTGCAGGTGGGAACAGATAACTACAGAAGAGAAACTAGGGGCGGGCTTGGTATTTAGGCAACTAACCAATAATGAGCTTAACTTTTGTAATATGTATGAGCTAATTATAACAAGGCATAAAAGGTGACTGTAAGGCACAATAAAAGAAGTCTGCTGATCACTCATATTGAGTGACTGTGCCTTCCCTCCGTCGCGACAAGGAATTTCCTTTGATTTATATGTAAGTTAGTTATAGACTGTGATTAGCCATCCCCTTAACCTTCTTTTATTTAGTCTGAATAAACCAAATTCTCTCACTACCTCTTTGCACAGCTCCAGCCCCCTAAACATTTTGGTGGACACTTGCTGGACCAGCTTCAGAACTGGGAAGCCTAAACCTAGACAACGCTCCACGTTTTGTGTCACAAATACTGAACAGACAGGAAGAATTTTTCTGTTGATGGGCTGACTACATTTCTGCTAACACAGCCCAGTGTCTGGTAGGCTTCTATAGCAAGGGCATGTTTCTGACTAATGTTCAGCTTGTGGTCCACCAGGGCTTCCAGGTCCTTTTCTGAAGAGATATTTTCTAGCCAGATAGAGCTCAGCCTGTACTACTCTATGGGGTGATTTCAAGAGGTGCAGGATTTGACGTTTGCCATTGAACATCACATCTTTTCTGCCAGCACATTCCTCCAGGTTATTGAAGGCCCTCTGAGTGGCAACCATGCCTTTCAGCATATCCCCTGCTCTCCTCAGTTTGATGTCATCTGCAAACCTTCTGAGGGTACTTTCTGTGTCCTTGTCCATGTTGGTGATGTTGAACAACACTGCTTTGAATCAACACATGAAGAATGTCACTCACAACTGGCCATCAGTTAGACTTAAAATAATTCAGCTAGTAACCTTGAAACAGCAAAAGTTTGACCATGCTAGAAAATAAACTTGTTATACCTTGATAGGATAAGCACTCCATGTATATAATCAATCAAAAAATGTGATTTGCTGATTATTTAAGTAAAAGACTCAGAATCATAAATTGCTAAGCTCTGCTTTAGTTTTGTTTGGATGTGTTCTGACTTATTGTTGTTGCAGGAGGCCCGTTTTGTTGATCTCTCACTGATTGTCTTTGCCCCAAAACAGTATTTTGCTCTTTCTTCTTTCCCTAAGTCAAGTATTTAGCTGCACAACCTCAGTGAATTTTATTTGGTTTGGGGTGGAGCGGGGGAGTGGATGGAGGCTGTCAACTAGTTTCTGAAGGACCAAATTTTATTTCTGAGTAATTTCTCCAGGTGTCCTATTTGTTTTGGTGCAGGTAGACGTAAATGTCCAACAGGAAAAGTTGCTTGGAATAGTCCAGTCCATGGCTCAGGTAAGAGAGCTAGTGTCACAAATCTGTGTAGATCAGACTATTGCTTTAATTTGAACAAGGCTTGTAATTTTTTTCTTTGTGGCGGTACAGTCTCTTATGGGAGAAGGAAGTAGGTAAGTTTTCTTTCAGGCCTTAGTTGTTCTAAAGAGTATAGTTATTTTTTCCAGGTCATTAATATATACTGTCTAATAATAATAAATGTCATTATAGAACATCAGCTACCTTCCTCTGTGGACAGCCAAGAACAGCTGAACTCAGAGTTAAGAAACCTATATTGGGGTATAAATGTTTCTAAACATCTGCTGTTGGTTGGAGCAAGGAGTCAGATCTGCTCGTTTCCTTTTTTTGGAGGGTCTAAGCTTTTGAGTTGTTTTTTCAGTGTTTGTGCACGCAGCCTCAAAGTCTCGGTTGAGGTCCAATAGTGGATAATCCCAGGGACCTGCACTGAGCTAATGTGTTAGTGAGGCTGGCAGAATTCCTGACAGTGGATGGCCTGAGATCTCCCTGATCAGCAGCTCTCTTTGCCAGAAATGGAATTCACCTCCAATGGAGAATGGGATCTGGCCTCAGGGTGAAGGCTGGAAAAAGCACACTACAGGGCAATGTCTATTGGAGAACTTACTCTTTACCTGTTTGGTTAGGGCTGGTTTACGTGCTGAAATGAGGTTAATATTTCTTCTGTCTCTTTTAATCTTATCTGCCTGTCCCATTTATATAAACTTCTTTCAGAAATCTGGTTGATTATTTTTCTGAATTGAGTGTTCATATGAGGTGCTTAGGGCTGGGCTTGAATGTAATACATTGCTTATTCCCAGTGCTCCCCATGGAAATTTCTTTCTGGCCTGTCTTGGAAATTGGGCGGCTAACCTTTTTCTCTGTGCATTGAATTTGACTTGGAAAGCTAATGGTTCCAGTGGGTGGGGGCTGATGCTGTGCATGTGGCAGTAGATTTGATGATGATGGTCTAAAGTATTATCACTTCAGACTGGCAGGAGTTTGCTGTTAGTTTACTTTGGTCATATCTTGAAAATCCATCCAGGGACTGGTGAATGCAGGCATGTTGCTACTCTGGTGGGCAGAACTGTGGTCCTTGCTTCCCGTGCATGACTGGTGCATATTTATATCCTAGGGGTCAAGTTGCAGTTGTCTCCTTTGCTTTCTCTAACCCCTTTCAGTTGTTTCAGGAAAGTTCTGTTATCAGCACCATTTGATTCACTCTTACTGCATTTTGCAGCCTTGTCTTCTCCTTGTAACAGAAGGAGACAGTCAGTGGAGGAATTTCTCACCTCTGTCTGTTAGTTACCAGTCTGCTTCCCACCCATGATTTCTTTACATGATGCCCTTCTGCAGGCAACACAGATTCTCAGGGTGGTCTGCATTCCTGTCTTCCTGTCCAAATCCCCACTTGTGCTTCTGCTGTCCATTCTAACCCTGCGTTGTGATTTTTGGTTGGAGTGAGTTTTTTGGTTTTGAGTTTTTTACTACTTTAATTTGCAACACACTTGCTCAGGTCTCTGGCTTCTGGGTCTGTGTGTTGAGGTGTGGGAATTGCTCTACGGTGAGCAGCTAAGGAAGGGGACAACTTTAGTCTGTGCTTCTTTCACAAGGGTGAACGAGGACAACATATTCCAGCTTTAGCATGTATGCGTCTTGTTGCTAGGACCACTGTGGTCTGTTCTTACAAATCAAATTAAATTGGCCCCTAGGCAGTCAAGTAGAATAAGGGGAGCAGGGGAAGACTCTTAAAAAACACTTTGTTGTGGAGGTCACCAGACCAAATACTGTTTCAGTGGGGAATGCCCAAAGATTCCACCATCAGATACGTGCTCAGTGCCCTGCTGGAGTGTTATGGTGTTAAACCAATGGTGGCATCATGTGGGATACTCAGCCTGGTATTTTATATGAGCTGCTGGAGTTAGCATAAGGCTGGAGCAGGATGTTTCTTAAACTGTAAACTACTGTGTCACCTTTGCAGAGATTTTCTGTATGTTTAATTTCTAAGTTACTTTAATTTGTGAAGTTTCTGAATGTTTTTATGGGTTTGGAGGTTAAAAAACATGGTGAGGTCCTTGGTGATGGGCCTGGAAAAGATGCCACAGGTAGAGAAGCAGTACTGTGAAAGCAAGGGGTTTGGGGTTTTGGGGTTTGTTTGGGTTTTTTTTTCCTCCCTTTCTACCCCTCCCCGGTCCCAGCATATCAAAGTCTTAGGAGCTTTTTAGCAGGATTTTGGATAAAGAACTTAATTTTTCTTTTGATATTTTCATACTTCTGTTAAAGCTGTGGTTCTAGCCCACGATTCGGAGATCACTGAAGTCTAGAGACTGTGGATGGACTTGAAGGTGGAAAAAGGAGATGGATGGGAAGGAAGGAGAAAAAAAAAGCCATTCTAAAAAAACCTTCTTTAGTACTGCACTTAAAATATAGAATAGCCCATGTTTCTGTTAGACACTCTTTAAGGTCTGCAGAGAGGAAGGGTTTAATGTCACAGAGTTAGTGCAACACATAGATGAAGGTAAAAAAGGAGATGTGGACTATCTTCTCAGCTGTCTCTTTTTTATGGAAAAACTGTGCAGCTCTATCACCTTAAGTAAACCCACGTCAGAAAGATTTTGTTAAGCTGTAGGCATAAGTTTAGAAAATGTTGGTTATGGTCTAGGGCCTTAAGTGGTTGTTGGAGGGAAGTTGAAATTAATTTGGAGTCCTTCAATAAAGTGGCATAACATACTAGTTCTCAGGAGTGTCTCCTGAGAGTGTTACAATGAAACTGTTGCTTTAAGGTTGAGCTGTGTATTTTGCAGACTATTGTGCTACCTCCGTACACATTTCTAAAAAGGTTTTCTGTTTGCTTGCAGCTACATCCTCATAAGCTATTCAGTGTGAGAATGAAAAGCCTGAAGCAGGTAGCAAGTGAGACGGGAGATATTGGGAGAATATTGGGGAAAATAGGGAGAGCATGAAGGGGGGAATTGATTTTGTACATGGCTTTTTGTAGTCCAAACCATATTAGCGTGTTCTCTGTGCAGAGATTACCACTCCCCTGTTGGCCCAGAAAGACCTGTTGCCTGAGGAAAAGTAAATGTTGATGGGTAGATAACTAGACGAGATGTCAAAAAGACCTGGATCCTTGTGTTCTCTAAACAGCACAGAGCAAATACCTTCTTGGGGCTTTAGCTTCTTTCCTGATACAATGTGAAAGATGCTGCATGCTGTGCTTGCAAATCACTTCACCTTCTGTGGAAAGAAGAGCTAAGCATGTATGAGGGAACCCCTTTTTATAGCAAATAAGCTAATTATCCTTTTGTCTAATGTTACCTTTTGTTTGCATGCAAAGGAGTGCAAGGATATTTTTGTAGTATGTCATCATGGATTGGGTGGTCTTTGCTTTCTGCTGGAAAGAAACCCTGAAGCAGGACCTAAGATAATAAAATGTCGTGGCTTTGAAGCTTTTTTTGTATTGATGGCAAGTAGAGCTGAGCCTCAACACACTGATTTAGAGATGGAGTACTTACAAGCTTGCAAAATGCTAATTTGGGAGATACAGCAGGCTTCTTTCCTTAGAGAAGCACCATTTCTGGATGTGGTATCTTCCACTTGCTTTATGCTCTAGGAAGGTCTCTTCACTGCAGTCATCAGGCAGCTAAGTAAAGCCCCAGTTTTGTTGTCTTAGTATACCCAGTATAAATTTCAAGGAAATTGTGGGGCCTGTATTTTGTTCTAGAAGTTCTTTTTATCCAGAGGGATAGGGAAATATGAACATTATAATTCAAATCTGCAAAAAAAGCGGTATTTTTTCCCCTCAGACTGTTGCACTGATGATTCATTCACTCACTCAGTTTTCCGTCATATCCCACTACTAGCTGATAATAAAAGGGTTGGAGAAGAGAGAAGTTTTTCCTGATTAAGGGAAAAATCACTAGTGATGACAATAAGGAAAAGGAAACCTAGAAGCCCCTGAATTTTGCTGCTTATTCTTCCTGCATGAATTGTAATGGGCATAGAACAGCTTTCCTTATCTGAAGAAATAGGGGTTGTGTAGCTGATGGTGAAGGTGTGGTGCGCTGTAGGATTGCCTTATCACTTGTGTAACTATTTCCATATACATAGACAGGGATATAGGAGAAGGAGGTTTATTTTATGCCTGTCTTATGGAAGAAAGGAGGGAAATGTACAGTTCAGGCAAAAGAGAATCAGGTCCATAGATAAGGTTTTCTGTTTGAACACTGGAGGAACAAAATAAAATATTTTCTGGTAGTATAGAGTGGGAACGTCAGGAAGGGGAGTTGGTGCACCTTTGCACAGTAAATCCAGCACCTAGGTAGCATGCAATCACTGCTGAATGGATGGGAAACAGGAGGCCTGAAATGGATGTATAAAGCAATTTTAAATACTGGTAGCACAGCAGTATGTAACAATTGCAGGGGAGTAGGTGTGCTGCTGAGCTCTGGACAGTACAAGAGCAATGACCTGTGATGGTCTGGGGAAGAAGCAATAGAGTGTGCTCCTGGGGGACTGTACCTCTTATCTCTTCAGATGAAGAACTGAACAAGGAGGACAGTGCTCAGGAAGACAATCCGACTGTCAACAACAGTGTAAATTGAGAAGGTTGTGTTCTATGCCTATGAGAAGTGCCTGTTCTATGGAGCAGTCAGTGGTAATGACCCAGCGGGCAAGCTGGCCAGGATCCCTTGGAGTTGAAGGCTCAGAGTAATTCCTGTGTAATGTAAAAAAAAACCTTCTCAACAGAGGTATTGGGGGGGATTGTGCCGTGAATGCAGAATACCTTTCCACTGTGCAGGAGTTTCAGGAGCAGAGTTAACAGCTCTCAGGCTGTAGTTAAGGGCAGAGTGAGTCTTGCATTTTTACCATCCTTGGAAATAAGCCTAGCAGAGCCTACGGACTTGGAAGGATGTGTGTTTTGGAGATCATTTGGGTTTAGAAAAATTAAAGTAAAAAAATAATCCCAGTCAGAGTGAGATAAAAATACTGGTCAGGTGGCAGTCCTTGCTAAAGTGCTGGCTTCTGGTCTTCTTACGCTACTTGTTGAGAGATCTCTGCAAGTGGGCTTCCAGTGCCCCAGTGTGTGCACTTGAAGTGCTTAAGCGAGGAGCAAGAATTGATGTGACCAAGAGGAAGCTTGGTTTGGAGAGATTGCTTGTCCACAAAATGTAGTTGGTCTGTCCTCCGTTGTTTCTGGTGGAAGACAGTGTTCTCTCTGTATGTGTCTGTCTTTAATATCCTTGACATCTGCTGGAAAGGCAGCACAGCAATTCAAGCAGTCAGGAGGATTTCTGGGCAGCATCAGGGACAACTTCTTCACGCAGGCCTCCGCGTGCACCACCGAGGGCTGGTGTGCAGCTGTATCTGCTGCTCACTGACAGGGGAGGGCTGCATGGGGATGTGGGCATGAGTGGCTGCCTTGGCTGTGATAATCGAGAAACAAGTCCAGATCCTGAGAGGCGTGAGGAAGCATCAGAGCACAGGCCCTGTGGAGAGCAGATTTCCACTTACCCAGGAAGATGGTAGGCGGGATCTCATGGGAGACGGTTCCAAAGAGCAGTGGAGCTCAAGGGAGCCATCAGGCCTTTTGGGGAGACCTCTCACCAAGCCCGAGCACAGGCCACCCCCATAGTCAGGAAAACAGGCAGGCAAGTCAGGAAATGAGCTTGGCTAAGCAGGGAGCTCCTGATCTAGTACTAGATGTGGAAGCAGGGGCAGGCTGCAATGGAGGAATGCAGGAACACTGCCTGGGCAGCAGGCATGGTGTCAGGAAAGCCAAGGCTCAGGGCGGCTTGAAGCCACTATGGGATGACCAGGACAATGAGAGCAGCTTCTGCTGCTAGGTTATCTGTAAAAGCAATAATGAGGAAAATGTGGGCCTGTTGCTGAACAGGGGATTGATTTAGTGATATCTGATGCTGATGAAGTATAGGCTAGATGAGCAGACAGTGAGGTGGCCTGAAAACTGTCTGAATGGCTGAGATCAGAGTGTTGGGAGCACATGTGTGAGGTCTAGTTGGAGGCCAGTATCCAGTGGTGTACCCCAGGGGTCAATACTGCGTCCGGTCCTCTTTAACATCTTCGTTAATTATCTGAATGATGGGGCACAGTAGGCCTTCAGCAAGTTTGCTGATGATAGAAAACTGGGAGGAGTGGCTAACACACTGAAGGGATGTGTTGCCATCCAGAGGGACCTTGACCAGCTGGAGAAACGTGCTGGCAGCAACCTCATGCAGTCCAAAAAAAGGAAATGCAAAATCCTGCACTTGGGGAGGAATAATGTCACACACTGGAATATACTGGGGACCAATCAGTGGGAAAAGCTGCTTTTCAGTAAAGGACCTGGGAGTCCTGGAGGACAAGAAGAGCATGAGCCAGCAGTGTGCCCTTGCAGCAAAGGCAGCTATTGGTATCCCAGGCTGCATTAAGAGGAGTGTTGCCAGCAGTGTGAGGGATGTGATCCTTCTCCTCTACTCGGCACTGGTGAGGCCATACCTGGAGTCCTGTTCTGGGCTCCCCAGTACAAGGGAGACGTGGACCTACTGGAGAGAATCCAGGAAAGGGCCATGGACATGATTAAGGGACTAGACATGGTCCTGAGCAGCCTGCTGTAGTTGAGCCTGCTTGAGCAGGAGCATAGGACAAGATAACTTCTAAGGTTTCCTTCCAACCTCAACCATTGTGTGATTGTATGATAACCTTTCCTCATGTGAGAGATGGTGAGAGAGCTGGCACAGTTCAGTTGGCAGAAGAGAAGTCTTGGGGGAATCTCATCCATGTGTATAAATACCTGATGGGAGCAAATGAAGAAGAGGGAGCCAGACTATTCTGGCTCCAGAGGCTGCCCAGTGACAGGACAAGACACAATGGACACCATCCAAAGCATAAGAGGATCCATCTGAACATCAGAAAACACTTTTTTGCTGCAAGGGTGACTGAGCACTGGAACAAATTGCCCAGAGAGGCTGTGGAGTCTCCATCCTTGGAGATACCCAAAAGCTGTCTGGATATCATCCTGGGCAGCCTTCTCTAGGTTCATCTGCTTGAGCAATGGGGTTGGACAAGATGACTTCCAGAGGCTTCTTCCAATGTCATTCTGTGTCTCTGATATCAGATACAGATAAGGCTGAGATACTGAGTGCTACATTTGCTTCTATCTTGACAGTCTCTGTGGCATTTTTGCTTAGAGGCAGGTTCAGAGCAGAGAGGATCTGTTAGCAATGGAAGAGGATCAGGTCAGGGATTTCTGGAGAAATCTTGGCCCAAACCACTCCATGGGATCTGATAAAAGGGCTGCCACAAGAGCTGGCAGATGTCATTGAGAGGATGTTGTCACCTTCAGAAGTTGTGTTGGGGAAGATCTGTGACAAATGAAAGAAGGGAAGCATTGCAGCTATCTTTCAAAAAGGATAACAGCTTCATCTGTGGAACTACAGGTCAGTCAGGCTCACTTTAATCCCTGGGAGAATCATGGGGCAGGTCTTCTTGGAATGTGTTTCTGGTCACAGAAGAAAGACGGTGACTTGAGAGTAAGTGTAAATCGCAATTGACCAAGTTGACACCCTTTTTTTGGATGAAATGACTAGATTTGCAGATAAGGGGAGAACAATGGGTGTCATACCTTGACTTTAGCAAGGCTTTTTATGCAGTGTCCCCAGCATTGTTGGAGTCCTAAATTGGGATGTCCTAGTCTGGATGAATGTCTGCCTACATGGGTAGAAAACTTGCTAGATTGTGAAGCCTGCAGGCAGTGGTTAATGGGTTGCAGTCCACATGGATGCTGGTGGCAGTGGAGGAATGTAGAGGTTTGTTAGTTGGGGGTTTTTGTGGGGCCCTGGCAAGGGACAGAAAACAGTGTCATTGGGTTTATAGACAACAGCAAAACATGCAGTGCAGTCATTCAGTATGAAGGCAGGATTGTCGTTCAGAGGGAGCGGGAGGGGTAGAGGCCTGCATGAACCTTGTGAAATTCTGCAGGGGCCGTGCAGGGTCCTGCACCTGGATGAACCAGCACCCTGCACTTGTGCAGGCTGGGGACTGACTGGCAGGGGAGCAGCTCTGCTGAAAGGTACCTGGGAATGCCATGGACGGTGCAGTGAGTCAGCAGTGCTCCCTGGCAGCAAAGGCAGCTGATAGCATCCTAGGCTGTTTTAAGGCACGCTTAAGCCGGTGCATTAAGGAAGTGGTTATTTTCCATTACTTGGCACTTGTAATACTCTGTCACCTAACATCTGGTTTGTGACCCACCCAGTGCTGGAGAAGTGCTGCTAGATTTGAGCAGGTACAGCAGAACGCCACCAATGTGGTCAGGGGCTGGAGCGCAGTTTCTCTGAGGAGAACCTGAAGAGACTGAGCTTGTTCAACCCCAGAGAAGAGCAGGTTTTCAGGGTACCGAACAGCAGCTGCCAATACCTGTGGGAATATAAGAAAGAAGGCTGGGCCAGAATGTTTGCTGAGGTGTATTAGCAGGTTATCAAGGTGATAGTCCTAAACTGAAGTAGGGGAAGTTCCATGCGGATACGAGGAAAAAGCTTTCTGCCTCTAAGCATAACTAATCACTAGGACAGGCTGCATGGAGTCATTGTGGAGTTCCTACCCTTGGAGGTTTTTAAGACCTGCCTGCAGAAAGTCCTGAGTAACCTGTCTAGAACTGAATGTTGACCTTTCACGGAGGAGGGTGTTCAGTTAGAGACTTCCTGGGCTCCCTACCCCAGTGAACCTGAGTGATTGTGTGTCTTAGAAATTTTAGCTGGTGACTCGTCTCTAAGCAATGACTGATACCACTGAGAAGCTAAGCAGCGAGCTACACTCTGGAGGAGTGCAACTCTCCTGTGATCTCTTTTTCAGAACCCTCTGTCATGCAGAACAGCACCCTGACATCCAGGTGTTAACTATGGTGCAACTGAGGGAGGTGAATACCTGTTCTGTGGTGGGGAGGTGTCCTGGAGGAAAGGTGTTGGCTTTCTGGTGTTAGCTGATGATGTTGGCAACATGTTGAGTTGTAGCTAGTAACTCACTTTTATGCAATAGCCAGTACCTTGAAACTGAGCAAGGCAGGGGACTGTAGCTGTCTCTGATCTCTTTTCAGACATTTCTGGGAAGAACAGCAGCTTGCTGGCCAAGCATGCAGATGACCATGGTCTAAATGAAGGAGGTAAGTGCTTGTGCTATGGAGCGCTCTGTTCGCTGTGACTTTTGCCTTAACGCTTCTTGATGTGAAGTTACGACTGGCACCATGGGCGCTGAGTGCTTTCTGTGCTTGACCTTTGCAGGATCTGGAAGGGATTATGAGGACGGTGTGGAGTGAGGTATAGAGGAGGGAGGGGAGGTGTTGTATGATTGCCCCGTGGGTGTGGGGGATGTTCGTCAGGGTTATTATGGATGCTAAACAAATGGCCCAGCTCTCATTCAGATTATTCTGAATAATCTGAAGATTATTGAAAAGAGAAGGGGAATTGTTGTGAGCTCCAGGATTGTCTGAGTATTGCCTGTTGTTCTTGCAGAAGTGACCCAGGCTGCAGAAGGTGGAAATGAGGAGCAGCTGAGCAACCCTCCCTGCTGCAGTACAGAAGGTATGTGAGGGTGAAGCTCCCTGTGTCTCGGGCGAGTGTGCAGACTGGCACAGAGGCCAGGAGTGGCAGTGCTGGGTTGGGCTGTGTATGACCCTGACCCCTTTTTGCTCAAGTAGAAAACAGAGAGAGAGTTATTAGGAGAGAAGGGGCGTGTGTGTGTTGGGCACGTGTGTGTGGTGTGTGCTAGGAAATCAGATGTTTGTGATGGGAGTGTTCAGAAGACTTGACAATTTAGCTAGTTTAAAACTGTAGGATTAAATGTTACTAATATCCGTTAATAACACACCTTTTGCTCATGCTTGCACTTTCACTTTATTCCATGGCTTAACAAGTGATAAAGGCTTATAGTGGCTGAGCTGTCGGTAAGGTGGTATGTTTTTGGTCAGTAGATTTCTGAACTGCATTTCTACCTTGTTAATTATGAATGCTGTTGAACACCATGTCAAACTAGAGAGATACTGTGTAACGCTGAAGGTTGGGGTTTTTTATTGCTTAGGTGGGCAGCTGTGTTTTCTTTGGTCACAAAGAATGCAGAGTTTACTTATTTTGTGGGGTTTTTTTCCTGTGGCTTGTTGTTTCTTAAACCTACGCGGAGGGAAAGCTCTTCTAAATAAACAGATCAGCGTGCCTGAGGGTTGACACATGGAATGAGAAAACCGATTACCCTGTATGAGAGAATAGTCATCAACACTACATCTTATGGGGTACATCAACATGGAGAGTGTCAAAACTCAGATTAGTCCTGTCCCAAATCTGGTAACAGAAGAATGTAAGGGCTGTCCTTTAATGAACTGCACAGACAAGGGCTTACATTCGTTTATCATCCATCCAGACCAGAATACTGTTTCTGCAGTGTTTTCCTGGAGTACAGAAAGACTATGGAATGCTAACTTGTTTCACTTTTGTTACCAATTAGTTTCACACTGTGATTCCCAAGAAGCGTTAAAGATCATAGGTTTGGAGCTGAGATCACTCTAAATCTGGCGAAGAACACAAAAAGGTCAAGCCCTCACCCAGAGAGCTGTTACTATACCATTAAGTTTGGCATCCAGAGCACCTGGTAGTACTGCAGAAAATCCTGCTGAACACTTACCTGTAGAAAATCCAAAGCTGCTATCTGTGAAACAGGAAGGTTCCAGGCAGAATAGTTGAAGCTGTAGCGTAGTGCTGTATCTCAGAGTCTTTGGTCTTTGTGACAGTCAGGTCGTGGAGACAGAAGTAATTTCCTCAACCTAGCAGATTCAGTGGCAGCATGCCATCAATAGTTGTGAATTTCTTGTTACCAAGGGATGTAGTTGAAGTACATGACCTGCTTAGCAAGAATTTCACTGGAGTTGTGTAAGATTTTTTTTTTGTCTTAGAAGTAAAACTGTCAGTAAATATGTAATAAAACTTTCTCATTACTGGTGTGTCTGCAAAGCTTGCACAGATTAAGATGATACCAAGAACCATTGCTGAACTTTGAATCCAAAGAGGGCAATCAACTTACCTGAGTTTGAGAGACTTCCTGTAATTTACCATAGTTCAAGCATGCTTTACTCTGACTCTTGGGAGCTGTCTTTCCTGTGGGTGGGTAAAGATTGTTCCACGTAGATGATAATTTGTAGGATGTCTAGAGCCAATCTGGCCACTTACTATCAATAAAAACAGAGGTCTTGCTCTTTGGACCAGCTCTGGTGTTTATTGCACGCCTCTGTGAGCCAGTTTAACTACCTCATGTAGCCAGAAACTGGGCCAGCAGAAAAATTTTATTGGTTTTCTGCTGGACTAATAGGTTAAATCTGATCATAAAGGGCTTTAATAATATAATAATAACTGGGCTGACATACTGGAGGGGATGGAATGCTGGTCAGTGGTGGATTCAAAGGGAGAAAGAAGGACAGGAGACAGGGAAAAGGGGCTGTGGGGTGGAGAGGGCTGTTTCAGTGATAGCAGGACAGGCAGAGATGTGTGGGTAAAACATGTGTTGCATGAAGCTGTCACTTTCTCATACTGTAAAGCTTTGCTGTGCCTTGAGCATGCTGTAGAACAGCCATAGTTTAACTGAGGATGGGCATGAACTGGTTTTGTAGAGCTGAAGCCTTTGACAATGCTGGCTGTTCCGTGTAGAACTTTGCTAGTTTAAAAGTAGTCAACAAATAAAACATCTGTGAAGGAGCAAAGTTTTGAAGGATGTGAAGTTAGGTCAGCTATAGCATAAAAACTAGGTGAGGGAAGAAAGGAATGGACAGAAAAAAATGTTTTGCTATTTGTGAAATAAGAGGGGTGACTGCGTCGCGTCTACAGCTTCCTCAAAGTAGGCAGCGGAGGGGGAGGCACTGATCTCTCTCTGGTGACCACTGATAGGGCTTGAGGAAATGGAATGAAGCTGCATCAGGGGAAGTTGAGGCTGGACATTAGAAAAAGGCTCTTCACTGAGAGGGTGGTTGTTTGCTGGAACAGGTTCCCCAGGGAAGTGTCATGGCACCAAGCCTGTCAGAGTTCAAGGAGCGTCTGGATGATGCTCTTGGTCATGTGGTTTAGTTTTTGGTAGTCCTGAGAGGAGCAGGGAGTTAGATTTGGTGGTCCCTGTGGGTCCCTTCCAACATGAGATGTTCTATGAAAGGTTTTGTTTCCAAATTTATTAACTGGGTCATCAGAAACTTCTTGTTTTGAGTTGTTTTATCTGATGTAAATGTTTTTTTTTAAAAAAAAAGAGATTTAGAAAGCTTTTAGAAAGTGGGTACTATAAGCCAGTGTGTATCAAAACATATTTGTTTGGTAAGAAATGAAGTTTGCAGATTGGCTGAAAACAATTTTCCATTCCTCAAAAGAAAAGGAAAAAATTATTGGGTTTTCTGTCATATAGACCTTAGTTAAGTGGTATAACAATGGACATTTCATACTGGTTTCTGCTTTTTTGTCATAGATCAGTGGTCTCCAAACATTTTTGGTTGTGTACCCCATCAGTAAAATGTTATCAGTAAAATACACACCCAATTTATGTATATTTATTTATAAATTATATACATGTGCTACCATACTCAACTATTATATTCATTTTATACATATATATATATATATTCATGCACAAACCCAGAAATTAAAAAAGGATAAGACTGAAGTATACAGTATTTTAATTTTTAAATTTTATTAATGGTGAAAAAATATTGTCTTCCTGCACCATAATGGATTGCCTTGTGCACACCC
Source organism: Falco punctatus (assembly GCF_963210335.1). Lineage (NCBI taxonomy): Eukaryota > Metazoa > Chordata > Aves > Falconiformes > Falconidae > Falco > Falco punctatus. The sequence continues at coordinate 3,512,562 of NC_137585.1, forward strand.
CACTTTGGAGATGACAGATGCAGATAATCCATTTAAAGATTCTCAGAATGCACAGGAATGTGGAAGCTAGTGTGTGTCACCTTACTGCTGCGGAGTTTTCTGTGGTGCCAGGTTTGATTCTTCTGTTCAATTACCAGCCAAACAATCATATTCAGATATTTGCCAAAGACAATGTTGAAAAGGGAAAAACAATCTCCAAATGTGAGAAAACATGGATGAGTGGAAGGGTGGGAGGGAGTTAGGACTGAGCGTAAGTAATATGACTCTGTGATGCAGGCAAAACAGCCACAAAACAAGGAAACAGACTTAAAACAGGACGGACGGTATAGCTGGAGGGAAGTTGTGGTGTCCTGTAATAGCAGAGTCAGATCTGGTTAGTTGCCAAGGTGTTATAGTGAAGACCAAATTAATTAAGTCTGTATTATTTGTGGCCTATGTGATAAGCTGCTTTGCAAGGGCTGCTTACTTGGCTAAACTGTACTCATGTCATGCTTAAAGAAACCATTATGTTATATCATGTCGAGACATCAGATGTAGCTGTGCATCCTTTGGTGCTGTTTGCAAGCTGTGTGGGGACACAGCATTCTGCATGTTCTGTGGGGAGTGTGAAACCTGATGCTTATCACCACAGCTATAAAATGAGACGAAAACACTAATTTCATATTCAGGCCCTCTCACTGCATAGACACAAGCAAATAGCAGCCCGCACCCTGGCTGGCTTCTCAGTCGCATTCTTTAGTCTTGTCATCAAGCTGGCATAAGTCAGCTGGAGATAAAGCAGTAAATCTGCTTGGATTTTAAGGAAACAAATCATAAAAATACTTCAGGCCTATCCAGGAACCTTGTGAGAACCACACTAAGGGACATCTTTCTTTTTCTCATTGTCTGCAGAGATGAGTAGCATGTGTAGTCATATGCTGCTCTCCTAGACTGTCTCTTGGTATCTTATCCTAGGTTGGAATGATGCTTGAGCTGGACACTAGTGGAAGGGAGAGGTAGTGCTGTCAAAATAAGAGCAAAGACTGAATGACACAGTGCCTTGGCACATCCAGTTGCTTCCCCTTATGCTGTTGCTTTGCGCACCAAGATGGAAACACTGATGTAAGTGGGCCTTGCATATGCTTTACTGGAAATAAGCCTGGTTAGAGGTTGATGCATGCTGCATGCAGTGAGTTAGGTTGGGCATGTGATCTTGAACTTCCTGGATTCTAACTTCCTGCACTATAACTTCTCTTTGCCTTCAGTTTCCTTGTTTGTTAAAGAAGAGCTCTATTTGCAGTCCTCAAAAGAGAACTCCAAAAGCACTTGGCATTACTGTGTGAAAGAAATAGCAGCAGCAGCATCACATGCATGTGTGATGCACAGCTAATACTAACATTATAGGCCTGAACCTTTGTGTAAAAGTGGTGTCTTAAGTGCCTAGTGATGTGACCCAAAGTCATGGAGTCAAAACAGCCTCATGGGTTATCAACTGCTTATCAGGTGGCTGGCAGTAAGTGTTAAATATTCTTAATCTGCTCCAATTGCAGAGGAATGTGTCTACCACCATTTAGGTAAAATGGCTAGTGGCTATCATACCACGGGCTGTGTAGCGGCTGTAATTGCTTATTTTGGATCATGTGACAATGTCTTAATTAATCTTCACACTTTATAAGTATTTAAAGCCTGCAGTATTCTTGTATAGCTAGTTCAATTTCTAGAAGACATAATAATTTACCTGTGTGCTTTTCTTTTTCTTTTGCTTCACATCTTAAATCATAAACAAATGATCATAAGCAATGGAAGAGAAGCGGTAGGATTCAGCGGAGAAGGAGCTGCTGTCTTTTCTCTGGGAGAATTTCCACAAGCACTGAAGTACATCCATAAAGAAGGGCTTTGAAGACTAGCTGAGCTGTTTCCAATGCCTATTTTTCTGAGAGGGGACAGCCTCCATTTCTACTGTCACTGCATGAATATAAATAGGCCAAATCATGGACAAAATCTTTTGTGTTATTTTGTATCTGGTTTTAACAGTGTTCTACTAACATGAAATGTAAGAACTAAGGTGTTTTTTATAACTGGTTTTTAGAGATTAACAAAGTCATATCCATTTGCATGAATGTGGATAAATAGAAAACTAATCAGCTTTTTATGCAATTTTGGATCAGTACTGTAGTCAGAAGACTGTTCATCCTGCAGCAGTTTTGAAGTTTCCATTTGCTAGTCTCAGTTCTCCAGTAGGAACTCAGTGCTCCAGACAAATATTCTCCAAGATAACTAATCTCCTGGAGATGGCAGAAGAGTGGCACACTGATCGTCTGATGGTGGTTGACTTTGTGGTAGAGCTACAATTCAGTTTGTTGTTGCATTGGAACAGAGCTGCTTCTATTAGCAGTGGTTCGGGGGGGTTCCTGAAATTTCCAATATTTTTTGCACTTTTAGAGTGTGGGGGGGTTTATGCCTTATCTTTTGCTTCACATTGTGCTAAAAGAATGTCAGTCTACCCATTTCTAAAGAATAATGATATATTTTTAGGTTGCTTGTGACTGGAAGACAAACTTGAAAACTGAGGTCATATATACACTGAACTTCAAAAAGAATCAAGAATACCATGTATTAATGTTTTCAGAACATCAGGCTATAAAGTCTGTTTTGTGACTTCTGCATGCTGATTGCTTATGAAAGCTGAGAGCCATTTCAGTTGATTTTGAACTTGGTATGTGTAAAGAATCATGAAGGTTTGACAATGATAACCAGAGATTAGAAGCTCCCTCTTCACTCTTGTTTCAACTTATGCCTCTCTTGTTCGCCCACCAGCCACTACTATGAAGAACATGTTTCCATCTTCTTGATGATCAGCTTTTGTAGGTACAGGAATGCTGTAGGTACCCTCTCAAAGCCTACTTTTCTCCAGGCTTGAACAAATACAGTGCCTTCAACTTCCCCTGTTGGGCTCTGACCATCTTGGTAGCCCTTCACAGAACCTGCTCCAATTTTATTGATATGTGTCTTCCTGAAGGGGTCCAAAAGTAGATGCAATATTCTAAATGCAGTCTGGTGTGTGCTGAGTAGAGTGGTATAATCACTACCCACAATCTGCTGGCTACGTTCCTGGTAATACAGCCCAGGATGCTGTTGACTGCCTTTGCTGCCAGGAAACACTGCTGGCTCATGTTTGGCTTGCTGCTTACTGAGATCCTCCTGCTTCTTTTTAGCAGAACTGCTGCCCTGCCAGCCAGACCCTAGCTTGTATCATTGCAAGTGGTTCCTCTTCCCAGAGCTTTACATTTGTCCTTATTTAATTTACCTGTCTAGGTCTCTCTGACAGCCTGGCCCTTTAGCATGTTGACTGATTTTCCCGTCTGGTGTCACCTGCAAACTCAACAAGACTGCACTTTATCTCCTCCTCCAGACCACTGGTGGAGATATTAGACCAGCTCCTGCATAGACCCTTGTAGTACTCTGCTTGCCTCAGCTATCCAGGTAGAATACAACCTGTTAGCCACCATCGTCTCAGCCCAGTCATCCACCCAGTTCTTTACTTGTAGGGGAATGAAGACAGTGGGTTGACTGACATTGATATTATGCAGCTGTGGCTTTGCTTTGACGATGTGCAGCTGTGATCCTACAGCGAAGTGGTTAAATAGCTCTGAGGAGTGTGAGAAAAAACACCCAGATGAAGCAGAGACAAGGAAGAGCATGGTCTGGTCTCTAGAGGATGGAGAAACAGCATGGACAGTAAAGTTCAACCAATGGTAAAGCTTTTTGCTGCTTACTGTATTATTTGTGTTGCATGATTTCCTGACCGCTGTAACTCAGTTGCAACATTTACCTATCTATAGAATCATAGAATGGTTTGGGTTGGAAGGGATCTTTGAAGATTGTCTAGTCCAACCCCCCTGCCATGGACAAGAACGTCTTTTGCTAGTTCAGGTTGTTCAAAGCCCTGTCCATCCTGACCTTGAACACTCCCAATGATGGGGCATCCACAGCTTCTCTGGGCACCCTGTTCCAGTGTCTCACCACCCTCGCTGTAGAAAATGTCATCCTTATGTCCAACCTAAATCTATCCTATTTCAGTTTAGGACCGTTGCCCCTTGTCCTGTCACTACTGGTCTTGGTAGTTGACTTTCTCTGTCTTATAAGCCTCCTTTATGTATTGGAAGGCTATAATAAGGTCTCCCCGAAGCCTTCTTTTCTCCAGGCTGAACAACTCTCTCAGCTTGTCTTCATAGGAGAAGTGTTCCATCCCACTGATCATCTTCATGGCCTCCTCTGGACCCCTCTAACAGGTCCGTGTATTACTTGTGTTGTGATGATACTCCAGGTAGTCTCACAAGAGCAGAGTTGAGTGAGATAGTCACCTTCCTTGACCTGCTGGCCACGTTTCTTTTGATGCACCCCAGGATAAAATTTGTCTGCAAGTGCACATTGCCAGCTCATATCTAATTTTTTTTGTCCATCAGTATATATCAAAGTCCTCTTACACAAGGCTGCTTTCAATCCGTTCATCCCCCACCCCGTACTGATACTGGGGATTGCCCTGACCCATGTGCAAGACTTTGCACTTAGCCTTGTTGAACTTCATAAGGTGCACATGGGCTCACTTTTCAGGCCTGTCGAGTCCCTCTGGATGGCATCCCTTCCCTCAAGTGTATCAACAGCACCGCTCGGCTTGGTGCCATCTGTGAACTTGCTAAGAGTGCATTTGATCCCATTACCTATGTCATTGCTGAAGATACTAGATCGTATTGGTCCCAGTGCAGACCCTTAAGGGACCTCACTTACTACTAGTTTCTACTTGGACATTGAGCCGTTGACTGCAATTGGACGTGGCCATCCAGCCAATTCCTTGTCCACCCAACAGTTCATCTAGTTCACCCATTCAAGCCATAATGTTTTAGCTTGAATACAGAAACACTGTGGGAGACTGTGTCAAAGCTTTTCTAAAGACAAGGTGTAAAAATACTGCTTTCCCCTCATCCATAAATCTACTAGAAGATTATCATCATTGTAGAAGACAGTTGGGTTAGTTAGGAATGTTTTACCCTTACTTAAACGTATGTTGACTGTTCCCAACCGCTTTCTCCTTCATGAGCCCAGAAATGTGTCCCAAGAGGACCAGCTCCAAGATTCTTCCAGGGATGAAAGTGACACTGACCAGCCTGTAGGTCCCCAGGTTGACCTTTTGGTGCTTTTTAAAAATAGATACACCTTAGCTAGCTTTGTAGCTTTTCTAGTCTAGTCGGGGACTTCCTCAATCTTCATGACCTTTTAAAGGTGATAGCACTCAGTGACATCAGCCAGCTCCTCTGGCACCCTTGAACATGTCTGTTCAAGTTCCATGAACTGGTGCGGATCAAGTTTTGCCAAGTAATCCCTGAATTCTGGTAGTTTTTTTCTTGAGCCCTTTGACAAAGCACAGAGCCTGTGAGACTTTGTTAATGAAGACTGAGGCAAGGAACACATCAAGTAACTAAGCCTTCTCTATCTGATATCCTTAAATCACCCCGCTGTTCAGTAATGGGCCTGTAAATTCCTTCTTTTTAATGTAGAAGGAGATACAGCTCTTGTTGCCCTTGATGTTCTTTGCAAGTCTAAATACTGAGGGTCAAGGTCCCTCTGGATGGCAACACATCCCTTCAGTGTGTTAGCCACTCCTCCCAGTTTTCTATCATCAGCAAACTTGCTGAAGGCCTACTGTGCCCCATCATTCAGATAATTAACGAAGATGTTAAAGAGGACCGGACGCAGTATTGACCCCTGGGGTACACCACTGGATACTGGCCTCCAACTAGACCTCACACATGTGCTCCCAACACTCTGATCTCAGCCATTCAGACAGTTTTCAGGCCACCTCACTGTCTGCTCATCTAGCCTATACTTCATCAGCATCAGATATCACTAAATCAATCCCCTGTTCAGCAACAGGCCCACATTTTCCTCATTATTGCTTTTACAGATAACCTAGCAGCAGAAGCTGCTCTCATTGTCCTGGTCATCCCATAGTGGCTTCAAGCCGCCCTGAGCCTTGGCTTTCCTGACACCATGCCTGCTGCCCAGGCAGTGTTCCTGCATTCCTCCATTGCAGCCTGCCCCTGCTTCCACATCTAGTACTAGATCAGGAGCTAAGCTCATTTCGTGGCCTGTGCTCGGGCTTGGTGAGAGGTCTCCCCAAAAGGCCTGATGGCTCCCTTGAGCTCCACTGCTCTTTGGAACCGTCTCCCATGAGATCCCGCCTACCATCTTCCTGGGTAAGTGGAAATCTGCTCTCCACAGGGCCTGTGCTCTGATGCTTCCTCACGCCTCTCAGGATCTGGACTTGTTTCTCGATTATCACAGCCAAGGCAGCCACTCATGCCCACATCCCCATGCAGCCCTCCCCTGTCAGTGAGCAGCAGATACAGCTGCACACCAGCCCTCGGTGGTGCACGCGGAGGCCTGCGTGAAGAAGTTGTCCCTGATGCTGCCCAGAAATCCTCCTGACTGCTTGAATTGCTGTGCTGCCTTTCCAGCAGATGTCAGAAGTTTCTCCGTCTGTGCCAGAGTGTCAGTTAGAGGCTTCTTTGTGCTGTTTGAAGAAGCCTTTACTTCCCTCCTTACAGGTCTGGTGGCTGGTAGCATGCTTCGACCATGTCATCGTCCCTGCTGGCCTTTCCTGTGATCCTGATGCACGAGCTCTCAGCCAGCCTGTCACCTGCTCTGTATCAAAGCTCCGTACACTCAAGCTGCTCTGCCCAGAGAGGGCAGCTTCTCTTTTCCTCCCTCCGTGACCTCCCTGCAGAGCTTCTACACACCCACTGCAGTGCTTCCATCACGCAGGCTGGCTCACCCAGTCTCAGTTATTCCAGCAGTGTTGCGGTTAACTTGTGGAGAACTGTAATTAATTCTTCCTGCTTGCTTTCCATGTTGCATGTATTTATGTATGTACCTTCATGGCTCCTTCTACCAGTTTGTTGGGATTTTTTTTTCTGACATCCATTTTGTTCGTGTCACTTTGTACCCCTTTGGACCCCTATCCACTGCTACATAACTAGTAGTTGTTAACAGTGTGGGAAGGATCACAGGTAACTTATGCCCATACCTTGCCCTGTGTTAGGAAGTCCAAACCCTACGTAAAACTCGAGATCTTTTCTTATCATTACGCATACCATTTAAATGTTTACTTCTACTTGCACAATTTCTCCTGGTTTTGCAGCTGCATTGCAGGATTTGTTAGAGCTAGACCACCTTACCTCTACTGTGTCTGTAAATTTGGTCATTATTTATTTTTTAAAAAATAAGATATAAAAAATTCTGCTGTATTTTTTTGTAATATATACCTACACTTTTTATTTAACCTTAAAAGTCAGTAACTGATCCCCAAAATAATCTTTAACCCAAAGTGATTTATTTTATATATAGATATATTTTTAAGTCACAGCTCCTGAGCCAAGTGTCCTTCTCCACTCACCTTCAACAGGTTTATTGAGATGATGCTGTCTACTTCTTAGTAACTTTTACCAAATTTCACACAAAGATGTCCTTTGTTATGTGTATTGTGGTAAGTGAACCTGTAACTTGTTTTCCTGCTTGGACAAAGGCTTGCTTTCTGGTATTAGTTTGAGAAATAATGGTCAAAAAAGAATGATTGTTTGGGTGAACTGGCTGAAATTGCTCCCAGAAACAATACCAATTCATCTAATATGCTGCATTCATCCTGTGCATTTTAATACTAAATATTATGCAAAAGTCTCACATAGGGTGTGACTGAAAATTCCTTGGCAACTGATATCACCAACTTTGTTTCCAAAGCAAAAAGTGACAGCCTTCAAAAATAGTAAACAGTTATGACTGACTGACTACAGTTGCCAGAATTCTTCAGCACAAGTCATGAAATTCTGGAGCTGTATCAGAAGTAGAAAAACCCACTTATGTGGCAGGCTGATGTAAGACCAAGAACCACAGTCTCTACAGTGCCTCACTGCCTGCTTTTACCCACTCACTTTGCGCAGTGTCTGCTGTGCATGATAAATTTCTGCCCACTGGTTAGAAGTATAGACCTTGCAGTTTTCAAAGCAAGAGTGAAGCTCGGGGCTTTTTTTGTTGGTATTGTTTCTTCGGGGTTTATGATTAGACGGTTATTTTTTTCATATGAATGTGAAGCCAGACATTTGGGAGAATAAATAGGTCTAATTTCCTGCCAGTTTTGGTGACAGCATTTGCAGTGCCATTCCCATTGTCCCTCTTTCCAAATGTCTCCTGTATAGTAACTAAAGAAGAATATATATTTTTTTCTATGAAAAAATTGTGTCCAATCTTACCTTCCAGTGAATGCAAAAATAAGCGTTTTCAATAGCAAAGAGTAGAAGCTCACTGGAGATGCAAACAGTTACTTCTGGCTTGTGTATGTCTTGAGTCCAGGAAACGCTGAGTGTATTCCAGGAAGTGAGCCTGCCCTCCAGTAGTCCAGAGTCCCAGCTCATCCTGATATTGAGACCTGAATGTTGCTAATAATAGAAACTCACAGTGAGTAGAAGCTGCTGCTAAGTACTCGTGCTCACAAGATGCGTCCCAGTTGATTCCTTGGTCCTGGCTCCTTCTCTTTGTATTAGGTTGAAACTACTGAAGCAATGCCTGGAGGAGGTGTCACTCCTCATTAATCCCAGAATAAATGAGAATAGAGCTCAAGTGCTGGTATGCAACTGATTTTATGGATTTGGGGCATCAAATTCAAACCACAGTTGTGAAGGCAGCTTTGTGTTGTGCTGACATGTATAGGCTGGCTTTCTGTTGTTCACAAACACCCTGTCCTGGATCTAGCTGGGGAGGTTGAAAAGTTACACCATCCTCACGTTATCGTTGGCTGTGTGACTGTTGGGAACAATCTCTGACAAATTACGGCATGAAAGCAGTGTGAGTTGAAAGAGCCTTCATTGGTGCCCAGGACTTAACTTCATATGGAGCTCCACAGGTGGAGTTCGGAGGCCTGGCCTCCAGGAGCAGCACTGCAGCAAAAGCTGGAACATTGGCAGGTGGCATGGTTGTCTTTTGAGCAGACTTGTATCTATGCCTTAAAACCAGGGGCTGGTGACACCTGGCAGACTGCAGGGAGGTGATGCACACTCGGTGTGGCACGCTGCTGCTGCAACACAAGTTTGCAATGCTCTTCAAGCAGTAGCAAGTTAATTTACTAACACCCAAAACAGCAAGGGGGAGGTGAGCTTGTGTGCTCCCACTGTCTCTGGGTGCAGTTTGAACTCTGACGTAGGTACAAGGACATGAAACATTTCTGTGGACCTTAAAGAGCATGTGAACAAAATTCTGAGGAGTTTTGCCTTGGGGTTGACCTTAAGGGGACTTCCCTCCTTAAAAGGTGGTGGGCAGAGTGGATTGTAGGGCACCATATGGGCCACTGTGGCTTAACTAGTGCAGTTATGGGAGAAATCATTGTATCCTCTGCCCAAAGAGGTATCTTAAGTTTCTACTTTGTCAATTTTTATATGAACCAAATATAAAACTTGGGTCAAAATTTGGGTATAATGCATCTTCTGCTTCATCCCTGATGGATATCTGAGGACAGGCCTGTGAGTCCCATAACTTGTCAATTTTTTCTAGCAGTTAGAGAGACAAACTGTGCCTCTCCACTTAGAAAAATCCATTCCTAGCCTTATAAATCTCAAGTTTCTTTTAAGTTTCTTTCCCATTTAGACTGTATTTTCCAATTCTATCCTATCTGGTTGTGCTTGTTTGCCATTCCTCTTCAGTGGGGGATTCAGCGCTCTTGGAGCATGTGTTTTTTGATCCCTGTTTGGTTCCTGGGGCAGAAGAGAGCAGAAAGTTGGACCAGGAAGTGGGAACAGAAGGGAACTGAGCGATGAACGGTAGGTGGAGGTAAGTGCAAATGAGGTCCAGAAATTCTCTTTACAGTACTGCAAAACAGACTGGATTTTAGGGCTCCAAGAGTAAATTCATCACAGAATCATCTGTTGAAATGCTTGCCTCATGCTGCAATAGGTTGTGTCTTTTGGTCCTGGCAGCAGAGGAGAGATGCCTTTCCACTGATACCAGCGTTTCCCTCCTCGTTCTGGTTGGGAATTACATATGCAGAGGGTTTCACTCCTAGTTGCAAGTTCTCAATTTTAAGTAAATGTCAAGCTAAGCTAAACAACTAACTTAACTAAACTAATCAAGGGAGGTCCTTGGTGATGATGGTGTCTCACTCAAGCCAGAAGACTATCCCAGGGAGACAACATTTGAAAAAGAGGTGAGAAGCTTTAGGTGCCAGAGTGGCAGCCTGAAGCTCTGTGTGTCTAGGTGCTGTTGGTCTGCGGGAGCAGGACTTGCGCCAGGGCAGGACCCAAGAGTGTAGGGGATTATTCCCAGGTTCTCTGTGCTGTGTGGAGACAGAAGTTTTCTAAGGAAGGCGGCTGATTTGCAAGTTGAGAAAAAGGCTCCCGAAGACGAGTCACCTGTGGATTAGCTGTTTTGCATTAAGAGCTGTAGGAGGCAGGTTGCTGCCCACTTACTCAAAGGGTATTTGATGAGTGTGCTAGTGGCTTATCCTGTGGGATGGTTTGTTGTAGATGATCTAAAGGGCCAATAATAATTATTTTTGTCGAGAGGACTTAGAAATTGGCTAAGACATATGATATTTTATATTGTCTTTAGAACATCAGAAAGAGGGGCCTGGACCCTTGGGGGAAATTATCTCAGCAGTATCATCATGATTTAGGATAATGCATGGTCAGCAGGCGGGATGGGCCAAAGTTTGGATTGGAGAAGGAGAAAACTATAAGGAACTGGCTGTGGGACTTTGAGGTTGGAGGCCTTTATGGCTGAGGGCCAGCCCATGGGGGTGGGGGACTTGTTCCTTGTAAAAGGATGTTGTGTCCCAGGGATCCTGCAGATCACGTTTCCCATCACACATAGACTGCTGGTGTCCTGCGCTTGTGCCCTGGGCTCGGAGGACCCTTCTACTTCCCATCTCCACCGCTTTGCTTTTCCCCTCAGCAGCAGAAGAAAAATTTTACCAGGGACACAGAATTTTACCACTGGGTAGCGGAGCAGGTTCCGTGCAGGGTTTATTGCTCAATATCCTTGCATGGTTGCTCAATTACATCTGCTCTGAGTGCGTGCCAGAATCCTGAGAAGTTTCACTGGTTTCCAGTGGGTGTGGACCTGGTTGGTTCCTGAGGCCAATCTAGCAGGGAGAAAGGTCATGGGAAATAATACCTGATTTGTGGCCACTGTTGTATGATCCCCAAATATGTCAGTGCATGGAATGCAGCCAGGCTGTTTACTGTTCTTTGGCTCCATCATGGCTCTGAATCATGAGTTCTGCTCAACAGCATCGGTTAAATGTGAAAGTCCTCCAATACAACTCTGCAGAGATAAGTCAACCGGAACTCATTTAATATGCTTTTCCTAATCACGGTATTATCACAGTGGTAACAAGTATATAGTGAATTGAAACATTGTAATCATTAGTAATTTGGTCCAATATTAATAATTATTTATCATCTGGTTGTTTTTCAGTTCTCTGTTTCTGGAGGCAAATAAATCATGACAGAAGTTCCTTGTAGTGGCAAAATCAAACACCGAAAGATTGGAGAATGCTGAATTCAAGGCTTTCTGCACAGTCTTCCCTTATTCTCCCTGTACTTAATGCATTCTGAAAATAGACTGGTATTTCAGCAGGTTCCTGTTGCTAGTAGTAAACAGATTCTGCTTCAGCATTTAATTTAATTTTTTTTTGCATTGACTTTGTGTAGCCCCCTGGCGTTCTCTTGTAGACATAATCCAAGATGTACTTTAAAGCAATTCACTTTTTCAGGTGTTTCTGAGTTATAGTGTTCGCATCGTCATATGTGACCATTTCCCAAACACATTTTCTGCACTCTAAAACAGGTGGTGGTATGGTCCCCTTTTTACAGGCGGGCAAACGGGCACACAGGGAGATTACAGGCAGGTCTGTCAGATGTGTGCGCTGATGAGGGAGCATCCACGACTAAGGCTTGGCTTTCCTGCATGCTCGTGGGCCCTTCATGTGGTTGAGGCAGAGCCCTGTTCACCTTCAGATGCAGCTACAAGCTACTAGCAAGATCTTTTGTTGCACACATGGGGAAACAGGGAATGCACAAACAGCTTTGGCGTGGCAACGCAGATATGAATTCTGTTTGGGTGAAACTCGGTGTGTTTAGGCAGCAGAGAAGGTGGGCTTCCCTGTGCTCGTCTTCGCCTTCAGCTAGAAATGTATTCAGGAGAAAATTTGTTTATAAATGAGCTGTACAAGCTGGTGCTTTGACTTGTTAGGTAAAGGCCAATGGTGCCTGGAAATCTTGTGCTTCATGTGTGTGCAGATGGATGTTCTGTATGTGTGCATCTGTGTGTTGTGCCCTGCTCGTGCTGGGGAGGGAGGGATGCTGAAGTAGATTATTGGCTGCTTAGTGTGCTGGAGCTTTTAGAGTAGAAAGGGTTTCTGTTACTATAGTATTTCCCAGCAGATCAGTGCTTGTGCTGGGCTGCGAACTGTTTGGGGTCCGTTTTCCCCAGGTGTAGCAGTCTCCACTGAGTTGTGCTGGAGCAGATGTAGGGAGATAAGTACTTTCATCTGCTGAAACAGTAGGGTGGTTAAAATCTGTGCAGCTGCTGGGCCAACACAGATATTTGGCCAGTGTCTGCCTTAAATGTGTATTCAGCTGGTTGTTTTGGTTTATGTACGGGGGAGCTCAGACAGCAGTGGAGATAACATCCAGTTCTTTAGAAAGGCATGTAGCAGCCTTAGCACTGTTCCTGTCTGCCTGCCCACCTCCCACCTACATCTGCCCTGTTTATGCTGAGGATGAACTGTCAGGCTGACATTTTATGAGTGCAGGAAACTAGCAAACGAATGTGAATAATGGGAAGTGTCTGGCTGAGGCTGCCTAGCGTGGTACCACCTGCCATCAGTGAGAAAACGTGGGTCCAACAGGGAGTTTGTGACTGTTGCAGCCCCTGGAAGACCCATGAAGATGGATGGATCCCTTTGCCATTACCAGTCTTACCCATTTTAAACTCCTGCCTTAGGAGCAAGGCTTGGTGTGTGTGTATGGATAGGTGTGTGTTGTTACCTAGAAGAGCTGTAGGCTCAGGGGGACATAATCTGTTGAGGTAAGTCTTGTTTCAGTTCATACTGTACATTCAGGAACTATGTGATGCACTACCTGCTTTCTTCTGTTCATATCTAAATTGTCTCCAGATCCTCGGGCTGAGGACAAAGTCCAGTATAATACATTGTTATACATCTGTGGAAGTGGCATAAGAGTGCTACATTGGATCTCAGAAGATTATTTCTTTGGGATTTTGTCTTTTCTGTAGTCATCATTTTGTGAGCATCCAAGACACTGCCTCTGTGATGAGAGCTGTTTCACCTATAGCATCGTTTCTCTCTCCCAGCACATCATAAGGACAGTAAGAGGACAGCGGTATTGGCACCTGTCCCATTTTGCAGAAGAGTGGCATTATTTGGCATTTTGAGCATGTTTCTGTATGTAAAATGTCAGACCTTTTTCAAAAGCATTCAGTGATTTGAAGTGCCTTATGGTCTTAGCATCCAACGTTAGCCAGGTTAAGGAGCTTGCTGGGATGACACTGTCCAGAATCTGAACTTTCACAGGGAGTTGTATTATTGAAACTACGTCAGTTATACCAAAGAAAAAATAAATCTATCACCTTGGGATTGGCTTAAGTATCATAAAACCTTAGGGGAAAGAAAGATGAGAAATGGCATGGGGCTGGAGGTCCGATAGAAATAAATACCAGATGGATTCACAAAACTGGGACGTCTTGTTTGGAGCGGGTGGGAGCTTGGATGCCAGCTTTCCGGCAGAAACACGGTGGAGCCGGACACGCAGCTCTTCCCTAGAAATGTTTTCCTGGACTTGACTGCAAGTTCCTCTGTGGGAATACTTCCAAGCGCTCCTGACCTGACCGGCCAGCAGGTACCGCTCTAGCATCAGCAATCGCGGCTGCTGTGGCAGCTGGCAAAGAGCTCCTCGCAGTCCCTTCCCTCTCCCTTTGACCAGGGAATGGTGTGGCTGTAGCTTCAGGCACCAGTTTGGCCTGGGAAGCTCAGACTGGTGAGCTGGACAGTGTGTATTTATCTGCGTCCTGATACAGGGAGGCGGTTGCCACAAGATTTGCGCTTGGTTACTGCAGGCACTTCTTGGACTTCTCCTGGGTTTAGGTACACCTAGGCGCAGCAATGATGAGTTACAGGTCAGGAGGGAATTTTAACAGATTATTCTTTAATGCTCTATTCTTGGAGGTTTCTGGAGGAGCTACCCGAGTGGATTTTTCAAAGAACTGGGAAAACAGATTTCCTAAGGAAAGCCTTTTGCTTACTGAATTGGATTTTAGCCCTCGGAGTTTCCAGTGACTGGCAACTGAGTGTCCTTGTGCAAACAGTTTGCGTGCCCCTCAGCCACAGCCAGGCACGACCTGTTCTAAGGCGCTTCTTTCAATGCAGCTGCAACCCCTCCTGCACTTCCCCCCACCCCCTGGTCATACAGGTTTCCATCCTGGACTATTAAAGCAGTGCAAAGCCTGCATATTGCAGACTAGCTGTAATTAAATCTCCCAGCTGCAGAAATAGTTTAAACAAGTACAGCTGGAACTGACTGAATTTTTTCTTTACTGCCTTCTGGGCTCAGACCAGAGCGAGGGTCCTGCTGCCTCCCTGGAACAGGTAGGGGCGGGAGCTGTAGGAAGAGGCCAGAGAAGGGACAGCTTCTTCAGCTGGAAACTGATTGAGTGACCTTTCTGGTCTCTGGACTGAAGCGGGACCATTTCCTCTGTGTGCTGACATTTGCTCCAGCCCTGTCCTTCTGCCCCTTTCTTCACCTCCACTTCACTTTGTAATTGCCTTTTGTATTGTTGGTTTACCCCACCCATCCCCATGCTCCTTCCTATCAGCGTGTCCTCTCCAGGGATTCTTCTGCATGAACCTGGTCAACACAAGAGGCACAAAAAGGACAGCAATTGCTTTGCTTTTGTGGCCCGGTCCTTCCCATTCCTTGTAGATTGGGTCGTCTTAGTTGAGAACGCATGCCACTGAGGGCTTTGAGAAGAAGGTATGAGCATCCTTTTCTCTTTCCTCTCTTCCCATGCAGATCTCCTGGGGTACCCAGAGTTTGACCTCTCTGGGTTCTCACACCCTGGCTGGAGCTGCAGGAGAGTCAACTCTTAAGCAGCACATCATTTCTTACTGGTACTTTGTGCATCACTGTGTTACTGTGTTTATGCAGTTGGGCTTGCAAACAGCACTTTACGAGTTTGGCTCAATTTCCCCTTCCCTCTCTTCTCCTCTGCCTCCTTCTTGCCCTCTTGCCTTTCATTTGTTCCTGGTTTTGTCATGATCGAGGTTAGGAGGCCGGAGTCTTTTAGGCTTCCGAAGACCTGCGTTTCTAATGTAGGAAAACAAGTGGAAAAACACGTAATCTTTTTCCCTTGGACTGAAATCCTACAGGCTCCTTAGTCTATTACAAAGGCACATAAATGCATAAGTGGCATTTCTTTTCCTTTGACAGGCATCTTTAAGGGGGGGAGGTGGTGGTGGTGGTGAAGGAAAGACAATTCAGTTGGTAAAACAAGAACGCAAGAGGTAGGATTCCTGATTTCTGTTCTCAGAAATCTTCTGCCACTTGTTGGCTGTCTCACTCAGAGCTTGTCACTTAAATTTTGTGTCCAAGTTTACCTAACTGTTAAATAGCTTGTTTCTGCATTTTCTCAGGCTCTTGCCTGCAGGAGGTGATTATGGAAAAGGTAACATTTCCCTTAACGGCTGAGCTGCAGTCGATTTAATTTGCAATTTGTTACGAAATAGTAGGTATTGTTTTACCTTCCTTCATCCCCAGGCAGGGGGAATGGGCACAGTGAGTTCCAGAGATAAATGGTGAGCCAAATAATTATAGGCCTGGCTCCTAGGGGTGGCTTGAGGATTAATGGCTGTTTGTACAGCACTTCAAGATCCTTAGCTGAAATGTGCTTCTAACTCGGGGGCACCGGGGGCTGGAGGTGGTGGGTACCCCCGGGCTCTGGGAGAGGTCAGCACTGGGAGGGTATCAGACCTTTGGAAGCAGAGATGCAGCTTCAGGGATGTGCCCAGCCAGGCAGGGGGGGAGTTTGTGTTAGACCTGGGAAATGCTCCTCTGTGGGATGGGAAGGTGGGAGAGAGAGATTGTCCTTTCAGGCTTGTTGCTTCTAAGCAGATGTGGCTGCACGGAAGAGACACCTGAGGAATAATAATGCACCCAGTGAATGCTTCTCTGGCCATCTTTCTGGTCTTCCTATTAATCAGCAGTGTCCCAGCTGGTAAGAAGTCAGTGAGTGCTTGGCTCTCATGGATGTAAGAAGAAAACAGCTTGAGTTGCCTTCTGATGACAGCCAGAGCCTCCTTGGTCTTTTCCCCCTGGGAGCCGTGGGTGACCTCCGTAGGTTTCGTTAAGCCAGAGTACTGCATTTCAAGTGTTTTGGAGCTAATATGCTGCAAATGACCACAACTTGGCTAGGCTGGGACCTTCGCTGTCATTCTCACAAGTGAGGAGACTTCTTTGTTGGGTGCCTGCGCAGTGTCAGGGTCCCAGCGTGGCTTTTGCAGCTCTAGAAGGAGCGCTGAGTGCATCCCTTTCCAATCTTACCGGGGAGATTTTCGAAGGGGAGGCAGTGCTGTGAGAAGCGGCATAAGACACGGATGGATCCAGCCGGCTGGCGCTCGTTCGAGTCCACAAGCAGCCGCCAAGGGCCAGGCACTTGGGAAAGTTCTTCCTGTCCCGTGGGAGGAGCACGTGTGTTTGGAAAGATCCTTGAGTGTAGCAGCTGTGGGTGGTGCAGGAGCCGAGAATTTCTCCCTGGGTCTCAGGAGTCCCTCAGAGTGGTGCAGGGAGCGGTTCGATGCTCCCAGCATCATCCTGAGCAGCAGCTGGTGGTGCTATGTGACAAGGCTCTCCTGGTATCGAGGGACATGTGACGAGGCTCTCCTGGTATCAAGGGACAGGGCACGGACTGTGTTAGTAACTGCAGTGACTGTGGGGAAATGGGATGGGTCAGGTTGTGGCTGGGGAGTCTTAACTGCACAGGTGCGGTGAGTCCATCCCAAATCCTTTGCTACTCTTGTACTGGGAGGGAAGGGAGAACAGCTTATCTCCTCTCTACAGCTCCAGGTTTTAGGAGAACATCCAGCACATCTGAGCTACAGAACATCATCCTTTCTGTAGTTGTCTTCCTATAAGAGGTGTGTTTTAACCTTCTGCCTGTTCAGTGCTCAGTCCACCAGGCAGCAGCAGTGTATGTATGGCCCTTCGTCTGGCAGGGCTGTGTTCCTTGTGCTGAATGTCCCCTCCTTAGTATCTTCAACCCCACGTTTGGATTTTGATCCAACGAGATGCCATCGATCGTTGCCAGTTCCTATCTTGCTAGTTCCATCTGGCTGGGTAGAATTTGCTGGGGAACAGACCTGTCATCTGATCTTTGTCAAGTGTGTCTGGGTTTGGGGTTTTTGTTTTTTTTTTAATTACTATTATTATTTTTGAAGCTTTGACTTCTGGTTACAGGTGATGTGGATAAAAGTGTCTGTCCCCACCACCCCTGCCTCTGGAGAGCAGCACACAGAGAGGAATGAAAGGGCCATGGGAATGCTTAGCATCATTTTATTATTATGACCTTTAAGAAGACAGTGGGAGGATGGAGGAATACAAGGAAGACACTAAAAGAAGACCACACAGGCAGTGTTTAAGGGGGGGAGAGCAAACCCAAAGGGACTTCAAGAGACAGATGGGAGGGGAGGAAGAGAGATGGAAACAGGAGGCTGAGCAAGACTGGCAAAGAATGGCAGAGCCACCTTCTTCCAGTTTATCCAGAGAGTGACAGGAGCTGACCTGGGGTGCTCTGTCCATGAAAAAACAGCCTTCCGCGCGCAATTCTCCCATTTTCCTGAAATCTCTGCTTTTGCTCCTCCAGGCAACCATTAATCTAATATTAAGCCCCTTAACCTCTCTAATTGTTCCCTTTCAGTGTCAGCTGGTTTCCTATTAACCTTTCAATCTCTCAGTAATGCAGTTACTTCTGACTCCAGCCAGCCCCAGCTCTAAAGCTTTACCTCCGGCAGTGAATTTTCCAAGCTTTCACTTTTTTTCTCTTTCTTTTCTGTAATCATTATTACTGCTGTTAAGGAGCCAGTTTGAACCAGCCTCTTAAGTGCACAGGGCTGAACCAGTCGGAGTCTATAAATAGCCCTTCCCTAACCTTGTGCCTTATTTCATTAAGTTGATTGGCTTCCCTCTCTCCACTTCATTGCATCTCTGTCTCTCTCCACCCTCTCCATTATTGATGCTGGTTCTTTTGTTGCTGCCTGAGACACCTGCTTGTTGATAGCAGCGTTGATCAGTCCCAGGTTTTTCTCTTCGGAAAAAAATAGCATTGTTGCTGGGGAAGCATCTCCAGAGTTTCATAACGGAGGGAAAGCAGAGGGTGAGGTAGGCCTGAAACAGCAAGTGGGAAAATGCCCACAGCGTGCAATAGGGAATTGCATAGCTGAGCAGCAGTCACAGGGGCAGAGTTTGCCCTGTGGACTGCAAACCTGTAGGCTGGGTTTCTCCTGTGACTGTCCATGCGATTGTATTTGAATGCAGCCTCCTGTGCAAATCCCATCGTGCAATGTTGAAGCCAAGGCGTCTGCCCAAGGACAAATGGCACTGCAGTTCCAATCGAGAGTGCTGGCCCAAAGCAGACCTACGCATCCCTGAGGGCAATGTGAGGTGCCTGCCACATCTGAGGCGGATCTGCCGGCGACTTTGACATCATTAATTGTTATACTACTGCTGCTTGACACCACAACCTGGCAGAGCATAGCTTGCTTCACTGGCCACCACCAAGTTGCAGCGCAACAGTGTCTTTGTGCTGTGCCACCTCTAACTCATCTGCTTCTTTTGGTGCTGATGCAGCTCTTGAGCTCTGCTCAACCCTGGTGCTTCTCCCCAGGGCCTCCAAACTGCTCCTGTTTTTTTTTTTTTTTTTAAATACAGTGGATGTTTGTAGTGAAGGCTGAGTTGAGAGGTTACATGAAGTGACCTGGAATCTGGTGACTCTGGAGTCGGTGTAAATCACAGCTCCACATTGCAAGACTGGGCCTGAGTGGCCCTTGCAAACTGCCTGTGTGCAGTGACACAGTGGGGCACAGCATCTGCCGGCGCTTTACAAGTATTAGAGCGTTATTGCAGTGCTGTGACAGGTTCTGTTCCATGGACCAGTGACAGCAATGGCTTCTGCAGGTGGGGCAGCACCACCTCATTGCAGAAGAACTGGGATCAGAAATCTGTTTTACTGTGTGCCAAGGGGCAAGTTCTCTCCCTGTGGAGCCTCGTTTTTCCCCAAAGAAAGGAGAGACTCAGAGGAAACTTTTCCAGCCTATGCTTAGGCTGACATTTACAGCCTTTTGCTGCAGCTCAGAAGAAGGATTTGTGTGTCTAAAAGCTCCTCTGTTTTTTTTTTTTTTCTAGCTGTATCATTTGTCTAACACCAGCTGTTACCTTTCCCTGAGAGTCCTGCCTCAAAGTCAACAGCAACTTACCAAAATAATAGCAGCTATTCTCTTCCGCGCTCTGTGCAGCTCTGTGTGTCCCTACTTGCCCGCTTGCTGCTGTTCCTTGTCGGAGGGCAGATTCTGGCAGCAACGGGCCTTTGTCTTGTTTTCTGGCAAACGACCTCTGTCTGCAGCGAGGCTGGAAAGGCAAGCAGGGGAGAAAGGGGAGCTGGTAAAACTGTGGTGAAAGCAGGTGAACTTCTGGTGGCTGCTTTTTTAACCGTGGAGTCTGGCTGTAAAGGCACGGAAAGCCCCTCTCTCTGCTAGGGCAAGGTGGCAGCTGGCACTTGTGTCTCTTTAATAACCCAGGCTCTCCAGGGCAGCGGCGTGCTCGCTTTCCATCGCTCGCAGCTTCCTTGCTTTCATGTTTATCCTTTTAAATCCTCAGGCCTCGCCTTTGTTCCCTTTTCCGGGATGAAGAAGGGCCCCCCAGGTGCTGCAGCGAGGCGCCAGGGGGGTCGCTGGGGCAGTGCCCCCCCCGCCTGCCCCTCAAATGGCAGCTGCTAATCATGGAAGGGGCTCAAGAAGCGCTTCGTGTCGTGGCTCTGGGCGCCTCATGGCGAGTGGGTTGGTGGCTGAGCTGGGGGTTGGGATCAAGCCTGGGATTCTGCCCCTCATTTGTGAGAGAAAAAAGGGGGCCCAGGGGCTTCTCTCATCCCTGCTGAGCCACGGGGCAGCAGAGGGGCATTGGGTGCTGCTCCCCCCGCCTGGGCCTGCCAACAGGTGCCATCTCGGGGCAGGCACCGTCCCGGGGTGCTCCCCTTGGTCTCCACGGGCTTTGTGCTCTGCCTGTGAAGAAGGGCATCCGTCCTGCAGACCCCACCAGCGGGGAAAGGCCCTGGGGGGGCTGCTGCTGTGGCCATGGACAAGTGGAAGCCCCTGAGACCAGTCAGTGGCCCCTAACAGAGCCCCAGCTGAGCGAGGGGCACAGCCTGGCCCCAGAGGAGGACTCGGGGGCTGAGTCGAGCTGGGCACCCTGCTGAGAGTGGAGGTTAGCTCCTAAGCGCCTATGCTGGAGGCAGGGGAGGGAGAAAAGCCCCCCAGGTGACACCGGGAGGTGCCTGCTGTAGGTGCAAATGAACATTTACTTTAGCACAGCTTGTTTTCTCTCCACATTTACTTCCCCAGGAAGGTGCAGCGGTGGAGGGAAGGGTCAGGGACTGTGACTGGTACCACTCCCTGCCACTCTGGTCCCATGCCAGCAGGTCTGGGGGGTTGCTCAGAGCCCCTGTGAAAATTCCTGGCCTGCCTGCTCTTCACGGTGGGTCCCATGCTGCTGGTGGGAAAGCCAAAACCCATGGAGAGCCCTTCTGACCGCTGATAAGCACTCTGCAGCAGGCACCGTGCTGTCCCTCGCTGCCGGGGAAGGGTGGCAGCGCTGATGGCAGCGGCAAGGGCTGGTGGGGTGGTGGCACATGGTTGCAGAGTGACATGGAATGCCTTGGTGTCTCCCTGTTCTGCCTGCTGAGAACGCTGCCTTGCAGTGAGGGTGACCAGTAAGGGGTCAGTGGAGCAGAACGTGTTCAGAGGGGAAGGCGATGGGCGGTGGAACTCGGAGCAAAGCTGCCCCTGCCTTTTTTGATCTGTATTACGACAGGCGAATGGTATCAGCGCCTCCTTAGCTACGCCCCAGTTGCCCATTTTCCCTGGCTTCTGTGGCCCATCCCATCTACTCCCCTTCCCTGGGAAGCTTCCTAAATATTTGCCCCAGTGATCAATCATATGACCCCACTGCGGCAATGTGATACAGCTTTAGCTGTGCTAATCAGCTTAGCTTGGGCCCCTGACCCCTGTCATCTTATTTTAGGAAAAAACTTTACACAGTGCCTGGTGAGGGCTGTTCAGTCCAGAGGATTTAAATCCAAAGTGAAAAATAGCAACACAGACTTCTGCTTTTTTCTTTTGTAGCCAGAATTCAGTTTACCATTATTACAGCTTCTGATTTGTCATTCCTCTAGGAGGAGCTGAGCTTTGAATAATACACAGAGGTTTCAATTGCATGGTAAAATATTTGACTCTTTTGACTGTTAACAAAAAAACACCCCAAATAGTAAATGTTGCGTGCTTTGGCTGAAGCACTTAAGAGATGCTCAGTCATCCAAATGGACTTGGCCACTGAATCACTTCCCTCCTTTCTCCTCTCAACTTTAAATTATATCCTTTCAAGCAAAATATGCTTTGAGAAAAGAATAGTGTTTGATGCAGGGGGCTGGAAACATCTACCTCGAACCACAGGGGGGTTTGTGGGGGATACACCAGAGGAGAGATGGGCCTAAAGATACACATATTCTTGGGGTGATTTTTTTTTTTTTTTTTTCTCCACAGAGAGACATCTCTAGTCCAAAGCACCAGCAAAAGTCAGAGATGAATGAGCAGCGAAGAGCCCAGCTCATCAGCTGGTCAGCCAGTGGTGTTAGTGGGAGGAAGTATGCTGATAGCTAAGGCTCTTCCCAAGGCGCCAGGAGCGTAGTGTGAGCCCTACAGACATCATAAAAAAATAGGGACTACGTGTCTTGTTTTAGGTGAGTACTAACAACCTTCCCTCCACTGCATAATCTCTGAAGGAAACAGACTGGCTCTGTGGGGGAGGGACAGATGAGGGCAATTATACAGGGGTAAAAGAATAACTTGAAATATGTTGTTGTGTAAGAGGAGGGTCTGGCAGAAGCTGAGCACCTTCCAAAGCCTGAGAGCTACTGCCAGTGACAACTTCTGTCATCAGCCCTGCAGGTGAACATCCAGTGTGCTGCCAGGCCAGGAAACATCTCCAGACCCGCCCGAGGGCTTTCCCAGCCCAGCCCAGCTACTGCGGCAGCCTCTGCTCCCAAGCTTCTGAAGCACCATCTGGATTCAACAGGAGGATCTTCAAACTCCGTTTGCCATATCTCCAGCCCTTCCCCCTCTCCGTGAAGCATGTCCTTGAGTGAGTTAATCATCCTGCTTTCTCAGCAGGTGAAAAGATCTTCCTGTTTAGCATCCCAGGGGAGACATGGCAGCTGCCCAGGCATAGTAGAAGACTTTGAACATCCTCAGGGTTTTGAACTTGTATTGTCCTCTTGACACCCATGACTTGAATATAGTCTGGAACTGATTAACTTGGCTGCTTCGATCTCTGGAAGGGAATGTTCTTCCTGCAGTTAAATATTTACTCATCGTTGCACGTGGACCAGGCATTACAGAGGCTAGGGCTGCATTTGCATTCCCCCCCCCCCCCCCCCCCAGATGGAAAGAGAAAGGAACATCCTCCAGCATCTCAGTACTGCCACCTCCATCCTTCATGGTACTCCAGTCGTGGCCAGTTCGACCCAGCTATCCTGTTAGCATCAGCAGCATTCCTAAACCATGAGGTTTGTAGCTCATGCCATGGGGAGCCCACATTGCGCACCCAACAAATGCCTCAGTTCCAAAGTACATCCTCCGAGAACAGCATGAGTCGCTTTTTTGAAAATCACATGTCTCTAGCACTTACAAACACCTTTGTATGACGTTGCTTTGGGAGATGTAGAGCTCCCCCCTCCCCAGCCTTCCACTGGCACAAGGACTTTTATGGTAAAAGTCATTTCATCACAGTGAAGGGGTTAAAATGGGAAAAATTGCAGCATCATTATGGGATTTTAGAAATACTGGGGTATTCGCATCTTCCCTCCAGCTCTGACTTGCTGGAAATGCTGGTGTGTGTGCTTTTGACATGCTGATGTAGCCAACAGGTACCTGTCAGCCCCCTCTACCACTGCCCAGCATCAGCCTGCTCCGTCCTCGCTGTGGCAGGGCAGAGAGCTGCTTCCCAGCCCCAGGACCGGGTCTGGTCCCAGGACACCATCAGGTTGGCACTGCAGGGTCTGTGGCGGGGAGGGAAGAGAGGCTGGGAGGTGTTTTGGCTCAGCGCAAGGCTGGGCAAACACAGCAGCTCTTGCCTGGGAATAGGTGCAATCCCTGGCCACGGTGGTGTTATCCCTGTTGCTCCTTTGCAGAGGGAGCCTCCCATTTCCTTTGGCCCTCTTTTTTTGGGTGTATTTTTTGTCAGGGACTCTTTTTTTGGGTGTATTTTTTTTCCCCATCTCCGTGGCACCCAGATGTTAGCTTACCATTTCAGGCAACAATGACAACAACCAAAAAATAATACCGCTGTACTTAGTTAATCCATAGGAAAATCCCACATCGGCAGACAAAAGGTGGAGACGGTGCTCACGCATTTTCCCCTAAGGGCCTTGGGCAATGGAAATTTTCTCAAGCTCCATTCATTAACGAAATAGATGAGCAGTTATGTAAAGTCACGTGAGGGAAGTGGTTGGGCTTTGGTCAATGAAAGAGTTAGTCACACATCATTGAGCTTGATGGGCCTGGGAGGAAATGTGGAGCCAAGGCTTTGCTTGTTCAAGGGCTGAAGGGGGAGAATTTTAGCCATAAATCTTCATTTAGCCCCTGAGCTCAGGCACCACCTTTACAGATCAGGCACTGCAGGAGGCACGTGGTAGTGCCAGGCCAAAAACAGGGAACTGAAATCTGTTGAGATTCTCCCCAGCTTTCTCTTCCCAGATCACTTACCCCTCCTCTGAAGGACTTAAGCAACCACCCGATGATTTTTGGGGTGCAAATGTGCTGTTGTGCGTCCCCCCAGCCAGTCCGCTCTGGAAGCACTCGGGGGTAAGTAAAAGAACACTGTATGATTCGGCAGTCACAGGGCAGATAAAATCTGCATTTAGGGCTCTCAGGAGCCACCAGAACATTACTAAGACATTCAACTGGGGGAGGATTTTCAAAGATCTGTTCTGAAACCTGCCCATTACCAAAGTTTGTCCCTGGTTTGGACTGTTGTCTCTCCTCCTGTGAATCAAAGATGGTGCCAGCATACCGAATTTCCCTGGACTGACTGTAGGGGAGAAGATAGGGTGCTGATTGGGTTCCATGCTTTGGTACCCAGTTAGGTGGGGTCTGGAATAATGTTCTCCCATCTCTCGCTAGCTCTCATCCTCTCCCTTGGTTGCCCAGCCAGGAGTCCATCAGTGCCCTGAGTCTGAGTTACCTTGGCCCTTGGCTCTTCTTAGCTTCTTCTCTGGGGCTTGCAGATCTGACTTTTAGACAATGGTGTCTTGCAGAAGACAAACCAGCTTTGTTTTCTCTCATTTGCTCTAATCTCTGGATGCTGAATAACCAGCTTCAATCTGCTGGTGTCTTTTCACCTTGCAGTCTCTTGAAGGTCATTTGAGAGCGTTGGGCTAGCAGGGCAGCGAAGCTTGGCTGGCAGCCTCCAGGGACGCGGAGCAGCAATCACCTGGCACAAGCCGTCAGCAGGACTCGTGGCCTGACGGGTGCAGAGGGCAGGGGAGTCTCAGAAAGGAAACTCATGTGGGGTAGGGAGGGAGGATGTGAGGATCGGGGTGTATCCGAAGCTTGGTTTGAATGCCTGATGACTGGGAATAAGTGAGAATTGTGTAAAGCAAAGTCCCTCCCACATTTGCTGGTCTGCCTCCAGCGCTGAGGTTGTGAAACCCTGGGAGCCTGCTGTGGGGAGGTGCTCGCCCTGATGGTGCTGCTCAGGACATCCCAACCACACGTGAGGGACTGCAGCGCCGGGTGCAGATTGTGCCCTCAGTAAAAGCCCAGCTGTCTCCCTGAGCAGATGGTTTCCAGGAGTAGCCACATTCCTGACGGCGGGGAGCTGGAAGGACCACATATGGGATATACCTTTAAATAGACAGAGATATAGGAACAGAGTTCAGGTCCCAGGCAGTGTGGACTTGCTGGTATCTCAGGCGTTTGTTCTCGAAGAGAAGTGCTGCTAAAGCTACAGCTGCCTCAGCCGTGGCTGCAGGTGTCACTGGTAACCCTGGGGTCATTTTCACCCAGGGAAAGGATTCTGGCTGAGATTGGTTTTTTCCCCCACCAAATTCCTTTCTGCTTTATTGTTTTCTACTTCTCTAAAAGCTGAGTGGGAAATAGGTTCCCCCTTTCCCAAAGGTTCAATGTATGGTGCTAAAAGAGGTATCTTGAATTGGGAGAAAAAGTTAGTCTCCAACTTTGCAAAGAGTTGGTATTTTGCTAGGGGTAAAAAAAAAGCTCTTTTGAAATTATTTCAGTAACCTTTAAATGGTTGGGTTTTTTTAGAACCATTTAGATATATTTAGCCTTCTGGCTTTTAACAACTAAGTATTGTAAATCTGTGGTGAATTTTTTTTTTGTGTTTTGGTTCTAAAAATGTCTAGGCATTATGATACTTAGAAAAGGGATCCCCCTGGCAATATTTCAAGCTGTCAAGTTATGTGAAAGCATCTCTTCCCCAGGAATTATTTGATTGTGAGGAACTGGCATTGCAATTTGAGAAAAGTTTGGCAAAAGGTTTCCACCAATTTCTCCTGAAACCTGTATCTTTGCACTGTGAAGCTGTTACTGGCTGTTTGCAAACCAAGTAGAGATGGGTTTCAAGACAAAGCTGCTCGATGGCAGCTGGAGAACTCAATGAGAATAATTTCTCTTGGCTTCCTTTCTTATTCTTTTGCTCTTTGAAATAGTTGTTCTATACCCTCCCCCCCCCCCCCCCCCCCTTGAAATAATACACCACAGCGTCAGTTGTTTCTGTAAGATACTGGGAGTGTGCAGAGTCTGCAGGTTCCCAGAGCTGTTGGGACAGTGTGCTGCAGATGGGAAGACCCAACCACCGGCAGGTCAGGGTGTGGATGTGGAGTCAGTGAGAAGAACGAGGAATCAGGGTTTCCTTGCCGCCTGCCTCTTGCTTAGCTCTGCAGCCAGCGCAGCCTGACTGCCTCACCGTGTCTGCTGGAATGTGTGACACCAGGAGCCCACGGGAGTTAATTATTAAACAAACTGGAGTTATTATTCCCTGTGCCATGCTGTTCCCCACATAAATCTGCTGCACAGTAGAAAAATGATCCTGTGCATCGAGAACAAAGAAACCTTTCCAGGATGAGCGCATTTTCCTCTGCTGGAGAGCTGCTCTTACTTCAGCTCCCTAGAGCTAGAAGAGCGATGCACTTGGTCTCCATAAAGGTGGGCTTTGGGAAAGGCGGATGAAAGTGATACAGGGAGTCGTGGCGCTGATTCCCATAATCTCCCCAGCTGTTAGCCTGGCCCCAGAGCCATCTCCTTATCAGAGAATACATTTCTGCTAGCAACATTTCAGAGTCCAGAAGGAAACATTTTAAAGTCACCTTTGGCATTTCAAGGCTAGCACAATTTCCAGAGTTTCCCTGGACCTCTAGATAAAATATTGACTCCTGGATGAGGTGCAGAGGCCCCAGCAGTCTGTCAATCAGCAGCACAAATGCGGAGACAGGCTCTGGGGCAGAGATGGTGAGGGGGCATCCAGGGCTTAAAATCCATCTGTGACTAGTTTCACTTGACAGACACACAGGAAAACCCAAAGACTTACAGGCGAGATCCATAGATGTCAGCCGCTCAGGAAGGGGTCCCCTTTGCCAAAACAGCTTACCCTAACTCTGGAAGGGGACGTCAGGGAGCCGCTCTGGTTTCTCGGCTGCCAAGCCTTTCTGAAGCCCCTTCTCTCACACAGAGGAGGGATGGTTCTCTCTTCTGTGGCTGCTGAACCTGGCGGGGGTGGGGAGGTCCGGGAAGGGCATGTTCTTTGGCAGGGAGGGTGCGTGGGCTGAGACCCCTGCAAAGCTCCAGCATCTCCCCCAGGCTGCAGGAGGGTAGGCAGCGCAGATGCTGATAGTGGGGTGGGTCGGGTCTCGGGTGTTGCTTAGGTGTTTGGCTCAGGTACTGTGTGGAGACAGATGCCTGAGCTCTGCCTTTCACCGCCCAGCAGAGCAGCCCTGTGGAGGCAGAGCACTGCAGGGTGGCTGGGAGGAAACAGGTGGGCAACACCGGCCACTTCCCTGAGGATTTAATCCCTGAGGATCTATGCTCCAAGCACTTTAGCAGGCGGCCTCTGTACCTGACACAGGTGTTATGCTCTCCCTGTCTTTGCTGGCTAGTGCCAAGCTGAGTTGGTCCTTTGCTGCTCTTCTCAAAGAGGGCAGACGTCTCGTGGAAGAAGTCCCTTCCCTTTGCCACATGCTGCAATAGCAGGGAAAGACGGAGATCCTGTGGCCCAGACAAAGCCAAATCTACGAGGTGACTGGCAAGGCTGGCCATGGGAGCCAGGAATCCTGGCTCCTGGGAGCCAGCCACTGGCTTGTATTAATTACTTCTTTGAATGTTGTTTAAAGGGACAGCACAGAGTACGTGCTTGCTTCTGCTGGGCTCACTCAGGTGTGTTTGTGGTGGCTGTTGCTTTTCTTCAAGAGCTTACCTCGGCTCTTTCCCTATTCCTTCACTGGCACCCTGTGAAAGGACTGCAGCGGCCCACGTCATTCCCTGGATGCAGGAGGAGTGTCTGGAGTAGACTGAGGAATCAAGAACCGTGCGCACTCCAGAGCTGGCTGCAGGCAGCTAGCCGTGCTTGCAGGGCTGCTAATGCCCGGCCGCGGCTGACGTGAGGCACGTGGTGAGGTCCTGTCCTGCTCCTTGCGCGTGTTGCACAACCTAGCAGTGCTGTGCTGCGGCCACCTTCCTCACCTATGACCCCACGGGCCACACGTGGCTGCCCAGCCTGCACTGTAGCCTCTTGGCTGTGATGGTGGGTGTCATCCCGTGTGGTGCTGGGTGTTGCTGCATGCCCAGTGCAGCTCCTTTGCTGAGGGACCTGCTTCACTGATGGCTCACGCTGCCAGAGGCACCTGGCTGGGGACCGCCTCTGCTGCAGGGATGCTGATACTGAGAGGTCCATAGTAACCTGGAAATAATGTTCAGCAGGCTGCTAAAGGAAAGGAAAGCTGGTCAGAAAGGGATTGACACCTGGCACTCAAGGGCTGTGTGGTCCAATTCATCATCAACTTCACCCTGGCTTTACCACAGCCTTCACTCTACTTCCCCCATCCCCTCCTGCAGACAGCATCATGGGGAGAGGGTGTGAAGGAGCCCATATCTGCAAAGACTGGGAAAGCCTGGACATGGATAAAAGTCACAGCTAGAAGGCTGACCTGCTTCAGCGTCACCGCACTGTTTTGCTCCTTGCTGAAGCAAGCAAGGGTACATCTCCATAGGGAGGGGGGATAAAACCCATCTCCTCGCCTGTGCTCTGAGTTGGCTGGATGCAAAATAGCTCCAGTTCAGGAGGGACATGGGTGCATGAGATCCATGAGTGAGTTGTACCCAGCCTCTCGGCATCTGTAGTCCATGTGCTTTCCACTTCCATGTGTTTAGTGCTGGCATGAGCCATAAGGGAACTTTCCTCTCTTTTTCCTTCCTCTCTCTGAGCAGCTCAGAGGCTGTGCGTGACCAGCCCCGGCTCTGGACAGGGGCTAACTGCAAAATGTGTTAAACGAATGTTGGTCCTCTATTTCCAACATTGGCTGACCCAGAAAGCTACAAGTGCACATGGCAAAGTCCCCTCTGGTGCCTTCCCCACCGGGGTTTCTTGAGAGTTCAGCCTCCTGAGGATATGGGGCAGGCTGGTCCCTCTCAGGTCATTCTGGACTGGCTCACAGTGACCCCCTGAGCTGCGCCTCTCCCCTCTCCTGCCTTCCTGCTTGCCAGAGTCTCAGCCTAACCCTTGCAGAGGAACAGACATCCCTCTGTAACTGCACAGTCTGTCATGTCTGCCTAGGACCAGGACCTTGCAACTCAGTGCTTTATGGACTCTCAGCATCCCCACTACTTCATGGCCAAAAGATGTGCAAGCAGCGTCCCAGGACAGCTCTGCGTAAAATATTCAGCGTCCCAGCAGGAGCAGAGTGTCTCCAGTACATGTGACATCACTTAGGCTCAGCTTAGCCCTGTCACTGTTTATGGATGGATTTTTTTTACTTAGAAATGTGAGTGAGTCTGGTTAAGGAGAGAGTTAAGTTACAAAGAAAATACACAATTGTCATGGAGAATTAGGATTACTCAGCAGAAAGAGGCCCCTTTGGGTGCTCAGGACCTTGGCTAACTCATGAGGCTGACTGGTCTATGCCCTAAACTAGGACTAAAATACTGAGAGAGGTCCTAGAGCTTCATCTTCCCTGCCTCTGGCATTAAAGGTGACTGAGGAGATACCAGGGCTCTGGATGCTGGCTCTGGGCAGCCAGCACCTTTGTTCTCCTAAAGGGGAAAGGAGAAGCCTTCTTCACTTGCCCCTTGCAAGCTGCAGCTTCCTTAGCCATTGTGACAGGGAAACAGATGGAATTAAATCATTTTGTCTTCCCTCCTTCCCAAAGAGCCTTTATTTATTGTTTCTACTTCACACCTTGGCTGGATGCTATTCCTAAATTTGGACGTAAAGTGTTTTCCAATGCCTACAGCCTCCCTCTAACCATACAAGCTACAGATCAGGAGGCAGGTGTTACAGCAGGGGATCTGGCACAGTGTGCGTCTTTCTTCCTCTGCTTGGAAAGAGCAGGGTCAAATATTAGTTTGAGATGAAAGTGAATGTCTTCACTTTGTTAGGAACAGGGCGCTGATAATGACTCTACCTCACATGCTTGGCTAGCCTCGTGCCATGCCCTGGGAGGCTGCCAACCTTGCGTTCAGCTGATCCCTTGCTATCTGTGAGGCCAGGCAGAGCCAATGCCCACTCAACGGGACTTTGTCCTCCCGACGGCAGGCAGCTTACGAAACGTCAGCCTTTGCGTGTGCTGGCATGGCAGAAAGGCTCTGGCCCTCACAATAGCGGTGTTCTCTGTGGTCTCGGCTGGAGAAGGCTAGCACCACGTTAAACCTGAGGGCAGGCGGGCTTGGAGCACTTCTCAGCACGATCTCATTAGTTACTGGCAGCACCCGCGGCAGCGGCTGCGGGCTGGATGGGCTTTCCGCAGCATGAGGATGTGGCGGCGGTTGTGTGCGTGCATGTGCCTACACTTGCATGCATTTTCTCTGTGCGTGGACTAAAAGCCTTTAAGACGTGTTAATAATCATCCACCACGTTTCATGTATTCTGTGCACAGGGGACAGGGCTGTGGGGGAAGCCGGTCCTGTCTTACAGAGGACCATGCTGCCCAGCCACCGTGCCCTGGGCTGTGCTGCTGTCACCACACTCTGTGTTGCTGCCACAGACCCTGTTTGCACGGAGCATGTCTTTGCCGATGCAATTATGCCTTTCTTGTCCAGAGACGCTTTCAAACTGTGAGAAAATCCCATTCTGGCTTCTGTAGTCCTTTCAAAGGGCAGGTTTAGGTGTTGCATTGATGCCTCGGTGCTTGGATCTGCTGCCAACAAGATCAGGTACATCTCCTGAGCACGTGTTGGCCCTATGGCTGTTTATAAGTTAGGGTTAATGAGGAGCCGGGGCTCTAAAGAGTGTAGTCTTGTTCCTGCCGAGGGCTGAGCTGGGAGACTTACCTCTGAGCTCACTTTGTGCTAGCTGCATGCGGAGGGAGCTCTGCCAGCAGCCTGACCTGCAGAGCAGAGCCGGGCAGGGTGCTGGAGGGACCGCTCTGTGGTCAGTAGGAAGGTAATTCACCGGCGTGGCTGGGGTTTCCAAAGCGATCTGCCCTTGCATTGGAAATCAAACTAGCTGACACAGGCAAGGGGAAGTGTTTGTTCAGTTTGAGATCAGAGGCTCTTGTTTTGAAAGCTCGGGTTTATCCTCAGTCCTAACTTCTCTCCATACAGCTTTAATCACTGGTCTGGGAACAGAGGATTTGAACCATCTCCAGAGCTATACAAGCAGATTTGGTGGCGCTCAGTAGTACTCTGTAAATAAGTCCCAGCAGGCAGCTGTGTAAGTAAACAGCTTCTTTGCAAGCACCAGGGCCTTTCTCTGCAGGCTACGTAGGCTGGTGGCGGGTGCAACAGCAGGGCTCCGCTAGCTTTCGCAGGGGCAGCCTAAGCACCACAGGGCGGGCAGGGGCTATCTGCAGCTACCCACGGACAGTCGTACCACCCGCTTCGCTGCGGCTCAGCAAGAGCAGGGTTTGTATCGGGGAGCCAGGAAACCAGCTGTGTTGTAGAAACAGCTGTGCCGTGACATCATCTTTGTCCCTTGGTGCGTATGTGTTTCACCAGAGGCTTTAATTACACAAGCGTGAACTCACCTTACCTACAGGGCCAGGTTTCTTGCAAAGTGCCTGCTGGAGGAAAGATACGATTTTAGGATAAATGAAGGAGGGACATATTCTCTTAATGCTTCATGGTAGACTTCTGGAGCAGGGCATTCTGGTGCAACCGAGAGTAATATATACCCTGAGCCCTTGCCAATATTTCCCTTTAGAAAACCACAGGTTTTTGACCATTTGCACAGAATATTTCAGAAATTCTTCATGCACACATGTATGTAGTTGAAAATTTAGAGAAAATGAATGCATTTGCCTTTAAAAGTGTTCATTTCCATTAAAGAGCTATTATCCTAATACCTGTTGTGTTAGGTGTTTTTTTTTTTTTCCAGCTGGACAATATTACCTAGCTCTCGGGGGCCTGATGCTATCAGGCAAGACTCAAATTATTGAACCACCAAGGATATAAATAAATGCCGCTAAATGGCTTAGCTCAATGGCCTTTGCCCTTCCTGGGGGATGGAGCTCATCTTCCATCAATATGATTAGCAGAGGAGATTGTGTATTGATTAATCGTCCAGACTCATTTCTCATTAGCTGGCAGTAGCCTGTGATGCATGACCTTTTCCACTGGAGTCGAAGCAGCACATTTTACTCCCTGGTGGTTGGGTGCCCAAATCCTTCAAGGTCTTGAGGGTCCATGCTAACAGATTTGATGGTTGTCTGAGGGTAAACAACGCCCGGTCACCTCCCTCCAGGATGCCTCTGGGGCAGAGCTAAAGCTGCCTGGCAGGTGGAGGGCGGGAGGGGGGGGAAATACCCTGCTAGCCCCTTGTCTCTCTAGGGGAGAGCATCCCCGACATGCAGACCTCTGCAAAAAAGAAACACAAAACACTGCTTGGAGTGCAGGTGTGCTCACGCGTTGGCCGGTGCATTTCTGAACAGGCAGCTTAATGACCCCGTCTGGGCATTGTCCGTAAATCGGCGCTTTCCTGCTGGGGCTGGAGCGCAGTCAGCTGGGTGTTGCTGCTTTCCCCGGGAGGAACTCGCAGTCCCACGGGCGCGGGAGGGCTGGTGCAGCTGGATGGGGCCCCAGCACTTCCAGCACGGCGTGTCCCCAGGTCCCCAGCCTCCAGAGCTGGCACCTCTCGCTGCCTATTGTGTGCGCGGCAGGGGTTTCAGCACCAGTGTTAACCTGCTCTTGAGCTTCACAACAACAACCGGGCACTGCTGCCGCATTTGGATGGATATTGCTTTTTCTCAGCAGGGCCTGGCCCTGGGACAAGTGGGATAAGGAGGTGGCATTCGTGAGCTCTATTCCTGTTGCTGCTACGCAGCATGACCTTGAGCAAGGCCAACAGGAGGCAAGGGGAGGTGGTCCCGTGACACTGCCGCCATCCTTTGCTGTGCCTTGGCAGCCTGCTTCTCAGCCCAGCAAATGGCAGGATCGTGTCACTCGCCCTGGACGTCACAACCCTATCTGGGATGGAAACTTAATGGAGGAAACAGAGGTGTCCCACTGAGCAGTGCTGCCCGCCGGGCTGTGCGGAGCGGTGCGGTACCCAAGCGAAAGGTGCAGCAGAGCTGTGGGAAGGACTGTGGTTCCAGTGCTAGCAGAGGGGAGTGGGAGGTGTGACACTTGGCCTGGGGCGCTGAGGATGTGGCCATTGTTTCTGCCTCCACTTCAGTTCATTTTCTAGGACCAGGGTTTCTAGGCACCACAGTCAGGCGCAGGTACCTACAACAGAGGCGCATCACCCGAGTCCCCCAGCCTCCTGGCAGCTCTCACCCAGTGCCGAGGGGCAGGCAGCGGTGTCTATAGCTGTCTTCTGTCAATAACAAGCGGGTTACTTAACCCCTGTCTGTCACCGTGAGATACGATGCCAGCACTAGTAGCCACCTACTTCCCAGGGAAATGAGATTCTCGACTCAAACTTGTGACTGGAATTGCTCTCTTGAGGTAAAGGCTGTTGTATGTTCTGGCCCTGTGCTGCTGCAGCCCGCCCTTGCTGCTTTAAGTCAGCAGGCCACCTCTGGGTAGAGCTGAATTAGGATTACAGCTTCTGGGCTGCTGAAATCTCACAGCGCTTTACTGGAGTCCAGGTTTCCCCTATGGAGAGGGATGAGCTCGGGCCATCCCTACTGTGCCGTCTGAGCAAACATCAGACCAGAGCACATTAGCAAGTTCTTCTCTGCTACTGCATCTTTTGGCGTTCAATAAAAAGCTTGTGGACTGGGAGCAGGGAGGAAAAGCAACAATGAGAAAGGAAAAACTAAATGCAGCAGAGAATGCAAAAAGGAGATGGGGATGGCTCGAGGTCAGAGGCCAGGGAACCGTGAGTCCAGGGACCTGCAAAGGAGGAGAGGCTGCAGGAGAAGGTGCAGAGGGCAAGGGGGAGGGGGGTGACAAAATGAAGCTGGAGACCCCCAGGAGCACGGGAAATACAGGTCTGTGTGAGTGAGGATGCTGTAAGACAAATCATCACCCTGCTGTTACAAAGGGGAGCTAGAACTGAGAAGGAGCCCAAAAGGAGAGAGGATAATCCAGTGATTCCCTTCGTGCTGGGACAAATGAGGGAGCTAGGTTCCCGCTGAACAGAAGGATGATGGCAGATAATACTCAAGGCACTTTACATACCTCAGTGAAACACATCCTAAGAGAAGAAGGACAAATCCATGGCCCAGCCGTTACAGACACCTTGGGAACCGCTGCCAGCAATGTGTTGTCTGTTTGAAGGCACCCGCAGAAAGAGGGCTCCCCATGGCAGCTTGGGTGTCACGTGGAGGAACACAGCCTCTGGGAGTGAGATGGCCAGGCCAGGCTTTAGACTGGGACACGGGGAGGAGGACTTGGGATTTTGTGAGGGCTTTTTGGTTGGG
The DNA here is from genome assembly GCF_963210335.1 of Falco punctatus. NCBI lineage: Eukaryota > Metazoa > Chordata > Aves > Falconiformes > Falconidae > Falco > Falco punctatus. The sequence goes on from NC_137585.1 coordinate 3,547,008, forward strand.
ACTTGTGTGGTTTCCATGCTGGCTTTTGATGTGTAGTTGAAGGAAGAGCACAGATACTTAGATACACCGATGACAAAAGGGACATACATGAGAGCAGAAGTGTAATACTCATTTGAGCAGGAAACTGATACTCCATCCAAGATTATATAGCCAGCACATATGGGAAACTGGGAGAAACAATGGAAGTGTCTGAACGCTAAGACAAGGAGCTCATGGGCAATATGCAGAACTAGGGTATGAAACTCCGTATGCCAGGACATATTTCTTCCCTAAAGAGGCAGCAAACTAATCAGAGCTGCTGTTGTGTTTGACCTGGTCTTGGTAACCAGTGAGACATTACAGAACAATGTGGCAGAAGATAACTTTTAACCTTGGCTGTGCATAGGCTGATTCTGTTTAAATTAATTGGAAGAGTAAATATCATGGGGCCACAACTAATATTTTTCAGCCTCAAAACAGGAATTATCAGAGAAGCTATGGGACTGAAGTGATAAAGCAATTTGAGTGAAAAGTCTCAAGTACTTGTATGTGGAAGACATTCAGACTCAGCATGGCAAAAGCTAATTTGCTTTCCTGAACAAGAAAGTGGAGGGAGAGCATACAGAAAATGTGGTGTTCCAGTGAAAAAATTTCCCCAGTGAAAGATGGGAGTGGTTAGCACAGAAATCTATGTAGCAGAGGTCACAAAGTTTAGGGTAAAAGACACGTCAGTCGGCGGAAATCAAGGTGAGATAGACCTGGCCGAGCTGCTGAAAGAAGTTCTTTGTAAAGGTAAAAAGAACAAGGCAAGAGATCAGACCTCTGTGCAGTGCGGCTAAGATCAAGGTGTGCCTCCAAAACCGAAAGTTTTGCCTCATTTTGTGGGCAAGATGGCGTGGAAGAAGGGGATTACAAGCTGATAGCTGAAAGTGTCTGGACATAGAAACAATCCCATCAGAGGTCAAGGCAAAACTCACAAGGTTTATTCAGATGAGAAGGTTCCTGGAGACACATCAAGTAGTAAATCCAATGGCATTGGTGTTCAATCAGCCTGGTCGACTGAAGGTTGGCTGGGGACCACACAGTGGCATAGTATCAACGATTTTACCTAAATTTAGTTAAGGAACAAAAAAGGGATGTGGTTACTTACAGACCCAAGGGCTTAGAACAACTTTTCTTTTTATCCTAGAACAAAATAGAAATAATTAAAGATATTGAAGTGCATAGACAATGGGACAGAATTCAACATGGCTCTATGAAAGGTAGAGAATTTTCGATTATTTTTGTGCTTGGAGGGGAGAACAGATGATTTTTTTAAACATCAGTCATGTGGTATATGAAATGCATCATCTAGGTTTCACAGAAGGTGGTTGGGAAGTTGTGAAAGCAGGGGGTGCAGGGATTCGCACTTGAACGGAAAAGTGGGTATCGCATCGCTCAACATCGCTTAATGAAGAGACCCTGAAACGTAAAGTAGTAGGCAATTGCTAATGAAATTCCTTAGGGACTGGTTTTGGCACCAGCTAATTTTATATCCTCCCTGATGACCTTGGAGAAAAAATGTAAACGTTAGCTGAAGAGACAAAACAAGGAGGCACTGCCAGTACTGAGGAGGAGAAAAGTACCTTCCAGAAGAGCCGGAAAAAAAAGAGAGAAAAAAAATGTAACAAGTACAAAGAATGGCACTAGAATGATCTGCGGGGAAAGACAAGAGATGATGGTAGGAATCTGCATGGTCTTTGCTTTTTTTAGCCTAGCAGAAGGAATGTTAAGAGGGCATATGATTGCCGCCTATTAATACATCAGATGGGTAAATCCCAGGGAAAGAGAACTGCTATTTCAGCTAAAAGACTGAAGAGCACTGGCATGAGAACATATATGCATCACCTACTTAAAATAGAGGCTAGATACAAAGAGGTCACTTTAAGCACAATAACAGAGGCTTCCTTCTAGCCACTTGTAAACCGTTTTCAGATGTGTGCCCTAAAAACCAGCTCTGGAGGCAAACTCTGCCCTTTTACCAATTTCAGGTAAGCTCCGTCATGGGAAACATTAGCTAGGCCATGCTGTAGGTAACTCGTAATTCCTACTGTGGAAGGTCAATCCCCACAAGTGTCATAGGCTCGAGGGCACGTGGTTTTGCCCAGCTTCACATGAGCTAGCAAGTACAGTCCCTGGTCCCATTGCTTCTGGGATCTGGAGGCATGGGGGGCTGCTATTAGCATAAAGAAGAAACTTCTTTGCTGTCCTCCCCAAAATGCACATATTTGGCATGGCCTTGACCGTTGTGCGCTCTCTGATACACGTGGGCACGTTGCCACAGCTTCTCGTGGGGCTCTGGACAGGAGCCCACGCAGTAAGGGTGATAAAGACATGGGTCAAGCAAGATGTCTTGCACCACAAAGCGTCTTTTATCTTCCCCTTTTTTTTTTCTTTTGAACTTACCCTACAAATATGTGGAGTCACCTGGCCCGTCCCTACTTTAAAAAACCAAAGAGCTGGGCCCCAGACCCCAGAGGAGAGCAGACCTGTGTCCCTGGGCTGCCCGTGGAGGCCTCGGGACAGAGGCAGGTGTACCCTCACATGTGTGCATCAGTGCCCGCCAGGCTGCATGTCAGCCGTGTCGCCTGGCACCAGGCACAGCCCACAGGGGAAACGTCGGCTCCCAGGGAGCGTAAGAAGAGGAGGAAAAGATCAGTCACAAGCCCCTTGTTTTGGCTGATGTGGTCAGCTCCACCTGTTGAAGTTCTGTTCAGAAACTTTCTTCCTCTGTTCAAGGAAGGCCGCTCCTTGTAGCTGCCTTACCCTGTGCAGGTGTGACCTGGAGACACAACTTCCAAAGACAGATTTGGGACCACTTGACAGCAGACATCTCCCAGTGGTGTGACCCGTGCGCAGGCGTGGTGGCCAGCATGTGATGTTCCTGCCGAGGTCTTGTCACACATCAGAACTATAGTGGAGGCTGTGGCACCTGTGTCGGCTCCTCCATACATTGGTGTTTGCTGCTTTCAGAGGTTAAAAAATGATTTCCCTGTTTTCTGAAAGGGAGATGCTGAAACATCAACTTCAAATCTAATGTACTGTGCTGCTTTGGTCAGATTCCCCTGGGGGACAATGACACTTGGGATCTCTTGTAGAGCACTAGGAGATACCTGTCTGTCTGCCCTTACCTCTGTACACTCTTCTGCTTGTCCATGCAAGATCCTTGTTTTGCAAGTGACTCTCTGTGGATGTGCCTCCAAATTTGTCTTCTTGTATGCTAGGACCTGTGTGCATCAGGGCACGGGCCCTATTTTGTGTCTCCGTACGTCGCTGTGCAGGTTCATCCCTCTGCACCAAGAACAAGAGAAAGCTAATGAAGGTGAAATCCTTATGCTGCCAAGTTAAAGACCACTAGAAATGTGGCTGGAATAATCCTGCCACTCTGACAGCTTGGACTAGAGCCGTGCAGAGTGTGCAGGCTGGGAATACTGGGATCACATCAAATGGCCTTGCAGGTGTGCCCTCAGGTCTTCGGATATTGCCCCACTGTGCATGTTCTCCACTTACAGCCTGCAGGTGCCCGGAGGGGAGACCTTCACTGCCTGGCAGCGAGCTGCGCTGCAGGTCAGAGGACGGCTGAAGGTGGGAAATGTGTCTTCCAGCTGAGCCCCTTGTCTGGAAGAGCTCTGCCACCCACCACAATGTGCCGTGCAGGCTCTCTCCCTCTGCTAGATGCCAGGCACAGCAGCCTGCCAAAGATCACTGGTTCAGAGGCTTTTTGGGAAAAGCACTCACCACAGGCTGGGATTACACCAGCAGCGGTGACTTACCCCTTCTCAGGCACTGGCAAAACCTTCTGAAGTCTTTTCTTCCACCCAAGAGGAGAAAGAGGTCACCCTGATGAACGCTGAGACTCACCAGCACCACCTCCCCTTCCCCTGCACTCACCTGCCAGGACGAGCGAGCGGAGAGTCCAAGTGACAAGTTTAGGAGGCGCTGAGGGTAACCAGAGAGGTGAACCAGAAAGCGACAGGAGCACCGTGCACGCTCCCAGTACCCTGTGGACCTGTCAGCTCAGGGCCTGTGATCTGCCTGTGGTTGTGCTTAGTACCAGTGGGCTCCCGGGAGGATGCAGCTCCCTCGGGCGATAAGGAGATGAGCCTTTGCCTATAGCGGAGGGTGCTGGTGCACAAGAGGAGCACCTCCCACGGGGCAGGGGTGGCAGAGGTCCGCACGGGAGCTGGCCAAGGCATGCCACCCATAGCCGATATATAGTCTTCAAACATGTGCTGTTCCAACACGCCGGCGGACAACTCGAGGGAGGTAAAGGAAAGAAAGGGAGCCCTTTGTCACCGCTCTGGGAACAAAGGCCGGTCTGTGAGGCCAAGAGTAATACTGACCCAACCAGCATCAGCTGCCGCTGTTTCTTCCGTCACACTGACAATGCACAGTTGCAGGGTTTCTTTCCCTGCGAGGAGAATGGGATTTAGTGATACCATAAGTTGGTCAAACAGCAGCCAAGATACCAATTCAAGTCCCGTTCAATGGACGCAGCGTTTGCTTTGTGTTGTTTTTCTCCCACTTCCTCTATTTTGCACCAGGACTCATTTCCTCTCCTTTCTCCGTCGCACAAGCACCACAAACGCACACGCACTTCCACTCCTCTCACTTCCATTTACCTCCTATTTTGGAGGAAGCAGCTGTGCACTTTTATTGCTGGGGAATAAAATGTTCTTGCCAGCACAGCCCTCGGAGAAGCAAACAGTGTTAACCACTGGAATCAGCATCGGTGTGCGCCAGCAGCGGCGTGTCTGCCCGAACGAGCGGGCCAGCGCACCTTGCGCTTTCAGGCTGCCTTTGCCGGGGTCTTGGGTGGACACTTGACCAGGATCTCCCAGTAAGTCTCCTCTGGGCTGGGAGAGAGGCCACAGCTGGTCCCTGCTGGGGGCTGGTCCCTGGGCAGGGAACACAGGCAAGGCTGTGATGTTGGTGCCCGGGCGTTGAAGGGGTCTCCAGCGACGTAGCTTGGCTGCTGCCCGACACCCTGATGTGTCGTTCGATAACCCCTGGGACAAGGGCCCGCCAGGTGGGCTGTCCCTGCCCTCACCACCCATCCGCCCTCGGTGGCAGGGTGCCTTCCCCATCTGCTGAGAAGGGCAGTCCGGACCGTGTGGCTCCCACGAGGCACTCGCAGGGCCCCACGCAGCCGGTGGGGTGAGGGGGGGAGGGGACAGCTCGCAGGGTCATCTGGCTGCCACTGTCCTTGCACCTTGGAGCACCTGGAGCAGTGCACACTTGGTGCCCAGAAGCTGCTGAGCTACAGCTTCCCTCTTCTCTTGAGCTGGGATCCAGGTGCAAAGAGCACTCTCTGAAGTTTCCTTCTCCATCACAGATGCGCTCACCGTCGGCGTGGTCAGGAGGAAGGCATGCAGGCTGGCTAGACTTCATCTCTGTCTGCAAGCCCCTTGCTTCACTGCTCCCTGTTGCTACATATTGCTGCAAAATCAGGGCAGTTCTGACTATGTAAAGTGCTCGAGACTGGCCAAAGATAGAAAGAGCAGCTGGTATGTGTTCAGGTTGGGCTGGGAAACCTCTCAAGGATCTCCCTGGTGCATCTTGTTCGTGTATTCAAGGGTAAACTGGTGTTCAGATCTTGTAGGAAAAAAAACCCCTTCGTTCTGGTCAGGAAGAGAAAAATTGTGGGGATGTAATTTGCTCCCCCAGGATTTCACCTGGCAGATCTAGTCCTGCTGTTGCAAGGAACTGGGAACTGGCAATCCAGTGGCTTCCAGGCTTTTGTGCTGAATGGTTTCCATCAGTTATAGGTGCTGGGAAGCATATTTTGGGACAGTGAAGGGGCAGAGTTTGCACGTAATACACAGAAAGGCGCCTCCTTACTGACCATAGGCAGACCCCTGTCCTGCAAATTAATACCTGAATTATTGAGTAATCTCTGATGATCACACAGTGCCAGACATACAGAGAAAACAGCAGAGCAGAAGGATGGAGCACTTGGAGCTCCACCAGAGCTCTGGGGCCGTGGGAAGCAGCAGAGGAAGGTCAAAGACTCTTTCACTCTGTGCCTGCACAACATGCAAGGACATAGAAAGGCCTCAAGAAATAGTCCTAGTTCTTACACTGTCTGGCTCTGATGTGCTTGATGGGTTTGGTAGTTTTAGGGGAGGAGAAAGGAAAAGAGGAGCATAGCCAACTCCCTTGGAGGAGACCAGCCTGTGGCTGGAACCGAAACAAAGACTGCTGGAAAGCCAGAACTAACCCTGGCTGTGCCAAGCAACACAGCTCATCCCCTCCACAAGCATGGCTGCGGCTGGGTGAGTAGGGTCCTGACTCTGTTTGTGGAGCTGGGAATGCACGGCACTGCAAGAAAGGGAGTTAGGACCTGCAGAGCAAGGTGTGTGGGTCAGGGATGAGTGCACACAGACCCGCGGGCCCTTGCATATAGCCATGCAAGCCATGAAAATATGAACGTGGCTGGATGCAGCTGATACCTGATGCTGTAAGATGATAATGCATGAGACTGGCTACAGTTCAGTGGGTCTGTGCTAGAGCAGTCTGCGCAGAAAAGGTTCAGACTGGTGGCTGCTGACGCCTATCATTGTCAATGCAATGGAGGAATGGACAAAATAGAAGAAAACAATCCTGCTTGTTTTGAAAGAGACCCAAAGAAGGCCCTAAACTGGCTTAGAAATGTGCCACGGAGTTCATCCCCTGGATACCCTGCTATCACAGTTTCACATTTCCATTTCAAAGTGCTGCAGAACAACTAGTAATGTGTGAGTATAGCATCACACGTGTAAATATAGACACAGATTAGAGACACAGAGGTATGTCTGTGTGTACATGTGTATGTTTGTGTATGGATGGATATATACACGCACTCACAGGCAATGTACCTACAGTATACATATTAGATATGTTATTTTTAATGTATATATATATATATATATGTGTGTTACAATAGAGCACTTAATGAAGAGCATGTTTCTGCCTGCTGACATCACTTTCAACAGAAACTTAAAAAGAAAGACCCTGCTGCCCAAGACCTGGGTTTGGTCTTGGAATTTGAAGCAGTACAGAGACGAGGAAGATGCAATATCAAACACCCCTCCAGGACCTGAAGTCAGGGAGCAGGAAAGTGCTACAGCAGAACCAGATTCCTGAGCCGCACAGGGACCGTGAAACACTCAGCCGAGGAAAAGGTCTGCTCCTGATGGCAATTGCTCATGGCCCTGGAGGAACCCCGCAAGTCTGAACTGCAGCAGCTCCTGGGCACTGCTCGCCGAGTTCAGGCTGTTTATAGTGATGCCCTCACTGACAAACTGCTGTTGTTCTCCCATTTTGATCTGAAATGGCAGCCCCAGGACTACCGACACCCCAAGAGGGACACACTCTGTACCTCAGGGTGATGCTGCTGCACACGGGGAGCCCCAGGGTGCGTGGCCAAGGGCAGAGCAGCCCAGCGTAGGTTGAAGCCAGTGCTGCCTGGCCAAAGTTAACATGCTCCTTGTTCCCTAATCTGTGAGGAACCATCCCATGGAGCCCTGGAAAAGATTCACACACGGGCAGAGGGCAGAGCAGCACCTTGCTTGAGTTAACAGTACCATCACATTAACCTCAGCGAGGGTGTGCTTTTGTCACCTTTACCACAGGGGTGTGATAACTTACTGGAAAGCTTTCCTATCCTGGAGCACAGAATTTAAAGGGAAGCAGTTGGACTGCATCCCCAGCTCCCCTGGCTTTGGCACACGTAACTGAGCTCCCCAAATATTGCTTTAGCAGAGAGTTGGACACAGAGCAGAACAAGGAGGGTGTCTCTCTTGCACGGCACGGTGACATCGAGCCCAGTTTCACGTAGTTCAGCATAAAGGAAGAACAGCAGCAAAAGCATCTTTGAGATTCAGCCAAAATCTGCTCAGGAGGGAACTTCAGATGCTGCTTCTGCTGGGAGGTCAGGACGGCTCAAGGTCAGATTCCTGTCAGAGGCAGCTCCGTTGGCTGCAAGGCGATCCCCACTTCAGGTCTGAAATGGTGGTGGGCAGCTGGCACACCTCCACCTTGGCCGGCACTGCCAAAACTGTGGACACAGCGTCCTCGTGGAAACTATAAAGCTGGGAGCATCCTTGAGCATGGAGATGGCTTTTCTCAGCGTGTGTGTGTGGGGGGTGGACGGGGGCATCCTCCTGCTGCAGGGAGTCAGGGGGTCTGGAGTGAGGCCGTGCCCTCTGAGGAGCCCCAGCCCCGTGCCTGCGTGCTGGCCATGCTGGCCATGCTGGCCCCGCAATTCAAGGTTGGCTTGACCGGCAGGGAGTGATCAGAGTGTGCTCGATCTTAAAGAAAGGGACGGGTGAGTCTGGGTTGTTTGTGGAAGGGGAGGTCAGACTGGACCAGGAGAGCGAAGGGATGGTCTGGTCTGAGGTTCCTCACCTTCACGCAACTCAGGATGAGTCAGAGCCATAAATGTGCAGGGCAGGAAAGAGGTTGACTGAAGAAGAGTGGAAAATTAAAGCCACAAATACCCCCATATGAAGGCCAGGAAGGGAACATTCTGCTTAGCTGTCTAGGACAGAGGTTTATGATTTTTTTCCTATGCAGTTCAGCGATGTTATCCACTGTGAAAAATCATTGGCCGTGGAGATATCTGATAAGCACTGAGCTGGCATCAGTTGGGAGAACAAAATGTCAAGAATGCATTGGGCTGCACCCCCACTTTTACCAGCAGGCAGGACTTTGGGCTGGGAACAGCCTGTTGCTCGCCCTTATCTCTGATTGTCCTGCCTGCCTGGCTTCTTTACTGCCTCCTAATGAGCACAAATATGATGTGCTGAGATTTGATCTTCTCCTAAGAACCCCGTCTCCTCTACCTCTCACCCCCTGTTCTGTGTTCCCTGACACACAGCCTTGGCTGGGGATGGGAAGCCCAGGGAACCGGCAGTGATGTGAGTACAGAGGAATACCTCTGTTTTGGCTCGCTCTGCACTCCTGGGCCAAGGGTGACACAGTTTTTCCCCAGCGCGGCAGCAAAGTTGCCATTTCTAGCAAATTCTCTCTGCTCCCAAATGATTTATAATGAAGGAAAGCAAAAATCCCCTTATTCTTGGTGAGAAAGGGGATACATGCTGTGGGGTGCTGAACAGCCCCAGCCTACACCTCAGCTGTTCAGGGCGCACTGGAGATGTCCCACCAGCTCTGACAGGCACCAGGCAGAGGAACAGCTTCAAGGGGGCCAGTGGGCCGAGGTAGGACACATCATGCCCTCCCTTACACAGCTGCTATGGGGCTCAAGGGCTTTTCTTCTCCTGCTTATGCTACATCCCCTCCCACCAAACCCACCCCTCTGACTGTGCCCTCCCGGGAGCGTGCGACCCCCGCCTCACCGCCGCGGGACCGGAGGGTTGTGCCAACACCGCACTTGGTGGGTGCAGAAACTCATCCCACAGGTGTGTGAAAAGCTGTTTGTCCAACAGTGACACAACACATGGCATCTGAGGACGCTTCGGTCTCTCGGCAAGGTGGGACAGGACTTGCTGGCTTGGATCACAGAGAAGCCCAACATCCAGAGAAGGGCTTGTAGGAGAATGAAGGCGGTGGGTTGAATGACATTGATAATGTGCAGCTGTGGCCTTGCTTGGAAGGCAGTGGGTTGAGTGACACTGATGATGTGCAGCTGTGATCTGACAGCAATGTGGTTAAATAGCTCTGAGGAGTAGGGTGGGGAGAAGCCTGAAGAAGTAGAAAGCCTGGATGAAGCAGAGGTAAGACAGCAGAGTAGTCTGGCCTCACCTTGTCTCTGGAGGATGGAGAAATGATGGACGGTAGAGTCTGACCAACGATAAAGCCTGTTTGCTCCCTGTTAGTTTGTTTGTCTTGTGACAATTGGTGCCCCATGTGAGGAAAACTGATCTGGGCCCAAACTGCAATAGGGCTGCCCTCCCTTTTCCTGCTCGGGGCTTGAGATGAGTGAAGCTGCGAAAGAAAAGGCTTTTCTGTACTCCTTCCTTCTTCAAGCTTGACTCCGGGTGCCTTTCTCAAACCTGGCTTGGGAGTCTTTGCTTTGCCCCATCCCTTGGGAGCCACCACGTGCTTATAGCCCTACCAAGTCCATCCTAATCTGCTTCCCCAGGGCTGTTGGCAATTTGGTTGATTTCTGTGAAACCTCGGGCAAAATACCTGCCTCTTGCTGTGTTTCTGAGCAGAAGGTGCAAGCCCTGTCCCTGGGGGCTGCTGCACCCCTCCCAGGCTGCTGCTGGGGGGTACCTGGGTCAGCTCTCCGCTCTCCTTTGGGACATGGCTGGGATGCTGAGCTGCTGGTGGCCAAACCCCACCGGTACCCTGGGAGCAACAGCATTGCTGTGCTCTCCCTAGAGAGCAGCACGAGGCTGTTCCAGCCCCAAAGGTGGTCAGGCAAAAGCCTTTATGTAGCTGTAAGACATCTGTGGTCACATAGCTAAACAACTAGACCTTGCCTGAGTGTTCAGGTGTTCTCATTCCACTGGTGTGGGTGAAGATGGGGCAGTCCTCAAAGATAACACGGGTGGAAAGGTCCTCTTACAGCGTGGTTGTTTGATGCCACAGGTGTGTTGTGGGGAGGTGGGTTCCTGTGTGTTGGCTGAGGATCCAGCAGCCGCCTGCATGCAACAGTGTGCACGGAGGGCTCCATGCCGGGGGGTAGCTTGAGGATGAGGCACAGAGATGAGGAAGAGGTGCACGGTGCCTCTTCCAAATTTGGTAGCAATTCGGGGATTTTGTACAAATTCATTGCTAAAATGAAACCAGCTACGTCACGAGGGCATGAAAAGGGACCCTGCTGACACCAGTGCAAGTTCCTTGGTGCCGGTAATGACACATGGTGGTTTAAAGATGCTGATGAACTTGGGTGGCTGATTAAAATACCACACTTGAAATTTAGAACAAAAAAAGAGGAAGGCTCAGACAAGCTGTAGCTATCTGACTGCTTCAAGAGGAGGTAGTGAGTATCCTGCCTCGACTGCTCTGTCTGTGACCAAAATAGCTCTTCCCCAGCAGATCCTGAGCGTGCTTATCCCAGTACTAAATTCTCTTGCCTATCATACCTTCATATTTCCAGGTGACCACACTGTTCCCAGCAGCTCGCGCTGGATTCCAGCAGTGCAGCTGAGCCGCTCCTGACCCCTGCTCTACAGTAATGAGACTTTGCTCGAAGCTGCAAGTGGTATCAGTTGCTTGGGAGGAGCAGAAAGAAGGTCACTTTGAAATTTTCTTCTCTCCAAGGAAAAACTCTCTCCATTTCTATTTTAATCTCTCGGGGGGCGAATTGCATCATAAAAAAAATGGGAGAGCAGAGAAGTAGGAGTGTGCGGGCAAGCACGTGTGAGAAAGAGGAGGCTGGGGACAGCCACGGTTCAGCCTGGCTGCTGCACTAATTTGCTTTTAGAAAGTATTTTTTAAAGGGGGAAAAAAAAAAGGGGGGGACGACAAAGGGAAAAAAGTGCCTGGATGATTAGTTTGAGTTACAGCTGAAAACAGCAGGGGAAAACAGTCTAACTGGGGAAGAGAAAATCCAATTGCCGGGGAGCGCCGAGCCGCGGGGAGGCTCTTGTTGTAGCTAAACCTGGCTGCAGGGCTCCTGACATGAGATCAAACACACCCCAGCCATGCCATCCGCAGGGCAGATGAGTATAAACTTGTTGGTTCAAAATCTTCTGTGAATTTTGGAGACAATAATTCTTGCACAGCCAGGCTTCCTGCCTGTGCTGCTCTGGTGTTTTTTTTTTTTCTGGTTCAGGTGCTGCCCATCCTCCCACACATCGGATGAAGCCATCACGAGTGCCGTGTGATGCTCTGGTTCATTTGACAGAAACACAGCCCTGTTACTGAGCCTCAGTAATATATAAATGTATAAATCAGACCTGATTTATAGGGACGGATAATGCAGGCGGGCACTGGTTAGATGTAAACGATCAGATCCGCACCACCTAATACATAACGCCAAATAGACGCGTGGATGGACAGGTAGGTGCTGTTCGACTGAAGGCTGTCAGGAGGTTATTTGAAAGCCAGGTTCACCAAGTGCCATCACAACATACCCGGGTCAGTTTGTCCGGGCAAGGGTCCACAACCACAGGCTCCTCTGGCTGTTGCCATTGCTGAGGAGCTGTGTGGAGCTGCATCCTCCGTAACGGCGCTTCTGCTGACTTCTTGGCCATCTCCCCTTTGGGCCCTGATCTGTTTGGTTGTGAAACCTGAGAGCAGCATCCTGTGTCTGGCAGGTACAAAGACCAAGGTAAATAACCCTGAATAGAAACAACACTTGTAAGGGAGAGAATGTGCGTTAGATTTCATAATTCACCTTGGGACTCATTCACCGAAGGCTGCTCGGAGCCCATTAGCGCTGATGGCTATTTTTAGCCCCGATTCCAGTCAGCTGTGGGTCCCAGTCCATGCATGTGACGTGCTGTCAAGAATCTTTTTTTTTTTTTTTTTTTCCTTTCCTATAACATTTAAAAAACTGCTGTGAATTTTTCCTGCTGGCAGTTCAACCTCCTCTCTGCAGCAGCACGGGGAGAAGCCAAGCTGCCCAGCCTGCGGCGAGGTCTCCCGTTCCTCACAGCTGATGGTTTTCCATCCCCACACCTTGTGGTTTGTCTTTGCACATGAGGGATCCCAGTTTGGCAAGCACACTGGCCATGGTGGTGCCAGCTGGGCAAGCCTCTGGAGGGTGACACCAACTGTCCCAGGCACAGGGGCTGGTGCCCCATGCCCTTTAGGAAGCACAGCTTTTTTTCCAGCTATAGTTGGAAGGTTCCAGTGGCATTTCACTGGAGAGGGCTTTCGGTATCCCCCCCCCCACCCCGATCAGGTCTCCCCTCTGGGCTGTTGGGACTGGCTGTTTGCCTGGCAGCAGCACAAGCCTCCCGGAGGCAGAAGGAATTTTTCGTGTGTCGTGCAAGAAATTTGGGGCCTTCTAAAGCAAAAGGAAGCCCAGAGATGCGAGATCCCATTGCTGCTGTTACTGGAGCTGGGCAAACTGGCCGTATCTGCTTTCCAGCCTTCCGAAGGGCCAGGGGGTTCGAAGCTCACACGAGTGAAGAGGTTACTGGTCTGGGGAGCTGGGGGAAAGCAGCAGGGAGACGGCTGGTCTCATGGGGGTGTGGTGACAGGGATTTCTATCCCTCCCTATGCGAAGTAAAACTTTCTGTAGATAGAGAGCCTCTGCCATACTTGGAGGAGAGGAGGAGAGGGGGGGGGAGAGAGGGGAGAGGAGGAGAGGGGAGGAGGAGGGGAGAGGAGAAGAGAGGAGAGAGGAGGAGGACAGAGGAGAGGAGGAGAGGGGAGAGGAGGAGAGGGGAGGAGGAGGGGAGAGGAGAAGAGAGGAGAGAGGAGGAGGACAGAGGAGAGGAGGAGGGGAGAGGAGAAGAGAGGAGAGAGGAGGAGGACAGAGGAGAGGAGGAGGGGAGAGGAGAAGAGAGGAGAGAGGAGGAGGACAGAGGAGAGGAGGAGGAAGGAGAGGAGGAGAGGGGAGAGGGGAGAGAGGAGGAGGAGGAGAGGAGGAGAGGGGAGAGGGGAGAGAGGAGGAGGAGGAGGAGGAGAGGAGGAGAGACAGGAGGAGAGAGGAGAGGAGGAGAAGGAGAGGAGAGGAGGAGAGACAGGAGGTGAGAGGAGGAGAGGGGAGGAGAGGAGGAGGAGAGAGGAGGAACACAGCAATATCTGAAGCAGGTATGGGTAGGGTCTGAGCCAGCCCGCCGCAGGCAGCTACGGGAGGGCACGGAGGGTCCCAAGCGTGGGTGCTGCCTGGGGCTGAGGGTGCGGAGCTGTGAGCGGGGACGCGAGTGGGACCCATGGGAGGTCCCGGGCCGGGCCTTCAAAGCCAGGCTCTTGGGCGGCCTGTACAAAAGGCTTTACTAAGTATGTTTGTTTATACATTTCCACCTAATTGGGGTTAATCTGCTTTGAGTTCTGGCTAACCGGCTGGTTCAGAGGCCTGATGGGTTGCAGGGGTGTTTCGCCCCCCTCCTGTTTTCAGGCCATGGAGTCAGGGCAGAGCGGTGGAGGGGCTCAGGGCTGCCCGCTCTCAGGTCTGGTGGAAAAGCGCGTTATCCCTTGAGGAACGGTGCGGGGGAGCAGGTCCCCGGGAGGGATGAGTGCCTTTCTTCTTGCTGATTGGTGGGTCTTGTGAAAACCGAAGGCTTGCTGGGGACAAAAGCCCCATGTCAGCAAGAGCCTTGCACTAAGCGAGGTAACGGCTCTGTAGGGATCTGCTGAGGCTCCCAAATCCTGGTGGGCATCACCCCTGGCTGGCCCCAGGCTCTGCCCTGACTGCTCTGACCCTTCTACCCCTCAGGACCCCACCTGGAGCAAAGGAGATGGGTGGGTCAGGCACATGCCTCTGCTGTCCCTGTCCCCTGTGGTGTTTGTCTTCTGGGAGCCCTTCTGCGTTCATGGGGCTGTTGCTATTTCAGGCCTCTTTGCTGGTCAGGAGTGAGTCACAGGCACCTCACGAAATGTCTTCTCACTTCAGGTTACAGAAGATGCTGTTGCCATGAGAAACACACCCCACCCTCTGAGGGTGGAAAAAAAGTCAGGAGGATGAGCTCAGCCATGTGGCAAGAGCCCATCACGCTAAGGGGAAGCTGCTGTGAATGTCTCTAATTAGAATCATAGAATCACTTAAGTTGGAAAAGACCTTAAAGGTCATGAAATCCATCCATTGGGCCAGGACTGCCAAGTCCATCCACCACTACACCACATCCCTGAGCACTGCATCCACACATTTTTTGAACACTTCCAGGGATGGTGACTCCACCACCCCCCTGGGCAGCCTGCGCCGATGCCTGACCACCCTTCCTGTGAGGAAGGTTTTCCTGATATCCAATCTAAACCTTCCCTGGTGCAACTTGAAGCCATTTTCTCTTGTTCTATTGCTTGTTACCTGGGAGAAAAGACTGACCCCCACCTGCCTACAAGCTCCTTTCATATTCCTTAGCTTGTAAATATTGCCCAGCATCTAGGGGCCAGTATAAACCATCTCATGTTGCCTTCACCACCCTGGCTCTGGTTACCCGCTCCCTTCCCCAAGTATTCGGAGCCTCATTTGCCCCAGTTCCCTCAGTCCCTTACCCAGGCAAGGATGTTAAAGCAGTCACAGAAGGGTGAAGCTTTCCTTCAACATTCGCCAGTGCTTGCTCCAGGCTTGGCTTCAGAGCAGTTCTCTTTCAGGAGATCACAACTAGGCTGGCGGATGACGGCTTGAAACGCAAGCAATGCTCCAGGGCTGGTGTGAGATGTCCTGGTGAGGCGTTGCTCCTGAGCAGCAAGCTTAGCCAAGGAGCATCCCTGCAAGGCTTGGCTGGGACCTGGCTGCGAAGGAGCCTCGGCTACACCTCAGCACAGGGCCACAGGGCGGGGGTTCAGCTCTGGCACAGCTGCTCGGAGCTATGGGACCCCATCCTCCCTGCCCGTGTTCACATCTCAGCTCAAGGCCATCGCCAACCTGACCATGCTTTGAAAATGGCTGTGCTTTGAGCAGGCAGCTGGACTGCAGGGGTCCCTCCTCACCTACAGCTTTTGTTCTAGCAAGAGGCCCACTGCTAAGGCTGTTTAAAGCTGAAATGCCCAGGGGAAGAAGAGCAGGTGGTTCTTTTTTTTTTTTTTCACCTGCATCGGACAACCCTGATTTTGCAACTTTGCAGTTGCAGTGGGTCTCAGGAAGTCTGGGACGCTAATCAAAAAAATCAAAGCAAGTGTCATACCTGGGTGGATCAAGTGTCATTTCTGCATCACTCTTCCATCATCACCGGAGCCAATAAATTTCATCCCACCTTCTTCCTTCCTTTCGTAGTGTAACTCCTCACCTCCCCTTCCCAGCCAGGATCACCTCAAGCCCAGTTGCATCAATTCAGCTGTTAGCATGGGCAGATTCCAACAACTGGAAGACTTTATTTTTTTTTAAATGATCCCCAACTGAAGGTTCCACGTTAAGAGTGTCCAAGACAAGTTAAAAGTCACCACCCTCAACCTCTCCTTTCTTTCCCCTCCCTAGAGCTCTTTGCTATTTGACTTCATATTGTTCAGTACATGGGAGAAGTGATACGCTTT
Source organism: Falco punctatus (assembly GCF_963210335.1). Classification (NCBI taxonomy): domain Eukaryota; kingdom Metazoa; phylum Chordata; class Aves; order Falconiformes; family Falconidae; genus Falco; species Falco punctatus. The sequence goes on from NC_137585.1 coordinate 3,563,061, forward strand.
TAAAATAACACCTTAAAAACAAAAAGTAATGAGGAAGGAGGAATGACAATATGGAGTTTTAACTGCAGATTCTCTCAGTGCTGTAGAGTAATCTTTTGCAGAGGTAGGCACAGGCCTAAGGGGCAGAGACCAGCAGTTCAGGAATATGACCAAGGGCCTGAGGCATCTCCAGGTGGCTTTAGCACAACAGCACTAGGAGCATGGACTTAGGACTTCATGGTAAATGTCCACATGCAAAAGGTCAGCTCTCCCACAGCGTTCTCAGAAGTGAGCCATACAAGCATCAATAGCAAATCAAAACATACAGAAGATGGCTAGATATATTCAGAGGGAAGCAGTATGACCCACTCCAGCCCACAGAGCCAACACAACAGCAATGCCTCCCTCAAAAGCAGGTGGTGTAGGAGCCTGTACTCATGATCAGCCCCTGCCCTTACCTCACTGCAGGCACAAACCAGTACCAGGATGGGGCAAGTGCCATGCTGGAACAAGCGTGTGCATGCACAAAGGACATTAGGAAACACTATCCCTTGCTTGGCAAAGCAAGCAGGAAAATCAGTGTCAGAATTTTGAGAACAAGGCTGCTTGGATCCAAGTGCCATTCAGTGGAAGCCTGTTCTCGTTCTGAACTCAGCAAGCAAACCACAGCCTCTTACAGCAAACCAGAGCAACTTCCAGCCACCAGCTCTTTGCTCCACTCAGAGCCACATTTGCACAAAGCAGCCAAGATGCATAGGCAGAGGCCACCAAGCTTCCCGAGCTTTAGGTTTCAAAATGCAAGTGCTTGCAAGCCGTTTGTCAGGTTAGACACTGAGCTACAGAGCGGGACGCATCAGGGCTTTTAAAAACCACATATGCTGTTGTCTCTGGGGCGGGCAGCTCTGCTGCCCCTGCTACAAAAACGGGAAGCCAGGGGCTAACCCAGGCTGTCGCCACCACACCCTAAGTGGGGAAGGGAAGCTACCCTGCACAGTTGTTTTTTTTTTTCTTGAGAAAAACATCCACCTAAGACCATGTGGGGGCATCCTCTTATAATCCATCTTTATTTGTAAAAATCCACATATAAAATCTTCAGTTTCCTTTTAAAAAAAAAAAAAAGGCACATAAAACTACTCAAACTCTCATCCCCATGGACTGATGGTCAGACACTCCCCCCACCCCCACCTCCCCCTTGCTTTCTCCTCCAGTCCATGTTTCTTCACGTTTCCTTTAGTTTCAGCTCACTCCTGCCCAGGCACAGTTCTGCGCTTGCAAAGATGAAGTACGCACACAGGGGAGATGGTGGAGAGGTGGCATGGGCTGTGCGTGGAATGTTTTACAGGCGCTTTTTAGTAGTAGGTCTCTTTTTCCACCCAACCTAAAAGAAAAGGGAGCAAGAAAGCAGGTTTAGTCTTGAGGCAGACCAATATGAAGTTCATGAGAGCTGCTTTTAGGCTTCGAAAACCTGCACTGTAGCACCTGAACTAGTAAGTGACCCATCACAATGGAAAAATCTTGACAAATTGTTAATGCGCTGCAGTTTTTGGGCTCTATACCAGCTTTCTAGAACTACCCAAGCATTGATCAGTCTTTTCCACCTCCTTCAGTGCATCAGTACTTTCATATACTGCTGGAGAACGAAGGCAGAAGGACAGAGGAAATCCTCAATTTGAACTCACTGCACTATTGATGTCGAGGAAGGGGAAACACAGCAAAACACATCCCTGCATAGTGCTCAGCACTGGGGGTCCCTGAGCACTGTCAGAGCTTCTGCAGAGCTCAGCAGCGTAAAAAGGTGGGGAAGGAAATACACAGATTAGCAGCGTATTCTTACCACCAGGGTTGCGTCTGATAATGAGCTTTCTGACTTCATCATACAGGAATATGAGAAGGGAGTATGGGAAAGCGCAGAACCACCAGGTTGGCCTGTTTGGGAGAGGAGACAGTGAGAACACAGGCAGCAGAGATGCTCTCTCTTCGCCTAGCGGAGCTCTGACTTGACGGCACAGAAGAGGGCAGGAAGGCTGGCATGTCCCGGCTTGCCAGGGCACCAGCTCCCACAAGGCTGTGGTTTAGCTGAGAATCCTCCAAGCCAAGAATTACCATCAAGTCCTCTGCTGCAATAGGTTCATCCACTTTTGGATATTAATTCCAGCACAAGGTGTGTCATAGCACCTTTGTTCATCTCCGTACCAGCACCTCCCCACCTATTAATGTAGCAATATTTCCTCTAAGTACACACAACCTTTGTGCCCACAGCCTTGCTCACTTGAACTGCATTGGTTTCCCCAGATTTACACGTGCTAACATCTAGCTGCTGCAGGCATTGGGCAGAGGCCAGCTTTCTTCAGAAATGCTGACACTTCAGCACCAAACTCTAGACAACACTTCTGAATGGATTGCAAGAGATACCAGGGTGGGCTGGTTTTTTTTGTTGGTTATTTTTTTTTTTTTCAATGAAAAATTTCGAGGCACTTAGGACCGTTCAAAGTTTGAGACTAAGCCCTGGACACAAAGTGTTGCAACACTGTTGAGCAATGCTTAAGATGTTGGCACCCTCCCAACATCAGAAAGTTACTATGCACTAACTGGTCATCTGCACCTAACATAGCATCCTTCAAAAGATTTTTACTACTTGTGCCAATTCCGTGGAAGGTAGAAAAAGGCACAAGATGTCATCACCAGTTCTTTAATGAAGAGTCACCTGGCCTGTGTTTCAGAGCAATTCAACTGGCTTTCTCTGGAGGTGCAGCCCCCTACCCATAAAAATACTCCACGCAAGTTAAGTACAAGAGCAGCTGCACTACAGCACAGTGGCACAACTGAAGTCACGTTGCTAATTTTCAGTGGGGCACTGAACTGCAGGCTCCCCACAAACAGTAAAGCAAAGCAAACCCCTGGTGTGCCCCACTACAGCAAAGGACCACTCACACCCTCTAGCCTGAGCTCTTCTGGGTTGAGGACTAGGTTTCATGCTCCACGAGCTCACTTTTATCCATCTCCCCACCCAAGCACTACCATTCTGCAGTACAGCCTGCTGCACAAAAACCATGATGCGACTTACTTGAGAGGGTACATCCTTAGAGCAACATCCATCCCAGGGCAGTAGGAGAGGAAGGCAGCCAGAGCGGTCTCCTCAAAGAGACCAAATATTAAGATCTTGTTCCTAGTAGAAACAGAAATGCAGTCAGGAACAAAGTACTCTCACAGATGACATCCTGAAAAACCACCTAGTTGCCACATGGTAGTCGATAGAAACAGACATTTTGGTCTAGCCCAGAAATCCATCAGGTGGGGACTATCAGGCCATCCAAGCTGATGGCCCAGCTGTCACAAGGGTATTATGTCTCTAGACAAAAGATACATTCCAGTTCACAACTAAGTCAGCCAGCAATTGCTTTCATTACAAATTCAGAAGGCAGCTGGGGTTCATGCCACCAGATCTCTTGATCAGCTGGCTCTGCTGCTGCACAACGCTGTGCACTGGAGCATGTCACTGTCCTTCCAGGTGGGCTAGCTCCCACAGCCAACAGAAGTCAGCACTTCACACTGTCTCAGCCTGACTACTGCAACAGGTACTACAAGAAACAGAGCACCCCGTCCCTCTTATCCACTACCAAGGCACCACACTGTTCAATACTTATGCCAAGATCCCCAGAGAGTGCTGGGATGAAGAACTAGATTGCCATGTGCTGGAGAATACACAGAATCCAATTCTAAATCCCTCCATGGACAGCCTGACTTATGACTTACTTCATCCCCTGCTGGAATACAGAGTTTCTTCGGGTCTTACAGATGATCAAGTCTGCCCACTGCACAACCACAATGCTGACGAAGAAGGCTGTATGGCAAGTGAACTCCACTATTTTCCTCTGTTCGTAGGTCTAGAAAGCGGACAAAACAGAGCATGCATTCAGACATGCTGCCTTTGCTCTGGTGCTCACACCAAGTTCAGCAGGCGTTTAGAATTCTGGCTGGCAGCCTCTAAGTGGTGCCTCACAACTTACCCATTGCTGCCCATAGCTGTCTTCCACATCGTTAATCCATCTGTCATCCCACTGAACTCTGATCCCTAGCAAGCCAGAAGGCCAGAACCCATTCTCTGCCATGATTACAAAATAGGTGAAGAAACCTCCAAGGGCCTGGATCATACCTAAACACGTAAGAACGAACGACAAAAAACTGATGAAGCTACTGTGCAGTGCAATTATTAACAGAAAACAGTTTGCAGGAGACCCCAACCACCTCAAACATTACTCCTTGAGGGGCTCAGTCTCCCATGCAGCAGCTATAGAAATAGTTCACACTAACATCAAACTCAGCTGCGACTCTTTTGCTGAGCAGCTTCTGCTCCCAACTTTGTACAGAGTCACTTCTGTGCTGCCCTGTGCTGTGATGGCATAGTACTCAAGGACACAAGATAAAACTCCCTTTGTATTCTCATTAAGCCTTGGCCACCCCCAATCCTTGCAAAATATAGTCAAGAAGGTTCCCAAGGTCTGCTGCAATTAAGCATGCGCTCCTGTCCTGTGAACTGGGCATGTCTCTGTAGCTGCCTTTAATCAAGACTCCTAATACTGTGTGTTTAGGGATACGCTGGAGAGAATCCTTTACTTCTAATTAAACTAACAATGGGATCTATGTTCTTGCTGAACAAGTCTGAACCAGAGGAGAGCTGGTTGTCAGCCAGTTCCTTTACAGCGCTATGCAATTAAACAAAATTACTGTGAAAGCAATTCAATGGATCAAGCTGCACAAGCCACCGCTATGTGCCACAGGGGCAGAATCATGGCAAGAGCTCTTAACAGCCCGAGGTTCTGGTTTATACATCCCAAACCTCAACTCTACCAGAGCAGTCACTGACTCAGGATGGTGTATAACCCCCACTACCACCAAGTTCAAACTGGTGCCAGAGAAAACAGACCAGCTTACCAATCTGCCCATAGGCCATGCTGATCAGCCGTTCATTCACCAGCTTGTCTGTTTTGGGATTTCTGGGCTGCCTCTTCATGATATCACTCTCTGCTTGCTCATATGCCAGGGAGATAGCGGGGACCTTGGGAGGTGGTAGGACCACTGTTAGAACCATTTCAATTTTCCACTGTGTACAGCCTTCCTTGCCCCATGTTTTCAACCTGACAAACAGCACCACCCAAAACCTCTAGCTGTAGTATTCAGGAGGGACCCTACCCCACCCCCCACCCCCGGTTTGTCCTTACATGGAACTGAAGGATCCTCAGACTCTGAAAGCCATGAGACAGGGAGCACGGATTACGAGCACCAAACAGTTCACTGATTTTAAACCAGAACGCTAGAGAAAACTGTATTTAAGCATTTTCCTTCCACCTGCCTTTTCTTTAGGGTACCCAAGAACACCCACATTTCTTCCTGAAATTTCTTCCTGACACAAAAAGACATTTACCATGTCAGTGCCCAAGTCAATGCAGAGGATGGTGACTGTTCCTAGTGGAAGGGGTATGTTTGCAATGATGAAGATCAGAAACGGTGTGATTTCAGGAATGTTACTGGTCAAGGTGTAAGCAATAGACTTCTTCAGGTTATCAAAGATCAGGCGCCCTGTGGCAAGGAAGAGAGAACAATGCAACTCTCACTAATCAGCAGAAAGCAGCCAAGTAGCTCATGGGCAGCTTCAGTAGCACTGAGAGGCAAAATGCTAGTGCAGCAAATTGTAGAGTTCTCTTGCATGTAAGGATGAGACTGTGTGCTCCACGCACGGCATCGCCTATACAGAGTAGTATTTTTGGTCACATCAATCAGGGTTCACTGCATACTAAGGATACTAAGCCCTGGTTTCCCATGATCGTTAGGAGCCCCTGAAGGTACCCTCTGCTCTGTTCCTGTTTGAGAGCTATTGCTCCATCAGGGAGGAAAATGTGTCAGACTCAGCTGGCAAAGATGACTGTAAGGTCAGTGTTAAGCAAAAGGACAAAGTAGCTTTTGTTGCTCAGCTGCTTCCTACTGTTACTCATCCCAAAGCGTCATGCTGGTCCCACGGAAGGGGAGAAGACCCTGAAGGGAGGAGGACAGCACGGCCCTCCTTGAAAACACTTATCATGGAGACAAGCTCAAATAAAGGAGAGCCCTCCAGATGCTTCTGTTTCAGAAGGAATCAGCAAGTTACATTGCTGAAGCACACCACTTTGTGACTACTGTAGACAAGTTATAAACTCACCTTCTTCAACACCAGTGACAATGGAGGCAAAGTTATCATCTAGCAGAATCATGTCAGCTGCCTGTTTGGAGACATCTGACCCAGCAATGCCCATAGCAACACCAATGTCAGCCTTCTTCAGGGCTGGGGAATCATTCACACCATCACCTGTGACTGCTACAATGGCACCCTAGTCACAAGAACAGGGAGAGAAAGACTGGAATCATCGTGTAATATGTTTTGGGCCGAAAAGCTTTCTCCTATCTTTCAGGAGATGAAGCATAAAATCTACTTCACTTTACAACAAAGATACCTCAGTTTCTCCTTGTCCTCCCCTCACCCCTTTCCCTGTTCTGATCAGGCTTATCAGAGAACCATGCTGCTCTCCCCAAAGGTGATGCTGGACAATATATAAACATGCTGAATCCTCATCTCCCAGGCACCTCCAGAGCATTTAGAAATTAAACAATTTAAATACCCTAGGATCAGAAGAAAGCCTCAGTAAAAACGGAAAATGTTTTCCTGCAAGACCCTTATATTTATGTATCGTAGAGCAGCCTGACAGTTGCCTTCAGCTGCTGAAAGACTGAGATCTAGTCTGGTCATTTACTTGAGGGCACTGAGAAAACTAAGCCCTGCCACTTCAGAAGGCAGCATGGGTTGACTGTGGTTTTATAAATATATATATATATATATATACACACACACACGTTTACGTATATCTCTCTAGGGATTTCTCCAACATGAAATCCCTGGACTCCCTCTCTTTACCTGCCGCTGACAGCCTTCCACAATTATAAGCTTCTGCTGAGGAGATGTCCTGGCAAAGACAATTTCTGTATGATGAATCAAGATGTCATCCAGTTGCTCACTAGTCATATCCTTCAAATCTGAGCCGTGAACAACACAAGCTTTGGCATCTCTGCAATTAAGAGACAATATAATGTTTTACTTCACAAGTCCAACTAATTTCTCATTAGCTGTATTTGGCCCATAGAGCTTCAGAGCTCTAGGGAAAGACCAACTCCTGCTGTGACTAAATACTAATCCAGGCAGCCTCTGCACAGAAGTTTCACACTCCAAGGTAGATGGTGAACACAAAGAAAAAGACAGCACCAAGCAACAGACAAAAAGCCCCATGAGCAGACTCATTCTTTCTACTGCTTTCTAAAATGCACCAAGGCAAAAACTATTTGTTACCACAGCTCTTGGCCCCTCTGCAAGAAAGGAAGCCCTGGCTGAGGCAGTTGGCTTCCACCATCACGAGAGATGCTGCGGTCTTCTGCAGGCAATCTCTTTTGCAACAGGCTGATGATCTACACTTGGCTCTTCACAGAGAGAGCCCATCCTATGCCAGTTCAACTATTCCACACTCTTCAGCAACAAAAGCATGCCACGTTATATTTAGACTGGTTCGGTACCCTGCACGCTACAGCAAAATACCACCTCTCTCACTCAGCATACCATCCCTTATAGGTCTAGGAGACTGTCCACACAGATCGTGACATCACCCGGTTTAGACAGGGAAATTCCTTCCCCACCCTCACAGCCAGCTGCTGACCTGCTCAGTCACACAGCCCACTGATCCCCAGCCTGCACTGCCAGGTTGGTAAGTTACCCTCCAAAAAAAAACAACAAACCAACAAAACCACTTCCCCCTGCCCCCCCCCCCCCCCAAAAAAAAAAAAAGTTCAGCCACAATACTTGTCATCCTCAAGCTATTTCATTCCACAGGGTGTCTCTATTCACAGTTCATAAGCTAGGTGGCTACCCTCCAGCTCAAACACAGGCTGGGTCAAGCTAAGCAATGCAGACAGCCCAGCCATTCTGCAAACAGCCTGCTTATGCCAAAGGACATTTTCTGAGGATGCCTCAGTTCTGCACTAGGCTATGAAGGCAAACATTAACCTCTTAAGAGGAAGGAATTCCATTTTCACATTTATGCTGCTTCTAGCTACTGGCTAACATCAATTCCTCTACCCAGCCCAAGTCCTGCTCCCTTTGCCCACCTGCAGTCAGACCCAGAAGTCTGAGAGCAAGAGGGACAGAGCTGGGCTTTGAGTAATCAAGTTTATAGGTGTCATTTCAGCTCTTTTCCCTAAACAGTATAGAATAGTTAAACAGAGTTTACTTTTGGTAGCCCATTCAGTCTGGACTGTGACTAGCTAACTGGGTATTTTCTTTTTACTGGAGTTTCCCCATGAACCTGTAAGTTATATTACTAAACAAGCCTGACTAAGTATACGTCTGAGGGCAAAGCTAGACTATTTAAAGATCTTGAATCACAGGAGTACGTGCATTTTGGGCTCTGCAACAGCATTGCTCAAAACAGTCCCCAGCCAGCCACCTCCCTCCCCCATGCCAATTCAGATGCTTTTTCCTGCCTGCTACATTGGGCCAGTATGTGGAGCTTGCACAGTGACATGAACCAGGCAGGGCAAATGCTCAGCTCACGGGGAAAGAGTTAATCCTCAGAAGACTTCACCCAGCCAGCTGTTTCTCTCCCCCAGCATGGGGACAGACCATCAGGACAGGCAGCTACAGGGCCAAAAAAGGATGAAAGAAACTACCTGGGTTTTCTGTGTAGGGCTTGCTCCTAACTACTACCCATGCATAAGACACAAGCACATTCAAGACAGCCTTATGCATTGTTCAATAACTCAAGATACACACTGAAGAGCCACAACATGCTGAGCAAAGCAGACGCTGCGAAGCTTTTCATGTCTAGAGAGAGATGCTGAGGGATTATCCAAGGCAAGAAGAGAGGCAAGGGCTTAATTCAACCAGCTCTGTCCTTCCCCCCCAGCGTCAGTACCTAGGGTTGACCTGGCTGACGGGAATGTTGAGTCGAGCAGCGATATCTTCTACTGTTTCATTGCCCTCAGAGATGATGCCAACACCCTTGGCAATGGCTTTGGCTGTGATCGGATGGTCTCCAGTAACCATGATAACCTGAAATGCAAACAGACTGCCGTGAAACCCTTGCCTGTGCTGCAGAGCAACACTGCCCAGAAGGCAGGGTCCCCTGAGACTGAAAAGGCCACGTGGCTTTTGTTCTGCTAGCAAGCCCTGGCACAGAGCAAGGCTGAGGTACAGGCAGTAACCTGTTACCAGCATGCAAGGGATTGAGGTGGATGGAAGACAGAAAATTGCTAATCCTGAGTCAACAGATCCAGTTCCGTTTCCAGCCTGTGCTTTGCTCTCTCATCTCAGTCAGTACTGTGGGACACGCAGAACACACCTGAGCCAAATCACATGCTTTGGGACACTGCGCCACCAGTGCCTGCCAGTGCTCTAGCAGTTCGGAGTCTAACTCATTTTTTCGGTCCATTAACACACAATCATTTGTATTTAACTCAGAAATGAAGCCTGGAGTAATGCTACAAAAATCCTCATTAACACTTGTCTTCGCTCATGTTACAGTGACACAGAGACTAAGGGAAGCCCTTTACATGCACAGGTATAGAGCAAGGCAGTTTTCAACCCAGGAGTAAACTACCTTGATCCCAGCGCTTCTGCATTTGCCCACAGCATCTGGCACAGCAGCACGAGGAGGGTCAATCATAGACATCAGTCCTACAAAGCAGAGTTTGTCTACAGGAAAGTTCACTTCGTCTGTATCAAACTGGAAGCCTTCAGGGAACTGATCATCAGGCAGAGCCAAGTGACAGAATCCTGTAACACATCAAACCCATGTTTACTCTGTTCCTACAGATCAGGAGGCAGAGAGAACAAATGCTTATTGCTTCTGCAAACAGCTACGCAAGAATAACAGGGCAGTGTCAGAGGTTTAGCCAAGGCTACTGAGGCCGGAGCCACGCTCCTATTCTGATAACTAGTAGCTGTTGCTAGGTGCCCAGACACAGCTTGCTTCACATGCAGTGGAGCAAATCTAATACCACGTGGCCCCACGGAGACCTGAAGGTCCCAAATGCTCTGCTTCATTTTGATCTAGGCAACCCAGCCGCTGGGCAAGACAAGACCCCGCAGGCTGCCTTTTAGATTAAAGGCTAAAGGCAGGACCTGCTCCTATATGAATTGCTGAAGTGACCTTGACTCAACACCACGCTATGGTTACGCTGCAGGAACACAGTACTTAATCTGTGGAGACTCTGCACAGGAGCATGAAGGACAAATCTTTTTCCAATTGATAAAGGCTGCTGTTCCTTACCTAACACTCTCTCCCCGAGGCCTCCCAACTCAAGGTAGGCGTTCTGAAAAGAATCTTTCATTTCCTCGTCCAGGGGTTGCACTTTGCCATGAATAAGAATGGTGCTGCAGCGATCCAAGATCCTCTCTGGAGCTCCCTTCATCACCAGCAAGTAACGGGATTCTGATGGATTTGCATTCTTGTGGATAGACAGCTAGGGTGGAAGAAATGAAATTGTTTTATAGACATGTACCATGAAGGTCACGAGTAATCACCATCTCTCAGTGTTTTGTGACTACAGTAGCTTGGACAGTTCGTGATATTCTGCTCTGCTTTTCCTTTACCTGCACTTTAGAAAGAGGTTCACAGACCAAGGAATTACTATGTATACTTTAACATTCACATTATAAGCACAGATGTTGCAGTGGCCTTTTCTGTATCCAAGTTCTACCCGCTAAGGCCATTTCCTAGCAGTTCATTCCTATTTCCAGATTTGAGTTCTTCCATTCTCCATGCATTACTGCTGCACAGGAGGGAAGCATGCCCGGCCATTTCACAGCAGCGTCATGACACCTTAGGGTCAAGGCAGCTCCAGAAGCTTTTATGCAGTATAACTGATATGGTCTGTTCAATTTAAATTCATAGTCTTCAGCAGTCTACAAGCAAGCAATGACTAGACAAGATTTTGGTGCCAAAACAAGCTTTGAGGCACACTGCGTGCAAATTTATGTAAATGTGTCACACAGCGGCTCTCCCTCAAGAGAATACACACTTACCTGGTACTTGTTGGTAGAATTAAATGGAATCTCCACCACTTTGGGATACCTTTCTCTCATCTCCTTGACAGAACCACAGCATAATTCAATGCATTTCAGAAGTGCAGACTCAGAGGCATCTCCTGCCACAGCTCTCTGAGGGAAGAGACAACTATCAAAGCATACATCCCAGTGGACTCGCCACAGAAGATCAGATATTTTTAAAAAGTTTATTTATCTCAGCCTAGTCCCAGCTTCTACATAACATGATATGAGACCAGGGAATAAATAATTCTATTACCTACCACTGTCAAATACTGCATTTCAGATGCCAGGCCTCCCAGCCTGAGAGAGCAGCAGTCTTCTGGTGCCAAAGTCAAGAAGCCCTTTTAAAGGGCAGAGAAAGTCAGATAATCAGGTGCAGTCGGAGAAAGAGAGGCTGGAAGGTAACCTTTGAGAAGAACGGCTGTAAGCCGTTGGCCACGAAGAACAGCAAAGGCGAGATGAAGACTGATGACATACACAGAAACACTTGCATGTGCTTTCCCACCCCAACATAAGATCATCTTATCAAGCCTCTGGCAGAGAAGATTTAATCTGTCCATGCCTCCTCCCTCATAAGGTTAGAGCTCAGAGACTGTAGATGGGGTTCTCAGTTCTGGAGAACTCTGTGTGCCCAATGTCCTGCTTAAGTTCTGTTTGCTGCAATTTGCACCAAATTTCTTGCTCTTCTGATCTCTTTGTGATGAGAATTATTTTTTATTATTTTTTAACTGCTTTTTGGTATCTAAAGACTTTTCAACCCTCCCAAGCCTTCCTTAGATGAGAATAACTCCAGCTCTTCATCTTGGGTCTAAAAAACATGACCTGAAGTTACAGTCAGAAGAGTGCTAGAGAAAAAAAAGTTTGTTCCATCATTTCTATTACTACAGCATCAGAACACCCTTGGGAAGAAGCTTACTAAGCAACATGACTGATATTTGACAGATTATAAGTGCTGTACAGTTAATTTCAACCCTGGCTGGGTCACAGTTCAGAAGTGGGAATCTGAATTGATATTATGCTGGTGTTTGCACCAGTGCTGAACCAGCAAAAGCTTAAGAAACCAAGACTTGCCAGCAAGAACAGACTGGCTAAAGACAAACATTCTCCCACTGCTGCTCCCCCAGCTCTGGCATCTATTTCTCCCAGCTTCCAGAACTGGGTGTTTGTAGCTGTGTACAAATGCCAGAGATAGCAGTTCTTAGAACAGCCATTGAGTAATGTCTAGAAAAGCCTTCTGGTCTTTCCTAGCCCTGTCTGAAGTATCTGACCTCCCAAACAGACTGTAGATGCTAGTGGGTGGCAGTGAGTTTGCTGTAGGAAACATCTTCCCAGCCCAATCTCCTCTGCCTGTAGCACATCTATAAAAGCACCAGACTGCAGAAAAGATTAAGAGCAGCAGACACCCCTGCTTCGCAGGTTCCTGTGACCCACAGGACAATCTCACTACCATTACAAAAGGGTAGTGGTAGGAACAGAACAAACATTTCTTTTAGGAACTCACCTTCAGAATTGGTACATTTTCTTGGTTGGCCTGAAACACAGCACGGTTGCAAAGACCTGCAACTCTGGACAAAGCACCCCAAGTAGCTGAGCTCTTGTCAAAGGAAGCACCTGAAAGCAGGGGAAGAATGTCAAAAAGGCCCCCCCCAGAAAAATCACAGAAGCCCAGAGTCCCACAGGCTTGGAGCAAGAAGCCTTTACCTCAGAAATAGGAAATTAGAGCCTGCTAGCACACTACAACTCTTTCAATCCTCCTCCTTTCCCAGGTAGCTGATGAACAGCTGATTATTTTGAGACCTCAGGGTCAAATAGCAACAGTGCAGGAAAACACCTCTGCTTTCAAGATTCCAGCAATGGCTGGATCCAGCAGCAGCAGCGGCCATGCTAACTTTGGCCAAGGGATTCTGGACAGACATTATTCTTTCAGAGGGGCTTGAGTAAGGGATGCTGGGTTCCACTTTATCCATCACCCAGGAACTGGATGAAATAGCTCCCAAAGGAACAATGCTTAAGTAAAGATACTGCTCCTCTCATGCTGGCTCTTAAGTTGGCTTCAAGGGAGATTAATTGAACAGCCAGTTAACTGATAAGCTAATGTACTTTCCATGAAGTGACATCTTCTAGGTTTATTTCTACTGCAGCCAAGCCAACCGTTGCCAAGCCAGAACTGAGAGCTTCCAAATAACACTTTATTTATAGCTTGTTACTTTGCACTAGTTGTAAAGACCAAGAACAGTGAACCACTTAAAAGAGCTGCTTTAATCAAGCACAATGTTTTGGAGTGGTTGGGGACAGGGCGCAGCAGCAGCACTGGAAAAAGTTTATGCTAATAACGTGTTGCAAGCACGTTTCACAAGCTAGACAACAGCTGGAAAACTCCTGAATTTGGTTGTACTAAACAGTTCTGGAGATGTAAGTACCTCTCTGAACTGCACAGCACGTTGAGATTTCAGATTCTTATCAATATCTAAAAGAAACTTCCTGCTGAAGTTTTACTGTCACTTCATTCACTGCTACCACTCTGTAAACACAACCAGGGTGTTCTGGGAAAACCCCTGTTCAGGGCAGCCATCTAGCTCAACATGGGAAATTTCCATCTGCATCTAAGTCTCAAGCGGTTTATTACCAGGGTCAAGACCTCTGCTGTCCATGCTTTTAGCAGAATTAAGATGGGGCAATTTCTTCAGATACACTTTGGCAAAACTAATCGGGTACTTTGAAGTGCAGAACAGTATTTGTACACACTGGACAAATATAAGGGGCTGAATATTCAAGAGACTCAAATATCAATCCAGTAATTCTGACAAAAACAGCCTATACAGAGTTTAAGGATTAAACAGAACTGGTACAGTGCAAAGCTTTCTGTGTGTCACCAAGTCTTTTAATACTCATTGTAAATAGTACGTCAGAAGCCCTTGCACCGTGAACTTCACTTGTACTGGAATGCTAGAAACATGGGTTCTTAGAAGTACAGGAAACTCCATTAAAAAATAGCTTTTTTCTGAAATGCCTCAAGTGCAAAGAAAAGGTCTTACCACTCTGGTTCTCTGTAGTATCAGCCTCATGAATCTGATTGTCAAACCACATATGTGCAACCGTCATGCGATTCTGTGTCAGAGTGCCTGTTTTGTCAGAACAGATAGTGGACGTGGAGCCCAGGGTTTCCACAGCTTCCAGGTTCTTCACCAAGCAGTTCTTACGAGCCATACGCTTAGCTGTTAGTGTCAGACATACCTGGAGAAGGAAGATGACAGGTTGGCTGTGCTTGTGCACCAAATCACTGCTACCCAACTCACTGTGGGTATGGAACAACCACCAGCTTACATACCCTGCAGTGATACCCAACTCCAGGCTCACCCTGCCAGTGCAAAATAAACAGCAGCATTTAGGCCCAGCTGCTAGATTTAAACGACACATTTTCCTCATTACAAACCGTCCAGAAAAGGACCTGCAAGATTTCAGTCTCCTGCTTCTTAGTGTGTTGGGAAGGGATTAACATGCCCTAGACTAACATTTTGGTTAAAGTCGAAAACTGCAAAACAGGTGGAGACAGGCCATGTATGAGAAAGGCCTGAAACGGGTCTGGTGACAACAGGGCTGAAACTCACCAGTGTAAGAAGACAGCAGCTCCAGCCACCCTTTCTCACCAGAGGCTCTTATCTGGTTCCTGCTCCCAACTGTGCATTTCCCAGCTCCATTGCTGCTCTGCCTCCTGAGGCTGCATGGAAGCCCCCAGCCTTACCCACCGCCTCCCCCTGCACAGCTGAGCACACCTAGGTACTCCCACCATCTCTTCAGGAAACCAAACTTACAGGAACCTCTGTCAGGTCTCAGATCAAAAGCCAGGACGGGACTAGAGTGACGCTTGCTGGATGCTCGGCCAGCCATTCAGGGTAGGAGGGCTGGAGCACACGTGGGTGCAAAAACCCTGAACAGTTGTAACAGGAAGGCCCCTTCCTGCCACAGAAAAAGGCAAGACAAGTCCAGAACCCCTAGTCTTGCTCACTTCACTCACACAGTGCCAAGCCCCTGTGCAGGCCTAGCTTAGGGACCCATCTTCATTAGATAAAACAGCTACAGGACTTGAGATTGATTCAGGCAACTAGTCTAAATACACCAAATTTACAAGGCCTAGCCATATACACTCACCACTCCATTACTTCAGTGTCTACCTCTGACTTCACGCTGATCATGAAGCACTCCATTTTCTTAAGAACCATATATGCAACTCCACCTTCTTTTCCAACTTCACTCACCGTGACCGTTGCAAGCAGCCCCTCAGGGACATTGGCAACAATGATCCCGATGAGGAATATTACAGCCTCCAGCCATGTGTACTCAAGGATGAGTGAAAGGATGAAGAAGGAGACACCCAGGAACACAGCAACTCCAGTGATGAGGTGAATAAAGTGCTCGATCTCCATGGCAATTGGAGTCTTTCCCCCTTCCAGTCCAGAAGCCAGACTGGCAATACGGCCCATCACAGTGCGATCTCCAGTGCTAATGACAATGCCACGGGCGGTGCCTGGAAGAGAGACAGGTTTCAGAAAACAAAAACCTCTTCCCCAAACACGCTGAGTTTGCTCAGCCTGCCCTAGAGTTCAGCAGTCTCTGCCCAAGATAATGCAGGTAGGTATTCCAATGGCCAAAGTCCCCCACCGTAGCATTTCGTACTCTCAAGAGTAACCACGAGAAATAAATGGAGGTAAGCGTTGCACAGGACCCTCGTGTCAGACTGCACACCCTCTCCCTTCTATCCCAGGGAATCAAGTGCCAACTGCAGGGAATTAGACGAAGTCATCTTCAAGAAGCAGTGTCCTCTTCCCTTCTTTAAGGGAAGGCCCATTTTTTCTCCCCAAGGCTCTTGAGAAAGATCAAGAAGGTCCTTCAGTTTTGCTGGGTTGGGGGGGTTTTGAGGAGTGGGAAAGAGCAAGGGACAACCTGCTGGTGAGAATTTGTCAGGACAGGACACAATAGGAATCAGGCAGAACCTTACCCCATCACTGAACAGTCACACCTTGACGCCCTGTGGGTTTGGAAAAGATGCTCTGGGCTTCGGCACAGACTGCCTACCACCACGCTCAGAGCTGCAACAGGAAGTTCTGCCAGAGATACCCGAAATTCCTGCTTCCTGCAGCAGCTGTAGCATTTCTTACAGCTCTGCCTAACTTGCTTCACATGATGTTATCTGTGCCTTAACACTGCTGTAACAAGGCAGTCATGCTTTACAGCACATACCTGCTCCTCAAAGGAGGAGCAAGAAAGAAAAAACCCAAACAGTAGTGCTGTGGAGTTGTCTTTGTTGTACAGTACTGCAGATGCAACAGGCAAAGCCTTTGCTGGGAACTTTCAACCTGCTCTTGCATAGCAGGAGTAGGCTAGCAGCTAATACACTAAACTCGCACAGCATTTGCATTGCTTACCTATGCAGTTCAATCCCTAGCGTTATTAATAAGCTAGGGAAGTGGGAGAATCACATACCTTCCACGCAGTTGGTGGAAAAGAAGGCAATGTTCCTGGTCTCCAGCGGGTTCTCATTGGAGAAGTCTGGAGACCTGGTCTGAGGCTCTGATTC
The DNA here is from genome assembly GCF_963210335.1 of Falco punctatus. Classification (NCBI taxonomy): domain Eukaryota; kingdom Metazoa; phylum Chordata; class Aves; order Falconiformes; family Falconidae; genus Falco; species Falco punctatus. The sequence goes on from NC_137585.1 coordinate 3,579,737, forward strand.
ACCAGTAAGTGAGGAGTTATCCACCTACATGGAAGAGAGTACTTTGTCATACACAAGTAGGCAGATGCCTTCAGCAATGAAGGCTGATAAAACAGCAGGCACTCCCCCTACCCTTCTCTTCCACTTCACCAGCCATTCACAACTTAGAAGGCACTCTTTAAAACCCAACTAATTCATCATCCTTCATAATGAAGCTTTCACACAGCCCATCACTGCTGTACCTTGCAACCATGAGCAGATATGATCCGAAGGTCAGCTGGAATTCTGTCTCCTCCTTTCACCTCCACTAGATCTCCAACTACAACACCTTCAGCATTTATGCTGATCTTCTCACCATTTCTGACTACAAGAGCTTGCTGAAAGACAGTAAAGAAACAACCTATGTCAAAAGCAATCTGAAGAGCTCAAAAGATCAGAGTATCTTAAAATAGTTGTGTTATGGTTCTACAAGGTTTCTACTTGTGCTAAGATGTTTCTCTCTCATACGTGTCATTTAAGAAAAACAGCTATTTTTGTTTCCTTGATATTAAAGTTCCTTGTTACCAAGGTGACAGTGAGATAGTTAGGTATAATATAGACTTTTGTGAAGGATCTGAGTTTTAGTGCCCATCACACCAGTTACTGAGCTTCCCAGACTATCAAGAAAGTGTCCTATGAACATTAATAAGCTAGTGGAACTCACAGGGTGCCAGGGACTGCCCTGGCCTATCAGCAAGGTTACTTGGAGCCCGAAGAGGAAGGAGTCTCATAGACCCCTCGAAATTAAAAGCTAGTAACTCACACTAACAGCCAGGCCTTTTGCAATTGAGACCGATGTTTTAAATAGTTAATGAGCTTCAGCAAGCTACAGCTTGGCAGATCTCAAGGAAATGAAGAATTCCATACCTGTGGCACCATGTTCTTGAAGGACTCCATGATCTTGGAACTTTTTGCTTCTTGGTAGTAAGAGAAACAGCCAGTAATGATAACCACAGCTGCCAACACAACACCCAGGTACAGCTACAAGTAGCAGAGAAAGTAAGTCAAGAGGATGATCTGCCTGGAAGACTTCCAGTTTGTCCAGACAAATTGCTCGGTATTTAAGTGCCCTGTTACAAGGCATGGAGGTACTCGCAGTCTCTGTACATTTTGTACACAAAGGCCATCCACAAGCTAGTGTTGTTAACACAACACAAAGGAAGTTGGCTGTCCATTTAGTTACGTGGAAGCACTCCAAGACATGTTAAGCTCACACAACTGAATTTCCCGTGCTTATGGGAAAACCTTCTGGACTGAATGCTTAGAGGAAGTTAATCTGCTTTGAGCCAAACGGGCTGCTCGGTCTGCCTTTGAGGTAAACCAGACATTTTTACTTACATTATCATTGTTGGGCTCCTCCTCCATCGCACTTTGTATGCCATAAGCCAGAAAACACAGGATAGCACCAATCCACAACAGAAGCGAGAATCCTCCAAAGAGCTGCCGACAGAACTTTACCCATTCAGGAGTGGTGGGTGGGGGTGTGAGAGAATTTGGGCCATCACGAGCCAAAATCTCAGCTGCACGTGCAGAAGTCAAACCCTAGAAAAAAGGTTCCTTTCATAGGCATTGTGGCAAGACTGACTGGGGAAGGTAGCTCTGAACTTGTTCATGTTCTACAGCAGGTATAAGGAGATGCTAACAGGCAATGGAGATCTCCACAGCTGCCAGGGCTCTGCAACGCAAATGCAGGACATGAAAGCCAAGTGCCAAAAGAGGAGCTACAGGATGCTGGATGCTACTTGAGGAGCCTGCAGGCTGTGGGGCTACAAACATTAAAGAAGGGCAGGACAAGAAGGCTACGGCAGCAGGAGGAGGCTGCTGAGAAGGCTACAGAGCTCTGCGGGACAGCCCAGCGGAATCCATCCTATCAAATTATGGAACAAGTGAAAGCTGGGAGCCATAAAAATGATGACACTTTGGACTGGCCTTCCAGGAAGCTCAGCTTTCAGAAGCCAAGGTCTTTGACAGAAATATGCAAGTCTCTGCTGTTACAGAGTAAGAGCAGGCTCGTTGCTACATGCACTCATGCAAAAAATTTATTAAGCAAAGCAAATGAGAGCAAAGGTGCAAAACCACTGCAGTGCTTCTGCACTGGACTTTGATGTTAGCTAGGACATTTGCACACCTCTTCCTATAAAAGAGTAAAATTTTAACTGCTACTAGCCATCATGAAGTCTCCAGGCATGTGCTAGCTCACTAAACTACATCTGCAATATAACAAACATTTGCCTTTATTACAAGCTTCCCAGGGAAAAGAAAAATAAATCAAAGAATCAACTTGACCTTGGAACAATTCAGACACAGATAACAGTGACTTTGTTTCTAACAAAGTCACTAAAGTATTGCAGCCAGGCTGTACAGCGGGAGGATGAAGAGAAGTATTTGTGAGCTCAACAGTTCTCCCAAAGCCTGGGAAAATTAATTGGAGGAGGGGAGATTAAACAAAAAAGAAGAAAAAAAAACACACACAAAAAAATCCAGACCACCCAGATCTCCCTTTGTGAAACGCTCTGAGCCGTAACTGTTGCTTTTCAGATCAGGGCAAAGGGGGAGGGAAAACAAAGTCTACCTACTCGACTCAAGTCTGTTCCGTATTTACGATGAAGTTCATCAAGGCTCAGCTTGTGGTCATCCTGAAAGACAAGAAATGGTTTCGTGGGGAAGAAATCACAGTCCCTGCAGGCTGATCAGCAAGAGCTGAGCAATTCCACCCCCACCCCAGGTCTTCTGCCCTTAACAGTTTGGTGAGCTAGCAAGACTCTAGCTCGTCTTCTCTGTGAAGCAAACCTCAATCTCATTCTACAAGTCAAAGCAGTCTCATTTTTAGTGTTCTTGTGACTATTTGAGTACAACATGAGAGCTTTTTAAACAAACTCTATTTCTTAGTGCAGTCTTTACACCCCCAGCAGATTCTGTGAAGCCTCAGTGGGTGATTTTATTTTTTTTTTTTGGGGGGGGTGGAGGAAGGAAAAGGAAAGGAGTTGGGAAGGAAGGTAGGAATGCACAGAAGATTAACCCTGTAATTTCACGCATTTCAAAGTAATGCTGTCAGCTTAAGCAGTGTTTCTTCCTCGAAAGAGGCTCCTTTTCACAGCCATGTTTCAACTGGATCACATTGGTGCAGAGTAGTGCCTCACTTAAAAGGTTGTGTTGAAGGGAGCAGATACTTAAGTTAGTATTGCCACTGAACACAAAATCTCATCTTGGAGTTAAGCTTTAGTATCCCCTCTCCCTAACAATGGGGCCAAAAACGTAAAAGCCCAGACTCAAATCCACAGCAGAGAAACAAAACCTGCATCATCTTCAAGGAGCAGATTAAGCTGGATGATGCTCACAGACAGATGTATAGCATCATCCAGCACTCACAGCTGGGGATGGGAGACACTCCCCATAGCCTCAAACAATTAGAGGGAATAATACTGAGGTCAGTCTGAGCAGAGGCCAGCAGTAAATGGAGCTGTACAGACTCAACTCCTCAGCTGGACTGAAAACAGCAGTCTCACTCACATGAGAGCACAATAAAGCCTGCAACACCGCGATCCAGACAGCGCTTGCCTGGGTGAACAAATGCAGCTACATTGTGCTACAGGTAACACAGGCAAGTGGAAACGGGTTGTGTGTCAAGTGCCTTTTGAGAAGGGATGTTTTCAGGGCCTGCTGCGTGATCATCTTGACGCTGAAACATGTGCAGCATGTCTGGCTTGGAGACAGAGGGGACAAGAAGGGAGTTCAGTGCCTTTGGTCACACTATGCTGTCAGCACACTAGCTCTTTCTCTTTTAGTCACAGGTGGCACAGGGCTTCAGGGATAGCGAACATTCTTAAAGCTGCTCTTTCCATGCCCTACAGTCTTACCATTGAGACTTCCTTTTTAAGCTCATCCATATCCCTCTCCTTCTTCCCCTTTTTCTTCTTTGTGCCATGCTCTGATGTAGCAGTGGGCTCATACTTGTCTCTTCCAGCCTGCAATAGAAGACACAGTACTGTTAGAAATGCCCTACCACCAACTTCTACAGCAGCAGATGTGAGCTATGCACGTGAGACTGCCAGGCACACAAAGCAATTACAGTTCATTATAAAGTTGTCTATCTGGACTTTAGTAAAGCCTTTGAAACAGTTTCCCACAACATTCTCCCAGAGAATCCGACTGCTCATGCCTTGGACAGGTGTACTGTTCAACGGGTAAAAAACTGGCTGGGTGGCGGAGCCTGAAAGGTGGTGGTGAATGGTGTTACACCCAGTTGGAAGCTGGTCACAAGTGGTGTTCTCTGGGGCTCAGTACTGGGGCCAGTTCTGCTTAATATTGTTATCAATGAGCTGGACAAGGGGATCAAGTGCACCTTCAGCAAGTTTGAACCTTCAACCAACATCAAACTGGGCAGGAGTGTTGATCTGCTTAAGGGTAGGAAGGGTCTGCAGAGAGATCTGGACAGGCTGGATCAATGGGCCAAGGGCAACTGTATGAAGGCTCACAGTGCCAGGTCCTGCACTTGCGTCACAACAACCCCACACAATGCTACAGACTTGGGGAAGAACGGCTGGAAAGCTGCCCGGCCCGAAAGGACCTAGGGGTGCTGGTCAACAGTCTGCTGAATACAAGCCAGCAGTGTGCCCAAGTAGCCAAAAAGACCAGTGACATTCTGGCTTGTATTCAAAACAGCGTGGCCAGCAGGACTAGGGAAGCGGTCATCATCCTGTACTTGGCACTGGTGAGGCAGCACCTCGAGTCCTGTGTTCAGTTTTGGGCCACTCACTGCAAGACAGACATTGAGGTACTGGAGCGTGTCCAAAACGGGCAATGGAGCTGGGGAAGGGTCTAGAGAACAAGTCCTGTGAGGAGCAGCCGAGGGAGCTGGGGGTGCTCAGCCTGGGGAAAAGGAGGCTCAGGGGGGACCTTACCGCTCTCTACAACTCCCTGAGAGGAGGTTATAGCGAGGCGGGGGCCAGCCTCATCTCCCATGTAACAAGCAATAGGACAAAAATAAACAGCCTCAAGTTGCCCAGGGGAGGCTTAGATTGCACATTAGGAAAAATTTCTTCACCAGAAGGGTTGCCAAGCATTGGAACAGGCTGCCCAGGGCAGCCGTTGAGTCACCGTCCCTGGAGGTATTCAAAAGGCAGGTAGACGTGGCGCTTTGGGACATGGTTTAGTGGTAGACTTGGCAGTGCTAGGTTAACAGTGAGACTCTCATGATCTTAAGCCTTTTCCAACCTAAATGATTCCACGAAACTTATGCCACTTCAATAAAAGCCAAAATAAATAAATAAAAGAGCTCAACGGCATCTCCAACACACAGATTACAGCCAGACATTATGCAAGTCTAGCTAGGAGGAAAGCAAGCAACATGCTATTCAGTCTTGATGCACTAGCCCCAGCTCAAGCTGAAAAAGTCATGCCTTAAGTGCATACACGTGTTCCCTTCAAGGCATTAACTCCTCCCTGCCCTGTGCAGGTTCCCACGTCCCCTGGCAAGAAGCAGCCTATCAACTGAAGATAAAAAAGAGGTGGTATCTCCGGCTGGTCAAATCTGGGGGATAAGTTCCAACACTTTCATTCTCAGTTTGGCACTCTAGCTGGCCCGTTACGCAACAGAAATCTGCTTTCAATTTATGGCAGTTTGACCAGCGACAATAGTACACAAAGCAGTAGTACACTTTCGCAGATTCAGTCTGTGCTTAGTCCTGCTTATACTTCACAGAGCAGATGATTCGCTTAAAGCCTCTTTATTCAGATTCTCATTCACTTACATTATGGTTGATTCTACATGAAATCATGCAGCAGTTTAGAACTTGTCATGACAGGGTAAACAAGCGTCTAAGGACAAACAAATCATGACATAGCACATATAAACATCACTTAGAAGGCAAAAAAATAAAGAGTTATAGGCAGAAAATCCCAAACTACAAGTTTGGATACCCTGTAAGGTACCAAACCCAGGCACCAGCACAGCCTTTACTGCGCATTTCCTTCATTAAGCACTCCATACACTTCCAGACTCTCAGAAGCCTCCAACAGCAGCTTTTCCTTCCCTTCCCTTCTACATGGGACCTATTACATCCCTGACAAGTTTTATGCAATTAGATTTTCACCCAGTAAGATCCCAGAGATGTAATTTTGAGATGAAACAGCAGTTAGTGGCACCAGAGTCAAGCCATTAACAGGATTAAGAAAAGGTTTCAAAGGCATCGCCTTGCTTGATCTTTGCATGAGCACCTCACATCACAAACCGGATTCCTGAGAGCAATCTGGACACAGAAACTACTGTTAGGATTCAACAACTGAACTGCCCTGTTGAGCAGCTAGCACGGGAAATTTTTATTATTTATTCCAAATAGAAACCAAAACCAAAAGTGAAACTACACCAAAAAGAAGGAAGATAACTCTTAGAAAAGAACCCCTCAGTCACAGCTAGACAAGTACTTCCAGTGTTCCAAGAAACCTCTGTGCACAGCGCTTTGCGGCCACACTCATACATTTCATGTGCACAGAAGCCCTCTCTTGCCCTGCTCAGTAAAAGCAGGCTTTGCATCTCCCATATCCTTGCACGCAGCTACAGGGCTGTGCAATGGAAACAGTTTTTAAAAAGTGGAGCAGAGCCAAGTTTTTTGCCTCTTCTCATCCAGGGAAAGGAGGCAGAACTACAGACTAGCATTCCTGACATTCTCTTCCCTGCACCTAAACTCTCCTTTCACTTCTTAAAAAAAGAAGCCATGGAACTTAAACCAGCATAGTCCTCACATTCCAGCATCACAAGAATTTGCCACAGGGCAATTCACAGAAAGTCACCATGAAGCATCTCTCTCCTGCAGTCTCTGAAGGAAACAACTCTGATTTCCACTAAAGCTCTACCAGACAAGTTCAAACACAGTCCTGCACAAAACACATGCTTATTGATGACTGCTTGAGGCAAGAAATGATTTCTAACGCAGGTGAAGGAGCTGGTGCCTCGACTAGCAGGCCATCACCTTCAGCTTCACTCCTTCCCCCCAGAAAAGCTTGGCAAGCTCTTGCAGGTGATCTAAAAACCTCCTGGATCTTTGAAACTTCGCAGTTACCTGTCTTACTGGGGGCACCAGTGAACAGCTCAAGAATATAAGAGCGTTTAGCTCTTTCAGCTGCCGAGACAACCTACAAGTGGGCAAGCACGAAAAGGCTCACTGCCCTTGTTCAAGCACGATTTTCTTAAAAAAAAAAAAACTTAATAAAATCCTCAGTGATCAGCTGCAGTCAAGACAAAAAGCAGATAGAGTTACTTCTTTCTTTAAGCACCCAAGCATTTGGGTCATAGTGGAATCCATCTTACAAAGGAGCTCAGAGTTCCTCAGTTAAAAAAAAAATAAATAAAAATAAAGCACAACACCTTCCCATCTGTTGCTTTAGTATTGCATCCCACCCTTACAGAGCAGGTCAGTCAGTAGCATCAGTTTCAGCTCTTGCTACAGGATCGTTTCACGCAGAGTCTGAACTTCCTGCTTCATCATTCAAATCTGAACATGACGCATAGATCAGAGAAAGTCCTGCCCCTTTCTGTGCTTTCAGGGCCGTTGTGTCTCTTCTGGCAAGATGAGCCCAATCTGTTCAACAAAGCCTCGTGCTGGCTGGGCTGCCAGGGGACAAGGGGTTCATCCCACCCCTCAGCGCTGTAGGATTTCCCTTGCTCTCCCCTCCTTTTCCTGCTGTACAATAAGCAGGTGGCCTATGGCACTTCAAATCCAGGTCTTAAGGAGAATTAATCACATGGATTGAACACAAAGGAAGGTCTGTCTCATCAGAAATGTCACCCCGTTACTTGACTTAGCCTAGGAACTCTGACTCATCAAAACCGCCACAGAAAAAGCAACACAGGTGTTTTTTTTATGCGAGATCCTTTTTTTTTTTTTCCATTGGCTTAAGCACAACATTTGTACATACCAGTGTAAGAATTTTTATACAGCCCCAGAAAATCCTATTGTCTTTCAAATACAGCTTATGCTTTTCCCCTCCACACTAATTGAGCCATTCATGGCTGATGTTCTCAATACAAGCCATGATTGACCAGGAAACGGGAGGGGTGCAAATCATCAGGCAAGCTCAGAAGTACCCTATTCTAACATCACCTAATCCAACAAGAAATGTCAAGTAAGAGCCAAAATAAATTACGCAGTCTCTGGAGGCCTGATCTGTTCTAGTACTTATGTCATTATAATCAACTGCGCAGAGAAAACAGAAAAGTTACTGTCCTGCTGCCTCATGAGACAAGTCACCAGTAAATACATTAACCAGATGAATCATGATACAGACTATGCCTATTGGACTGGAAACACTGCTCATGACCCTAGCAAGGATGCTAATGCCTTCCCTTGGATCCTTCTTACTCCCTCTGCAAGAACTGTGTTCAATCCCCTATCTTTAATCAAAAGTCTAATCAACTGCATCAATTGAACATACGCTCAGCTTCTAGGACAGTACAAAGCAGCTTTTACTCTACAGCTAATAATGGCTCATCGCAAGCAGACTGCTGCTTCCCACATTATGGAAGGGCAAGCTCTCCTCCCACAACAAGGGATCTAAACTTCGCAAGGGTTTTCATCATCTGGGTAAAAACAGGACCACCCACACACCTTAAGCCTTCTGTGAATATTAGCACAAACACCTCTACATCTTGTTGGAGCTGCTTGAAGATCCGAGTGCAGAGCTGACTTGCCAAATGCCACCGTTGGCACGGCTGAGCAACCCTTGCTAGGTTTTCAGCGTGGTAAAGCTACAGAGTGTTGTCACAGAATCACTGAATGGTCACGGTTGGAAGGAACCTCTGGAGATCATCTAGTGCAAGCCCCCTGCTAAAGCAGGTATCTCCCACAATTCTTTGTCCAGAATATTAGTGCATCTTTACCATCAATCCAGACATCTCTAGTAGCTGTCAAGCACATAAAGACAAGTGGACTGGACACAGTTCTCCCCTAGAGGAGCCGGTGACTTCAGCTGCCTGGAAAGGCCTGGGTGAAGCATGAACTTCTGCAGTTTTCAGCAGGTCAGGATCCCACCAGGCTGTGGGACTGAAATCCGCAGGGACAGACGACTTGCCAGAGAGCCTTCATCCTGTTACACTGCTATTGCAAAAATGTGTATTGACTAGGCGCGGGGCTTGCTTTGGCAAAAGGCGTATCCTCTAGCCATAGCAATAAAAAGTAGGAATGAAAAAGATGGGGGAGGGAAGAGAGTAAATATATTTAAGATTTCTTAATTGCATGAGATAAGGATTGCTTTGATTTGCATAATTTCCCCTCAGTTTGTCCATTATGCAATAAGCCTTCCTGGTTTCTGACAGGAAAAACCCCTGAACTGGGGTTCAGGCATTAGCACTGACCTCCAGAAGCAACCCAAAGCACGCACTGACGACATTGCGCTATGTCTGCGCGGCGAGGGAGACCGAGCAAAATATGCTGCTGTCTGCGGGCAGCTCTGAACAGAAATGAAATCCCTTCTGCCTTCCTCCAACACACACACCCCCTTGGATAATCTGCTTTTTGGGCTGAACGACACGGGCTCCCAGCCCTCCCCTTGTACTGTTACCATTTAAAGTAAAACAGGCGCTCCGATCGGCTTCTCCTCACAGCCACAGAGACAAGGAACTCGTTCTCTCACACTTATACTCTCAGATTCTCCTCCATCCCATAGGGAAAGAGGTTTCCTTTTTGGGCACCCTAACCCAGGGCAGGCACGTGCTGTTCAGTGCTGCAGCCACACACTGCCTTTTTCACAGCCTTGCCCTCACATCCCCATTTTTCAGGGGCTCCCCTATGACCCGCATGCATTCTCACCGCTAAACAAACAAATCTTGTGACTTGCTACCAGAAAGCCTGAGGCAGCCATACCCTGGTGAATTATCCCTTGTGTCGGCACTTCAGTTTCAGGCCAATTGCTTTATGATCCACACAACCTATGAAACCCGAAGTGGAAGCGAGACAGCTGGCAGCCCTCTATATTAGAAAGCATTTCTACCTCCTATTAGTCCAGCCAAGCCTCTGGAGGCCTTTTGCACCGCAGCCATATGTACACACATGGATTTTTTCCATGATTTAAAGCATCCAGAAGACTGCACCACCACCCGATCCACCCTCAACATTTTATCTCTTAGATGACCTCTCGCTGTACTACTACCACCTGTAGCTCACCGTACTGAAATACGCCACGCTGGGCTGCCAAGCATCAAAAGGACTTCACTGGGGCAGCAAAACCAAAGAGACCCCACCAAAAAAAACCCCTGAAAACCCATCCCACACACTCGTCAACCCTCTCTCTTCTGAATAACTGTCCATTCAGCCATGTTCTCGCAGCTCCCTTACTATTCACAGAGGTTATGTCAACATTGCCGCTGTCGTGCCGCTGGCGAGGACAATGCAAAGTCAAGGCAATGTTTGAACAGCGCCTGGGGAAGCGCGGAACACCTGTAGGCAGGGATGACGCTCCCACCTCCACTCCTCCAACCCTGCACCGTCACCCTCTCCTTCGAGAAGCGGAGAAATTCAGCTTTTGGCTAAACCAGCCTAAAATTACTAAAAATTCTAAAAAGTCTCAAACGAAGGTAAATAAAAGCCTACACAACTCTAGCTAGACAAGATAACGCGGGGAAGTATTTGACAGGAAAAAACCCAAATGTCCAAGCAATATATAAACCCCAGAAACTGGTCTTTACTTTTTCAAAATTAAAAGAAAATCGGAGCAGCCCAAGAGGTGTTTCTGCTCCACACGTGGGCGCCTGGTCACAGCGTCCAACCCCAAGGAGTCTTTGCTCCTGTTTTCAGGAGCCTTCAGATACACTTTTCCTTTAGTTAAAAGGTACGATCCGAATTAAGGACTCCTGTCCCTGGGGTTTGGAACTAGAAACGCCACAGGTACAGGGTAGAAACAGCTGCACAGCCTCCCGTGAGGCTTCTATCGCCCCAATTAACAGGACAAACATCATAAAGGCAGAGGCGATCGTGTCCCTCCTGCCACCAGCCTCCCACAGCGCTCTCAATGCTACCCAAAGCCAAATTAGCCCTAATGAACCCTAACAATCCGGACAACTCCGCTTCCCCCCCGCCCCCGCCGTGAAGTCTGAAGCACTCCGGCGGGAGAGGGGGCAGCCCCGCTCCGGAAGGGCAGCCGATAACGCCGGCCCGGGGGCTGCGGGCCCCACACGCGCGGGGGCGGAGGGCCCCTCGGGGAAGGCGGCGGGGCCGGGGCCGCACGCCCCCCGCCCCAGCCGCGGCTCACCGGCGCGGGGCCCCCTCCGCGGCCATGTCTGCGGCCGGGCCCGGGGGAGAGGCGCGGCGGCGCCTGGCTCCGCCGTGACTTCCTCCCCCGGCGGCGGGGCACGCTGCTCGGGGCCGGCGGCACCGGCGCCGCCCTCTAACGGCCGCTACCGCCGGCTCACACACAACGTGGCCGCCACCCCGCCGCCCCAGACAAAGCGCGGCCCCGCCCGCTCCAACCGGAGGGAAAGCGGAGCCGGGGGGAACCCGGCGGCGCTCCCGGAATCTCCCCCTCCCGGCCATGCGCCCCGCCCCGGGGCCCCGCCGCTCACCCCCTTGCCCATGGTGCCGGGCGGCTGCGTGCGGCTGCGGGCGAGGAGCGGGGCTCAGCGGCGCCACGTGTCCCGGCCGGCAGCAGGTGCGGAACGGCCGCCGCTCGCCTGCCTTCCTCCGCTGCCTTCCTCCGCGGCTCCGCGCCTTCGCTCGCCCCCCTCTCGGCCCGGCCCGGGTCGCTCCTCTCTGTCGCCGCAGCCGCCCGCAGCTCCGAGCGCCGCCGGCTTCCCGCCGCATAAAGAACCCTCAGCGCCCCGCCCCGGTGGGCCGCACCGCCCCGGCGAGGCGGCGGGCGAGGCGGGGACGGCACCGGGCCGGGGCGGGGGGGGCTGTGGGCGGGAGCAGGGCCCCGCCGGCCCGGCCCCGGCTGCACCTTGGGGCTCAGCGCGGCCAGCACCGCGAGGCGCGGGGTGTCCCCCCGCGGGCGCCGCCGCCCCCAGCGCCGCCGCCATGCCGGGCCGCGCCGCCCCCTCGGGGCCGTGGCGGGTTTTCTCCCTCGTGACCGCCGCCCGCGGGCGTCGCGACGTCTCGGGTTCCCCGAGCGTTTCCCCGCGGGTCTCGCCGGGACCGAGTCCCCTCACGGCGGGGCACCGAGCGCCCCCTCCACCCCACGGGAGCGGGCGCGGGGGGCTGGGGAGCGGCGAGGGCCGGCGCGGGTGGCATGGCGCCCGCCACGCTTCAAGCCTTCGGCGGCTCAAGCACGCTGGGAGAGGCGCGTGTGCTCGGCAGAAACCACTTGAGAGCTGGCGATGGCCACGCTGGGTGATCAAGGCCGCGGCGGAGGGTTACGGGGCACCCTTCTGGGCCCTCTGCTCCTGAGGGCGCCCCGGCTGGCGGCGCAGCATCCTTCCCTTCGCTTCAGAGCCTGGGAATGACGGGCGCGGGAGTTGTGCCTGTGGGGTCGATGGTTTGGCTCTTTCCTTCTGTCTAGATTCTCTGGCAAAGGAAATGGGCTCCTGCTCTTCTTCATGCTTGACATTTTAGTAGAACCTCCAGGACTGTGTATGCTTAGAAATGAGAAGGTGCTTCAGCAGCCTCTTCCCCGCAGGGGCTGAGGGCCCCAAAAATGAGCTGGGAACTTTGTTGCAGAGGATAAACATGGTGATGGCACTTCCCTGCTACGTGGGGCTGGAAACTCCCCTCCGCAGGAGCAGGGAACAGAATTCAGGCCTTAAACATCCAGCACATGAGCTGGCTCATCAAACTCTTTGCCCACAGACCCATGTGCGTAAGAGGAAGGGATGCCGCTACGATCGTCACGTTTGTTTAACAGGTGATGGAGGCACTATGCGGGTGGTGGTGCGTGGTCCTGTCACTGGGCCCTAGACTGGCTTTTAGGGCTTCTGACAGGTCTGGCACTTGCAGATGTGCAGCACACTCCATCTTTGTGATTCCCCCCGGACTTACAAATCACTCGACCCGCTCAGTATTGAGGTGCTACTGGGACTGGGTGAAGTGACTTAAAGTAAAAACCAGCAGTGAGGTCAGATGCAATTCTAGATGGCAGGCCAGCGTTTCAGAGACACTTTTTTAGTCTTCTCTGTAAGCTCCATTTTGTGCCTCTGATGGTTTTTATTGGATCTGGCACTGTGTTGTCAAGGCTGGGAGACTGAAGCTTTCAGTTTACCTAGACAATATGTGGCACCTGGGCCGCAGTCTCCCTCCCAAGCTGCACCGTCTTGACCCTGAGGCAGTGTTCTCAGTTCGCTCTCATTACTCATCTCTGAGGTTTTAAGACTTCCCATGAAAGGTCTGGCTCTTGCCAAGTGGGCAGGGAGAAGGGGGTAGGCATTAGGAACCGGGTAGAGATTTCAGAGCCTGAAATCACCAATTTATTTCATTTCCACTCCTGAACAGCATTTCACTCCTTAAGAGCAATCCACTGTACCAAACCTGGGTTTCTTCCCACGTGGCAGTGAAGCACCATCAACAGGACACAAAAAGAAGACCTCCAGAGAACTTCTGAGCCATGTTGCCCCTCGAGGTGCCCACCTAGCCGGTGTAGTTTATTTGGCACACTATCGGTTTGATCCATCTTTTACCTTGGGGTAGTCGATGCGTTGCCATTTCTTTGCAACATGAAACTGTAGCGTGCAACTGTGGTGCTGTAAACTGAGACCTAGTGTCTCTTTCAGGAGAAAAATGCGTCTCAGTTCTGTTACTGGCAATGATTTAAACAGAGAGCAAATCCATATGGGTCAAAGGAAATTTTATTACGTCAAACTGGGCAGGGAGGGTAGAGTACTTGTGTTCTCTCCTGTAATAGGCATCAGCGAGATTAGTTTAAGAAAAATCAGGAGAGCTCTGTTTTCAGTATCTACAAGCAATTACAAACTCTTTTTGATACCCTGGCACGGCAACTGAGGGAAGCAGAGATAACACACCGGGAACTTCAGTCCTGCCAGCGGGTCAGATGCAAATCGGGTTTTAATACCTGAAAATTCCTGCTCTTTGGCTTGTGTGTCCCTCTCGGTTCATAGCAGGACTAGTCATGAATTGTTACTTTGCAGATTTGCAGCAATACATCGTTTTTCCCTTCAGACCGCTCAGTTTGTGGTGCAGTTGCAGACTGCTGAACAGCAGTTGGATTCCGGGGATAGGTAGCGGCGGGGTGATGAAAGGAGAAGGGTGGGCCTTAGGTAAACAGTGCAGGGCATTATGTGAGTGCTGCTGTGGACATCACACGACCCCTCTGCAGCGTATTTTACTTTGGGAGTGTTTTACAGCGGGGAATTCTAAGGCCGTTTTAGGGATGGGAAAACCGAGTCACAGAGAGGGAAGGCAGGCATGCACAAAAGCTTTAGCAGGTTCTAGTTAAAGAGTCCAAGGGTCTGAAAGCCCTTTGCTCTTGCTGCTAGATATGACAGCTTCTGCTCAGGCATTTTCCTGCTTCCAGTAACAGACTGCATGTAGCTTGACACACAGAGAAGCAAATCTTCTTTATCCCTTTGCAAATGCTGCAGCCTAGGGCTGAATTTGCTGGGAAAAGTAAGATCCTAGCAGTGGATACTACTCAGAATAGGAAAGAATGTAATCTCCTACCTGTTTTTTCTCTCTGTGACATTTCCTATATTCACCAGCATAGTGCATATGTTGCGACAAGAGCCACAATTTGACCTTCACCTTGAAAACCATAGCTGCTTCTTCAGTGGCAATTTGTATGTACACGTTAGGGCAGTTTGCCTATGGACAGTACAGCGCCCTTCCCAGCAGAGAAGAAAAGCTCCTGCGGCTCCCACTTACGCAGCAAAAAAAATCCCAAAACAAAACAAAACAAAAGGGATGGAGCTGGGCACAAATAAGCAATTTCCTGCATCCACTTGTACCTTATCTCAAGAGTCTCGAGAGGATGGGATTACCTACAGCAGGCTAAAGCAGGCAACAAAAGCAGCATCAGTGCAGATAAAGTGAGATGTGCTCCATCCTGAGGTCTCTATCAGTGTGGTGCAGAATGCCAGTCAAAAGGGATTCATGCTTTTTGGAGGGTAATCCCCTTAAGAGGGGACCCAGAGAAGGCAAAGTGATTGTATATAATTGTATTTCTAGTGGCCTTCCCTCTGTAACTACAGGTCTCACACCGCCTGCTGTCTTCTCGGGTGCCTTTAATGAGATCACTTTAAGGGATAAGGCCCTGACTCCATTAAATGGGGGGGCGGGGGGGGGGGGGGGGGGGAGGCGAACAATATCTAACTATGGGGTGAGCAAAGATCAAGATCCACTATACCTGGTCAGGCTTGGCTAAGCTTCTTCCTGCCCTTTTTTTCCTCCCCCTGGTTGAGGGATACAAACATTTTGCATTTTTGACAGTATTTTGCATTTTTTCTGAAGCCTTCCAAGTCATCCCAATACTGTTGCAAAAACATGACAAAACCTCCTCAAAGGCCCTGTGAAAATCAGGGCTCCAGCCTTTGCCATTGCATATAAATGGTATTACCTTCCTCCAGAGCGATGGTGTCACGGGTTGCAGAGGCGAAGGGCAGAAATATGCGGCATTCCCGTCATTTCAAGTGCCTCAGTGCTATGCCTGTACAAAATTCCTGGGCGCCTGGCACTTCCGTAGGTGGGAACTTCGGCCGCTCAGCCTTTCTGAACAGTAAGCTCAAAGTGCCCCAGCCTGAGAACTTAAAAACTGTGGATTTTTTGTGTTTTGGAGAGGAGGTGGAGGCTTACTAGTCATGCAGTGAATCAGATCAATGTGTGAGGTTTAGGAGAGCGTGATTCCTGTCTGTCTGCTAGGAGATGGGTTTTTACCACTGGTTCACAAATCCCCAAAGACTATCTGGGGGGTCGGGGAGTGCTGTGAGAGCCCGAAAAGCAAAGCCATTGTCAATAGATCAAAATACACTATTCAAGGATTTGTGCTTCTGCAGGGAAAATGTTTAGTAATCCACAAATCAAAAAAATGAAGAGTTAAGCACTTGCACTGGACAAAGCTGTAACATGCATTTAAGTGACACTTCTTTTTTCAAGCCCAGAATCATAATCTATAGCTCCATTTTTAGTTACCCACACTGTTTTTAATTCACCCTTCTTTGCCAGTGAGTTATCTGGGAGATAAAGCAGCTTTGAAATCCCTAGACTCCCTGGAACCACAGTGTATATCTGTGTGTGCACTTTGCCATTCCAGCGCAGATAAACCGAGTGCCATGTAACTTGTGCCTTCTCTGCAAAGCGTTCCAGTGCTTATGGCTGTGTGGGAATATATCTAAAAGAGCATAAGATTGAACCAAAAATATCTGCATGTACTGTGTTTTTTTTTTTTCCTTCCCTTTTCCTCCCATTTGCACCTGCCTGCATTCCATGGTGGGGGGCGGGGGGGGATTGCATCTGAGTACATAGGGTTTTTTTAGTCCATGCTTCAACTGGTTTTTGCCTAGCTGAGGGCAAGTGGGTGTATTATTGATAAATGAAAAGGAGTTGAAGATTGTTGCCCTAGGATCGGCAAGGAATAAAAATACAGTATATATTGCCATATTAGAAACAGCTCTGTTTGGCATTTTACTGTGCTGCAGATATGCTTTCAAACATATAAAAGGCATTGGTAACTTTCCATTAAAAGTTTTCATTAGAAAAATATGACTTTTCCAAAGAGAAACGCCCTGAGGCCAGGATGTGCCAAAGTCCAACCTCTGCTCTCTCGACCTGTCTGCATGCACCGTGGTGCAGCCTGCAGTTGCAGCGCGCTGCTGCAGCCAGCGTTTCGGCTGAGACGCTGCGCAGTGAATGAGAGGGAGCCAGCCTGAGCAGGCTGAGGTTTATCTTCACCTGCCATAATGCTTCGTTTTCCAAGACTGGTGTTCTCTCAGTTCGAGAGCCCCTTTTAGCAGGACGGACGGAGGTGTTAAGAGGGAGGAGAGCAGGCTGACGTGGATCCTTGTGAGACTGAGGTCAGCTCAGAGCTCAGTGCCTGTTGACCGATGAGCAAGTAAGGGTGACAGCAGGACCTTAAGACCTGTCTAGCGGTGCTCCACTGTGTTGATCATACCTTCTAAGATCTAATCTGCCCTACAGGAGGCTGCACCTCACTTCACCGTATCTTATGCAGCTGGGCATTCCTGGTAGGAAAAGAGAGGATGTGGCTGGAACTTGTTGATCTGAAATAGGCTGAATGCGATGAGTTTCTAAGCAAGCTACATAAGCCATCAAATTGACAGGGCGTTGGGGGAGGACTGAGAATATTCTTCCCAGCATGACAGGGATAGATTTTCTGGAGGTGGCTGCTTCTGTTCCCGTACGAATGATTACTTTAATACAATAAAAAATGAACAATATGAGTTTGGGCACCTACGGCCTTAAATATCCACGTCTTTAATTTTCATTTAAGTCTGCATCCATCAATAAAATATTTGATATCGTTCGCTAGACAACTTGAGTTCTGCACAAGATGTTCAGTCTGGCCCTGGTTCATCAAAACACTTAAGTGCTTTGCTGAATCAGGGACTTGCTTCTCATTAGAGCTGGCACTTTTTATTCAAGGGAGGAGAGAGCATGGCGCAAGCTTACCTCACTGTGTGGGCTCTCTTGGCAAGTGCTGCACACAGTAACAGGTTATGGATTAGGACCCTGTTCTTAGAGCCCAGACTCTCCCTCTGGGTTTTCCACCAGACGCATTTTTCAGCTGGTACTTATCAGGCTGTCATAGGAGTGCTTGGGCTTTGGGAAGGAGCTAGTTGGTGGTTAGAAATGGTACTGATTTGGTTTGGGTTTTCTTCCCCCCAAACCAGGGGAATTATTCTATACAGCCTTGGGGTTATAGAGAAGAAGTTGAAAGTATTGGGCTCTGAAATGGAGTCATTGTGCAGGTTCGCTTTTAGTTTTTTGCAAAAAGCTACAAAACCAGGTACTGTGATAAAACAAGCACTACAGAGCAGTCGTTTTAGTAGTATAATTGTCTAAAAAGCAGTGTGTGGTAAGGAGGAAACCAAAATGAAAAAAGGCATATCCCCCAGGTACATCCAAAGGAGATCTCACTAAGAAAGATGCAAGGGTAAGTTCATCATTCGGGAGTCTGGGGCTGTGCCTGGATGTCCCAAAACATCCTTCAGCACTAGCAGGGCAAAAGCTTTTCCTCACCACCATAATCCTCTGTCCCTTCCTTCTGCTGTCCTGGCACTTCCCATCTCTCCCAGCAGCTGTGTTTGCCCAAGTGCTGTGGACAAACACTTGTGAAACAGTTTGGAGAACTGATCCCGCTTGAAACAAGCATGCAGAAAGCATCTCCCATATTTTTTCTTTGAAGTCTTTTATTGAGATACCTGCTTTCACATCAGGTCTGCACAAACAGGAGTGTCAGCACAAGGCAGCATTGCAGTAAAGTGGCATTGCCACCACAGCGTGGGACCCAGGAGCCCCCCCATATTTGCTGGTAATCGAGTATAGTTCCTGTACGGGTCCCATAGCTCATAATAGCAAAGTGCTTCACTGCTGTTAGGAAAAGCATCCTGCCCACCTGGAATAAGGAAATGCTCTTGTCTCCCTGAGGCACAGAGGTAGGGCCTCAAGTGGGATGCCCAAGGGGTCCTGCAGAAGTGGGAGAGCTGGAAATGGGGCTAGGGAACACTCCAGTCTCACCCCAGCCTGCATTTGGGACAGCCTGAGTATGGTCCTAGTCCCTGACGCTCGGAAGTGCTCCTGGCTCCTGGAGCTGACGTGCAGAGAAACTGCTAGTCAGCTGAGATACCCAAGAAGCCTAGGAAAGAGCAAGGATGTCACCGACACCAGCCACAGCCAGCCGCCCTGGTGGCCAGAAGGTACAGGCTCACAGCGGTTCTCCTAAACCGTGTTTGTAGAGGGAGTTTTCTACCCTGGGAAACATGAAGCACATATGCATGACTGGTGTTTATATACGGGGCTATTTCAGGACAATGTAACTGCTGGGAAAAAAGATGATTAAAAAAAGGTTTTGAAACAGACAAGACAGCTCCATAAAATCCTCCACTGCCTGAGATGGAAAGCCAGCAACAATAAACTTTACCAACAAATACAATTCATTCCAGCTCTTGCGGCAGGGAAATAAAACAAGAGAACTGCCAGAACAGTGGGTTGCAGTTCATGGCGTGAGTGCATCAGTATCATTATAGCCTTGAGATGAGCAGTTACCCCTAGTAAGAAATGCACATTCAGCAGCAAAATTGTTCTGCGCAGATGGGCTATCGCCCAAGGATATGTTGTATTCCCAGTGTTTACTGCGCAGAGCAACTCAAATAGGCATGAGCAAGCAAAGCGCTGACCAGCTATAGATTTTTGCTTCAAGTTTATGAGCCTTCCTTCTCTGCAATGCAATTATGATCCAGTAACAAGTTCTGTTTGCAGAACACCTTTCTCTTCAAGGATTTAAAAAAACTACCTGTTTGCATTGATCGCTGTTCTGGGGCAAAAGAAAAGAGCTGCTTATCTACACTCTGTAATATTACCCCATGGAAAAAGTAGGAAATTAATTACGAGAGAATTGATGAGTGAGAGAGAGAACTCGGATGACAGGCATTGTTGACAAGGTTGCTGGCTTTTACAAAAATGCCATTTTAGCAGTTTTGTGTCTACGTGCTCAGAACTCAAATAAGAAAGCCTAAAAAGCAGCCTCAACTAGTGGCAATTAAGATCCTGAGAAGGGTTCCTCTGTGTGGTGGAGAGGTATAGCATCTCCTTAAAAGCAAATACTTGGAAATCCATTCTGTCCTTTGTTATAAGAGCTCAGCATAACCCCTTGTCCATCACTGGCATTACTTGGCATTTCTGGTGTCCACAAGGACAAGTGCTAGCAGAGAGATTTTTCCAGAAGTTTCACGCAAATGCATGCATATATGGTTGCTTCATTTTTAAAATAAGCTGGGAATGTCTTCTTATGGGAAGGGCAAGATGTAGTTAGCCTGCAGTTTCAGAAAGAACCTGCATAAACTTGCAGTTTCATGATTACTGTGGATGAAGTTTGTTAGACCCAGGAAAACTATAGCAATCTCCTAGTAAGTGTATTACTGCTTACTCTGCGTAAAGACCAGAGGGTGCAGAGGCTCTTGTAGTTTATTCAGCTTCAGCGTGTGTTTCGTAGGGAGGGTTTGAGTGGGCAGGGATGTACGACATACTCACAGGAGCGTGGCTGGCCACTGCCAGCCTAGCACCCCTGCGTGGCCATGTGCTGAGCATAGCTGTGGTCTGACTGCAGAGCAGAGCAGCAGAGAGCTCATCATCTGTCCCAAA